>NW_023425438.1:17363064-18719731 GCF_014108245.1 Pipistrellus kuhlii
GTCCAGAAAAATAAAAGTTCTGATGCCCGAGGTGAGCTAATATCCTCCTCCTAGTCCCCCGCCCCTCCCTGGCCTCCATCTCTGTACAGTTTTTCCGGTTCCCAGTCACAGTTCATCAGAGTCCCACTCTGATAAGGAGTTGTCTCTGCTCAAAAGAAAAGATGTCTCCGTAATTACAATTCCGAAGAGTTCATTCTGTGAGGGTGGACTCTTTTTTTCCTTTTATTTTCTTGTTATAATTAAAAAAAATTTAAATCTGCCTATTTTCATACAATAGGTACCCCACCCTGGGACTTGTCTGCTTGAGCATCGCATTGACTCCTTGATTGCAAGCCGTGAATTAAAAGGCCATCGGACTGGCTGTCATTGAAGGACGGGGCCCTTCTGAGTGTGGAGGACTCGAGTGCATTGACAGTCTCTGTGCCAGCGGGACGCCATCCCTTGGGGTTCATGAGGACCAGATACCCGGGCCCTCCCAGCCATCCCCGTTCCCAGGGGCAAATGCAGAATACCAGCTCTTCCTGAGACACTCCCGTTTAGGTGGGTAAAGGTTTCGTGGATCAAACCAGAAGCACCGCAGCCCAAAGGCCTTGGAGTCACATCTCCTGTCTAGTTTCCTGGAGAGAAATTGAAAGGATAAGGGAAAACGTTTTTCTCTTGTTTCATCCCAGAAATTCTTTTTTTTTTAAATATATTTTATTGATTTTTTTACAGAGAGGAAGAGAGAGAGTTAGAAACATCAATGAGAATCATCGATCAGCTGCCTCTTGCACACCGCCTACTGGGGATGTGCCCGCAACCAAGGTACGTGCCCTTGACCACAATCGAACCTGGGACCCTTTAGTCCGCAGGCTGACGCTCTATCCACTGAGCCAAACCGGTTTCGGCCATCCCAGAAATTCTTGTTGAGCGTCTATGATGTGCTAAGTATTCAATCCAAGATTAAATGTGAGTGGCTTTTCCCAGGAGGAATACAATGGGATGTTATCTGGTCAGCTCTGAAATGGAACAAACAAGGGTGGGGAGGAAACAGAGAGAAAAGGAGAAAGAGAGAGAGAAAGAGAAATAACCCCCACCCAAGTGAAACACGGAGTCAGTCCCAGCGGTGCTGACTGCTAACCGCTGGGGACTGACGGAGTTTAGAAACACACTGCACTGCCCATTATCTAAAACCTTAAGTGTTTCCATAAATAAGCATCGCACGATCACACACACGCAGAGACACACACATGCACACTCACAGTCCAGGATGCTCAACCAGCCTGCCACGTACAGTAGAGAAGGGGGCTACATTTTCCTTTACTTTGGCAGATCCGAGCTTAGCTCTAGAGTCTCGTCATCACAAAGCCTGCTCCTTGTCATGTGTGTGTGTCCCTCGTGTGCCCGGCCCTGGCAGTGAGGAGGAGCAGGCCAGCCCACTAGCACCGTCCAGAGCCCAGGCCCGGGGTCCCGAGCCAGCTGGTCCTCGGACCGCCTCCCATTCTGCCCTTCAACTGCGCAATCTGTCTTTGCAAAAACAATTGGCATTCGTTTTGCAGGGGCTGGACACCAAGTGCAAAATATTTACCGTCCAGAAGTGAAGCTTCGGCACAAAACTGGTTGCCTCCTCCGTGAATTCAATGCGGTGAGCTGCCTCTTTATCTCAGTTGTGCATTGTAATGGACAGCGATGCCCCCTCTGCCCAGATCTCTGGAAGGGGGGGCCAGAGGGACATTTGGTGGGGTTCGCCATTGGCAGATATCGCTGCAGCATCCCCTTCCCCGCCCCAGGGGAGGACCACTCCGCTCCGACAACTTTCTCTGCCACAGATGTTATCTCCCAATTACCTTCTCAGCAGTGATGGCCGGGTACCAGGCCTCCGCTAGTTAGTGCAGGGTGATTATTTTACCTGATCTGATTGGGCGAGAGGAAAGCCTGTCATTCTGTGAGCTGCTTGGGCCCTTAGCATTTTCCCAAAGGAACCTACATCCTAGTCGCAACCCTCCAAAGGGGGATAGCACACTCATTGCTTCTAATAACCTTTACTCGGAAAACCAAAGCACACGTTTTTTTCCAGCCACATGAATTGTGTTTGTGAGCGGGTCACTCTTGTCCTCAGTGGAGCTTCTGAGGACCAGATGAATAGCCTAAAATAGAGCCCAAAAGACCCGCCTTTGTTCCATGGCATGTGCCCGGAGGAGGGAGGAGGGGGGGGGGAATGAACTGCAGTCTTCAGAAAAGGATCTTTCTATTTTTAAAACAAATGGCTTTTTCCTACAGCCCTGAGGTGTGCAGCTAGAGTCCGTGGCAAGCTTTGAGAAGGAAAGTGGGCAGGTTGGCCTGGAAATCCAGAGGTGGAGTTAAAGGTGGACTCTGGCAGAAACCGGTTTGGCTCAGTGGATAGAGCGTTGGACTGCAGACTGACAGGTCCCGGGTTCAATTCCAGACAGGGGCATGTATGTACCTTGGTTGAGGGCGCATCCCCAGTGGTGGGTGTGCAAGAGGCAGCTGATGGATGTTTCTCTCTCATCGATGTTTCTAACTCTCTCCCTCTTCCTTCCTCTCTGTAAAAAATCAATAATAAAGTATATTCTTTTAAAAAAGAAAGAAAGAAAAGGTGGACTCCAATGGGTCTGTCATGACCCCCTGTCTGTCCTTGGAGGAGGCAGGCTGGAAGCCACACCCCAAGCCCTCTCCCGGGCCTCCAGCCCCTTCCCTGCTCTCTGGTGACTCCGGTCGCCTCTTGGTGACCTAAGCCGGTTTCTGTGACCTAAGGCCTTTTGTCTGCTCCACGGTCATCGGGGAGCCGATTGGTGAGATACACGGAGTCTGAAGCCCCAGAGTCTTGGTTAGCTGCCCTGGTTTCCTAAACCCAGAATCCCCGCCACCAAGCCGGCCGTTCAGGGGGAACCAGTAAAGGGCTGGGAATGGGCTTAGCTTTTATACCAGTGGAAACACCACCCAGAGTGCCTACATCGAGGGGAAGCTGTCCCACGGAGTCCTCGCAGACTAGTGAGCTGCCTTCCCAGACTCTCCTCTCTGGAGACAACCCCAAGGATGGGCAAAGGCCTGAGGATTTGGTACAAGACACACCACAATGCTTCTTTTTCTTTTTAAATTTTGATTTATTGATTTGAGAGAGAGAGAGAGAGAAAGAGAGAGAGAGAGAGAGAGGGAGAGGGAGAGAGGAAAAGAGAGAGAGAGAGACATTGATTTGGTGCTCCACTCATTGATGCATTCACTGGTTGCTTCTTGTATGTGCCCTGACCAGGGAGCGAACCCGCAACCTTAGTGTATTGAGACGGTGCTGTAACCACTGCTTAACCTGGCCGGGCTAAGGCACACCACAGTGCTTCTTAGATATAGGGCAACAGCTTTTAGACCAGCGTTTTTCAACCGCTGTTCCGCGGCACACTAGTGTGCCGCGAGATGTTGCCTGGTGTGCCGTAGGTGCAGACAAGACAAGAATTTTATAATTTTTCACTATTTTGTTTACTTAATATTTCATAATAAAGTAATTATAAAATACTTTCTTTGTGTTTATTTTATTCCTATTCAAGAGAATTACTTTATATATAGTCAATATAGGCACAGAGTTAAATTTTTTAACATTTTCTAATGGTGGTGTGCCTCGTGATTTTTTTCATGAAACAAGTGTGCCTTTGCCCAAAAAAGGTTGAAAAACACTGTTTTAGACCTCCAGCGCACAGCAGCCTTGAGGGCTTCCTAGAACCGCGTTGGAGCTGAATCCAGTTCTGGTTCGACTCTGAACCTACTGTGCAGCTGTCTAAACACCACCTAGTCCCTGGGGGCTGCTTTCTTCCATTTTACAAAAATAAAGTTGTTAGAGTCCTGGATGGTGTGCTCCGTGGTTAGAGAGTCCGCCGAGGTACCGAAGGGTCATGGGTTCAATTCCCCAGCAAGGGCACCTACCTGGGTTGCAGGATCAGCACCAACAAAAAATAAAATAAAAAATAGCTATTAGACCATCCGCTCACTGGTCACCAAGCCTCAGCACGGTTCAGGTGAAAGGGCCTAAGTGAAAAGCCATCGTTAACAACTCTATTACTGGCTTTACTAGAGGAAGTGCGGGAGGAGGGTGTCATAAACCTTACACTGGAAAGCTTCCCTTTCAAAAACACAGCAGCCGGGTGCGCCTCCAGGCCTTTCTCTCTCCCCTTCCCCCACCGCTCCCTGCTCTCCCAGCTCTGCAGGGTGCCAGCCTCGCCAGTGTGGGAGCGTGGGGAGCGTGGTCCTGAGCCAGGCTGCTGGTGCCCCTCCAGGAGCTGGGACCCATGGGCCAACGGCTGGGCTGCCAGTTGTTATTTATACTGTCAGGCCTCTGCTATTTCTTGTAAACGATGGAGGGAACAAATACCTCCCTAATGCGTGTCTTCTATCATTCCTTCCTCAACTCAATTCAACAAACATTTGTTGGCCTGTTCCTAAGTGTCACACCGCAGGGAGGGACAAACGTAACCCTCTTTACCAAGGATATGCACAAGGTAGGCCCTGAGGGTGTCAAAAGGAAGGTCACAAGAGCTACCCTTGAGATGCCGACAAAAGACACAGCCCTTACCCTCCGGGAACACACAAATGGTAGATGCTAGGTAGCCCACTAAGACCCTGGGCGGAGGAGGCAGGGCCGCGGCGCAGAGCTGTGAGGCAGCGGAGGGAGCCCCTCCCAAGGCCGGGATGCAGGGAAGCTTCACCGAGGCTGAGGCACTGGAGCTGGACTAGGGACAAACACATGGCTCCGCAGGCGAGGAGGTGACACAGGAACATGACACAGAAAGTCCCAGGGCAGGCAACGTGCCAGAGGGTTTCCAGGCAGCCAGCAGGGAGTGTGGAGAGGAGCAAGGCTGGTTACTCAAGACCATCAAAGCCTGCCCGGCCCCTTAGGTTCCAGAAAGCACATGACCCGGAAATAGCTCATGGTTGGCATGGATGCGGGAGGATATAACACCTTTCCATTTCCAGCGTGAAATGTATGAGGACCTGAACTTGCCTGGATGGGAGTCCGGAGGACTGGGACAGCTCTCTGAATCTCACTCAGGATGTGGCCCAGGATGCTGCCGAGGGAAGAGCTAGACAGGCAGTCACTGCTCACGGAGATGAGCACTGGTCTTGAAGCCCAGAGCCTGGTTTCTGGTCCTGGCTCCACCCCCATGAGGCATGTGAGACCTTGGGCAAGTCTCGCACCTCCCCAAGCCTTGATCATGAGGAGCGATAGTGCCTGCCTCACTTACTACCTATGGCAGCCAACTAAATGAACATATACAGATGTGCATTTTATCTTTATTTTAAAATATATTTTTAATGATTTCAGAGAGGAAGGGAGAGGAAAGGAGAAATAGAAACATCTGATGAGAGAGAATCATTGAGCAGCTAGCTGCCTTTTGCACGCCCCCCACTAGGGATTAAGCCTGCAACCTGGGGCATGTGCCCTGACCGATAATCAAACTGTGACCTCTTGGGTCATGCATGGGTCGACACTCAACCACTGAGCCACTACCACACCAGCCAGGCCAGATGTGCATTTTATTTTTATTTTTTAAAAATATATTCTATTGATTTTTTACAGAGAGAGGAAGAGAGAGGGATAGTGAGTTAGAAACATCGATGAGAGAGAAACATCTATCAGCTGCCTCTTGTACACCCCACACTGGGGATATGCCTGCAACCAAGGTACATGCCCTTGACCAGAATCAAACCTGGGACCCTTCAGTCCACAGACTGACTCTCTATCCACTGAGCCAAACCGACTTCGGCCAGATGAACATTTTAAACTATACGGCATGCACCAAGTTAACTGTTAAGTTGCTGACTGTGACAGGAATGAAGGACCTGGGGTCTAAGGAGCCTTGATAGCAGGCTGACTCCATGAGGGATGAGATCTCTGGGTGACTTTACTGTCCCCTCTCCAAGGCTGTTCCTGGAGGAGACCTAGGGAGTTGTGTTTCTTTCTGTCAACAGCAAAGTGAAACCCTATGAATAAAATGTGCACATTTCTTGTTCTTCGAATAATAAAGCAATCCATATTCACTACAGAAAAGCAAGACAGCAAAAACAATAAAATTTAGAATATTCAGTCTTAGTCAGCTCAGGCTGTCATAACAAAATATTCTGGACTGGGTGGCTGAAACAACAGAAATGTATTTGTTCTCACGGTTCTGGGAGTTGGAAGTCTGAGCTCAGACTGCCAGCACATGCGGGTTCTGGTTCAAGCTCTCTCCTTGGCTTGCAGATGGCCGTCCTCTAATTGTGGCTCACGTGGCTCTCTCTTGATACGTGTGAGTGAAGAGAGAGCTCTCTCTTTCTCTGTTTAAAAGGACACCTATTCTTTAGGATTAGGATCCCCCCCACGGCCCCATTCACCTTCATTTCCTCCCTAAAGGCCCTGTCTCTGAACGGACGCTCAGAGTTGGAGTTAGGGCTTCAACCTATGAATTTGAGGGGGACACAGTTCAGTCATAGCTCCCACCATCTCACCCCACTAGAGGAAGCCACTCCTTATGCTTTCTTCTAAGCACACAGATTCAAGAGGGGGGTTGAGGGGAAGAAATGAACCGTGTGGCATATTTTGCAAGCTGATTTTTTTTTTCCACTCAACAATAGATAGTGACATCTTTCCACGTCATCAAGTTTATTTCTCCGACATTCCTGTTAGGAAAGGTGTGGCTACAGCGTGGCTCCTAGGGTCTCTGATTTTGGCCTTGTAATTCGTAGCCAACTCCCCCTGGGACAGAGAGCTGAGACGAGCACCCATGACCAGTTCCTCAGGACAGACTCCTGGGAGTGAAAGTACAGGCCAGTGGGCATTCATACTTCTTAAGCCCTTTATGAGTCATGTCCGAATGTTTGTACCCAAAGGAAAACGTGGCCTCATTTTTTAAAAAATAAAATAAACGTTCTTGTTTAGAGCAAATGTGTATCTACAGAAAAGCTGCAATGGCGGTACTGAACACAGGGAGGGTCTCTATGCCTTTCACCCAGTGTCTCCTGATGTTCACATGTTGTCCCCCACCACGGTGCATTTGTCAAAACTGAGAAACCGACATCAGCATATTACTACTCACTAACCTGCAGGCTTTATTCGCATGTCACTTTCCCACCAAGCTCTGCTTACTCCTCCAGGATTCAATCCTGGACACCACCTTGTGTTTTGTGTGGCATCCCTTTTTATTTATTTATTTTTTATTTTTTTTATTTTTTAACTATATTTTATTTTTTAACTATATTTTTAAATATATTTTTACAGAGAGGAAGAGGGAGGGATAGAGAGTTAGAAACATAGATGAGAGAGAATCATCAATCAGCTGCCTCTTGCACACCCCCTACCGGGGATGTGCCCGCAACCAAAGTACATGCCCTTTAACCGGAATGGAACCTGGGACCTTTCAGTCTGCAGACTAACGCTCTACCGCTCTACCGCTGAGCCAAACCGGTTTCAGCAGGCATCCCTTTTTAAATCTTACTTTTTTATTGACTGCAGGGGAGTCCCTGGTGTGCTGGGGGCTTGCCAATCTAACGCCAGCCAGCCGGCAGTTATTGCGCATGGCTTCAGGGTAGGACTTGTTCCACCAGCACAGCTACTGTGGCGCAGGGCGGTGAGGGCAATTTAGAGAAATTGGCCATTGTGGTCCGTTTTCCCCAAACTTCGTGAGGAGCCCTTTGTGTGGGGAAGGAAGGCCTTTGTGTGGGGAAGGAAGGACACGCACGTGTTCCCGCGGGGTCTCTCCTTCCAGGGCGACGCAGGAACACAAACAGCCCCGCAATTGGATTTTGCTCTATATTTGGAAAATCTGGCCCTTCATTAACGAAGCAGGATGATGCTCTCTTATTCAGTCCATTCTTTTGCTCATCTCCTGTAATCATTAAATTAGAGAGCCATCTTTCCAAAACTCCGGGGCGCGGGGGGTTGGAGAACGGATTAGGAGTAAAATCTTTTAAGCTCCTGTCGAAGGGCTCTGGACTCCTTTATGAATGGCGGGCGCGGAGCTCCGGGAAGGATGTGTTCTGAGCTGTCTTCAGTGAATGATTTGCTTCATTTTCCACGGCTCTCCCATGTCCTCTCCTTAACGCGGAACGAGGCTCTGTTCCTGGATGGAGCTCTGATTGCTCCGTGACCCTGTCCCCGGGGGGCAAGGTGAAGGAAGGAAGGAGAAGTCATGAAATGCAGAATGACCAGGAGAGGGGAAATAAAAGCCGGGAACAGGCTGCTGGGCTATTTGTCGTGTTCCCCCGAAAGGAGGCTGTTCTGGCGGGGGGAGCAGTTAGGCGCCTTCCTCAGAACCGTCTGTTTGAAAACCGTGGTTCTGTCCTCAGGAAGGCCCGTTGCGCTTAGGTGATCAAAAACTAAAACGAGGATGTCGCGAGTTATTAGGACAGCTCTCAGGCCAGCGTTGGTAGGCCCCATTATCTGTCTAAAGGCATGATGGAGTCACTTATCTGTTCATTTTCTCTCGTTTTTCTCTGAGGGTCCAATTTGGACTCTTTTCCGCAAGGTTCAGCAAGGCTCCTTGGGGACGCCTGTGTGTTTTTCCGGGCAATCCAGTTAGGGGTTCGGATTTTCCCAAGGCTGTCACCATCGCCCTCACATAAGGACGTGTTGTGGGCCCCGAGCTCTTGATGCTCCTGGGGAATCTTCTAGAAGGACTCCTCTGGTGAGAGCTGCTGGGACTGTTTTCTCTCAGGGCAGCTACACCAGATGTGGCTCTGCAGGCGAGCTCTGCATGCCAAACGCAGGGTTCACTTGCTTCACTGTATTTTGTGTTTTTATTAAAAATGAGGGGAAGGCAGAGCGGAAAAGCATCTCTAAGATAGTGCTGTTAATCCTAGACCCTCCTCATGGCACCCCCATCCCCACCCCCTGCAAGGAGCTTTCCCAACTCCACTCTCCTCTGGAAGCCCCTGAGAGCTGCCCAAGGACCCAAGGCAAACTGGCTCACCTGGCTCAGTTCCCCTAACTCACAGCTAATGAGGCATTAGGCCGAGCACGCATTCAGCCCCAAGCACTTCTAGCTTGCAAAGGTGTTCTTAAGGGAGGCCTGCTTACCATCAGCCTAGGGATCCAGGACGGATGCCCAAGCATTGACGGTCCAGAGAGAGAAGGCGGCAACAGGAACGGCCCAAATCTCTAGCTACAGCTTCCTAAGGAAGCTGTACCCCGGGCCTCCTCATTCATCAAAGGAGCAAATGTCTCTTTTTAACACTTTATATCTCATGCCTTTGATTAAGTGAATCAATAAAGATGGCTTTATGAAGCCACACACTCTTGCCAGTAAATTAGGCTCCTAATGTTATCTAATTTTACCAGAGTTACTATAGCATCTGTGGGGATCACTTTACGCAGAATGCGTGGAGCGTCTGAAACTGGCTAAAGAATTCTCTCATTGACTTAATTCAAATGAAGACAAGCTGTACCAAAACCCACGCCTGGGAACCAGTCCTCAGGAAACGATGCTGAATGATGAAAATGCTTTATAGCCCTTGCTGGCTTGGCTCCGTGGACAGAGCATCGGCCTGTGGACTGAAGGGTCCCGGGTTTAACTCCGGTCAAGGGCACATGTCCCAGTTGCAGGCTTAGTCCCCAGTAGGGGGCATGCAGGAGGCAGCCAATCAATGATTCTCTCTCATCATTGATGATTCTATCTCTTTCCCATCTCCCTTCCTCTCTGAAATCAGTAAAAGTATATTGTTGAAAAATGCTTTATAGACATGAATGCGTGTCTCTCTGCCGCCTTCCTAATGTATTCAGGGAGGTCTGCTCTTGGTCCATGTTGCAGCCCACATTTCCCTGCACTTCCCAGTCACCTGTTCCTTCCTGCTTCTCCTTGGGCCTTTACTCCCACTCCCACTAGTCACAACCTGAAACTCCAGGATCTCCTTCCCTCACATCAACCAGTGTCAAGGGGCAGGTGGCTGGGGAGGTTGAGGAAGTGGGTGGGAGACTGCCTTGTGTCCTGTACATCATTCACCAGAAATACTGCGATTCACTGGTCACCCATGACTGTGGTGGGCAGCAGAGTCTAAGGTGGTAAGGCATGCCGAAACCGGTTTGGCTCAATGGATAGAGCGTCGGCTTGGGGACTGAAGGGTCCCGGGTTCGATTCCGGTCAAGGGCATGTACCTTGGTTGCGGGCATATCCCCAGTAGGGGGTGTGCAAGAGGCAGCTGATCGAGGACTCTCTCCCGTCGATGTTTCTAACTCTCTGTCTCTCTCCCTTCCTCTCTGTATAAAATCAATAAAATATATTTTTTTTTTGATGCAGACTGGTGCAACCACTATGGAGAACAGTGTGGAGTTTCCTCAAAAAACTGAAAATGGAACTCCCATTTGATCCAGTAATCCCACTCCTAGGAATATATCCCAAGAAACTAGAAACACCAATCAGAAAGGATATATGCACCCCTATGTTCATAGCAGCACAATCTACAATAGCCAGAATTTGGAAACAGCCTAGGTGCCCGTCAGCAGATGATTGGATCCAAAAACTATGGTACATCTACACAATGGAATACTATGCTGCCATAAAGAAGAAGGAATTCTCATCATTTGCAGCAACCTGGATGGAATTGGAGAACATCATGCTGAGTGAAATAAGTCAATCAATGAAAGAGAAATACCACATGACCTCACTCATTTGTGGATAATAAAGAGCATTATAAACTGATGAACCAAAAGATAGATATAGAGACAGTAAAGCAACAAGCAGATTGTCAAATTACAGCGGGGAGGGGAGGAGGATCTGGGGGAGATAACAGATCAACCGAAGGACTTGTATACATGCATATAAGTACAACCAATGGACATAAAACTATGGGGAGGGAGGGGATATGGGGGAGGGAGGGAGGGGGGCAAAAAAAAATCATTAAAATATGTAAAAATAAATAAATTAATTAATTAAAAAATAAATAAATAAATAAATAAAAAAAAAATAAAAAAAAAAATAAAGAAACACTATTATCCCCCTAAAAAAAAAAAAAAAAAAAAAAAAAAAAAAAATTTAAGGTGGTAAGGCACAACTGTATCAGTGAGGAGTGGCCTTGGCCACATCCATGCAGTATAGCACAGTGCTTACAAGCCCAGACAGACTAGTTTACTAGCTTTTACTAATTATGTGACTTTGAGCAAGTTAGTTAATCTTTCTGTGCCTCCTTGCTCATCTGCAAAACAGATAATAATAACACCTACCTCATTGGGTAGGTTGTTTAAAGAGTAAATTAGTGTATATGCCAAGCACTTTGAACATTAATTGGCATGTGATAAAGGATTATTATAAAACTAGAGGCCCAGTGCATGAAATTCATGCACAGATAGGGCCCCTAGGTCTGGCCAGCGGTCTGGGCCAATCTGTGGGGCGACCAGCAGGGTGATTGGGCGGCCCCTGCTGGCACCCACCTTGGCTGGTCTTGGGCCTGCGGGCTGGGGGCAGTTCCTGTGTTGGAGTGTCTTCCCCCTGGTGGCCAGTGCTCGTCATAGTGACCAATCATTCCACAAGTCGTTCTGTCGTTAAGTATTTGCATATTAGGCTTTTATTATATAGATGAGGGGGGATAGTAGGGTGAAGGATACCAGAAGAATTTTTTTTGTATATATTTTATTGATTTCAGAGAGAAAGGGAGAGGGGGAAAAAGAAGTATTTCTGAGAGAGAATCACTGATTGGCTACCTCCTGCACTTCACCCAACAGGGATCAAGCCCGGAACCTGGGCATGTGCCCTGACCTAGAATCGAACCATGACCTTCTGGTACATAGGTTGACACTCAACCACTGAGCCATGCCAGCCGGGCGGTACCCGGAGAATTTTATTTCTCTTTTACATTAAAAAAAAAAAAAGTCCAGTCAATGAAAAAATATCCTCAAGTGAGTATTTACAACAACAACAAAACACGAATTACAAGGCAGCAGACAAACAAACAGGCATCCCTTTTACAGTGCACCCCAAGGTCAAGGACTGGCAGAACAGGTACAAAGGGTAATAATGGTGAAGGTGGAGCCAGAAGCAGGAGGATTGGTGGAAAAGCAACTGCATAGGCACATTCTGTAACCATTCAAAATGACATTTACACAAGGTCTTTCATTGTTTGTGATAACATAAAATTTTAAAGGAACCTAAATGTCCATGGGAACTGGTTGAATACACTAAAACACAGTCACACAGTGGAGTACTGGGCAGCCATAAAAAGCAATGAGAAAAAAACTCTAATTGCTGGTATGGGATGGTTGCCAGATTATACTGTTCAATGAAAAGAAGCAAGGTCCAAGCAGTGTGAAGAGGTGACAATGACCCCTAGGCCGACCAAACCTTATTCATGCAGGAGGCAGCCGATTGAGAGATCCATGTTTCTATCTTCCCATCCCTCTCCCTTCCTCTCTCTCTCCAAAAGAATAATAAAAACATATTTAAAAAAAAAAAAAAAAAAAAGATGAAGCCCTAACTGGTTTGGCTCAGTGGATAGACTGTCGGCCTGCAGACTGAAGGGTCCCAGGTTCGATTCCTGTCAAGGGCATGTACCTTGGTTTCTGATACATCCCCAGTAAGAGGGGGGGGGGGGGCGCGGGAGAGAGAGAGTGTGCAGGAAGCAGTTGATCAATGTTTCTCTTTTATTGATGTTTCTAACTCTCTATCCCTCTCCCTTCCGCTCTGTAAAAAATCAATAAAATATACATTTTTTTAAAAAGATGAAGAAGAAGGATACATGGCTAACTGTGCTGGGTATTAGAAAATGTTGCATGTGTGTGGGCCTTTTAGCACCTGCGATTCACTCGAATGTGTATTTCACATTTAATTCTCAGGACAACTCCAACAAGCAGATTTTTGTCTTTAAAAGGAAGGCACGATAATAACTCTCGGACTTGGTCTCTGTGGCCAGGGCTCTTTGCCATGGCTGCCTGCATCATTCTGGCTGCCTTTGTTTTGCTCAGCCCCGTCTCAGAGGGTCCATCTCCACTTCCGACTGGAGGTGAGATGACAGCCTCCTAGGAAAAGCCAGGGGACTGGGATCTGCTCCTGCCACCCAAGAAAAACCTTATGTTCTACCATGAGCTTTTGAGGCACACCATCATGAGACTCAGAATGGCTTTGGCAATTACTACGACCTTCCAAAGGAAATAAACAATCTTCCAGCAGAAGTCAATCCTTTAGGGACAAAGAACACAGAAAAGGGGGCCGAGAAATGTAGCATCTGCTCCCAAAGGAAACCCCGTGACAATTGGAAGCGCTGGGTATATTTGACACATGGAATCTGGTCTTGGACAGGACAGTCTGTAGCAGGAAGAGCCCTCCTGCTCTGCCAGGGAGGGGACTCACTCAATGCCAACAAGCTGCAGACATGCGCACAGAGATGGGAAATGGGGGGGAAATTCCCATGTGACCTGGGCAGAAGAGGGGCAGCAGCACAGACCCTCAGGAGTCCTGCTGGTGCCAGGATCCCAGAGCTACTCGGAGAAACGGGAAAGGAATTTCTGATACCTGGCCCAAAGAAGACAGACAAAGGCTCTGTGCAGAAACTTTTTTTTTTTTTGACAAGTTTTACATTTTGATGTTACCTATATTTTTTTCTGTATTTTTTTTAAATACATATTTTTATTGATTTCAGAGAGGAAGGGAAATGGAGGGAGAGATAGAAACATCAATGATGAGAGAAAATCATGGATTGGCTGCCTCCTACTGAGGATCGAGCCTACAACCCAGGCATATGCCCTTGACTGGAATCCAACCCAGGACCCTTCAGTCCGTAGGCCGACGCTCTATCCACTGAACCAAACCAGCTGGCTAGGGCTCTTTTCTGTGTTTTTAAAAGAAACGCTTTTCTTTTGAGTAGTTGTAGTTTTGTTTTTATGCTCAGATCTTTAAATCATCTGGAATTTTACTTTTTGTGTATGGTATGGAATGGAGATTTTTAAAAAAAAACTTTTTACAGAAAACCAATTTTCCTACTACCATATATTAAACACCCACACTTTACCACTGATTAAGAGACCACATCCATCATATACCAACCTCACACTACCTGGGGTTCTCTGTTTATGGTCTCTCCGTTCTGATCCACTCATCTGTTTGCTTATTCCTGCACCGCATCCACCATTTAAATTACGCTAGACATTTATTGATGTTTCTAACTCTGTGTGAATTTAAGAACCATCTTTCAAAGGGGCACACCAAAATCTATTGGGAATTTTTGTGAGGGTCACGTTGAATTTATAGATCAATTTGGGCAGAGTTCCTATTTCAAGATTATGAGAGTCTTCCCTCCCATAAACATGATTTATTCAGCTATTCTCACACGTCCTTTAAACACACTTATATTGTTTTTTTAATAGGAGTTAGCATTTTATGTCTAAGTATCTTATTTATCTTGCTAATGTTTATGGTGAGTGTTTCTACATTCTCTCTTATGTTTCTACATATGTTCTAATTGGTTATTTCTCATGCAAAGAAATGGTATTGCTTTTTTTTAATATTGAGCTTGAATGCAGCCACCTCGAAAATACCCATATTATTAGTTCTACTACTTTGTAGATTTTTCTGGTAATACTGTGTGCCTGGGCCCGCTAGCAGGGTGCTGTATACTAGTAATCATCACACTAATCCTCATCCTGCTCTTGACTTTAGTGGAAACGCTTCTAAAACTTAACCACTGGGAGTGACGTTTGCTGTCAGCTCTGGTAGGTAACTTTTTATGGAGTTAAGAAGGCCCCTTTGAATCCTGCTTTGCCGAGACATGTTATCACAAATGGGTGTTACAGGTTGCTAAATGCCTTTTCTGGACCTATTTCAGTCACAAGGTTTCTCCATGAGGAAGACATCAAGCGTATGGTCCAGGAAGTTGAAAAGTACAAAGCTGAAGATGAGAAGCAGAGGGGCAACGTGTCTTCCAAGAATTCACTTAATCCTATATATTCAACATGAAAGCCACGGTTGAAGATGAAACACTTCAAGGCACGATCAACCACGAGGCCAGGCGGAAGATTCTTGACAAGTGTAATGAAATTATCGGCGGGCTTGATAAGAACCAGACTGCAGGGAAGGAAGGATCTGAACATCTGCAGCAAAAGCCGGAGAGAGTCTGCAGCCCGTCACGACCGACCGAGCTGCCCCGGAGTGCGAGCGGGAGGCTTGCCAGGGGGAATGCCTCCAGGCTTCCCCGCGGGGAGAGCTCCTCCGTCTGGTGGTGCCTCCATCGAAGAGGGTGACTGCGCCAACCTGAACGTAGGTTTAGCGTTGCTCCACGCAATACCTTTGTAGCAAATTCCATGGCAGTTTTATTACTATTATTTTTTTATGTAAGCACAAATGCTACGAATGTATTTGAGAAGAAGGGAGAGAGATAGAGAGTTAGAAACATCAATGAGAGAGAGTCATCGATCAGCTGCCTCTTGCACACCCCCTACTGGGGATATGCCTTAACCAAGGCACATGCCCTTGACCGGAATCGAACCAGGCACCCTTCAGTTCCCAAGCTGACGCTCTATCCATTGAGCCAAACCGGTTTTGGCTCCGTGGCAGTTTTAAAGCTGAGCTGTTCTAGTAAATAATGGGGAAATCTGGTAAATTGGATTCCTGATACTTGACTCTGGACGATGTGCACAGAATAAGAAAGTGCTCCTTATAAGCACTGCACTGTATGTGGGAAATGCAATGCCTTACGTAAGACTGTATTGGAAATTGGCACCCAAAATCTGTTGGTTTTAATATATTTTATTGATTAATTTATTTTTAATATATTAACTAATTTAATATACTTTCTAATATCCTGAAACATAGTTTTCTGCTTTCCAGCCACTGTCGTCAGAAAGATACCCTTGAAGAAGGTACAACTGACTGCTGAGTGTCAATCAACTATATCTAATACATCCCATGACTTTTAATAATCTCTACTATCCATGCATTTATGGCACTCTGTTATCCAGCTATTATTTATCTCGGCCTCTTCTCCTTTTTTTCAATTGGTTGGCCAGAGATCTGCCTATTTTATCTTTAAAAATATTGCTTTGGTTTTCATCTTTTTTATTTACTATTTTCAATTTGTGCCTTTAACTTTATCCTTTCATCCCTTCTGCATTTGTTCAGTCTCAAGCCTTAAACTGAACACTAAATGATGTTTTCAATCTTTCCTATTTCCAACTAAATACACTGCTTTATCTGCTTCCCTCAACGTTTGGTCGGTTCTACAAGGTTTTGCTGTTATTCAGTGTTTTTTCTTAGTTTCCCCTTTGTCTTTTGACTTTGATTTTCTTATAGTGGCTTCTCTCTCTCTCTTGTGCAGAACTTTGCGTCAAATTTGGAAAGACCTTCTTCACTCTACAGTTACAAAAGAATTTTCATATGTTTCCTTCTAGCAGTTTTACACTTTTGTGTTGTACATTCAACTTCAGTCTTTAACCACTTTGAAGCTTTGTGGTATATGCTTTGTCGTAGGGATTCAGCTTTTTTCCAGATGGCTGCCAATTGTCTCACTACAATTTATTGAATAACCTATCTCTTTTCCTTACCCATCCTCCTCCCCCAACGCACACTGATCTGTGACAATCCCTTTAACATATATAAATATTGCTATGTGTTTTAATTTTTTTTAATTCTATCAATACTTCATTGCTTTGTGTCTAGTCACTCATCAATACTTCATTGATTTCATCTGAGAGTTTGTGTGTTTGAGAGTTTAAGGTCTGGAAGGGGAGTTCCCATTCATCCATCTACTTTTTCCATTTTCTTTTATTTTTGTTGTTGTTGTTAATCCTCACCCAAGGATATTTTCCCACTGGTTTTCAGAGTGAGTGGAAAGGAGAGGAAAAAGACAGAAGGAAAGAAACACAGATGTGAGAGAGACCCTTCAATTGGTTGCCTCCTGCATGCTCCCTGACTAGGGCATGGATCAAGCCTACAACCAAGGTATGTGCCCTTGACCAGAATCGAACCTGGGACCTTTCCGTCTGCAGGCCAACATTCTATCCACTGAATCAAACCGGCTAAAGCATACTTTTTCTGTTTTCCACACTTTTCTGATTTATTTTTCCATATGAATCACAGCATCGGCAACTTCTGGCCGTAAAGAAGAGTTCGCATTTTTATTGCTTGTGCATTACTTTTATAAATTCACTTAGAGACTTGACCTCCTTACGCTGCTGAGTCTTCTGATCCAAGAACATGAGATGTTTTTCACTTGTTCAGGTCTCCTGCAATGTTCTTCAGCAATGTTTTAGTTCTCTCCATATGGATATTATACATTTCTTATTAAGCTTGTTCTTAGGTATTTGTGTTTGATAAGGGTCAGTTAGCACTTGACATTCATTCTCATCTACAGGAGGCAACCAATCAATGTCTCTCACATTGATGTTTCTCTCTCTATGTGCCTTCTCCCCGCCACCCTCCCACTCTCTCTAAAAAAAAAAAATCAATGGAAAAAAATGTTTCCTTTTTATCAAAAGAGGGATAAGCATGAGACATAATAAATCGATGCAAATATATATATATATATATGTATTTTTTTTAAAGCATGTGAGCTATTTATTTTTTTTAATATATATTTTATTGATTTTTTTACAGAGAGGAAGAGAGAGGGATAGAAAGTTAGAAACATCGATGAGAGAGAATCATCAATCAGCTGCCTCTTGCACACCCCTTACTAGGGATATGCCCGAAACCAAGGTACACGCCCTTGACCGTACACGCCCTTGACCGGAATCGAACCCATAACCTTTCAGTCCGCAGGCTGATGCTCTATCCACTGAGCCAAACCGGTTTCAGCAATGCAAATATATTTTTAACAATTATTAGTAAAAGCTTAGGGTGGATACCCTAATCAGCCAGCCGCAGATTCTCCATACATTTATTAAAAATTAAACACACTGCAGGAAGCCATATACAACTAAATGAGGATTCTTGCACATGATACTATCCCATTTATCTCCTTTAATTCTCCTATTTCTCTGTATCAGATTTTTATGGCTCATAATGATTAATGGTTATTTGTAAAACAGTCCTTTTTGAGCAAAACTTAAGCTTATTAGAGTGTCACAGTCCCTGAGTCTAAATGTGATTAAGAAAACTCAGCTTCAACCTCCTCATTTGTAGTAAAATGCTAGCCTCGGGCAAACTGCCCTTGATTTTTAACTGCAAGTGCCACTGTGGTTTCAGCTGTGCAAACTCTGTAACATTATTCCTGACGGGCCCAGGTGATAAGAATAAAGCTCAAATGGTGCTCCTTCCTATCCTTGGAAAAGGTTAGACTCAAGGAAATGGAAGCTCTGCATCAAAGGGTTGCTAAATCAGAGTTGAAAAGCCTGGCCCTGGCTCTCAGCTACCTTCATCTTTCATGCAATTCAACTTGAACTTTCGGTCCTTGGATGAAAAGGATCACCCATTTATTTCATGTTCCGGGCTTGTTGGACATAGCTGCAACCGTATAAATAACGGCTCACAGCTAACCAACAGCAGCACCGAGGAGACAATAGTCGAGAGCGTTGTCTCAGCTGCAGCCCAGAGCTGATTTCCAGGCCAGCATGGCTCCCAGAGCCCAGGCTGCAGGTCGTCGCACGCAGAGATTCGCACGCTACTCTGGGCAGTGCGACACAATGAGGATTCAGTGTCAGAAGGCCTAGTTTTGAGCCATAGAGAACCAGTGTGCGTTTGGACAAATTATCTAACTCCCTGAGACAGTTTCTGTATCTGTAAAAAGGGGGTTAACAATGCCCAACTCCCAGGACCACGGCAAAGACCAAGCAACATCGTGTGTGTAAAAGGGCACTGGGAAGGCTGGTTGTCATTGTCCTTCCTCCTTCCTCATTTGATCTGGGTTCCCAGGGGGCCACCATCCAAGTGACAAATCATTCTGACCTTTCCAACAACTGATCAGTTTAGAAGATTTGACTTTAAAAACAAACAAACAAAAAACCTGAATAACCAACTATTTAAATCCTCTAAATCCCAGCTTGTATCTTTAACCCAGACCAGCTATGATTCATGTGTGTGTTGTTAGAAACAAAGGGGACTGTTGCATGAATAACAGATCATCACAAGACTATAGGCGGCCATGCAAAAATGACTCAATCAGAGTGAGAAACAAACAACAAAATGGTAATATAAACTGATCTCCCTTTTGGAAGGAAAAGTCATTTTTATATACAGATATACACCCAGAACAAAACCATAAAAGAGAATGTGCCACAATGTTTTTAAAAAGGGGTTATCTGAGTTGATGCACTCAACTACTGAGCACCAATTATGTGCTGGCCTCTGTGCCATGTGTTGGTGGTACAGCCATTCATTATCCACATAAGGTGACTGCTCTAATGAAGTATATAGAGTTCAAGAGTGATTATAATAAAGGAAGCCAGTGAGATGACAGGAGATCTAATGAACCTACTCAATTACAGGTTCAACAAGGCCCTCTGAGAAACGGACATGGACACTCAGCCCTGAGGGGTACGTGGACGTTAGCTGGAAAGCAGGGTAAAGGTACAGTAACAGTCATCCAGATGCCTTTCGTTTTCTTCTGGTTTTTAAACATAAACATAATACTTAAGAGTCCTTATTGTTCGAGGGGTAATATCTTCACCCTCCAAGGCAGAATGTGTTCTGCTCATACCCAAGGTTGGTCAATTTCCTGGTGTTTATTTAGGGCTAAGCTGATAGTCTCTACACTCGTAGGCACTGGAAGAGGCAAAGGGAGAACAAAGCTAAATCACCCTCAGTCTTAGAATTGGAAAGAACCTTGGAAAACATCGACTTAATTGTCTTAGTCCAGAAACAGGCCCAGCAACATTAAGCGTTTAACCAGGACCACACTGCAAGAGCTGCTGCCAGCCCCGTGGCAATGGTCCACAGGACTCAACCTTTATTTTTGTTTCGTTTTAAAATCACCAGCCTTCCAATATGTGATTTTTTTTTAATCTGACTGACTAGAGACTGACTGTGAGACATGCCATTAGGAACCAAGGTATTATTGCAACCGACACAGTGAGAAGTCACTGCTCATTGAGTGTGCTGGGGAAATAATGCTGATGAAGATGTGGTGAGCCTGATGCCATCAGTTTATGGATGGTGATAACACTGCAAATTGTCATCGCCCCCAAGTGAAAATCAGTATGACAGTGTATTTCAAAAGCCATAAAAACAGGATTCTTTGGCCCAGTAATTCCATTTGTACCCTAAGGAAATGAGTTCTGGTACATCCATAAGGAAATATTAAAAGTAATGGCTATGGCCCAGCTGTCATAACTCAGTGGTTGAGCGTCAACCTATAAAACAGGAGAACATGTTTTATAGGTTGACGCTCAGGTCACATGCCCAGGTTGTGGGCTGGATCCCCAGTGTGGGGCACATGCAGGAGGCAGCGATCAACAATTCTCTCTCATCATTAATGTTTCTATCCCTCTCTCGCTCTCTCTTTCTCTCTGAAATATATATATATGGTAATGGCTAATGATATCCAATAAGAATAGGGGGAAATTTACAAACTAATTTTGAAGCCATTCTATGTGTCCACTATATTTATAAACATATTTATGAAGGAGCCTATAGCCTGCATCTGTCCCCTAAGCCACCAGAGCAGCTTTCTCCGAAGTCCCCTAAAATTCCAAGTTGCTGAATCCAATGACTACCTTTCAGTCTTCCACTCACCTGAGTGATGGGAGGTCCAACATCCCCACCTCCCTGCTGGGCCCTACAGCCTCTTTTCCTCCTCTTTCCCCGCTGGGTAGTCTCCTGAAACCAAACTCAACTACTTCATCTGCTATTATTCCCTCAGCAATCTCTTTCAGAGGGATTTCCTGCATACCCTAATTCCAAACTAGCTTCTAGTTCATTCACATGCCAAGAATTCCCAAATTCTGACCATTTGGATAGCTAGATTGTACTCTCCCCAGGCTCAAGGCACAGGTCACTAGACTGTTGCATATTTTCATGTGGCTCCTGACATTTAGTAAGTCTCAAGTGGAACTAACTCTTCCCCACCAAAAGCTGCTCACTCTCCCCATTTCTTTCCTCTTCCCTACCGGATCCTCTCTCATCCCTCCCTCCTACCAGGAGGACAACCACAACCATTTCTTAAACGATCTCCCTGTCCCAGGGCTCTCTCTCCACCCTTACCTTCGTTGAATGAATGATTCCCCCTTCAGGACAAATCCCTGCCAGGTCAGTCCCCTGACTTCGTCCTTCCATGGCTCTCTCTGCGTACACCGGAGAGCCTGCCTCCTTGGCCCGCCTACAGCATGAGGCCTTTCCTATTCTGGCCTCTGCACCCCCAATAGCTCTGCTCACACACTCTTTTCTCTGTGTCCCTGCCCGACCAAGTGCCATCGCCAGAACAAGCCACGCTCTATTGCTCTGGTACTTGCTGAACCCTGTGTCACCAGTCCCTGTTTGTCCCTCTCAACTGAAATAAATGAAGCATCACTCCGCCAGGATGCCTTCCTTGAGTCCTGAGCTAAAGGAGGTGATGGCCCTCGGAGAACCACAGCAGCCTTTTCTCGCCTTTCCCCTACTCCCGGACCTCTTTCCTGTTGTATTACTGTCTTTTTTTTTTTCTCCACCAGGAGCTAAGGACAGAGTGTGTCTTCCACGTGCGTGTCCAGAGCCCAGCTCAGAGAGAAATGAGGCAAGAGGGAGAAAATAAAAGCCAAGCAGTGACAGTAACGTGTTACACTGATGGGGGCATATGTTGCTTATTTTTCTCTTCCTGTTTTCTGTATTCTCCAGGATGTGGATTCTTCCACTATTTTTATACATTTTTAAAACTCGGCTCATTTCTTAAGATGTGTCCAATCTCTCCTACAGGACGCTAATAAAAGAATTCACTGCCTCAGTCAAGTCCCTCTCGCCTAGAGACCTCTCTAGCTCCTCAAAACCCCCCCACCCCAACCTTCAGAATTTAGCAAAGCAGAAACACTTCCTTCACCATTTTTAGCAGACAGAAGGACCACCCACACACCAAAAAATTCCTTGGCCTTGAAAAGGTTACATTGCTCTAGTAGCTAAGTGCCAAAAAAACCATTTTTGGCCAAACGTTCCTTAGAACCTCACTGTATTCACAGCCTAACTCAAAGGAGGCAGATTCACCGAACCTGCCCAAGATGTAGAGCAGCTGGAGATGATGCAACTTCTGAGAGATAGATCTTTCACCACGTCAACGGTGAGACATCAATGAAAGAAGAGAGGGGAGGTGTATCTGAAAATTCTTCCCATTTCTGGGGCGGTTGCTGTTTACCAAAACATTACCTTCTTGGGTATCAAAAATTTCAATCAAAAAAAAAATTTTTTTTCTCTCAATCATACACAATGGCTTGTAATTCTTTGAAGTTTGTGAAAAACAATCCAGCCATATATTATTTTTCAGGCAGACATTTGCTGTTATTTTTTCCTTAAAAAAAAACAACAAGACCCTAATGATTAGTTAAAAAAAAACACAAAAAACAAAAAACCTGTGGCTTAGCAATCATCACTCTCATTAACAGCACGTAAGTGTTGCCTGACGAATGGACTCCCATCACAAATGCAATTAACACAATTTCCTTGTGATTCCCCACTGTCTTTAGAATCTGGGCCCAGCTCTTGGAGCAATGACTATAATTGCAGCAAATCAAAGGGATTTGGGCAGAGTACACTGTTTTCCACCTCTACAGAGACCCTGGACTGAAAGGTTGGACCCTGGTTCAACAGCTGTCCGAGAAGGTACCTACCTCCTACCCTCAGAAGTCCTGGCATCTGCACCAGGAGGCGTGCTTTTCCCAATGAAGCCCATTGTCAGGGTCTACCGGGATCACCAGGACAAGCAGGGTCTCTGCCCTCAGGAAGTCCCTGCCTGAGGCACTGCTGGCCCCCATCCTGGGGATGGCTCCACCACAGCTGGTGGGGCCAGAGCAAGGCATTTCTGGCAGCAAGAATGGAACATGGTCCAAATTAAAGGGCCAGTGAAGTACAAGAATATCAAATCTGAACTCACTGCCTGTGGGGGAAGTCAGGGGTGTGGAGGAAGATGGGGGATGAAGGAAAGTCATGTGGCCTTTTCACTGAGAACATACCTTACACAGGCAGCCGCAGTTAGAATAGATGCTTTCCAAGGTTTTGATTTAACTCAACACACATTACATGCCTACAGGTGCCCATGATCATCACCTGGGAACTTACCTCACAGAGATATTTCATGTTCTTTTGACAGAGGAGAAGTTAAAAGGGAGGAAAAAGAGGATGTGAAAATAGGCGAGAGGAAGATGAAATGATTGATTCAAAACCACGTGATCATCGGAGGCAGTCACAGCCAGGAGACACATGTCGTGCTTCATCCACCATTAGTTTATTGCAAAGTGAAGTTCTGGCAGAACAAAGGGCAAAAAAGTCCACTAAGAATGAATTACACTAATGAATGAAGTCAACGCAACAGAGAGTACTTGTATTTAGTATCAGCTGTAGGTGGTTTGCAAAGTCAAAATTTATTAACTATTCAAATGTTCAAGCTGTACAGATTTCTTTCTCAGATATACATACAACATATTTATAACATAACAAAGTTAAATTTTTATAAAATATTTCCTTAAGGACTGGAGATGCTTAAAAGCTTCAACCACCAGTGAATTAAATATCTGATATACATTTACAGGTACTATTAAAGAACTGACATAAATACATAAGTCACACTGATGAAAAAGAAGAGCTGTGACTCATATGATTGCACTTTTGACCTATCCCATATTAAAGCAGAAAACAAAATTATGCCACATAAATTGAGCTGATATTAATAACCTTTTTGTTAGGAGATAAGCCATCATTGTGTCCAATTAAACCATCACTCCTAAAAGAGCTACCAAACAATAAAATTATTACCTTCAATCCCAATCTACAATACAATCTTGACTCTTCTAATTACCTTCCCTATTGGTTGATACAGGACATCTGATCCCTCCTTGACATACGCAGTGGCAACTAATGACGACAATTAGCAGTAGTTTTTGTATAAACCGTGGAAGTAGTAGAACTGATCCTATACACAGTTGAATTACTACTCCTACTGAGAATAGGGTCAATAAAAATAATGGTTAAAAGCAGTACACACTTTGCCGATCACTTGCAGTAAATCCCATACAACCAGCTTATTATTTGTTCCATGAAATCTTTCCATGTCAAAAATACTTTCTAGTCCGAGTTCAGATTATTAACAATGAAATACGTTCATCTTCTTTCTTACCTCCATGGACTTTAGCTGCCCCTCATTCACCAGATACACAGAAAGACGAGTAACTGGTCATTTTGACCACAGAATGTTTGCAAAACAGAAATGCTCTATTTTAAGGCAAGTATCTTTATCACATATTATACATACATAGCAATTTCTCCAGTGGTGAACTTTGTCACATAACAGTACAAAATTCAACAAAAAAACTGAGGTATAACTTTAGTTAACATATATACAAGTGTCAGAAGTGTTAAGACATTCTCAATATATTTCACATATTTTACCCATAACTAGAGAACTTTTCTCAAAGTTCTTAAGTCCAGAAATACCCAAGATTCTGTATTCTAAAAATAATACTAGGAATTAAATACTCTAAAATCTGTGCAATAAGGCTCTCCACATAAGGCTAACCTTTGATATAAGGCTATGTCAACTTGGTTCCTGAAAACAGCACAAATGTGTGCAAAATTCAAGCTATTCTAAACTAAAGTGAGAGGACTTGGTCTCATGAGAGATAATGAACTGATGCGTTTATTGAGCAAAATTAAACTTATGCAATAAGCAAAGTTTAAAATGCATCAAATAAAAAACTTTTCCTATCATATTTCACCATAAAACTGACCTAGTGTGTTATAAATATGGTTGAATATGTAAGGTACTTTTTAGTATAAAGCAAACATACATTTACCTCTACATAAATAATTTAAGTGGCTTAAATCCATAACTTGGTATGCATAATATACTTAAAAATCTACATTCTATGACCTTTATAAAAGTAGATCTATTCTTTACTTTCAAGTTAGAAATAGTGTAACAGTTGATCTTTGGATATGTCCAGGCAATAGCTATATAAAACGAAAGATAATACAAATCTAAGTCATCACCATTCAGTGCACTAATATGTAAGCCATCATCAGTTTTGGGCCCTGAAAGTGAAAAATTATTGACACTACATAAAGTGGAAAAATATAAACACCAGATTTCTGCTTCATCCAGAAACTTACAGTCAATATGTATTTTTAATTATTGAGTAGTTTGATGCAATGATATTCAGTGAAAAAAATCTGATTACTGATTATACTCATATTAAAAATGTTGTCCTTAAAATGAAGGTATTCATTATGCCTATATAGAAAGGTAAATTAATGACAAGGTAGATTTTTTTTTTCTAATCTTCACCCAAGGATATGTTTAGAGGAAAGGGAGGGTGGGGGGGGAGAGGAGGAGAAATATCGATGTAAAAGAGAAGCATCAGTTGCCTCCCATGCATGCCCCATGCCCACCAAGGATCGAACCCACAACCTAGATAAGTGCCCTGTCTGGGATAGGAATCTGAAACCTTTTGGTGTATGGATGACACTCCGACCAACTGAGCCACCAAGCCAGAGCTAGATTTTCTTAAGTATGAAAATTACTGCACTCGTTTCCTTTGCCAAACTCCCAGGAACATCAGGAGACCAAAAAAATCTAATTTTGTTTACCTAATAATTTAATCAAGCACTCTAGAAAACTATTGCTCTGAGGAGAAGTTAAGCAGGAATTGCTCATTAAATTTCCAAATGAAAGCAAAGTAAGGGATTCCAAAAATTAGACTCTGTAACTGAATAACTTACCACACCAGAGATAAATGATATACAAAGATGTGGAGAACTCCAGAGCAAACATTTTGGTAACTTCATCCTTGTGATTGAACATGATGAAAAGGAACTCAAGATTGTAGGTGGGGAAATGGAAGTTCCCATTAAAACAGCCGCACTCAGCCGAAACTGGTTTGGCTCAATGGGTAGAGCGATGGCCTGCGGGCTGAAGGGTCCCAGGTTCGATTCCGGTCAAGGGCATGTACCTTGGCTGTGGGCACATCCCCGGTGGGGGGTGTGCAAGAGGCAGCTGATGGATGTTTCTCTCTCATTGATGTTTCTAACTCTGTCCCTCTCTCTTCCTCTCTGTAAAAAAATCAATAAAATATATATATATATATTTTTAAAAACAAACAAAAAACAAAACAGCCGCACACAGAGTAACCAGAAAGATCCACCATCTGAACTCCACTCCCATGGTGATGTCAGGCATCAGGCGCCCGTGGCTGTGGGGGTGCCTCCTGACGCCCACAGAACAGGCACGGAGCCTGACACATTTTCATCAAACTCAGATCGTCACTCCTTTGCAAAGATGTCTGAATGCATTGGTTAATAGTGGAGGTGGGGAAAGAGCACCCGTGAGAGTAAATACCTGCAGGGCTTCTTCCTTTCAAGGGATCTAGACTTTCTGTTTGGTTACTGACTCCACACACCTGCCCTTCTAGAGACGGCCACAAAGCGGCCCCAGCTCCTGCCCACAGAGTGAGGCGCTCTCATGGTGTCTGTAACAAATCGCTACAGCCACTGGGTGAAATCTGTTTTTTGCTTTGAGGACACCAGACAAGGCCGGGCACAAAGTCCTTGCTTCTGCCGGCTCATCGTGTCTAATCAGCCAAATGCCACACACTTAGCGGCCCAGGGGGTGGTTCTGTGCAATGTCTCTGCAAACCACGTCATGGTCGTTCCGACTTTTCCTTCTATAGCAGTGGTTCTCAACCTTTCTAATGCCTCGACCCTTTAATACAGTTCCTCATGGTGTGGTGACCCCCACCCCAACCATAAAACTATTTTCGTTGCTACATCATAACCGTAATTTTGCTACTGTTATGCATCGCAATGTAAATATCTGTGTTTCCCGATGGTCTTAGGTGAGCCTGCTAGCGGTTCCCAACAGTTAGGAAGTAGCAATAAAAATAATCTTATGGTTGGGGGGGTCACCACACCATGAGGAGCTGTATGAAAGGGTCGCGGCATTAGAAAGGTTGAGAACCACTGTCCTATAGACAACTGCCCTCCATTCCCCCACCTCCAAGAAATTGCTTGGAAAACTGTCCCCGGACCTGACCCGGGAGAGGGTAAGACTCGTCTGGAATTTGAATAGGCGAAGAAGAAGGAGAATCAACCAGTGGGTAGGAAGTGGAAAAGATCCTGGAAGAGGTGCAGGCAGCAGAGATGCCCACTGCCAACCGTGAGGGGCAGGAAGAGACCATCAGACCCACAGGCTGAGGCAGGCAGCTGCTGTGCTTTATAATAAACACCCATTGCCTCTGGGAACCTACATGTTCCCTGTAACACATGCACCTGTACATACCATAAGAATGGTGTACTTTTGAGTCACTTCTGGCTATACTTTTTTTTTTTTCCTCAGCAAATTTTATTTTTTAAGGATAACCAAAGAGGGTCAGATTTATTTTTTAAAATTCTTAATAAAAGTATTAAGCCAAAAATAAAATAATTATAGAACATTAGGACATTAATTTTAATGAAAAAGTTGCCATAATTTCCATTGCTCTATAAACTTTAGGAATTGGGACCATTTTCCAAGCATTCAATGAATGACTAGTAATGGGGAATCATACTATTCCTAAGAATGGTTGCTATGAGTAGTACTGAATATTCATTTATTTTATATTTATAACAAAATATACCTCTCTTTGAAACCTTTTTTCTCTCTCTAATATTTTAGCAAAAATGTAGCATACCCAAATCTTGGATCATAACTCCTGTAGGCTTGAAGATTATGAACATTTGCATGAAAGCTTATTAATCTCCACCTAGCATATCCATGTGATTTATTTAAAATATAGCCATTAGCCAAGACCTTTGGGGTATAGGTACAAAATTAAAAAACAGTAAGTATTCAATCAAACCCTGTATTAGCAATACTAATCTGGAGGGGTACCGGGGGGGGGGGGGGGGGAGGGAAATACCAGTGGGGCTCTATCCATTAAAAGTTAGTCAGACAAAAAAACTCAATCTTGCAAGGTGATCTTCTAAGCCACTTGGGGAAGTGTTGTTTACAGCTAACACTGGATTTTTCTCCAATTATTTTAACTGACATACTTTCCTGGAGGAATTGCAGAATGATTCTTTTCATGGAGAAGGATTACATTTAAAAAAAAAAAAAAATCAGGGCTTAGTATTTGTACAAAGCACCCTCGGGTTAAATCAAAGAATGGTTCTTCTGCCTAGAACTTAGGAGGTTTTTCAAAGGGCATCCATTAGGGTGAGACCAGCCGTAGTCATCTCTGTGTACCCCACAGCACTGACCTGTATTAATTAGGTAAAGGCTCCTGCTGTGTGCACACAAAGGATTAATTTTTCCCTTATAGCAATACTAGGTTAATCCACTACCAAGTCTTGTTTTTTTTTGTTTTTGTTTTTGTTTTTTAATAAATGGCTTCTTCGCTCAGAAATTCAGTGATATTTGCACTTTCCAGAAGATGCAGACTTTAAAACACTAGGAAAGCCAATTCCAGGAAGCTCAGACAGGCCCTGTGTTTCTCCAGTTTTTCTACCCAGGCATCTCCAAGACAGACAGAGAAGAGAGCTGACTGTCCAGGGAAACAGCTGCGTTTCTCCACCGCCTGGCATCCTCCTGGAGCTCCTGAGCATCTGAGTATGAGAAGCACAAGGTCAGGGAATAAAGAGGAGTCAAAATGAACCAACGAACAGAAACAAAGCATCTCATCTCTTTTGGGTCTGTGTGTCTCCGTGTCTTTAGGCAAGTGAATACAAACTTAAATTAACTCGGGTTAATGAAGAGGATCCGTTTAATAGTCTTAGAATCCATTAGATGTCTACCAGCGGACAAACTGTAAAAATCCACCCAAGAGCACTGCTGTGGCTTCGAGCTGAGTAGTATCCTGTCTAGATTTAGAAACGCATTTCAACAAAGTTTATTTCCTGACACACACACAGTACAACAACTCAACTTACCACAAAATCCGTCCATCTCTTCATTGAAACATTTCACTAGAGTCCAACATCCTTTCATGATGAAAACACTCAACAAACTAGAAATATAAGGAACTTCTTCAATAAGATCAAGGGCATCCATGAAAAACCCTCAGCTAACCTCATGCTTAATGGTGAAGACTGGCAGTCTTACCCTTAAGATCAGGAATAAGACAAGAATATCCCCTCTCACCACTTCTCTTTGACATTGTACTAGAAGTTCTAGCCAGGGTAATTAGAAAGGTAAAAAAATAAATAAATAAATAAAAGAGAGGAATAAATAAAACTTTCTTTGCAGATGATATGACCTTATACATGGAAAACCATAAAAAAATTCTCAAAACTACTTTTAGAGCTAATAAACAAGTTCAACAAGGTCACTGGATGCAGTATTAATATACAAATACACTAGCAATAAACAATCTGAAAATAAAATTAAGAAAACAATTCCGTTTACAATAGCATAAAAAATAAGAAATACCTAAGAATAAATTAAACTCAGGAAGTGAACGGTTTATACACTGAAAATTATGAAACACTGGAAGAAATTAAAGAAGACTTAAGTAAATGGAAAGACAGTGTGTGTCTAAGGATTGGAATGCTTAATGTTGTTAAGATGCTAATACTTCCCTATCAAAATTCAAAGTGCCTTTTTCTTGTAGAAATGGGCAAACTACCCTACTTGGTTTGGCTCAGTAAATAGAGCGTCAGCCTGCTGACCGAAGGGTCCCCGGTTCCATTTTGGTCAAGGGCAGGCATCTCGGTTGCAGGCCCCTCCCCAGCCAAGGCCCTGGTTGGGCCTCGTGCAGGTGGCAACCAATCAATGTGTTTCTCTCACATTGATATTTCTGTCTTTCACTCTCTCTCCCACTCTCTCTAAAAATCAATGGGGAAAAATCCTCAGGTGAGAAAAATAATAGAAATGAAAAATTCACATAAAAATGCAAGGGACCCAGAATAGTCAAAACGATCTTGTAAAATAAAAGCAACTCCCAGTTTCTAGACCCCTACCTCACACCATATCACCAACCTGAAAGAGCTAATACTATAAATTCTTTATAAGGAAACATAGGAGTAAATTTTGAATTTCTTAGATACAGCACCAAAAGCACAAGAGAAAAAAAAAATATTGGACTACATTAAAAAGTAAAACTTGTGTGCTGTAAATGATATCATTAAGAAAATGAAACAATAACCCTCAAACTGAGAGGAAAATATTTGCAAATCATCTATCTGTTAAGGACTAATTTTTAGAATATATAAAGCAATCTTAGAATTCAACAATGAAAACACAAATAGCCCATTTTTTAAAAATGGGCAAAGGATTTGGATAGACATTTTACACAAAGAGATATACAAATAATCAACAAATACATTAAAAAATGTTCAATATCATCAGTCATTATGAAAATACAAATCACAATGAGACAATATTTCATACCCACTACAATGGGCATTATACCCCCAAAAAGGAAAATAAGCATTGGGGAGGGCATGGAGAAAGTGAAACTCTCACATACTACTAATGGGAACGATAAGTCATCAGCTACTTTGCAAAATGATATGACCTTCCTCAAAAATTAAACTTATTGTTCCCAGTAACAGGTAATTCCATTTCTAGGTATATACACAAGTGAATGAAAGACGTATGTTCACACAAAAACTTGTATGTGAATGTTTATAGCAGCATTGTTCATAACATCCAAAGATTGGAAATAATCCAAATGTCCAACAAAAGAGAAATAAACACAATGTGGTATATCCATACAACTGATTATTTAGCAGTAAAATTAATGAAGTACTGATACATGCTACAATATGGATGAACCTTGAAAACATGTTAAGTGAAAGAAGCCAGACACAAAAGACCATGTGTTTCCATTTATGTGCAGTGTCTACAGGCAAATCCATAGAGGCAGAAAGTCGATTAGTGGTTACCAGGGTGATGGGTGAGGGGCGAGTAGGGAATGACTACTAATGAGTATGAGGTACATTAAGCCTCCTGGAATTAGACAGTGGTGATGACTACAAAGTTCTGTGTATATACTAAAAGCACAGAATTGTACACTTCACAATGATAAATGTTATGGTATGTGAATTACATCTCTCTCTGCTTTTTTAAAATATATTTTTCCCATTGATTTCAGAGAGGAAGAGATAGAGATAGAAACATCAATGATGAGAGAAAAATCACTGATCAACTGCTTCCTGCATGCCTCACACTGGGAATCGAGCCTCCAACCCAGGCATGTGCCCTGACCGGGAATAGAACCGTGACCTCCTGGTTCATAGTTCAATGATCAACCACTGAGCAACACCAGCCGGGTTCTCTCTCTCTCTCTCTCTCTCTCTCTCTCTCTCTCTCTCTCTCTCTCTAATGCATTGTTAGGACTGCCTCTTATTTACTAAGTTTCATTTTTTTTAACTTCCCTAAATAATATTCCAAAATAGCCTAAAACTTATCAACAAAATCACAATACTAACAATTGATTGATCAATTTAGCCAAATATCCAGTAACTATTTCTCACTCCCTTCCCTAGCCACTCACTTGCCTTTTGGCATGGTGGAGACATACCTAACCTCACTTGTGTGGTTTTCAACAGAGTAGGATGTGGGTCACTAATGTGAGATAAGGAAAAGCGGCAAAGATCTAGAACAGGTAATAGAAAGAAGGTATCCATCTGCCATCCCCAAATTACCCCTTAGAAAACTTTTGTGAGGACCAGAAAACCACACGTTTTATTAGTTGAAAAAAGCCTGGTGATTAGGACAAGTATTATGATATGATAATTTTTCAAATCTGATTTGATACATAGAAGCTTTTCAAAAATTTGATCTGATTCTGATCCCCATGCAGGTATGCCCTTCTCAAGAAGACATCTCATTCTTAGGTACTTGAAAAATCAAATCCAAAAATCATACACTTTAGGGGATAGTAACACAACAGAAGGATGGCTCACAGATTAAACGGATTCCCTAACTGAGATCTTGTATATAAAGTGTGATTTTCCAAACCTTTTCTTTTTCATACAAATGTTTAGAAACCCATTAAAAAGTGGGATGCACCTAATTATTTCTGGCATGCCACATTGTTCCTATCTCTGCCTGGTATTGCAGCACAGAAAAAAATCACAAATTTAAAAATGTTAAAAAAAAAAAAAAAAGACACATACATATATTCAATTTCTATCTGATATTTTGTAAATATATTTTTATTTATTTCAGAGAGGAAGAGAGAGGGAGAGACAGACAGAAACATCATTGATGAGAGAGAATCACTGATATGCTGCCTCCTGCACACCCCCCACTGGATATTGACCCTGCAACTTGGGCATGTGCCCTTGAACAGAATCAAACCCGGGATCCTTCAGTCCATAGGCCGACACTCTATCCACTGAACCAAGCCAGCTAGGGCTCATCTGATCTCTTAAACTGAGTTGACTGGAAGGTAATAAAAGGCGATTTCCCTTAATTACAAGATCACAAGCCATATCTTATCAAGAAGGGGACTATGACTCATTATCCTAACTTTACAACTATAATACTTATATTATTTGTATGTTTAAAAAAAACAAAAAAAAAACAAAACAAAAACTTCCAAATGGTAAAATTTTCTGACTAAAGATACAAAGTTAGACAACTTATCTAGAAATTTTAAAAAACCTAAACTTTCCACTTCTGTCCTATGAACCAAAACAAACAGCTTTCACATGGACCTGGAAGCTAAGCCTCACAGTGATTTCATAATGTTGCGTTTTACCTCCAAGTGTTTCATATGAAAGAGTAGCAATGGCTGAACACCTAAGACAAAAGAAATATGGACACACACATTTCTCTAGGATCAGAGTTTCAGTAACTCAAATACTGCTCTCTACGAAGGACGTGAAGGTCTGCTGCCCTCTGTCCATGGAGAAGGAAAGCACGGAACTCCATCACAGCTGCAAGGTCAAGCTTGTTAACATACAGTAAAAAGCAATATGTAAGCTAAAAAAAAAAAAAAGTCCTTTGTAATACAGAAAAAACACCTGTCATTACGTATGCTTCCTTTCCTTAAAAAAACAAAAGCACTCTATAACAATACACCTTACAGATGGCCTGCTGGGTCATGGGCAGAGTCACAGAATTATTTCAAAACAAATTAAACCTACGGGAGAAAAAAACAAAACAAAACACTACCTGATACAAAATCATGGGAAATTTCAGTTCTAGTTTTAATACAAGGTTGCATACATAAAGCAAGAGCAACACTTCAGATATAAATGACACGGCATCACTTAGTCCTGGTTGGTGAAACCCAAATTATACTTATTCCCCCTGGCTTCTAGAATCCACTAAATGTCATTTATGCTTTCACTGTACTTGGTACAGTATTGATATTTAATATAATAGAAGGATTCTCGCTAATGTTACTTAAAATTAATTGGTTTCAATTGCAGCATAGGTGCAGATGATCAAGTTCAATCCCCTAATTAATAAACTGACAACTGCACCTGCCCTGATGGTTAACAGTAGAAGTGCTTATTGGGATAGAATTGGGAAAACCTAAATGTTTAACTTTAGTGGGGAATTGCTAAAGGAAACAAACGTTAGTTCACAGAATGGGACAATATAACTGTGCTTTGCTGATGGCATCTCCCAGAGCCTTTGGAAGGCTCTGGGCACAGAGCAGTAAATCATTAATTTACTCTCAGGGGCAGCGCTGATAGGCCGTGCTCTGAGTGCAGATGGGACTGGAAAGGCAGGAAGCAAAACACCATATGAAACACGCTGAACAAACAGAGAAGTGCATGCATGCTGACCAAAATGGAACTTCTCCAGAACATTCCATTCAAGCTCCAGTCCATGCTATTTCCCACTCAGCTACGACATTGGCTCAACCTGTGCCTTCTAAATGCTTCAGTGATAACCGGCACCTGCACTTGTTTGTGTATATGTACATGGGCACATGACTGAGAATGTTTGCAGGGTAAAACTCTACTGCAAATTTGGCTTCCCTGTACACTGGTCCCAAGCCCTCCTTCCGGACTTCTAGGGTGCCTAAAAGCAACATCTGCTTCTTATTTGACCTATAACAAGGTGTCCCAAAGAAAGTATTTTAAAATGTTAGTCACAGAATGAAAAACAAAAAAAGAAAGAAAAATAATCCTATCTAATAAAAGGCTAATATGCAAATTGCCCCCTTGATTGGGATTTCGACCAGGAGTTCAACCTGGAGTTTGGCCAGGGGGTGGAGCCAGCCGGCCAACTGCCCATGGCCCCTCCCCCCAGCTGGCCCTGCCCCTGATTGCCCACCCCCCTGCAATGAGGGGCAGGTCCGGCCCTCCAACTGCCCATCAACTGCCCGTGGCCCCTCCCCTCTTCCAGCCAGGCCCCATTGCCTGATTAGGGTTGGCTGGCTGGACTCCACCAGTGCACGAATTCATGCACCAGCCCTCTAGTATGTAATAAAATAGAAATATGTCCAGAGAGCACTGAACCAGAAGTCCAGAAGCGAGGTTTCTGGATCCTGCCCTGACATTAGGATGCCAGCTCGCCTTAGACTAAGGGGTTTCCCAGGGTGGGGCACTGTCAGTGCTCAAAGTCGCAGGCAAGCAGGGACAAGTTGGTCTCCCTGTGGGTGACAATGGCTAAATCACAGCCCGTTGGAAACACAGTGCCCTCACTGCTAACATCTGGAGGGGACCAGAGGTTTCCAGGGCCCTTTAGTCTAATTTCCTATGTCCCTGTGCAATGTTTACTCCCTATTTGATTGTATTATACATTGTATTCCGTAAGTGAATAAATATACCTTTATGTATATGTAGGGTCAGGGGGCTCTTGAAATACTTTGGGAAACTATGCATTGTTTGGCATTAAGCAAGCTTAATAGTAAACAGAGCTAGGAGCTTTCAGCTTCTTATTTTTCATTTCTATAGCAAAGAGGAAATAAGCTGTTTCTAGAAAATATCAAACCAACAAAGAAAATCCTTCCAACATCAGCATTCTATTTAATCCATCCTCCCTCACCCCCTAGCTTCACCGCTCTCGGGAGGCCTTGGCAAGACACGGGGACAAAAGCTTAAAAACAGGAAATATTACTTTAATTCACTGACAGCCACTGTGAAAGAATATATTTCTACATCTTTAAGAAAGTAAAAACTCACAAAGGTGTGGCCACAAGTAACTGCAAAACCCAAAAGCAAAGCAAATGCAACTGTTTCACTCGCAACCCACAATAACAACAGTCATAAAAGCGAAAGATAAATAAGCCCTTGAATACTTTCAAATGTGTTCTCTAGATTAAAGCAATCTAGAGCTTTAATCCTGGAGAGGAAAAAAAAATCCTATTTTAGAGAATAAAGAACAAGTCCTACATAAAATCAGAACCATTCCGGCCTCCTCTTTCCTCTTCGGGCATTTTAATTAGGACACTATCTGACTTCTTGCTACTAATAAAGACCCTAAATGAAAGCACTTTGTGCCAGGAAGCCTGCCTTAGGAAAAATGTCTAAAAGCACAACCAAGAAAGAAGTCCTATTAAATGATTTTTTTTTTCAAGGTAATAACATGTAAGGGAAGTTCTAAAATGCCTCTATCCAAAAAAAAAAAAAAAAAAAAGTTACATTATCCATTATCTAGATTACTCATTAGAGAACTACTCTACCATGTTCTCGTCATTATCCTTAGTAAATAGGGAGCTGAACGGTCTTCAGGATTTTCCCCACCTGCTCCTTTAGGAGAAGTCTGGCATCCCCAACAGGAGATTTCTTACTTGTTATTTAAGAGCAGCCTCCAAGTCTACCTGTGTGTCCTCAAGTACATGTGTAAGGGTTTGCTTCTCCTTGTCTCTCCACACACAAGCTTCTCCCCGACATCAGTGCACAGATTCTGCCCAAATCTGTCATAGACTCTCTGGGAATATGAAATTATGTGCAAGGAGGAGGATCCCAGTCCTCAAGACACCTCTAATTTAATGTGGGGAAGATAAGACATAGTATTCCCAGAGTTCCCTGCGCCAGCAGAATGGATGGCTATCATATCTTAATTAGGAATGCTGTCACCTGCATGTTATTTGTATGACTCACAAAGCCTTAATCCAAATAGGTACGGAAAAATAAACCCATGCCATGTATTTCAGATATATTAAAATACAATAAATGTACAATAACGAACGGAATTTATTTTGAGTAGCGACAAATAGCATACTACTAGTAGTAGGGAAGATGGGTTGAGATTCTCTTTTTTTAAAATGTATTTTTATTGACTTCAGAGAGGAAGAGAGGGAGAAAGATAGAAAAATCAATGATGAGAATCATTGATCATCTGCCTCTTGTACTCCCCCTACTGGAGATCGAGCCCAAAACCTGGACGTGTGCCCTGACTGGGATTCACACCTTGACCTTCTGGTTCATAGGTTGATGCTCAACCACTGAGCCATACTGTCTGGGTGGGGTGAGATCCTTAAAGTATATTTTTTTTCATTGATTTCAGAGAGGAAGGGAGAGAGATAGAAACATCAATGATGAGAAAGAATCATTGATTGGCTGCCTCCTGTTCACCCCCTACTCGGGGCTGAGGGAGGGCGGATGGAGCCCGAAACCTGGGCATGTGCTCTTAGCAAGAATAGAACCTGGGGCCCTTAAGTCCACAGGCTGACATTCTATCCACTGAGCCAAACAGGTTAGGGCTGGGTGGGGTGAGCTTCTTAATGGCCAAAATATCACATAAACTCAGGAAAAGAAATAGGGAAAAAGGAACAGTTTTGCTATTATTACCTCAGTAATGGCACTGGCAAAGAAGTGTGTCTTCTCAAAACCCAGAATGTGTTAAAAATAAGCTGCTGGACTCGATTTCTAGAGATCCAGATGTTAGCCCTCACTCCTTCACAGTCATATCTTCTCTTGCCCTGGTTTTCTACCTACACCAGATGATGGCTAATATCCCTTTAATGAACACTTCTGGTGATCCTTTCTTTGATAAATGTATCAAGGTCCCACCCTCTCCCTGCCCTCACCCTGATTTAATTACAGTGTACATTAAATTATTCAATAATCAATGACTTTAACTTTTGTGTAAATACACTGACTTTTTTAATGGCAGCTAGTTAACAAAGCAAAAGTATTAACTCACTTTGCTAGAGTTTAGCACTACATAGTCATCAGTTTTACATCTAGGCCTAATAATCTGCCAAATTAATGTGGCATATTATTCAGTATTTATTGCAAGAAGCTTTGGTGTGGCCGTTATTTATGATGGTGAAGATCAGATCAAACGAGTATGTATTCATTGCTCTCAGCTGGCTTAAAATGCTTAGCTACGCAGCAACCAAGAGTAAGAAAATATTTCATTTATTTTTTTATGTTAATCCAGTGATAACATCTATGTATGACTTTGGTATATATAAATATCCTTTCACCTGACAAGACTTAAACCCATGTTGTTTAGGTGAGGGGGGAAAAAAAGCAGAAGAAAAATATGGGTTGTAATATCAAACCACTTCTATTATTTCTGATGTGGAAATCTTGTTTGGACATCTGAATGTTAGGACAATTATCACCTAGTAACAGCAATGAATTCAAATACAATGAACTCCAATAAAATACTAAATAATACAAGCTCTCTTCATTCAAAATTCTTGTTTAGTCATTTCAGCAAAGAGGTAAAAGAAAAAGTAAGGACATACTCAAGCTTCTATGAAGCTGCATGAATAAAGTGAATACTAGGAACAAAAATAAATCCAAGATTTGAGAAATGCTGGAAAAAGTTTTCCAAATACTATTCTTGCTTGTATCTAGCTCCATTGTACAGTTTAAATTCAGCCAATTTTTTAAAAAGTATTTGTTAAACAGTTCTTGCATGTGACATATGTTTCCAGGATACTTCTGACATTGATATGAGAGATTATACAACATTTAGAAACGAAAATGTTACTCTCCAACAAAAAAACACCATAACTCCCAAAACTCGTCCAAATTCATAAGATAGAAAAACATTTGGAAAATAGTAGCTTTTCATTTTAAAATGTTCAAATAATACACTTCAAAACAAAACAAAAAAGTGTGTCATTGTTCAAGCAAGGAGGAGGAAACAAGTTTCAATAAAATTAGATATTAAAATTAAGTCTAGAAATCATTACTTTTTCCTTTGCAGTCTCAATCTTGTTTACTCCATAATAAGTAAATTGCTTTATCCCTTCATCTGGGAAGGATAATGTTTACCCTACCAAGATGACGACAGTACCCCACTACAGTGTGCTCACCGAGCAAGGAACACATGAATACGAAGCAGCATTAAGTCTTCCTAACAAACGAGGTGTATGCAAGACTCGGTGTGCAATGCATTAATTTAGGAATTCAGTGGAGAGGCTCCTACTATATCTAGCTGATCTAAATTTGAGCTCATGATAACACTGCACAAAGCTATGGTAGATGAAAGTGATAGGCAATGCCAACAGAACAATCCCGCTGACAACACAAACTCCTCCAAGGATTCTTCCAGGCATTGTGATAGGATACATATCTCCATAGCCAACTGTAGTCATAGAGATAATCACCCACCAGCAGGCAGCAGGGATGCTGGCGAAGTCCTTGTTGGATGCTTCCAGGTCCAACCCATGTTCAAGAAGCTGAGAAAGTGCGCTGAAGATTGCCATGGCAACACAAATGAAGACAAGTAGCATAACCATCTCTCGGTAACATCGTTTGAGAGTCAAACCGAGTGTCTGAAGACCAATGAAGTGACGGGCAAGCTTAATCACCCAAAAAATCCTCATCATTCTAAGCACCCTCAAGGTGACTCCGGCCCTCTGGAGCTGAGAGTTCTCGCCCGTAAACACGGTCATCAGCACGGAGATGTAATACGGCGTGATTGCCAGCAAGTCAATGATGTTCAGGGGTCTCTTGACAAACTCACACTTGTTTTTGGAAATGATGAACCTCACGATGCACTCTGCAGTGAACCACCCTATGCAGATGGCTTCAATTATCCTGTCAAGAGAACAAAAGGAGAATTGATCACTTTATTTTTAAGCGTTGTAATAGCTCTTCTGAGTTCTTCAGATAGTACTACACTGACATGTTAATTCACTTAACTTATTCCAGAAGACATGAAGGACGGCATCACCAACACTATCAGACCCACCAGGACGTAACAGAACAACAAATATTACCGTGCAAGTGACAACTGAACCTGATGACGCTCTTATTTACATACTGCATTGCACTGTTTTTTTTCGCTTGTCACTAATACTTAACATCTCCTACTTGGCGAATTGAAAGGGAGCTTGGACTCGGCGAGCCACAATGCGAAACGGGACGTCGGTTATGAGCGAGGTCAGAGGACTCTGCCCCCCACGGAGCAGGCATACCCACGTTTTCGATCGTGTATTTCTCGGTACATTAGAGGGAACGCCAAGATCGTCTCCTACAATGTGACTCTGCCTCCTTTTCTGGCTTTGTGTGGGAGACACTCAAGCTGAGCCTGCTCCGGGGGCTTTGCAGGGAAAGGAGTGCCAGCCGCCTCCCCAGCACGGAGACTCCATCCATCCCGAGTGTCACAGCGGGGAAAGGCTGAGGAGCCAAACCATCAGCGGAGTTTTCCCAAAGACCCAACTGGCTGGTTTGTTTGTTTATGGCTATTTTATGCAACAGACATTTTAAAAATACAAGGCCGCATCTTAGCCAGAGCAGCATCTCCCAACCTTTCCACATCACTGCACACACTGCACCGAAGATAATAGTATTTACACAACGTGTCGGCCTGGAGGGGTTCTCGTCTGGAAGCCGGAAGCCACCAGCCTGGGGGGGGGGGGGCTCTGGCCACTCTCGCCCCTGACCACAGTCTCCAAGGCTGAGAAAAGGAAATCTCAGCACACCGGTCAGGAAGCCTAGATCCACAAGGACAGGTAATTCAGAGGTAATTTTTAATTAAATCGCATTTTTTAGATTCAAATTAAAAGTTATCATTATTATACCATCATTCATTTTTCTTCACATACGGTAACTCTTTTACCACCACTGACCTAGACCCAAACATCGGAAGTACAATGGAAAGAAGACACTGGAGTAGGCAAGAGGGTAAGGTCCATGGGGCAACATTTTTGGGAAGAATTCCTCCAAATGCAGGTCACAGAGCACAAGCTGTCCTGGGTGTTACTCAGGGGAATAGACACACGAAATTAATCATATTCTCCTACTGTAGGATTCACAGGGCTGTAAAGATTACTTTTATTTATTCTTTGAATAGGTAGCACATTCACATAGTTCAAATTTAAAAGGTAAAAAATGGGGGATATAAAGAAAATTCTCACTCCCACCCCATTCCCCAACCATTGTTCCCCAGTCTTCACTCCAGCGACCAAGTCCTCCGGGCACTGGTTATAACAGCAAATAGCCACTGATTACCAAGAAGCTGGGAACCCGTCCTAACTGGTTTGGCTCAGCATTGGCCTGAGGACTCAAGGGTCCCAGGTTCAATTCTGGTCAAGGGCATGTACCTTGGTTGCAGGCACATCCCTAGTTGGAGGTGTGCAGGAAGCAGCTGATTGATGTTCCACTCTCATTGATATTTCTATCTCTCTCTCTCCCTCTCCCTTACTCTCTGTAAAAAATCAAAATATATATATATATTTTAAAAAAAGAAACTGGAAACCCAAGTACATGCCTCCTATGGAGGCTATAAAAAATTACCAAAGCCCAGCAAGCGTGGCTCAGTGAATAAGCATTGATCTATGAATCAGGACGTCACGGTTCGGTTCCCAGGATTGAGTCCTGGTGTGTGGCGTGCAGGAGGCAACTGATCAATGATTCTCATTAACGTTTCTATCTCTCCCTCTCCTTTCCTCTCTGAAATCAATAAAAAAATATATTTTTAAAAAAATTACCATAAACTTGGTGGCATAAAACAACAGAAAATTACTTCCCCCTCGTTCTAGAGCCCAGACGTGCAAAATCAATACCACGAGGCCAAAATCAGGTGTTAGGAGGGCCACACGCCCTTCGGGGCTGTCGGAGAGAGTCCACTCCTTGCCTCTTCCAGCTTCTACTGGCTGTCGGCATCCCTTGGTTTACAGCCATCGCATTTCAGTCTCTGCCTCGGCGGTTCCACTGCGTCCTCCTCTCTGTCACTGTGTCACATGTCCCTTCCTCTTCTGAAGTTGTGACAGCATTTCCAGACCAATAACCCAACATAACCCCACCATCTCAAGATCCTTAATGTAATCCCATCTGCACAAGCCCTTCTGCCGTGTACAGTATGTACAGGAACATCCACTCGTTCCAGGGATTAGGACCTGCTATCTTGGGGGGCCGAGGAGGGGCATTTTTCAACCGACCACACAAAGTAAACACACGATGTCAGCGGATGAAGGCATAGCTGCCCCCACGGTTCCTCTTCTCTGCCGCTCTGCTCCCGGACCCCTTCACCCTGCGGTTGGCAGCCGCTCCCCTGTCCCCACCAGACAATCAGGAAAAGCCTCTGTGAACCTGGAGGCTTAGAAAACTGGGAGAGTGGTCAAACTTAATAGATGTGGAGAATAAGAAGCTACATCCCCCCCCCCCCCAATCTACAGTTTTAACATATATAGTACTATATTATCCCTTTCCCAGGAAACGGTCATCAAATACACCATAGGTGCCCCCTGGCCTCCACAGTTCCAGCCCCTTAGCGATCAAGAAGGTTCCATGACCAGTTCTGACAGGTGAGCCCTGAGCAAAACGGCAGAAGCTCAGAGGAGTAAGCATGGATCCCCCACCATAGCAACTGGGAGGTGTGTGTCCTAAATGGCGACAAGATGCGGCCCAAGCCCCTGAGTGTCTGCATGGAGAAGAGCCTGCCTCGGATCGAACATGGTACATGAGCAGCAGATACAGCTTTATGGTGTTAAGCCACGGAGAACTCTCGTGGGCTGCACTCCTGGGTAAGGAAGGGATGCATGCAGTCAGGTCCGCAGAGAGACTTAGGAACATTCTTCTTCCTTTGCCTATGGCTAACAGGTCTCCAGGTCTCTGGTTCCCCGGGCAGGAGCGCTGGCTCCCGCTCGGAAAGAGGACCCCACCTATCCAGTGGTAGAGTTGCATTGACCTCCTAAGGGCTCTCCCAGCAATAAAATCCTAGGATTCTATTAAATTAAGAAGAGTAGCCGAAACTGGTTTGACTCAGTGGATAGAGCATTGGCTTGCAGACAGAAAGGTCCCAGGTTCGATTCCAGTCAAGGGCATGTACATTGGTTGTGGGCACATCCCTAGTAGCGGGTGTGCAAGAGGCAGCTGATTCTCTCTCATCAATGTTTCTAACTCTCTGTCTCTCTCTCTTCCTCTTTATAAAAAAAATCAATAAAATATTTTTTTTAAAAAAAAAGAAGAGTAAAAATAATGTTAATTGTGCCAGAAATATCAGAACACTTTCTGTTTAATTATTTCTACCAGCAGCCAACGTTGCTCAGATGAAAAAAAAAAAAAGGAGGAAATCCAAATGGTGCAGAAGAATTCCTCAGGAGAGGGGATTTCAAAGTGGTGAACTCCTCCATAATGAGGCCCTCTGGGATCCTCCTGCCCACCTCCCAGTCAGATGCAGTTTCGCCAGAATTCCGTGCGAAGGAGAGGAATCAAAGAGAAACCCCAGGCATCCCTCTCTCGCCTAGGATGATGCCAAGGCAGACGCCAACAGCAAACACCACTAACCCTGCCAAGATTCCCCATGTTTCCTAGGAGCGCTCTTGCCAATGCCACCACCGACAACTGTTGGCAAAATGAGTGCTTTTTACTGAGCGCTAGTGCCAACGATTGGGCCTTCCCAAAGGTCACTTCCATAAAAAACAAAAACAAACAAACAAACAAAAACAAGTAAGAAAAACTAAAGAAGGGCCAAGACCGGTTTGGTTCATGGATAGGGCATAGACCTGTGGACTGAAGGGTCCCAAGTTCGATTCCGGTCAAGGGCATGTACATTGGTTGTGGGCACATCCCCAGTGGTAGGTGTGTAGGAGGCAGCTGACCGATGTTTCTCTCTCATTGATGTTTTTAACTCTCTATCCCTCTCTCTTCCTCTCTGTAAAAAATCAATAAAAATATATTTTAAAAAAAAGAACTAAAGAAGGTACGAGGGAACAACATACTTGTTGAAGCCCATGCCGATTCCTTTGAGGCCCAAACACGGAAGTTCAGGAATTCCTGGCTAATAAAAATATGAACCACTTATTGAGAGCTTTCATTTGGCCACGGGGCTCAAAAGCACTTCACCATCGAGTTTCATCCTTTTTGAGAAGCTGATGAAAGGCGTGTGGGCCTTACGAGCTCCATTGTACAGGGGACACAACTGAGGCTGAAAAGCTAAACATCTCTTCCAAGGCCACACAACTAAGAAACTACAGAGGCGCCTGTCATGGAACTTGACTCTACTGAGCTTTGAAGTTCCAAGGAACATATGAAAACGCTAATGATTTTATGACAGTGTGCACTGTTAATACTAAATGAAGTGTGTCAAACAGCAGCATTTTTCAACTGTCGGTTCTTAACCCACTGATGAATCAAAACTGACAATTTTCAGAAGTGAAACAGAAAATATTAGAGTGCATCGAAGTATAGATTCACAAAGCCTTGTCTCATGTAGATGTAACTATATACCAAGGTATGATATAAAATGTATTCCTGCCAAAACTGGTTTGGCTCAGTGGATAGAGCGTCAGCCTACGGACTGAAAGGTCCCGGATTCGATTCCGATCAAGGGCATGTACCTTGGTTGCGAACACATCCCCAGTGTGTGTGTGTGTGTGTGTGTGTGTGTGTGTGCAAGAGGCAGCTGATTGATGTTTCTAACTCTATCCCTCTCTCTTCCTCTCTGTAAAAAAAAAAAAAAAAAAAATCAATAAAATATATATTTTTAAAAATAAAATGTATTCCTTTCTGAGGTTCTGGAGGACCTCAGCAATGGCAATCATCAGTTACTGGAATTACTCTGATCCGTCAGGACTGAAGGTACATCTGGGAATGACTCAGAGGTTTACAAACAGGCTCCAATGAGGAACAAGTGCTTTTATTGCTAACCAAACCTTCTCCCACAACCTAACAACCTCCTCAAAAAAAAAAAAAAAAAAAAAAAAAAAGAGTAGGACAGGATACAAGAGGCCGTTAACTGTGCTGTGAGGGTCAGTCTCCCTATCTTCTCATCTTTTTCCATCAACATTTTATTATGAAAATTTTCAAACATGAAGCAAATTCATTCACATTTTAAATATAGTTGCTTATCACCTATTCATCTCTCTCTCCATCTACTAACCTATTTTATACATTTTTTAATTGATTTCAGAGAGGAAGGGAAAGGGAGAGAGAGACAGAAACATCAATGGTGAGAAAGAATCACTCATCGGCTGGCTTCCACATACACCCCGCACTAGGGATTGAGCCTGCAACCCGGGCATGTGGCCTGATCAGGAAGCGAACTGTGGCCTCCTGGTTCATAGGTCAACGCTCAGCCGCTGACCCATGCCGGCTGGCTTAATCTATTTTTTTTTTGGATGCATTTTAAAGTAAATTGCAGCCGAAACCAGTTTGGCTCAGTGGATAGAGCATTGGCCTGCGGACTGAAGGGTCCCGGGTTCAATTCCAGTCAAGGGCATGTACCTTGGTTGTAGGCACATCCCTAGTAGGGATGTGCAGGAGGCAGCTGTTCGATGTTTCTGGCTCTCTATCTCTCTCCCTTCCTCTCTGTAAAAAAATCAGTAATATATATATATATATATATATATATATATATATATATATATATATATATATTTTTTTTTTTTTTTTTTTTTTTAAGTAAATTGCAAACATCAGTGTACTTTCCTCTAAAAACTTCAGAGTACATACCATTGGCTAGTAATTGTTTCTAGATTCTTTTGATGCAAACCTTACATGCAATGAAAGCACAAACCTTAGTGTACATTCACTGAGTTTTGAAAAGTGCATAACCTCTAGAACCCAAACTCCTGTTAAGATATGAAGCATTCACATCACCCCAGAGAGTTCTCTGCCTTACTCCTCTTTGTATCTCCTGCCCTTATTTCCCAAACCCATCGGACACTTAGCGAGTGCTTAATGGGTGCCTGTCCCGCACAACGTAAGTGACTTTGACAGAACCTAAAGCCCTGGGTTAACCACAGCCACCAGAAGCCTCCTTGTTCTTATGGAACCTTTAAGGGATCATTGAAGCCTGCCATTAACTCCAAATGGATTCAAGACCAACATGTAAGACCCAAAACTATAAAACTCCTAGAAGGAAACATAAGAGGAAGACTTCATGACATTGGTTTGGCAATGATTTTTTAAAATATATTTTATTGATTTTTCACAGAGAAGAAGAGAGAGGGATAGAGAGTTAGAAACATCCATGAGAATCATCGATCAGCAGCCTCCTGCACGCGCCTCCCCTCCCCCCACTGGGATATGCCCACAACCAAGGTACATGCCCTTGACCAGAATCAAATCTGGGACCTTCCAGTCCGCAGGCCTATGCTCTATCCACTGAGCCAAACCGGTTTCGGTGGCAATGATTTCTTATTTCATTTTTCCAATGACTTCTTGTATATGACACCAAAAGGAGAGGAAGAGGGGGTGGAGTTTACTGACAATAGGCTGGGATGGGAACCAGATGGAGGGGATAAAGAGGAGGGAATGGGGGCATCTATCATACTCTCAACAATAAAAATATTTTTTTAAATGTAATTAGACTAAAAGAAACCTCATTTTTCTACTTTATTCCCTTTTATGCTGTTAAATGCTTTGCCATGTCACATATTATTTATTTAATTTAAAAAAAAATTTTTTTGAGAAAAAGTGAAAAGCATGATCAACTAGAAGAGCAATCACCATGATGGAGTTGTCAGCAGCTTGGATCAATCCCAGAAGTGCCACCACAGGAAACGTGACACCCTTTTACCCCAAACTTTCAGACTTAAAGGTACAGGCCCTTCCAATCACATTTCTCACAGACACGTACAGTGTGGTGATAGATGGTGTGATAAAAATGCCCAGCAGGCGCGGCCGCTGTAGCTCAGTGCTGAGTGGTTGAGCATGAACCCATGAATCAGGAGGTCACGGTTCCCGGTCAGGGCACATGCCTGGCTTCCAGTCTTAATCCCCAGTGGGGAGGGCATGCAGAAGGCAGCTGATCAATGATTCTCTCTCTCTCGTCATTGACATTTCTATTTCTCTCTTCCTCTCCCTTCCTCTCTCTGAAATCAATAAAAACATTTTTTAAAAATGTCCTACCAACTGCACATCAATGTTCACCTGAGTTTTCTCCACAACTGTAAATTAAATGGGAGAAAAGGCAAGTTTTGTTTTAAAACTTGATTTTTTTCAACGCACTTTAATGACCTTACAGAAAGAGGCCATACCACTCATCTTCCAATCTAGATCAATTATGAGAATAAAAACGCACATGAAGCATTTCCTCCAGTACCAAGCATCTCTTCCTATAAATTTACATGCATTCATTCAAGTCTCCCAACTGAAATGAATAGGCTTTGTTATTTCCCCCCATTTGCATGAGGAAACTGCAGCAAAGAGAATTTCCTTGCTCGTGGCACACGGCTAATAAATACATGGCAGATTAATAATATATACTCATTGATTATATAATACACTAAACCCTGGCTGGGATTTATGTCTTCCTTGTAGTTGTAATCAAGCTGTTATTTTATGCTCCTTGCTTGATATATTTGGTTTGTTCACGGCCCTACGTGGATGGCCATTTCTTAAGGATAGATATGTGCAGGATGAGGACACTGGGGAATAGAAAGGTCACCCTTCCACCATGGAGGACTGGCTGCGAGGACTCGGGAGTTTCTGCGGGGCTGCTATTATTCTGCAGGCTCTCTCCTCCCTATAGCCATCTCTATGCGGCTGTGCTTGCTTTTCTCACGGTCAGGAGAAACCTGACAGGAACATATAGCTCTCCCCCTTGCCTGGGCGAATGGAGCTCTACCTCCTGGCTGCATAGCGGGTTCTCTTCTGATCTCTGTTTCAGCAACACAGATCCACATGATTTCTTAATGGATAAACAGGGACCGATGACCCTCTGCAGAGAAACTACCAAGTTCTTTAAATATTTTTTTAATTGATTTTTTAGAGAAGAAGGGAGAGAGAGAGCTAGAAACGTCGATGAGAGAGAAACATCGACCAGCTGCCTCCTGCACATCCCCACCAGGAATGTGCCCACAACCAACGTACATGCCCCTGACCAGAATCGAACCTGGGACCCTTCAGTCCGCAGACCGACGCTCTACCATTGAGCCAAACCGGTTTCGGTCAAGTTCTTGACTGTACATCCAAGGACCACAACACTTGCTCTGCCAAGGCAGCGGCCACTCATACAAACAGCCTTTAACACTGTCCTACACTAGAGACTGAGAAGAGTAGAGGATCTACCTAAGACGTAGTTACAAACCCAGACACCCAAAATGAGGAGACAAAAAAACCACCCCCATTGAAAGGACGAGAGAATTCTCCAGAAGAAGAAGGGATGAATGAAGCAGAGATAAGAAATTTATCTGAAACAGAGTTCAGAATAATGATGGTAAAGATGCTCAACAGCATGAAAAAAGATATAGTAACGATGAAAAAAAAACAGACTGAGATAAAGAATGACATAACACAAAGAGCACATTGGAAGGAATGCACAGCAGAACAGGGGAAGCTGAGGATCTAACCATTGAATTAGAAGACAGAGTTGAAAACATCACTCAATCAGAGAACCAAAAAGAAGAACAATTAAAAAACTGGAAATACCAGCACAAGTAAAGTCATGAAAGAGCTGGGTAAATCTGAGGTAGCGAAAGCAATTACATTTTAAAAGTAAAAAAAAAGAAAGAAAAAAGCCTAAGGAAGGGAGCAGGTGATAAAGATAATAAAGATGGAAAGGTAAATTGGAGCCTGAAGTTGATTTGATGGCAATAATCATGGGTACCATTTATTGAAATAACTGCTTTTGAGGCTGATGCTTTAAATATATACCGTGTCATATTTATAGGCACATATGTACCCTGAAGAAAAACCAGGTTATTGTTAACAGTGGTTGTTCAAAGAGAAGGAGGAAGATTAACAGGTAGAGCATTGTAAAGGTAGGAATCCTTTTTTTTTTTTTTTTTTTTTTTTTTTTTTTTTTTTTTTTTAAGGATAAGCATCTATGAATAGTAGATTTTTCCACAATTGGAATGTATTCAAGTATTAACTATGTGGTTTTTAAAATAACTTTCAATTAAAAAAATAAATAAAATAAAATAACTTTCAATTTTTAAAATTGCTTTTTACAGAGAGAGGAAGGGAAAGGGAGAAAGAGAAACATCGATGTGAGAGCATAACATTGACTGACTGCCTCTAATACAGACCCTACTGTAATCAAGCCTGCAACTAGGGCATGTGCCCTGACTGGGAATCAAACCAGCAATCCCCAGGTGAATGGGACAACACTCAGCCAACAGAGTCACACCAGCCAGGGCAAAAAAAATAACCTTTAAGTATATATTATTATTACTCTTCAGGGCCCACAAGTTGGTCACCACTATTCATTATCCCCTAACTTATCAACAAGCTCCAGGCGAAGCCAGTGGCATAAGCTGGGGTGCTGGGTTGGCAGCACGAACATTTCTGCTGGGGGAGAACCTGTCAACAGGTCTGGTTAGGGGACTACTAAAAAATTCAAACACGAAAATAAAGGACAGCACAGAGCAGTGATCCTGGGGAAAGGAGACGAGGGGCCAGGTCAGAAAAGGGACCCTGGCAGAAAAGAATCATGGTGCTCAGAGGACATGGAGCCTTGCTGGGCTGCCAAGGGAGGTGTGCAGGGGTTACGGCTGGGTGTGTACACTGAAGCCTCGGGGGGAAAGCGGGTGGGTTTTGAGAGTCGAGTTACAGCTTTCAAGGCAAAGGGAACCCATTAGATTTGGTGACAGGTGGGTTCATTTACTCAATCCGCATTTCTCGAAGAGGTTCCTGTGTGCCAGGCCGTATTGCCAGGTCGGCCAGCAGCGAAGAGGCCAAGGGTACTGTGGGAATAGGCATGAGGCAGAAGTTTGTGGGATTGCTGGAAGGTGTGAACAGTCAGGAGGCTATGGCATGGGCAACAAAAATGGGCGGTCCCAACTGGTGGAGTGGAATGAATGGAATGGAATGGAATGGAATGGAATGGAATGGAATGGAATGAAATGAAATGGAATGGAATGGAATGAAATGAAATGAAATGAAATGAAATGAAATGAAATGAAATGAAATGAAATGAAATGAAATGAAATGAAATGAAATGAAATGAAATGAAATGAAATGGAATGGAATGAAATGGTGACACATAGAAGCCAGAAGCCTTCACCAAGACCCTGCCACTAGCTGAGAGCAGCCCAGAGCCATGGGTACAAGGATGCAAGCAGACACCCAGCACTCAATAGACATTCCTCGCCACTTCACACCTCCCTGGGAGATGCGAGGGTCTGAGGGAACCAGACAGACACCGCCCCGCCCCCCCCCCCGCCCCCACCCCCACCCCAGGCTATCCCTAAACCAAAAGGCACGTGAAGAAAGGAAAACTACTAGAAAGACCTTGTCACAAGAGATGGCCACTCTGCACCATTCTCTTTCCTTAGCAGCATCTTTTCGGAGTGAAATTACATAAAGAATTGCATCAGTCCCATACTCCAGTGTTCTGAACCATCCTCTTTTCTTAGCAGCCTCTTTTCTTCAGAGTGAAATTACATAAAGGATGTCACCAGCCCCATACTCCAGTGTTCATGTGTATTCCCCTCTCATCGGGGACTCTGGCTTTGGGCTGGCTGGGAGGAAGCCATGCGTGGTTCTGTGTGTGACTCACATGAGGCTCTCAAAGTCAAAGCCATCGGAGTAGCTTCTCTTCACCAGATGTTGAGAAATTTGGTTTTAGAAGGCTACCATCTTCTAGGTGGACATACACATACATAGGAGAGATGAGTCCCAAAATCTGTGGCTCGGACTGTCCCTTCTAAAAACTTCCCAGAGAGAAGAGCAACGGAAACCCTGACCCATCAGCATCTGCCGGCCATTTACGAGAGGTGCTCTGATCGTGCACTCTCCACTCCAGGGGAGCCCCCCTTCCTCCTGCAGGGGCAGTGACCTCCCCCAGCACCTTCGCCACTGCCCCAAACTGACACGAATTCATGTAAATAATGCTCCGAGGAAATCAATCTCTTTGTGAGAATTAATCTGTTCCCAGGTATGACTATCAGACGGGTTCTACTCTCTGTTCACTTAAGTGGCAATTCGTTAGTGAAAGAATTAAGAAACTAGAAGGAATATCAATAGACCATCCTCCAGCCCTGGCTGGTGTTGCTCAGCTGGTGGAGCATCATTCGTGCACCGACAGGTTGCCTGTTCAATTCCTGTTCAGGACACATGCCTGGGTTACAGGTTCAATCCCTGGTCAGAGTGTACAGGCTCCAACTGATCAATGTTTTTCTCTCTCTCTCCCTCCTTTCCTCCCTATCTCCCTCTCCCTTTCTTTTCCTTTCTAAAATCAGTACAAACATATTTATTTTATTTTTGGTGAGGCTTTTGTTGTTAAATATATTTTTATTGTTGATAGTATTACAGATATCTCCCATTAGTACAAACATAGTTTTTAAAAAGACTTTTTTAAAAAGAGAAAGAAATGGCAAAGATTTGGGCAACAGTACTCTTATTCACTACTGGTGAGAAAGGAAACCAGTACAATTACTCTGCAGGTGGCCTGAGCATTTAGCACCATTCAGGAGAGGCGCTCATACCTTTCCACAGAGCACCTCCAGTGGTAAGAGATACATCAAAGACACTTTCTGCTAAGTACACTGAGACATGAACAGAGCTATTCATTGCAGCACTACATAATAGCAAATTTTCCACTGACAGGAGAACAAATAAATCAATGCTTATTATATTATAGTTCAAATGAAAGGGCTATTGGTACAGATGCCGACATGCACAAATCTCAAAAACACAAAGTTGAGCCAAAATTCCACTGATGATACCATTTTACAAAACTGGTTTTAACTAACAAAACAACCCTACAATGTATGTGCAGATACATACATGTATATGCAAGCATGCATAAAAACTATTGTTAAACATGTGGAAATAAACATCAAAGTCAGGAAGGTGGCTATTTCTGTGGAAAAGGAAGATATTTCACTGGGAGAGAAGCTGAACTAAACTGTATTTTTAAATCTCTGATTTCTTGTGTGCAGGCACACAGGTGTTCATTGTACTAGAATCTATATTTCTTACATGCCTGAAAGACTTTGTGATGGCTTTATGAAAAATTTCCTCTCCTACCTTCGCAGACTATGTGTTTCTTTTATTTCACAGATTGATTTGTTCTGCTTCTTACGTTTTTGGTAGTTGTAATCAAGGAAAACACATTTTGACTGGCATAAGGAATTCTACTCTTTTTTTTTAATGCTTAAGTTTTGCTTTATTTGTGAGGGGAGATGACTTTGATTTTAATAGTCTCATAATTGGAAAAAAATTCCTCAGAGTATTAGCTGTAATACCTTAAAACACCAAAATTTAAATATATTAGACAGATTAATTGAGGAAGAGGGACAAATTATCTTAAAAGCCTTTTGTACCTTGTACTGTTACCCAGTAAAACTTTATTTTTATCTTTATAGAGACTGGAAAATTCTGGCTCTTTCATTTACTTGTTCTTCAATGACATGTGTAAAAATAACTATCAATTAAATTCAATGTGATCCTTAATTTAGTGCTTGGGATGCAAGTCAAAGTCCCCACACATCACACTCCAAGGCTGAGTTACTGCCGCACAGAAAGCAATGGAGCTTTAGACAAGCACACAAGCTCCAGAAACAGCCTCACGCAACTCTGCCGTTCTGTGACCCACAGTAAGTCACCTGACCTCTCCACGGTCTTACCTGTCACCTGACAGACTAATAACCTCAGAATGCTTTGTCTAAAGAAGTCAACTCATGTGTTGCTGGTTATATAGCAGGGAACTCTGTGATATTTATTTCACCTGCTCCCATCTCCTGCACACAAGGAAATACGCACATATGCAAAGGGGCTCACGAGAATACACGCAGACTAGTCACCCTGCTTCAGTTTCCTTTAAAGTGACACACATGAAAATGTTTGTTTTCCTTCAAAACATCTGACATCAGCTCTGACTGGTTTGGCTCAGTGAATAGAGCATCGGCCCGCGGACTGACAGGTCCCAGGTTCGATTCCTGTCAAGGGCACGTACCTTGGTTGTAAGCACATCCCCATTGGGGGAGTGTGCAGGAGGCAGCTGGTCGATGTTTCTCTCTCATCGATGTTTCTAACTCTCTACCCCTCTTCCTTCCCCTCTGTAAAAAAAAAAAAATCAATTTTATATATATATATTTGGCTCAATGGATAGAATGTCGGCTTGGGGACTGAAGGGTCCCGGGTTCGATTCGGTCAGGGGCGTGTACCTTGGTTGCAGGCATATCCCCAGTAGGGGGTGTGCAAGAGGCAGCTGATCGATGACTCTCTCTCATTGATGTTTCTAACTCTCTCTCTCTCTCCCTTCCTCTCTGTACAAAATCAATAAAATATTTTTTAAAATAATATATTATATATTTAAATCTTATATATTTAAATCTTACATCATATCATACAACCATATACTTGGTGACCATAAATTAATGCACATTAATAGTAAATAAATAAATGGGTGGATAAAGTCCAAATTTAATGTTGCTCCCAGGCATTTCAGCATTGTTAGTCAGGGTTTAAATGCTTCCTTGGCACCCTGTGTGAAGGTAAAGTCACTGTGTCACTTGGGTGGCTATTGCCCTGCCTGACACCCCCTCTTGAGCATCTCATGACACTTCATGACACTATAGCAATTTGGCCCCCCAAAACCATCCTAGCAGCTGTTTCTGCCTCTAGCCCACTTGAACACAGGGGTCCCCAAACTTTTGGCTCACATGACCCCTGAGTGTGATCATTGTATTGTTAGATGGGGTGATGTCCAGACTTTTAGAAATGCTTAAGTACTCAGAAATGAAGGGTCAAGATGCTTGTAACCAACTCCTAAATTTTTCAACAGTGTAGTAATAATTGTAGGTAGACAAATAGAACAAATGAATAATAATTATGATTATACTAGTGGCCCGGTGCACAGATTTGTGCACATTGAAAGGAAATTAATTAGAAGAAATAATTTAATATTTAGTTGGCCTTCAGATACATTTTGTTGACGATGCCAGCTCCTTTCAGCTTCAGAGGTACATTGTGCCAATAGCTGGTCTTCAGACATATTCTGTCCACAATTCCGCTTTCTTTCTTTCAGCTTCAGAACGTCAACAAAAACAACCAAATTCACGCTCAGCAATGACAGGTCGAAACATGTGTGCGATTGGCACCAGCAAGAGCTTTATATGTATTGCACATGCATGAGTCAACGTTTATTTTTAAATTGCCAGTGCATGTCATAGGTACCGGCCAGTCAGACAGATGGATGGTTGGACAGACGGATGGTCAGTCACTTAACCTTTTCTATAGAGAGATTATGATAGATGATAGAACAAATGAGAACAACGGATGAATCTGGGTGAAAGATATAAGGCTGTTCATTGTATTTTTCTTGCAACTTTCCTATAGGTTTGGTATTTATACAATTAAAAATTGGGGGGAAATTATTTGTAATGATTTATCTACTGTGAAATCAATTACGTTCTTCCAACTTGTTAAAAGCACAAATTGACAATCAACTAATTTGCAATCAAATTTGTTGCCCATAATTAGAATCATCTACTTTCTCACTTCCTGCGAGGTACTGCATGATAAAAACAACACTTAGACCAAGACTTACCCAGTGACTGCTAAATATACCAGTTACTCTTCTACTCTGGGCACCAGTTCTAAATATTAGAAAAAGTTGGGGTATTAAAATATTTCAGTTCATCTTTGTCAACACAACGTTTTAAATTAAATATGTGTTTCTTATCATGTGCTTTCAATATATTTTCATCAAAACCTTGGAACTGCACATCTAGCTTATTCAGCTTGTGGGAAAATGCTCACCATGTAATTATGCAAAGTCAATCCTCACTGTGAAACCAATCATTCAAATTAGATGTATTTTCTTAAGAAATAGACTGATTTATTTTTTTTCCCATTCAAATGAAGTGTAAATAGTACATTTCCCTGTGACAAACCTTCTCACGTTTGAATTGTACCACACATAGGGAAAGAGAGGGCGACAGGGGTAGGGGGAGAAGAGAGAACTGAAAAAAAAAAAAGAAAAAAAAAGATGATTGATATAAAAAAGGAAAAAAGACAAGAAGGCAGTATTGGATTATCATTTCGAAAAGAAAGAAGAGATAATTGAGCATTGTCATGACTGCTGCCTAAATGAAATAAGGTACTTCTGGAAACTTTCTCACAGATCTTACTGAGTCTCTCAGTATTTCTTACCAAAGTTCTCTTCGTTTTGCTGTCAAATGACTCTGTCTCAGAGAATGGTAGAGGCATTATTATTATTTTTAATATTTTGAGTGGTCTCTTTTGGTAGCATCCATAGGTTTTGACTTAGTAAGACTCAGGATGGTAAGAGGAATGCTCTTTTTAAAACCTCAGAAGGAGTTGTGAGAGAATATTGCCTCACCACAGGCATGTTCTCAAGTAGTCTGGCTTTAGGAAAGTGAACATATTGAAGTGGACGGCTTGGAAACTGGTGCCTTTAAAATCGTGGTTCTCAGACGTTTTGCCCTCGGGTGATCCCTTTACACTTAAATATTGCTGAGGTCCCCAAGAGCTTTTGTTTTTCTGTAGGTTATCTTTATCAATAGTTACCATGTTAGATATTAAAACTAGCAATTTAGCTCTAGCCAGTTTGGCTCAATGGACAGAGCGTCGGCCTGCAGACTGTAGGGTCCTGAGTTCGATTCCAGTCAAGGGTTCATACCTGGGTTGCAAGCTCGATCCCCAGTCAGGGGCGTGCAGGAGGCAGCCAATCAATGATGATTCTCATCATTGATGTTTCCGTTTCTCTCTCCCTTCCTCTCCGAAATTAAAAATAAATAAATTTAATTAAATATATATATATATACTAACAAATTTTAAAGTATTTATTTATTCAACTTAAAACAACAAATATATTATATACATATGCCATATTTTTATGAGAAATAAGTATATTTCCCACACACCAAAAAAGTGAGTAAAGATAATCTTTTACCTTTCTGCAATTCTCACTGATGTCTGGCTTCATGTAGGAAGCTGAATTATCCTATCTGTTTCCACATATAATATGCTGTGCTATGATATTTTAAAGTATGTAAAAAGAATTTAGCCTCACAAAAACAAGGTAATTGAAAAAGGGAAGAACCACGTTCATAGCCTTTTCTGATAAATGTGGATATACTTTTTTAGACCATACCAAAACTCATAAAGTATTAGTTTCTTAAAGGTTGGTAGCAATGTGGAAACTGAAATCACATCAATGAACTTTTAAAGCCCAGGGTCCCTCTGACAGACTGGATCTTCTGCCCTCACATTGGTTTGTAACATCCAGTATTAGTCATTCAGGATGGCTATTGAATGATGGATGCAGACCTTCCGACGTTAACACATTTCATCCTATGATATTTTACAAGCCACAATGATTCATAGCATCACCAATCACATAGGAAACGTTGTTAAGGACTGGGAAGCTGGCAAGCATGCAATGGCAGAGTCAAGTTTTTTAAATGTCTATGTCTTACTTGAAATCTCAAGTTTTATCATTGGCAACCAATACTGTCCGTTGTTTTTCTGGAAGTGACAGATTCACCTAGTTCACTTACGAGATGTCTGCTCTATACTCCGGTCTAAATAACCACAGTTTGTCTGTCATCCTTTCAAATGAAAATGGTGCTTCATGCAAAAGCTGCCAGTTTAGCTTGCACCTCACCCAATGGCACCCAGAGCTTTCCCTCGAAACAGCCTCAGTAGTTCTGTCTGCAGCAGAAGCGCTTTCTGCAACTTCCCACTTCATCACTCAGAAGGTTTTGCGATATATAGTTAGAAGTCAGGGTGTGATACAATGAACAGTTTTGATGGCTTTGACAAGGCATTCTTAGGCGAAACTTTTTTTTTTTTTTTTAACTGTAAGTGGTGGTGGAGAATACAACTCTGAACACAACTTAGTGCCTTTGCCACGTCCACTGTGTGGCTGTGCCTGGCACTGGGAAAGCAGTGTAGACTTGGATGAGGCTATACACCAGAAGCCCTTCCATGACACCCACCCACGGTTGCCCTGCGCCCACACCTGTGCTCTCCCCGTACAGCTGCATCATCTCACCTTACCCTCATTCGGGATGCTTTCCCTTCCTCCCAATGTACAGGAAGCTGCTAGAGAGGGAGGGCAAAGACTGTCTTGGTTATAGAACCTCAAGACGTTATTCGTGTGTTAGTAAATACGACTCGCTTCCTACTTTTAAATGAACTTCCCGTTTTATTTCCTATAAAATCATAAACGTTTAAATGTTAGAAAAAACGCACTCCCCAATTTAATAGGACCTATCTGATGAATCCCAGTTTTGATGATCCATCCCGTCCCACCCACCTCTCACATTTAACAATTCAGAGTGGACAGGTAACTCTAAACCTGTCATCTGAAATCAATACAGTGCCTGATTTATAAGCACTTGATTTCCCACACCAACCATAAAGATTAATAAAAGCCTCCGCTCACCATGACTGAACAGCACAATGGGGTTAGGGAAGGTTCTTGGGGAAAATAGAACAATCTGCGTCAGCGTGGGCCTCACTGAGACCCAAAGGCAGAGACTGGGGCATCAAGCTGGTGAGCAGACAAGGATTAGTAATCAAATCCCGGATCCTCGGTTCTCAAAACAGAGGTACTGTCACTATCCCTATTCTACAAATAAAGAAACTCAGGCTCAGAAAGGCATGTGCCTGAGGGAGCACAGCTGGGAAGGGCCAGAGCCCGGTGACAGACCATTATACACCAGGAGGGGGGGGGGGGGGGGGGGGACGACGACTCACACACACACACACACACACACACACACACACACACACACACACACGACACTCTTCCCCTGCGAAGAACCAGATGTTGTAAGCTTTGCAGGCCATTCCGTCTCTGTTGCGACTATTCAACACTGCGGAAGTTGCGGGAAAGCTGCCACCGACGGTATATAAATGAATTAGCGTGGCTAGGCTCCAGTGGAACTCTATTTATGGGACACGAAAATTTGAATGTCAGATAATTTTCACAAGTCATAAAACGGTATTCTTCTTTTGTTTCTTGGGTGGGTGTGTTGTTGTTTTTTTTCTTCTTCTTCTTCTTCTTCTTCACCATTTAAAAATGGTTTTTACATTCTTAGCTCAGGGGCTGCACAGAAACAGGCAGAGCATCTGAACTGTATCAGACCATGGTCTCTGGACCACCCACCAGTCCTGCCACATCAGGGTGTGAGCGACAAGTAGGGACCCGAGTCATGGAATGATGTAAAAAATAAGATAAAAATGAAAATGTCAGAGGCAAACTTGGACGATTACAATAGGATCTTTTAGGGTCTTTACCCAGAAAATGAAGGGGAGCTGCCACCACCAGCTGCCTGTCCCCAGGACCCGAGGCAGCCCGGGGAGCGTCAGGGTGACACGGTGCCCTAAGGACATCCCTGGTTCCAGGCCAGCCTCCACACCACCACCGTGATCTTTCTTTCTTTTTTTTTTTTTTAAATATATTTTACTGATTTTTTACAAAGAAGGGAGAGAGAGAGAGAGACTAGAAGAAGGGAGAGAGAGAGAGAGAGCTAGAAATGTAACATCGACCAGCTGCCTCCTGCACACCCCCTACCGGGGATGTGCCGGCAACCAAGGCACATGCCCTTGACCGGAATCGAACCCGGGACCTTTCAGTCCGCAGACCGATGCTCTACCACTGAGCCAAACCGGTTTTGGCCACCACCGTGATCTTTCAAAATTAAGTCAAATGATGTCTTCTGCTTAAGCCCACATTCATATGCAAATCCAAAGTACTTAACATTTTCTCTTTTAAAAAAGACTATAAAAAATAAACCCTTTTAGCTGAAGCTGGTTTGGCTCAGTGGATAGAGCGTCGGTCTGCGGACTGAAGGGTCCCAGGTTCAATTCCGGTCAAGGGCATGTGCATTGGTTGCGGGCACATCCCTAGTAGGGATAGTGCAAGAGGCAGCTGGTCGATGTTTCTCTCTCATCGACGCTTTCTAGCTCTCTGCCTCTCTCCCTTCCTCTCTGTAAGAAAAAAATCAATAAAATATATTTTAAAAATAAATAAATAAATAAAAATAAACCCTTTTAGTTGGTGTGTCTCGAAGACAAGATCTACTTCCCCCCACCTGGCCCCCAGTTCCCCACCACTTGCTTCCTTGCTATGAGATCAGCAGCCCACCCAACTCAGGGGGTGGCACCCTGTGCCCGGAACTCTCTCGCCCAGATATCTTCCCAGGCACCTCCTGCAGCCCTCTGGCCCTTGTATCCCCGTGACAGGCAGGCCTTTCCTGACCAGGGCTCATCCTTACTCTGGAAACCCCTTTTTCTGCTTTATTTCTTCATGCCATTTATCTCCACGTACGATATATTTATTTATTAGAGTAGCTGGTTCTTGAGGGCAGGGGCTCTGTTTTGTTCACTGCCATATCCCTAGCACCTAAAAAAAAAGAGGACGTGGTATATATGCACAGTGGAATACTACTCAGCCATGAGGAAGGATGAAATAGTGTCATTTACAACAACATGGAAGGGTTTGGAGAACGCCGTGTCTGAAATAAGTCAGACAGAAAAAGCTAAGAGCCATACGATTTCCCTCATAGGTGGGATATAAAACTGAAACCTAGGAGCACAAACAGCAGTGAGGTGGTTGCCAGGGGATGGGGGGAGAAGAGGGTCCTCATATGAGGTGACAGGAGAAGCCTTGACTTTGGGTGGTGGACATACGGTGCTATGTACAGATCTTGTAACTGACAAATCCACACAGGAAACCTGTGTGTTCTTGTTGGCCAATGCCACCCCGATAAAATTTAATTTAAAAAATAAAGAAGATGTATTAAATAATTCTATGTGTAAACAAGCATATTCATCGATAGTGTGAGATAAGGACACATTTTAGGGTTTAGTGACTCAGAAAGGGGCAAGAAAGAGCCTGTGTGCTGGTGGTGATTTAGTTCTGTGTGTGAGCCCGGATGTGTTTACCAAAATTCATTCAGCTGTACCCTTACGTGTGCATGCTCCTATAATTTATGTCAATAAAAGTTTACTAAGCCGAAACCGGTTTGGCTCAATGGATAGAGCGTCGGCTTGGGGACTGAAGGGCCCCGGGTTCGATTCCAGTCAAGGGCATGTGCCTTGGTTGTGGGCATATCCCCAGTGGGGAGTGTGCAAGAGGCGGCTGATCGATGACTCTCTCTCAGCGATGTTTCTAACTATCTCTCTCCCTTCCTCTCTGTACAAAATCAATAAAATATATTTAAAAAAAAAAAAGTTTACTAAAAAAACAAACAAACAAAAAAACAACAACATAGTCTCAGATATTTAGTAATCGCTCAATAAATGTTAGTTGAACTTAATGAATAAATGACTGGGGGGCAGGCATAAAACCAATTTCAATTGAGTTCTTAGGTTGAAGACAGTTTATGAGTTGTCTCCTATCAAAAATGAAGATGCTGCTGTATTCGCATGGGTATTTTCTCATGTATAATCCACTTAAAAATATATATATGTGGAGCCAGTGGTTGAGCGTCGATCTATGGACCAGGGGGTCACGGTTTGATTCCAAGTCAGGGCCTATGCCTGGGTTGTGGGCTCCATCCCCACTGTGGAGCGTGCAGGAGGCAGCCGACCAGTGATTCTCTCTCAGCATTGATGTTTCCATCTCTCTCTTCCTCTCTCTCCCTCTCTGAAACTTAAACAAATAAATAAACACCTATCCATGTTCAAGTGCCCATCCATTGAACTATGTGTTGTGAAGCACATAATTTCCTTTCTCAAGAGCTAAGATATAATCATATGCAATCTGAAGAAAAGACAGACAGTGAGACAGGAAAAGACAAAGACCTAAGGAAGTTTAGCTTCCTATTGAGGGCTCATTCTTCATCCTTTCATTTGACCCTCAGTATGCTACCACCACTTACCAGGCGACAGGACAGGCCCAGAGAAGGGCAGTGAATTAAATGTCCAGGGAAGTCTCCGAACTTCGATTTCTGGGTTCTTTCCATCAGAGCCTTTTCCTTTTATATCTTTTTTTTTTTTTTTTTTTTTTTTGTCTGATAAAGTTAGATGGTTGCCTCAATTGTATACCTCCTTTTGCAAGTAAAAGCAAAAGTTGACGACTCCTTGAAACTCTTAAGCTAAGAAAATCTTACATATGCATAACTATTCCAAACACTCCAACAAAACGAACCAGCTCACAAATTAATAATTCAAACAAATGTTTTGCCTTTTGCTTTGTCAGATTCACCTGCCCATCCCTTTATTAGCCATTCATGTAAACATTTTATACTCCTTCAAACACACCACCAAACCATTATGTTTAAGACAGTATGGGTGGTGATGGCTATACAGCTCCATGAATATACAAAAAGCCACTGACTTGTGCACTTTAAAATGAGAGCTCGGTGGTATGTGAATTATATCTCAAAAAAGCTGTTATATTTTTTAAAAGGTTATTTCCAAATGTTTGGCATTAAAATATTAGTAATATTAGTATCCTATTCAGTATTAATTGCATGATTACAATGGCTATTATCTATAATAATACAAGCATAATATGCTAATTAGACCAGATGTCCTTCCAGATGACCTTAAAGATGAAGCTGGTTTATCAGTTTAAAAAATATGTTTTTATTGGTTTTTAGAGAGAGGGGAAGGAAAAGGGATAGAGCAATAGAAACATCAGTGAGAGAAGAACATCATTGATTGGTTGCCTCCTGCATGTCCCCTACCAATCAATGATGTTCCTCTCTCATCGATGTTTCTATTGCTCTATCCCTCTCCCCTCCCCTCCCCTCTCTCTAAAAATCAATAAAAAACGTATTTTTAAACTGATAAATGAGATTATAGAATGATCCCAGTTATACATTCTTTTAAGTCTACATAATATGTAAATATAATTATACTAGTCACCCAGTGCACAAATTCATGCACATTGAAAGAAAATTAATTAGAAGAAATATTTTACTATTGCTATTCACCCTTCCTCTATAATATAGTGTCAACCAAATTCCCGACCAACAATGACAGATAGAAACACACGTGTGTAATTGGCACCAGCAAGAGCTTTATATGTATCCTGAATGTGCTAGTCAACTTAGCCTTTTATAGATATAAACTTGCTTAATTAAACCTGCTTTCTGATATAGCCAAACTTTTTCCAGCCCAATGAAGCACCCACCTTCTTTTTCAGGTAATTGTTAGCAGCACAGCAGTAAATATCAACACTAAGCAGATTATTACTGTAGATCACACAGGGAGACCAAAGGGTAAAATGTTTAACTGCAGCAGTGTTTGACTATTTATCTGCGCAGTGAGAAAACCTGAAGTCATTTTCAAGGTCTACCATTTCTTCTTTTCAGTAAGGTCAAGTTTCTAAGCTTTCTAAATTTTCATTTTCCAGCTAATGAAAAGAAAATAGGATTCCACTGAGTTTTCTATCTACCTACTCCAGGACTTCTATGAGGATCAAATGAGATGAGGCACGTGAAATGCTTCATAGACATTTGGTTATAGTGTGAAATGCTTCCACCTGGCTATAAAGCAAGTTGTGTTCCTGGGCTGAAGAAACTGCATGGAGGCTAGCTGATAAGGGAGAGGAAGGCTGATGTTGCTACATGATGTGATGTTATTACCCGGATGGACACTTAGCACATTAGCCTTTTCTATACAAAGATATGCAGATGTGTGAAAGAGTGTGTATGTTTGTACGTGCATAGAAAATTTCTGGAAGAATATTCAGAAACTGGGGAATGGGAGTGAGAAGAAAGGAGTATGTTTACTCTTCACTTCATCACCCTTAGAACAATACTTTTTTTCCAATGAGCAAAGTTTTCATTTTTTTTTTTTAAATCAAGAGAAAAATGTTGACGATGACTTGCCTACTAAAAGAGAGGGGGGAAAAACACCCTGATTAAAGAAAGGGAATTGACAAAAGAAAGCTTGCACGGAACTCTGAAATTGGCAGCAGCTAGAAAAAAATCTATCGGCATATTAAAAGAAACAGTCCACTGTGAAAGAATAGAATTTAACTGAGGTCTGGGTTATGTTCAATACTATCAGAGATCTTTTAATTACTGGCTTCTGAAAATATCCACCTTATCTGCAAAGTAAAAATCTCTAAGACTTCCATCTTCAGGTTCAAAGACTGCTTTTTATTTTTAAAGTACTTAAAAACCTATTGGATTTATGTAACACTGGCCTACAAGGCAACATAAATAATATGATTGGTTTTTTAAATTTCCATCAGCTGGTGTTTCATTGTGATGATTTCATTTTCTTAAACGTGGGCTTGAAACAACATTACAAGAAATCTTAACATCTTTACATCTCCTCAAATTCTCACCACCACAACATAAAGCAATACAAATTAAAGATCAAAGTGCCAACACGAAGCGACTGTTGGAAATAATTTCTGGGGGAAAAAACAGATTAAAGCAACAGCAAGACCTTGCATGCTATAGAGATTTAAGACTCAAAAGAGAACACTGCCGCTGAGACTGACTGAGGAGACAGAAGTTCAGGGGCAAAACGGACCAAAAAAATAAAAAATAAAAAGGATAACTACTTTACATCTCACCCTCTTTCTCAGAGTTCTGACAAGCAAGCAGCATCTTTTCATGAAACAGGCAGCAATGCCTCGTCACTTGAAAAGATGACTATGTGTGTTCAAATACCAAAAGAACATTATTCTCTTTGACAGTGCTGAAATGATTACTCAAATGTTACTAGAAGGCAAGTTGCCTGAATAATCTTTAGTTTGCCTTATCAATGAGATATAACATGAAGAGCATCGTCATTCTAAGATTGGTTGTCAGAACTGTACACGAAGGGACGCTGTGTCTTCACCGAACATCTTTTTAAAAATATATATATTTTATTGATTTTTCACAGAGAGGAAGAGAGAGGGATAGAAAGCTAGAAACATCGATGAGAGAGAAACATCCATCAGCTGCCTCTTGCACACCCCCCACTAGGGATGTGCTCACAACCACGGTACATGCCCTTGACCGGAATCGAACCTGTAATCTTTCAGTCCGCAGACTGACGCTCCATCCACTGAGCCAAACCAGTTTCGGCTTCACCGAACATCCTTCACAGAAGGGGCCGGCAGTCTTCTCAATGAGATGCTTTTGGTGGTACAAAAAGGAAAACAGTACAGGATCCCTCCTCTAGCGCCTTCTCCTCACAACATCCCAAATGGAAAGCAGACCCTATTATATAGAAAAGAACTGGGTTCCCAGCTCACTACATGTGGGTCCTAATACTCCTTCATCTTATAAAGGATTCCTGGCATGCTGTCTGGCACTGGCAAACGAGTCATCAATAGCCACATCCACATTTTCACCGAAATCCAATCACTCCTCACCACCTTCAGTGCTACTCCCCTCTACCAAGCCCCACATCATCTCTACCTGCCAGAGCTTGCCACCTCTACTGTTGCCCCCCTCAGGGCATTCTCGACCCAGGGGTCACTAGTGTTTTTAAAACACTTCAGATCCTATCTTCCTTCTGCTTTAAAACCTTCCAAAGGCTTAGCTGTCACACTTGGAATAAAAGCCAAACTACTTCCCAGGGCACACGGGGCCTGCCTGATAGGTCCCTGCCTCCTTCAAATCTATCTCATCTAACCCTCTCCCATTCTTGGACTACATGCTGGCCCACACGGGCCTTCCTTTTCTGTTCTGTTCTCGTTGCGATCTCGGAGCCTGTGCATTCGCTGCTCCCTGTGCCCCGAACATGTTTCCTTACCTCTTCCCTGGCCAGTGTTTCTCGTCATTCAGATCTCAAGTCACGTCGCCTCCTCAAATCCTATGCATTCTAGACTAGTTTTCTTTTACTATGCAAAATTCTTTTTTTTTTTTTTAAATATGTTTTAGTGATTGTTTTAGAGAGAGAAACATCAACATGAAAGAGCAACATTGATCAGGCTGCCTCCCCAACTGGATCAAGCCTGCAATCTGGTCATGTGCCCTTGCCAGGAATCAAACCAGTGAGCTTTTGGTACACAGGATGGTGCTCAAACAACTGAGCCACACCAGCCAGGGCACTATCTGAAATTCTTATTTGTTTGTTGACTTTTGTTGTCTCTCTCTCCTCTCATTATTACCACTAGCCCACCAGCTCCCGGAGAGCAGAAACCCTGTCTTATGTACCTCTGTATCCACAGTTCCTGGCACAGGGACAGCAGTCAAGAAATAACTGACAGATGTTTAGAATTCACAGTTCTTAAAAATAATTTATGAATTTTTTTCTCAGTAAATAGATATTACAAGTACAGCTACTATGTTCTAGGTAAATATGGTTTGCTTTTAATGGGATCTTAAAGTAGAGAACAAAATATTTGCAATTCATATAATAAATAAAGGGTTAATTTCTTTTTTTTTTTTTTAAGCTTCTAACTATGAAAAGTCATACATAAAAATGAGCAAGAGGGAAAATAGCTCACCAAAAAGTAAGATAAAGGACCCCCTAAATAAGTGTTAAGATGCACAATTTGCCCTGACTAGTGGGGCTCGGTTGTTTGGAAATAGAGAGGTGGCTGGTTCAATTCCAGGTCAGGGCACATGTCAGGGTTTCTGCTCTATCCCCAGTAGGGAGGATGTGGGAGGCAGCAGATCGATATTTTGCTTTCACATCAATGTTTCTCTTTCTCTTTCCCTCTCCCTTCCTCTCTCTCTAAAAGAAATCAATAAAAGTAATTTTTTTTTAAAAAAGATGTACAACTTTCATTCAAAATAAGGCAAAAATAAAGTATAGCTACTAGATATCATTTTTCACCTTTACAGCATGATAAAGAATAAAAGTATAATTGACACTGTGTAGATTATGAAGAAATATGCTCCCTCACACATTACTGGTGGGAGTATAAACTGATATAATATTTTTGGAGAGCAATTTGGAATTACCTATGAAAATTAAAAGTGTATATGACTTAACTTTCAGGAAATTAGCCTATGGATATACTTTCACGAAAGCAAAGTAATGCACATGCACAAGGATATTCACTACAGCATATCCTACACACAAGAAACAATACAAATTATCTAGAAATTATTCTACACAAGGGAATATTATGCAGCTGCATAAGAGAATCAGACAGCTCTTTATACTCATACTAGAGGCCCTCTCGTAACCCGGGACTCCTCATGGGATGTCAGATGGCTGGTTTTGGCCTGATCCCCGCAGACCAGGCCGAGGGACCCCACCGGTACATAAATCATATGTGCACTGGGCCTCTAGTATGCATATAAGATCTTCGGTTAATCGCTTCTTGTCCTCCCCGCTTCCCCCTTCCCTCTGAGATTCATCAGTCTGTTCCATGTTTCTATGCCTGTGCATTGAGCATCTGCCCCTGGTGGTCAATGCACATCATAGCTACCCGTTGAATGGTCAAATGGTCACTTAGGCTTTTATATATGTAGGTGGAACCAATTCCATGACATGTTGGTTAGTTAATAAAGCAAGTTTCAGGACAGTGTTATCATGCTGTGAGGGTTTTGTTTGTTTGTTTGTTTTTTGAAAATATATATGATATGCCTTGTAAATATATAAAATGTCTTTGAAATGACAGAAAATAACTTTGGTAGCATGAAAGAAGAACTGAATGGGTAGGTAATGGAGAAAGGCTTGCTTTGATAGCTTAGGGGCTTTAAACTATCATTTATATGATTACTAATCATCTAAAACAAATCAACGTAAAAGACCATATCCATACACAAATGTTTTAAATTACTGATTTGAAAAACCTCCCAAGATTTCTTCCAAACTTCAGATTGTGTGCCATTCCACAATTTCAAAAGGCCGATAAAAAGAAATCATATTGTTATCTTTTACTTCTTTTGCACAGTGAGTACATCATAAATAACTGCTCTTTGATTTAATAGACTTTTCTCATCCTGGCACAGGATCCCACTGTCCTCAACTAAGACGTGGGCTGCCCGAAGGCCACAGCCCTATCCCACGCAGCCCCTCAGTCTCTGAAAGTGAAGATATATCCCTGGAAGGTTGTATTCTGAAAAGTAATATAAACAGTAGTATTTATTGTGCTGGGATAATCATTTTTCCCCCCCTAGAATCTGCTATCATAATAAATAGTATAAGAGAATTTAGCTGCCTCCTAGGGCTTTTCAACTCTTCTAGTTTAGGAGCGAGGACGTGTTTATTTGAAAAAATAATGACCACGCTAGAAAGGATATTATAGATGCCAAATAAGTAGCACAAGTAAGCAATCCCTCAAGAAATTCAGGAGGAAAAATCCCATTTACTAGGTAATCAGAAAAGGCTTCACAAGAGAAATAGCATCTGAGCTGGGCTTGATGTATGATCCGGTTTCAATAGGCAAGGAAATGCACAGTAAGGAATGGCTTGGGAGCAGGGGCGCAGGCCAGCCTGGACAAACGGAGCCTGCAGGGGGCGGAAGTGCTCCTCGCTCCTGGAAATCCATTTCACCAGTCCCCGAGCTGGTCTCCTTCCAATGCCCTAGATTAATTTTGAGCCTTCCTAATGTCTCCCAGAGTTGTCATTTCGTCTCCATTCTCACTACCTCCAAGCAATCCAAGCTCTCCTTCCCTCCCTCTGGATAGATCTTTAAACTCATCCTCCTGTTTTCAATCTCCCCCACCTCCAATCAACAGTGCAAAACTCATGATGTTATTTTAAACGTACAACCAAGTCCCCCCAAACACATAAAAGACTAACCACAGCTTGTAAAATAAAACTACCCACCCTCTCATTCCAGCCCTCCTAGCATCTGCTCTCTATCTACCTCTCACTCCATCACTGGATCCATACCCACTAAGCATAATATACAGATTTCAAGCCTATGTCCATGCCATTTCTTTCACCTGGAAAATTCTCCTTATTTTGTTCCCTGGTGGCACACATTATTTACACAAATAATACCTCTGCAACCTTCCAAAGACGGCTTGTGTCCATCTTCCCACCCCTTGAAGGCCTTCTCAGAACAACTCAACTCAAACAGTTGGTCAACTCTCTGCTTCCTACCTCACCAACTTGACACCTTTTCTTTAAAAAAAAAAAAAAAAGTTACTATATTTGAAACACCTACCGTGCCTTGAACACAGCAGATACTCAAAAAATCCTTGCAAATTACAATGGGCTAAGTTAAAAAAAAAAAAAAAAAAAAGACAAATTGTGACATAAAGAGCCTGGTAGGCCAAAACAGTTTTGACTTTATGTGGTAGATGTCAAATATAACCAGGGATCAGAATGATGTGTTATAAAGACTAACTTCATCAACCACAAGCGAGCAGGAGTTGAGAGGTTAAACTCAAAGTGCCAGTTTAGGGCCCTCTTGGTTGGAAGAGGCTGTGGGAGGCTCCCTCTGCAATGTGCGACCCCTGGTCATCCCATCACCCCTTGGTTTACCCGCCTGGAATTACAGACGCTGATTTCCATATACCTATCATCCAAATGGAGCTTAAAACTGGGCCATTAAGCCAAGAAAAAGATGCTTTTGCCTGAAATATCTGCGTATCTAGGAAACAGTTCTGACTTGAGTAATTATATACATACATAAAATACTTATCCACAAATTAAGCAGTACTCTTATCTTCTTTCTTCACTTCTTTTGCAGTCTTCTCCTTTTCCATCTGCCTCTTCCCTTTTTGGTCTCTCTCTCTCTCTCTTTCTCTCTCTCACTTTCTTCCCCCCCCCCCCCCCATTATTATTATCCTTGTCTCCTATTTCTTTCCAAATGCTTTACATTAAGATGTCCAGACTGCCCTTCCCTTCTCCTCAAACACCCCCACACCCTCAAAAAATTATTATTCAGCTTATTTGACTGTATTTGCTTATATACTGATTTAGCCAACTCCCCTAAATATTCATAGTAATAACTCATTTCTCCTGCTTCCTTTGCTAATGTAGCTTAAACCTTCACTAACTGTAGAAGTCTACAATTACTAGTGAATCCTTTCAAGGCCAATCATTTTCCTATGGCCCACTAAAAGAATCAAAGGCAAAAAAAAAAAAAAGAAAAAAAGAATCAAAGGCACTTATGTATTTATGTATCTAAATTAATTTAATTGTACTTTTGTAGTACCAGATAAGTAATTCTTATTGATAAAACTCAAAACTCAAAACCTAATACATTAAACAAAATTAGTTTTCTAATGAATTTCCTTCCAAAGCATGCATCTTGGATTTCATGCCAACGTGGCATAGCAGTAATGGACTCCACGGTACTGGACGATTTTATTTACTTCTCACACTTATAAGAAAACGATCTTTCCTCTCCAAAGGAAGACTATTATATGGAAAACACCCACTGCAACAGCAAGGCAGAGAAATGACAGCATTAGAAACATGCACATGCCTGTCAGGAGATTAATGGCGGCAACCTCATTTTAAAAAAGGGTTGAAGGGGCATCTCAAAACAGTATCAAAGGTAAAACAGAACAAGCAATTTTGTGTGGTGCCCAAGCAGGCAGTCTTCCCTGAAAAGTCCGCCTTTACCCAGGTAAGAAGGATCTAAGGAAAAGATTTCTATATTTCCCTTTCATCCTAGTAAAGTTTTTTGTGTTTTTTTTTAATTAACTATTCAAACACTGGTTCTGGGTCTGGAGCAGTTTAGATGTTTCTCCTCTCCCAAGGTAATAATGTTTTCCCCCTCTCCATACGGAAGACCCCTCTGAGTGCCACAGGGTGAGTCTTTGGTACCCAATGGTGGGCAGGTGCCCTGGGAACGCCACACTTTGCAGGAAAGAAGGGGAGAGAAGAACACGACGACATCCATTCTTTAGTTTGAGCCTATAGATAAGTCCGTCTCCTTTACAATATAACAACCCCATTACGGTACATGTTGTGCAGCGTGCATAGCAAGTGCGGACAGTGTCGAGCAGACCTCCTTCGCCATAGCAAGACCACCATTTTTTCAAATATCACCCCCAACGGGCAAAGAATCCACAAACTGCTCTCGGGTTCAGTTTCAAATTGTTGCATACTTACCAAGAAAAGTTTACAGAAATCTAACGCTAACCGGTTGGGAACTGCCCAAAAGTAAACTACAGCCGAAACCGGTTTGGCTCAGTGGATAGAGCGTCGGCCTGGGGACTGAAAGGTCTCAGGTTCGATTCCGGACAAGGGCATGGACCTTGGCTGCGGGCACATCCCCGGGTGTGTGTGTGAGCGCGCGCGCAAGAGGCAGCTGATCGGTGACTCTCTCTTATCGTTGTTTCCAACTCTCTCTTCCTCTCTGTAAAAAAAAAATCAATAAAAAATATATTTTTTAAAAAGTAACTACAAAGGTTTGTCTCTAGCTACCCCTCTCCAAGCCTGGCGATTCACCCAAGAGAGGGGCGGGGTGTGTGTGTGTGTTAGTTGCACCAGAGCCGCTTGTGCCAGGGGGAAATGGGGATGGGGATGCGGAGTGAGGCTCCATCCACCCGTCCCTTGCCTTGCCGGCCACGCCTTGAGGGTGGGGGTGGGGGTGGGGGGGTATCGCTGGGCCCCCAACACCTAGATGGGCCGGCCTCCCAGAGGCAAACAGGACAGAGAACGCGACCCGACCAACGACGACGACGACGACGAGGAACGGGGAACGCACAGACTTGGCGACAGGACGGACGGACGGACGCCACGGGCAGAGAAGCAAGTGCGTCCTACCCGGAGGGCTCCCTCCCAGGGCCGGCGGCGGCGGAGTACCTGCTCCGGTCCTCCAGGCTGCGGTTGTCGGCGGCCGCGGCGCGCCAGTCGGGCAGCGTGCTGGCGCACAGCACCACCATGGACACGATCACGAACACCACCGACACGCTGGCCAGCACCTGGGCGGCCAGCGACGACGTGGGCTCCTCGAAGGTGAGCCGCATGCGCTCCAGCCAGCGCCGGGAGGGCGCCGCCTGGCCGGCCCGCCGCCGCGGCCGCTCCTCCTCCTCCTCCTCCTCGCGGGGCCCCGCGCCCGGCTCGTCGGCGGCCGAGTAGAAGGTGTAGGTGTCGGACATGCGGTCGTCCAGGCGGCGCTGGCAGCAGTACTCGAGGTGCGCGCCCTCCAGGCCCCAGTAGATCATCTCGTTGTAGAAGGACAGCTCGCACATCCGCGGCGCGAAGCGCAGCTTGCCGTGGCCGCGCACGTACAGCAGGATGAAGCCGAAGGCCTCCGAGTGCCGGTCGAAGAAGTACTCGTTGCGCTCGCGGTCGTAGTCGTCGCACACCTCGAGCACGTCGCGCTCCGAGCGGCAGCCGTGCAGCCGGCTCACGCGGCGCAGCGGGAAGTCCTTGAGCAGGTCCCGGGACAGCGAGTACCGGGCGCCGCCCACGTTCAGCACCACCGAGGCCGCCCCGCTGCGCCCCAAGGTCATGGCTGGCCGCCCCGCCGCAGCCCCGAGGCCCGAGGGCGCCGCCGCCGCCGCAGCCGCCGCCGATCAGGGTCTGCGTGTGCCGCGGGCCGGCCCAGGAGCGCGCCGTCGGGGCCCGCGGGCTGCCCGGCCCGCTGTGCCCGGGGCTCCTCGGGGCTCCTTCGGGCTCCGCTTCTGCGCTGCGCCGACCCGGGGACCCCTGGGCTCCCGCAGCCTCCGCAGCCCAGGATCACTCCCTCCGAGGGCCGCTTCCTCCGCGCAGCGATCGGTACCTGCAAGGTGTCCCCGGAGCCCCCTCCGGTCAGCTCTGCGCCCCGCTGGCGGAGGGAGACCGAGGCTGGGAGCCGCCGCCCCTCGCGCCCGGGAGATGCCCCCTCGGAGGCCGGGGTGTCTGTCCTCTCCAACGCGGAGGGGTGCGGGGGGCTCGCCGGTGCGGGATGGCTCCAGGTCCTCTGCGCTCCCTCCCTGCGATCGCGGATGTGGCACCCGCCCCGCCGCCGCCGCCGTCCGTCCAGAGGCGAGGAGCGAAGTGAGCGGCTCCGGAGGCGGCGGCGAGGAGCCGGCTCGGAGGCGGGGGCGGGGCCTCCGCGGCTCCCGGCTCCGCTCGGCTCACCTCCCCGCGCGCCGCCCTCCCCTTCCCGCCCGCACCTCCCGGGCTCGCTCGCTCCGGCTGGGATTCCCCGGCGCCCCGCCCCGGGCCGCGGGCTCCCCGCCCGCCTCGTGACGCCGTCCTCCCTCTCCGGCCTCCCTCTCCGCCCCCGCAGCGGCCGGGAGGGGTCCGCGGGGCGGGGACGGGGGGGAGAGCGGGGAGCCCCCGGGTGCAGCAGGAGAAGCCAAGCCCCTCGGCTGGGATGTACCTGCTCCCGCGCGTTCCGCCCTGGGGGCCATCGGGATGATTTGGACAGAACCCCAGAACCCTTGATCAACCTCCCCTCCAAAGGGCCGGTGAGGACTAGGGGTGCGGGATTGGAGGGGCGGGGACAGACGGCGTTTGGAGAGCTTTTTCCAGAAACTGTCCAGAACCCAGCCCGGCGTCTGAGACCGCCTGAAGGATGTCTGGGAGAAGATCCCCCAGCAGCTGCTTTTTTCTTGCAGACTCTTTGCTCTGCCTCTCCCGAGGAGATCAAGGACCGCGTGCTCCGAGGGCGGCCACACACCCCAATGTGCCCCACCTCGGAGCCACTCCCCCGCGGAGGAGAACGGCCCCAGCCCCCCGCTTTCTGGGAGAGGGGGTCACCGGTCCTAAGAGGGCGCCTACATGGAGAGCGCCTGGACCCATCATGACCCTGAGGCTAATCGCCTTTGCCACTGGCAACAACAGAATTGCTCGTTGCCTTCGTCTGCATCCTCTCTTTTTCATAAAGTCTTGATTGCTCCCCCCCCTCCCCCACGTGCACCCACCCCGCACGCTGGCTGCAGCACCGGCCTTCGGAGCTTTAAGAACCCCTGAAGCTCCGCAGAGAGAACTGCCCTGTGCTCTGCCCTGGTCCATGCCTGGACAATGGGTTCCGCTCGGCCGGGATTATTTTAAAACGGCTGCTGCCAGCAAGTCACAGCGACGTCTGACACCGGCAGCCCAGCCCGCGCAGAGGTGGAACAGGTGAGTGGTAAAGGCACCCTCTGTGACTTGCAAAACAAATGCGGGAGGAAAAAAGGAGGGTGGAGCTGGGTGGGAGGTGCGGTCATCTGACCTGAGAGGAACCCAGCTGGGTTACTAAGGAGGGTTTTTTACTTGGCCCTTCACTTTTCGTAATTTTGTAGGATTGTCTCGTGCCCACTAGAGGTCACCAAAAAGAGTCATTTTGCTCTAGGTCTAGTATGGATCTAAGGCGGGGAGACACCTGAAAATGGGAGTATTCTCTCACCAAGTAAAAAACAAAATAAAATAAATAAAATCACGGCGTGGTTCCCCCCCCTTTTTTTTTTATTAAATTATTGGGATGGCATTGGTCAATAAAACCATGCAGGTTTTAAGTGTACAGCTCAGTGACACACTGCATACTGCATCCTGTGCTCACCGCCCCAAGTAAGTCTCTTTCTGCCACCATTTATCCCCCTGTGCCCTCTTCCACATCCCCCTGCACCCCCTTCCCTTTTGACCTCCACCATACTGTTGTCCCTGTCTGTGGGTTTTTTTGTTTGTTTGTTTTTCTAATCCCTTATCTTTTTCATCCAGCCTCCAACTGCCCCCACCCTCTGACAGCTGTCAGTTTGTTCTATGTATCTATGATTCTGCTGTTTCTATTTTGTTTGGGTGGTTTTCTTTTCTTTATTAATTTTTTTTTTTTTTTTAGTTTATTGGTGGGTGGTTTCTTAAAGAATGAAAATCTGTAAGTTGTTTACCCCTAGATGTGAATAATTTATCCTAAAAGTATTTCATATGATTGAAAGCTCAAAAGTAGGCGTTATTTCTTTGCTAAGTAGCTACTAAACCAGGAAAACATCTGAAGGAAGTGAGTTTCAAGATGGAATCAAAAAAAGTGATGCTCGTGAGCTGGTGGAGAGAAAGAACAGAGCATTCCAAGGAGAAAACTCCCAAATGGGAAGGATGGAAGTCTAAAGAAAGCGAATGAATGCATTCGCTTGGCTGCCACGGTGGGCATCTCAACTGCACAATTTAGACCTCATCCTATAAGTGATGGAACCCTAGCAGGTTTTTTATTATGTAAATGGCTTTTATCAAAGGAAGATTCCTTTGCCTGTTGGGTTATTCTGAGGAGACATCCATTTGTGCAACCCAGGAAGGAAAACCCCATCCCCAAGTCTTCATAGATGAGAAAGGAAACACAGAGGCAGAGGGCTCAGCAGAGCCTGGACACTGATTTGTTATAACAAACGAGGATGGAGATAAGTTTGCAGTCCTGACTGGTTTGGCTCAGTGGATAGAGCATCGGCCTGTGGACTGAAGGGCCTCAGGTTCGATTCGAGTTAAGGGCATGTACCTTGGCTGCGGGCACATCCCCAGTGCGGGGTGTGCAGGAGGCAGCTGGTCGATGTTTCTAACTCTCTATCCCTCTCTCTTCTTCTCTGTAAAAACTCAATAAAATACATATTTTTTTAAAAAGTTTGTGGATGTGAGTTGAGAGAAGATTCTGGCTTCAACAAGAGCCAATTCCTCAGGGACTTATTAAAAATATTTTCTAGAAGCATCTCAAGCCACAGAACACAGACCAACTATTTTGTTGATTATGTTCTGTATTTACTGTATTTATTTCCTGTGTTCTCCATCTATAAAATCGCTCTAAACTCTGTTGATTGGTCCAGTTAAAGGAATATCACATTTTAAATTAAGTATGAGCTCAGAAAAACAAATTAATATGATGGCAATACAATTTGTGCCTGCAACATTTCTTAGAGATGGGTTTCCACCATTTCATTTGTTTCCAGAGTAATATTCCTATTTGATTCATCAACCACTGTGGCAGCAGCAATACCCAAATTATTTTCTTACACAGAGGAAACGGTAAGGTGCAGAAACAATTGGCTTGTCTGGTTTAGAAAACCTTCTTAAAAGCAATTTTACTCTTTTGCACTTTGAAAACTATGTTAAGAATTCTGACATCTAAATTCTTTCTTGGAATCCCAGATGATATTTAGGGCCTCGATATATAAATCTTTAGAATGCATTAAAATGTAAAGGCATCAGACAGAATTTTAGAATTTGAAAGAACCAAGAGATTTTGTCATCTCAATTTATCAACCCATTATTTAGGGAGGGATAGGAAGGCTCCAGAGATGTGGTGCTGAACGTGCCTGAGGTACCCCAGTCAGCAGCTTCATGGTAGAGAGGGGCTGGAAGCAGGTTTCCTGGTTCCAAACTCTAATCACTCCATCTGCAGGGTCTGCATTGCTGCCACAACCTTCTATCTGATCTTCCTGCACTCCGGTTCTTTCCTCCTGTGAATCCTGTATTATGCCACCGGACAGCTCTTCCTTCTGTTCATTTTAACCAAGTCATTCCTGAGTTCGAAAAACCAAAAAGATCTATTGATCTACAAAATTACAATATTATCTATAGTAATAAAAGCATAATATGCTAATTAGACCTGATGTCCTTCTGGACTAAGCAGCCTCCACAGCAGCAGCAGGGGGCCGAGCCCCTTGCACGAATTTTGTGCACCAGACCTCTAGTATTACAATAAAGTCCAAACTAGTTATTTGGGGCCCTCCTTAGATTGGAATCCTGGCTGCACAACTTGTTTGCTAAGTGACCTGGATCAAGTTCCTTAATCTCCTTAAGCCTCCATTTTTCTCCTCCATGCAAGTAGAGATAATGATAGCTACATCAAAGGGGTGATGTGAGCATTAAATGAGATAATGTGAGTGTGGGCTATAGCTCAGTGCATGACACAGAATGGCCTATTTGGGCTTCTGGAAATATCTCACTTCCTGTATGCTTCCACAAGCCCAAATAGGCCATTCTCATTCTCATTATAGGATTCTAAATAAATACAAATTGCACAAGTGAATTGATTCATCAAAAAATGTGACCAACCACAAATAGGTAACCTTAACCATCAAAAATTCAGTGTAATGCCCTAGCTGGTTTGGATCAGTGGATAGAGTGTCAGCCTGCAGAGTGAAGGGTCCCAGATTCGATTCTGGTCACGGGCACATGCCCAGGTTGCCAGCTCAATCTCCAGTAGTGCAGGAGACAGCCAATCAATGATTCTCTTTCACCATTGATGTTTCTATCTCTCTCTTCTTTTCTCTTCCTCTCTGAAAACAATAAAAAAATATATTTTTTAAAAGATGTTCAGTGTAAAGTTGTGACCCTTACCGTGCTGACCCTCCAAATTGGACACAGGCTCCTCGATCACTTTGCATTGCAGAACTAGATGTGGTCAGGGTCTCTGAACACCTTCCCAGAAGCTTTATAAATTGAAATACCCTGTGGGCACTGCTGGTCCTTGCAGCTTGCTTATCAATTTTGCTTTAGAAAGCCCTCACTCTGCTGTCAATTCATATTTCCAAGTATTTGTGTTAAACCAGTTTATTTCTCAGCATCTGCAGAAACAGTAGATGCTTTAAGAAGTTGTATTTTAATTTTTTTTTTTTTTTAGAGAAAGAGAGAGAGAGAGAGAGAGAGAGAGAGAGAGAGATCAATTTGTTTTTTCACTTACACATTTATTGGTTGCTTCTTGTATGTGCCCTGACTGGGGATTGGAGCCACAACCTTGGTGTGTCTGGACAACACTCTAACCAGCTGAGCTACCTGGCCAGGGCCAAAAAGTTGGCTTTTTGAATGGAAATGGAGACTGCACGCGTCTCTATTTTCATGTTTGGAAGACTCTATTGACATCACTCGCCATTCCCCCTGTAGAAGGCAATCTTGTAACTTTCAATAAACTGCCCTCAGAACCATCCCACCACATGACCCCCATTCTTAAACATGAGATGCCTCCAGAGGGTCATGTCACCCCATCCCACACCAATGTCCCTGCCTTTTTCTCAGCTCCAGGACGCTGTATGCTCTTACTCAAGCGAAAGGAGCACTGTCTTCCTTACATTTCCAGCTTTGAGAGGGTCACTGTGTAATCATTCTAGGGGAGGCAACACTTTACCCCTTAGGGTTTTCAACTGGGCCTAAGAATGAGATGGACACAAAACATACTAGCAAAAAACAAACAAACAAAAATATTAGTAGGAGAAAAGCATACAAGTGCATTTTAATGTAAGTCTTATGTGACATGGCACCCTCATAAGAAAATGAAGACCCAAAGAAGTGGCAAGACCTAAATGCTTTTATACCAGGTTGAAGAAGGAGAGGCAATTGTAGAAAAGTAAAATAGATGGGAGACTAAAGGAAGGTAAATATTTTAGCAAGGTGTTTTTGTACAGAATTCTCTTTGTTTGCTTCAACTTCCCATATCTTTTTTTTTTTTTTTATCCTCACCCAAGGATATTTTTTCCATTGATTTTTAGAGAAAGTGGGAAGGAGCAGGAGAGACGGAGAGAGAAACAGCAATGTGAGAGAGAAGCATCACTTGGTTGCCTCCCATGGAGGCCAGCCTGCAACCAAAATATGTGCCCATGATTGGAATCAAACCCAGGACCTTTCAATCCGAGGGCTGACGCTCTAACCGCTGAGCCAAACCGGCTGGGGCTGAACTTCCCATCCTTGATGACAGAACATCTTCCATGTGAGACTTTTACTTCTTGCTTTCAGGGGGGAAAAGGGAAAGATCAAAGTACCCTTTTTCTTCTTCTTTTTTTAATATATATATATATTTTATTGAGTTTTTACAGAGAGGAAGGGAGAGGGACAGAAAGCCAGAAACATCAATGAGAGAGAAATATCGATCAGCTGCCTCTTGCACACCCTCTGCTAGGGATGTGCCCTCAACCAAGGTGCATGCCCTTGACCGGAATCGAACCTGTGACCTTCCAGTCTTCAGGCCGATGTTCTATCCACTGAGCCAAAGTACCTTTCTTATACCTGATGAAGTTCTTGTGATTGTAGCTCAAAATAATCCTCATGCCAAAGTGACATGTTTTGTCCCTTTGTGACATCATTCATTAAGAGCAAAAAACACTTTCTGCGCCATTACAGAATGGCCTCTCTTCTTTGTCATCTTTACCCAAACCTCACTCCTGTCCTGCTGCTCTGCTGGGTGGAGATGGCCCTTCTCCCCACCACCGCTACATGTTCCTTGCTCCTTGCAGTGACTAAGAGCCCCTCCGCCTTCCACAAAAGCAGTCTTATTAGAACCCCCATTTTCCAGATGAGGAAATGAGGCTTCAAGAGGTTAGACTTGCTCGAGGCCCCACAGCCACCGAGTGAGTGCCGGACCCAGTCCTAAAACCCCAAGTCCACAAAGCCCCTCTGGCCTCCCAGGCTGGTTCCCTGCCAGCTGTCCTCTCTGCCAAACATCAAACACCCCTGGGGAGGGAGGAGCACGTTAAGTAACACCAGAGGAAGCAATCCGGCAACTCTTGGATGTGGGTCATTCTACAAGATAACTAATCTTCAAAAAGCCACTTTCATATCCAGAAATATTTGAGGAGATGATATAATATCTGATATTTGCTTCAAAATAATCAAAGCTAGCCCTAGCTGGTTTGTCTCAGTAGATAGAGCATCAGCCTGTGGACTGAAAGAAAGGTCCCAGGATTGATTGCAATCAAGGGCACATACCTGGGTTTTGGGCTTCATCGCCAGTAGGGGGCGTGCGGGAGGCAGCTGATCAATGATTATCCCTCATCATTGATGTTTCTATCTCTCTTCCTCTCCTTTCTGAAATCAATAAAAATACATTTAAAAAAAAATAGTCAAAGGCAGGGGCAAGTGGATAGGGAGGGACATAGATGAAACAAAATTGGCCATGAGTTGATAATTGTTGAAGCTGAGTGATAGGGGGTTATTATATTTATATCTCCCCCTTTTATTTAATTTAGGTTGTCCATAATAAAAGAGTAAAAAAAAAAAAATTCAAACCTTGAGCTTCATTTAAGCCTATTTTTAAATGTTGACCGTTATTCCTCCAGACTAGACCAAAATGAACTCTTTTACCATATCTGCAATGAAGATCCCATCCAAAGTGTTCCTGAGTGTAAGAAAGGTCAGCACACTTTTCTTTTTATCCTCACCTGAAGATGTGTTTATCTATTGATCTTTAGAGAGAGGAAGGAAGAGAGAAAGAGAAATCAATGTGAGAGAGAAATATCCATAATCAACTGCCTCCCATACACACTCAGCCAGGGTGGTCAGCACACATTTGACCACAGCTATTAAAATTGAATAGTACACACACATCTAGTGAACCAGCAATTTTAACACCATAAATTTACTTTACAGATGTTGTCATATATTTCACAAAGATATACATTTAAGGATCATGGTTTTGTTTTCAACACCAAAGCCTACAAACAACCTAAATGTCCATAATCAGGAGACTGGTTATTTAAATAATAGCATACCCATGGACTTAATGCTTTTGTCTATATAGGCTCACAGAGAACCATTTTCCAAGCCAAACTGCTAAGCAGAAAGAGCCTAGATCATGAGCTGTGGGCTAAATCATTCCTTCTTCATAATAAAGATATATGAATACCCTATATAATAAAAGGGTAATATGCATATCGACATGTAGATATGCATGTAGAACAACCAGTCGCTATGGTGTGCACTGGCCACCAGTGGGCAGACTCTCACTACAGGAGCTGCCCCCTGCTAGTCATTGTGTTCCGACAGGGGGAGCGCTACTCAGCCAGAAGCCCGACCCTTGAGTGGCAGCATTGAGTGGCAGGAGCCTCTCCCACTTCCACCTCCAGGGCAGGGCTAAGAACCGCTCGGGGAAGGCGGACATCCCCCGAGGGGTCCCGGACTGCAAGAGGAATGTCATGCACCAGGCCTCTAGTAGACATATAATAAGACTTTTGAAAGGATACATAAAGCCGGGACCGGTTTGGCTCAATGGATAGAGCGTCGGCTTGGGGACTGAGGGGTCCTGGGTTTGAATCCGGTCAAGGGCATGTACCTTGGTTGCGGACATATCCCCAGTGGGGGGTGTGCAAGAGGCAGCTGATCGATGACTCTCTCTCATCGATGTTTCTAGCTCTCTGTCTCTCTCCCTTCCTCTCTGTACAAAATCAATAAAATATATTAAAAAAAAGAAAACATAAAATACAGTTATGAGGTGGTTATTTGTTCGTTGAGGGACTGGGAAGATTGGAGTAGATAGGAGACCTACTTGTTATTGGTTATTGTAAACCTCTTGTCCTTTTTATTTATTTTATTATTTCACCAAATGTAAGAATTATGTTCTCCGTTTTGAAAAAAATAGGTTTTTTGTGGGGTTTTTTTGTTTTGTTTTTTTAATATCACAGCACATACCATTCTACCAAATTCTCCTTCTCTCTTTTTCCTCTGCCCGTCCTCACTGCGGCCCGCCTCCTCCTCTGCTCAGCTACGCTGGGGGCCGTGCACCTGCTGCTCCCTCTGCCCGGAGCTCGCCGACCCAGGGCACTGCAGCTGACGCCTTGTCAGTTAAGTCTCAATTCGAATGTCACTTCCTCAGGGAGGCCTTCCCCAACCATTCGTTCTAGCATGCCAACCTGTTTTCTTTACCCCCTTGCCGCTATTTTTGAAAAGTCATCTTGCTCGTGCACCTGCTTCTTGTTTACCATTAGTCTGCTCCCTCCGTTTGAGAGCAGGAACCCTGGGTCTCGTTGACCGCGGTGCCCCCAGCTCCTGGAGCAGCGCCAGGCTCCTTGGTGAAGCTCAGTCTCTACTGGTTGAAGGGATGAGTGACGATCACTGTGAACGGTCATAAAGTTCTCGGAGTTCTGAACCAACAGTACCCATGTATGCATATAGTGAGGCAGGAATTGATCAACTTGGGAAATCTGGGCTCTTTCTGAAAAACCTCCTCTGTTATGTTCAATGGTTGGCAGAGGAGTCCTTGGCACTGCTTTCCCTCTGTACCTGCAGTACATGCCAGCCTCCTGGCATTTAAAGGCTCTGCAGAGCCCTCCTCATCGAGTGGGGACCCTACCCTGGATCAATGAGCACCCCTTTAGTCCTGATCTAGCAGGTGCTTTAGTTAGAAACGTTCCTAGAATCAGCGCCAGTGGTGTCTGGGTCCCATCATCCTCTCCTACTTGTACCCAGGGGAAAGAGACAAGGCGGAGACAGGGCTACAAGGAATGAGCTGTCCATTATTAAATCAAATTGTTTCAAAAAAAAACACAAACAAACAAAAAAAACACCTCACAAAACTGCCCTGACTGGTTTGGCTCAATGGATAGTGAGCCAAACTGCATACTGAGAGGTCCCTGGTTCGATTCCAGTCAAGGGCATGTACTTCGGTTGCGGGCATATCCCCAGGGGGGGGGGGGGGGGGTGTGCAGGAGGCCGCTGGTCAATGTTTCTCTCTCATTGATGTTTCTGGCTCTCTATCCTTCTCCCTTCCTCTCTGTAAAAAAAAAAAAAAAAATCAATAAAATATTTTTAAATAAATAAATAATAAAATTGTCCAGAAAGAATTGGATGTGGATCCAGAAGGTTCAGTGTGTCACAGCTCAGAACTACAGGAACTATGGAAAGAAATGTGAAAGGTTGCCAAAACTGGTTTGGCTCAGTGGATAGAGCATCGGCCTGCGAACTCAAGGGTCCCGGGTTTGATTCCAGTCAAGGACATGTACCTTGGTTGTGGGCACATACCCGGTAGGGGGAGTGCAAGAAGGCGGCTGATCGATGATGTTTCTCTCTCATTGATGTTTCTGACTTTCTATTCCTCTCCCTTCCTCTCTGTAAAAAAATCAATAAAATATATATTTAAAAAAAGAAAGAAATATAAAAGGTCATTGTTCCGGTGGTAGATTGACATCTCAGGGACCCAAAAGCCTGACTGGGTGCTCCAGACCAAGAAGAGAAGCTTTTCAGCAAAGTGGGTCTTGAGCGCAGGCAGGAAGGAAGTGGGAGAGCCAAGCAGAGAGACGGGGATTCCCCCACTCTGCTCCTGATCACATCCTAGGGCAGAGTCAGACAGCCTGAGGGCGGGTTCTACTCACAAGAAAAATCAAAGACATTTTTAAATTATGGAAGTTGCCAACTCTGTTCCATCCATTCTGCAAAGAGGACAGCTGTCTTATCAATATAATGAACCAAAATTAACTACTTGAAGAGTCAGTTTAAAAAAAAAAACACCCGCCCTTCTTATCCTTCTGTCCCAACAACAATCAATTTCCCTGACCTACAGTCCCAGTCCCACCCTCCCCCCCATGCCCAGTGCTGTTATTTCTGTCTGGGGAAAGATGGGGGCTGGGGTTGTCTGAAATAAAGCATAGGGTATTCCTGGAAATGATCTTCTCATCATAGATACAACCAAAATAGCACTGACTCCACACTTAATAATTGATATTCTCTTCAACAGCAATTGCATTTTTCTCCAAGATGTACAGAATTTAAAATACAGAGTTTTTTTCTCCAGTTCTTAACTGGAGATAAAATAATCCAATTCTGGTATGTGTGATCCCATTACCCTTCTATGGCAAAAATTCCAGGCATTTTTCTGTTTTTTCCTTCAACCCATGTTCTTACAGTAGAGAAAAAAAATAAAGCAAAAAATATGCTTTCAGTAGAAAGCTGAGAGGTACAGCAATCTGGAAGATTTGTAGCTTTTAAAGGCAGTTTGAAGCAGAAACAGTTAGATTGGTAAAAGTCTGTCTCAGGCCTGGGTCAGAGAACAAAGCCAATGGCTCAGGAAAAAAAGAAAAGAAAAGAGAAAAAAAAATGCTGAGCCCTAACCAGCTTGGCTCGGTGGATAGAACATCAGCATCTGGACAGAAGGGTCTCGGGTTCAATTCCGGCCAAGGGCGTGTACCTCAATTGTGGGCTTGGCATTGCTGGCCTTGGTCAGGGTGCATGGAGGAGGCAGCCAATTCCTGTGTGTGTCTCTGTCTGTCACCCTCCCTTCCACTTCTCTCTAAAAAAAAAAAAAACAATGGGAAAATATCCTCGGGTGAGGATTAACAACAACTGTAATTCCACGTGGCCACGTGACCCAGAAACATCCTGTCCCCAGATAGGACCTTCCTTTGTCTTCAAGGAACATTTCTCTCTACTTCCCATTTGCTAGTGTTGCGGGATACTTTAGTGGGCCAGATTTCCCTGTCGCTCGCTCATGGTGGTGGTGGTGGGGGGGGGGTTCTTGAGGCACTGCTGAAATGAGCATGAGATGTCGTAAAGACTTTATTTGCCTGGAGTAGCATTCCTCAGGTTTCAAAGTCCCATGTCCCTTAATCCAGTCTTGGAAAAGGTGCAAGGAACCCCAGTAGAGCCAAAAGCAAGGCCAGTGTCCAAAGTCTCCTTTCCATGTTGGAACTGGGTCTGGCAGAGCATCTGGCTAGATTCAGCCCACCAGTCCATTGTGTAAGTCCCACAGGGCTGTGAGTCACACTGGGGGATGCAAGGGAATGCGCCCCCGGCAAAGGGAGTCCCAAGAGAGCCAGAGGACCAAGAGCCAAGATTAAGAACTCCCTTTGGCCCAAAGCGGTTTGACTCAGTGGATAGAGCTTCGGCCGGCAGACTGAAGAGTCCCAGGTTCGATTCCGGTCAAGGGCATGCACCTTGGTTGTGGGCACATCCCCAGTGGGTGGTGTGCAGGAGGCAGCTGATTGATGTTTCTCTCTCATTGATGTTTCTAACTCTCTAACCCTCTCCCTTCTTCTCTGTAAAAAATGAATAAAATATATTTAAAATAATAATAATAATAATAATAATAATAATAATAGAATTCCCTTTGTCTATCTAGGAGTTTAACTATTCAGTTTTCATGTCCATGCAGTGCCCACACCTATTCTGGTCTCTGACTTGTTCCCAGGTGTGACCGACAGGTAAACACCTTCCTGCCTCACCCGGACCTTACTGGATGTGCATCTATTGTCTAGTCCCCATCCATCATCAGGGAACAGACGCAGAGAGTGTGAACCACAGCTTTCTGGCAAAGCCATATAAGTGGCGTTCCTCTATTATCCATTCTTCTCTTTGCTCCTTTCTTGTTATATAACCATCAGATTATTACAATAGTATCTATCACCAGTACTTTAGGTTTTCCAAGTAGGATTTTTTTCCCCTTCCCGCAGGAAAGTCATCACAAATAAAAATCTTTGTAGCAAAGGGCTCGGAGAAGCTTCTTATCCTTTCCCTAGCTTCTGTGGTGATGTATGAAACTGCAAGAACAATTAGAGCAGATGTCAGTGTAAATCTCCAAGGAAAGAAGAAAATAGGCTTCCCAAGTTTCCTTTGAGGATGCCAAGGCATTCTCTTCTCTAGTTACAGTGTGTGTGTGTAACTGAGTGTCCAGGGATTAGCAGACACTCAATGACTTATACCAGTGGCCTGTCTCAATAGCCACAGATACTTATAGAAAGGAAGACATAGCGAATATAATTTTCATTAATTCAACATTAGTCAGGACTTTCAATTTATCCTCATTGTGATTCCACAATAGTAACCACCTCTCCAGTGTTGTTTGCATTCTATATAAATTAAACATTGCTGAGACTTCCCCTTACGTACAGGACCCTTAAGGAAACTCCAATTTTAATGGTGTCACTCAAACCAACAGTTTTCTCCTGCTATGAAAATGTGAGCTATACTAGTAATAGTGCCAATTCATTCGATGCCATCACTGTGGGATCCCCTAGATTCTAGGGCCTAGAAGAATGTTCACTCTGCCCTTCTCACTTTCTAAATAATCAAATAGACACATAGGAGAGGCTGGCATTTGTTATTCCTGCAGCGGGCACCCAATTTCATCTCTGCCTTAGCAAGTACCTTGCTTAATGTATTTTTTGGATGTCAAACTGTAGTGGTTTAAGTTGCAAAACCAATTGGGGTCCTAGCTGGTTTGGCTCAGTGGACAGAGCATCAGCCTTCGGATGGAAGGGTCCCAGGTTCGATTCCAGTCAAGGGCACATGCCTGGGTTGGGGCTTGACCCCAGTGGGGGACTTGCATTGATGTTTCTATCTCTCTTTCCCTCTCCCTTCCTTTCTGAAATCAATAAAGATATATTAAATTTAAAAAAAATTGAATCAGAGGGATTTTAAGGGATAAAATGAGAACCAGTTGGAATAACTTGGTTCCTCTTCAGAACCAAGATCCTTTCAGACTGAGAAAGGATCTTGCCATCATTGAGCTTGAGTAGGCCAATCTTCTTAGTTCAACAATACCCTTAGAACTGAACATTTCAGGGGCAAAAAAATAAAAACAAAAACAAAAACAAAACAAAAAAAACCCTTCCTGAGAGGGCCACTAGGAGGCATATGGAGGAAAGGGTGGTGACTGCATCCAAGAAAGGGGATGGACTCTTAAGAAGACAACCACCTGGCATTCAATGGTGACACTATACCTAAAGCTAGCAGGCCCAGCTCCATGAAAGAGTATAACCACGCTTTTCAAGATCTTCAGAAACATTCTTTGGATCGTCAGATAGGACAGAGAAAGGGTAGAACTTCCAGGGCAGAGAAAGAGGGATACCAGGAGGGACATTTGGAAAACTAGACTCACCTAGCTTGAAGCCCAGAAGATGAGTGCTTCTTGAATCCCAGGAGGTGAGTTGAGGAGAACCTGAGAGGGAATTGGGGAGAAACTGTGAGGGCTAGTTTGAGGGGCAAGTGGGGGCTCAGGCCCAGGAAGGCCCAGGAATGATCTCAGATTCCTATCAGACCCAGCAATACTGGCCCTCTCCTCCACATCAGGTTGAGAGACAAAAGTAAGAGCATGTAGAATCCCAGGACTGCAATAAAGACAATTGGGCAAAGCATCTGAAGACAAGAATACTGTGCTCCATTAGCTCACCATTTCTAAGCTGCTTATAAAAAAAATCTATATTTTACTTTTCATTTGTGTGTATGTGTTTATTTTTAAAGATTTTTATATACAAAGTTCAGTCTATGTTAAGCTGAAAGGAGAAGGATTTGGGGTCATCGGGGTGGTAGCAGCAGATATCAATGATTTTACAAAACATAAATATGCCCTGGCCATGCAGCTCAGTTAGTTGGGTGACGTCTTGAGCACCAAAAGATTGCCTGTTTGATTCTGTAAGGGCACATGCTCGGGTTGTCTGCTTCATCCCCATTGGGGGAAGGGGGGTGTAAGAGGCAGACAATTGAAGTTATGCTCTCACATCAATATTTCTCTCTCTCTCCCTCTCTTTTCCTCCCTCTTTAAAAAAAAATAGGCTTTTTATTATGCACAGAAAATAGACATATCTTCATGAGATTCAAGTCTTTTCTGGTTAGGATCACAGCTGACTCCAGTTTCATAGGTGACTCCCTCTTTCCTACCCCAGAAATGGTTTCATAGAATTCTAATTTTTACAGAGTTACAAACTCAAGGCAAACGTCATAGTTTCATTTTACAAAATGTTGATACCCTACATTCAGAAGGGAAGAAATGGATGCGGAAGCTCAACTCTAGACGTGAGACAGGAAATCTAGTGGTGACAACCGTTGGACAACCCCAACCAAAGCTGATGTAAGCAGCTTTAAATATGCAGAGACAGCAAAAGAGAGAATGAGTATCAAAGTACACAAAGAAATTAGGAAACCAAGATGGAAACCAAAAGTATAGCACACTTTACCCTAGGTCAGGAAACAGTCGAGAATGAAACTATAGTTGAGCACACCCAGTGGCCAGATCCTGGCTTCTAGTGAGAAGTGGCAGATTCTAGGGCTGGGGCACAATGGATCTGGAGTATCTGACAGTGCCAGAAAGCAAGGAACTGCTAATGAAACAAAACCACCACAATGATGGCAGTCTGTCCAGGCAACAGAGGAGCCAACTGAAAATTGAATCTTTTTCCAATGGCCAAAGCTGGACCGTTTCAGCAAAAATAATTAAGTGGTATTGAATTATTACACAGAGTATAAAATACATATCCATTAGTCCATACTAATATAAATAAATGATTGAATGAATGAATTAATGAATAAATAAATAAATAAATAAGAGACAGGCGCCTCCAATCTTGGAGTGATACTACGTTGTCTCAGACTGTGGTAGTTTTAAGACCCTATCACCTTGAATTTTGGCACTGGTAGAAGAGAAAAAAAGGTGTGTGTTAAAGGGTACCTGCAGTAGCCAAGATCTGGCCACTGGGTGTACTCAACTATAGTTTCATTTTCTACTATTTCCTGGCCTAAGGTAAAGTGTGCTATACTCTTGTTTCTATTTTGGTTTACTAATTTCTTTGTGTACTTTGATACTCATAATAATTCAATATCACCCTTCAGGCCTAATAGCCAAACGGAAAGACCTAATATTCCATGACATACAAATGGATTACCAAAACCTGAATCCTCTTGGGTCTCTTAAGGGTGAGATACGGCAGGTGAATTGAATCCTTTTGCTTCTGAATTCTCATGGAAACCTGTCCTTTGCCACAGAAAAAGAATGACCATGTCATGTCAATCAATGTTTTCCCAGGAAGCCAGAATTCATAGGGACTCTAAATACCACCTGAAGAAGTCTGTTGTCAGATAACCCCACCCAGAATTAGAGATCAGTGCCCAGAATCACCAAAAAATTGAATGGAAGAGCGCCAGCTGGTGTGGCTCAGTTGTTTGGGCGTCATCCTGTGCACCCAAAGGTTGCTGGTTCAATCCCCAGTAGGAGGTGTGTAGGAGGCAGACGATCAAGGTTCTGCCCTCACATCAATGTTTCTCTTCCTCATCCTTGCACTCTCTTTAAAATTAATGAAGCCCTGCCAAAACCGGTTTGGCTCAGTGGTAGAGCGTCGGTCTGCGGACTGAAAGGTCCCAGGTTCGATTCCGGTCAAGGGCATGTACCTTGGTTGCGGGCACATCCCCAGGAGGGGGCGTGCAAGAGGCAGCTGGTCGATGATTCTCTCTCATCGATGTTTCTAACTCTCTATCCCTCTCTTCCTATCTGTAAAAAATCAATAAAATATATTTTAAAAAAAAATTAATGAAGCCCTAACCAGTTTGGCTCAGTGGATAGAGCTTCGGCCTGCGGACTCAAGGGGTCCCAGGTTCAATTTCAGTCAAGAGAATGTACTTTGGTTGCAGGCACATACCCAGTAGGGAGTGTACAGGAGGCAGATGCTCAATGTTTCTCTGACTCTCTATCCCTCTCCCTATCTGTAAAAAAAAGAAAATAATATATATATATATATATATATATATATATAGTATATATATATTAATGAAATATAAAATTAATATAAAATTAATGAAAATATATCCTCAGGTGAGGATTAAAAAATACACACACAGTAATGACAATTGTTTTAAAAGTAAAATATACTATGTTAGATGCTGATGAATGCTATGAAGAAAAAGCTGATCAGAATGATGGGGTACTCTTTTATTTTTATTTTTTAATATATTTTTCTTGATTCCAGAGTGGAAGGGAGAGGGAGAGAAAGATAGAAACATCAATGATGAGAGAGAATCACTGATGGACTACCTCCTGCACGGCCCCCACTGGGGATCAAGCTCACAATCTGGACATGTGCCCTGTCTGGGAATCAAAACTTGATCTTCTGGTTTATAGGTCAACTCTCAACCACTGAGCTACGTTGGCCGGGCTGATAGGGTTCTCTTTTAGATAGGGTAGTCAAGGAAGGCCTCTGGACAAGGCCAGTTTGGCTCAGTGGATAGAGCGTTGGCCAACGGACTGAAGGGTCCCGGGTTTGATTCCAGTCAAGCGCATGTACCTTGGTTGAGGGCACATCCCCGGAGGGGGGGTGGGTGCAGGAGGCGGCTGATCAATGTTTCTCTCTCATCCATGTTTCTAACTCTATCTCTCTCCTTTCCTCTCTGAAAAGACCAATGAAATATATTTAAAAAAAAAAAAAAAAAAAAAAAAAAAAGGAAGCCCCCTGCGTTCTGCACAGACCTCAGTGAAAGAAAGGAGTAAGCTGTGAGGGTTTCTGGAGAACAGAAAAGGAGAGTGCAAAGGCCCTGAGGCAGCTACATGCCCAGTGTGTGGGAGTAATACTGAGGCCTGCTTGGCTTTGTCTCCCTCCCCGCCTCCATTTTTCTCCTTTCTTCTTCCTCTTTCCTCTTTTCTTCCTCCCTCCCTTCCTCTCTTCTCTCTCTTCCTCCCTTTCTTCTTTCTCTACTGAAAAAAATGTGTTTTCATGTTCAGTCTAGAGGGAGAATGGCTGGCTGTGGTCCTGAGATGATGCTCATGAGCAGGAGTGAGGCCTGTAAGACAAAACCCTCTGACTTCCACGGTGCTACAGACAGATGGATTCAGGCTTGAAGAGCCTGAGAAGGTGTTTTGACTGAAACATTTCAGTTTTTATTTTTCAATAAAAGGGGCTGTTTTTTATTATTAATTATTATTATTTCTTTTTTTGGCATCTTTTCTTTTAAATTCAAGTACTGGCCCTGGCTGGTTTGGCTCAGTGGATGGAGCTTCAGCCTGGGGACTGAAGAGTCCCAGGTTCGATTCCGGGCTGGGGCACATGCCAGGTTGGGGGCTTGCCCCATAGTGGGTGGCGTGCAGGAGGCAGCCAATCGATGAGTCTCTCTCATCATTGATGTTTCTATCTCGCTCTCCCTCTCCCTTCCTCTCTGAAACCAATAAAAATATATTTTTTAAAAAATTCAAATACCCTTCTGATCACCCATGGTCCAAGAACATTAAGATAATAAACCAAAAGGAAACAGGTATTAAAGATTGGTCTTTAGCTCAGTTGGTTGAACATCTTCCTGTGCACCAAAAGGTCACAGGTTCAATTCCTGGTTAGGGCACATATTCAGGTTGTGGGCTTGACCCCCAGTAGGGGGCGTGCAAGAGGCAGCAAATTGATGTTTCTTCCTCTCCCTTTCTCTCTCTCTCAAATCAATAAAAACATTAAAAAAAAAAAGATTTATCTTCAAACATTATAGCAAATGATGTCACTCACTTTCCTATGGTTTTGCCGACATAAAACAATATCCACACCTCGGTGGTTACCAAACAATTCAGCAGAGCTTCCTTAACTTTGAACATTGGAAGCTACCAGTTTGAATGCTACTATTTTTTAAAATATACTTTATTGATTTTTTACAGAGAGGAAGAGAGAGGGATAGAGAGTTAGAAACATCGATGAGAGAGACTCATCGATCAGCTGCCTCTTGCACACTCCCTCCAGGGGATGTGCCCACAACCAAGGTACATGCCCTTGACCGGAATCGAACCTGGGACCTTTCAGTTCGCAGTCTGACGCTCTATCTACTGAGCCAAACCGGTTTCAGCAACACTACTATTTTTTCAAGCTCCCAATAGCTTTAGGGATCTCAGCAAGAGCTGGAGGAACCAGCTCAGCCTTGGCATAGTGCCAAAGTGTGGCCAGTCTACATTTCGGGTAAATCACAGCAGCATTTACCAGGGCAGATGCCTTCTCCATGAGCTTACCGACAAACAGGGCCGTGGTTCTAGGAGGGAAAGTCTGTGGCCTCGGACAACCGGCTGAATGTCCTAAGAGCTGTTTCTTAATATGTAAAAATGTCAAAAATTCTTTGTAGAGTCCTAAGACTTCTCTCCTTATTAGGGCCACATTCTCAATGAGAGTTCGTTACACCCAGATATTATCACTGAATGTTAAAGATTCATTCTCCCATCAGATACCAAAAGCTCTCTTCTTGGTCTCATGACTCTCTACAGTAGGAGCCAAAAGAACTGGCTTTTTTCTCTTGTAAAAGGGCCTTAGCTTTAGGAAACAGGCCTGGTCATTTGAATCCTGGCTTTACCACTGCTTAGCTGTGTGATTAGGAAAATCACCTACCCTCGGTTAGCATCAGTTTTTTTCATCTATCTCAGCGATGTTCCGTTTTTTGTTTATTTTAGGTAGAGCCACTTAAAAAATAAACAATGCCTGGCCAGCATGGCTCAATGGTTGAACTTCAACCTATGAACCAGAGTCATACTTTGATTTCCTGTCAGGGTGCATGCCCAGGTTGCTGGCTCAATCCCAGTGGGAGGCATGCAGAAGGCAGCTTATCAATTATCTAATCATTGATGTTTCTGTCTCTCCCTTTCCATTCCTCTCTGAAATCAATAAAAATGCATATTTTTTTCAAAAGATATAGGGGAGGGTGGGGGTTAGGGGGAGAGAACAACCAAAGGGCTTGTGTGCATGCATATGGGCCTAGCCAGTTGCCATGGACAACAGGGGGGTGGGGGATGGGGGCATATGTGGGGAGGGGTTTGGGATGGGAATGGGGGGATGAGGACAATTATGTGATAGCATAATCAATAAAAAAATTTTTAAAAAGATGAAAAAAATTAAATAGTGCCCTGGGGTTAGAGTGTCAGACTGAAAGGTTTCAGGTTTGATTCCTGGTCAAGGGTACATATCTTGGTTGCAGGTTCAATTCCCAGCCCTCATCTGGGTGCATGTGAGAGGCAACCCATCCATGTGTCTCCCTCAGATGGATGTTTCTCTCTCTCCTTCTCTAAAAGTCAATGGGAAAAATATTCTTGGGCTAGGATTAAAAAATCCTATATAATAAAAGGGTAATATGCAAATCAACTGAACAGTGGACTGATTGGTTGCTGTGATGCACACTGACCACCAGGGGGCAGACACAGGGGTGGGGGGGGGGGAGCACACTCAGCCACAAGCCTGGCTGACTGTTGGCGAGTGCAGGGACCCATCTTCACACAGCGCCAAGGATGTCCCACTGTGGCTTAGGCCCACTCCCCAGCGAGAAGCGGACCTAAGCTGTCAGTTGGACATCCCCTGAGGGCTCCCGGACTGCTAAAGGATGCAGGCCAGGCTGAGAAACCGCCCTTTCTCACCCCCACCCCCACCCTCGCCCCGCATGAATATTGTACACTGGGCCTCTAGTAAATAAATAAATAAGAAGTAATATGCAAAACCTTGATGTATAAATAGATTAAAGATACCCTGCTCAGGCTGAAGGGGAGCTTGGGAGCACAGATTTCTATCCACTGTGCCTCCTCTTTGTTCCCCCTCTCTCAGGCAGCCCCCAGAGGATCTCCACAAACCAGGGACTTCACAGGGCACTGTTTGAAGATCACTGCTCGGCCCACAGGAACTGGCACAACTTTACCAGCCCCTAGTCTTGATCCCTCATGCTCCAGACCCTCACATTTCTTTAGGTGCCAACAGCCATGCGAGAGAAAGTCCTTCTGTACCTGCTTTTGCCCTATTCCCCAATTTTCATTTCCATTTGAAGACTTGTCAGTTTCCCAAACGATTGGCAATCAAGAATAACCTTACTCAATAGGTGACTCTCTCTCCCACTCTTTCTGTTTTCTTCCCAAGACCTTGGCTCTTGGCATTTGGGAAGCTGTGATGTGAAATTGCCTATGTGAAGTGTTATCTATGTATTTGAGGAAGCACCAAGAAGCTTCACCCATCTGACCTTTCCTTTTAGACCACTGGGGTCATCCAATCTAGGCACGGAATGATGATGGGCTGGTCCGTGACTGTGGACCAGGAAAGAAAGATCCGAATGATTCAAGAGCATGCCAAAAAAAAAAAAAAAAAAAAAAAAAAAAAAAAAAGCACCAATCCAAAAGGGTCAGGCTGAGAGGCAAAACCTTACAATGAGAGACAGGAAGATGGACTGGCTGGCTTGGGAGGAGAAAAGAAGCAGATTTTAAACTTGCTCTCTACAATGTGCCACTAGCCACATGGAAGCATTGAGATGCACTGTAAGTGTAAAATATACACTGGATGTCAAAGACTTGGAACAAAAAAGGAATGTAAAATACCTTACTTATAATTTTTTTTTGAAAGACACTTCTTTCTTTTTTTTTCTTTTTTTAAAAAATATATTTTATTGATTTTTAACAGAGAAAAAGGGAGAGAGATAGAGAGCTAGAAACGTCGATGAGAGAGAAACATCGACCAGCTGCCTCTTGGACACCCCCTACCGGGGATGTGCCCGCAACCAAGGTACATGCCCTTGACCGGAATTGAACCTGGGACCTTTCAGTCCGCAGACCGGCGCTCTACCACTGAGCCAAACCGGCTTCGGCAATAATTTTTTATGTTAAGTTTGATTCAATCTAATTTATAATGATTCTGTTTATGTTCTGTTTATATTGGTTATATTGAAGATGATAATATTTTGTATATATTTGGGTTAAGTAAACTGTATTATTAAAATTCATTCCACCTACCTTTGTACTTATTTATGTGTTTGTTTGTATTTATTTTAAAACATGAGTGCTTCATGAATTTGTGTGTCATCCACACACAGGGCCATGCTAATCTTCTCTCTATTGTTTCAATGTTAGCATATGTGCTGCCAAAGTGAGCACCCTTTTTTACTTTTTTAGATGTGGCTTCTAGAACATTTTAAATTGCCTATCCGTCTCACATGATTGGGCAGTGGTAGTCTAGACTCTAGGCTCTCGACTGGAGAGACATCCTAAGACAAAGAAACAAAGAAGCAGAGACATTATGGCACCTGAAGCCTTCCCCTCAATAAAGAGGCAAAGGTAACCAGCACACCCCTCTCAGACTTCCTCCTCTCACAAGTCGCTAAGATGAAGTCTCTCTACCCACTTTGCTGGGTGAAAGGTTTAACAAGTTTGGGAGGGTGCTGAAGGTGGGGGCAGATTCCCTTTACTCACAGTGGGCCTGGCACTGGCCCCATCACAGACTCCAATACACACTTCAGTGCCAACCCTAGGTTACTTAATTAGGTTCAGTTACATATAACAGACAAAGCCTTGTGAAAATTAATAAGCAGAGACCTCATTTACAATGGTGTTATGTGGCAGAAGGGCCTGGAGAAGACCATTTGCAGGCACATATCACTCAACACACACTACTGACCCCCACAGGAAGAGAGGCACCTTGCATCTCTGACAGGAAGTGATAATACTTGTCTACCTCAGCAGGAGGAAAAAAAAGATTCTTCCCTGCCCGGTAACAGCTCAGCCAATGGGAGACTTCCATAGCTCAAGCCAATGAAAAGTCACTATACTTTGACCTTTCAGTTTCCTTCAGTGGACTTTATCTTTTTTTAAAATATATGTATATTTTATTGATTTTTTACAAAGAGGAAGGAAGAGGGATAGAAAGTTAGAAACATGGTTCATTTGCCTCCTGCACACCCCCTACTGGAGATGTTCCTGCAACCAAGGTACATGCCCTTGACCAGAATTGAACCTAGGACCCCTTCAGTCTGCAGGCCGATGCTCTATCTACTGAGCCAAACCGGTTAGGGCAATAGACTCTACCTTTTAGAACAGCTCCTCCCAAGTCCACAAAAGAGCAGTTTCTCTGGACTTGTGAGTGGTTTGCCATTAGACCTGCATGTTGCATATTGCAATTCTTTGTTGTTTCTGAATAAACACATGTTGCTGGAGAAATATAGGGCAGTCTGTTAAAGGTCAACAGCCCAAAATAACAGTCGCATAAACAAGAGAGAACTTTATTTCTCCCTTAAGGAGAAAGAAAAAAGAAAAAAAAAAACTTGAGAGAAATAAACTTCTCTTTTGTTTTTCTACTGGTGTTTGGACTTAGTCTATTATATGCAACTGGACCTAATGAGAAAGGGATGCATGAGTTTCTAACAGTCACTTTGGACCAATGAGAAATGAGCTAATGAGGACAAAGAAGCAAGAGAGAGGGAACTTGGGACCTGGATGACAGAGGAGCTATCATTGGATTATTATACCATAATTCAGGAAGGCTATTTGGGTTCCATGTTCCAGGCAGAATAAAAGTGAAGAGGGCGGGAGTAAGACCGTTTCCTTCTTTTTAAGAGACTCCCAGGAGCAGCATACAACGCTCTATATTTCATTGGCCAGAACTTAGTACAGGGAATAGGAAATGGTATTTAGTTAATGAGTTGGTGTCTTGAATAAAATCAAGATCTATCACTGAGAAGAAAGGGGAAAATGAATGTTGGCATGGGCAATACATTTGTACCCCTCAGGTACATGTGGATGACCTGTATTTCTCTGAAAGGACCCACAGAATGGTTCTGCAGCTTCCAGCATGGGCATGTGGGTAAAAGATAAGCCACAGAGCACTGACCCTCCAAAGATCTCCCCCTGGTTCCCACAAATGAAGGGAGCATGGAGCAAATTAAGACTGTGCACAGGGACGGGCGGAAGATCATCTCTAGAGCAATCCTACTTCAGTCGCAATTGGGTGCTTAGGAGTATTGGTTGTTTGTGTTTTTTTTTTTTTTTAATATATATACATTTTATTTATTTATTTATTTATTTTTATTTTTTATTTTATTTTATTTTTTAGAAAGGAAGGGAGAGGGATAGAGAGTTAGAAACACCAATGAGAAAGAAACATCTATCAGCTGCCTCCTGCACAACCCTACTGGGGATGTGCCCACAACCAAAGTATTGTACATGCCCTTGACCAGAATCGAACCTGGGACCCTTGAGTCTGCAGGCCGATGTTCTATCCACTGAGCCAAACCAGTCAGGGCTTTGTCTCATGTATGACAGGTGTCCCAATTGGTGGCTTCATGGGTTCATGTAACCAAACTGCAAGAAGGGCAGGTGCAGCGAGCCTCAAGGGCAATTGCAGTCACTCAAATGGCACCGTCTCCCTGCATCACCTGCAGCTGCGGACTGGCTTCTGCTCAGCTGGGAATTTGTCTGCCAAATCAGCCTCATATCCACCCCCAAAACGGAGCTGCCCCTTCCTCCCTGTCTCCAGGTAGAAATTTTAAAAATGCCCAAGGGAGAGTTCTGATTGGTCCAGCATGCATCACATACCCTGTCCAGACATTAAGATTGAGTGGGGCACGAGTAAGGATGAGCCTGACTGTGGATGGACAAAATAATGCTTTGTAGAAACCTTTATTCAAATGAGAGATGAGCCCTGACTGGTTTGACTCAGTGGATAGAGGGTCAGCCTACGGACTGAAAGGTCAAGGGCATGTACCTTGGCTGTGAGCACATCACCAGTGGAGGGTGTGCAGGAGGCAGCTGGTTGATGTTTCTCTCTCTCATTGATGTTTCTAACTCTCCCTCTCCCTTCCACTCTGTAAAAAATCAATAAAATATATATATTTTAAATAAATAAATAAATATGAGAGATGAAAATACATAGAAAAAGTTTTGCCCTTTGTTGTGAACGTTTCTCCTCAATTTGATGTTTGCATTTTAGTTTGATCAATGCAATAAACACTGCAAAGCTCTCATTTTGTACTGGACTCCTGTACCCCTTTGTATCTTTTAGTCACGGTAGCAGATGATTACATTATAGTTTTTATTAAACCCGTTTCAGTCCTAAAGATATACTCAGCCTATTGATAGTATTTAGGTCTCTCCCGAGACCTCTCAATAATATCTATTCTAACTGCTGCTCTCCTGGGTTCCCTTGCCCAAATGGCTACTCACAATTACTTAGGGGTCCTTGCTGGTGAATAATAGAAGCCGGCTTAGGTGGGCTTAGGAAAAAAAAAGATGATAGAACCTGTGGGGTTCAAAAAACAGGTGCTGGAGAGATCGAAATCTGAAAATGAAAGGCGGTAAGGTACCTAGGTAGCCATTGTCTCCGTTTTTCAGTTTCTTTACCTGCTCCTGCCCCACCCCAATCCCGCCTGGGGCTATGCTGATGTTCCCCTGCTTTGCTGCACTTTCTCTGCAGATTAGCTTTCTTTGCGTTCACGGGGAAGAGAGCTGCCTCACACCCACGCCGTTCCAAAATGAGTCTATTCTCCCACATCAAGTCCACAGTCTCCTAAGGACCCGTCCCACCCCCAAATAGTAACCGACCCACTTGAGCTAGGGGTCTTCCTCTATTTGTTTTTAGGTTCACCAACTTTATTTTTTAAATCATAAAATGTTTATTTATTATTAAATTATTTTTTCTTCCAAAAGATCTTCCCTTACTCCAGTCGACTATGGTCAGGGGAATAGAGTCTCAAATGATAAACATGCCCCTGGACCCAACTGTGCAGGGGGTGGGAATACCTGTTGTTAGAATCTTCCTGAGAACTTCCTGAGATGGATCCCCAAGTGGGAAGAGCGTGGTAAAGAACAGCCAAGACCACCCTTTTTACTTCTTGCCTAAAATACCTGGCGACAGTTGGCAGTCGACAAACAATGCATATGTTACCCTGAACAAACTATTCTTTGATCAATATAATGGTTTGTTTTGGTCCCACAGAGAGCAGAGGCCTCTAACACTTGGAGTCCAGGTGATGTTAGAAGCAGAAAACAGCTTGGTCAAGACACCATCAAGATTTTTTGTTTTTGTTAATTCTCACCGAGGGTATTTTCCCACTGATTTTTAGAGAGAGTGGGAGAGACACACAGAGAGAAACATAGATGTGAGAGACACATCCATCACACATCGATTGGTTGCCTCCGCATGCACCCCATCTGGGGCCAGGGGATCGAGTCTGCAACCGAGGTACAGAGGTACATGCCTTTGACTGGAATCAAACCCAGGACCCTTCAGTCCATGGGCCAATGCTGTATCCACTGAGACACACCAGCTAGGGCCCCACCAAGATTTTTAATCCCAAAGAATGCTGTCCTCCAAGTGTAGTCTCAAGTAGATGAACTAATGTCACATGAATTTGTGACATTATAACAAGAAGAGACACGTGAAAAAATGCCAGTCTTATCTCCCTCTACAATTTTCCCTTCAGTGATCCTCTCCACTTCTACGGTTTTAACTGCCATCTCTAGAGAAGACTCATAAATCTATACTGTAGTCCTCCCCTCTAGACTCAGCTCTATATGTATTTCCAACTGCACTGGGTATTGTTATAAATATTCAAAATTCATTGTGACCAAAACAAAACTATCTTTCCCCACAAATTTGCTCTTAGCACATTACCAAACAAGCACTCACTGGCATTTCCTTACAACTGCTGCCAAGCTCGACTCCTTCCTGCCTCCTCTCCATCTGTCCCTTTTGGGTAAACACTCATGTCTTATCTGGACAACTACAATGAACTCCTCACTATCTTACTTTTTCTCTCCCTGTCCTCCAGTCCATTTTTCATGCTAGAATCAAATTATCTTTTTAATTCCAGACTCTGGCCATTGCGGCTCAGTTGGTTGAGTTTTCCAGATACTGAGAGGTCATTGGTTAGGGCACATGATTGCTATAGGGATTTCAGGCTTGGTCCCCAGTAGGGGCATGCAGGAGGCAACTCATTAATGTTTCTCTCTCCCCCTTTCTCTCTCTAAAATCTATAAAAACATTAAAGCCGAGACAGGTTTGGCTCAGTGGATAGAGCGTCGGCCTTCGGACTGAAGGGTCCCGGGTTCGATTCTGGTCAGGGGCATGTACCTTGGTTGCGGACACATCCCCAGTGGGAAGTGTGCAGGAGGCAGCTGATCGATCTCTCTCTCTCTCTCTCTCTCTCTCTCTCTCTCTCTCTCTCTCTCTCTCTTTCTCGTCGATTTTTCTAACTTTCTATCCCTCTACCTTCCTCTCTGTAAAAAAAAAAAAAAAAAAAAAAAAAAAATCAATAAAATATATTAAAAATAAAAATAAAAAGTCCAGTATTGCTCTCCATATGAAAAGCTCCCGGTCACCTCCCAAAGCTGCTTAGCAATCTAAGCTCTTAAGATTTTTTTCTAGCTTTTGCTTGCCCAGCTGCATCCCCCATTATGTGCCAGGCCTTACCCCTCATCTCCTCTTTACACCCTATTAATGTCAATCTCTCACCCTTCCAGAAACAAGTGTTTTCCAACCTAGATGCCAGAATGCATATTCCAGAGCAGTGACCGGGAATGTGATGTGCCATAATGGAGCCACGCGCAAGTCCTAAGGGAGCCCAGAGCAGGAGCATCCATCAGTCTGCGTGCTGGGGGAAGAGGCATTTTAAGCCCCGAGTAGGAATGGCCAGGTGGCATCTAAGGGGAAAGGATCATCAGAATAAAAGGCTAGGAAACGGCAGGAGCATAGGAGCAGCTTTCAGTGCTTAGCATCTCACTGTAGGGGAGTGTGTGTGGTGGGGGAGGGAGGCAGGGCACTGGCAGTTCCGGCCCAGCTAAACTGTAGACGGGGTGGTACAGCCTATTAGCGGAGCAGCCTCCAGAGATCTGCAGGACAAAGAGATCCCTCAGGAATATAGAAAGAACCTAACAAAATGCAAAGCTTTGCCAGTGATTTCAGGAGAGAAATGCTTGGGCAAGAACTAGGGCAGTGAAGGCAGTGGTCTCCTGAGAGAATCAATGAGTTGGATTTAAATTAAAAAAAAAAAAAAAATGGGGGACGGGGTAGCCTTGCCCAGGGAGTGGTGTCAAGGAGGAATCTGGTTACCTATATATGAGAAAATATAATGTTTTTATTTAAAACTTTTATTGTTGACACTACTGCAGATGTCCCCCGTCCCCTCCCCCTTTGCCCACATCCACCAGCTCCCGCCCTCTTCCCTCCTTGGCCCTCACCACACTGTTGTCTGTGTCCATGGGCTATGCATACATGTTCTCTAGCTAATCCCCTCGCCTCCTTTATCCACTGACATTTGTCAGTCTGTTCAAATTACCCATGCCTCTGGTTCTATTTTAAAAACAAAACTCAAAAGAGTGCATGTGAAGATCCAGTTGACCTTGTTAAGCATATCATGAATCGCATCGAACCTCTAAAGGGGCACTCCAGCCAAAACCGGTTAGGCTCAGTGGATAGAGCGTGGGCCTGTCAACTGAAGGGTCCCAGGTTCGATTCTGGTCAAGGGCCTGTATTTTGGTTTCGGGCACATCCCCGGTGTGTGTGTGTGTGTGTGTGTGTGTATGCAGGAGGCAGCTGGTCTATGTTTCTCTCTCATCGATGTTTCTAGCTCTCTATCTCCCTTCCTCTCTGTAAAATAAATCAATAAAATATATTTAAATAGATAAATAAATAGGCACTTCAAGGGGCTGTACAAATGGAAGGTTTTTATAGGCAGATGGGTGGGGCAGGCTTCCAGTTAGCATAAGATTATTCTTTAGTCCAGGTGTGTGTGTGTGTGGGGGGGGGGGGGAACAGTAAGGGTTTTATCATGCAGATTGCCTCTTCATCCTAAAGGGAGGTGAGGGGAGAGGTAGAGAGGACTCACGTGACAGATTACCTCATCAGTGTTGGCCAGGACATTTTAGACTGGTTGGCGAAGATTACATTTCTGGTAAGGATTGAAACTACCGTGAAGTGGAGCATGAAGTCTAGGTTTGGTATCATGGGCAAACGTGACACTATTTTGGGCCTGCGGTGTTCTTTTTAACAATAGAATGCCTACCCCGCAGGAAAAAAACAATGTGTAAAGCCTCTAGTTGTTGGTGCCTGGTGCATGGCAGGTTTTCAAGAGGGTTTAAAGCTTACAAACCATGTGAAATACATTGGGTGAAACGATCTCAGAAGCGTCGGATACCAGGGCAGACAACTTACCAGCTTGAAAACCAAGGCCCAGGGCTTCCCGCGCTTCCAGTCAGAGGAGGGTGGAGTTGAGATTCCAGACAAGGCCTTTGGCCTGAGACCGGAGCCTTCCGCAGTGCCTGAAGGCAACTGGTATTACGGCAGCTGGAATTCTTCTGAGCGGGCTCTCTTAATTCCCCGCCCCAGAAAGATTCCCAGAAATGAAAGAAAGGTCATCACCATTTTAATGGTGCACCGTGACACTCCTGAAGCCGAGATTGGCGGATGCGGGAATTCATCCCGCACGTAAACTGGTGGTTGGCAGGGAGGGGGGGGAGGGAGGCGGCTCTTAGAGTTGAATAACTTCAGCTAATAGCGAGGACAGTGTGGGCCCCTGGTGACTGTGGACTCTTACCTTGTAAATGGCAAACAGGAAGGCACCCAGGGTGTCCTTTGTCATATGCTAATGAAGTGGCTCTGCTCACACAAAGGCTGGAGGGAGGTGAGAGGAGTGTGCTGCCTGTTCCCACCAGGGGCTGGCAGTCCTGGACCCGGAAGTAGGAGGTCTTCCTCTGCCCGACTTGGCCTTCTGACCTAGAGCAAGACCCTGGTTTCCCCAGACCTTTGTGTGTTTTTAGTGAAATGTATATAGTCAAATCTAGAGGTGGCTGCTGCCTACCGTCCACTTGGCAACCAGGTCATAGGTCATCTTCTTTCCTAGTCAAATCAACCAAGAACTACCAGCCTCTCTAAATAGAGGGTAGTGTTTGCAGGAAACTTAGGAGCTCTTCCTGCTTTATGCAAGTTGCAAATCCTTCCCAGGCATCCATGTTCGTGGAATCTGTGGTGGTACATGATGGGGTCCCTGCCCTCAACGACTCACCTTTGGATAGGAGACAGGACTCGTGGGTAGACCGAAAGCTGGGTGGGCCATGTAGACAAATAACTATGCAATATGACAGAATGGGTCCCACGTCACACGGGTTCGATTGTTACCGGAAAATGGACTGAGCCTGTGGGGGTCTGCTTCAGGCCGGCCTATAATGTGTGGGTTCTTGACTCTGTGCAGGAAACATTTCACAGCAGGTTTCCAAGTGACTTGGAGAACATGGTTATTAAAGCCGGGGACCGTGAGGCAGGAGAGAAAAGTCAACAGGAGAGCCTGCTTTGGCTCTTTAGAAATACTATAGGAGCTGAAACCGGTTTGGCTCAGTGGGTAGAGCGTCAGCCTGAGGACTGAAGAGTCTCAGGTTTGATTCCGGTCAAGGGCATGTACCTTAGTTGCGGGCACATCTCCAGTAGGAGGTGTGCAGGAGGCAGCTGATCAATGTTTCTCTCTCATCGATGTTTCTAGCTCTCCTTTTCTCTCTGTAAAAAATCAATAAAAAAAAAAATATATATATATATATATATATTTAAATATTTTTCTGTAGTATGTTTTATTTTATTTTTAAAATATATTTTATTGATTTTGTACAGAAAGGAAGTGAGAGAGATAGAGAATTAGAAACATCAATGAGAGGGAGTCATCGATCAGCTGCCTCTTGCACACCCCCTACTGGGGATATGCCCGCAACCGAGGTACATGCCCTTGACCGGAATCGAACCCGGGACCCTTCAGTCCTCAAGCCAACGCTCTATCCATTGAGCCAAACTGGTTTTGGCAATAAAATATATATTTTTAAAAAGAAATACTATAGGAAAGACAAGAGCCTAAGCAGGGCTGATTTGGTTCACTGAGAAGTCTGAGAAAAGGGGCCTTGGAGACAGTTAACCAGGACAAGCTGCCACTGCCCGTTCCTCCTTAGGTTGCAAGTCTCCGGGGTCCCTTAGAGTTTCGGAGTTGCCCATCTGTGGAGGAAGAGAGGCAGAGGCTAAAGGGTCAGGAGTACTCCTGGAAGGGAGAGTGTGAGCTAGGTCCTCAATGTTGAGGGTTTTTAAAGGCTGGGGATTTAGGGAGGTCTTAGGGGAGAATTCAATAGAATATTCATCAGCTTCTCCAAGTGTGCCCTTTCAGGGTCTTGTTCTCAGCAGATTCGTCTTTGCAGCCTGTCTGGCCTCGCCAGCTTGGCTCTGCTGCTTTTCTGAGGCAGGTGCTGAAATACAGCTGAGGCACAGAGGTGATTTCTAGGGAGGTGACCTTCTGTATCTGGCTGTAAATTCCTTTGCCAGTTTGCTCAGCTGTTTGCCTCAGTTTCCCCATTCTACTTGCCAAGGAATTTTCCTAGCTTCTTACTCTCCTGCCTCCCCATCACAAGAGAGGTACAAAGGTGGGAACAAAGCCCTAAGGGAGTGGTTGGTTTGGGAAGCTCCACAGCAATGTGTTCTATGAGCTACAGAGGCCTCCCACTCCTGGCTGATGACTACAAATCAATGGAAGACTCTATATATACAGATCGCTGGGCCCTTTCCCCAGAGACACAGATTTTGTGGATCTAGGGTAGAGCCTGGGGGTGTCTAGTAGAAAAACAAGACAAAACAAAAAAAAACAACAACAACAACAATAAGAAAGCAAAGTGTCCTGCCCGTCCGTGCTTCTGTGGAACAGCCAGTTTTGGAGCCTGTCGGTGCAGTGGGTGGACAGGCCCAAATAATCATGTTGTTACAATAGAACCATTGTTAGTGCTCTTGGGAGTAGGTTTGTGTACAAGCCGAGAGGGTCACCCAATGAGGAAGGAGGGTGGGCCAGATCCTGAGGATGTGATTGTGGAGGCCAAGCCCCCCCCCCCCCCCCCCCAAGGCCATGTCCTGCTCAAGGAGCAAGAGTGGCTCTGAGTTGGTGGAGTAGACAGAGAGAAGGAGGGCAGGACATGAGACCAAGGAGGGGAATTTGAGGACAGCTTGTAAAGAACTGGCCTTGATTATTATGCTAAGGAGTACGGACTAGATTGTGGAGATACTGGAGGACCAGCCAAGGTTATTTTTATGCTCATGATAACCTTGATAGAATACTATAAGGTCCTGTAGTCGGTGTAGGGATTTGATTATTTCTTCCCTCACTCTCTTGTATAAATCAGTGAATAATTAAGAATTCCAGTGAATTTCAATCAGCAAATTTAGAGCAGAACAGGAGGAAGCCTGTCTTGAAACAACCTCTCACTTGGACTGTTGAAATAGCTTTTTGGGATTGGACACCTTGCTTCAGGCTTGTCTATCTCGGGTTGGTCCTCCTTGTTGCTTCTGAGAGGTACTGTTTCTAAAATGCTTGTCACATCCTTGCTTAAAACCCTTCAGTGGCCCCTGTGGTCTCCATACAATAAATTTTCACGTTAGCCTGGGGACATAGGACACAGGCATTCGTGATCGATCTGGTGGCATCTTCTTATTGTAGAAGTCTTGTTTCCTTTTGGTCTATGTAAGCTAATTTAAGTTATTTTAACCAAAAGAGGGGGGGAGGAGTGAGGGATTGTTATCATTGTTAAGGAGAGGAGTGTCTCATGAACCTGGAGGTGGAATGAGGCTGTTTCTCAGGAAGGCACAGGAACCAGAGGAACACTGCAAAGTTGGTGAAGTTTTCTGCCCTTCCCTCTGCCTCCTGCCTTCCTCCATGTTTTCTTTCTTTCTTTTTAATATATTGTATTGTTTTTTTTTAGAGAGGAAGGAAGAGAGATAGAGAGTTAGAAACATCGATGAGAGAGAAACATCGATCGGCTGCCTCCTGCACACCCCCCACAGGGGATGTGCCCACAACCAAGGTACATGTCCTTGACAGGAATTGAATCCAGGACTCTTCAGTTCGCAGGCCGATGCTCTATCCACTGAGCCAAACCGGCTAGGGCTTCCTCCATGTTTGCTTTCTGCTCAGCAGACAGCCTGTTTGGCTCTGGGTTTGGTGTAAGCAAAAGGTCACACAAGACCCCCAAGAGAAGGTGACCATCTCTGCACTGATAAACTTGGCTTCAGAAAGTTCTCCTCTTTGATTCTGTGTCTCTGTTGTTTATCCCTCGATAAAAATAAATAAATAAATAAATAAATAAATAAATAAATAAATGAATGAATGGTTTTGATGAAAATCTAACACATTCTCATTGGAAAAATTGCAAAAACAGTGTTTAAAAACACAGAAGAAAATTAAATTTTCTTTGAAATATATTTTTATTGATTTTAGAGGGAGAGGGAGAGAGTCAAAAAGAAACATTGATGTGAGAGAGAAACATTCACTGGTTGCCTCTGTACGGGCCAACCCACAACCTGGGTACGTGCCCTGACTGGGAATTGAACCGGAACCTTTGGGCGCATGGGAGGATGCTCAACCAACTGAGTCACACCAGCCAGGGCAGAAAATTAATTTTTCACGGGCCTGCCACTTCCTGCCCTCAGAGTTAAACACTGTTGGGCGCCAAGATTATAGCCAATTTTCTCACCTCTGTATCCCCTACATGTTTATACTACTTACCTGGTAATGCCTGGTAATATATTTTGTAGCTTTTTGTCAGTCTTTTTAAGTTATTTTGCAAATGTTAAGCCTTGTCTCTATGAACAAATTAATTTTAAAATGTGTGCTTCTGTACTTGATTCAGGAAAGTGGATCAGAGCTTCACTACCTGGAATTGCAAACTCACCTATCTTTAGTGCCCACAGAGAGACAGCAGAGGGAACATAGGACCACATCCTTGGGACTATTATAAATTTTGGTCAACCATTACCCCTCATTTCTTTTCAAGTTGCTTAATGTTTCCTTTTTTATTTTTATTTTTTTAAACATATTTTATTGATTTTTACAGAGAGAAAGAGAGAGGAATAGAGAGTCAGAAACATCGATGAGAGAGAATCATTGATCAGCTGCCTCCTGCATACACCCTACTGGGAATGTGCCCACGACCAAGGAATCGAACCTGGGACCTTTCAGTCCGCAGGCTGACGCTCTGTCCACTGAGCCAAACAAGTTAAGGCAATGTTTCCTTTTTAAAAAATATATATATTTTTTTTTATTGATTTCTGAGAAGTTAGGAGAGGGAGAGAGAGAGATAGAAACATCAACGATGAGAGAAAATCATTGATTGGCTGCCTCCTGCCTGGCCCCTCACGGGGGATGGAGCCCTCAACCCCAGCATGTATCTAGATGGGAATCAAACCATGACCTCCTGGCTCATAGGCTGATGCTCAACCACTGAGCCATGCCAACCAGGCTCTTTTTAAAAAAAATTTACCATCTGTTATCTCTTCATTTAATTTTTCAAAGGCCTGGACAACTTCAATCTTCAGATTTTTCAAATGTGGATGATTCCAGGTTCCTAAAAAGCTCCAAGCTCCCATCATCTAAAAGTCTCACAAGCCTGAGTAACTACCTCTCTCAAGTTCTTCAGCCTAAATAATCTCCTCTCTCAGGAGCCCCCATATTTTCATCTGTTTCCCCTTGATAGAATTCTCTAGGTCCTGGGTTGATCTCACCCTCCAGGACTCCTGAAACCTCAGACATCTGGGATATCTGAAGTGGGGACCAACACACTGGAGGGGTCCTCTGGTAATAAATACCACTTCTCCTCATGTTTGGGTCATTTTTGCCTTTCCCATAGACTGGGTGACTTATAAACAACAGAAATATATTTCTCACAGTTTTGGAGGCTGGAAGTCTGCCATCAGGATGACAGCATGGTCAGATTCTGGTGACAGCCCACTTGTGGGTTGCAGAGTGCCAACTTCTTGTTGTACCCTCACATGGAGGAAAGAGTGTAAGAGAACTCTCTGAAGTTTTTTTTTTTTATATATATATATATCTTATTGATTTTTTTACAGAGAGAAAGAGAGAGGGATAGAGAGTTAGAAACATCGATGAGAGAGAAACATCAATCAGCTGCCTCCTGCACACCCCCCACTGGGGATGTGCCCCCAACCAAGGTACATGCCCTTGACTGGAATCGAACCTGGGACCCTTCAGTCCGCAGGCTGATGCTCTATCCACTGAGCCAAACTGGTTTCAGCTGAAGATTTTATATATATATATATATATATATATATATATATATATATATATAGAGAGAGAGAGAGAGAGAGAGAGAGAGAGAGAGAGAGAGAGAGGAATATATATATATATATATATAGAGAGAGAGAGAGAGAGAGAGAGAGAGAAGAGAGAGAGAGAAGGAAGAACGAACGAAAGAAAGAAAGAAAGAAAGAAAGAAAGAAAGAAAGAAAGAAAGAAAGAAAGAAAGAGAGAGAGAAAGAGAGAAGGGGGTAGTAACCTCATTCCTAAAGACTTCACCTTAATGTAATCACCTCTCAAAGATACCCCCCCCCCGCGCGCGCGCGTGCGCGCACACACACACACACACACACACACACACACACACACACCTCCTAAGACCATCACAATAGTATTAGAGCTTCACATTGGAATTCTAGCATACAAATTATGGGGAAACACAAACATTCAGTCCATAACAGCAATATAAAAGAATGGAACTTTAGCTGTAGTTCTAATTGATCCCTTGTCTTCTCAAATACTTTTCTCTGTTGAAATTGTCTTGTTGGGAGCCTACCTGTTGTATAGGGTGGCAGTATTTTTTTTTTTTTTTCAGAGTCCAGCTCTTTTATTGAATGTGTTACACAAGAGGTTTAGTAAAAGAGACCAGAGTCCGTGTCATCATCAGACTCCTCAGGTGCATTTTTCTTTGCTTCCTCTTTCTTCTCCTCAGCTGAGGCCGCAGTGGTGGAGGGGGCAGGACCTCCTGCGGGTGCAGCACTAGCTGCGGGGGCAGGTCCACCAGCCCCTACGTGGCAGAAAAGGCTTCCAGTGTTGACATTGGCCAGAGCCTTTGCAAACAAGTCTGGCTGGAAATGTTCAACATTTACCCCGGCTGCTTTAATGAGGGCACAGATCTTATCCTCCCTCGCCGCCAGCTCATCCTCATGCAGGATAAGGCTGAGTGGATACAGGTGAGCTCCTAGACGGACGCCAAGGTGCGGGCAAGTGCCGGGCCAGGGCTGCCCTGCGTGGTGCTGGTTGCCAGATGAAGGGAGGGCCTCACCCCAAGGTGGCCTTTGCTTCATCAGAGAACCGAGCACCTTACCAGCAGCTGGGGAGAGGGTGGTTGGCAGTATTTTAACTCATGCTGTATTTATTGTCAGCTCTGCAGGTCTAGAAGCATGATATATTTATGCCAACTCACAGGAGACTCTTACATAAATCAACATGCCACGTTAGCCACTATACTCTTTTTTTAAATTTTTTTTTAAATCAATTTTAGATAGAGAGGTAGGGAGAGGGAGAGAAAGAGAAACACTGAAAGAGAGAAGCATTGATCCTCTGGGGATTGAGCCTGCAACTCAGGCTTGTGCCCTGACTGGGAATCCAAAGGCAACCTCTCGGTACATGAGGTGACACTCAACCAACTGAGCCACACTGGCCAGGTGACTATACTTCTTTAAATTTTTTAATTTATTGATTGATTTTTAGAGAGAGAAAGGAAGGGAGGGGGAGAGAGAGAAACGATTTGTTGTTCCACTTATTTATGCATTCATTGGTTGCTTCTTGTGTATGTCCTGACTGGAGAGCACATCTGCATCTTTGGTGTATTGGGACGACACTCTCACCAGCTGAGCTACCTGGCCAGGGCACTACTATGCTTCTTAAATACACATACAGGGTGTCCCCAAACTGTATACACACTTGGAATAATTAATTCCAATGGGTTAGATCTAAAAAGAAAGACCTACAAATGAGCTATCCTCTGTTACAGTGTGTATACATTTTTGGGGGACACCCTATGTACTCTTGTTGCCTGTAAGTCCTGTAGGCTTAGGTCAAACTCCTTAGCTTGGCACTCCAGGCCTTTACAATCTGGCCTTGAACCAACTTGCTATTGGTTCTCATAGGTCATTCATGTACTACCACCTACATGCAGTTAACTTTGTCTGGAATGTCCTTTCTGACACATTCCCAGACAAAGTCTATGTTTTAATTGAAGGTCCAGATCAAATATTACCTTTTGTCAGTCCTTCTCTGACTTACCCTGCCCTTACAGCAACTATATTAATTGCTTCCAGCTCAAGGGTATTATGGCCCTTATTCGGTTATATCTTACCTATCCTCATGCCTGCCTCTCCCATTGGATAGTGAACCCCTTGAGAACCAGAATGCTATTTCATCCAAGGTAACCCAGGGTACAGCACATTGACCAAGTACAAGAACCTCAAAAATGTAGACCTTGCTGGGACCGGTTTGGCTCAGTGGATAGAGCATCGGCCTGCGGACTGAAAGGTCCCGGGTTCGATTCCGGGCAAGGGCATGTACCTTGGTTGGGGGCACATCCCCAGTGGGGGGTGTGCAAGAGGCAGCTGGTCGATGTTTCTCTCTCATCGACGTTTCTAACTCTCTGTCCCTCTCAATTCCTCTCTGTGTAAAATCAATAAAATATATTAAAAAAAAAAAAAAAAAAAAAGCTTTTCACAAAGATGGCGCCGAAAGCGAAGAAGGAAGCCCCTACCCCTCCCAAAGCCGAAGCCAAAGCAAAGGCTTTGAAGGCAAAGAAAGCAGTGTTGAAAGGCGTCCACAGCCACAAAAAAAAGAAGATCCGCACGTCACCCACCTTTCGACGGCCAAAGACACTAAGGCTCCGGAGGCAGCCTAAATATCCTCGGAAGAGCGCACCCAGGAGAAACAAGCTTGACCACTATGCCATCATCAAGTTCCCCCTGACTACCGAGTCAGCCATGAAGAAGATAGAAGACAATAATACACTTGTGTTCATTGTGGATGTCAAGGCCAACAAGCACCAGATCAAACAGGCTGTGAAGAAGCTCTATGACATTGATGTGGCCAAGTCAACACCCTGATCAGGCCTGATGGCGAGAAGAAGGCATATGTTCGACTGGCTCCTGACTATGATGCTTTGGATGTTGCCAACAAAATTGGAATCATCTAAACTGAGTCCAGCTGCCTAATTCTAAATATAAAAATTTTACACTGTAAAAAAAATATATATATATATATATTTTTTTTTTAAAAAATGTTGACCTGAACTTATCCATTTATATTTTCTGCAATTATTTTATTTTATTTCCCCCAAGTCCTTGTAAAAATTAATTTTGAAAAGGAGGGCCTGTCTCAGCTGTCGTTAGAGGAAAGGAGGGAAAGGGCACTTGTTCATGCTGGGATGAGAAAAAGGCATCTCTGGGGGCCGGGGAAGGTGACGACTGTGGAAATGCAAGCGAGGAGCCCCGCAGGGAAGGAGAAAATGCAGTGGGAAAAGCTAGAGTAAACAACAGCTGTTTCTTTCCACCGGGAAATCTCCTTTTGGGTTCTTGACTTTCCTCAGATCGGGGGATTTCTGGACTCTGTAAAGGGGGGCCAGGTGCCCTGTGTCCTCTCTGGAGGGTCTCCTCCGTGTTTGTGTGCAGTGGGTGGACATTGTCTTCCTGACTGAGACTTGTCTCAGGTGGGATAAGAAAACGCAGGACAGCCCTGGCCGGTGTGGCTTAGTTGGTTGACTTTAGACCCATGTGCCGAGAGGTCTCTGGTTTGATTCCTGGTCAGGGCCCACGCCCAATTGTGGGCTCAATCCCCAGTAGGGGGCATACAGGAGGCAGTTGACTGATGTTTCTCTCCCTCTTCCTTCCTCTTTTTCTAAAATCAAATTTAAAAAAAAGAAAATAATAATAATAAAATAAAAAATAAGAATCAAGACAAGAGTTTTAGTTCATGGTTGCCCAACATCCACCCATCCTCCTTCCAGCTAATCTAAAGGTAAGAGTGATAACGTGGGTGAATGCCATAGAACAGATCTTGTAAGACAAGGAAATGGCAGTCACTGGAGAAATAACAGCCAGAGGCACGAATCCAACCTGACTTTGTTCTGGTTTCTCCTAATCTCATTCCCACAGTGGCTATGACCATTACTCTGCCTTCCCTGTCTCCCCTCCCCTGTTCTGACTCCCAAGTAGCCTGCAGACCTTTCAGATCCGCTCGAGAGAGGGAGCTGGGCGGGACTGGCCGTGCAGGAGAGCCACAGATCAAGGCTCTCAGCCTTTCCTCATCGTCTGCGTGGTATTTACCAAGTCCCCAGCCTTGAAGACATTTGTGGCACTCTCTGCCTTACTGAAGAAAAACGGATTTTGCCTCAATTCCTGATTCCTGTTTAAATATTTAGTTTAATCAGCACAGGCCCAAGTGCCTTTTCCATTTCCCCTGGTGCCTGGGAGCCATGCTGACACCAGCATCATAAATAATGCATCCACAGGCCGCCAGCTGGGAGTCGCTCCATCCCTCAAGTCTCCGGGCCTGCCCTCTGCTGCAGCTGCTGTGGGAGAGGCTGGACTAAAACAGAAAAGTCAGTCTTGAAGGCTCTGCCTCGAAGCCACTCCTGGAGGGTGCCATAGCGACAGGCAAGCAGTCCCACCGCAGCCCAGATCCCCTTGGGGCCATGGAGGTGTGTGTGAGGGTGGATGTTCAAGCTCTGGCTTCTAAGTTGCTCTGACCCGGTAGAGAGACCTCAGGGCCACCTAGAAAGGTCTGACCTAGACTCCGAGTGAGTGTGCATCAGAGGACAAGGACACCAGAGAGAGAAGGAGGCAGCCGGGTTCGAGGGCAGAGAAATGAGGAGACTTTATGAAATGCTGGAACCTTCTCTTCTCCCTCTGCCTCCAGAATTCTGGCCCTCACAGGGGCTCTGCCCTCTAGTCCAAGAACGTAGTTCAGATTTCATCCCATTACGTCGGGAGAACATTGGAGCTTCCAGGAGGTGGACACTTTGTCACCTCTTAAAGAAAAGAAATGATGACGACGGGATTTGACTGGACGGGTCCTGGGTGTCCTTTGCCAAAACCTCAAAAAGGTTAAACTGCCTCCAGGTGCCCTCTCCTTGGAGCAAGCTCCTCAGCACGCTGATCCGTGCAATTAAGTGGGCAATGCTGTGTTGGTTGCCACTAATGATGTGGTCCTGGCCAGGCTTCATAAAAGTTTTCTTGGGACAGCTCTGTAATAGTCATGCTTTTTTCTTCCAAAACTTTGCAGGGATAAAAGAAGACGTAAACAACCATTTATTTATCCAGTATATTCAAAGTTTATCTTCGAGTCCTCCAAGATTTTCTGTCCTTTTTGAAATCAAGAGTGCAAATAAACTCCCCTCTCAGTCCCTTTTTGAAAGCACAGCTGCTACAAACCTACAGATAGAGATAAAAGGAGCTGATGAAAGGAGCAAATTCTGGCCCTACTCCGTTTGGTTCAGTGGCTAGAGCGCCAGCCTGCGAACTGAAAGGTCCCAGGTTCAATTCCGGTCAATGGCACATGCCCTGGTTGTGGGCTCGATCCCCAGTGAAGGACTTGCAGGAGGCAGCTGATCCATGATTCTCTCTCATCACTGATGTTTCTATCTCTTTCTCCCTCTTCCTTCCTCTCTGAAATGAATGAAATATATATAATATATATCAAATTCTGGTCTCCAGCCCTCAGTCTCTGGAGTATCATGAGCCCACCTGCCTGCCCTTGTAGTCATCTACACAATAAAATACATATTGCCAGCCGAAACTGGTTTGGCTCAGTGGATAGAGCGTCGGCCTGCGGACTGAAGGGTCCCAGGTTCGGTTCTGGTCAAGGGGGTGTACCTTGGATGCGGGCACATCCCCAGTAGGAGGTGGACAGAAGGCAGCTGATCAATGTCTCTCTCTCAACAATGTTTCTAACTTTCTATCCTTCTCCCTTCCTCTCTGTAAAAAAATCAATAAAATATACATATATATTGATATTTAAATATCTATTGTCAGAACCCTATCAATTCGTTTCAAGCTGCCTAGGACCTGGACAGTTAGGAGCCACCAAAGGAAAGGTGGCAGGGGAGTCGGTCTCCAATGACTGGCACTTTGCCATGTCCAAGTTTACCTGGCTTTGGGGTCTGTATTCCTCTGGCTTTTCTCTGCCTCCCTCATTGCTCCCACATTCCCCCTTTGTGGCTCTCCTCTTTCTGGTCACTACATGAGTAGCTCTCCATCTTGGCTGCACACATGAGAATTGCCTGAGAGTTTTCTTTTAAAACTGAGAATGGGGGCCACTCCAAGCTAATTAAAAGGGGGTGGGGCTCAGTATTGTAATAACTCAGGTGTAGACAGGGTACAGAGCCAACCTCTGTTCTCAGTGCTGGCTTGTCCCTCCTCTCTCCATCTACACTGTCTCCCTGGTGATCGGACAAGTCCCCAGCTTCATAGACTGCTTACACAATGGTAACTCCCAAATTTGCATTTAAAAAAAAAAAAAAGTTTGGGCCTCTGTGCAGAGCTCCAGAACCCAGATCCAGTTGTCTGTTTAATACCTCTAAACAAATATTATTTATTTATTTATTTATTTATTTATTTATTTATTTATTAAAGGCCCGGTGCATGACATTCATGCACTGGGGGTGAGGGGAGTCTCTCAGCCTGGACTATGCCCTTTTGCTGTCTAGACCCCTTGGTGGACATCCCTTGAGGGGTCCTTAGTGCTGCCCTGGAGGCGGGAGAGTGCTCCTCAGCTGTGAGTCCAGCTTCTGCTGAGCTGCGCTCCCCCTGTGGGAGCACACTGGCCACCAGGGGGTAGCTCCTGCGTTGAGCGTCTGCCTCCTGATAATTATTGCACATCATAGTGACTGGTCATTCTGCCATTTAGTCAATTTGCATATTAGGGTTTTATTATATAGGATTTTAAATTTGATTTATTTATACATTTGTATTGAATTTACTGGGGTGACATTGGTTAATAAAATTACATAGGTCTCAGGTGTATAATTCTATCATACATCATCTCTATATGTATTGTGTGTTAACCAGCCCGAGTGTCCTTCCATCATGATTTATCTCCCCTATAAATGTCTCCTACCTCTTTTCTTCTGGTAATCACCATACTGCTGTTTGGTGAGTTTTGTTTTGTTTTATTTTTGCTTAATCTCTTTACTTTTTTCACCCAGCCCCAAATCCCCACTCCCCTCTGATAGCTGTCAGTCTTCAAACAAATATTTAAATTTGTCCTCTCATCTCTTACATCCACTTCTTCCGCAAGAACTGTTGGCTCTATCTTCAAAATATATCTCCCTTGGCCATGACAGCTACCATTCTATTGGAAACCTTTGTTTTTGTATTTTAGGGTTTTTGTTTGTTTGTTTGTTTTTTGTTAATTCTCATCTGAGGATATTTTTTTCCATTGATATTTTTTAGAAAAAGAGAGAAAGAGAGAGAGAGAGAGAGAGAGAGAGAGAGAGAGAGAGAGAGAGAGAGAGATTGAAGATCAAATCTGCAACCCAGGTACATGCCCTTGACTGGGAATTGAACTCTTGAGCCATTGGTGTGCAAACCAAAACTAACCCCTGAGAAACAATGGCCAGGGCCTCTCTTTTATTCTGTTTCAGAGTCCCTTAGTCTCTGCATAAAGTGCTCAGTTTTCAGGCTGAATCTATGTTTATTTAAAATTGAGTGGAGGATATATCCATACTAGTTTCCTAGGGCTGCAGTAACAAATTACCACAAAGTAGGTGACTCCTCACAACAGAAATTTATTCTCTCAGTTTTGAAAGCTGGAAGTCAGAAATCAAGGTGTCAGAAATCAGAAATGTTCCTTCTGGGGAGCTCTGAGGATTCGATCTCTCTCCCCTTTATCTGGTGGTTGCTATGATCTTTGTCTGTCCTTACTTATAACTTCACTAATGACCTGGTGCATGGATTTGTGCACATTGAAGGGAAATTAATTAGAAGGTGGTTGGCAGGGTGGGACTAGGAGAAATGGGCCAGACATGCCCTGGAGCCAACCCCCTCCATGGTGCCTCCCCAGCTTCCTCGGAGTGAGCAGGGTCCCTCTGGCAGGTGGGGTCCTTCTGTCTGGCCTGCAGGGGTTGGACTGAAACCAGCTCTCTGACATCCCCTGAGGGGTCCCAGAGTACAAAAGGTCACTCTGAAAAAGTTGCTATCTTACAGGGTGTGGAATGCAAATGCAAGTATGCATTAAACCAGATTCGGGGCCAACAGTGCCCCAGCAACAACATAACCCATGACCTAAGATAGATTTCAGTCCCACGAAGAATTGGGCTCCCTCCTCTCTTGTTCCAGGATGCGTCGCCTGTTGGACATCGGACACTTAGCATATTAGCCTTTTGTATATTTAGATAATGTCAGTTTCTGACTCAACATTCACATGGCCTTCTCCTCTTCACTCTGCATCTTTTCTTCTGTCTCTTATAAGGACACTTGTCATTGGATTCAGGGTTCAGCCTAATCTAGGATAAATTTATATCCAGATCCTTAATTTTGTCTGCAAATATCTTTTTTCTAAGTAAGGTCACATCCATAGTTCCAAGTTGGCATATCTTTTGGGATTCTGCCATTCAACCCACTACCATCTTAGAGGCAAAAGGGAGAGGTAGAAAAATAGATTTGCTTCTTCATGCTGTGTTAAATCCATTCTCCTGTTCTTTCTGTTTTCCCTCCTCCCTCCACCTTGGCTGCTTTTCTAGAACTGGGAGCAAAACTATCTTTGAGAAATCTGCCGGCCCTGTGGGATGGTCAGCCTGGGGCATTCTCCCTCGTCTTCACCATCTGTCTTGGTCAATGACTTGTATGCCTCTCTGCCCATGCCCTGCATGTTTGCACATTTAGACCTGGTCTCTGATCTTCTGAACCCGGACCTGCTAAACCTGTTTTCACCAAGCTGAAGGACTCAGGGAACCTGCTTCTTCCCCTGGGGCCAAGGCTTGGCTTACTCCTTAGACAAGACAGGTTGGGTCTCTGCTGATGGTAACTCGAAGAGGGCATTTCCAGCCACGGTCTCTCTCCTAAACTTCAGGCCTGTTCACCCATCTCTTTCCTAAAGAGGAAATAGCTACCTGGGTGTTCTCAAAAGCATCTTGAATGCAGCTCATCTAACACTGAACCTGTCGACTATTTCTTTTTTCTCCCTACTTGCTTCCCTTTCTGTATTCTGTACACACTGAATTGAACCTCTTTGCACCCAGTTGCTTATAACTTGATATTACCCTTTCACTTCATCCCTGTCCACATTCACTGGATCCTGTAGCTCCTACTTCTTAAATCTCTCTGAAACCCATTTGCTTTTCTCACATTCCCACTGACTGTATCCTAGGTCAAGCCATCATCCTTTCTCACCAACCACTCAACTGATCGATCTGGCCTGGCCTCTCTGCTCTCTATGTCACCAGCGATGTCAGCTCCGGGTTCTTGAGTAAAGAAGGAATTCAGAGCCAAAATCTCTAGCACAAGAAGAAGTTGAAGAAGTTTATTTAGCATGAGAAGTGAAAATATCCTCAAGGGAAGATTTGAGAGGGCTGTTCAGAGAGTTGCCTTGGCCTTTTATTACTTATTAGAGGCCCGATACACGAAATTTGTGCACACGGGGTGTGTGTTCCTCAGCCCAGCCTGCACCTACTCCAAACTAGGATCCCTCTCACAATTCGAGACTGCTGACTCCCAACTGCTCACCTGCCTGCCTTCCTGATTGGCTCTAACTGCTTCTGCCTGCCAGCCTGATTGATGCCTAACTACTCCCCCTGCCAGGCTGTTTGTCCCTAACTGCCCTTCCCTGCAGGCCCAGTTGCCCCCAACTTCCCTCCTCTGCTGGCCTGGTCACCCCTTACTGCCCTCCCCTGCAGGCTTGATCACACCCAACTGCCCTCCCTTGCAGGCCTGATCCCTCCCAACTGCCCTCCCCTGTTGGCCATCTTGTGGTGGCCATCTTGTGTCCACACGGGGGCAGCCATATTGTGTGTTGGAATGATGGTCAATTTGCATATTGCTCTTTTATTAGATAGGATTAAATATATTTTAAAATATAATTTAATTTTTTAAAAATATATTTTATTGATTTTTTACAGAGAGAAAGGGAGAAGGATAGATAGTTAGAAACATTGATGCTGATTCATCAAAATGAATGTATAGAGCCAAAATCATTTTGGCTCAGTGGATAGAGCATCAGCCTGCGGATTGAAAGGTCCCAGGTTTGATTCTGGTCAAGGGCATGTACATTGGTTCCAGGCACATGCCTGGTAGGGAGTGTGTAGGATGCAGCTGATCAATGATTCTCTCTCATTGATGTTTCTATCTCCCTAAAATATTTTCTATTGATAAATGTTTCTATCTCCCTAATATATTTTAAAAATTAGTGTAAGGAGCCTGGCCACTGTGGCTCAGTGGTTGAGCATAAAAAAATTCAATGTAGCCCTAGCCGGTTTGGCTCAGGGGATAGAGTGTCAACCTTCAGACTAACGGGTTTCCAGGTATGATTCCAGCCAAAGGCACATGCCCAGGTTGTGGGCTCAATCCCCCCACCCCCAGTAGGGGATGTGCAGGAGGCAGCCAACGAATGATCCTCTCTCATCATTGATGTTTCTATCTCCCTATCTCTCTCCCTTCCTCTCTGAAATCAAACAAACAAACAAACAAAAATTCAGTGTAAAGTTGTGAACCTTATACTGCTGACTCTGGACTGTACACAGACACCTCTATCACTTTGTATTGCACAACTAGGTGTGGTCAGGGACCCTGCCCTGAAGCTGTATATATTGAAATACCCTGTGGGCCCTGCCGGTCCTCGCAGTTTACTTATCAGCTCTTTAGAAAGACCTCATTCTGTTCTTTTTTTTTTTTTTTAAGGATTTATTTATTTATTTTTATTTATTATTATTATTTTTTTAAATGGATCTCATTCTGCTTTTAACTCATATTTCCAAGTATTTGTGTTTACACTGGTTTATTTCTCAGCATCTGAAGAATGTGATGCTATAAAAAAGTTGTTTTTTAAAATGGAAGCATAGCCTACACAGGTCTTTATATTCATGTAAATGAAAGACTATTGACATTACCCAAAATTAGTCCAGTAGAAGGTAAACTTGTAGCTTTCAGTCAACTGCCCTCAGGACCTCCTACTACATGGACTCCTTTCTAAGCCTGGCCTAAGTGGTTGAGCATAGATCCATGAACCAGGAAGTGATGGTTTGATTTCCTGTGAGGGCACATACTCAGGTTGTGAGCTCAATCCCCAGTAGTGGGTGTGCAGAAGGCAGTCGATCAATGATTCTCTCTCATCATTGATGTTTCTATACCTCTCTCCCTCTCCCTTCCTCTCTCTGAAATCAATAAAAGCATATATATATATATATATATATATATATATATATATATATATATATAGTTGTTGTTTTTTTACAAATGAGCATATAGAGTCAGGGTCATGGTCTCTACCAGTTGGTTGGTGGGAGGATAGGAGGTCATGGGTTATTGCATATGTTCCTGATGCCTGCGTGGCGTTGTTTCATGTTTTTGCAGCACTTCTGGGCCTGGATCAGAAACACAACTGAGGCCTAGATGTTATCTCTAGTTTGACAAAAACTCTGTGTCTGTGGTCAACAGACCCGAGGCTTTGTTCCTAAGGTTATTTGATGCCGATCAGAACCTCATTGTCCTGAGGGCTTAATTCTTAAGGGAGTGTTCATGCCGGGAGGAGGAGGAAGACGGGTCAGGGTGCTGGATGAGGCCAATTTGCATCTGATATCTGAGTTTCTCCATTCCATTTGACAAGGAATTTTCCTAGCTTCTCAATATCCTGCTTCATCTCCACTTAATCCCTTTGCTGAAGCCTGAGTCATTTCTATTTATTTATTATAAACACTTCCTGAGATACCCCTTTAATGCTTTCCACTGCCCATTAGGATCATTTTTCCTGTTGGTCCCACACCCTATACGGCCCAGCCAGCTCTCACTTACACGAAAAGCTCTCCAAACGTTAAAAAAGGGAAGTGCCAGTTAGGTTAAACTTCCAGGGGCTTATCCATGCTCCCATGGGGACTTCTATCTAGTTCCTTTTCCACTACCTAGACACAGGTCACTAGAGAAGGGAACTCCTTGTGGTTGCAGCCAAAGCGCTGAGCTGGCTCCCTTTTGAGGGCATGAGGAAACCAAAGAACCCTAAAACTCACACTTTCAAAAAGCAGGACATTCTGGGATTGGTCCCGGTTTTCCTGTGTTTAGCACAGAGATATGTGGAAGGAGAAGTTCCATGCCTGGAGAAGCTTCTCCTGATTCTGGTTTCCTTTCCTTTAGGGGCTCCTTTGTTTTGATTCTTGCTGTCACATACCTGCCTTTCTCCTGGGACAAAGTTCTCCTCCTTAAAAAAACCAGGACCTCCTCAAACAGCTGCAACAGACTAACTTTTTTTTTTCTTCTTCCGAAAGAGTTTTACTAAATAACAAAATGAGCTAATGAGAGAGAGAGAAAAAAAAGAGAAATTATAGAACACACAAGCATTGGGTTTAAGATTACTGTTATTACATTTTAGACCCCTGAGCTCCTTTAGTAAGTCTGGCCACCAAGCTCCTAGACTTGGCATTGATAAAAAACCTACACGATCAAGTTGGAAAAAACCCAACTTGCCGTCTCACCTATAGCTCTCTTGCGGTCCACTCCTGTTCGGCTAAATGGTGGGATGCTAGGAGATTGACTCAGAGAATGTTCCAGGCTTTTAGGCAATCCCTTATCTAGTCCTTTAATCACAACAGCCATGTTAGGAGATTTTACCCCTGGGAGAGCTGGATTGGCCCTGGGATTCCTGGCATGGTCTTGAGAAACACTTCTTTGTAATAAGGATGGCTGGAGCCCAGAGAAGAGACCTAATAATTATGAAGCTCTTAACATGTGCTGAACACTTTATATTTTTACTTTTTAGCACGGACATTTGTGTAGGTGTCAATCACTAGTTGTACTTTTAAAAATATATATTTTATTGATTTTTCACAGAGAGGAAGGGAGAGGAATAGAGAGGTAGAAACATCGATGAGAGAGATACATCGACCAGCTGCCTCCTGTACACCCCCCAACGGGGATGTGCCCGCAACCAATGTACATGCCCCTGACTGGAAACGAACCTGGGACCCCTCAGTCCGCAGACCGATGCTCTATCCACTGAGCCAAACCAGTTTCGGCTCTAGTTGTATTTTTAAAAAATATATATTTTTATTGATTTTTTATAGAGAGGAAGGTAGAGGTATAGAGAGTTAGAAACATCGATGAGAGAGAGACATTGATCAGCTGCCACCTGCAAACCTCCCACTGGGGATGTGCACGCAACCAAGGTACATGCCCTTGACTGGAATCGAACCCGGGACCCTTCAGTCCGCAGGTCGACGCTCTACCCACTGAACCAAACCTGTTTCGGCTACTAGTTGTATTTTGTAGAACTTGAAACTCAGAGGGTTCAGGAACTAGTTCAAGATTTTAAAGCTAAACAGCTACGCTAAGAGTGAAGTTCGGGCTGGTTGATGATATTTGTGGTCTGAACTAAGCAGCGGAGGAGGCTGAGGTTCCCTTGCTTTCTCTGAATGTGCAGGCTTTCCCACCCTTATTGGTCTGGTTGGAGGGATTCTTGAAGTCTAAAAAACATTTGCTGAACTCCCTTATGTCCATACCTCTTTGCTATTAGGAGGTATAGAAGCTTCACAGACGAAGTCCTTGCCTGCTGCCAGTTTACTGGGTGACTTCAGGTGAATTATTCAACCCACTTACATGTCAGATTAGAAATGGAATGACATCAGACAAGTCACAGTATACTTTTAGTGGGATCATCAGCTATGCTGTGTGCATCACAGAACACTTATTTTTTCCCCCCCTCTGGGTCAAAGAGGTGATGCAGGCTCACCATGGGACACATGGTCTAAAACTCCTGGGAATCCGAAACGTCCTGAAGTTCTTATATATATATATCAATATATATATTATTGATTTTACACAGAGAAGAATTGAGAAGGATAGAGAGTTAGAAACGTCGATGAGAGAGAAACATCGACCAACTGCCTCCTGCACAACCCCCACTGGGGATATGCCCGCAACCAAGGTACATGCCCTTGACCGGAATCAAACCGGGGACCCTTCAGTCCGCAGGCCGACGCTCTATCCACTGAGCCAAACCAGTTTCGGCTGAAGTTCTTCTTTTAAGAAAAGCAACAGACATCGGTTATTTGCATGGTGCTCCTCAAAAGTGTTTTCAGGTATCTTCACAACCGATTCCTCAACCCACCTGTGAAGTCTGATTCATGTCCTCATTTTAATAGATGAAGAATCTTGGGGTCACACAGTCCATCAAGGTAATTCCAGGCAAAGGCACTTAACCGCCTTTTACGTTTCAGTTCGCCTCAGTTGTTTAGAAAATTATTCTTTTGACCTCCATCATTTGTAATAATAGTGCACAACACAAATATACCGTCCACGGGCAAACAAAACGCAAAGCCAGAGTCAACGCCACGGAGCTGCAAATCACCAGAAACTCCAAACAACCCCTAACAGTAAGGGATCATCTTCATGTTTATGATACATCAGTGTCTGGGAGTAGTTTGGCACGGGTTGGCTTCTCTCGAGAAAGTTGTTTTGTGTGCAGTTGAGGGATATAGCCAGCTAAGATTCAAATTTTTTTTTTAATTTTAACTTTTTATTTCGGTGAGGGTATGAAGGCCGAGCAAACAGGGATTTGTGTAGAGAATCAGCATGGGAAAATAATAACCATAGAAAAGCTTTAGGCTCACACAGAAGTGAACAGTCCAACCATCAACAGCAAGCTGATTGACAGCATGCCCTCCTGGGGGTGGTGGTGATGAACTGTGTGTGTGGGGGTGGTGGTGATGAACTGTGGAGCCCCAGTTCGCCGGCGAACAAAGGGCACCCTCCCCCACCCCCTTCTGCCAGTGGGGCCCGCAGTACATTAGGGTTGTGGAGAGGCCAGACCTCCCGGGGTGGGGGAGTGGGCTCGGTTTTGGGGGTAACAGCGGGTAGATCTGCCCATGCAGACGGCCTGGCCTCGGGAGGAAGCCCCTCCTCCCGGGTCCCAGCTGGGCCGCCGCGCGGGGAAGCTGGAGGCACCTGGCGGCGGGGAGCCTCGTGGCCCCGGGCCTCGCCCCTCGTCCCGGGGAGGGAGGGCGCCCTGCCGCGCGCACCTCTTCGCAGCCGGGTGTTTGCACCGAGACCAGCACCTGCGTGCTGGGGGTCCCTTCTCCCGGGGCTCCCGGGGTGTGTGTGGGGGTGCAGACCTGTCTCGGGGTGGCAGGTGACGGGTACCTTTGGGGGTACCCTGGGTGGGGCTTTCGGGGCGCCGTAGAGGGGGACCCCTTGTTCCCCCCCCCCCCCCCCCGCCCCATGCTCTAATGGCCCCGGGCCCACGCTAGCGAGTGCAGGCGTCCCGGGGTCAGGACCCTGGTCCTCGGGGCCGCCACCTCCAGCCAGCCCCCCCCCCCCAACCCCGGGCCCCCCCCAAACCCCGGCCCTTCCCCACCGCGCCGCGCCCCGCAGCGCCCACCCACCGCGGCGCCCGCTCGGCCCCGCAAGCCCCAGGCAGGGGGCGGGCACCTGACCCCTCCCCTCCCCTCCCCCCGCTTCCCCCTCCCCGCCCTCCCCCTCCCCCCTCCCCGCCCTCCCCTCCCCCCGCGGCGGCGGCAGCGGAGGCGGCGGCCGGGCTGAGGCGGCGGCGGCGGCGGGCGGGGCTCGGCGCGGGCTCCGGGCGGCGGGCGGGCGGACATGGCGGCCAACATGTACCGGGTCGGAGGTAGGAAGGCTCGGCCCGGCCCGGCCCGGCCGCTGGGGCCCGGGCTCCGGGAGCGGGGGCGGGCGAGTTCACCCCAACCGCGGGGCGCCGCGGGCCCGGGCTGAGGGCTGGGGGGGGGGGGCCCAGGGGGGGAGCGGGACCCGGAGGGTGGCGGCCGGGGCCGCAGGGGGTCGGGGCGCCCCCTCCCCCCCCCCCCCCGCCGCTGTCCGCCCCCCCCCCCCCCCGCCCCGCGGCGCCCGCCCGGCCTGCACCTGGGGGCCCGCTCCCGGCGCCCCCGCCGCGGACTCCCCGGGGCCGTGGGCCCCCGCCCCCCATACCGGGGGCGCTCCCGGCGCGGCCCCGGGCCGGAGCGGGGAGGATGGGGGACGGCGCCCCACCTCCCACCCGCTCCCGGCGAGGCGGGGTGCGGGCGTGGGGGCCGGCCAGACCCAGGCCTGCGGGCGGGGGACAGGCCCGGCACCTCCTCTCCGCCCAGGGCACGCCCTCCGTGTCCGGTCCTGACCCCCCCCCCCCACCCCGCACCCCAAGAACGGGCGGCGGTGGGTGCGGGGCGCCGCGGCCGGGGCCGGGGGTGCGCGCCGCGCCTCGCCTCGCCGGCCTCGGCGGGAGAGGAATAAGGTCAAACAAACTTTCTCCTGCTCCCAGCCCTCCCCCGCCCGCCCTGCCGCCGGGAAATAATAATTCAGATCCGTGGCTGTGGTGTGTGCGGCGCCTCTGCTGCTCTGCGCTCATTAGCGGGCCCTGATGGAGGGGCCGCCCGCCCGCCTCGCAGAGGCCGCTCTGCAGAGACCCGGGAGCTGCAAGCTAGACCTCAGCCCGTTACACACACACACACACGCTCACACACTCACACACTCACACACACACTCACACATACACACACAACACACACACACATCACACACACACATACACGCATATACACACACACACCACACACATATATACACACACACCACACATACACACTCACTCATACATACACACACACTTATACACACACACCACACACATACACACACACACCACACATACACACACCACACATATACACACACATGACACACACGACACACACACCACACATATACACACATAACTCACACATCACACATACCACACTCACACACACACCACACACACCACACATACTCTCACATACACACACCACACACACCATACATATACACACACACATCACACACACCACACACACACACATCACACACACCACACACACACACACATATACACACATCACACACACACATATATATACACACACATATACGCGCGCGCGCGCACGCACACACACACACACACACACACTCACACAGTGAGGAATTTGCAGGAGGCTCCTTAGGCAGGAGCCAAGAGCTACCCTTGAACAATTTTATCCTTTTTTTGGTGGTTGTTGTTGCGAACCTGCAGCAATAATAATAATAATAAAAGCAAGATCCTAAAGTGGATCTGAAACACATAGGGTAAAAGATATTTTAAAAAAAGGACACCAGGGAAGGGATCCCGCCAATTTCCCGGCATCTTCTTATGAGATAGAACCGTGGGAAAGTTTATCAGTGTGTTTTCGCTCACCTGATGATTTTATTTTTTCCTCTTTTCTTTCCAAGTTGATGATTGAAATGCACTTGGAGCTGCCAAGCCTTTCAGGATGCTCTGAATTTGTCTTAGGTCAATAGTTTTATGTGGGAAGCAAACTGGATTGGAGGGGAAAAGATGTGGAAGCAGTTCACAGTATGAAAGACACATGTTTTAGTCAGCCCTGACGACTCAATGATGACATGAGGTGTCTTTGCCATTAGAGAAAGGACATGTGTGGAACAGGCGTCTAGGAGAACTTGATAAGACACGAATTGAAATGAAAAAATGCCAGGGAAATAAGGGTCGGCGAATAGCAGGCACAGGAGAGACTATATTAAGGTTGCGTTGCTAAATTTGCTTTTACCAGGGAATGAATTACAGGCTTCATTTTGAGAGTGAATTGCCCAATATGCAAAGTCACAGATTCACAGATGTGAACTTTCTCTTGAAAAGATTAAAGCTCTTTTACTTTCTTTAATTACAGATTATGTCTACTTTGAGAATTCCTCCAGCAACCCGTACCTAATCAGGAGGATAGAAGAACTCAACAAGGTATATTGCGTGTCCTTGATGCTAATATTAAAAAATGATTTTTTTCTATTGAAGATAATTGGTAAAGAGCGTAAGAGGTGATTTTACTTTCTCAAACGTTCTGGAATTAGAGACCTCAGATTAGAGAATTATGCAGGACTCTAAATATTCTTTGCCTTTTTATAATTGCCTCTGATATTAAATGTTATTGAATATTTAATGTCGGCAGATTTCTTCAGATTGCTTGGAGCTTCTCAGAGCAGGTCATTCCTGTAATTCAGTCCCTTTTTATAGTTAGGGTAATAATTTTTAGTGAGTTAATTTTTTCCTCTTCTAGCTTTTAGAAGGAGGAAGCTAGGAAAGATAACGTTGAAGGGAATTTGTAAGATTCTGCCCATGGCTAACGAGTATAATACAAAGTGGTTTTGTAGCGCAGGCCCAAGTAAATAAAACTTTCTCTGATCACAGGTGTCCAAGGACAAGAGAAGCTTTAGGACTGTAGCAGATGAGCGTTTACAAAGGAGGCACATGAACGTGGCCGTCAACGGCAGGAACCATAGATTTCTAATGATGCTCTGGTCTCCTCCACACCCCTCTGAGGGTTATTTGTGTAGCTCATGAGAAGTCACAGTGTGAGAATGCTTGGGGCTTTCTAGTTGAGAACTTGACCCCAAAATGCCATCTGGAGACTGGTGCAGTTCTGAGTCTTAGGAAGCCAGGTCTGATCAAGGACACTCCCCTGTCTTACAAACCTTGAAGTCTTGGTTTTCTTTTGGGATTACAGCAGGGGCCTTGCATTAAAAAAAGAAAAAAAGAAAAAAAAAATATATATATATAGACTTTTTACAGAGAGGAAGGGAGAGGGATAGAGTTAGAAACATGGATGAGAGAAACATAGATCAGCTGCCTCTTGCACACCCCCTACTGGGCATGTGTCCCCACCCAAGGGCACATGCCCTTGGCTGGAATTGAACCTGGGACCATTCAGGTTAGGGCTAGGGGTCTTGCATTTTTAAAGCTTCTGTAGTATTTGTGACCACTGCCAAATGATGACAGTGGCTTAGGGCTGGATCAGTCTGTGGGTGGGAACCTCCACTCTTGCTGCTCTGCACCTCCCTCATTTGGCTCCAAGCATGGCAGACCACGCAGTCTCTTTGCTTCTCACACGTGACAGTTTAGCTGTTACCATTCTCTTGTACTTTGCTCTTGTTTCCATATCTTTTATCACCTTTTGATACGCTGAATTAATGTGTCTATTTTCGTTGCTGTTTCCCCAAACTAGAATGTGAGCTCAGGGTGTGGAATGATTTCCTTTGTTCACCCGTGCATCCCCAGTGTCTTAGAATAGTGCCTGGCTGGCCTGTGGTTACGACATTAATAAATATTTGTTGAATTAATGGATTTCTCAAATGTCTGCTGTTAATAATTGTAAATAGTTTTATTGTTTACAAAGTATTTCGACTCACTTGTTTTACAGATATTTCTGAGGACCTGCTACTTGCCAGTCACTTTTAGACAGGCACTTTTAGGAATTCAGGGATGAACAAAAATAAAAAAGTGGAGGCAGACATCAGCCAGATAATCCTACATGAAGGAAATTGTAGCTGTGCTAAATTTATAAAAATCAGAGCATGATGCTCTGGAAGCATAATATCCGGGGATTCACATTTGTTACCTCTGTTGAACCTCACAATAGCCTTAAACCTCTAAGGAAGATGCGTTATGAATTGTAGTCGTGAGGCACACAGTGGTTAAATGACTGGGTTATACATCGAGCTTGACCATGGTCATTTTGCACCCCTTTATATTATCATGCACTTCAAAAGTACCCCCAGGTCCCCACCAGTCCTCACCTTCTCCCTGCCTCTCTGCTTTCAGCATAGAGTCATTAATGCAATAATTATCTTTTGGGAGCTGGAGATTGAGGAATGGGATTTTCTTTAATGTCAAGAATGGGTTTGACTGGATGAAGTATTGGTAAACAGAAATGGAGATTGGCTAGTTAAGTACTAAATATATATATATATTTAGTACCTGAAGCGGTGTGAGAAAGATTATATATATATAGATAGATAGATAGATAGATAGATAGATATAGATATATATATATATATTTAATTTATTGTAATGGGATCCACACCAAGAGGAATGGGTGTGAAGGGTAAAGATACCTCATTTTAAATAAGTCATTAAACCAATATTTCTTGAGCACCTATCATGTCCTAGGGGCTATGCCAGGCTCAGATACAATAGTGAACAATATGGCCATGGTCCCCGCTTACATAAAGCCTGTGTTCTCATGAAGGAGATACATGAAAAGATGTTAACAGGCATAAAGAAAATAGTGACAGCCCCCAGTGTGGCTTAGAGGTCGAGCATTGACTTATGAACCAGAAGGTCATGGTTCTATGTCTGGTCAGGGTTGTGGGCCCGATCCCCTGTGGAGGGTGTGCAGAAGGCAGCTGATCAGTGATTCTCAGCAATGTTTCTATCTTTCTCCCTCTCCCATCCTCTCTGAAATCAATACAAATATATTAAAAAGAAAATAGTGATGAAGTGTTCATTTCTGAGAGAGAAATAAGCAAAAGCCTTGCATAAGGAATAATAGAGGTCACTTCCTTTGGATAGAGAAGGAAAGATATTAAGGACCTTGAAGTTGAGGCCTAGAGGATGAGAAAGGTAGCTGTGAGAGAGAGACCACAGGAGTGTTCCAGAAGGCCTTGCCTAGTAAGAGGTCGAGTTTGCAAAGTAGGGGAAAATTAACACGATTGGACAATCCAAATAATGATTTTAAGAACACTTGATATATAATTGATAAGCCAGAAGAAGAAGAGACATTAACCTATTTTATTAACTATCTAAATGGAATTAAAAAAAACAACAACCAAATTCCTAGGATAAACTGTCAATCACCATTGTTATAGAAAATGTACTTTTATATGCTGGCTCCTGGTTTTTAAAAAAGATCCTATTTAAAATGTTACTTGCTGCCAAAACCAGTTTGGCTCAGTGGTTAGAGCATCAGCCTGCAGACTGAAGGGTCTCAGGTTCGATTCTGGTCAAGGGCATGTACCTTGGTTGCGGGCACATCCCAGTAGGGAGTGTGCAGGAAGCACCTGGTTGATGTTTCTCTCTCATGGATGTTTCTAACTCTCTGTAACTCTCTCTTTCTCTCTGTAAAAAAAAAAAAAAAAATTAAAAAAATATTTTAAAATAAAAAAATAAAATGTTACTTGCTGAGTTTGAAAGCTAGACTACAGGTTTTTGTTTTTGTTTTTGCTTTTAAATTACAGTATTTAGCCTCAATTTTTCTGGAAAAGTTTTGGGAACTTTTACACAATTATTCTCCACCTCATTTCATCCATGAAACTTTTTCTGTCCTTTCAGCAACAGGTTGTACTAGTACTTCCTGCCTCCATGGGTGAGTGAGAAGTGGAGTCTGGGGGGAGAGGAGGAAGTAAAGGAAAATTGTGCTGGGAATATTGTCAGGGATGTTTTACCTTTATGTTAGTTGTGGGAAACCGGTGAAAGTGTCTAATCAGGTGAGGGACAAGATCGCTGGGTTTTGGAAGATTGTGAGAGGAGATGACAAGTGACCATGCTTGCTGGAGGGAGGCTTATTGAGGGCAGGCACCATGTATCTGAAGTGCTTAGCTCAGTGCTTGGGCACATAGGAAGGGCTCAAAAAATTTTGGGGAACCCTGGCCTGGTAGCTCAACTAGTTAGAGTAGGGGTGTCGAACTCAATCAGAGAAGGGGCCAAAATCTAAAATCCAGCCTAAATCGCGGGCCGAATGGTTTACTGAACAGTCATAAACTGTCATTGTGATGGAAACGCAGCGGAGTGCAGTGATGACAGCACGGTGTGGGCCACATTGCAAGGCCTGGCGGGACGGATTTGGCCCGCGGGCCTTGTGTTTGACACATGTGAGTTAGAGTATCATCCCCATAGAGCATTGTCTCCAATACCCTGGGGCTACAGGTTCAATCCCTGGTCAGGGCACATACAAGAATCAGCCAATGAATGCATAAATAAGTGGAACAACAAACTGATATTTCTCTTTCTCTCACTCTCTCTTTCTTTTGTTCTTTCTTCCTCTCTCTCTTCTCCCCTCCCCTCCCTCCCTCTCTACAATCAATCAAGTTAAATTTTGGTGAATAACCAAAGAATATGAATAGGATTTATTTAACCTAGGCCACAGAGCAGTGCTTTTCAAAGTATTTGTGGTAGAGTTTTCACTATCTCAGACTGCTTTTGTAAAATTAAAAAGGCAGAAAAGTTAAATTTGAAATAGGCTTATAAAAATACAAGGTCCCATTTTTCATTGTTAGGTTCAATAGCTATAAAATCAACTCTCTAATGCTATAATACACATACTCTCAATACTGTACTCATTTTATTACATAGTACATACAGTGTGGACTGGGTCTTGGACCATATTTTGGTAGCTCAGCTTTCGAAGGATGCTTGAGGGTGTGTGTGTGAGTGTGTGTGTGTGTGTGTGTGTGTGTGTGTGTTGTAGAGGAATACTGTAGTCTTAAACTACCTAATAGCCACGTTGTACATAGTCCAGAAGAGAATATTTATTTTGAACTATGCCTTCCCATCCCAAGCATGTTTAAATAAGAATTTTAATTAGCTTTGTAAAGTATTCCTAAGGAAGGAACTCACTGGTGATGCAGAAAAACTATTCCTTGAAACTCTTGTTTTGGGTTTTTAATACACTTTTATGTCAAGAAGACAAAAATGATAAAGAGCTTATAATTGAAGTAATTGATAGATTTTATTTACGTGGAAATATTGGCTTGCTCTTTTAGCAGATTGCTGGATCATTATTTCTGGAGGATATATTCAATCACAATATTGTGAAATATAGAAACACTTTGGTTAGAACTTAATACGATTTCAATTTTAAGAGGCAGTATTTCTATAAGACTGTTTTTCACTCTAAAACTGCTGAACTTCATAAAATTGACAAATTTACTGCAGCAAGTATATATTCTTATTTCTTTATGTTTGAATATATCTGTAAGCCCAGAGAAATTCTGAAAATTTGTTTTTAAATGTGTTTGAAATCGGAAATCACAATAGCCTTTTATTGTACTCTATATATTTTTACAAGGAACTTTATAATGAATGATTGACCTTGAAAGCTCTCAGAATTCATAAAGAATAGAAGTGTTCCAGCCTGGGCCCCAGCTGCAGTAAATTACAACCTAACTGAATATTGATTGTATTCGAGACTGTAGTCAGAAAGAAATAAGAGCGTCAGTGCTCATAACTCAAGGTTTTTAATACTTTCCTGTGGGAAGGTAAAGTAAGTACCGCCAAGATTATTGACAGTGATGGGTTCATAGACTCCCTCAGGCTGGACAATGCTTTTCCAAGTCACCTGGCCCATCCTGCATGATGGCTGTGCTATACCTACAGGGCTTCATCATCAGTCCATTGTGGGGTGTTCGGGAGAGGGCTCAGCGATTTTACTCTTCGCCTGTGCTTCTGGGAGTGGTTTTAGAGGAGATATGTGTAACTGTCTTAAATAAATTCTTTCATGGCTGTTGAAGTTTTTGGGATTAGCTTCCTAAGGCTAATCAGATTTAACTGTGTCTGGCTTTATTTGTTTATAATTGATGCCAGAAAGTTATTTTATGTTTGACATATTAGTTCTACTGGGAACTGGAACAAATGTTGCTCATCCTTATTTGAGTGTTTTAGCTCTCTGATTATTCTGTAGTAGTGGTTGGCACAGTGTAAATGAGAGCGATCTTATAATTGTGCTGTATCTAGTTTTGTTTTATAAACTATTTGAATTTAATACTCAGTACAGATGACTTTTATTTTTCTTATTTCTTAGACTGCAACTGGCAACGTGGAAGCAAAAGTAGTATGCTTCTATAGACGACGAGATATTTCCAACACGCTTATAATGCTTGCAGACAAGCATGCTAGTAAGTTGTTGTTTTTTTTCTCTTGGATTGATAAAAAAAATGTTTTAAGTGTTTCGTTATCCATGATGTGAGGAAAAAACCTTTTTTGTTACCTGTAGGTTTTTTATTTCTAGTTTGTCTTCCTCTTAGTTTAGATGGGAGTGATTTTTTTGGGTGGTGCTTGGTTTTAGTATTTTTTTTTTTAGGTTGCATCATATGTTTCTTAGTCAAAATGTTGAAGTAGAAGTCTTTGCAAGTAGGCTTCAGCAGACAATCAGGGCAGTGCTTTGCCATCTCTCATTTGTGATGGTGGTTTGAGTGTACAAATAAGAGGAAATTTATACTTCACTGATATTTTCTTGGAGGACTTCCCCCATCCCCTTAAATAACTGGTTAATATTTACATTTTCAAAAATTCTTAATATTGTTTATTAGGCATGTGTTAAAAATTTCTAGGAAAAAGTAAAAAGTGATATTTAGATTCTCATTCCTGTAGATAGCAACTCTGGCTCCTCCTCTTCTTCTTCTTCTTCTTCTTCTTCTTCTTCTTCTTCTCCTCCTTCTCCTTCTCCTTCCTCCTTCCTCCTTCCTCCTTCCTCCTTCCTCCTTCCTCCTTCCTCCTTCCTCCTTCCTCCTTCCTCCTTCCTCCTTCCTCCTTCCCTTCTTCCTTCTTCTTCTTCCTTCTTCCTTCTTCTTTCTTCTTCCTCCTCCTCTTCCTCCTCCTCCTCCTCTTTTTTTTTTTTTTTTTTTTTTTTTTAAATATATTTTGGCCTGGCTAGCATGATTCAATGGTTGAGTGTTGACCTGTGAACCAGGAGGTCATGATTTGATATCTGGTCAGGGCACAGGTGCGGGTTGTGGGCTTGACCCCCCAGTGTGGGGCATGAAGGATCAATGATTCTCAATTTATTTTTCTTTCTTTATATTTTATTAATTTCAGAGAGTAAGGGAGAGGGGGAGAGAAAGAGAGGAAGAAACATCAATGATGAGAGAGAATGTACTTCGTTATACATTTTAAAGTTGACATCTAAAATTTTTCTTCAAAACTTAAATAGTTGCAGAAATATTTCTAGTGTGTTGTAAATACTGATATTTAAAAATTGTTGATTCTGTTAAAAAATAAATTTTGCAACATTTTACCCATCATCATAGGTTAAAAAAAATTTATAAACAAGCTCTACTATAACAGTTTGAAATCTTATGTGACCCCGTTTTTCCCTTCAGCTCCTTTCCATTTGTTTTCTCCACAGAATTTTGGGCTGATGTAGTTTTATGTTTGATGGGTTTCATTATCATCATATCATTCTCAGTAACAAAAATGGATGTGTAAATTAAAATGTAAAAACTGTTTCCTGTGTCCATAATGCTCAGTCTTACTTTCTTTTGGACTTATCGTAATTATAGTACAAATATTATAAAATGCTTGATAATTACTCAACATAAAAATACATTTTTACTGGAAATCATCTCTTAACAAGATGGATGGGACTTACTCTCCTCCAGATTAATGAGTCCTTACAATACTGTTACTCGTTGCTAGAATGAGGCAGGGTTTGGCATTGATTCCATTCCTGATTTTTGTGTTTATAGATGTAGGTTCTGACAAACTTTTTAATTTCAGTAAGTAGATGAGAATAGTGGAGTTTTGTTCATTTTTTGATTTATCAAATACATTTTGAGCTCCTTGTGTGTTCTAGACGCTCTTGTATGTCCTGATGGTGAGCAGTGAACAAAGCAGCAGGAACCCTGATCTCAGAGCTTACAAATTATCTTGTTGTTTGTTCTTCTGAGTTGTATGTGAAAAAATGATGTAGCAGTTTTTCATCAAAAGTGATTTTTGAAACGATTTAGCAGCTGACAATTAAATTAGGATCTCCTTCAGTGTTGCTGAGAGCAGAGAATTTGAAACCATCAAGCTTGGAAGAGGTTTGTTAACCAGTCATTAGAGTCATTCATGGTTTCATTTTCTGAGAAGCTCAATAAAAAGGCTTTAGCAAGACCTAACAAATGACTGTTAATTATACTTCTTACTTCCACCTATTGGGATTGTATTACCTACAGTTCTACGAGAGAAAGATACACGTCTTTCTTATGTATATGTATACTCTCCTGCACATACACAGGATCTCCAACTGGTTAATATAAACATGTAGAGAGCTGAAACTGGTTTGGCTCAGTGGATAGAGTGTCAGCCTGCGGACTAAAAGGTCCCAGGTTCGATTCCGGTCAAGGGCATGTACCTTGGTTGCGGGCACATCCCCGGTGGGAGGTGTACAGGAGGTAGCTGGGCGATGTTTCTCTTTCATTGATGTTTCTAACTCTCTGTCCCTCTCTCTTCCTCTCTGTAAAAAATCAATAAAATATATATAAAAAAAATAAATATGTAAAGAGACATAGTGCACGTGACAGACTAAGGTTATGGGGTTGGCCAGGCGAGTCTGAAATCTGATGGTGGGGCCTTTCAGTTGACTGGATGAAGCCCCCCCAGATCACTGAGGATGACACTGCTTACTAAAGCAGCTGGAGTTAATGCATCTATAAAATGTTTTCACAGCAACACCTAGATTAGAGTTTGAATAACTGGACTGTATAGCCTGGCCAATTCAACAGAATTAACCATCATTGGGACCTTATTTAAACGAATCCTATCTAATAAAAGAGTAATATGCAAATTGAGCATCACTCCCAACACACAAGATGGCCACCTCCATGTGGTCAAAGATGGCTGCCCCCATGTGGACACAAGATGGCCACCACAAGATGGCCAGCAGGGGAGGGCAGATGTGGGAGATCAGACCAGCAGGGGAGGGCAGTTGGTAGGGACCAGGCCTGCAGAGGAGGACAGTTGCAGGGGGGACCAAGCCTGCTGGGGAGAGGAGATGAAGGGGACCAGGTCTGCTGGGGAGGACAGTGGGGGGAACCAGACCAGCAGGGGAGAGCAGTTAGGGGTGACCAGGCTGGCAGAAGAGGGTAGTTGGGGGTGACCAGGCCTGCAAGGGAGGACAGCTAGGGGCAACCAGGCTGGCAGGGAAGGACAGTTATGGGTGACCTGCTGGCATGGGAGGGCAGTTAGAGGCATTCAGGCTGGCAGGGGAGCAGTTAGGCGTCAATCAGGCTCACAGGAGAGTGGTTAGGGGATGACCAGGCTGGCAGGTAGGTGAATGGTTGGGAGCCATTAGTCCTGGATTGTGAGAGGGATCCCAGATTGGAGAGGGTACAGGCTGGGCTGAGGGACCCCCCTCCCCCATGTGCATGAATTTTGTGCATCGGACCTCTAGTATACTTAGAAAGGTTTGGAAAAGTTGAAGTAATTTTATGTATGTCCTTAAAATGTATTTAAATATATGATATGTAAGCTAATACTAATATATAAAGTATTTATATTTTCATCAGATTGTTGGAACTGTGGATTTTATTTGTTCGTTTGTAGAAAATGACCACCATCATGACCATTAATGGCAAAGCTAGTCCTTATTGAATAAGTAGGCAGCTAAATAACTGCCCTCCCATGCCAGCAGGTCACCCATAACTGCCCTTCCCTGCCAGCCTGGTTGCCCCTAACTGTCCTCTGTCAGAAAGTCTGATTCCTTTTGCCAATTTTATTAAATTGAGTACTATGCATTTCCTAGGCAACCATCTTCTGAATTCTAAGATAAGTCTCCTGCATAATGCTCAAAGCCTCACTGTGATGGACTAAGGCATTCTATTGTTTTTTTATATATGCTTTTTACATGCTTTTGTTTGTTTGTTTGTTTTCTTGGGACTCTTTTTTGGGAGCTATGTATTCTTTTTTGGACCACCATTCACTATTTGGAAACAGTGAAGTCTTTAAGTGAAATTATTCATATATCTCCCTATTGATTGATCCGTAGGTAGATATCTGATCTCATAGTCAAATATTTTTGAATTTATAACATTCTAACACTGGGCAAAATGCCTCAATTCTAACACCACACTTCTCTGTAACTGAAATATGTATAAGATACAAAACTCTTTCTGATATCTTGGTTAAAGAAACTTTGATTTTGTCATTGGTGGTCTCTTTGTGGTGGCCTGAGGGTTTCTATTCCCTTGAGTTGTGCTCCACTCTAAGATATGGGGGCGTTGAGAGGTGGGTGAGAGAGGGGCAATGGGGATGAGAATAGAAGAATCGATCAGTCTGATGCCTTGAGCCTGTGTTAATTCTCAGGGAAGATCAGTAGGAATGAGTACATGTGGAAGATGGTCTAAAAATTGACCTCCTTAAACCTGTGTTTCTGTGTACCCCTTGGCATGTCTTCATGTGTCCTCAGAGAGGTTCAGGTTCTTTTAAGGACTTCAGATACACGGAACCACTTTTCCTGGGCCTTTTTTCCTTATCTTGGAGATTCTTTCATATCAGTACTTCCTTTTTAATGGCTGCATGATAGTCCACAGTTTATATACTGTGGTAATTTAATCACTGTACTGGTGGAGGGTTCTCTTTTTTATCTTTTGTTCTCAAGCAGTTCTTCAGAGTACTTTCCATGTAGACACAGGTATGAGTACAGCATCTAAATTTAGCATAGATTCCTAGAATTGTAGTTGTGGGGTCAAAATATAGTGTGTTGTAATTTTGATAGATAATGCCAAATTGCTGGCCTCAGACAGGATACTAATTTATACATACCAGTAATGAATGAGTGCTTATTCTCTTCCACCCTCACCAGTATAGTTTACTACCACACTTTTGGTCTTTACTAATTTAATAAATGGGTCATGATATGTTGATATAATTTTATTTGTATGTTTCTTATGAAAATGAGATTTTCTTATAAAAGTCATTTATGCTTTATTTTCTGTGAACTATTTATATTCTTTACCTATTTTATATTGAGTTTTAACTTTGGCTAAATTAATTTGTAGGGAGAAAATCTCAGTCGGGAATAAAGAAAAGCAAATATCCTTACATTGAAATAGATATGCTTAACCTTGTATTCTTCCTCTCCTCTTACATATATATGTAAGTGACTGATTGTCTGTCCATCCAACTGGCCGGTACATATAATGCACACTGGCAATCTAAAAATAAATGTTGACGCCGAAACCGGTTTGGCTCAGTGGTAGAGCGTCGGTCTGCGGACTGAAAGGTCCCAGGTTCGATTCCGGTAAGAGGCATGTATGTTGGTTGCGGGCACATCCCCGGTGGGGGGTGTGCAAGAGGCAGCTGATTGATGTTCTAGCTCTCTGTCTCTCTCCCTTCCTCTCTGTAAAAAATCAATAAAATATATATTTAAAAAATAAATAAATAAAAATAAAAATAAATGTTGACTCACGCATTATCGATACATATTAAGCTCTCACTGGTGCCATTCGCACTCATGTGTTTCGATCTGTCATTGTTGATCGTGAATTTGGTTTTTGTTGACATTCTGGAGCTGAAAGAAAGCATTGTTGTCAACAGAATATGTCTGAGGGCCAACTATTGGCATAACTATTCCTGTCTGACACTGGCCTCCCATTTAAATTATTTCTAAGACAGTTTCCTGTGATGCCAGCATTTGCGATGATTATTAATAAATCACAAGGACAAACTCTAGACAAATATTCCTACCTAAAGCCATTTTCAGACATGGTCAGTTCTATGTTACTTTCTCTTGAGTTCAAAGAGTGTGTGATGTTAAAGTTGTAAATACTTCATCACAAGGGAAACTAGTCAAGCACTCTGAAAGTATTTGTATTCTTAATGTGGTATTCAGGCAGATATTAGAATAAGTTTAATCAATTTATCAGTCATTGTTTTTATCAATATTTTTATATTATGTTTTTGTTTTATCATGTCTTTGTTGTTGTTTTATCATGTTATTTTTTTAATTTATATACTTTTCATATACATTTTCTAATTTTCTTTCATCACTGACACTTCTATTATAGAGAAAGGGTGAATAGCAATATTAAAATATTTCTTCTAATTAATTTCCTCTCAATGTGCACAAATCTATAATTAGTAAGGAAATAAATGTGGGTCACTAGTATGGAAATAAACATGGGTCACATTTTCCTTCCTTTCTTGCCCTCTCTCTTCCCTGTTAAAACTATACAGCGTTTTGCTGAAACCGGTTTGGCTCAGTGGATAGAGTGTCAGTCAGCCCGCAGACTGGTTCAATTCTGGTCAAGGGCACATACCTTGGATGCGGGCACATCCCCAGTGGGAGGTGTGCAGGAGGTGGCTGATCAATGTTTCTCTCTCATCGATGTTTCTAACTTTCTCTCTCTCTCTCCCTTTCTATCTGTAAAAAATCATTTAAAAATATATTTTAAAAAACCCAAAAAACAAAAAAACTATACAGTGTTTAGTTCTAGATTTTTACTAAATAACTTTCTCTCTGACACTGTTCTAGGTGCTTTTACATATACATTCATTATGTAGCTACTCTTTAAGATTTATAGTTTTTAAAAAATATATATTATTGATTTTTTTTTTTTAACAGAGAGGAAGAGAGAGGGATAGAGAGTTAGAAACATCAATGAGAGAGAAACATCAGCTGCCTCTTGCACATCCTCTACTGGGAATGTGCCTTCAACCAAGGTACATGCCCTTGACCGAAATTGAACCTGGGACCTTTCAGTCTGCAGGCTGACACTCTATCCAGTGAGCCAAGCCGATTTCGGCTAAGATTTATAGTTTTACTTGTTTGTTGCCTTTCCACTGTTTCTTGTATCCAAGTCATCTTTATTTTTAATAACATTTGTGTTTTGCCTTGCTGAAATATGTCCTCATCTAAATTATTTTTTTCAGAAAGCACCTGTGCATGGTGAACTTATTAAATCTTTGCATATCTTAAAAATGTCTTTATTTTACCATCATACTTCACTGCGGGTTTGGCTAAGAATTTTGAAGACATTCTGTCATTGTCTTCTGGAATTCAGAAGTCTGATGTTAGTCTCATTCTTATTCTTTTGTAAGTAACACATTTTTTTCTCTGGAAGTTTTTCTCTTTTATAATTGGCATTCTGAAATTATCATAATATGTTTACTTGTTGGATTTATTTAAGCAACCATTCTATGCATTTTTGGTGAATATGTTAGTGTGAGGAAGGACCTTTAGTTTTCAGCTCAGGGATGTTTTCTTCTAAGATTTCTGTTTCTTTGTTTTCTCCTCTTGTCCTCTGTTCTCTTTATGAAATTCGTAGTAACAAAAGTTTATGACTTCTGTTAACTTGGTCTCATTCTTTAATTTCTTAGAACTTTATGGGACTTACTAATAATAGACAAACATGTAAATTGACTGTAGGTCAGCTACACCTACAGCCAATCAAGAGTGAATATGCAAATTAATACAACAAAGATAGCAGGTTAATTTGCATATGCAGACGTGGAGCAGCCAGGAGGGGCAGGACGCTTGCTATGAGGGGAAGGGGAGGTGGTGGGGGAAATACAGGAGCAGGCCAGGAGTGAGGACTTGCAGGCTCCTGGGCGGCCTGGGAGCCAGGATTTGCAGGATCCCGGGTGGCCAGGAGTGAAGCCAGGGGAAGGAAGGCTTATTCTTGCACGAATATCATGCAACTGGCCTCTAGTTGTTTAATATAATACTCCAACTTATGTGATTAGCTTCTTATCTATTCTGAGATTTATTTAGCCCATTTGTTGAAATTTATTACTTGCAAGAGGAATACTATTTAGAGAGAAGAGAAAATAAAGTTTTTCTAATTTCTAATATTTGTACTTTGACCACAGATTTTATTGGCAGGGATAAGGTTAAACATACTCAATTTCTAGATGTCTGTTATATTTTTCTTAGGAAGTTTGACATTATTAGAACATAGCCCATAATTCTGTTTCTCAGTCTATAAAGTATATAGGTACATAGATCTAAGCCTGACATGCTCCTTTCTGAATCCAGGGACACACGGGGCTAATCTGAGACACTGAGCCCTAACTCTGCCCCTGGAGACCCTGCTCTGTCCTTCCCAGGCAGTTACTGCCGGTTGGTACAAACACCTATTTTCTGTCACACCATTCAAAAAAATCAACATTCATTTATAAGAATACTTTTCTCTTGCTATTTTATAATGTTTTTATTTTTGTGAATGATGTTTTGTAATTAACAGTTATGGCAAGTTTGTGTCTCATTAACCAGATTATTATCTATTGTAAATATAAAATGGTTTATTATTTGACAAGTTAATTATGTTTTATGATACACATTTTCTTATTAATCTGTAACTTGGAGTGTTAATGAGTGCTATTATCTTTTTAAACAAAGCAAGTACTATATTAGTACTTTAAAATTGATATCACATTGTTTATTGATTATTAAATGAGGCATTTCAATAATTAGATAGTTTCTTTAAAGGGCTTTTATTAGTTTTACTTAATTTGTGGATTGGAAAGTTTTAGACTGATGTTTTATGTTCAACTAGTTGAATAAAAATAATTTTTGGAGTACCTACCTAAAGTTTTTCATAGGTTGTCTCTTTTTTCTTTTTAAATATAATTTTTTTTTCCATCACCATTTAAAAAAATTTTAATTAAAAATATTTTTATTGATTTCAGAGAGGAATGGAGAGAAAGAGAGAGAAACATTAATGATGAGAGAGAATCATCGATCAGCTGCCTCCTACACCCAACCCTTCCTCCCTCCCACTGGGAATTAAGTCCATAACCTTGGCATGCATCCTGACCGGGAATCAAACCATCACCTCCTGCCCTACCGGTTTGGCTCAGTGGATAGAACGTTAGCCTGCAGACTGAAGTGTCCCAGGTTTGATTCCAGTCAAGGGCATGTACCTTGGTTACGGGCACATCCCCAATAGGGTGTGTGCAAGAGTCAGCTGATTGATGTTTTTCTCATTGATGTTTCTAACTCTCTATTCCTCTCCCTTCCTCTCTGTAAAAAAAAACAAACAGTAAAAATATTAAAAAACACACAAAACAAACCATCACCTCCTGGCTCATAGGTCAAGACTCAACCACTGAGTCACACTGGCTGGGCTTTTCATCTCCATTTATCCCATCTATGTCCTTTTCTTCCTGCACCCCACTGCCTTCCTGGTGATTTCTTTAAAAAATTTTTTTTAATTGAAGTGCTGTACAAATCTGAGTTCTATAGCAGAGGTAGGAGGTTATCTTCAATGGCTTCTGCCATTTGCCGGTTTATCATCACCTAGAAGGCTTCCAAGCCATACTTACTCCTTTCCTAAAAAGCCAGCAGGCATCTGTGGCATAAGGTAAATTCTAGGTGTAATGTCCAGAGGTTCTCTCTTCTTTTCCTTAATATCTTTGTTTTCTTCATCTAAGATGTATGAAGGGACTTCTTACTCTTATCCTATGTGTGCAATAAACCATTTTAAGGCACTGAAGAGGGTTCTTATTTATCTTCCATTTTTCTTGACATCTAGGTGTGGTTTTCTTCAGTTCTAGAGGACAGAGATGGGGGAAAAAATTATAGCTCGTCTCAAAATTGCCTCTGCATTAGACAACAGATACAAATAATTAAAAAATAGACTTACAAGTAATATCCTGGGAGCATTAATAAATTATACATTTTTAGACATTTTGTAAGATTATACCGACATTTTGTTTGGTTTTCATTTTGGGCAGTCTTTAAGCTTAATTCAGATGTCTTTGCTCTGTGTATTGGTTGTAGATCAGTATAATTTTATCTGGCCTTTGTTCATAGGCTTTGCATTTTAGTAAATGTCATAGTAACATTGCATATCAAAATAGATTCTATACTTTTCACACTACAAATAGTTTATCTTGGAGAAGGAAGAAAAACTAACACTTATGATCTCTATGTTTGAGGCGCTATACCAGGTACACACATACCCATTTTGTCGTTTTAATGTTTATAGTTAAAATTTATTAACTTATGTTATTATCTCTGTTTCTATAGTGGCCCAAAGAGAAGTCACCCAAAACCTTACTTACCCAAAACCATAGCAATGTTAAGTGGAATTAGGATTGAACTTTTTCAGGGTGGTGCCCCCAGTCTTTTTTCCATCTGTTGCCATTTTCTTTACATTGTGGGGACTTAGATATTTGCTGATGAATGTCTCAAAAGCTTCTGCCTTTCTAATGCAGGAAGGATCCTTTTCTAATAGTTCAACCTTTAGTAATATTTTCTTTTCTAATTTCCCTCTTCCCCAAGTTCAGAGTCCTCTTGAATAAAAAAAGAAAAAAAAAAAAAAAAAAAAAAAATAAAAAAAAAAAAAAAGTAAAAAAAAAAAAAAAGAGAGAGAGACAAAGAGAGAGAGAGATAATATTATAGGATACATCCATATTTACAAGTGCAGCCCTCTATCTGCATGCTTTGTCTAACACCAGGAATCTGAGTGCTACAGAGAGAGTTAAAACCCCCCTCTGGAAAAAGCAGGCCTGGTGGCATCATTTCTCTCTTTGGCAGGAGGCGGGGCAGCCGACTGGATATTATTTTGTCTTCAGTCACGGATCTTCAACATCACAGTTTTCCTCCAGAGGCTTCATCTGGGTCAGCAACCTCACTTCTTTTGCTAACACAACCTTGCAGATGCTACACTTTTTATCTTATGACATGGCTCTCAATGTGCACGAAGTTGGAGCCATGGGCTGGGACCCCCATACTTTTGGGGATATAGACTTTGAGGGCTTGATGTTGACATCCAGGCTGAATCCTAGAATGCAGGTGGCCAACCTTTAGTAATAAATAAATGAAATAAGATGCATTGCTTTATATATGTGTGTACCTCTCCCATCACTTCATGTAGAGAGCCATTTGGCTTAAAACACTTCCCTCTTTTCATACTTATGTTCCCCATTTTAAGGTCATAATACTTAGGTTCCATTACATCAGAAAAAGGATTAAGATAAAAATCAGGGCGGGGGTATACTACGAAGGGCAGCAGAATGCCTCAGGTGCCTTTGGGAAGCACAACCCTAAAGACCAGTAGTTGGTGCTGTCTTGTGCCTCTCTCCTGTGGGGAATAATGAGTCCTCACCATGTGCCTTTCCTGGAGCATCTTTCTCTATCACCTCCCTCCACCACTATCACCATCTGTATATTGGCAAGGGGTAAATAGTTGTTTTACTTTGTACATGCAGCAGTTACTGGTGGGGAAACATCGATTGGTTGCCTCCCTCAAGTACCCAGATGGGGGAATCAAACCCACAACCTGGGCATGTGCCCTGACTGGGAATGGAACTAGTGACCTTTCGGTGCACGGGGCAACACTCAACCAACTTAGCCACATAGGCCAGAGCTCCCTGACTGTTTTCATTCAGCATCATACTTGTGGCATCTACCTATGTTATTGCTTATTGTTAGTTGTTGTTGTTTTTTTCTGGCCCATTAGCATTCATTCTCCTATTGATGGACATTGAATGATTTCTAGTTTTTAGCTTCTATGAAAGAAAGCTGCTATGAACATTCTTGTGCAAGTCTTTTGGTATACAGAAGCTCTCAGTTCCCCCTGGTGAATACGTAGGAGTGGAATTGCTGGTTTATAACAGGCTTAACATGTCAAATTGACTTCAGCATTATTGCCAAAGTGATTAAATCCATTTTCACTTCCTCGGTTTGATGTATGGAAATTCCATTCAGTTTATGTTCTTGATAAGATTGGTATTTTCCACTCTTTGAAATTTTAGCCATTATGAAACCACAGGTTTTCTTTTAGTAGCCAAAGCATAACACTTAGGTTGAGTAATATGAGGGATAGATGACCAGCTGTACAGGTTTGCCTGATACTGAAGGGTTCTCTGAACTTAGGAATTTCAGCTTTAAAACCAGGACAGTTCCAGTCACCCTGAATAAGATTCTCTGCTGATTTAGTCAGCAGGACGTGAAGGTAAAAGCAGGAAATTCACAGTCAAGCCAAGCCCAAGTACTGATAAGAAGCTGGGCAAGCTGTACCCACTCTTGTGTTCTCTAGTTTAAAAAGACAGGGACCCACCCACTCCACCTCCTTCCCCTTCAGGTCTCGCCTTAAACTGTGTTTCTTCAGGAAGGCCCCTCAGGATACCTTAGTTTCCTCTGTCATACTTCTGGAGCACTTGCATATTTACAATAGTTCTGACACTTGGAAATGTATATTCTTGTTTATAATCCTGGGTCAAATGCAGTCTGTTTTAGGACAGGACATTTGTCTTCCTCACAGAATATCCCCAGAACACATTGGTAGGCACTTCAATACATTTTCTTTCTTTTTTTTTTTTTTCCTCTTGGAATGGGATGGGGTTAGGGAAGGAAATAGGTGAAACAAATGGCAGAGCAGGTTATTGGGAGATGTTTTTCAGCCATGAAAGTTTTGATCCAAATAGTGGTTGAAAGTTCTTGAGTTTTTTTTGTTTTTTTTTTTAATGAAAGCGGGAGAATTGTGAGTTGTGTCCATATGAATTGGAGAGGATGATAGTCTGGTAAAATTTGGTTATTTCTAATGGTTTTATTTTGTTTCTTAAGTTTTAAAATTGATAGCAAATGGAAAAATGCATGGTGACATGTTAAGCCTGCATAAAATTCCGGATGGAATTTGACAACATTATAAGATTGGGCAGCCTTTGCCAGATGCAATATTCTTTGAATACATAAATGTAAAGCAGAAATAGCTTAAATTTTTGATGGGATCCTAATTTTCTGTAGAACAAGATATGAGTCATTGTATCTCACCCTGTGAAGATGAAATTTCTGAGCCAGATTTCTTAAACCCAATAAAGTAAAAAACCCTCGCTTCAGCCAGTTTGTTTTTCATTTCATGTTAGACTTTCAGTTAATATATCTTTTGCATAAATTCCTGAGTACCTTTTAGGGAGTCTGTGAGGACAAAATAATTTTCATAATAATATTAAGCTGCCATTTAATTTTTTTGTCGATTTTCTCCTGAGTACAGTAGCAGAGTTGGTCCAGAGGCTGTATGACACATGATGACATCATTACTCTCAAGATAATGGATTGTGGGCTTGTGATTTCTTATATTTCAAGTATTTCTCCATTTAATTTCTAAAATGATATTGGTAGATATAACTCATATAAACAAAAGTTCTTTGAGGTCCTTGATAGGATTTGAGAGTATAAAGGGTCCTTAGATTAAAAAGCTTGAGAACAGCTGGTATAGGTGTTCTGCCAGAAAAAGTTTTAAAATTAGTGTTTTATAAAATGATTCTTAACTGACGCCTAACTGGCCTGAGTCTTCCCCAGAGTTTCTAAATCAGGATCTCCACGGGGGATCTGGATATCTGTTTTTGTTTATAAAAAGTGAAAACATTTTTAATTTGTTTTAGTTTTAATATGGTTTGCCTTTTAAATTAGGAGCCACTGTTTTATTCAGATTATTACAATTTCCTCCCCCCCCCCCCATAGCTCCCCTCCACCTGGTCCCCACCCCACCCTCTGCCTTTACCCTCTCCCCACCCCTCATCCTCATCCAGGGTATATGATTTTTGTCCAGTCTCTTCCCCGTACTCCATTCACAGACACCCCTTTCCCCCTGAAAATTCTCAATCTCCTTTCATTTTATGCCTCTATTCTATTATATTCACCATTTTATTCTGTTCATCAGATTTCTAATTCACTTGACTTTTAGATTCACTTGTTGATAGATATGTATTTGTTCATAATTTTTATCTTTACTTTTTTCTTCTTTTTCCTCATTTTAAAGAACACCTTTTAGCATTTCATATAATACTGCTTTGTTGGTGATGTACACCTTTAGCTTTTTCTGATCTGTGAAGCTCTTTGTCTGCCCTTCAATTCTGAATGATAACTTTGCTGGGTAGAGTAATACCTTAAGCTTTTGTGGGTGCTGCTTTGTGGCAGAGAGGAGAGGTGTCCTCCAGCTGGAGATTGACAGGAGCCTCATGGATCAGGCACTGAAATCTCAGAGGCTTCTTCCAGCTGTACAATTATCTCCGTACTATTGTTAACTTTTCATCCATTTAAATATTCTCCCTGTTTATCTCAGGCATTTTTTTTATAGAAATAGTTGACTCTTAGTTGTTTCCTGTTTGTTTGTTTTTTGGTAAATCCTCGCCCGAGGATATTTTTCCATTGATTTTTAGAGGGAGTGGGAGGGAGGGGGAGAGAGAAACATCAGTGTGAGAGAGACACATTGATTGGTTGCTTCCTGCACATGCCTGCAACGGAGGTACGTGCCCCTGACCAGAATTGAACCTGGGACCCTTCAGTCCGGGGGGCTGATGCTCTATCCACTGAGCCAAACCCACTGAGGGCGTTTCCTGTTTTTGATCTTCCGAGATGAACCACTTTAATATTCTACTAGAGGCCCAATGCACGAATTCATGCATTGGGGGGCGGGGGGGGGGGGGATGGTGGGAAGGGACTGCAGGAGGTTGGCTGGTTGCGGGGAGGGATCTTGGGAGGTTGGCTGCTGGCTCCAAAGGAGGAAGCCGGCCCTCGCCCCCCCTGGGACAGGGGCCGCATCTGCTGCCACCTACCCTGGTTCCCCGGCCCAGCCTAGGGCCTGAAGGTCTCGGGCAGGGTCAGGAGAGGAGGTACAGTCACCGGGCCAGGTGCAGAAGGAATGGACGCTGGACACCGCCGCCGCCCTGCCACTGCATGGTTCTCTGTCCCCCCCTCCCCTCCTTTCTGTGGGGGGCAGGCGGCCCCTGCGGAAGGGAGAGGATGGGAACCAGACAAACCCTTGTGTTGAGGGCTGACTTTCAGTAAATCGCAGCGAGAGAACTGCTCTGCTACGGACAAACCCAGGTCATCTACAAATGGTTAAGCACCAGGGGCCAGTGGCGGGAGGCTGGCTAGGGGGAGGGACCGTGGGCGGTTGGCTGGCCTCGGAGGTTGGCTGTGGCAGTGAACTGACTACCAGCTCCAGCATTGAGTGTCTGCTCCCTGGTGGTCAGTGCGTGTCATAGCGATTGGTCAAAAGGCCGTTCTGGTTTTTCTGTCCTAGCAGTCGCTTAGGCTTTTATATATGTAAATTTTTTTCTCTTGGAAACCAACATTTATTAGTGTATTTATAAATATGTAAACTTGTTTGTATTTAGTTTAGAAATTGATTAATGTTATGCAGAATGCCAGTTAAAATTTATGTTTTGTCATGATGATAAAGATGAAGAGAAGGGAGATATGGTAAAGAAATGAGTATCAGCTGTAGTGATTATCCCCATTAAAGAAGAAAAGCCACAGTTTAATGTGGATTCGAAGTGTTTATTTTCTGTTGGGTCCTACTCACATTTTATTTTGAAGTATTTTTAGTAAGCAGAAAAGAGAATAATGAATTACTAATTATGAACCTACTAGCTAGCTTTGTCTTAATATTTTGACATATTTGTTTCGGATTCTTAGAGTGCTGTGTGTATCCCTCCCCAACTCCATTCCCTTCCTAGTTTCCCCATAGGTGAATTGCTGTCTTACCTTTGGCGGTTTCCCCCCATTCATGTTTTTATACTTTTGCTACATAGATGTAATATTTATATAGAGCACTGTTTTTGCATTAAAAAATGTCATTGTGTATATATGTCCTTCCGCAGATTGCCTTTTATTGCTTAGTATCAAGTTTTAAGATCTCTGTTAGTGTGTGAATTCACTTACTCATTATAAGCTGCGGAGTGGAATTCCATTACTTGACTATACAGTAGTTCCCTCTTATCCACAATTTCTCCTTTCGAAGATTCAGTTACCTGCAGTCAACCATGGTCTGAAAATATTAAGTGAAAAATCCAGAAATAAACAGTGAATAAATTGTAAATTGCGCACGGTTCTAGGTAGTATGATGAAATGTCACACTGTCCTGCTCCGTCCCCCCTAGGATGTGAATCATCCCTTTTGTGTAGAGTCTCCACGCTGCATATGCCACCTGTCCATTAGTCACACAGCAGCTGTCTTGGTTATCAGATCAATTATATTGCAGTGTTTCTATTCAAATAACCCTTGCATGACACATAACTTTTATTACAGTATATTGTTATAATTGCTCTATTTTATACTTATGCTAATCTCTTACTGTGCCTCAGTTGTGAGTTAAACTTTATTGTAGGCATGTATGTGTAGGAAAGGAAACACAGGGTCTGTAGGGCTTGGTACTGTCAGTGGCTTCAGGCATCCACTGGAGACCTTGGAACATATCGCCCATTGATAAGGGGGGACTGCTATACTGAAACTCATTCATTCTTCTTTTGACTCAGCATTCCATTTGCCTCCCCCCCCCCCCTTTTTTTTTTTCAGGTTTAGCTTTTTTCTTTTTGATATAATTCACGTATCATCATTCACTCTTTAAAAAGGTATACAATTAATGGTATTACTATATTCACAGATTTGTGTAACCATGGTCATTATTTAATTCCAGAACATTTTCATTACTCCAAAAAGAAACCCAGGCCCATTAGCAGTTACTCCCCCATTCCTCCCTCCATCCATCCTCTGTCAGCAACAAATCTACTTCCTATCCCTGTAGATTTGCCTACTTTGGACTTCTCCTATAAATGGAATCATATAATGTGTAGTCCTTTGTAACTTTCACTTTCATAATGTTTCTTTAATATGTATCAAGGTTCATCCATGGTAAAGCATAAATCAACACTTCATTCCTTTTTATGGCTGAATAATATCCCATTATATGGATATACTATATCAGTTCATTCATTTTATCAGCTTGGGTTGTTTCTACTTTTTGGCTGTTAGGAATAATGCTGTGAACATTCATGTACAAGGATTCGTGTTGACATATGTTTTCACTTTTGGGAATATACCTAGGAATGGAATTGCTTGGTCATACAGTAACTGTAACTGCTAAACTGTTTTACAATGCAACTACACCATTTTACATTCCCACAAATAATGTACAGAGATTTTTAATTTCTATTTTGCAAATGCTTCTTATTATCTTTTTTATTATAGTCATTCTAGTTGGTGTGAAATATCTGGAGTTTTGATTTGCATTTCCATAGTAGCTGATGATGTTGAACATTTTTTCATGTGTTTATTTGCTATTTGCACATCGTGGAGAATTGTCTATTCTCATCCTTTGCCCATTATTTCATTGGGTTTTCTTTTTATTCTTGAGTTATATAAGCATTCTCTATATATTCTGGATACTCGACACTTACCAAATACATAATTTTTAAATATTTTCTCTCATTTTCTATTTGCTTTCTTGATAATGTCTATTTAAGCATAAAGATTTTAATATTAATTTCAATTTATCTATTTTTTTCTTTGGTTGCTTATGCTTTAGGGTCCACAGTGAAGGAACCATTGCCTAGCCAAATTTTTACCTGTGTTTTATTGTAAGAATTTTCTGGTTTTAGCTCTTACATTCAGGCCTTTGATTCAGTTTGACTTAATTTTTATATGTGGAATGAAGGTCCATCTTTGTTCTTTGCATGTGAATATCCAGATGTTCTTGGCGCCATTTCTATAGAAAACATTATTCACTCTAGTCCAGAATTAATTAACCATTAATGTATGGACTTATTTGTGGACTCAGTCCTATTCTATTGATCTATATGTCTAGACTTTTACCAATACCACACAGTCTTGGTTGTTGCAGCTTTGAAGTAAGCATTGACATCTGAAAGTGTGAGTTCTTTTAAGTCCCCCCCACCAAAAAATAAAAATAAAGTTATTTTGGCTATTCTGGATTGCTTACCATGTTCATAGGAAATTTAGGATTACTTTGTCAGTTTTTGGAAAAAAGGCAGTTTGAATTTTGGTAGGATTGCATTGAGTCTGTAGACCAATTTGGGGAGTATTGCCACCTTAGCAGTATTAAATCTTCCAGTCTGTGAACATAATCTTCCCATTTATTTGGGTCTTCTTTATTTTAATGATGTTTGTAATTTTTAGTATTCAAAATTTGCCTTTTGTCAAAGATATCCCTAAGTATATTTTTTCTTTTGATGCTATTGTAAATGAAATTGTTTTCTTAATTTAAGTTTTAGATTGTTCATTGCTAGTGATAGAAATATAATTCATTTTTGTTTATTGATCATTTGCCTCTAGACTGCCAAACATTTTTTCTCTTCATTCAGGTAGTTCCCTGAAATCGCAATTGTCATGAAATGTCTGCCAATGTATTCAACTTGCTTATTCCTTTTTTTGAGGACCTTTTTTTTTTATTCTTGCTTGAGTTGCATCATTACCAAGCTATTTTCAGTCCAATAATATGTCTTCAAACATTTGGGTACTTGTTAAATGCCTCTGTAAACAAATTGTTAACCACCTGCTTTTCTGTGTGGTCTGTATGAGCCAATATCTTATCACTGCGGGCAGATATTTCATTAAAATAGAGATCTAGGAAGCTAGAGAATAACCTGTGGAGAATTCTCCTCCTGCCAGCTCCCTGCTCCATCCCTCCCCACTAATAGATGGGAATTACAATTCGGGTCTGTTCTGAAAAACACCCAATTTCAAGTCAAGTACTTACTCCTCTTCCTTACGTCCTGTCCCTGGTTATTCAGTTTATACGTTGCTTAGTTGCCTGCTCTGGTCTTACACATGGCCCATGCCCGATCTCTAAAGCTTGGCCTGGGTTCCTGATTGTAATCTGTTGCTCTGAGATTGATCTCCCACATCTCTTGGCTGATGCTTTGGTGTTCTGGACTACTCAGCTAGTCTGATTTCTTCTCTGACCGTGCCTCTTAGACATTATTTGTGCTGGTCTTATCCCATCCCCCCTCAGCTTGCAAGTGTAATTAGTGTTAGTGAGCTTTTTGGCCATGCTTTCTTTCTCATCCTGCAGTCTAAAACTTTGCAATTGTGGAGCCTTGACGGGTCATGCATTTATATGGCACGTGCGGTGTTCAGAATAATGATATTTATATGCCCCTTAAAGCTTCCTGCAGTCCCTTTTGCACAGGTTTCTCCTGTCCTCTGTCTCCCCTCCTTGCCCCAATGCCTTCTTGCTAATATAACTGTATACGGAAACTTTCCCAAGTGTAAGGAAATTACAATAAATTATTATCAGTCTTTTCTGTCAATGCGTATATTATGGGACCTCTACTTTAATAACTTTTAGAAAGTATTTGATGCTCCATCAAGCTTGGTGAAATGATTTTTAGAAAATTATTATATATTACTGTGTGTGTTTTAAAGATAGTTTATTGATTTTTAGAGAGAAGAGAAACATTGATGTGAAAGCACTACATCAATCAGCTGCTTCCCATACCCCTTCTCCCCCCCCCCCCCCCCCCGAAATTGAGCCCCCAATCCGGGCATGTGCCCTTGACTGAGAATCTAACCGGTAACCTCCTGGTGCACAGGATGATTCCCAACCAACTGAGCCACACTGACTGGCTGGGGTCATATACCTGGTTTTTGATGATAATAATTATATTCAGTCTTAAAAAATTTTCATTGTCTGCATGCTAGTTTTTGCCATCGTGGCTGTTTAATGTTTTTAGGATGTTAATGGCATGGGAGTCATTCCTGTTCAGAAGCCAATTCAAATTTACAGAAATATGTAAATGATTTATAACTACTAAATTTTTAAAAATGGGTTTCGGATGCTCTTGTGATATCTGTCTTTGGTTGGATTGGACATCAGAAATTTTAGTCCTTTCACCCTGATCCAAGAGGATGTATAAGCAAATAAAAGTTGCTGCTGTTACCATTATTTGTAGAGTTTATTGATTTAACTCTGTGGGGGACACATTAGAATGCAGTTAGCTGTGTTTTCCAGAAGAATAGTTTGTTAAAGCCTAAAGAGGTAAAGTGTAATCTTGTGTGTGATCTTTGCTGGTGCTAATAATGCCAGTGCACATTGGTTTCTACTGGTGAAATGCTGTTACACTTGGCTCTTTTAGTGCTGTGTTTTTCTTTGAGTAGCTCATTAAAAAGAAAATTTTAAGAATTTTAAGTTATTTTATTCTATTTTTTGAGCTAGGTGAATCTTTCTAAATCAGTTTTTCAGGTTCATTTTCCATTCAGAGCTTTCAAAATTTGGAAGTAGAAAAGATCATTCATTACCCTCACACATTTCAAAAGAACTGCCCAAACTAGGGGATTATATGTGATAAAAATCTTTTTATGGTCCAGGGTTCATAAATAAGAACTATTAAGAATTGTGAGGAACAGAAAAGTGTTGTGTGTGTGTTGCCAATCAGTGTCCCAGAATGAAGGCATTAGAAGCCTGAACTTGAGTTCTACTTTCTGTGTGAAGAGCGATCCCTCCTCCCCGCCTTGGCTCACACCCCGAGCCTCAATGCTCCTACTGTTCCCGTAGATGTACACGTCTGGTCTAGGTAAGGTTGCAGAGGATCTGTGAACCCCTAAATTAAGGAATTCTATTTACACATTTTTTTTGTATCTAAAATTATTTGCAATTATATCTATAAATGACACTTAGGCAGTTTTCCCCCCCTTTAAAATGAGTATTAACCTGGCTGGTGAGGCTCAGTGGTTGAGCTTCGACCTATGAATCAGGAGGTCACGGTTCGATTCCCAGTGGTGGTACATGCCAGGGTTGTGGGTGGATTCCTGGTGTGGGCCTGCAGGAGGCAGCTGATCAGTGATTCTCTCTCATCACTGATGTTTCTTCTTTCTCTCTCTCTCTCTCTCCCTTTCTCTTCCTCAGTAAAATAAAAGAAAGTATTAAATAGTGTTAATCTGATGTAAAACTTTGTCTTCTGTCTCTTCCATCACTTCCTTCCAACCCTGCTTTCCAAAGGCAGACACTTTGAATTGTTTCCTCTTAGTAATGTGTTGCTCATTGCTTGTCTCTAGTACCTTGAATAGTGCCTGCCTGAACACCTAATACCTCTTGGTTGAATGAATGAAAGGTTGTCCTTTCCCTGTTTCCATCTTGATGGTTTTTTATGCAGTTGTGAGTTGAATATCAGATGGCATTGCTCTACCATCTTATCATACAGTGTTGCTCTTCACATGTGATTCCACTAAGTCTAGTTTTTTTGCACGTGACCTATTTTTCCTCCCTGCAGATTTTTGTGATCCTCTCATGTTAGCACTTAAAACATTAATTATGCTGGGAATTAAATCTAGACATTAATCTTGCTCAGTAAGGGGAAATCTTCTAGAATCATTTTTTTGAGAGGTCTTCCCTCTCCCTTGTCCCCCCCTAAAAAAGGTAAAGAAAAACATTTTTTCTCTGTTGGTTCTTTCTGGAATCTTATTAGTAGCATGTTGAACTTCACGAATGTTGTTTATTTTAAAAAAACAAACTATTATTATTAATTAATTTACTTTTAATCCTCACCCAAGGACATTTTTCCTTTTTTTGTTTTTTTTTGTTTTTTGTTTAGAGAGAGAGAGTGGAAGAGAGAGGGCAAGACAGAGAGAAACATAGATGTGATGTTGATCGGTTGCCTCCTGTATGTGCCCTGACCAGGGCCTGGGCCAGAGAGGAGCCTGCAACCAAGGTACCGTATTTTTCGGACCATAAGACGCACTTTTTTCCCCCCCAGAAGTGGGGGGGAAAAGTCCCTGCTTCTTATGGTCCAAATATAGCCTACACATATACTTTAAAAAAAAGTTTTTTTACTTGCCCGGCTCTGTGTGGTCTCTGTGTGCTTGCCCGGCTCTAAAATGGTTCTAAATGCTGCTGTTTACTTTACAGGGTTGATTACATGTATTTATGACTGTGATGTTGGGTTTTAATGCACATAAAATATTTTAGGACACTATTTGTTTCAGAATCTTTTTTTCTTCATTTCCCTTCTCTAAAAACTGGTGCGTCTTATGGTCCGGTGCGTCTTATGGTCCGAAAAATACGGCACATACCCTTGCTGGGGTTGAATCCGGGACCCTTTGCTCTGCAGGCCAAAGCTTTATCCACTGAACCAAACGGGCTCAGGCCGTGTTTTTTATTTTTATTTTTTAAAATTTAAGTTATTTATCTCTCTGTCTTAATGTTATAATTTCTGGGAGATTTTCTTAGCATTACCTTCTAATCCTTCTATTAGTTTTTTACTTGTGTTTTCTAATTTGAAATGTGTTATCCTATTTCTCATTTTCTGATTATTCTCTCTTTTGGTGCATAGAAAAATGCTTCAACCAACTGAGCCACCCCAGCAGGGCTGATTATTCTCTTCTTAAATAGAGTATCCTTGTTGTTACTATTTCGTAGACTTCCAACCCTTTCCTCTTGTTATCTAGCTTTTGCCCACTCCTCTTTCTCACAACACTTGGTATCTTTTCTGAGCTACTCTGCCAGAGCCCATCTGCCATTTTTAAATTGCACCTCTTCTTCCTTTGAAGCTGTGTCACTTAATTGTATGATTGTAATTCAAATGAAACGTTAAATATGTACATTTAACATTAATGATATAAAGAAAATATTGAATGAAAGTTTTTTTCCCCTCTCTTAATATCCAGTTAGATATTGTGCTGTGTATAATGAATTCTTTGAATTTTATTTGTGTAGAAGAAATTGAGGAAGAATCTGAAACAACCGTTGAGCCCGACTTGACTGATAAACAGAAACATCAGTTGAAACATAGGGAACTCTTTTTGTCTCGCCAATATGAATCTCTGCCTGCAACACATATCAGGTAAGAACTTTTTAAGAAGTTGTTTGAAGTATTCAGTAATATCACGACAATTAAAAAACAACAACAACCTCTTGGAAGCATTTTCCAAACTCTGCTCATGATTTTGCTCAAATTAGTTTACTAAATACTTCATAATGGAATATTATCTTGAAAATTTATAGTGTGTCTTAGCATATTAAGCCCTGAGAATGTTCTGTAGTAAAGTAACCATTTAGCTTTATTTTAATTCTGACTTTCCAACTTATTTGGGTATCTGTTAGCATCCTGTATAAAAGTGTCTAAGAGCCTGACTGGTTTGGCTCAGTGGATAGAGCATCAGCCTGCAGACTCAGGGTTCCCAGGTTCTATTCCTGCCAAGGGCATGTACCTTGGTTGCAGGTACATCTCCAGTAGGGGGTGTGCAGGGGGCAGCTAATCGATGTTTCTCATCGATGTTTCTAACTCTCTATCCCTCTCCCTTCCTCTCTGTAAAAAAATCAATAAAATATATTTAAAAAAAATTTTTTTTAAAGTGTCTGGAAGACATCCTGCATTTTGGGAAATTCAGGTCTTTTTCAGAGTCCTTATAGAGCAGTGGTTCTCAACCTTCCTAATGCCTGTTCCTCATGTCGTGGTGACCCCCAACCATAAAATTATTTTTGTTGCTACTTCATAACTATAATTTTGCTACTGTTATGAATTGTAATGTAAATATCTGTGTTTTCCGATGGTCTTAGGCCACCCTGCTAGCAGTTTTTAACCTGTGGTAACATTTAAGCTATTTCTCAGTATAGTTTATAATATAGAGTCCTAGAGGGTTAGTGCATGAAATTTGTGCATGGATGCCATCCTTGGGCCTGGCCAGTGATGGAAGCGTGAATGTCTGGCATGGAATGGCAGGTCCCAGATGACCTTTGGGCCTTGGGAAGTACCTTAGCCCCCAGGCCCCAGCATGCCCCCCCTCCACCTGAGTCATCAGGCCCCCGCCTGGCTCCCTCAGTGCCTGGAGTCGAGTGGCAGCCCTGACCCCCCATTCCCCGCCACTGCTGCTAGTCACTGTCTGCGGGGTGATTGGTGGGGCTATCAGGCTCCACTTTCACCTGCCTTGGCCTGGTGCCACCCGCTCACCTGCACCATCATCCCACTGTGGTCCTGCTCTTGGGGCTCATTGGGGCCCATTGGGGCCAGCAGAACCTGCACTGCTGCCTACTACTAGTGCTGCGTAGCAGACCCCCACCATGTTCTGCGCCGCCTCCTGGTGGTCAGTGCACATCATAGCAAGCAATTGAACTCCCAGTTGAGGGGGTAATTTGCATATATTTTATTATACAGAATAGGATTAGAATCCAACAACTAAAACCCAAGTTCTGGTTCCTAGGCAGGTGGCCTTTGACCCTGTAGAGTATATAGCCTTTTATTTTTCTTTTGAGGACTTCTGGGCTGAAAACTTTATTATTTATTTATTTATTTATTTATTTAAAATATATTTTGTTGATTTTTTACAGAGAGGAAGGAAGAGGGATAGAGTTAGAAACATTAATGAGAGAGAAACATTGATCAGCTGCCTCCTGCACACACCTACTGGTAATGTGCCTGCAACCAAGCTACCTGCCCTTAACCAGAATCGAATCTTGGACCCTTCAGTCCGAAGGCCAATGCTCTATCCACTGAGCCAAACTGGTTTGGGCTGGGCTGAAAACTTTTTGTTCTTTATTACTTGCATCTGCTTCGTGCATTAATAGGTTGTAAACATGAGAAAATTCAGTCTTGGTTTGTAGTTTGGGAAGTTGTGGAGGAATGATGGTGGTTTTATATGATCTGCTGATAGTGGTAAACATTTAAGCATTCACAGTTAAGCTATTTCTCAGTATAATTTATAATAGGTGCATCTTGGCGGTATAACAAAATGTTTGAACTAAAACAGGTAGTTACACACCTTCAGGAACAGGAAAGCTTGGAGAGTTGGCATTTACTATGAGATACTATGGGGCATGTTTCAGGTGGAAGAAACAGGTGGGCATAGATGTGGAGGGAGCAGAATGTGTCCAGGGTGATAGGTGTGAGGAAATGCATCTTTGACCACATGAGAGCAGCCATCTTGTGTGTTGGAGTGATGATCAATTTGCATATTACTCTTTTATTAAATTCAGATGGGATTGCCCCTCCTCTTTAGTCTCCAATTCAGTATTGAATTTAAATCTGCCTTTTTGGGATTAGATAGGCTTGATTTGGCCTTTGTAACCAACACACACACACACACACACACACACATACACACACACACACCCCTCAACCCCAAAAACCTCTTTTCAAAGTAGACATAGAGATCTTTTAAGGCAGGACATGTATGACAAAGATACTATAATTCTTTCCCCCCAAGTCTTTTAAGAAATGTCTTGATTACCCCCTCAATATAATAAGTTAACCTTTTATTTTTGGTTTATTTAGTTTTTGGTGTTTTTATTTATTTATTTTTTATTTTTTTAGGGAACACTGTATTGAGATTGGCTACAGTTAGTATATTCTGTGTCAATTAGGTTCTTTGCTGAAAAAAATAATTAGGCCAGGTAATTTGGGTAGTCATTTTACCAAACAATTAGGGGTATTTCAGGAATTAGGAGAGTAAGTTCATTTTTGCTCAAAGAGATGGATTATAAAAACATTTCATAAATTTCTTACAGATGTATGGAACTAATAAATGCTAAAGAGCCATATGAACTGATTATTTAATTGGAAGAAGTTAGAATGTAGAAATTCATTTTAAGCTTAAGAAGTTATGTGGCCAGTTTTAAGAATTTTGCCAGTACAAGAATGTGACAAATGGTTTTTAAAATGTAACCAAAACACACAAGTATATTTTTAATTTACCCTCCTGATAGCTTAAAATCTGTTAACAAGTAATGCTAGTTTCCTTTAACAGATTGCTTGGAATAGAAAAAGTGATGTGTTTTTCATCTTTCATAAGGACTGAGAGAGTATATTGAAATATAATTTTCAAGAAACTTCTGTGTTGAGCATAGAAATTACATAGTATGTGTGATCAGTCACCCTTGAACACATTTCCTGAGCATATTCTAGATTGGGTACTTTACTAGGTGCTTGGTAAGTAAGACAAGGTCCCTAGCTCATAAACTCGAAGGAGTTTATCAGGTGGCAACTCTTTTGAATTATGATGAAGACACAGGCATTTGGGCTTTGTTTTCTTCCCCAAGTTGAAAGGGACATCTGAAGCTTTCATCTTTGAACAGCTGATGGGGTTCGGGCAGTCTCTGGCCAAAGCATGGGCTTTGCTGACCAGCCCGCATGCTGATGTGGAACACAGGCACAGTGAATGCGATCTTGACATTTTCCTGCCATTGAAGCATGCCCTGTCTTCTGTTTCTGCTATAACAGGAGGAAGTCACGGAAGCCCCATTGTTGTTTGGCAGCAAAGAGGGCTCATTTGGTGAATGTTGGCTTTTACTTCTCAGGGACATTATCACGTGCCCAGATTTTCCTTGTGCCATATATGGAGCATAGGAGAAAACCTGACGGAGGCATTCCGGCGGTTCTTGGTGGTTTGTGAGCTATAGTACTGTAGTGTGAGATGCTGTGAGCTTCTCAGAGTGACAGGGAAGCAGCTCTTTGTTCCTTCTGACTCCATGATTCCCCTGGAAGAGGGAGATCTGGGCAGTTCTGGGTAGAGGTAGTGTTCCAGCTCTTGTTGTGAGGTACATAGGACTTGAGCAATGAGAATGCTTTGGGAACTTCTTTGTTTTGACAAAGGGAAGAGGCAGCATGCTTCACACAGTATCTTAGGCCATTCATAATAAATTATATATGCTGCATACACCAATTTATAAAGCACTATAAATGGTTTGTTAATGTCAGCTACAAGACCTGTTGTAAGTATATATACTACTATATTCAGTCATATATAGCCCATGTTTATTGAACTTGGCTTTTAAAAAATCTAACACTTATTGAACCTTTATGATCACCGTTATCTCACTTGCTTTACATATATCTTCTTTAATCCTCACAATTACTTGATTAAGTAGGTGCTGTTATAACCCCCATTTTACAGGTGAGGAGACTAAAGCACAAAAAAGTTAAGTAACTTGTCAGACTCACAGCTTTTTAAAAAATATATATAGTTTTATTGATTTCAGAGAGGAAGAGAGAGATAGAAACATCAATGATGAGAGAGAATCATTGATTGGCTGCCTCCTGCCTACTGGGGATCAAGCCTGCAACCAGGCATGTGCCGTTGACTGGAATCGAACCTGGGACTGTTCAGTCCATAGATCGATGCTCTATCCACTGAGCAAACCCAGCCAGGGCTGGACTCACAGCTTTTAAGTGGCAGATTCAGAAACTGAACCCGGACTGCCTGGTTGTGGAGCATTATGATGTGTACATGACTGTAAGTGTTGAAAAGCATCAGACATGGAAAGAAGTTATTAATAACTTGTTGACTAGGTAGGCTCACCCTATAATTCCTCCACCCAACAGTACCAACATATTGGTGTATCATTAATACTTTTTCTCTTCTAATCTTAATGTGTTGGATTTTGACCACATGTTGCTGGAATTTACTTGGAGTGACAAAGTGTAGCTTCCTCTCTTGCTAAGTAATGCTTATCCTTCTGCACCACTATGTCATCTTTGCTCTTTCTAGTTTTGTTGATTTGTTTTTAAATATGTTAGAAATATGGCTGGAAAATGAGTGATAGAACAGCAGGAGGAGAGGAGGACAGTTAAATACAGGAAGGTTGTTCATCCTAGAAAGAATCCAAGTGTCACTGGTTTGGAATAGGCAAAGATTTTTAAGATTGTGAAGAGAGTATGTTTTCTTGATGTTTTGCTGTTTCACCTTTTGTATTTACGTTTGTTTTATGTATATGGTGTGAAGAGGGATTAGTTAGAAAACTAAGTTTAAAAAGATAACCATTTACAATATCATCAAAGAACACTGAATACCTAGAAATAAATTTCAAGATGTTTGAAAAAGGTGAAAGAAGTGTAAAAACTATTATAAAGTACTAGAGGCCCAGAGCATGAAAATTCATGCACTTGAGGGGGGGTGTCCCTCAGACCGGCCTGCCCTCTCATAGTCCGGGAGCCCTCAGGGGCCGGAGGTGATCCAGTGATCAGGGGAAGGTGATGCTCCCATCACACCTCTGCTGCTGCCACTGCTGGCAACGCAAGCCTTGGCTAGCCCTGGTTATTTGAGCCTCGTGCGGCTCTGGGCTGTTGGGTGGCTGCCATTTGAGGTGCAGGCAAGCCCCAGGCCAGCCCTGGGTGGCTAGGGGGTTGGGGGGACTGGGGCACTCTGGAGGCAGATGGGCCTGGTCTTGCCAAGTGCCTGCCACCCCAGTGGGGCTGAGGAGACTGGGTGCCACCATCTTGTGGCTGTGGGCGCTGCCATCTTTGAAGGCAGGGCAGCAATTAGCATATTCCCTCCTTATTGGCTGTGGGTGCCGCCATTTTGCGATGGCATGATGGTTAATTAGCATATTCCCTCTTTCTTAGATAGGATAGCTGAAGAAATGAAAAGACTTAAGTAAATTCAGGATAAGTAAATGCATGACAATATGTCAGTTTTCTCCACACTATTCCAAAGATTGAATACAATTCCAAAGACAAGCTCAGCAAGGTTTGGGTGTGTGTTAGGTATAAGTGTGTGTAAATTATAATAAACTGATTATAAATTGTATGGTGATGTAAAGGATCAAGAAAGGTGAAAATAAGGAGTTTTAAAAGCACAGTTCATGTACTGTGGAGTATCCCTCTAGACCAAGCATGTGCTCTGACCAGAAATTGAACCATGACCTCCTGGTTCATATGTTGAGATTCAACTAATGCTCCACACTGGCCAGCAGGGCTCTTTGTCTTACGTTTTCTGTTTTTGGTTCTGAGCTAAGTCTGACTTTTATCTTCCAGCCCATCTACTGATACCTTAATTACTTAGCGTGCTTAGGCTCATAGGGTTGCTAGTAGCACAAGTAGAGGAAAAATATAGTGAGTGGGGAAAAATCATATCCCAATTTAGCATTTTAAAGTTAATATTTTTATACACACTTTAAAAAAAAATGTGGTGTTTATACTATGTAATCTTTCCTTTGAAATGATCAATTTATTCCCCTATGGGATGAAATGCTTCCTTATCTAACCAAAACCACAATGCAGAAAGGCCCTGGGCTAGATGACAGTACACACTGCATATTGTCCCTAGTACGGGCATTCACACAGTCGTGGGAATGCCTGTGATTTTCCTGGCAATCAGAACAAATTGTCACCCTGTTCTGGAGCAGGGGAACTATCTAGTACCCTACCTTTTGGACATCTCACTTTCTCCCAGCTGTAAAAGGCAAACGTGGCACAAATGGAGGGATAACCTCCTCCCTTGAATTTACTTGCTGACAGTTTCTTTCACATTTTTATCAAATCTCCAGAATTGTGGATTAAAGTCTTAGTCTTTAGTACTCTTTACATGCCATAGGCAGATGGTCTTTCCAAAACACTGCTTGTCATTTTTCTTCACAAAACCCACAGTAAGCCCTAACTTCTCTTCTTGGTTTTTATTCCTCTACCTTACTCAAACAGATGTTCCAGTTGTTTTGTGTGTGTGTTTTTTTTGTCAGTTTTGTTTTCTTTTTTTTTTGATCCTCCTTTTATTTTTATTTCTTAACATCTGTTAAAGCAATATTAACAACAAAATATATCTCTGAATAGAAATGCTTAAAGGTTTCCAGATTCCTTTGCCTTCTTTGTCCTCCTCCTCTTTTTTATAATCTATAAAATCTTATTCCTTCAATTAACATAGGCAGTCCTCGAATGCTTGTTGCTAAGATTTTATCTACATCAATAAAAGAGTGAGACGCAAATTGATAGTACCTTTGTGATACCCACCAGCCAATCAGGAGTGAGTATGCAAGTTAGCCCAACAAAGATTGGCCCTAGTGACCAGGAGCAGGGCTGGCCACTTGCATCGTCGCCATGGTGACGATGCAGGCGTTCTGCACCGCCCCAGCTGTTGGCCCTCTGGGCAGCGTGGGAAGGCTGAAAGGCGGCTCTGGGCCGGAGCGAAAGACTGCTCCGGCAGCCAGGGGAAGGAAGGCTCATTCTTGCATGAGTCTTTGTGCATCGGGCCTCTGGGTTAACAATACAGAGCATTGGTTTTTAACCAGTCGTTAAGCAGTTTTATGTCCTCGGGGATTTTTGGCAAGGTCTGGACAGTTTTGGTAGTCACAGCTTGCTGTGGGGATGCTACTGTCATCCAGTGGGGTAGAGGCCAGGGAAGCTACTTAAATATTACCCTACCAGGATAGCCCCCACAACATATGTCAATAACATTGTAACCAATACAAATTTATGCACTTTATCTAATGAGGATCCCCCCTTTTGCTTTAAATTTATTTTTAAAATCAAATAAATGTCTATTGCTGTCTAATAATATTGAATAGTCACGAACCCTGTTCCCCCGCTGCAGTCATTTCCAGCTTCTCTGGCAGTGGCTTCCGCATGTTTACCACTCTGACACTGCTACTGTTAATTTTTCACTTTTAGAAATCTCTCTTTACTTCCTCTTCCTTCCCTTCACTTTCCCTTCTGTTTCCAGTATATCACAACTTTTATTTAACTTAATGATCAATCTTTGTATTTTATGACTTGTAAATATTCCTCACATACTGGTACTCTTTCTAGTTCAACCTTCTGTTTTCCTTAGAGTATGGCAGTTGTTTTGCTTTTTCCTTTCCATTAGTCTTCTAAAATGTAAAAAGTTTTTAGTGTTTACTTACCTGAAAATGTTTTTCACCGTTGAATGGAGATTTTTTTTAAGCATAGGATTCAGTTTTAAAAATAATTTTCTTCAGAATTTCTAATAGTTCTGAAAGCATGGTAGATCTTTGAGCTTCATTATTTTATTTGGTTGTTTATTGTATTTAATGGATACAATGCTTCATAAAACCATCTATTTGCTGAATTTCCAATCACAGAACCTAGCATGGTTTTTTATATGAAAAAGTCTTCAGAGCAAATGTAAACTCATAAGGCCAGCAAGAAAAATGCCTTTAGAAAAAGAAGAAGAAATAATGGCTTTCATTGAACAATGACTAAGTTTAAAGCAGACCTTGCACCTGTAGTGGTATTCCAAGTTCAGCGTGCCTTAAGGTCACTGGTGATGCTTGTTGATCAGGTAGATTCCTGATCCTTCCCCAAGATGCTTGGATTCATTCAGACTGGTGTGCCTAAGAAATTTGGATTTTTTCCAAGCAGGGTAGGTACATTCTGAATCATTCCACAAGCTACAGTTGTGTGAAACTGAAGGAAATTCTTCAGGCAGTATGGAAATGGATGCTAATTTAAACTTTCTTTTTCACTTATTCAGATTGATAACATCTTTAGGTAAAAGAAATATATTACCTCTATGCCCACTTTTACATACGGTTTTTGAATTTCTTGGATTATACAGGACATCCTGATAAGCAAACAGTAGGGTGATCAGCACCTGCCATTAAACATGGCACCACGTTGTGTTGTTTATTCACCTGTCCATCTATCCCAGCGCAGTTTCTGAGACAGTATATTTTAAAAGACCTTTTTGAATGATCTGTGAGATAGTATATTATCTTCATGGAAATTCCTTGCGCTTGCATGGTTCCCTGTAGAAAAGCAGTATGAATAATTATACGGGCCTGGAGTGTTCTTTCTTTGTGTATGGTCTTTGATATATTTTATCATCATGTTTGGGTATCTTTATTCCCTAAGAATTACAGTATTATGGAAGATTAAAATGAGGATCATTGCTTGAGATTTAAAATATTGTAAATCATATTCAGAGTTTGATAATAATTCCTTTAGTTTGGGGTTTTCTTAGAATTTAGCATGTGTTTATGTGCCAACATTTGTTCAGCATAAAGGAAGACAACACTTTAAATCTCATTTAAACTACTTTTCTCAGCAACTCTTGGCATGTAGTTCGTGTTTATCATGTAATCATACTTCATAAAATAATTCTGACCCGACATCCTGCTTTGTTAGCTGTTAATACGTGTACATGAATATTTTTGTGTTGGATTTTCATTTTTAATTTGGGAAAAGTGCAATATATAATAGTTACAGTAAAGAAAATTTAAAACTAAAATCACCTATTATCCTTTCATTTTTGCATAAAAGCTCTATTGCCCCAAATAATTTATAATTTAGATTGGCTGAGGTATCCTGTTGGTGTTTTTTAATCATGTGCCTATAAAACAGTATAACCAGTATTTCCTGTCTCCTAATATAATTATGAAAATAATGATTTAATTATTCAGTTTAACTTCTCTTGTCCTTTCAGACAGTTTGGAGGAGACTTTAAGTATGCTATATAGTTTATATGAATTTCCAGTGACTGTTAAACCCTTAAAATTCAAGTGACTATTAAAGAAAGTGGTATCTATTAAGATAACATTTAGCAGATTTTGCTCCTCCCATTAAAAAATACTCAACTTTTGAGAACTTAACAAAAACGAGTTTATTTCTTCTAGGTAATGTATTAATTGTTACAAATATTGCTCTGTTAACTGTTATTGAGGCAAAAAAAAAATGGAGCTTATTTTTGGAAAGCCCATTTATTCCTTAAGCATGCTGCACGGGGAGCGCATAGCCACAGGTCAGAAGCTCTGTGGCTGCTGTGATGTGCTTACAGCAACAGAGCAATTTCCCACTTATAATTTTGACCTTTGTGAAAGCATGTCAGGTAGTTGTTGACTTTTGAGTGTTATTATGTGTATTGAAGTAATAAAGTTAATTTTTCTGCTTCAGTAATATGCATGAATAAAATATATTAGAAAAATAGAAAGCCTTTATAACTCTTGGTAACCAAAATAGAGATTGGATTTATCTTTTGAAGTGATGTTAATTAACCTAAGGTGATTACCAGAAAAAGATGTTTTTATGAGGAGAAAATGATTTTAAATTTGAGAAATATAGAAGTGTTGCGAAATGTTTAGAAAACTTTTTTTTTTAACCTATGTGCTAGTATTTTACTTGTATTTTTTTCCTTTGAATTGTTTCTTAATTTAATTTTTTCTAATACAGCTTGCACCAATATTATTTTAATTGGTTTCAGGTGTATACCATAGTGATTAGACAATCATATACTTAAAACACTTTTAATTGATTTTTTTGACAGAAGAAGAGGAGTTTGGGGGGAGAGAGAAAGAGAGATGTGAGAAACCAACAGATGCCCAACCAGGGATTGAACCCTCACCTTGGGCATGTGCCCCAACTGGGAATTGAACCTGCCATCCCTTGGTGTATGTGATAATGCTTCAATCAACCCAGTCACACTGGCCAGGGCATATATATACTTTCCTACGAAGTGATACACCCCCCCCCCCTCACCTGGTGACATACCTAGTTAATGTAATAGTAGTGGCCTGCCCGGTACACGGAGTCGTGCACGTTGAAAGGAAATTACTGAGAATTCTGGGCCTGAAGGGCACCTGTGGAGGGAGTAGGGGGAGAAAAAGAAAACTCAAACTCGGGTCTTCGGGCTTGCCATGCTGACTTGCAGCGCTGGCTTGAGGTGCTGGCTCTGGTGCAGGGACTAATGCAGGTGGTGGCCAATGGGGCAGGACTGGGCAAGGCAGGCCAGACAGGCCCTGGAGCCAACCTCCGTCTGTCCCTTCCCAGCAGGCTGCACCTGGGGCTGCGCCTGCGGAGGTGCTGCAGCTCGAGGGCATCTGCGGAGTGAGCAGGTGGGGCCCCTTGGCTCTGCCGGTGGGGATCAGCTGAAACTGGCTCTCCGACATCCCCTGAGGGGTCCCAGAGTAAGAGAAGGCACTCTGCAAAGCTGCTGTCGTACAGGGTGTGGAACGCAAATGCAAGTGTGCAGTCAACCAGATCCAGGGCCAGCAGAGCCCCAGCAACAGCATAAGCCGTGGCCGAAGGAGGAATCACGCAGCCCCGCAAGGAATCGGGCCCCCTCCTCTCTGGTGTCAGGACGCTTCACCCAGAACCACCACTGCCAAGTCACTGCAGCTCGGCAGCTCCTGCATGGAGCACCTGCCCCCTCGTGGTCAGTGTGCGTCATAGGTACTGGATGGTCAGACGGTCACTTAGCCTTTTATACATATAGACGGTGGACTATATTCCCATAATGTGTTTATTTTTGCTTGTTATTTTGTGGGGAGCAAGTTTGAATTGTTTAGAAAATTAAATAACATCATATTTAGAAAATATTTTTGAGACCTGATGAAAATCTTTCACTTGAACAGTCAAAATTCAATGGTTGAGCATCAGTCCATGAATAAGGAGGTCATGTTGCCCAGTGGGGGTCCTGAAAGAGGCAGCAATTGATGATTCTCATTATTGATATTTCTATTCCTCTCTCTCCCTTCCTCTCTGAAATCAATAAAAATATATTTTAAAAATCCTCCTGTCACATATATAACTATGTTGAATTTTTCAAGCTAGGGAGGATAATTTTTAAAATGCTTTTCCAGGATAACCTTACTTTTTCTCAAGTCTAGACCAGCCTTTTAAAATTGACATAATTTCCAAACTCAGACGCAGGACTTAGGATCAAAGATAATTGCTATCAAACTTCAAGGTCCGCACAAGCCTGTCGATCGTTATTTTGCCCCTTGCTCTGTAGAAGTTCCTAGTGTTTAAATTTTAACTAGTATTTAGAGCAATTTCAATAAAGGTAAGTTAGTTAATCCTGATATGAATGTGTATTATTTTAGGTTATCATATGCAGTGGCTTCTTTACAAATCTGGAGGTTATATTAGATACTGGCTTTCATTGTTTATATAATGTCTTTGCTTGGAAAATATAAAACCTCCTCATATTTATCATTATAAACTCAGAAACTGACTTAATCTGAAGATTTTTCATTGTACTCTTTTTTTCTTGAATGATTAAGAAATAACTACGAAGTGCTTTATGATATAAGTGTTTACCGTCTAACAGTTCTTTCCATTTATAGAGGTTAGCTTCTCTATAAATGTCTACAAAAACAGTCTTATGTTTTAGGTTATGCAACACAGGATTGTAAAGCCAGTCTTACATATATACATTTACAAATACTCCTAACTGGGTTTTTAATAGCAGCTTTACATTTTGAATATTCCTTACTTTGCATAGGTCACTACTGTGAAGGGGGAGTACCTCTCTTAAACGCTTATTTGTTCATTCACTTTTCCCTTCTTTCAACAGGGGGAAATGCAGCGTTGCCCTTCTGAATGAGACAGAGTCAGTATTGTCATATCTCGATAAAGAGGTAATTCACAATTATTCTTGTTTTCTATGTGTTTTTCTTTCTTTCTTTCTTTTTTTTTGCATAAAGCCATATCTTTTGAATTAATTTCTTTTTGTACCAAATTATTGCACCACCATAGCAGTATTATAGTAAAAGTATAATCACTAAAATGCATTTGGATAATTCGATTTTTCTGGTTGAGGCAAGAATTGACAAAAAACCCTGTGTCTGTCTGTTTCTCTCTTTTCAGTTGGTAATGAAAAGCTGTATAAAGTACAGCACGTGATTTAGCTGGTAGAAGAAATATTTTGGCTTTATGAAAACATGACTTTACTGTAATTGGTCTTCCTTTCTGCTTTTTGTTTGTTTGTTTTGTTGCCAGCGTCGTTATTAATAAATAGCTTTTCTTTTAGACTCTTTAGATGAGATTTTACCATTGGTGGTGTGCTTTCTTTCCTGGAACCCTAATAAACTTAGTCAACTAAAAATATTTCTTTCTGTAAACTTCAACAAGAAAAATTTTATCTATGTTTAGCAGGTTGAATTCGAGCATGTGCTTAAATGAAGGGAGGAAATGCTTATAAACAGAATATTCCACAGTTGTATGTGACTTATTACCATTTGTATTATGGGGAAACGTTTTACTGATGGTGTTGCTTCAGTATTTAACCTTTATAAATAGTTTCATGGTGTTTTTGTTTCCCCGAAATCTTTTGTGTGTGTGTGTGTGTGTGTGTGTGTGTGTGTATTTTTAAAAAAGAATTAAAGGGGCATATTTCTTATCATACTCAATATCATACTCCTCTTATCTCAAATGAAAAAAAAACATAAATGAAAGGATTGATAAAATATGTGGATCTACTCTGTATTAGAAACTCTAATAAAGAAAACTAAAGGGAAATTAATATTTAAGGCAGAAAAAAGGCTAAGAGTCCTTATAACTTATGCTTGTGAAATTCAGAAAAGGAAAAGAGTACTCACATCAGACTGTCCAACAGAATGGTTGATAATAACGTGGAAAATGATAATGCTAGAAATGAGCACAAAAGCAGAATTAAAAGGAGGAAACATTCACTATGTTTCTGTGTATTTTATTGGTATATTTGATTGTTGAGTGGGTTTTTAAAAAATGTTATTTTTTGCCTTCTATGTTATTTTTAGCAATTTGGATACGCTAAGGACTGTAATAGGTGAAAGTTTGCAAAGGTGTTTGTTTTTTCACCATTTACTCTTTTGTCAATCTCTGAGATAGGATCTGACCTGTAGCAGTATATTTAAGGAAACTTTAACAAAAAGTTTTTAAAAAATCTTTACTCAATATCATTGATTTTAGAGAGAGGGAGAGAGAGAGAAACATCAATGTGAGAGAAAAAAATCAATTGGTTGCCTCCCATACACACCCCGACTGGAAATGGAACCAGCAACCTTTTGGTTTATAGGATGATGCCCAACTAACTGAGTCACACTGGCCAGGACCCAGAATCTTGTTTTTATGGAATACTATACTAACATTTCACAGATTAAAAGTGACCTGAAGTGCCTCTACTTTTAAAGCTGATGGTGAGCCAGTGGTAACAGCTTTAGTTACCTAGTAACATTCGTTGTTGCTCCTGTCTTAAAAAAATAAAGGAATAACAATTCTGATTGTGTACTGTCTGTCTTTGCCCTGCACCCCCCCAATTTATTAAGGAGGTTTATATAATCTGCAGATTTTTTTCTTTTCCTTAGCATTTTTTACTTGCATAGATTGCCACATAATGGTGTGACTTTTGAACAGTTTTACTGTTTAATCTTTTTGACAGTGAAGCATGATTAAAACTCTGCAGAATTTCTTAGTATCTCCTTTCCTGTTACCTAGCCTGTAAGACCTTGAAAGGAGAAAGCTTTATCATCTGACTCCTATTTGCAGTTTGCTTGGCTGGGTCTTGGTAAAGTGCTGATGATAATGATGGGCCCTTCCAGAATATAATAGAGAGGTTCACACAGTAGGTGACCCTCAGAATCACAGTTGAAGGCAGGGACAAGACTTTACTGGCTCAGATGGCCAGAATTCAGCAAAGGACTGGTGGCTGGGTCTTCTTATCTATAATATTAGGCTCAGTAACTAGGGCTCTATTGCATTTTATGGGACCACAGATAGTCAGGTGGGTGTGCTGATGGAGGTGGTATATTAATATACCTACCTATGTGTGTATATGAATGCTTCAGAATTTAAAGGAGAACTACAGAATTACAACTAATAAATGTTTAATTATAAAATTTTACAGTGCGACACTTTAGTAAACTGTATAAAAGCTCAGCTCTTCTATAGTTTATTTAATGTGGGTGTGTGTTCATTTTAATATTTTAATAAAATGGCGGATGGACACTCGAAAAGTAAGAGTGCCTATTATCTATGAAGGCATCCATATTGTTTAGCGTGGACTTTGGAGGCTTAAGTGATATATTTAGGTGTCTTACCTTTGATTTACATGGCTTAACTTTGCTAGCTTTTCAAAATCCTGTTTTAGAGCAGTAGAATGGTTTTCTTCTAGACTAGAACAAATAATAAATCTTTATAATATACTTTTATTCTAAGCTATTTGTTTTGGCTTGATTTAATATTGTACTGTATTTCATAATGGCAATAACTTCATGTTCTCCTTAAACATTTATGATTTTATTCATCAAAGTGAAATTTTATACACTCTCTGAAGTTCTCTGGTTTCAGGATTATGACATTGGATTTATTGTACATAAAAAGTTTACCCAGATATTTTCTATCTTTTTTTTTCAGGATACCTTTTTCTACTCATTGGTCTATGACCCCTCTGTGAAAACACTATTAGCTGACAAAGGTGAAATCAGAGTGGGACCTAGATATCAAGCAGACATTCCAGAAATGCTCTCAGAAGGTATGTTTTTCTTTGGGTTTCAAGCACTATGAGAACATATACTGTATCTCAAAACTCAAACATCGGTTTCTTCAGATGGGAGAAGCAATTTTTAGGCTAAAGTTTAAAAGGGTTCTTCCAATTTTAGAATTGCAGAAAAAACAAGGGATAATAATTTATTTCATCAATTATTCATTTTCGATTTTATATTTTTATGAGTGTTTTGGCTGTTTTCACTCTTTTTTTTTTTTTAAAGGGCAAATGTAAGAACATTCATGTTGTTGAATTTGTGTTTTAATGTGGCATGCTCGTGCCTTGAGATCCTGAGTGCCCGTAAGCCATCTATCAGAGGAGGCCATGAAATCTAGTGAACAGCTACCTTTTGGTGGAGATTTTGGCTCAGCCAAGTAGCTTTATGTAACAAAGAGATTCCAAGCTTTGTATTTTAAAAACATCTTCCTAGCAAAACATATATTATAACTGCATACTTCAAAGCTTTTATTTTCTGATTTCAAAAGTAAAACATTCTTACATTAAAAAATGAGACACAAAATAAAGAAATGTATAGCATAGGAAATAAATGTCATCCCCTTTTCTTCATTTCAAAACTCTGATCAAATAGGGGATGTTTATTTTGTTCCCACTTTGGCTTATACTTCACCCAGGAATGGTCCATGTGCAGTGGCAGGTTGCACATTATATTTGCAACTTCTTCTTTCAGTTAGCAGTGAATCTTTAGCATCTTTTCCCATGAATAGAGTGACTGTTCCTTTTAGTGACTGTTCAGTTCTCAGATTTGCATAGACGTATGGTAATTTCTTTTTCCAGTCTCCTGTTGATAGATGTTTAGGATTTTTTTTATCTTGATCATTATAAATGATGCTGTTAGAAAAGCTACACATATATTTATGCTGTGTAAATAGTTTTCAAGCATAACTCCTTGGAAATGAAATGGAATGTACATTTTAGATATTGAAAATGCTTCTTTGCCATTCAGAAATTCTGTATTAACTTATAAATGAAAGAACCAGATGCCTTCAGCAATGCTGAGATGATGAGGGATTTTTTCCCCCTTCACATTTTGAATTCTCATCTTAATTTTCAAAAAGATTTAGAATTTGAGATTATGCTTGTCTTAGTTATCTTTAGCCCTTCTGTAAATTCCTTGTGTATTTTCTCCTTGGTTATATACCTTTTTATGTACTGGCAGGAGTTCTTTGAATATTAAAGGTAAACAAATACAAAAGTATTTGTCCTTTGTCTACAAATACCCTAAGCACCCTTCCCCACTTCATTATTTTATTTTTAAAACATTTTAACAGTGATGTAAATATATTTTATATTATTTTTTGTCATGTAGAAGTTTAGAATTTACTAGTCTTTTTCTTTCAGACCTGTGTGATTTGCATTATTTACAGAAATAAATCTTTTTATTTTCCCCCTCTGATTATTAAAGCATATGAGCTCTTCCATAGGTTCGTCTCTCTACCTTGCCTTCCTTCTAGAATATGCATGCAGAAAAGTTAGATCAGCAGGTACTCAGGATAGAGTTTGTGAATCGTAGGACTCATTGGTGTCAGTGGTGGGTAGGTGGGATGGCTGTGAATAATGCAGGCTGCAGACTTTCACATCTTCATGAACTTCAATATCAGGAAAGGTCAGTCAGTAATGATTAAGGTTGGAGAACAGAATGCTGTGTCTGTATTCAACTGTGTTGGGACATGTGTGTTTTGTGTGTTTTTTTAACTCGACTATATCAATTTATTATAGCTGGGAGATTGCATTTACTTACATTCTGATTTGTGCAAACCAGCTTGTCTTCCAGAAACAATTTTTGGATATTTATAGTCCTTAATGTTTGATATTCGTCTTACATCATTTAGTGTTCACTAAATTATTATTAAAAAAATACTTGATTTTAAAATGTTACACATAGTGCTATAATTTGCAAAATATATTCACCTAGCTTAGAATTTAAAAAATATTATTTTAGGAAACAATAATACATAAAATGCAATAATTTACTCTATAATCCTTCTCAAAATGGACTTGAGGTTCTTCTAAGTAAGAGGAATGACTAGACAGCTATCAGTCAGGCATCCCCTGAGCAGGCCCAAACTGACACTCGAATATCGCCCGAGGGGTCCTTAGCACTGCCATGGAGGGGGGAGAGGCTCCGCCACTGCTGCTGGCCAGCTGTGAGCTGGGCTTCTGGCCAAGTGGTGCTCCCTCTGTGGAGTGCACTGACCCTCAGGGGGCAGCTTCTGCATTGAGTGTCTGCCCCCCCTGGTGGTCAGTGCGTATCACAGTGACCAGTTGTTCCGATGTTCGGTCAATTTGCATAGTAGAGTTTTATTATATAGTATAGTCCAAGCAGTTTTATGTGTTAGAGATTCAAGTTTATTTTATCTATCTCTTAGTATATGTTTTATGACAGGGCAAGTTTTCCCTTACTTTTTAAAAAATTTATTAGTGGAAAAGTCTCATCTGTTAAGATTCCACACACACCCCTCCCCCATACTGTGGTATTTTATCATCAATTTGTCAATTTCTTCTTTTCCAGATTTATTAGGGTTCTGACTGAAATTGTATTAACATTATATATTACTTTGGAAGGTGATTGATCATTTCATAATATTGAGCAATATGTGGGTCTGCTTTTGAGGTTTCTGTTCTGTTCCACTGGTCTATTTGTCTGTTCCTGCTCTAGTAACTCACTGTTGTAATTATAGAGACTCTGAGATATGTGTTAATATCTGGTGAGGCTAGTCCCTGTATCATTTTTTAAAATGAGTTTGATTATCAGCTTGACAAACACCAGACAGGAAAAATAACAATTTTCCTATTTTAATTGGGATTGCAGTTAATATTTAAGTTATTTTAAGGAGAACAGGCATTTTGATGAGGTTAAAACATCTTAATCAGAAACAAGGATGTCTTGCCCTTTGTTCAGGCCATTTTGGGGTCTTGTGGGAGTTAAAAAATATATAGGTTTAGTCATGTAGATTTTGTGCATTACTTGGTAAGCTTATTTTTAAGTGTATAACTTATTGGCTTTATTTGTAAGTATTCAACTTTAACATAGAAAACCACCATATTTTTTATATAATTGAAGAAGTCACTTTAGTCTCTTATTTCAGCTTAAAGCATTTAACATATACTAAATGTTTCTTTTCAGTATAAATAAGTAGTCAGTTACTAGTACATACAAGATTTAAGGACCCCTTTCTTTTTTCTAATTAATGTTTTGTCAAGGGAAGTGTGTTGGGCTGCAAATAGGTATGCCAGTGGTTAAACCACACTTGAAAAACATGGATATTGTCATTCTAGAAACTTCCATATATAGCTAGTTTCCCTGTTTGCAGGGAAATTAAACAGTAGAAAATATCATATTCCAGAAAGATATTTATGGCTTGGCTGGTGTGGCTTGTTTGGTTGGTTGAGCATCAGCCTGTGCACCGAAAGGTCACTGGTTCAATTGCCAGTCAGGGCACTTGCCCAGGTTGTGGGCTCCCTCCCCCGTTGGGGTGCATGTAGGAAGCAGCTGATGGATGTCATTGATGTTTCTCTTTCTTCTTCTCCCTTCCCCTCTCTCTAAAATCAATGAAAACATTTTTTAGAAAAAGAACAGATATTTGCTTTGATGCTCTTGAGTGGGTACATTTGATCAGTGGCCAGATTCCAGTTTGCACTGGCATGGGTTGCAGAACTTGAATTAATATCCTGAGGAGGTGGCAGCATCAGCACCATGCCAGAATATATTACAGGCTTACATTCTTTGTGAACATATCTTAATGGATTCTAAGATATTGTTGTGGCATTTGTCTTGCTAGGGAATAAATCTTTTTGTGATTCATTTGTGACTGCTCACCATCTTACAAACTCCTGAATATCTGGATTGGAATGTAATTTGCAAAGGAAGGTAAAGGGTTCTTTGAGATTTTAAATCTTCATTGAGTTTGAATAAAGCACCTAGAGAATTTTCTGTAGAAAAATATATTATAATGTGCAAATTTTTGAATGATTAATTCACTGTGTTGTAACACTGAACATTTAAGAAAGAAATCTACATATTAAAATTGTGGCTGCTAAAAAGCATAGTAACATTAAATTATTAAACTATACTGAGTGGATTCACAGGTTTGGGTAAAACCTGGCTGGCTATGTTTTAGCTGAATAACCTTGGAAAAACGCCTCTAAATCCCATTTCTTCCCCTTCCAAAAGGAAATAATGTATGTACATATATAGGGGGCATAAGTAGGTCTACAGTTGTGAGTGTATGAAAAAGCTTATTCTTATATTCTTATTTATTAATTATTGTATTATTTACCACACGAACAATTGTAAACCTATGTTTGCTCCACCCTGTATAATAGGGTTGTGATGACCAAATGAAGTAATTTATTTAGCGCAGCTCTTAACACTCATTGCTAGCTACTACAGTTGTTTTTCTCCTGGTCACCACTGTCTGCTGTACTAGTTCTCTTGTCAGTGTTTGAGAACTTCAGGAGGTCTCTATCTTTGAGAGTTAAAGAGTTACATTAATAGTCTCTGTGCTACCACATATGCGTTAAGTCCTTGAATTAGCTCACGCAGGTGCAGTAGGTAAGTAGAAAATGTCATTATGGTGTGGAAGTTCGTCTAAGACTTTCTCCCATGATCCAGAAATCTCCCACGATCCCTGTATTCTTACAGGGAGCTTAAGAAAAAAAAAAAAAAAAAAAAAAAAAAAAAAGACGGACGTTTTACAGAAATATCTTTCTCTAGTGCAAGTAGTGGCTGATTTAGTGGCTTCAAAATCTGTGGCACTTCCTACTATGTTAAAACTATATGGCTGTCTAAACACTATATTATACAACTGAAACCAATGCAAAATACTAAAAGTAAATTGTAATTGAAAAAAAAACACACACCCAACTATGGAGAAGCTTAGAATTATAGATGAAGGGGCTTATGAAGATATTTCTCTGTGTTCAAAAACATCTGCACCCTGGATTCCATTTTTTATTTTGTTGAAACTATACATATGATTTATATCTCAGTGGTGGAAGCATTAGTCCAGGGTTTAAGGAGACAAAGGATTGACTGACCTTTGTCCCTGGTGCCAAAATAGGATGCTAATTCACAATTCATACAGTTTGTTGGTAAATACATTCAGTGGGAATCCAGATATTAGGGAGATCTTCATGTACTGGATGATTTGATGATGTGAGACTTGAGCAGATTATCATAAATGGAGGAGGAAAGTCAGATTATTGTGATGACTGGAATGAACAGGAGTAGAGCATGGAATTAATCAATCTTGGTCCAGCCTCTGGCTCAGACTACAGTTACCAAGACCATTCCAAGGAATACTCCTGACACTTAGCTGAGAACTTAGTTATATAGATTCCAAATAAGGTTATTCAAGAGCTTCTTAAAAGTTTTTTTTTTAATTGTAAAGTGATCAAACTGTTAAATAAATGTTATTATATGTTAAATCCAAAACGGGGAATCCTTATTTAGTTTAGAGTGACTGTTTGATATAGAACATTTCTATCTTCATTTTGTTGTTGCTATTTTTGTTCTTATTTCATGGTATTAATCTGTATCTTAGGTGTTAGTATAAGTGCATCCAGGAGTGTTTTCTTATTGTTTGCAGCGAATTTATTTTAGAATGCTTATATGGGATTCTCTTTCTGCTGTGTGCTGCCGAATGGATGGGTGAGATTGAAATATCAATTTTACTAGAATTTGAAAATTAAATGTCAGTTTTACCCTTTCGTTCTGGAGTATATATCAGAGAGAGGCTCAATATTGAGTAGCATTGTTATTTTATCTGGTATTATTTAAAAATTAAGATCTCAAATTTTTATTTTCATCATTACTATCTTTTTTTTATCATTACTATTTAACTTACTTAAAATATACTACTGGAAGATATAGAGAAGTGTAAATGTGACATACTTCTTCCTCAAGCTTTACACAGTTTGCAATTTTTTTGTTTTTAACTATGAACCTAATGTTGAATGTCTTGGCTCAGCTGAGAATTGTAAACAGTGAAAAATGAAACCCTTCCCAGCACCTTAGATCTATTTGGCCAGTACTCTTTCTACTCTGCTTGCGTTTCTTTATGTTGGGGGTGGCGATTGGCTCTCTGGTTATCTGCCTTTGAACAGGGGCAGGATGGCAAGTCCCTAGCCTGGCAGCAGTGGTTGACTTAGGAGACTACAGGTAGAATGGCTGATTCTGTCCTCCCTCTTTCTCTGTGTGAGCTATTGAAGCTTGCTTGCCCCTATACCAGGACTGAACACATTAGAAGCCCGTAGCCTGAGCTTGTCAGGGATGTTTAGCTTCATAGTATGTCAGTCAGTGCAAGGCACTGCCTGATTTTGTAGATGGAGTGATTCAAAAGCAAAACAAAGCCCAAACCAGTCCCTAGCTGATAGGAAATCCATAGCTGTAAATCAAAACTTCAGTCAACTCCCAAATCTGTTACCGTTTACTACCCTTCGTCCTCACATTGAGTCCTGCCTGATGGTTATATCTCCTTGTGAGCTATTTCTAAAACAAAGCTTCCTGCATCATCTCAGTCTTCTTTCTGTTAATGCCTGTACCATCTCTGTAGGGTTTTTTTTGTTTTCTTTTTGAGGCTTGAAATCTACCCGCTGCCTCCAGTCTGTCCCTGACATCCCTAAATCTCTCTTTGCTATCTGTTATCATTGTCAATACCACGTCGTTCTGTCTTCATCGGGCGTGTCCATAGAGCAAATCACATACCGTTGTTAAATGTGAGATGAGAAGTTTGATTCTGGTCTTGTCACCCCCCCTACTAAACAGTCAAGGGATTCTCATTACGCCCCTTTTCAGAAAATCTCTGTGGCATCTTCAATAACATGTACATAGTCCACTTTCTTAGCTATCTCCCCGGATTTCCCTTAGTGTACTCCTGACGAAACAAACTACTTTTCTATCACATTTGGAAGCCCCTTGACTTTGCTCATGTTCCTTTCTGAGTCTTATGTCCTGTGAACTCCTTTGCCTTTTAGTTCTTAGCAGAAATGCCACCTCCTGCTTGACCTCACTCCCTGACCAGCCTGAAATGATTTCTCTAATCTGTGGAGCTTTACAGCCATATCTGTATATCTCTTATGACATCTAGGGTTGTGGTTTTGTTTTTGTTTTTTTATTTGTAGCATAGTTATTTATGTGTAAGTTTTATCATAGTCTAAGCATCTTTCTGCAGTAGTGCTTTTTTGTTTTTATATCCTTTAGCATGAATACATGTTAATGACAAATGAAAATACCATATGGTGTGGTTGCATTTCTTATCAGTGTTCACTTTACAAAGTGTTCTACATTTGCTGTCTGAAAGAATCCACACACACACACACACACAAAAAAAAAAACACACACACACAAAAATGAATGTTTACCGTACATTTTTAGTGCTGTGGTTATCGCAGTCATTAGTCATATGTGACAGTATATGTGCCTTATGGGTAATAAGACTCCATTTTCTTTGCTCTCGGACAGGAGAATCAGATGAGAGGGAACAGTCAAAATTGGAAGTTAAAGTTTGGGACCCAAATAGCCCACTTACAGATCGACAGATTGACCAGTTTTTAGTTGTAGCACGGTGAGTATGACACTATTGAGTAAAAATATCTTTTCTCTCTATAAAAGAATTTATACATATCATCTTTTCTTTGTATTCTGATTTTTTTCTTTGGTTCTATTTTTTTCTAATTATGTAAGAAAGCCTAATATATATCACACCACTTCCTAAATAAGATGGTTTTTTAATAATTAGTTACTATTTTAAAAATGAAATAGATTTATTAAATTTTATAGATTAAAAAAATAAACACACCTTGTAAAAATATAAGCACTGCACAAAAGTATAAAGAGGAAATTCATCTCCTGAAATCCCATGTCTTTAATTTAAAGCAGTGATTATTCGTGTGTCAAGAATAACGCGTGCCTCACATTCCTCTTACCTGCTCCCATGCATGGGGAAGGCCGCCTGCTCAGCACCTGGCTCTCCTTTGAGAGCTCTAAGCCTGACTGCCAAACTGGCTTCCTTCCTCTCTACCTGACCTCTTTGCCTTTTTTCTTGATAAAATGAATGGGATAGGAATTTATTTTTATTTTTTTTACTTATGAAAGTGAATAATGTTTGCCTGGGTGATATGACTCAGTAGTTGCCTGCCAATCCATGAATCAAGAGATCCCTGGTTAAATTCCTCCTGCAAAGCAGGAGGGAAATGAGGTTATCATAGCATTGTAATAGAAAAATTGGAAAAAACCTAAAAGTACATCAGCAAGCAGTAATACTTAAAATGGAATATTATTTTACAACAATTAAAATGAATGAATTAGAGCCATATGTAACAGAGAGAGAAATCTCAAAAATAATGTTGAGCTTGGCCAGAGTGGCTCAGTTGGTTGAGCGTCATCCAGTGTACCAAAAGGTTGCCAGTTTGATTCCTGGTCAGGACATATACCTGGGTTGTAGGTTTGATCCCTTTTGGGGAGGGTAGCGAGGGCAGCCAATTAATGTTTTTCTCTCCCATCAGTGTCTCCCTCTATTTCTCCCTCATCCTATTGGTGGGAGTATGAGTTGGTATAGCTGCTTTGGTAAACTGCTATCATCTAACCAGAAGGCCCATATAGATGGCATAGAGATCACTATCCAAACTGGAAACAAATATCCAGCATCAGTAGAGTGGCGTGAGGAGGGGGAGCATCATGCAGAGGATGTGCCACAGCAAGGAGAGTGCATGAACACAGCTACAGCTAGCAGCATGTATGAATCCACAAACATAACTTTGAACAAAAAAAGATGGACACAAAGAGAGTACATAATAATATTTAGTTCTATTTAAGTTCCCAAATGAGTAAATTGAACCTGTAGTGTAGTGTTAGAATCCAGGACCGTGGTTCTTTTGGAGGAAGAGGGAGAGAGGGAGTAGTGTAGGGTGCTGTCATCTTCAGTTTATTGACCATGGATATTGGTAATGTGGATGCATTCACTTTGCCATAACTTTATAGCTGTACTATGTGTACTTTTTTGTTCACGTGTTATATTTTAATTACAACATTTTAAAACCTTTTTCTCAGCTAACATGTTTAAAAGAGAGATAGACAAGGAGCAAGTCATTGTCGTTTCATTTTTTAAAGTGAGGGTTCATTACATGTGGGAAGTCTTTCTAAATCATATGATAATCAGGTGGTAATTCTTTAAAATGGAAATATATATTGAGGCCTCATAAGAAGAGGTTGACTATATTTCAAGGAAAAATGTTACTGGCATTTCACAAGTTGGGCTAAAAAAGGGGGGGTCAGAAATTGCTTTGCAGTAATAGTTGAATTCTAGCTAATTCACTTCTCGTTTTTTAGCACATTTGAATGCCAAATTGTTTACTCTGTGGCGTTTCAAAATAGATCTTTCCCTCCTTTATGCCTCACAACCTACTTCTTCTTAATTTAATGATAATGACTCATATATGGTAAATTGGCTTGTCAATTCTTAAATTTTATAGAAAATGCTATTTTTATTTGGTACTTGATTTTCAAACATCCAAAAACTTGATTTTTCATTCACTACCAGAATGTGTCTCGTTAACTATAAAAAAATTAACAGTGTCTTGATTTTCTCTCTTTGTTTTTGTGATTTATTTAGTGCTGTTGGGACATTCGCTCGAGCCCTTGATTGCAGCAGTTCTGTACGGCAGCCGAGTCTGCACATGAGCGCAGCTGCAGCTTCTCGAGACATCACCCTGGTAGGCTGCTCTTTGAAATCTTGGGGTTCTCTCTTCGGCTACTTGTTTAATTTTAAAGCCAGAATAGCAGTGTGGTAGACATAAGAGCATATCTTGGCTATTGTGTTCCTTCTAGGCCAGCGTTTTTCAACCGCTGTTCCGCGGCACACTAGTGTGTGCCGCGAGATGTTGCCTGGTGTGCCATAGGTGCAGACAAGACAAGAATTTTATAATTTTTCACTATTTTACTTAATATTTCATAATAAAGTAATTATAAAATACTTTCTTTGTGTTTATTTGATTCCTATTCAAGAGAATTACTTTATATATAGTCAATATAGGCACAGAGTTAAATTTTTTAACATTTTCTAATGGTGGTGTGCCTCGTGATTTTTTTCATGAAACAAGTGCGCCTTTGCCCAAAAAAGGTTGAAAAACACTGTTCTAGGCAGGTACTTTCAGATCCTCCAGTGTTTTCATCTCTTTTGTTTTCTTTAGTATTTAGCAGTCTGGAGGTCACTTTTCTATTATATCTAATATCCTAAATTATTACTGTAATTGTTATTTATTTATTTATTTATTATTTGTTTTAGCAGAAGTATACTCAGAGGCTCAAGAAATTCTCTTTTGGTCCGTTTATACAACTGGTTTCAGAGATAGGATTTGGATTTCTTTCTTGATTCCTTCTGAGGAGTTCTCACTACCAGATTAGTCTTATGTTTCATTCTCTCTAAAATGGCTTGGATTGAAATATTATTATTGTTATCTATCTTGGATTAGGCAGCACTGAAGAAGATCTACAACATTTAAATGCCTTCTTGGTTTCCTGCTCTACCTACTCTAAATTCAGCTTTACTTGGACTCTTTCTATATGTTGTTCTTGTGTTGAAATTATGTTTTTTGGTGCCATGAAGTGGACATCTTTGAGAAATTTCAAAAGATGCATTGGTCTGCATCTTTAATACCGTTTGCCCAGCAGTGTCAGGCCTTCCACTTTGATGTTAAAATATAAGATCCTGAGGGATTTCTAGAAAAATGAGTGGGGCTGGTTAAAAATTGATTATTAATATGTTGATGACATGAGTTTTGCTGATTATTTTCCAAAAAGAACATGTGAAAGGCTAAGTTGTTTTTTGTGCTTTTAAATGAAAATTGATTTATCACTCAGCTGAATTTGGAGAGTCAGGTTCTTTCTTTTCTTTCAGTGTTTGCAGGCGGGTAAGAGGTGAGGTAGTACCTTTCTCCATCAGGTGACCAGACCATGCACCTGAAGACCTCCCAGTGCAGAGAGGGCAGGTTGGGGAACTGCAAGAACCTGGGTGGCCTGTCAGGTGGTTTTCTTGTGGCTTTTCCTGTGAGGACTGCAACTGAGCTCTCAGCTCTCCTAACCTGACACATCCATTTATCCAAGGCAGTCAATGTATGCCACTTGTCAAATCGCCAGTAATTTTTTAGGAGCAGGTACTTAATCTATCAGCAGATTGCAAGGTCTAACTTCCTCATAGCTAGACTGTGAATTTCAAACACTGCTAGTCTAAGGCATATAATAATACTTATAATTATTAGAGTGTTGAAGCCATGGAGGCTTCATAGATTTCACCTACGTTTCATTAAAAAGTAAAGGGAAAAATAAAGAAAAGAAAGGAAAATGTACTTTGTACAATATGCAAAGGAAAAAATCATCAGTTTACAACAATAACTACATTGACCTTTCCTCTGCCCCTTTGAGGAAACAGAATTCCTTAGAACAAAGTAAACCTTAAGGTGGGTAGTAAGTAGTAGTTGGTGGATGCCCTAGCCTGTTACTTCCTGTTTGTTGTCTACACCCACGTGGCTGGGGGGCGGAGGGCCATGGACATTGTCAGGGAGGTATGGCGGCTGCAAAGCCTCAGCCTCAGAGAACAGGCGATTGTGTAGGTACTGGATTTCTCTTTTGCCTGGACTCTGAAGACTAAACCATTTGGAAGGTAGGATCCTAGAAAAAGAATTTTTTAAGTTGTTTGAGGCTTTAGAAGTCGTCTAGGATAGACTGTGTTAGAGATAATGGCCAGGTAACATATAAAGATTCACATTTAATTAGTGACAGAATCAGGACTAGAAACTTAGGTCTCCCAGTGCTAAGTCTGATTCCGGGAAAGGTCAGGATGTGTTGATTTAGTAGGGAGGAAATTTTATCCTGAAACTTCTCTAATTCCAATATTATGTGTGATCTTTTAAAAATGCAACTTTGGTTTTGCTGTCTCCCATCTTATATCCTTTCAGTGGCTTTTGATTGCATTTAGGGTAAAAAACCAAAAACAATCACCAGTCAACAAGACTAGGGGATTTTCGTGTGGCCTCTTTCTCCAGTCCCACGCCCACACTTTCCTCTGTGTCCTTCCGGCTCTAGCCAGGCTGTATCCTTGCTTTGGTTCCATGGTTTGCCTCCCTTTGCATGTCCCGTTCTCTTTACCTGAATACTCTCATAGCCCCACCTAGGTAACTCTCAGTCTTGTTTCAAATCTTGTCTAATCCATCAGTCTGGGGCAGGCTTCTTTGTGATGTGCTCATGCAGAGACCAGCTATGTTCCTCCATGTTAGTGTTTATGCTTAAACACTCATTTTTGTATTATCTGCTTAATGTCTGTTTTCTCCTTCCTATTCCCGACATGTCACCTTGTAATATTCATTAATGTATGACTGTATCTGTTTTTCCTCATTGTTGAATCCCTAGCAACAAACATTTTCCCTGGCATATATTAGTACACTGGTGTTCAGTAAATATTTGAGAATGAATAACTTAATTTCTATTTCTGGGACAGATTTTTAAAAAATAGATCATTGGAGCCGAAACCGGTTTGGCTCAGTGGATAGAACATTGGCCTGCAGACTGAAGGGTCCTGGGTTCGATTCCTGTCAAGGGCATGTACCTTGGTTGCAGGCACATCCCCAGTAGGGGTTGTGCAAGAGGCAGCTGATCGATGATTCTCTCTCATTGATGCTTCTAACTCTCTATCCCTCTCTCTTCCTTTCTGTAAAAAATCAAATATATATATATATATATATATATATATATATTTGATTAATATATTGATATATATATATTTGATTAATATATATATTTGATTAATATATATATATATATATTAAAAAATAGGTCATTGGAGTATATTATTTCTATTCCATTATTGTAATCTTTTACTGAGTGCATCTCATCACTAAGATGATATAGATTTGAATTCTAATATTGTATCATCAGAATCAGAACTATACTGATAATCTGAAGACCAGGAGTCATACAGAGATTTAAGTACAAACTTGATTTAAAATTATAGTAAAATATATACAACATACCAATAAAATTTATCATTTAACCATTTGTAAATATACTGTGCTCTGGCATTAAGTAGCCACATTGATGTACAACCAGCCATCAGCACCAACCATCTACAGAACTTTTCATCAGCTGAAACTCTGTACACATTAAATAGTAACTCCCCATTGCCTGTTCCCTAGCCCTTGGCAACCATAATTTTACTTCCTGTCTCTGAATTTGGCTATTGTAGATACCTCATATAAGTGGGACCATACGCTATTTGCCCTTTCATGACTTGCTTATTTCACTTAGCTAATGTCATTTAGTTAAGTTTCATCCATTTTGTAGTACCTAGTGTCAGCATTTCTTTCCTTTTTAAGGCTAAATAATAATATTGCATTGTGTGTGTGCATCGCATTTTGTTTATCCATTCACCCATCAACAAAAACTTGGATTGCTTATACCTTTGGCTATTGTGAATAATGGTCTGACTTATGCAAATGGATACAGTTTTATGATTCTATGGTTTTCCTCCCCTGGAACTGTAGCTTATGATCCATATAGTCTTTATGCAAGTGACTTAACCTCCCTGTGTCTGTTTCATCATTTGCAGTGGAAATAATAATACAACCTACCCACCCTGTGTCAGAGATTATGTCTGACAAGAAGAGGTATTATAGCCATACCTCTGTAAGTTGCTAGTAAGTGTGTCCAAGCTTATAGAACTTGCTGGAACTGTAGTAGCTCTCCAGAACATGCCTTAGGCTGATTTTCCTGGGCCTGGGTTCCCTGAGGGGCATAGAACTCTCTGACATTGGCTGTCCAGGCTAGATGGAAGATATCTGATTTATAGCTGTGTCACAAATCTTTTTGAGCTTCCATCAACATTCCAGAAGAAATTAGAACCAACAGTTTATACTCTTCACTTAAGGTAGTATTCATAAACACTGGGCTTTTATGCCTCTTGAAAGCCCATTTCAGGCCCCGTCCTCACTGGGAGAGAAAGCAGGCGATGTCTCAGTGTCCTGAACAAGACCTTTGGCATCCTTTCTCCAGCCTCCAGAAGGGTCTGTCTCTGAGTTACTATGCAGCATCAGCTTAAGGATTAAATGAGATAATTCTTGTAAATAATTTAGAACAGTGTCTGGTACCATGTAAGAGCTCAATAAATATTAGTTATTATTGTTGAGATGATGATGATGATGACGACGACAATGATGCACAATCTTTGTTGAGTCTCCTTTACTTCTGATTTTGTAGCATTATAAGGGACTTTGTGATGCCATTTTTACTGTCATTGTAGTACATTATCATATTTGAATATGGTCATTAGGCCATGATTAACCACACTTTTTTATGATTGTTACAAGAATATCACTCTATAATTTCTCCTTACAACAAGGTATAATTTTTATAGTAAAAACTTCCCATCAAGAAAAACTTAGTAAAAAGAGGAAGTTGATTTAACAAATAATAATTTTAGTCATCAGATATTAACCTTTATAAAAATGATAGCCATCAATCTTGTGCATAATTCTCTTTATTTGTGAGTCCTATTCAAATCATATTTTTCACTTAGGACCTTGAGGATACTGGAGATTTGAAGAGAGCTTGAAAATCACAGTCATCACATTATTTAAAGAAACTGTACTCAGCAGAATATATAAATCTTTTGGTTAACATTTTAGGCATTAACTTACTAGTACACCAGAAATCTAGTCTTCAATATGATTACAAAATTGATAAAATGAGAATTCATATAATTTTTTAAAAAGTCATTTTGCTTATGAGTACCATCTCATAAGCAAAGCTGTATAATTAGAACTAATGGACTATCATTGCAGTAAAAATATGCAACTTGAAATTCTTCTTCTAAATACTTCATTAAGGCAGTAATATTCTATATAATGCACACTTCTTTTTTCTGATTATCACTAAAATGATACTAAATGAGCTTAGAAATACTGCAAATTGTCCTCAGAGAATTGTTTGTGTGTGTTAAGGTATATTTATCCATCTTTTTCTTTCAAATTTAAACTTAAATTATTTTTTCTTTTTGGTATATGTAGCCTTTCACTCTACTTTTTCTCCCATGAATTTAAGAAGCATCAGAAAAATCACTGTAGATCTGAGCTGTGGAGAAATATAATGAAAATTATTTTAAGTTTTTTTGCCTAGGCTTAGTGGCTAAGAGATGTGGATTTATAAGTATGAGTAAGTGAAGGTGTGGGTTTATAGTTTTTAAAATAAATCTTTGTATTTTAGGATAACATAAAAGTAGTACTGAGATTTCCTATATTTCCTTCACCCAGCTCGCTCTCCCTCTCCCTCTCTCTCTCTCTCTCTCTCTCTCTCTCTCTCTCTCTCTCTCACACACACACACACACACACACACACACACACACACACAGAGGATTTGTGCATTGGTGGGGGACATGGCCTGGTTCGATTACCCATCAGTGCACATGCCAAGGTTGTGGGCTCAACCCCCAGTGTATGACATGCAAGATGTAGCAGATCAGTTATTCTCTCTCATCACTGATGTTTCTGTCTCTCTCTCCCTTCCCCCTCCTCTCTGAAATCAATAAAATAAACAAACAAATAAATAAATGTTGATAAATTTGAAACTTAGGAAAAATCTCCTAGACTGACATATCTGACCAAACTGATCTTAAGTTGGATAAAATCTTATTTTAATTACAACCACAACCCAAATTGAGGAACATTCAATAATAATAATAATAATAACAACAACAACAACAACAATAGTTATAATGGCCTGTACTTTTCAAAATGTCACAATTATGGAAGACAGAAAGAACAAGGAACTGTTCCTTCAGAATTGAAGTAAATTGAAGAGATATGACTACTAAGTGCAATAAATGATTCTCAAGTAGACCTTAAACCAGAAAAAAAAAATATTTCTTTTGTTTTAAAGGACATTTCTGAGACAACTAGCAAACCAGACTAAAGCCTTTAGATTACATAATGGTACTATAGCAATATTCATTTCCTGAATCTGACTATTGTACTGTGGTTATAGTATTTATAATCTTAAATATTAAGTAGACTAATAAAATTAGTGGGTTAAAAATTGGTCTTAAAAGTCTGGAATAAGCACACCAGAGTAAACCCAGAGAAATATAAAACAAAGAAAATAGTAAAGAACAAAAATAAATAGACACACAATACAGAAAATCAAAATCAACTGGTTGACTATTCTGTGTATCAGTTAGCCGTCATCAAAATAACGTTACATGATACAGATTGGGTTCCTGGGAAACAGACCTTGAGATGGAGATTTGCATGCTGGAAATTTATTAGGGAGGACCCCTGGGTAAGTACTTGGAGGACTGAATAGAGGGAGAAGGTGGACTCTATGGTGCAATGTGAAGGAAGGCCTCAGCTGACTCCATAGGTTGCTCTGAAGAGTTGTCCCAAGTCACTGTGGAGGTCTAGGCCTTGACATTCCTGAATCACTGGTTGCAGGCTGTCCTAAGAAGAGAGCATGGCCTTGGGTGATGAATCTTTCTTAAATTGAGATCATTTCAAAGAGGACCAACAGCTGAGGACTATCTGTTCACAGCACTTCTAGCACTGGCTAAGTAAGTTCTTTATGTTTAAAGGGAAAAACACAGTATCCATTAAACTGCCCAGAATTTCAGTGGCTTACAACAACAAGCATTGATTTTTTGGTACATTCTTTGTCTAGGATTCGGCTGAACTAGACTGGGCTGATATAGGCATCAAGCTACAGGTTGTGAACAGATCTCCTTCATGGGTCTTCTTCTGTTGACCAAAGTCAGTAGCACAAGAGGGCCAGTCCAAATGTAAAAACACATTCAGGGCTCAGTTGAGTCACATGTCTAAGCATCCTGTTGGCCAGTCAAGTCACATGTCCAGGTCCAACTTCAATGGAGTAGAAGAATACCCTCCAGTGGAGGTCCAGGGGAGGAAGCGAATATTTGCTAAAGAATAACCCAGTCTACCATAGTGTGATTCTGCTTAATGAACACAAGATGAGAATTTCACTGCCAGGATTTAATTGTCAGTCCTTCTCTTAAAATATTTCTATTTGTCATCTCCATCTGTTATGAATGAGATGAAATGTGACAACACCTTCAGTGCTATTAGGCAAAGAAAACAGCTTGTTCTTATGATCTTTAAAATTTATATTTGAATGGATCTTGTATGTTATTTGTATAGCTATTGAAAAGATGGCAACTTTGTATTTATCTGGAGGGAAGACTCAGTTTTTTTTTAATGTTTAGTTTTTAAGTTCTCTTATTTTAAACTAAGCTATATATAAAGTGTATTAAATATCGTATATTTTAGGTACACAGCTTATACATTTTTACGTATATATACATGTAACCACCAGGTGTAGATTAAAAAACAACAACACCATCCTGAATCCCCAAAAGGTTTCTCTCGCCCCTCTCCTATCAGTGTCCCCCACTTCCCTTTTGAAGTAATAACTGTCATACTTACCTCACTATCAGTTAATTGTTACTTTTCTCAAAGTCCATATAAATGGAATCAGCCAGTATGTTCTCTAGCATGTATGTCTAGCTTTTTGTTATCTTACTGATAAACCATAGTCATTGATTATATGTCAAACTCCTATGTCTTTTTTTTTTTTAGCTTACTTCTGTGAATCTTTACTACTGGGCTTTGTCTCTCCTATTATAGAAAGTGTCTTTCGTGTTTTACGAATACATTTTCAGTGTAAGATTAGGCAATAAAAATCCATTTAAAAAAATGCTATGCTGGAGGAGGTCAATGGGAAAAAAGGGGGACACTTATAATACTTTCAACAATAAAGATAAATTTTAAAAAAGAAACTGTTATCTGTGCCAGAAAGATGGAGTTAATAATAGGAACTCCAAGCAAATAATATGATCTGCTTTCCTTTGTGAAATTAGTTATCGATTTCAATAGAATTGTTCCCTAGGAATTCCACAGTGCATGTGCCTGATGGGAATGTACATATTTATTTTGTACATATACTGATTATTATTGCACTCTCTTCTAAGCTGTGGAATAAATGTGGGCTTTGGAGGTTTCATAGCTCCTGGTGAGCTTTGAATGGGTGAGTCTGCCCCATTCTTTCCATTTGAGTTGTGGCACAATACAGGAGCTAGTCTTCCAAAAGCAAATGCTAACTTCACAGTTTAGTAACACAAACACTCTTATCAATTGAGATTTTGGTAATAACTACTTAGAAAGGTTGAGAAAGTACTTTGGTTCTTTGGAGTCTTATTAGGTAATAGCTCATTATCAGTTTTAAAAGTGACTATAAGAAGAGCATTTTCATTCATCTAATGTGAACAAAAGACAGAAAATCCATTTATGCTTTGAGTGGTTGGTATAATATCAGTTGAGAAAAACTCATTTAATTCTGTCATTTCTGGTTTCATAGCACTCGTTAATTATAAAAATTACTTCTACCTCCTAAGGAATCTCAGCAACATTATTAATTTGTATAATTATTGATTTTGAGTACCATTTAATCTTTTTTAGTTTTGTTATTCATTATAAATACTGGAGGCCCGGTGCACAAAATTCATGCACTTGGGGTGGGAGGGAGGGTCCTTCAGCTCGGCTTGTGCCCTCTCACAGTCTGGGAGCCATAAATGATTATTTTAAAAACTCCTAATAATAAAAGGCTAATATGCAAATCAAAGAGAAAAGGAGAGAGAGAAAGAGAAACATCAATGATGAGACAGAGTCAGCATTGTCTGCTTCCTGCACTTCCCCGTCTGGGGATTGAGCCTGAAATCTAGGCATGTGCCCTGAAGGGGAATTGAACCATGGACACTCAACCACTGGCCAGGCTATCTTTCTTTTTCTTTCTTTGCAGTTGTGAATGGGATTGTTTTTAAAGTTCTCTTTCTGATTATTCTTTATCTATATAATCTATATAATAAAGAGATAATATGCAAATAATCCGTTATGGCGTCACAGTAATGACCGTTCAACAGGCTGCTCGAGCAGTAGGCATACTTGCATGAGGCTCGCTTCCCTGCCCCTGGCCATGGGCCGGGGAAGTGAGGCTGCGTCCCCTGCCTGGCGCCAGAGTCCTCTTTTTCTCCCAGGTGCAAGCACCCAACAAACCCCCCATGACACCATGCCCTGCCCAAGAGCACTCTGCCCGGGGACGCCACTAACCCCCAACCCCTGCAGTGGGGGGGGGGGGGGGAGGGCAGAGCGAGGGGCAGCACCCACATGGCAGGAAGCCGGTTCTAGGGTCATGGTCAGCAGACATCAACCAGGGGGGTATGAGCATCAGGGGTGACCCCCGAGAGAGTGTGGACCCAATATAAAGGAAGGGCCCCGGGCACGACAGGGAGTGGATGTCGAGTTAAGGACAAACAACATGGGAATCCCATGGCCTCAGACGCACAGGGCCTCCTCCGGCCATGCAGGATGGCCATGGGGAAAAAATAAAAAACCACCACGTTTTTCAAATCTTAAAAGTTTTGAAGTTTTGGAACCTAGTTTATTCTCTCCTCTTAGGAGGAAAATGTTACACCCAAGGTACTTTTGCAAAAAGCCAGTTATATCATTGTAAACTATATTTTCTCCTTTCAAATTACTCTTCAAATCACTCTTCCTTGAAATATATATCTCTTAAAAATCTCAACCAAGTTAACTCTTAACATGGATAAGTTTTGTTTGTTTTTTTTGGTTTGTTTTATATAGATTTGTAATTTTGTTTTGTCTTACTATCATTCATTCTCAGTTCCATTTATTTCTTTCTATTTCTCCTTTCTTAGTCCATCATTTTCTTAATCCAGTCTGAGAATTTTTTTTCTCACTCTCTGACATATGATTTCCACCCCCCTTGATATATATATATTTTTATTGATTTCAGAGAGAGATAGAAACATCAATGATGAAAGAGAATCATTGATCATCTGCCTCCTGCACTTCACACACTGGGGACAGAACCTGCATGCTGGGCAGGTTCTGAAATGGTTCAAACCGTGACCTCCTGGTTCATACATAGATGCTCAACCACTGAGCCGTGCTGGCTGGGCAACATGATCTATTTTTTTAGGATCTTCTTCAGGAAGGCTGTGCCAGCCTTGTATAGTAGCTGAAGTGACTTTGGCATTTTTAACAGAAAGGATGATAAAACATACAGGACTTCCAATTTAATGCCTGGAGGTCCTGGATATCCATATTTAGGTTGCTATATCAATTGAATTTATTTTTTTTTAAAAAAGGCACAAATCAACATTTTCTTAAAGCAGTAAATGATATTTTATTTTTAAAAAATATATATTTTATTGATTTTGTACAGAGAGGAAGGGAGAGAGATAGAGAGTTAGAAACATCGATGAGAGAGAGTCATCGATCAGCTGCCTCTTGCACACCCCCTACTGGGGATGTGCCCGCAACCAAGGTACATGCCCTTGACCGGAATCGAACCCAGGACCCTTCAGTCCCCAAGCTGACACTCTATCCAATGAGCCAAACCAGTCTCGGCAGTAAATGATATTTTAAATAATTGTTTAGTAATCTGTTGTTCAATTTTTTCTTAATTTTGTGAGAAAATACTACCTCAGTATATGTTGTTAATTAAGTACATTATGTACTTTAGTATCTGTTCTTAAATAATCTAGGAGGTTTGCATTTATGCCTGATCTTTTCTCTCCATTTTGTTTGTTCTTTAGTTTCATGCTATGGATACATTATATAGACACAGCTATGACTTGAGCAGTGCAATAAGTGTGTTAGTGCCACTTGGAGGACCTGTTCTATGCAGAGATGAAATGGAAGAATGGTCAGCCTCGGAAGCTACTTTGTTTGAAGAGGCACTGGAAAAATATGGCAAAGACTTCAATGATATACGTCAAGACTTTGTAAGTAGAAAATTGTGAATGATATAAAATGTTGAAGTTGGGGATATTTTATTTGTTTTAGAAATCTGTGACTCAGTAATTTTTATCTGCTCAACATAGAATGAAGGCCAGTATTATAAAGGGAGAAATTGACATTTATTCTGGGAAGTAATTGTGAATAAGACCCAGGAGTCCTTGCTGTAAACCTTGGCAGTATGAATTCATCCTCTTCACCTTTCTGAGGTCTAAGATTAAAATATGGACTGATTGTCTAACCATTTGCACTAAATATATCTAAGTCCTGCCTCTGAAGCTTGTTGCCCTCCTTTAGACCTTCAGTGATTTTTCTAGTTGTCTGACTAATTGTTGAGCCTAAAATTTTGGTGTGGACCTTTAATGTGGAAACAACCTATAAAGCAGAATAGGAGAATTTGCTTGATAGGCTTTCTATCTTTGACTCCTTTTAACGATATGCAGTATCTAATTTGCCCTTTAAATATTAGTCATTTTCTCTATTATGTAGTTCCTTTTGTCTTTGTGGAATTGCTTTAATTAAGTTTATAGTCTCTTCGAAATGGAGAAATTTCCATTTGAGAAGTCTATAAATAGATTTCTATGGCAGCCATTCTTTATAAAAATTATGAAAATAGAATCTTTATAGACTATGAAGTATTTAATGCGAGTTAATATCCTGCCTTTTATGTCGTTGAGTTTTTGTTTGAATTATTCCTTAAGAAAAATTATTACTATCGATATGGATACATTAAATTCCAAACATGATAATTAAAGCTGTTAATGTCACTAACATCTGTTTTTCTGGCAAAACTTCATTCATAGCCAGATTGTTATATGTCATGATTTCAGTTTATAGGAGGTGCAGGTGAGGATTTAAAATGCATTGGTGACATTTAGCTTCAGTTGGTCAGTATAACGCACCAGTGTGATGTTATTTATTTATTTATTTTTAAAAATATATTTTATTGATTTTTACAGAGAGGAAGAGAGAGGGATAATTTCTAATGATCTGTTTTTTAGTTCACATATTGTTTTTTTTCTGCTTGATCAAGTCTATTGTTGATGTTCTGCATTGTATTTTTCACGTAATTAATTGTATTTTTCCAGTTTTAGAATTTGTTAGGTTCCTTTTCACTTATTCTGTCTCTTTGTTGAACTCATTTTATTTGTATATTGTTTCACTGATTTTATTGCATTGTCTATCTGTACTTTCTTTTAATTTATTGAACTTTCTTAAAACAATATTTTTTTAAAAATTCTCTTTCAGGCAAATAGTAGATATCCAGTTCTTTGGAGTCAGTAACTAGAAAATTGTTGTATTTCTTTGGTGTCATGTTTCCTTAATTTTTCATGTTCCTCATGGGCTTGTGTTGATGTCTGTGGATTTGCTAGAGCAGTCACCTCTTCCGTAGTTTGCAGACTGCTTTTGGTGGGGAAAGGCCTTCACCAGCAGGAGGTGCAAGGGCACTGGCTGATTGGGGCCTGGTGTTTCCAGCCCCCACGTGGGTCAGGTGATGTGGTCACATTCAGCTCCATCAGCTGAAGCCAGTGTTGCTAAGGATTGCAGGGGTCCTCAGGCTCTCTGCTGTGGTGGTGAGACTCTCACAGTCTTCAGTGACAACGGCTGCTGGGGAGCCTCCTGATCTCTCTTCTCTCAGGGGCTATGTCACAGCCAAGGGATCCCTCTTGGCAATGGGTCTGGCTTCGGAGGGACCTTTGGTGGTATTGGTGTGAGGCATGGACACAGTTGGATCCGTCACAGAGCCAGGAGTGGAGCGTCTATGCTCTCGCGAGTGGCAGCAGTGTAGGGTGTGGGTGCTGGCCAGTTTCCATGGCTCTGGTACCTGAGATGTGTGCACATGTGGAACAGCTATGGAGCCGAGGTCTGAAGTACAGATACATGTGGAGCAGCCAGGACTTTGGGGTCCAGGGTATGCACAGAGTTGGAGGTAGGGGCTCACAGCCCTGTGACAGGAATGGGGGCACAGCAATGTCTTCTGGGAGTGACCCAGCAGCATCTCCTAGCAGCAGCAATGGCTGTTGGTTACCTCAGTGTCAAAAGTTGCTAGCTTCCTGCAGAGCAGGCTGCTGTGGTCCATGCCAGCATGCACTGCGGAGTCCTGTGTTGGGAAAGCTGCAGGAATTCTGTCCTGGGCTCTCTGTAGGGCAGGTTGTCTGGGATCTCAGTGGCACACACCTCCTGGCTTATATTGATAGCCTCCACCCTTCTTCTTTGCACTGAGACATCCATTTTAAGATGTCTCAGCTAAGCCATCTCCCCAGTGATCCTCTCTGTGTGGTAATTCATTAATTGCTCCACTGAGTTGCTGTAGGTTCTTGAGTCTTGTGCCCTCTCAGAGCTGTTTTTGTTTGTTGATAGCTATCCATTTACTATTTGTTTTTCTTGGAATGGGGTGGGGGGTCGGGGGGAGGCAGACCAAGACTGGTAGCTCCTATTCCTCTATCTTGCTCCCATCCACTCTAAGTTGTCTAGTTTACTGTCATAAGGCTGCTCAATAGTCTTATTACCCCTTTAAGGCCTTATATGGACATATGAGCTAATGTGTCCTCTCACACTCCTGATGTAGCTCTTCTCTCTTTTTCCCTCATCAGTCTGGCTTTAAGGCTTTCTTACTTAATTTTATTGATCTTTGCAAAGAAGCAGCTTTTGGTTTGATTGACTTTCTGTTTCATTAATTTCTGTTTTTATGTTTATTATTTCCTTCCTTCAGCTTGCTTTGAACTAATGTGCTTTGTGTTTTCCTAGTGTCATTTTAAGGTTGAATGTTAAATCATTTATTTGAAACATTTCTTGTAATGCAGTCATTTATTGGTAACATATATTTAGCTAGTAATGATTTATTTCAGCCTTGCCTGAAAAACATTTTACTGTTGCCTTTAAAAAGATATTTTATTCATTCTAGGATTCATTTATTTTCTTTCACAATTTTCTAAAGATGTGTATTTGGCTTATGCAGTTTCTAATGAGAAAGTTCCTCTTTATGTAAATGTTTCTTTTTCTTTGTGTTCAAGATTTTTCTTTACTCTTTGGTTTTCAGTAGTGTTACTACTACGTTTTGCCTAGGTGTGTTTTTCTTTGTAATTATTCTACTGTAGTTCACTTAGTTTCCTAGAGCTGAGATTTTTCTGTTTGTGTGTTAGTTTGCATAATTTGTATTGATTTATCTTTTCTTGGCTATATCCAGCAAACTGATTAACTTGTTAAAGGAATTCTTCAAACATGATAGCATGTTTTTCCTCACATGTATACTTCATTCTTTTTTATGCTTTCTCTCTGTGTTTAAATTCGCCATCTGTTTGTGTTGTCCACCTTTTCAACTGGATCCTTTGTTATAATTATCATAGTTTAACAGGTTAAGTGCCAACCCTGTTTTGTTTTCCTTTCCAATTTCACCGATATGCTGGCTGCACCAGTGACTGACCGGTCCTGATGGAAAGTATAGTGTCAGTTACTGATGACTGACATGGCGCTTAATGTGTTAATATCTGATACTTCCAATATTTGGGTCATATTGGAGTCTATATCTGTTGCCTGATTTATTTCTTGAAAATGAGACATTTATTTTCATGCTGTTTTTTAATGTCTTCTATCTTTGAGTGGATATGGAACATCCTGTGTAAACAATATAGGCTGAGTTAAGCAGTATTTGTATTCTGAAATGAGCATGCCTCTTCTAGGTCATTATTGTAGGGGATTGAGTCTGCTGGTTAATAATGGGCCAGGTTTGGGTTTTCCTGTTGTTCTTTTAAAGAAAGGAGGAAGGAAGGGAGGGAGGAAGAAACATCAATACCTACCCAGGAGAGAGAGAGAGACATCTAATGGTTGCCTCCCACATGCACCCCAAACCACAACCTCCTGGTTCTCAGGTCGACGCTCAACCACTGAACCACACTGTCTGGGCTTATGTTTTGTTTTTCCCATATATTTTTTTCTATTATTAAATTCTGGTTTAATTCTGTTCTGATCAGAAAACATATTCGGTAAAAATCAAATTTTACATTTTTATGACTTGATTGCTTCTGACCCAGTGTATGTATGGCCTGTTACGGTGAATGTTCTGTGTGCTCTTGGAAAGAATAGATATTTTGCTGTTAGGTGGAATGTTCTGTAAATGCTACTTAGATCAATTTTATTGATAGTGTTGTTCAAGTCTTCCGAAGCCTTACTGATTTTCTGTCTACTTGTTCTATTACTTATTAGAGAGCTATTACTTATTGAGAGAGTAGCATTAAAAGTCTCTAGCTATAATTGTGGAATTTCTATTATTCCTTTCAATTGTAATTAGGCTTGTGCTTTAATTATGTTGAAACTCTGTTGTTAGATACATGCACATTTAGGATTGTTATGTTCTCATGGTGAATTGATCATTTTATCTTTTAAATCATGCTTCTGTATTCATGGCGAAGTCTACTTTATTTTCTATTAATATAATTACTCAAACTTTATTTTTTTTTTACATGATATATCTTGTTTTCATCCTTTTATTTTTACCTTATTTATGTCCAAATGGGCTCTTTGTGGACAGAATACAGTTGTATTTTTTTTAAAATACATTTTATTGATTTTGTACAGAGAGGAAGGGAGAGAGATACAGAGTTAGAAACATCGATGAAAGAGAGTCATCGATCAGCTGCCTCTTGCACACCCCCTACTGGGGACGTGCCCGCAACCAAGGTACATGCCCTTGACCGGAATCGAACCAGGGACCCTTCAGTCCCCAAGCCGACGCTCTATCCATTGAGCCAAACCGGTTCCGGCTGCTACAGTTGTATTTTTTTTAAAAAAAGTAATATGACAAGCTTTGCCTTGTAGTTGTAGTGTTTAAAACTAATATAATTGTCAGTTTAAATCCATCATCTGAGCACTAATTTTCCATTTGTCCCATTGTTTTTTCTCCTTTCCTCCCTATTGATCAACTTTTTATGATTCCCTTTAATCTCTACTAGTAGCTTACTAATTAAACTTTTGTTTTATTTGTTTAGTGGTTTACAGTATGCATCTTTAATGTACCACAGTCTGCCTTTCAACCAAATACCACTTAGATTACATAGATTATAAGAATTATATAACAATGCACTTCCAGTTCCTCCACATTACTGTGCTTTTGTTGATGTACACTCTATGATCACTCTTTTTTTTGCTTTAGATAATCAGTGATCTTTTAAAGAGATTTAAAAAATACTTTTTTATAACTATAAATATATAAAATATATTTGCTTATATTTATTTGTTATTTATTTATTACTTTTTACCATTCCTGTCTCTGTTCATTGCTTTATGTAGATTCAAAATTTTATCAGCAGTAGCGGGGGCTTTCTCAGGCTCCTTGCTGGGGCCCAGTTCTGTCTGGACACCCGATGGAGACCTGTGGCAAGTGTGTGTGGGCTCCCCTTGTGTCTAGAACTTTCTTCTGTTTAACAGTTGTTGTAGCCCACAGTTCACCTTTGGTAAATTTTTTGTGTTCTTCTTACTTTAATTTTTATTGGTCACCTGTTTCTTTTATGCTCTGCCAAAGTGAAGATAGTTCATGAATCCTGTGTCTCCTCAGAATGATTTTGGAATTCAGTTGATTGACTTGTAACCTTAGCTTTTAGATAGACTCACAAATCATAAGGGTTTTTGTAGAGTATGTTTCCCCCCCCTAATTTTTAGGGCAGGAATGACATTCTCCTGTGGATTTCTACATCCTAAACAGAAACAGAACCTGAAATACGTAAAGTAACCTATAAAGGTCAAAGTTTAAAATAGCCAGGTCTTTCTCTCTTCATGCAATCATGTCAGTTTAACAAAAATATTTCCTAGCTGTTTCAGATAACAAAAACACAGTAGCTATTATGAATAGAATGGGATATAAATTTGGAAATTTGTTGCTAAAATCATTTGAGAGGGTTGGAGAAGTAGGCCCCAGGCTAGGTATACATTTATGTACAAATACGGTGTATCTGATTGGGAGAAATAAATCACAAGGGAGTCTTGGAAATAGAGTTTGGATTTCTGATCTTCACATTAGAGGAAAGTGAAACTGCAAGGAAGTTGGAAAGGATACTGAACAAACTGTAATTGGAAGCGACAGAATCCATTTGAGTGAGCTAGTTTAAGGAGAAAGACATGTATTACAGGGTGTGAGAAGGCTTACACAACCTCTAGGAGTTTCCAGGGATCCAAGTTTTGATGCTTCACAGCCAGGACTTGTGAAGCCAAGCGCACCCCACAATGGCAGTATCCTAACAGGAACCCCACTACAAAGACTGCTGCCCTTGCCACCAGTCTTGCTCAATTTCTGCTCCGCTTTGGTTCTGTCGATAAATGCCACATCTCTAAGGTCTATTCTCCAAGTACTTCACTTCTTACCAATTTTTGTTTAGAGTGCTTTTGATTATGGGTGAGGGAAACTCATCTTCACCTAGTTTAGAATAAATGTATGCACTATATTGGAGTTCTTAGTTGCTAAGTACAGAATTCACTATATCTAATATCAGCAGAAAGGAAAGTTCTCATAGAATCTTCAGTGGACAATAGAACCAGGCTTGGATGCTGTGCTTTTCAGGAACATTGGAAACACCTATGCCCTTTGATGCTTGGCATCTATGATTTCAAGTTTTAATGACAGAAAGGTCAACAGAGATGGCCCAGAACTGTGGTCAGCAAACTGCGGCTCACGAGCCACATGTAGCTCTTTGGCCCCTTGAGTGTGGCTCTTCCACAAAATACCATGGCCTGGGCGAGTCTATTTTGAAGAAATGGCATTAGAAGAAGTTTAAAAGTAAAAAATCTGGCTCTCAAAAGAAATTTCAATCATTGTATTGTTTCTATTTGGCTCTGTTGACTAATGAGTTTGCTGACCACTGGCCCAGAACAACATGATATCTCAATCATTGTTCTTGCCAAACTATCCAGTCTCCCTGCATGCAGCCTCATTTTGATGTTGCTCACTTCTATATCTAAATGTCATTCAGGTTTGTCAGCGTGGCTAACATAGCCCATTATTCTGCACCTTTGTTCAAGGGTATCTGGGGAAAATGCAGGTTAGGATTTCAAGGAAGACCTGGAAGTGGTTTGGAAGTGCATGTTTAGTATCTGCTGCCTTCGACTACTTATCATCCATACTTACTTTCTGTACCTGCTTCCTTCCATATATTAACTTTTAAACAGTGGTAATTATTCCTGAATCATTGGAAAATGTGGCACCATTTCTTCAAATGTGGAGGCACAAATTTACTGTCATAGCATCTCTGGTTGATGTTTAGTCTTCCTCTGGTTTTAGTCACAACCAGCTTGTAGCTTCTACATTAAAGTATAATGGTAAAATAATCAACAATAGACCTCATAAAAAATAGAAAGGAAATTGGGGTGCAGAAGGAAAATAATTATACCAAGCAAGGAAGGATATATGAATGGCTTCTTTAGTCTTCTTTTTCTCTGTTTCTGAAATTCATTCTGAGGCCTTCATTGGCATTCAGAATTGACTTCCTCACTCTTCTTTTCCCCTCAGTACTTTCAATAATCACAGTTCTTAATCTGGTAGGGTGACCCAAACTTCATTTTTGAGGGTTCTGGGCCCTCGTTAGAAGCAGTGTTTTGTGGGAATAAGTCTTTCATAAGTCTGTGAACGATTTGTTAGCTAATGCATTATCTGCAAAAAAGGCAAGTCATATTTAGAATAAAAGTCTGTTTAATGAGAACAGATGGCTGCTGGTCTATGATGCTGAGAGTTTAGTGTAACTGACATGTTACCAGGAATGGGAGGCCCAGGGTACTCTGTTCCTTGCAGATTGGACACCTGGAGTAATTGGATCAGATTTGGTGAGAGGACATCCTATGTAGCACCCATGTGTGATCTCTGTCTCCTTGCCTCTGTGTCCACTTGTTTATATATCCTTTGAATACTGGTGTGGTTAGGAAAAGAGTCTGGTTGATCACCATAGAGGAGATAAACTTATCCACCTGATATTAATGAGAATTTTTCTGCAAAGAAGAATTTATGAGTAAGCACGAGGATGCAAATATCCTCACACTCAGGCCCATCCTGGGTGACTGTTCCATAAACCTCTTTTCTAAGCCTTATTGTTACCAATATTCTAATCTGATTTCTTTCAAGTCCCTGATTATTGTAACAAGTAAATAACCACTGCCCACAAATGAGTATGGATTTGTGATTCTGGCCATTTCTCCTTCAACTCAAAGTAGAAAGCCAGATTAAGTTTACTCCACTATTCCACCCTCCAAAGGACCTGCCTTCTTTACTGTGCTTCAGAGCTGCTCCTGCTTGGGGCTGAAACGCAGGAGTAGGCTAGTTCTACTTGTTGCCAGTATGTCGTGCAAAGCCATCTGCCACAGTCTTGATTTCTTTCCTCTTAAATTGACATGCCATAGGGAACTCCCATGAAGCCATAAATAATACTGCATTAGGAGTAGACACACTAGGGCATGTTTTCATATGTTCACGACCTCCTTTTCTTCTCGATAAGGGAGTAGTGGCGCTGAACATGCCTGATTAGGACTTCACAGCTTACCATTAGGCAAAGTCTGGTTACATGGTCCCTTGGTTTCCAGGTATGTCAGGGAGTTATTTTTCAAAAGAATAATAATTAGCAGATGAAGAGTGTTTTAGCTTGCTTAAAACCTTAGGGGACTCTGCCAATAACTGCCATGCGGTCTCACCCTATGAGGTCATGTCATAAGCTCCTTAAACCATCCCTCAGACCCTTTCAATTCCATGGATTGCTTGTTGGATTGGAGAAAACTGCTTTAGTTGTAATGCAAATGCCAATAACTGAGCAGATTTGGTCCTGCAAGGAGACCATATTTGTAATTACTGTTGTAATTGCCACCCAATTAAACATAAAATAACTTCCTTTCCCTAAACTCTATCTGTCTGCACTTCAGATCAGATAGGTGAGTTATATGTGCAGGAAATAGGAGTGGCAGAGATGCTTTACTAGTCCGGGTGCGACTCAAGCTGCAGTGTAGTCTGGGAAGTGCTATATTTTTCTCTCTGACTAAATAGTTTTTTTATTTTTCAATTACAGTTGGCATACAAAATTATATTGGTTTCAGGTATACAACCCAGTAATTAGACATTATATAACTCACTGAGTTTAGGAAGTGCTGTTTTAATTCTCTCAACCGATAGTGCATTAGGGACGGCTAGATGGAGTCAGAGGGAGTGCTGAGTCACCTATCTATCTGTAAAGGCTGCTGCTACAGCTAAAAGTTGGGAATGTTATCAGTCATTTTGTTTGAAATTTGATATGCCCTGATTTGCATCTTGAATGACTAACAAATCTTCCTTTACAGAAGGACATACTGAATATATTCTCTGGTTGTGGGTCTCAGGTGTGGGAGCTCATGTGACCATTTCTGAATAATGAAAACTATCAAAGATAAGCTTTCTGTTTTCCTAGTATGAACCACACTTGGCTATGTTTTTCTTCTGAGATTTGTTTTAATTTTATTTTACAACAACAATAAGTCAAAATAGAGCAGCTTTTTTTTTTTAATTGATTTTTTACAGAGAGGAAGAGAGAGGGATAGAGAATCAGAAACATCGATGAGAGAGAGACACCTCTTGCACACCCCCTACTGGGAATGTGCCCACAACCAAGGTATTACATGCCCTTGACCAGAATCGAACCCGGGACCCTTCAGTCCACAGGCCGACGCTCTATCCACTGAGCCAAACCGGTCTGGGCTAGAGCAGCTTTTTAAAGGATGGGAAGTGTGTCAGAGACCACACGCCACCCATGGTAGTGGCATCTTTGGAAGTTTAAGTAACTCCGGCTAGATCTATTTCAATATTATTTCTAAAATTTGTATTCCTAGGCAAATCATAAAATAATATCAGTCATAAAGTTTATAATTTTTAGCAAAATGGGAAATAGAAAGGGAATGTGTTATATTAGTCCTAACTGAATATAACTTGTTTGGGATACCCTTGGCTAAGAATTCATTTCAGTTTTCATAAACTGGATGAATCTTCTATGTGGATATTTGACTCATTATTTTAAAGTAGAGGTTTTAAAGGAAAGCAGTTGCTATAGTAGCTTGTTTTCATTATCATGTTAAATATATTTTCAGCTCCCTTGGAAATCATTGACTAGCATCATTGAATATTATTACATGTGGAAAACTACTGACAGATACGTTCAGCAGGTAATTTTTTTTATATCACTACCAATATGATTACATTAAAGTGAACTTTCTGTTTATATTTTAATATTTCTTAGCAATGTACTTAATTTAAAATCTGTCTTGTTTGCTTTACCTTTTCTAGACTATTTTAAACTGCATGATTTCATATCCTTAAGATACTATTTTAAGATTTTAGTCTTAATATTTTTTTTTTTACTTCAGAATTTATTATGATAGCTATTTTGGAAGGACAACAGGGAAGGTACCACTAGAGAGGCAGTGTTTTCCTTGCAGGTGCCTGGTGCCTCATCTCTTTGTGAGTATACTCGAAGGGAATGGCCTAAGATGTGATGTTAGCACACACCTTTTGAGCAACTTGTTTTTACATATTGAAAGATTAGACCCATGCCATTTGTGTGGATATATCTCCTAAATCTTTTATCTTCACTGGAAAATTAGGCTTACTAGTTTGATGCCCTGGTGTACTGTATATAAGTTTTTATCCAAAATTATTTCTGAAAGCAGGGAATGATTTGTTTCTGACTCCTTCCCACATGTCCCAAATTGAGGTAACTCTCTCAGTTCCTTATTTTGAGCACTATTTCCTGGGAAAAGGCACATTTTCCCGAAGTGACCCCAGTCAGTACTTGTTTTTATATGCTTCTAGTCTCATGACAGAACTGGTAAGGAAAATATATTTAACATGGACATTATTTTTCCTAAGTATGTGATTGCACAGTGGCAAGTGTTGGATGCTATAAAAATACTTTTTAAGAATCAGTTTAAAAATTGCCAGAGTGAGTTGTTGAGATCATGAATAAGGAATAGCCAGACACCCATGGCTTATTGAAACGTTTCCAGAATCAACATTATGTTTAATTTAAAAAGTGCTTATTTGAAACAATTTAGTAGGTAGAAATGAAGACCAGGTGTCTGAACTGTTTCTCAAAGCAGAAAGAGTCCCCAAAGAGGGTGGAGATGATGGCATCAAGGATGGTTGAAAATATTTGGATAAAATTCTTTTTGGAAACTTCAGCTCCGTCCCTGAAAATTTTAAGTTGTCCCCCTCAATGTTTTTGTTTACTTCTCATTGAGAAAATGAGGAGAAATAATTTGATTTATCTTATTTTTTATATCTACCCTATATTATTTTCCTTCCCAATTTGCATTCATGTTGTGTTGATCAGTTTCTGGATTTGACTACATAATCTTTTTCCCATTCCTTTTCCTGCATTTGGCTCCTAATTGGTTCCTAAAATCTGATGTGAGTTCAGCCAAGCTATAAAGTATACTGCATACCTCCCAACATTTGAGGGTAAATGCTTATTTAATTGTACTTAGAATAGTTACTATCTCTTTCTTTTGCATGGACTTTGATAACTAATCACCTCTGAATATTTTTCTAAAAGTAAAGATGATGTGTGTTGTTTTTTTTCTCCCAGAAAACCAAAAGAAGAAATACAGTAGAAAATAAGTTTGAAAAGTAAAAACAGTTACTTACAAGTCCTGTTTATTCACTCATGTGGGGGACGGAGTTGTTCATTGCTTTACTTTTAAAATCTATGTCTAAAACGTTATTAATACTTACAGTTCTGTTTCTCAGAATCTAGTGACTTTCTTAGAAATTACTGCAGCTTATATGCATATTTTAAAATGGCAACTTTTGAATTATGCTTTAAATTCATATTCTTGTGAATTTTTTAAAAACAACGAAGTGGTAATAGTTGCTAAGCATTGCATGTAAAATATCTTATCTATCTTTTGAATTAGAAACGTCTAAAAGCAGCAGAAGCAGAGAGTAAACTGAAACAAGTGTATATCCCAACTTAGTAAGTAATGGAAATCTTCTAAAATAATTGTCATGGTATTAATTCTATCAAAACAAAATGTGTCATTTTGGTCAGTTCCAGTCAAATTTGAATTTCATTGTGTATCTTATTTTCTCCCACCACAAAGCATGAGGCTTGCTTCCCGTTATATCACTATAATAATATTTTTAGAGAGAAAAATGGCTGGTAGGAAAAATGCCACGTAGACAATGAAAGGACTAGAGAAGGACTGTCCCTAAATTGTACTTCTGTCACCGCTGGGGGGAAAGTGTCAGGAAAGTAACCTATGAAACTATTGTTGGAAGCAAATGTGCTTCAGAAAGCTACCAGCTCATGAAACTTGTATGTGGTAGAATGGAATTTTTTTTTTTTGTAATGCACATTGCCCTTTTGAGGCATGTTGTTTATCTGGTTGTTAATTTTGTATTATTTGCTTAGGGCTAGGGTTAGGGAAAGTAATTGGAATCCTAGTTTGTGTATGTAGGATAAATAGTGAATAAGTTTATTGTTTTGGTCTAGCATTCTATCATTGTTTTCCTTTGGAGTTAGAAAACATTGTTATATCAACACGGATGCCAATTTTCTTTTCATATGCTATGTTTTAAATGAATTACATCCTTTTTCTTGAGATCTTTGGATTTCAATCATTCATTTGTTCAGGAAAATTTAGTTTATTGAGCACCATATATATATATCTATATCTATCTATCTATCTATCTATCTCTATCTATCTATCTAGATATAGATAGATAGATAAGATAGATAGATAGATAGATAGATAGATAGATAGATAGATAGATAGATATAGTGCTATCCTAGGTTCTTTGGAGTAAAAATGAAATGAACTACAAAGTTTTATGTACTGCCCCAAGATTTTTCTCACTCTATGAGCTCAGTACAGTTGTTTTATACTTAGTCTTTTATTTACTGAATTTTGATACATTAAGACAGTTTTATACTAATATAAGAGGCCTCATGGGAAATGAATTGTAATATTTCTTACTAATTTTATTTTTAAATCCTCACCCGAGGGTATGCTTTTATTGATTTTTGAGAGAAGCTAGGGTGTGGTTAGGTGGAGACACACACATGAACACACACATATCGATGTGAAAGAGGACACAGAACCTACAACCCGGGTATGTGCCCTGACTGAGAATCAAACCCGCAACCTTCTGGTGTAGGGACAACACTCCAAACCACTGAGCACATTGGCCAGGCATCTTACTAATCTCTTATCTCAAGACACATAATATGTAATTTATGGGGCCCATAATTTTTATTCAGAGATATAATGTCCCTTCTGCAGAGTGATTTCTGATATTTTAAAATTTTATATATTTTATTTGACTTATTTACAAAAGAATAACTCCCAAAGGAAATCTGTTGTGATTCATCTATCTCGGATTTTCAAAAGCAGGCATAGTAGCTTTCTTGAACTTTACAATGTTTGTCATATCAAAGGAAAAGTGTGTTCACCAAGCTAAGAAACTGTGGTGGAGAACCAGGTTAGGTCATTTTGAGTTTGTTGTGTCCACAGAAGTGTTGAATAGATTGCTGGATATATTGGTCTTAAACTCAGGGGAAAGCTCTGGGCTAGAGATACAAATTTGAGCTTCATCAACATACATCATCGTGTCTTATAACTATGTATGAGGTTTTATAAGAGAATCAGTAAGAAAAAAAAATGCCTTGAACCAAGCTTGAGGAAATCCAGTATTGGTATGTCAGATACAGATAGAGAATGAAAGTTAAAAAAGAATAGCACGGTGAGTGCATTATTATCATTAAAGCTGAGAGAGGAGTGGGTTTCAAGGAGGGAAAGAGATCAACAGAGATAAAAAATAGCCAGGGAACTTGGCATCACAGAAGTTATTGGTGATCTTTAATGCAATGGGGAGGGCTGCCTAGAGCCAAGGTGCTGCAGAACTGAAGATTGCAGCAAAGGGAAGTCGAGAGAAAGTTCTTGGCTTTGGGTTGGGATAGAGAAATGGGAGAGTTTTTAAAATAGGAGAAATACTTTACATGCTAATGAGGAGGGTCCAGGAAGGAGAATCAAGGGAACAAAGTTCTCAAGAGGGTGGAGGGGTGGAATCTGGAGCACTGATGGGAGAGGAAGGATTTGGGCATCAGATAAAAGGGCAGTTTCATATAATGTGACTTTAAAACATCTTTCATGCTTTTTTTAGAGTAAAAGTTTATTCAGATGGTTACATTGACCTCACTCATTTGTGCCCTGAGAATTAACCTGCACTACTTGGTTTTTCAAAACATAGTTTAAGTGATCCACGTGTCTATGTTCAGCCTTTGATCACTTGTTTCTCTTTTGTAATTATTATAATATTAAGGTCAGTAGTTTATTCAGTCAAATAACGTTCTAGATTCAGGTGAAGAACTGAAGTTGTATCCACTCTTGTTCTTTTTTTCAGACAATTCAACTGTAAATTTATATTAGCTCTTTTCAACACATATATTTTAGCCCAGGGTTAAATGTCAGAAATTTTCATATTTTGGGGAAGCCGTTTCATTTCAAGGGGCCATCATGTCTATCTAGCTATAGTAGATTTTTAAAAATCAGAAATATTATATCCCTTGGACATCTTAATCATTCTAAATTACCACTTTTCATTGTGTACATTTCCAAGTGAAAGCTGTAAGAAGAGAAATACATTCTTTCTGGCTTAAAATGTGTTTTTAAAACCAAGTTGTCTTCAAAACACATTGCTGGCACAGGTTAAAAGTGTAAATAATAGCTCTGTTTAGAGAATAGGGACCTCAGAGCACTCAGAGGTTAAATGATTTCATTTGGGGGTGCTGATGGGCGTCACCAAGAGTTACGGAAACAATGCCAGGAAGATCTCTTAATTTGCTGCCAGGCCAAATTTACATACTAGGCTTTTGCTGGTAATTGGAACTATGGGAATGAAAAACAGCCAAGAGGAAACTCCTGAACCAACTCTGTGTGGAAACGCCAAGTGTCTTGATAGTTGTGACCACTCATTACTTTAGTAATCATGGGAAGATATAGTCATTCGGCATTTATTTCTCCCAAATCGACGTGAAAGCTCCTTGAAGTCAGATACTGAATAAATACATGTTAAGTGAATTATGAGTTTATTGAGGACATACTATGTATACTTGTGCAGTATTCTCAGTCATGACTTATAAGCTGGGGAGTTAGCCTACCCTAGATGGGGACAAGTTAGCCACGTCTGCACAGCAAGTGGAAGATAATCTGGGGTGCAAGTTTCTGGGGAATGATGGCCTCTGGGAAATTTGCACATATACTTCTGATGATGTCACTCTTTTCCTCCTAAAATTTTTTCTTGAAGAGAAAAACCTCTACCTCTACTTTCCAGTGCTATGTAATCTTCATAAAAGTTCAAACATAATAGAAATTATTATCATGAGCAAAGTCTACTGAAATGCTGACTTAACTCTGGATATGCCCCATTGACTCCCAGTGTTTGTGTTAATCACGGTCTTTTGTAAGTTCCCTGGGCAGTCAGCAGGACCGGGACAGAGCCTTCCTCTGAACACAGCACTTCGCCTTTGGCTTCATTAATATGATTCATAAAAGTATTTTATTTCCTCAGGAGACTTTGTGCTAGCTGATAGAGCTTAATGACTTGTATTTTTCAAAATAATCAGAGGGTGTCCTAAGGAAATTGTATTTGTGTGGAGAAGAGAGATGGCTCTCTTTTGTGAGTGCCAGGCATAAGAGATTGGTTTGTACATAGCCTTGTTTGTAAAGATGAATGGTTTGGGTCCACTTTTACCAGTGTATTTCTTCACAAAGCGTTCACACTTATTTATGTGTAATTCAGATACCTCAGTAATGAAGTGCAGAGCCTGTGCCTTGTTTGTACAAGTCGTTTTTATGACCTTACTTTACCTTTCATTGGAAGCAGCAAACCGAATCCCAACCAAATATCCACCAGCAATGGCAAACCTGGTACTGTGAATGGGGCTGTGGGAACCACATTCCAGCCACAGAATCCCCTCTTAGGGCGAGCCTGTGAGAGCTGCTACGGTGAGTTTTCTCTAGCGGGGCTTTCTTTTCTCCTTTGAGGCCTGTCTCAGTGCAGTGCGTGGACCTGTGCTGACACTGTGGGAGGGAGGTACATGGGGTCAGTACTGCGCAGAGGGCAGAATAATGCTTATCTTCCACCTGAATACCGAGTACTTAAGTCTTGGGTTTCCTTTGATTGGCTTTTGTGGGGTCCTGTGTTTGTTGATACAGAATTGTTAGCTGAGTTTCATTTATAGCTGTTATTAGCTTTGTGCAAGCCATAAGCCCATGAAATATTCCAAATCCCCTTTTGGAGTTTCTCAGTATACTCTGACAACTTAAAGACTCCAAATAAATCTGTAGGAAACACCTGTGTGAGGGTAAACTGCTGCTTATAGTCCTCAGACCAGATTCCCTCAGAGCACTGGCTTGGGAGAGGCAGTTCTATGATATTTGTTTTTACCTCAGGATCCCAATTTATTCATTCCTGTCCAAAATCTCTACCAGAGGCTGGTAGTATTATGTTTGTTGGGTTGGTGAGATGAATTGTTACATAGTTGATATACTTTTTATGTTTATTTAAAATCTCATACAACAATATCATATCTTAATGGAGTATTGGTGACATTATCATCTGTATTTTCTACCTACCAACCAGAGTATGTATGGTGGGAAAGGGAAGAAAACTATTAAAAATCTACTTGGTCCCTAGTGTTTGTCTCTCAGTAGCTCTTTGAGGGCAGATGCAGCTGGCTGCCCTAAGGACATATGAATGAGGGCATTTCAGCATTAAAAAGGCTCTTAAAAATCAAATCATAACATTTCTCTTCTGAAACCAAGGAAGGTGTGAGCCAGACAAATTGTGACTTCATAGAATGGTACATATCTACCCATTTTCTGCACCATGGAAGCACAAAGGGAAACAGTTTGTGAAAAATTACCTTCTTTTGGTCAAGATTTTACGTGAATTGCATCACAAATACTTTTGAATTGGGATTTCTTAGATTTCGAAGTACATTTATATTTAAATTAAAAAAAAAAAGTATCCTGGAGACAAATACTATGTTTCCCTGAAAATACGACATCCTCCAAAAATAAGACCTACTTACAGGTTTCCTTCTGAGTGAAATATAAGGCATCCCCTGAAAATAAGGCCCCCCAGGCTCTGTCTCAGAATGAAAATTAATTTACCGTAAACTTTGTGAAACCTAAACTGCAAGAAGTTGTGACTTGGGTGAAGAATTCATGGGAGAAAATCACTGACAGTTGCATTGCAAATGCACTGTGAGCAGACTATCTTGACAAGAAGTACTCATTTAAAGACAGTGCTATTGCTAAACATGAGAGATTTGGTCCACTGATTCTGAAAGAAATGGAGTAACAAGAAATTCACCAGGAAATTCAGGAATTGGATTGTTATGATGATGTTCCAGAAGATGATGACATGATTGTCATTGAATAAATGAGTAAATTCTTGATACTATAGGATTCACAGTTTGTCTGGTACTGTATACAGGTAATAAATTTCCTTTATTTTCATTTAACAATAAATGTGTACCGTATTCTTCTTCATGGAAAAATAAGACATCCCCTGAAAAATAAAACCTAGCGCATCTTTGAGAGCAAAAATTAATATAAGACACTGTCTTATTTTCGGGGAAACAGGGTAGTAGTGACTTAATCTGTCTTATCTTTTATTTATAATCCCCTTTACACATAAATAACCTCACATATACCTTTAAATAATCTGTCATTTTTTCTGTATGCATGCCAAATAAGCACTCTTAATTTTATAATATTTATTTTTGGTTCATATTTTAAAATAATTTCTATCAAAATTATATGTTTATAAGGTGAATGTGTACCATTATAGAAAAATTGCTCTTTTCTATTTGTCATTTGTCAATTGAACATGAATTAATTATGTGTGGAAAGCATTTGTTAACAAATATTAAATGACATGTCTTAGTTTGGGTAAAAATTTTGTTTTCAGAATCTAAAATAAGTTCATGCCTAATATGTAAAATTCTTTTCATTTGTGTTTTTAAAAAACCAACTTAAGATTTGTTTTTAAATTTTAAGAGGAAGGTTTTGGGGCTGCTGCTTGCAAGGAGTCCTCTAAAAGTAATACATGATGAGTTGCACAGTATTATTCTCAATGAACTAGAAAGGCAATTTGATTATAACAATCACCATATCTTCTTTTTTTGACATTGGCTGTGAAGTGTTAGCTGACTCCTGGCTGTGCTGTTTGAACATTATCTGCTATAGATCGGGAGGAATATTCCGAGGCAACTTAACAGAATTATAATAATGATTTTTATGCACCTCATTAACTTAAATGTGTCAGTGTCAATGTTTTCAAACCTCAGATTGGGATACTTTGACTGTTACGTGGCAGTAATTTAAACTGCAGAATAAGACTAGCACAGGCTTGCAGTGTGTAGTATGTGATAAATCAACTATGTTACTAGTTCTTAAGCATGCTGTGAAGTCCACATATGCTCACTGAATATATAATTACAGTCTTGAAGGAATTTTGTTTTTTAAAGGAAGAAATTTAAAATAATAATTATTTTATCTGTTGATTAAGGAATAAAAAACAGATACCTGCTTCTGTCACATTCCTACCTCTGTCAGTGGGGCCCCTCTGAGTACTGTAACTGAACTATAGGTTTGGGAAACTGGCTTTAAACTTTAAACACTAATAACATTAGTAATTTTCTGCTAGCTTATTTCCAGAAATGTACATGATAGAAAATATTTGTAATTAAGAAAAACTCCCTCAGCAACACAGCATACTGTGTAGGATACGTCACCTAATAGCTTCTTTTAGAAAGATGCCATGGATATTTGGCGTGTGTGTGTGTGTGTGTGTGTGTGTGTGTGTGTGTATACATATAGTTTTCAAGACTCAGAATTCATTTCAAGACTCAGAATTCATATGTGTATATATATGGTTTTTAATGAATTCTGAGTCTTGAAAACTATATGTATACTAGAGGCCTGGTGCACGAAGTTTGTGCACTGGGGGTGGGGGTGGGGGGTGGGTCCCTCAGCCCAGCCTGTGCCATCTCACAGCCAGGGGTTCCTTGGAGGATGTCTGACTGACGGCTTAGGCCTGCAGTCGGACATCCTTAGTGCTGCAGTGGAGGCGGGACCCACCACCGCCGCTGCACTTGCCAGCCATGAGCCAAGCTTCTGGCTGAGCAGCACTCCCCCTGTGGGAGCTCACTGACCACCAGGAGGCAGCTCCTGCGTTGAGCATCTGCCTCCTGGTGGCCAATGTGAATCATAGCAATTGGTCATTCCACCAGTTGATTTGCATGTTAGCCCTTTATTATGTAGGATATTAGACTTTCATATATGGTTTGTAAGTTGGGGTGAGAAAAATAACGTAAACAGAGTGGCTTTGGAATATTTTCTGAAAAATTTGAATATATATTGATCTTACAAATTCTATAGCATCTTTGTTTTTCTTTTTTCTCCATCTTTAGCTACACAGTCTCATCAGTGGTATTCTTGGGGTCCACCCAATATGCAGTGTAGATTATGTGCAACCTGTTGGCTCTATTGGAAAAAATATGGCGGCCTGAAAATGCCCACTCAGTCAGAAGAAGAGAAGTTGTCTCCCAGCCCACCTACAGAGGTACATGAGCACTAGTCCTTTTAGCCTTGACGATGGTCGTATTTTTCAATGGCTGGATCAGTCCTTGAAAACAGAAGTACAGTGTTAGGTAATTTAAAAGCAAACAATTTTTATGGCTAAACATAGCACCATAATATACAGGGTGAGGGTGGAGAGAGGGGCAGGGACAGGATCCAGTCTTCACAGGTATTCAAAATATTTGTTTTGTGAGAAGATTACTGAGACAAAAGAACAATGTGTGTGGGAGGCCTTAGCATAAGTAGAAAGCTTACTGATTAAATGTTTATTTTAATTGCTTTTTTTTGGGAAAACAGTTTGCAGCCTTTAGATACGATTGAAATTGTATCTTATAATATTACATAAAATAACAACTTGAACATTTCTTTCCCCCACTCCTTGGCTATCATAGGAGGCACAAGAACGTGTGGACTTAATTTGAGGTGAACAATAGTTGAAATAGGATTTTGGAAAAATTCTCATAGCAGATACCCAGCACCCCGGTCTATTAGAGGGGACTATTATATTTGAGGACTAAGAGGATCTCATAGTCCTTCAATATTCTTTTAAACAACACTCAGAATCATCTGATTAACCCCTTGGCATCAATGTTAAAATTTAATTTAAAAAATGTAAAAAATAAAAAAATAAAAAAAATAAAACTATATTATGAATATAGTTTGGGATTGTTAGGATCAATCTAAAAACACATACACACTCATCTTACCTTAAACTTGGTTTTCTTCTCTACTTCCCCACCTTCTTTCCTAAAGCACACACTTTGTACTCCTGTCTTTTGGGGCAGGATGTTGAGTTATAGATGATTCTGTGGAAGGTTTAGAAACTGCACTGCTGTCTGAGCACGATGCCAGCAGTGCTGCACGTTAACCAGCTCTGTTCCTCACCCGTTTGTTGGTGTCCGATTCTGCAGGACCCCCGCGTCAGAAGCCACATGTCTCGCCAAGCCACGCAGGGGATGCCCGTCCGCAACACCGGGAGCCCAAAGTCTGCGGTGAAGACCCGCCAAGCTTTCTTCCTCCACACTACGTATTTCACAAAATTTGCTCGTCAGGTCTGCAAAAACACCCTCCGGCTGCGGCAGGCAGCGAGACGGCCGTTTGTTCCTATTAATTATGCTGCCATTAGGGCAGAATGTAAGATGCTTTTGAATTCTTAACCTTATGTGTTGTGCTTCTGACCATTTTCTCTCTTTCCCGCTCTCTCTCTTTTTTTTGTTTTGTTTCGTTTTTGTTTTTATTTGCAATAAACATAAGTTCTTGTGTACAGCCTTTTATTTGGTTTATTTTTTTTTAACATTGTTTTTGTCTGCTGCCATTTGCATTATGCCAACCTGAAAAGAACACATTGCCCCTCCTCAGTCTTTTGTGTAGCATTGAGCCAACGGCGATGGGAGGTGGTCCCGTCCAGCGGGGCTTTGTGATGGATTGCCTCACGTAGGTCTTCCTGAGGCACTTCTGCCAGGAAGGGAGAGTCACAATGGAACCCCCAGCGTGGTGGCACAGGGAAACCCCATACCGGAGACATGCAGTCCAGTCTGACATGACTTCATTAGGTTTGAATAAAATTTGCCAATTTAATGGAAAACTGTATGTCATTATAAATTGTATTGTTTTCCCATGAACTTTTTACAATTTTACCACACTTTGGAAATTCACAGTGCTTTATCATAAACACTAGATTTATTAGAAGATTTAGCAAATTACAAGTGAATTTTAAAGTCTTTTGGGTGAATTTTCTGAAAATACACAGTTTTTACAAACTCATGTCCGAATTTGTAGTTGAGCATTCTTTCTATTGTCCAATTTGGTTTCCATTTCATAATCACATATCATATATATTTCCACAAACATTTACATGACTTTATTACTCTCATTTGCAATGCATTCATTCTTGCTTGTGTTTCATTTTTTTTTTTTTTTTTTAGAACAAAGGTCATATGTACCAATGAATTATGGATTGTTCTGTTATTACCATGTACCCTTAAATGTGCCCATAAGTTATGTGTTAACTCTGATTCTAGACATGCTCCTTTCAGTCACATTCCTGGCTAGCAAGTGAGAGCCATGCAGCTTTCCCCTAAAGGATGAGAAAACTTGCTGTCAGGCTTAACATAGGAGATAGGAAAGATATTTAGTAGATGTTTTTCTTTGTCCTTTAGATAAGAAAATTCTTACTACAGGATGTTCCCATTTTGATTTAAAGAGAGGGTATCCATAAAAGGAATAATGATTGAAAAACATTTTGTTCCTAAAGATAATTTTTAGCATAATAGTTGAAAGGCTTTAACATTTTACAGATAAAAGCTTTATAGGAAGAAAAGTGCTCTGAAAAGGGAGTGGAAATTGATAGTAATCTCTGGGTCCCATGGAGGGGAAATTTAGCTACATTAGATTCATATGTATTTGAGAACTCAGGCTTACGTTGAGGTTTCGTTTGCTAGCATTTCCGTGTTGAGGGATTTATGCTGTTTTCACTTTTTACAATCAATTTTAAGGAACTGGAATATTTATATTCATCTAAATTGCTTAGTTGATTTAAAACACATACTGTTATATATCATTTCTTAAATAAGAGGAAAAACATTTGAGAAAGAAAATGAATTAAATTTATTAAAATTGACAGGGATCCAATATCATCTTTGTTCCTATGAATGGAAAAGAAACCATCACCAACTAAATTGGCTGCTTGAGGAAGCTTCTGTTTCCTGTGGCTTTTCTGTTCATTACTCAGTGAATTTTCAAATTGTGTTTATTTTGATTGTTCTTCAGTGAAGTATATTTTTCTGTCACCTCATTTTATCCCCTCCCCCAATGGAAGCCCATAGTGCTTTTAAAAAGTTAAGATCAAATTACCTGTATTATTTCTACAAACATAGATATATGGTAATAATAAAAGAACAGTCACTTGTGATGAGATTCAAGGAACATTTTATTTTGTAGTTAGCTTCATTGGGTTACATATATAATTAGATTCTCAGAATAATTAATTTTACCTTGAGATTTAAAATGACAAAGCTTCAGCAGGCATCTGCTCAGTTATTTTTTCAGACAGCCAAATGAACTCTTCGTTGCATGTAATTGATTCTTGCATCATCTCCCTTATGTGTACCGATCGTATTGCAGCCTCTTCAGCAGGTCCCTTCATCTTGGCTTGCTAGTGAGAAGTTCAGGTGTTGATAACCTGGTGTCTGTAAGCAACCTTGTCTCTGGTCCAGGAAGAACGTATGTGTTTTTTTGGGTGTAAGCTTTTCTTGGTTTCTCAAAGGCAGTGGTGATCCTGTTACTCCCCTCACAAAGTTAATCACTGTGGTGCAATGTGAATGCTCTTTTAGATCAGGTAAAAGGTTGTAATTCTAAAGATACTGGTAAATTAAGAGCTCTAATTAATGCATTTTAGAATACTTCATCATAATATTGGAAAAGGGAAATAGTTTTCCCTGAGAACTTGAGCATCTTCCTCTTACATGCACTATAAAAGTTGACCCCTTCATCAGCACCATCACAACCAGAATTGAAGGGGTTACAGACTGCATATGACTGAAAAAGAGGGGAGCTAAATTCTCAATTAGATGGGGGAGACCATACTCTTAATTACGTGTTCTTAAAGGGGAATCTTTGTTTGCATGTGTGTAAAATATCCCAAGGGAAGTGTAAGAAGTAGTGTGGGAAGGGAACTTGGAAAACTGAGAGAAAGGTGTTGGGAAGGAGACTTGGCCACTTCATTCTTCTAGACTTTCAATTTTGAACCATTTTATTTTAAATAATTTAAAAGCAAATAAGTATATTTTATGACCAACATGTATGTGTGTGTGTGTATGTATATGATATGTGGAAAATGATTTTTTTAAAACAAATTTCTCCAAATATCTATTCATTTTAATAATATACTTTTATGTGTGACTATATAAGTCCATGCCCCAAATTACTAAAATTAGTAGAATACCTGAGCCAATTCTACCATATAGATAGTGCTTATTAAAAAATGCATTGCTAGCCCGGACAATGTGGCTCAGTGGTTGAGCCTTGACCCATGAAAGAAGAGGTCCCTGGTTCGATTCCTGGTCAGTACACAATCCCAGGTTGTAAGCTTGACCCCCAGTAGGGAGGATACAGAGAGCAGCCAGTCGATGGTATTTCTCATTGATGTTTCTATCATCTATCCTTCCTCTCCAACATCAATAAAAACATTTTTTAAAAATGCATTGCTAAACCCTAATCCAAACATTGCATAAAAGTACAGTGTCTTTGACAAGATTTGCAGACTGATGTCATGGTTGTAACAGCATCAAGTTTCAGACAGACTAGCCTGTCCCTTCTCCCTTTTGATGCCACTCCCCTCAGTTAAAAAGCCACGATGTGATAATGGGGTTCCTCCTTTGTTACTGCCATCAGACATTAAGTTGCCAGATGACTTCATCAAAGATCAGTAAAATCGCCTGATATCAGCTGAGCACAGGGTTACTATGAGGTTCAGGATCCTCGGGGACTGAGGAAGAAATAGGTGCATTGGCAGCGTCCTGTACGAGAAGTGGATCCAAAGGAGTTATCAGGTCTAGTAATAATTATGTCGTTTTAAACATTCGTTTAAAATCTTGCTTGGCGTTGACTTGTATTGACATAACCTTCAAACACGTGGCATCTACAGAACGTGTGAAGTGCAATTAACAAGTTTTGCTTGAAAAAGTTTGTGTTTGGTTTGGTTTTTGTTGCAAAACTAGGGCTAAGAAGATGGCGGATGAAGAGCATATTCGGCACTGCATGCTTTACGAGTTCCAATTAGGAAGAAAAGCAAGTGAGGCTGCAAAAAACATCTGTAGTGCTCTTGGTCAAGATGCAGTTAGCGCCAGAAAATGCCAGCGTTGGTTTGAGAAATTTCGCGAGGGAAATTTTTCGTTAGATGACAAGAGTGGTCGAGGCCGTGTGTCCAATTTTGATCAAGAAGCTCTTCAAGCTCTTTTGGTGCAAAATCCTCAAATTACCCAACAAGAGCTTGCGACAACTTTAAATTGTTCACAAAAAACAATTTCCAATCAATTGCGTGCACTTGGCAAAGTCCAAAAGTTTGGAAAATGGGTTCCTCATGAGTTGACCGACAACAACCGTAATCAAAGAGTCACAATTTGCAGTTCGCTCCTCTCTCGTCAAAACCGTTTGCCGTTTTTAGAGCAAATTGTTACCGGAGATGAAGAATGGGTGCTGTATGTTAATTTGAAAAGGCGGCCTCAATGGTTGGACAAAAATGAGGCTCCGCAGCCCACGCCAAAATCTGACTTGCATGCGAAAAAAGTGATGTTGTGTGTTTGGTGGAATTTTAAAGGAATTCTTCATTATGAACTTTTACCATCTACCCAAACCATTACAAGTGCAGTGTATAGTGCCCAATTGGAAAGGTTAGCCCAAGCTTTAAGAGAAAAAGAACCCGCACTGATTAATCAGAAGGGCGTAATTTTTCACCACGATAACGCACGACCGCATACTGCAAGAATCACTGCTGAAAAACTGCACCAGTTGGAATGGGAAGTTCTCCCTCAACCTGCATATTCTCCTGATATTGCCCCTTCCGATTACCATTTGTTTCGTTCTTTGCAAAACTTTCTTCTTGGAAAAAAATTTAATAATGAAGAATGCCTCAAAAATGCATTGACCGAATTTTTTGCATCAAAATCACAAGAATTTTACAACAGAGGGATTAAAATGCTTCCTGAGCGTTGGGCACAAGTAGTAGAAAACAACGGCAACTATATTGTTGATTAAATTTTGTATTGTTTAAATAAATTTGATTTAAATATTAGAAAACGACATTAATTATTACTAGACCTAATACCTGCTACCTTTGTAGCTTGCATGGGTCAGTAAGTGGTTTCTGAGCTGATAGCATACCAGACTTCAATGACAGCAGTATCCCCAGAATGAAATTCAAGAGGCATCTGGAGCCATATATCGATATATATATTACACACACACACACACACACACACACACACACACACCCTGTTTGAAGCTGCTAATTCAACTTGGAATTATCCCAAGGCCCCATATTCATAAGAAATTTGTAACATATTTACTGATTATTTTTTAGAGATGGATCAGCAAAGTTAATTGTATAAACTGTGAAATTGTAAGCTCTAACATTAGGAGAGAACAGTTGGGTTTTTTATTTTGGCATTTTTGGTAATAAATTTGTTTCTGAATGGATACTTCAAATCTTTCTGAAGATACAAAAGTGGCTGCAAATCTCATCACCAATCCCATCCTACTCTTCAGAGGCAACTACTGTTACCAGTATCTTAAGTATCCAGAAGTATTCTGGATTGCTTTTTTAAAAGTTAATTTAAAAAATTAAATTAGGTTAATTAACCTAAGAATTCCTAGGTTATTTCCAATCATTTTCTATTAGAAGTAATGTTGCAACAAATATCCCTACATAGATACTTCATACTGATGAACATGCATTTTGTTTTTTATTTTTTGTTGGGTTTTTTTTGCAAGCAAGAATTGAAACTTCATTGATTGACATATATATTTTTAAGATATATTTTATTGATTTTTCACAGAAAGGAAGAGAGGGATAGAGAATTAGAAACATTGATGAGAGAGAATCATCAACCAGCTGCCTCCTGCACACTCCCTACTGGGGATGTGCCCGCAACCAACGTACATGCCCTTGCCCGGAATCGAACCTGGGACCTTTCAGTTTGCAGACCAACGCTCTATCCACCGAGCCAAACCAGTTTCGGCTGAACGTGCATTTTGAATTTTCATAGTTGCTACTACCCAGTTATCCTCAGAATATGCAATATACACTCCCACCCACAGTGTCTAGAGAGCCCTGTTTCTCTAGGACCTCGCCACCAGTGTTGCCCATCTTTCAAACGCTTGGCTAGTGGGCGAGTGACGTGAGCTTGCATTTCTGTCTTTGAGTGAGATGGAAATCTTTGCATATATTTGTATATCCCTTTTCTGTCAACTGTTTTTGCCCCTCACCTATTTTTCTGTTGGCTAAAGTCTTGATTTGTGGGAACTTTTTATATTTTAAGGAAATGAGCTCATCTATGATATGTGATGCAAATATTTCCTCATTTTGTCTTTGACTTTGTTTATGATGTATTTACCAAATAGATGTTTTTAAAAACATAGTTGAATTTACCTTTTTTTTTTTTTAATGGCACCTGTATTTTGTGTCTTGTTTAGAAATGCTTCTACAATTCCTAAAAGAAAATTCTGTGGTTGGTTTTATTTTGACAGCGATCTCGAAACCTATGTGAGAGGTTTTTGTGAATTTTATTTTATTTTTTTAAATATATTTTATTGATTTTTTTACAGAGAGGAATTGAGAGTCAGAAACATCAATGAGAGAGAAACATCAATCAGCTGTCTCCTGCACACCCCCTACTGGGGATGTGCCTGCAACCAAGGTACATGCCCTTGACTGGAATTAAACCTAAGACCTTTCAGTCTGCAGATCAATGCACTATCCACTGAGCCAAACCAGTTAGAGCGAGGTTTTTGTGAATTTTAGTTCACTGTTTACTTTTTGCCATTTTCCCATTTCACTTATGCCCCCTAATCTTTCCAAAGCAGTTTTTTAAAAATGGCCATCAGCTTCAATAAAAGTAACTGTTTTTCCAGGTTTACCTCAAGGAGTTGTAGAGCATCCTCTTGGAAGCCAATGAAAGGTGCCTTGTGTTCAGTCAAGTAACTTGAGTGAGATGAGTTCGCCCCGCCCCTGGGCAGATTTTGATCCCTTCCGGGTTCTTCGGGCATTTGTCAGATTGCTTCCTTTATCTGTGTACTTTTACTGCACACTAACGAATGATCTCTAAGTAGTTGGGAGAATAATTTGGGAGTGAGGACTGACCCACACTGGCCTGGTCTTATCCGAAGATGCTAATTCAACTTGGAGTTAGATTCTACTTAACCACCTCAAGTGCAGACCTGATAATCCTGTTTATGATCATTCCGTCAGGGTGGAATGTGTCTTTGACTTTGTTTATGTTCCATTTATATAACACTGAATGGCTGCCATTTTTATGTTAAACAGCAAGTACCTTCCCAATTTCTTTATAGTTGAGACTGATAATTCGTGTGGGGTTAGTAACATGGATCCTTCTTAAGAGCTTTGATCCCCCTTCAGGTGCTCTGTAAATTGTCACTTGGAACATCACATAATTACTTCAACTAATTTAGTGAGAAATTAGAAATATTAAAGTGAAATATTTTGGGGTCTTGTGTTGGTGACCCCTTTGATGGATTTATTGATTCTTGTCAAGGTGATGGTTATATGGGAGCCCATCAATTAACAGCCATACTGGTAGTTTTCCTTTGGACCTTATAGACTGGAATAAAGAGCAAAGTTAGTCTAATCACTAGTAATATAGCGATTGCCTTTGCCTAGCACGCTAAGGAAATAACCAAGAGGATTTATTCAAGCTTTATTGTAGAAAGGAGAACATTTTTCTCTTGTCCTCATCCTAAATAGAACTTCAGGAGAATTAAAATATTAGGAAGGAATTACTGTTTAGTATTAGCTCACAGTGATTTCACAGGTGTTTGATCCTTGTAGGATTTGGACTGCTTTTTAATGTTTAATTAGATTACTCTTCAAAAATGTGCTGATTATATTTCCACCTGTGTCTTCGCTATTAACAACAGGTGAAAAGCTTCATAGCTTAATAAGTGTGTCCCCCAAAGGAAATCAGCTGAATAGTAGAAAAAGAAATGGAATCAACATAGTTGCCAGTGGTTTCATAATAATTAGCCAGTGTTTGGGATACATATTCAGATTCCTATTACTTGAGGATCTCTGTAGTATGTACTTTGTCTATTTTAATATTTTTAAAATGCTATTTTCCCACCTTTTACTGTTATTAGAAAAGAGTTTCCTTGGTAAAAGAGTAGGCTAGAGCTTATGAAAAAGTTAATTTTTTAACTTTAAATTACTTGAGGTTTCACATAGAATTGTATGGGTTTGTTTTGTTTTAGGCTCTTAAATGATTATGTATTTCTTTTTTTATTGTTTAAAGTATTACACATATTAGTACATATGTCTCATTTTCCCCCCTATTGATCTTCCCCCAGCTTCCCCTACTCCCCATCCCATGCCCCCACACCCCTCCCCCCTCAACCCCTATTGTCTTGTGTTAGAATTGTATGTTTTAATAGTGCAGAGAATTCCTATGGATGGCAAAAGAAATGTCTTCTATGTATGCCTAGAAATGTGGCCTCAGCCTGTGAAAGAGCAAATTCTTTGAGTCAGAAAGCCTGTAGGACATTTTTGTCCAATATTTGAAGATAGTGAAAAGGGATAGATATATTGTAGTAGAGTCACCTGCCAGAGCCACTTGGTTAAGATTTATGGCAATATATGCAAATTTAAACAACTTCAATGCACATTTTTGTCCCGTCAAACTCTATTTTTACAACAACTCTGGTATGAGAGGCAGCCGTGTTCCACATCTACTCTTCTGTCCTAATGACAGCTTATTAAAATGCAGAGCGTTCGTGGTGTATGCTTTATTTTTCTCTGACTGAAATGCCTGCGGCAGGGTAGGAGGAGTGTGCTGTGAGCTCTTATCAACTAATACCCGTCCTCACAGTACCTTACTGATTCTGATTAGCGGATAAAATACCCTGCATACAGGTGACCTTTTAAATCTCAGCACGAATGACATCAGGGTGCGATAGGAAGGATAGGAAACCAAGTGATAAAACCAAATGACCCATTTTCGTCCTTGTCAGGCTGTCGTCTAACGGAACTGAGTGTCACCAAGCTAGACAAGTGCTCCTCGGTGGAAAGCCACTCCATCTGAGTCAGGGGTGGCTCAGGGGGTTAGTTACCTTTGTCAGCTGTCACTTCCGCCTTCCATGCCAGATTAATCCTAATTAGGATGGACTCAGCCTCGTACTTCATGGAAAATGTCCTGCTTTCATGTAGAAGAGCTGTGGCTAGAAAGGAAGCATATTCCCACTGCTTTTCAGATGGGCACACACGGAATCTCAGATGGTTTTCTGAAACCCGAAAGGAAAGGACACAGGAATCTGGTGGATATTTTGCATTTGCACCTTTTATTTCTGTGGTGTACGTAGTACAGGAAGAGAAATTGGCCTCATTGGGTGTCTCCATGTTTCTTTCTCTCCTCAGATGCAGACAGACATGCTGAAAACTCTGGGAGTCCGCTGAAAAGCAAAAGCACCAGGAAACCTTTGGCATGTATCATTGGGTATTTAGGTGGGTACTTTCTATCAATAATAGAGGAAGAAACCTCAACAACGTCTGTATCTTAGAAACATTTGGCTATCCTAAATGGACATACCTCAATTAAATTCCAGCCTTTTGAATAGCTGAAATTGGATACCTTCGCATGCAGAGTCAATTTATCTTGTTTTGGAAACTTCCTTTATTACCAAAATATTCACAGCAGACACAGTTATGGATTTGTTTACTTTTTTCCAAAAAAGTCATTGAATAAAAATGCAATGTGTACTCATGTATATAAATACAGATTAAGCAATAAAATGAAAATAAGAACCATTAAATTATTAATGAATGAATAGTCTTAGGATTGTAGATTCTTTTTAAATATTTTTATTGATTTCAGAGAGGAAGGGAGAAGTAGAGAGAAATAGAAACTCAATGAGAGAAAATCATTGCTCTGCCGCCTCCTGCACTCCCCCTACTATGGATTGAACCAAATACCTAGGAATGTGCCCTGACCAGGAGTTCAACCTTGACCTCCTGGTTCACAGGTGGGTGCTCAATCACTGAGCTACACTGGCAGAGCCTAATATTATGATTTCTATCCTTCTAGTACTTCAGTCCTCCTTCCCTTAAATAGAGAGAAAAGGATTGGTTTATTGACCTTTTTTTTAAAAAAAAAAAAAAAAAGATAAAACTGATTTTTAACCTACCTTAAAAAAATTTATAGTTTTGATGTACCAATCAAGATTACTTTGAAAGAGGAGCATTTATATTTCTTTCTGAAAGTTGCCAAAGATGATGGTTCCATTTACATGTTGAAATATCACAATTAACGATAGCGTAAAAAATTACTGGGCAATGAACTCTTCTTTTTTGGCAAAGGCTTAAGATAATTTGCAAAATAATGGTTCCTAATGTACCTAGAAGATATAATGGCGTATTTCTAATAGTCTTGCCTTTTCATTTTCCCAGTAAATGAAATATGTAGTCAGAGTTGCACTGAACCGTATTGCTCTGTCAGAATTTGTGGTTATGAAGTGTTCAAACTTTAGACAGCCAGTCACTTAAATCAAAGGGTAGCCTTGAGCCTTGTATATTATCTGATCCTCACCGCGCATGCCAGCAGCAGTCAGAAGCTCTCAACTCCCTCTTCGATGCTAGTCTGCCACTTTATTTCTTGTTTTATTCCTCGGGGGGCTAACGAGTTGCTTTGCTAGCCCCTGCACATATCACAGGATTATCATAGGCATGGCCTAGAACATGGTGGTTAAATCCTTGAGGTCTGCTGTCTGTCTTCCTTGCAAGACCTAATCCTAAAAGACCATTCTCACCTGTAAGGCAAAGTTTCTGATCATAAAAAATAGAATATAGCGTTGCACATTCGTTGGCCTCCCCACAGGTAATTGTGTATCCCTCCTGTGGGTAAACTGGTGTGGGTTCCTCCCAGGTATGCTCAAAGCTGAGCTGTCCTGCTAGCGAATTTATATCCCTACATGACATAGTTCTGAGTATTTACTATGTACAAGACACTGTACTAAGTGGTTTGGGAACTCCCAGATGAGTAAGACCTTGCCTTCAAAAACCTTAGTCTCCTGGGGGAAAGTACACAGGTTAAGACAGTTAAGGATTCTGTAAAGGAATTACAGGTGATATGCACTGGACACTTGGAGGAAGGAGTAGTTATTTCTGATGAGTATTAAGGCAGCCTTCATGAAGAAAGCAATATTTGAACTCAGCCTTGAAAGATACATAGGATTTGAAAAACAGGAAAATAATATACTTCCCCTTATGAGGCCAAGAGAACCGGATAAGGGCCTCAACGAGTCAAGGACCCAGAAAGCTCAGGGCATGCAAGTTTGCCGGGTCTGGATGGAGCGGAGAGTGTGGAGGTTATAATAAAAAATAAGGTTAGCATCCTGGCCGGTGTGGCTCAGTTGGGTGTTACCTCCTGCACCCGAAGGTCGCCAGTTGGATTCCCAGTCAGGACACATTGCCTGGGTTGTGGGCTCCATCTCCCGTAGCGGGTGTGCAGGAGGCAACTGATGGACGTTTTGCTCTCACATTCATGTTTCTCTCTCCCTCTCTTTCTAAAAATCAATAAGAAATACATATTTTTAAAATGGGGTTAGCAGACCTTCCATGTTATTTTGGAAAAAGAAAAATCAGCGCCATATTTTGGTTAGTACTCGACCCAGTTTCGACAAGTGTAGGATTTTGCCCAGAACAAGATACAGTAATTCTAATAATGCTAAAGGCTCTTCCTAAATTTCAGTAAAGGAGACTGTTATCCTGGCCCTCACCTGGAAAGAAGAGTGGCTTGTGCATGCTTGGCACACTGGGTGTTAACTCAGAATCAGTGAGCAAGTTTAGCTTTGGAGAGGAAGCGGTGGCTCGGTACCAGCACTAGACTGCGGTCCTTAAATTCCAGTTCCTACGGTATTGCAATTGCCGTCCCTCTACTCTGTCCAAAAAAATGGTTGGTTTTGGGCTGTGTGCCTGACAACAACATGCTTCACTTAAACACACATATACCACGCGCACATGATAGTTCTGTGCTATGTCCTCTTTTCTTCTTCTGCTTCTTAACTCTAGTAGTTGGAGTTTGGCGTCAGATTTCATGTATATCAACATGCTCTGGGCGGGGAGTGATTGAGGCTGGTCCCGTACCCTGAGTGCAGAACCTGAGGAGGAACCCTGTTTTTCAGAAAGCTCTATGCTCCAGATCTGGGTACTTGCTAAGTTCTGGTTTGATAGAACATGGAGGTGGTTTTCTCTGAGGCTGCCTCTCCAGATCCTTTTTGGATTGCTAATAATCCCTTAAAATTCCCTTAGTAGAGCTTGTATTTAAGTGACCTTCTATAGTTTCCCCCCCCTCCTTTTTTTTTTCTTACTTGTACTGACAACATGAAGCTAGAGCTCCAGCTAGCAAGAAAGAACCAGCTCACTTTTGATAAGGAAAGCAGTCATGGCAACAGCACTTGAAGCTGATTAATTATGCAAGTCCTTGGGAAAACAGGCTGGCTCCCAAGGAAGCGACTCTCAGCTCATTAAGAAATAAGATGTGTGCCTATTAACCAGGGAAGCTCCACACAGAGATTTTTCATACCATGTTCTGAGTTGTGAAACCTTTTCTCCCCACAACCCCACCTCGTCAGAGATCCATCCTTCGAAGAAACCTAGTGTGATTCGATCGACACCAACTCTACAAACGCCAACTACCAAGCGGATGCTCACCACCCCGAATCACACAACTCTGAGCATTTTGGGGAAAAGGAACTACAGTCATCACAATGGGCTGGGCGGTAAGTAAGCCCACAAATGCAGGGGCTGTTCTGATATGCCGGGCCCGTGGCCACTGGTAGGCACCCTCTGCCCCAGTTTAGAACGTATAAGTAAAAGTGTGGTGAGGGGAATAAGAGGGAAGGTGCCATGGCGAAGACGTTTGCCAGGTGATATTCCTCCCCTTCAGGAGGGACATTTCTGACCCCACTTCCTCTCAGGAGGCTTGCTCGGAGATGGAGTGTGTATTTAGCAGGCTGCCTCTGCTGGGTAATAAGGTTCTTGCTGGGATGCACACTCACTGCTCATTTATATTTCCGTGAGCAGAAGGATGATTTCGCCTTCTGTCTGAGACAGCAGTGCTCTCTGGGGTTCTTCAGCCTTCTGCGGGCTGCTCTGAATTTGACATTTGTCCCCTACTTCTTTCATCTGATAATTGTTTTTAATTGCTCAAGAGTACTGTAAGTCACGGACAGAATTGCCCGAGTGATGCCCTAAATGCAGAAATAACAATTTGTTTCTAATGGAAAAACAGAACTATCGCCTCTTATCCATTACTTCTCTTGGGCTTTGGCCATCTGATTTCAGGTGGAATTGAGTTATGTTCCCAATGGAACTATAAAGCATCCAGGCAATATGCACTGTTCATTTCAATAGTCCTGGAGTTTGAAACGGTCTTGATTGTTTAAATGCTGGCATTTATTTGTGAATTAAACCCTTTCCAGGCTTTTCATGTCTTATGGAGCACTAAATTCCTTCAGTGACAGTGATTTTTTTTATCATGAGGCCTTAGATCAAGGTGCAAAATTGACCTTCTAGTAATAATTTTGCATGGTGTTCTTCCCCCCCCCCAGAATGACTTTTGGTGGTCATAATGATGTCAAAATGAATAAAAATTTGAGGGTGAGGAGTTTAGTTTACATTTGTAGGCTTATCAATGGTTGTAGATATGGCTTTCAAGAATTTAGCTATACAGTAATCTGGCAGAAACAAACTTCCTCGCTAATGAGAGCACTGGCCATCATTGTCACGATATGCCTAATGTCTAAACACCACAAGACGGGGGAATGATTATGTCAAAATGTGGAGATGGGATTTCTTTCCAGCTTTTCCTTGCCCACAGTCTGGCGCCCTTGCATTCAGGCTTAAGTGGAATCAGGAATCTTTCTTTTCCATCTCATTTCCCTGGCCTCTCTAGGTTTATAGTCTCACTGCAGAAAGCAAAAAAAGTAAGTTCTGGTTATTTGACATATATGTATCAAATGAATGTATATACCTGTACACATATTTTCTTTATGGAGAAAGATATATTTTCCACTCACACCCCTTGGTCATGGTCATTTGGGTCCCAGTCCTGCATTGCAGTTCCTGTTGCTCTTTCCTTGTATCACGGGAAACTGTCTCTTTGGGAATTCTAGAAAACAAAAACAAAAACAAAAACAAAAACACAAAAAAACTACTTGTAGTGTTAACTCTTTATGGCTGTTTGTCCCTTTTCCTTCTGAATGAATGCTGCTACAAGGTCATTGTTTCTCTGAACAGGAGGAATGGACAGGGCATATAATGAATCCCTGGTGTTATGTTGACTGAGACCTTCAGCCTCATTGAGGAAAAGACACTTGCTTCATTTTCTGAGAGACCTAGCTATTGAAACCCTTTTTTCTTTAAGATCCATTTGACTTTGCTCTCCTGTCATGGTACAGAGAGAAAGGCTGGTGACCTGCTGTACCTGTGCGCTCTCATTTGATTCACACAACAGAAGGCGCAGGTCAGGGAATTTTACTGTTTTGTATAACATTTAGCTCTGTCTGCCTAGCACAGTGCCTGGAAGGTAGTAGGCACTCAATAAATGCAAATCGAATAAATGAAAGTGATTGAGAAAACAAGACCTAGAGAGATGCATTAAAGTTTTCACAATTGCTAGGTACTACATAAATAGGTTGGGATTTCCCAGCAGGTGTGACTGGTAGGAGCATCTGTTCTTTCTTTCTTTCTTTTTTCTTTTTTTTAATATATTTTATTGATTTTGTACAGAGAGGAAGGGAGAGAGATAGTTAGAAACATTGATGAGAGAGAGTCATCGATCAGTTCCTCTTGCACACCCCCTACTGGGGATATGCCTGCAACCAAGGTACATGCCCTTGACCGGAATCGAACCTGGGTCCCTTCAGTCCCCAAGCCGACGCTCTATCCATTGAGCCAAACCGGTTTCGGCTGTTCTTTTGACCACTGTTATAAATAAAGTTGTGGCTCCCAACTGCACTGTATTTGTCAGCAAAATAGAAACTACATAAGTTATTTTAACAGCTAATACAAAAGTCAGTATGGCAGATGTTGAGGGACAAAAGAGGTAAATGGGGAACATGGGGTTGGTGGTGGTGATGGCCTAGGAACAGCCACCATCCCCAAGGTTGGAAGAGCAGAAGAAAGAAGTTGGGGTTTTCACAGGTAGAAGCTCAAGGAGGGCCCTGAGGAGCTGGAACTCAGAGCCCTCGGGAGGCCCCTCTTGGGTGGCTGCTGGCACCTGTCAGGTGTGATGAGGCTGGTTCTGTGGGAAGTAAAGCGGGGGAACTGGAGCTGTTATTGGGGTGATGCTGACAGGAAGAGGAAAAAAACCAGTCTCTTCTCCATCCTTAAGCTTTTCATGCTCCCTCTTAGCACCCCCTACTGGTGTGACAGGGAACCTGGTGGCTAAGGAGAAATGTGTCTGCAGAGTCCCAGCCCCAGCATCACTGCTGCCTAGCACACTGCCTGGAACTTAGCAGGTGCTCATTGCTAATTGAACAGAAGTGAGTTGAGATGGATGGGTGTGGTGCTAAGAGACGAGTGCAGCAGATATACACATTTTGGGAAAATGTCCCCATTTTTGTATTTCCAGTGGACCTTTTTCTCGGAATAATGCGTCTGTTTCTCATTTCTTTGGGATATGGAATGCTGAACTAACCTGAATTTACGAGATGACCTCAAAATACCAGAACAAATGTTAGGCTAACAGTGAGTTTTCATGGGATAGTTGATGTTGTCATATGCTAGAATTGATAGATACAAACTCATGGGGAAGCCAGGCCCCTGTGTGATCCAATAATAAAATCAATTAGCATTGCCACTTAATTATCAGCAAGTCAAAACAGGATTTTGATGGACAGAACCAATTTAAGGAAATGAAACCTGTTTTTTTTGCCTCTGTGATGCACATAATTTGTTGTTACAATGATGAAAAATTCTTCACTTCCTTTATATGACCAGATTTTGTAAACACTTTATGAGCTAAGTGTTATAACCTGCATTTTATTATTTTGTTTGTATCTTATTTTTTGAAATATATTTTTATTGATTTCAAAGAGGAAGGGAGAAGGAGAGAGAGATAGAAACATCAATGATGAAAGAGAATCCACTGATCAGCTGCCTCCTGCACGCCCCACACTGGGGATCGAGCCCGCAAACTGGGTTTGTGCCCTGGACTGGTGAGCTCTATCCACTGAGCCAAACCAGTTAGGTCTATTTGTTACTTTAAATTTTTTATTTTAATTTTATTTTATTATACTAAATAAAATAAAATAAAATAAAAATTAGACATTTAAGCCTAACTTGTGAAGTAATCACCCTTATAGGTCTAGTACCTAACTGGAACTGGCATTTTAATCATGAAAAAACTGAAAAAGGCTCAGACAAGTTAAGGGATTTGCCCAGAGTCACACGGCTAGCCAGTAGCAGGGAGGAGATTGAGACTTCAAGGTCAGTGTTGTTTCCCTTGGCCCAATAAGGACCCAGATTGGTGTGTTGAGTGCAGCATGTACCTGGGAGGTGTTTAGTTTTCTGTGTGTAGGAGAGAGGTGTGTTTGTAAATATAGAGAGGAATATAGAGGGTGTTTTTCTTTGTTCAGACTATGAAGTATAAGCCATCATCCTATGTAATAAAATGCTAATATGCAAGTTGACCGGATGGTGGAATGGCCGGTTTCTATGACTTGCACTGACCACCAGGGAGCAGACGCTCAACACAGGAGCTGCCCCCTGGTGGTTAGTGTGCTTCCACTGGAGGAGCACTGCTCAGCCAGAAGAGACAGTGCTAAGGATGTCCGACTGCTGGCTTAGGCCCACTCTCCATGCAAGTTGCATCCCCCGAGGGCTCCCGGACTGCAAGGTGGCTCAGGCTGGGCTGAGACTCTCCCCGCCCCCCCAGCCCCGCAACTGCATGAATTTTTTGCACCAGGCTTCTAGTTGTCCAATAAAAGCCTTCACCTTCTTTTCCTGCCTCCCTGAAACTCCTCTGCCCATATTATGCCCTCTCCTTTTTTTTTTTTTTTTTTTTTTTTTAACTTAGGACATAGAAGCTATATTAGTTTCAGAGAAAGGAAAGAAAAAAGAGAAAATTCACAGAATCACCTTTAGGTGAAATGTGTTTAAACTAAAGTATATGCTATTCCCAGCACTGACTCTATACACACTCTATCCACTGAGCCAAACCAGTTAGGTCTATTTGTTACTTTAAATTTTTTTATTTTTTTTATTATACTAGTGATTAGACATTTAATTTGTAGTAGATGCTAATTAAGTGTTAATATTCCTTCCCCTCCTTTAAAGGAGAACTGTTGTTATTTTAGAAATTTTAGGATATCAATCAAAGTTTTTTTATAGTTGTATGTGGATTGTATATAAATAAAATGTCAATTCTTTCCTTATAACTACATTGCTTCCTTCCCTCAGAGTATGGTTCTCAAAAATGACGCATGCGCTTGCTTGAAGGTAAATGGTTGCACATCAGAGGAGGCCAGCATCTATAAAGAGAAATGGCTCTTGATTAAGTTATTCAAAGGCTCATTGAAGACCGGGAATTAGGATTATAGAGAAGACTCACTTAGCTTCCTACAGGCCCCTGTAATTAGAGACCCTCCAGCAGAGGGGGTGGGACATCATGATCCCGAGACAGTGGAATCTTTTTTCAGAGTGAAGGCTGAGTCAGGAAAAACAAAAAAAGACAAAGTGGAGAGGGACAGATGAGCTGTACAGGCATCTCATCCTCTCCTCACCCACTAAGAAGATGTCCTTGGTTGCCCCCTGCTGTCAGATGCTTGAGTTGTGGTCAGTCAGCAGATCTTTTCATTCTGCTGCGCAGGGACAAGAGGACTGCCTACCATGTCCCCATCAGTGGGGACCGCTGAGAACAGACTGTGCTGTGGAGTGAGTAGACCAGGGGAGCATCGACTGGAGGTGCCCCTAAGCCTTTTCGGAGATAACGGCTTTGGTCCCAGGGGTCCTACTCAGTGTGTCAGGAAAACCAAAGCAACAGGCTCAGATGAGAGGTATTTCCAGTGGGACAGAGTCCGGGCATCCGAGCCAAGGAAATTGATGAATTGTACAATAAGCTCTTTTTAATCTGCTCTCCTCTGGCTTATTTCCCCTGGGGTATGTGAGTCCACCGTAAATCTAATTTTTTTTTTTTTTTCGTACTTGCTTTCTACATTGAGTAATATTATTTCTCCCAATCTCCCATGTAGAGAGAATATCTAACATGGACGTCTCTAAGTACAATATTATGATCTGGGGTGTGAAGACTGTCCTTTTGATGACTTGTTTCTGAAATCAGTGACTCAACAGTTCCAACTGTTTGCATTCCAACCCGGGGAGATGGGTGGTGGTGAGGACCATGGTACCAGGGAGAGAACTCAGGGACCGCATCTGCTGCCTTCACAAATCCCAGTAAAAATAGACGGCCAGGAACAGCTGATGGCTCTCCTAGGCATGCTTCAGCCTAGCCTGCCTTCTGTCAAATGTTTAATGCCATTTCCAAAGACTATATTTTTGAATTTTCCAAAACATTGTTTATGGAAGAACATTGAGTACCCTAGACTCACCTCTGGTCATCTTCTCTCAAGGTATAATGTTATATAACCTCGTTAAGTACATAAAAGTGCCTTCAAGGTGTCTCTCTCCCCCCCTTAGACCCCTCCCCCCGCCACCTTCACCAGTATTTTTTTTTAATGGGTCCTTATGGCTGCAGGGTTTACTGAATGTGAAGCAATTATAGCAGAGTGTCTAATGTATCTAGGAGAGGTCAGGATAGTTGAAGCATTATCTGCGAGCAGTGGAGGGATGTTCCCTCATACTGTGTGAAGCTTTGGGTGGGGGTTGCAGAGGAAGACAGACTCAAGTACGTTAGGCATGAGTCATCTACAACTTGGTGTTATGGTATATTCTGGTAGGATGCCAAATTAGCCACCCCTGGGACCATGCCTGGGTTTGCTAATAATCGGATACTTCTTTCCAGTCCTTGAGGGAAGTACTAGCGTGTGAGCCTATAAGAGGTCTATGCCAGAGACCCTCTCAGAAGTGTGGAGGTCTTAGAAGGGTGACAGAAGTCCATGGTAGTTACTCAGGGGTCAGCTCTGGACTCCTTGAAAAGTATCTCTGTTTACCTGCAAGGGTCATTACAGGAAACTTATAAGCCTGTAATGGTCTATCCCTGTGTCCTTCCATTTTCAGTGACATGTAGAAGGTGAACCTTTGAGAAAGAAAGTGAACCTTTGACTTGAAAGCTGGGTCCCAGGGTTTTTTTTAGATGCCTGGGAAACAAAAGGGAAGAAACAGCAGAGGGAGGGCTGGTCCCTGAAAAACACTCTTCTTTGGAATAGGTTCAACTCCTCCATCAAAAGAACAGGCACAAGCCGGGACTGGTTTGGCTCAGTGGATAGAGTGTCGGCCTGCAGACTGAAAGGTCCCGGGTTCGATTCTGGGCAAGAGCATGTACCTTGGTTGCGGGCACATCCCCAGTGGGGGTGTGCAAAAGGCAGCTGATCGATGATTCTCTCTCATCGATGTTTCTAACTCTATCCCTCTCTCTTCCTCTCTGTGAAAAGTCAATAAAATATATATTTAAAAAAAGAAAAGAAAAAAAAAAAGAACAGGCACAAAATGTCTGAGCAAGCCCCTGGGACATCAGTAATAGGTGCCCCCAGGGCAGTAAAGACCAATCCCCCAAACCAATGGATTTGGGCACCCCTCTGAGCAGTCAGTCTCTCTGGATCCCAGAGAAGGAGTGAGAAGCCTTCTGAAACTGCAGAGTCCCCAGAGCAATGGAAATGGAAAAATTTGTCACAGTCTAGTTGATATGGGTCCCCCACTGGGTTCATTTTGAGCTGCTCAACCTTGCTCTCCTCTGTTTCCTGTTTTCCCTTCCGGATGGTTGAGCATTCTTTAAGCTCAGAAACTATCTGAGTTATAATCTATGTGTTCTCCCCCAACCAAATATTTTTTTATTAGCAACTATTTCCATATTAATGAATATGAAAAATAATTAATGTAAAATGAGGAGCAGGCTTGAAGGGAACTTTGTTAGATGGCTGTTCCTAAAGAGGATATCTGAGAAGACTGTTTTCGTGACCTTCCCATGGCAGCTTTACTGAGTGCCTACAGGAGCTTCTTTGGGGCAGTCAGTGAGCAAGGCCAAGAATGAGTGCTGGGAAATATGGCCAACCACCTCGAAGGCACCTGAGAGCAGTCAGCAAAAAAGTCATTCAGACGTTAGATATTGGCCCTCACCCACTGGTCCTCAGATTTTCTTCTTGTTTCTCCAGTTTTCTTTCTCTGGGTCTTTTTACTCTACTTTCTGGAGACTTTCTGAATGTTATACTCTAACCAGACTTGTCTATTTAGCGTGTCAAATTCTGCTTCATCTATTTTGAAGTTCTGTTATTGAATATACATTTCTTTTATTGTATATGTATTTAGAATTTTTGTCTTTTTGAACATTTTATCATTATGAAATGATCTTTCTTTCTGTTAACACTACTTGTCTTGAAGTCTGTTTTGTCTGATGTTAATATGAGCACAACAGTTTCCTTTTCCGCTTGTTTTTATTTATTAAAATTAAAATATATATATATATATATATATATATATATATATATATATATATACCATCACCACAATCAAGATAATAAACTTAACCATCACCCTCAGACATTTTCTTGTACCCTTTATAATCCAGCTTCCCATCCTCTCCATCCCATCCCAGGTGGCCATGGATTTGCTTTTGATTACCACAGATTAGTTTATGTTTTCTAGAATTTTATATGATGGAGTCATATGGTTTGTACCTTTTGTCAGCTTGAATAATTTTTAGAAATCTATCTTCAAGTTCACTGATTCTTCCAATAGTATCAAATCTGCTTTTAATTCCATCCAACAAATTGTTTATTTCAGATTTTATATTTTTCAGTTTTAGAATTTTCATTTAGTTTTTTTTTATATTCTTCTATGATACAATCATCTTGTCATCCATAATATCCAAATTTTTCTATAGATTCTTTTTTTAAAAAAATAGTTTAAGTTCACATCTGCTAATTCTAACATCTGAATTATCTGTTAATCATCTTCCAGTGACTTTTATTTTGGTTATGGTTGCATTTTCTGGCTTCTCAGGTCTAATAATTTTTAAAATATATATATTTTACCGATTTTTTACAGAGAGGAAGGGAGAGGAATAGAGAATTAGAAACATCAATCAGCTGCCTCCTGCACACCCCTTATTGGGGATGTGCCTGCAACCAAGGTACGTGCCCTTGACCAGAATCGAACCTAGGACCCTTTAGTCTGCAGGCCAACGCTCTAATCTTCTGAGCCAAACCAGTTAGGGCAAATTTTTAATGAATGCTGGTCAGTGTGGGTGTAAGGTTGTAGAGACTTTGGCTTCTGTTATTTTCTTCTGCAGAGTATTGAATTTTGTTCTAGAAAGCAATTAAGTTGGCAGATCACCTCGACTATGTGGAGGCTTGGATTAAAGCTTCATTAGATCTGGTTTATTTCCATTTTTTTCTTAGTCTCATGAGCTTTCAATGGAAAAACCAAATTGTTTGCCCATCCCCTCTAACTTTGCAGAACTTGAATCCTAAACTCTGTCTTCTCAGCACTGGGTAGCTGCTGCGGTTGCTGCTGGCCTCTTTTAGCCTTCCAGCAGATGTTTCCACTGGGCTCCTGGGAGTCTCACCTGCACACAGTAGTAGTTCAAAACTCAGCCAACCCTGGCCGGTGTTTCTCGGTGGTTAGAGTATTAGCCCGCACACCCGAAGGTCTCAGGTTTGATTCCAGGTCAAGGGCATGCACTTGGGTTTGTGGGTTCGCTCCCTGCCCCCAGTAGATCTTTTCCTGGGGCCTCTGCCAGGGCTGCCCTGCTGGGGACCTCTGTGTCTGCTGCGTGTGGCTCTCGTTTTTTGCTCCAAGGCAATGCAGTGAGGCCGGGGAACTTCTGAGCGGCCGGGGGGCAGGTGATAAGCATTGGGCTTCTTCAGCCTGGAATGCAGAGAGGTGGCATATCTCAACGTAAAGCCATGGCCGGTGTGGTGAAGGCTGGTGTGAACCCTGATGCCAGGTCTTGAGATGCTGGGGGGAGAGGGTTGCTTTGGAAACTGGTAAGTTGAGTATAAAGAGATGAAATTTACCATGGCAGACCAGACACTTGAGAAACTATTACAGGTAGCTCTTCTGGCAGATGGCTTAAGTCTATTGGGGTTTGGACAAATAAATGAATGACAGAACTCACCTCCGCCCTCTCCCCAGCCAAAAAAAAAGAGAGAGATAGAGGCTTCTAAAATGTAATGACACATGTATAGCCATTAATTCATACACCAAAGAGAATAAGCATGCTCTTACGGGGCTGGGTAGAGAACAGGCAGCTGGCTGTAGTAGGAAAAACTTGACCTGAATTAAGATCTAGGTTCGAATCTTGATTCCTCAACTTAATTTGCTGTGTGACCTTGAGCAGTTTCCTAACCTTTCTTACTCAGACAAGGTTCTGATGAAAGTTATAAATAAGTCCATTACATAATTTTCAGTAGACTCCATAAAGCAAAGGTTAGCCCGAGTCCTAACTGAATCACCTGGGTTTTTACTGAACACGTATTTGCTGAGCCCTACCAAATACCAGGCTGTGTACACATATCTCCCCTGTTCTAGAAAGGCTCCTGAGGTGAAGGCGCAGCTCTGCTCCGTCCTGCAGACCTTCCTCAGGAGGGCGGGAGGCTGTGAAGGTGAGCGTCCCCGTATCCTCTGCTGGTCGCAGGTGGCATGCATGGTGGGCGCCGAGTGCCACCTGGGCCGGCCGGCCTGATCCCCGTCTCAGCAGACAAGCCCCGCTTCTCTCCACGCCACTTTGCTAATAACCAGGCCACAGGTTTCACAGCCCACTGATAACGCCAGATGGTGATGATATGGGTTTCAGCCACTTCTGCTTTTCATTTACTCATTTCTACTGAGAGTCTGTAGGTGCCCAGCTCTGGGACAGGGGAGTCGAAGGTCTTTGGGGGAAGTGGAGAGGGTGAGAACGAGGGACCCTGTGGGTGTCTGAGGTTTATTCCCCTCCTACAAAAAATCGTGTTTCTAGCATCTGAGTGCCCACATCCTTCTGATTAATTAAACCATTGTGTTCCCATTCCTTAGCCTCTGGTCACAGAGGTTCCGTGATGTCAGTCTGATAAGCAGATAAGCACTGGTCTGTGGTGGTGTGTGGGGGGGGGTGTGCACCTGCAGTGATGACTAAGACTGCCCACCCAAGACCCAGCATTTAACACTCCAGGAATATTCACATGTTTTCTTGCCTCAGTGAACGTTTCCCTTGGTCCAGCCTTTAATTGCATTGTGAGCTTTTATTTGAGTTCCTGCCCAGTTGCCATGTTGGTGGGAGGCCTGATTCCATCCCTCCTCATGTTGCCTCTGCCGTCGGAACTTATTTAACCTCGACCCCTTTTCTTTCCTTTTCCAGAACTCACATGCTGCGTGTCAGACTGAGCTACCCCCATTTCATCCTGTAATCCAAGACTGGCTCCGCTGCCCTGCTGACGTCCAGGCCGTACCCGGGAAGGAGGCGGCCCTGTCCCCAGCACCCCATGGAGACTCGATGCGGGGGGAGGGGGAAGGAACTGGAGGGGTGCACGTCCAAAACGCCGAGTCTCCCCGTGTGAATCAGTGTCACCTCGCTTTCCTCAGAGACCTCGCTGTCCCCCGAGAGACCTGCCTGAGCATTACGGGAAAGAGAGAGCCACTCCGCCTCCTCCCTGCTCACACCCTGCACCCTGCACAGCAGCTCTGGGGGCAGGGGGGCGGCTGAGAGCTCCGAGCCACCGCTGCCCTGCATGCACCAGCTCAGCTCTGTTGTCAGCGGTTCGACTGTGTACGGGAGGGACATGGCATCTTTCTGAATGGATTTTCCTGAGCAGATGTGCCAGTGTTTATGCAATTCACAGTATTTCCCTGGTCCTCACTGTTCCTGTCACTGGCTTTTTCTCACTTGGCTTCATAGTGATTTTTTTTTTTTTTTTAACGGGGAAATTTTCCTCTGTGCCTCCTGCATCCTATATTTGATCCCTTCCCTACCTTCCAAGGTACAGACTCACCTGAGGTTCTGACGAATGATAAGAAAAGTGTCTTTGGGAAGCCTGTGCATTCTTCCTATTGTCTGTATTTTGTCACCGAAGAGAAGCTGGCGTTCTGTGTGGTCCCTAACAGCCCCCGCTGGAGCAGGTGTTTACACCGAGCCAAGCATGTCTATCACTGTGACAAGCTGCTTGTGTGTTGTCCCATTTGCTTACGGCCAGACCAGCCAGCGGGGCACTGCAGCCAGGTTGCTCCTTCAACAGGGCTCTTTCTTAAGCAGATGGAATTATTTGGCCACGGAAGGTGAAGTGGGAGAGCTGGGTGTGCAGGTGGGTCTGTGACTAGGACACCGTGAGCCCCCACCCTTCCTGTCCAAACGCTTCTGTGCGCACCTGTGCCTGGGCCCCAGGAGACCTGCCTGCAGCCTGGTTTCCACCGGCTTGGGCTCTGTCTGCTGTCAGCACCAGCCCTTGGTGGCATCACAGGCTGTGCCCTGTGCTCTGTGCATACAGCCGAAGGGCCAGGAACTTGGTGCTGCCCTGGCTCCCCGAGCAGATGTGAAGTCTGGCTGCTCCCCTGCCCTCCGTTTGCAGGTTCAGGCTGCAGAGCACCCGGTCGCAGCACCAGGAGAAAATGAGCCTGGCCTCCTGCTGTCCATGGGGCCTGCAGCCGGGAGGCAGCGGGGCGGCTGAGGGTCAGTTCTCCGAACAGCCAGGCAGTTGCAGGACAGAGTGGCTGCAATTGAGTGGATCCCACCCCCACAGTCCCCAGGCAGAGTGACGTGTCACTGAGATGAGCGTGACATGCTGGTGCCGCTCTGCAAAGAGGATGTGATGATGCATGCTGCTGACGGCGAGGCTTGGGGTCTGAGCTGCCTTTTCCTCTTCTGGTTTTGCAGTCACGGTGGCTTCTCTCCGGAGGAGGCGTTGGCTCTCAGCTTAGGCTCCCGCTGGGGTGACCCGGGGACATTCTCACCACTGCCAGCGCCTGGGCTATTCTGGGCCTTGGCTTGGGGCTCCGCGGGAGGGCCTGTGTCAGAGGAGCTCCGTGAGCGGGAGGAGGTGGCAGGTCTTGCCCTGAGGGCTTCCCAAGAGAAGCCCCTTCAGAAAAGACCCTGATTCGGGGGACAAAGGGGACAACTGGCTTCACAGCACACGCCATGTGTTCTTGAGAGACACGGGGAAGCTGCCTCTCTGTGCCCTGCCCAGGATTTATTCTCTATTTTTTAAAATATATTTTATTGATTTTTTACAGAGAGGAAATGAGAGAGACAGAGAGTTAGAAACATCGATGAGAGAGAAACACCGATCAGCTGCCTCTTGCACACCCTCCACTGGGGATGTGCCCGCAACCAAGGTACATGCCCTTGACCGGAGTCGAACCTGGAACCTTTCAGTCCGCAGACCAACGCTCTATCCACTGAGCCAAACCGGTTTAGGCTATCCTGAGTGTATTGTGCCTTGTGGACGGTGAATGCTCCCCTCGCCCTTCCACTCCTCACCCCCGTAAAACGTGCCTGTCGGTTAGAGAAGCAGTGGGCTGCCCATGACGCTGCTCCAGCTTCATTCTCTGCCTTGTTACCAGCCCAGGAGAGTGGAGACGGGCCAGGCCAGGCCTGAAGGAGGAGCGGGGAGGCCCGGCCCAGGTCCGGGGCACATGTAGCTCTGGCACAGGTGCAGCTCCTTTGAGCCACGTGTGCCAAGCAGGCTCTTCCTCCGCCTTGTGGCCAGAGCTGCTCCGCAGCTCCCTCCTCCTACGAAGAGGATGTTGAGTCAGAGCTCACGTTCTCACTTCACCTCTGGAAAGCCCCGCAGCGTTCGAGTGAACACTTCCAGGGAAGCGGAAGGACGCCAAGGGGCCCCCGTCGTTGGCCTTTGCCGGTCTGAGCACTCGGTGCTGACAGGCTTTCTCAGCCACCCCCTTCCTGGGGCCGCCCTGTCACCATTGTGTGTGTCAGTGTTGTGCGGTGAGCTTGCGGGCGGACATACAGCCTGTGTGCGTGTCCATGCGCAGCGGGTGCTCGCTGAGCCAGGTCTGCGCTCCCTTGGATGAGATCCCAGAAGCTCTGCAAGTCACCTCCCGCTCCTCCTCTCGCATACCCCTGGGAGCCCCCAGTTTCCTCTCCGGAGCGGGTGTGAAAGAGAAGGACACCAGGCTGGCTTGTTAGCTCGCCTCTCACAAGTCCACCTTGACCTCAGCCCAGTTTCTGTGTCAGTGTCCAACCAGGAAAACAGAAGCCTCTCTGAGTATCAAAACAGAGGGGTTTTACTGCAGGTAATCGTAGCACAGAAACCAGGAAAGCTGAGAGGCCGAACGGGTGCGGGGAGCAGTCCCGAGGTGAGTCGGAAGGCTGAGGGGACACGGCAGAGGCCATGTTACAAGAGCCCGGGCACAGGAACGCTGGGAGGAACCTGGGACCATAGGGAGCCTATCCGCAGGAGCTGCAGCCACAGGAGGCACGGTCCTCGCCAGAAACCCCCCAGGCAGAGACGGGAGAGACAGGCCGGCTTCTCCCGAGCGGGTCCCTTCCAGATTTCTGCAGGTGCCTCTTGTTAGCTAGCCCCAGCTGGAAGCTAGCCCACCTGGGGGCCTGGGACAGGCAAGCTTAATGGTCAGCTCCCCACCACTCAGCGGATCCAGGGAGGGCGAGGAGCAGGTCTGAGGGTAACCAGACCACGACATGTGTGGCCTCCGTCTGCTCTGTATCATGCCCGAGCCTGGGGTTCAAGCCCCATGCCATCCTGAGCTCCTGGTGAGGGGAGATGGAGGAATGGCCCCTGGGTTTCTATAGATTTTTTTTTTCATTCTACCCAGAGAGGAAAGTGCATTTGGGAAAAAGGAGGGAGGGAGAAAGCCTTTATTCTTAACAGTTCCTGACTTCCTTTGGGGGACTTGACCCATGTAGCAGCCCCCCTCACCATGCCCCTCAGGAAAGCTGTGACCCCGTTATCCGTCCACCCCTGCCCCACGTCGCTTCCCCGATCTCTGGTTTCCCTGCCGGAGAACAGTGACCCAGAACACGCATCAGTGGTCATGCGTGTTCCCCCAGGACCATTCCTTCAGAGAGAGAGATTAGTGTGCACTGTCTATCTGTAATTAGATGCCACCTACTAATCCATTTGTATCATGTTTCCAATAAATGTATGGAAATGACGCCTGGTTATGCTGTCCTCTGCTGGGACAGCGGCTCAGCTGTCAGGGGGTGTGCACAGAACCCTGGCCTCAGGTGCTTCTGGTCTCAGGTGCTGCATCCCCCGCTTAGCTGAGGGCCTGGGGGAGTCACAGGCCAGGCCAGCGACCTGACGTCCCCACATGCTGAGACTCTCCGGGTTTGCATTTTCTTCCGCTGTCCCATAAGCCAAATGGAGGTTTTGAGAAGCCAGGTCACTCCCATAGGTGGCCTTTGACCCTGTGTCCCCGAAGCCTGGAGGTGTGAGGAGCAACAGGCAGACGTTTGCCCATCAACCACTTTGCACTGCTCTGCCCGGTGCCGGCCGCGGGGGGTGAGCTGAGGGCGGTGCTGTGCTCGGGGCCTGGGGGAAGGCTCCTGTGCAAAAGGAGTAGCCACAGAAGCTGTGTGTCCCACAGACAGAAGCCCGGCACCCTCGTCTCAGCCCATCCCCCTGGGGCCTGAGAGGCAGAAATAGCAATATCTGAGTTGACTCAAAAGGCAAAGGGAGCCTGATCAAATGCCCTGCATCCTCCCTTTCTTTCCTGGCGCATGCCGGGTAGACGTTATTCTCTGTGCGGATCTTACTGGTTCCAGCCTGTCTGACCGCTCTGTACACTCTGCCTCAGTTGCTCTGCTGGGCCATTGCAGGCTCACTCGAGGCTCCTCCAGCCCATGTTTGGGGGAACACCTGTGAGAGGGAGAGGGAGATAGTGCCCCCCACCCCCACCATGGAATCTCTAAGGTGCCCCGTGGTTCTTGGTGTCTTTTTATCTAGACTTTTCATCCTGACTCGAATAATTCCTTCTTTCTGGAAGCTGATCTGTAGAGCTCAGAGTGTCCCATGCCCTACCTGCCAAGGTGTACAACCTTAAGTTCCATTGCCGAGACTGGGTTTTTTATGGTCAAACTTCCTCAGGAGGTTCCGATCTTGCTCCTGGACTGCAGGGGTCACTGGAGGAAACCATGTGACCTGTAGGGGTTGTTGCTGCCCCACAGCTGTGGGTGCCGACTCCCCAGGGGCCTTTGTGCTGCTTGCTTAGTGGCCTTTCTACATGTTCGCTAGGAGCTTGTTTTCTAAAAAACAAAAACAAAAAAAACAACAAAAAACCAACACCACGTTTTCATTTATTTCAGAGAGGGAGGGAGAGAGAGAGAGAGACATCAATGATGAGAGAAAATCATTGATCGCTGACTCCTGTACACTCCACACTGGGGATCGAGCCTGCAACCTGGGCAGGTGTCCTGATCAGGAATCAAACTGTGACCTGGTTCTTATGTCGACACTCAACCACTGAGCCACGCCGGTCAGCTGGTCAGGAGCTTGTTTTCTCATTTTCAGAACCAGCTATTCCAGCCCTTTGTCACTCCCTAAGCCCTCACACACACACCAGAGCCAAGCCGTCTAAGAATCCCTTCACCTGCCTTCCCCTCCGCCCCAAGGCCCTCTGTATGCAATAGTCCCTCTCCAACAACCCAAGGAGGCACCCCGGCACCTCTGGAGGACCCTTCTGGCACCCACATACTGAATCCCTCCCTTCCTAACCCCCGCCCCCCCCCCCTTTTTTTTTTTTTTTGCAGTAGAATGTCCTGACTCTGACCAGACTATCACTTACTAGCTATATGACCGTGGGCAAGTTATTCAGCCTCTCTGTGCCTCAGTCTCTTCATCTATAAGATAGGATAATGGTATCTACCTCATAAGGACTACATACATTGTACAGTGCTTAGCACAGGGCCTGGGCAGAGTGTTTGTGTTTGTTCTATCATCATTTTCTCCCCTCTCCCCTCATTTTCACTTTCTCTCCCCTTTCCCACCACTGGATTTAAATTTCCCCATCTAGTCAACACAACAGCCAGAACAATCCAACCACCACAATTTCTGTCCTCTACTTAGCTTCACCTGCAGCTATTGGCCTATCTCCCTGTGCTGGCAGGCACATTGGGAAGAGGGAAGGGTTGTCTCCATTGCTTCAAATCTCATTAATTTCTCAACCCATTATAGCACTTTATGGCTTCCATCCCGCCCCTCCTCCCAGCCACTCACTGAAATTGCTGTCGATAAAGGCATTAGTGACCTAATTGCCAAACCCGACACTGTGTTCAGTCATTGCACTTGAACTTTCTTGAGCCTTGGAAGCTGTTGTCATCATATTACTTTTCTTTGCTTATGACACTGACCCCGTCATTCGCTACCCAGAGAAAAGCTAAGTAACATTCAGATACTGCTTATAGTTCTTTTCTCCAGATTTTTTTACAAAGACAATTTCAGTTACAGTGGTGGGTCACCTGTGAACCCCGTTCCCATGTTCCTCCATTTCACGAGCAAGCATTTCTCTTTCATTTGGTGTTTATCACCCCAAATGCATGATTTTACACAATTAATGCATATCTATGAATCTATAATCAATACAGAACATGTTTTGCATATTATTAAATTTTATCAAAAAGACAGTCTATCACTTTTTTAAAAAATTAATCCTCACCCGAGGACATTTTTCCTTTGATTTAGAAAGTCGAAGGGAGAGGGAGAGACAGACAGAAATATCAATGTGAGAGAGACACATCAATTGGTTGCCTCCAGAACATACCCTGACCAGGGCTAGGGAACCTGCAACTAAGGTATATGCCCTTGTCTGGAATCGAACCTGGGACCCTTCAGTCGGAGAGCTGATGCTCTATCCATTGAGCCAAACCAGTTAAGGCCATTCTATCACTTCTTAAAAAGCTTGTGTTAAGAGTACCAGACAATGGTTTGTTAATCCAGGTTTTCAATCCAAGATACTTGAACAGACTGTCAAACACACGCTTTTGTTTTCATTTAAATATATATATATATATATATATATATATATATATATATATATATATATATATATTGATTTCAGAGAGGAAGGGAGAGGGAATGAGAGACAAACATCAACAATGAAAAAGAGTCATTGATCACCTGCCTCCTGCACACCCCCTACTGGGGATCAAGCCCCAAACCCGGGCATGTGCCCTGACCGGATTCGAACCACCACCACCACCGGTTTACAGGTCAATGCTCAACCACTGAGCCACACCGGCCGGTCACATCCTTTTATTTTCAGATCAGCTTTCTTCAGCATGCAATTAGGAGTTCTGAAAGTGCTTTATTTTTTTCATGAAGCACTTTGCAGCCTGTCTGCGTATTTTATGTTTGGCTTTTACCCTCGTAAAAGGTGCCTTCGTTCTGCTCTTTTTAATGGGCACTCTCTATACTCAAGCAGAGAGATTGCCTTGCCTTTTTATGTTCTTACTGCAAAAATCCCTGCTTTCCTTCCTATTAGAGGCTTCTTCTGGGCATTTTACTGGGTCTTCCTCTACGTGTCTTACTTGTGGGGATTTTTTTTTAAAAAAAGGATGATTCTTAGTCTTCTTCACTCTTTCCTCAGGTGACCCCATCCATTCCCAAAAGCTCAACTTCGAATTAGTAAGAGGAAGATTTTGAAATCCTACTTCCAGCAGGAGTGATGACTATACATGTTTACCTGGAGGTCCTCCGACTTGTCTTCACTCTACCTGCTCCTCCCAGCCGGCTCTGCTACTTATGTGCTGTAGGTGATGGGGACCTCCATCACCTACAGTCCCCTGTTTCCTTACCTAGACTGTGCCCCATGCTGCCCCTCCACAGTCCCCCCACCCCGCCCCACTGCCTTTATTCAGGTCCTTGCTTGGAATACAGACCGTTTCCTATGTGGGTCAACTCCCCCTCCCTCTCACAAGTCTGTCCACAGTGTTACCAGAGCTGGCTGATCAAAACGCCTAACAAAGCATCTTTGACTTCTTAAAAACCCACACATATTCTCCTTCCTGCCATATTGATGGTCTTGGGGCCAATCCAGGCTCCTGAGCTCGCAGGGCCCAGCCTGCGGGTCCTGTCTCCTAACTCAGTGCCTAGGCCGCCTCCTTTCTTGCCTCAGTGATCTCCTCACCCCTCTCTGCGCACCGAGTCGTTTCACAGCTCTGTGCCCTGTCCGTGCTCTTCCCCTCGTCAGGGACGCTGTTCCCTTCACTCTTTTCCTCATCTTCCAGGACTCAGCTCCCACGCATCGCCTCGCTGACGCTGGGCAGAGTAACCGGTAGCTCTGTCTGTGCTCTCAGGCGCATTGCTCCCTCGGGTACCCTGGGTTATCCTGGCTTGGGCTGCATTCGATCTGTTTGCAGGTCTGTCTCTCCCAGAAACTCACAGATGGAAGAACCCAGCCCAAGTGACAGAAAGGGGTGTCACCTGGCCCCTCCAAGCTATCTCCTCGTGTTTCTGTCCCCCGGGGCCTCCTGCTCCACTCCTCCACTCTTGTTGCTGCCTCTCCCAGGGACTCCCTCGGCTCCAATACTCCTGGAGGCTGGGGACTGAGCACTTTTTCGAGCAGCCCCACCCGGGCATACGGCCAGGGCATGAGTGAGGAAGGCAGTAATTGGCGGGGGGGGGGGGGGGGGCGAGAAGAGGGTGGGGAAGAGGAGAAAAGATGGGGGAGAAAGCAGGCTGTTGAAGTGCAGGATTGTCTACAAATGAGAGGGCAATGCCCGGGGTAGTATGAAGTGAGCTGAAGGCAGGCTGAATAAAGACCCCGTTTCTTCATCCGGGTTCCAAATAGTGTAGGTCCCTGGGCGGGCTGTCTACTTGGTGTGGATTTTGAACAGCGCCCTATCTCTCCTCTTGCTCTGAATGTCACCTGCTGTCACTCAGAGGGACAAGCAACTGGAACCCATGACTCTGCTCCTGGGACTTCTGTGCGGGGACAGGGGATGGGGAGGATAGCAGGCAGGACTGGGTTGGTGGGCCTGTGGCCACTAATCATCCAGCATTTACTGGGCACCCACCAGTAGCCAAACACTAAGCTACAAAGGCAGACAAAAAACTCTGACCTTGAGCCCCCCAGGCCCAGCAGGGCTGTAAGACCTCCCCGGGGGCCCAGTGGGCTTTGGGGCCTTGTGAGGGAGGGGTTCAGCAGTGCTGTGGGGCCTCCCAGGGGCTCAGCAGGGGTGTCCTCCCATGATCCTGAGGACACCGTGGGCTCCAGTAGAAGCACGGCACTCGGGATGGCTTCCCCACACTGTCCCCAGAGTTTCCCTTCACCGTGGGGCATTCCCTTTGACCCTACTGGTGCCAGGACTGGATGGACCCAAAGATATTTACTTTACTCAGGTTCCTTCAGAAAGCCAAGAGAGGCTTGCATTTTCAAAAGGAAGTTTATTCCTATTGAAAGGGACAGACGAGAAAACGCAGCTGCTCTCAGCCAACAGCTCGGACCCGGGCCCGGGCGGGATTGGGCAGCTGTGCAGCCAGCCCTCTATCTTCGGGAGAGCTCCTGCCATCAGACTCCTCCTGCCCTCCGAGTGGCACCAGGGACACACGACTCGGAAAGGCCACGACTGCTCCTCTCCCTGCCACCCACCTGGCTCCTGCAGGCGTCCCCTGTCCGGTTGATGGTGGCAGTCTCTGCGGACAACAGTCCAGGAGTGACCTTGTCCCTCCGAGCCAGGCCCGTGCACAGCCGCAGACTCCAGCCCCTCACTCCAGCGGGACCTCCAGGAAGCCTGCGCCTGCAGCTTCTACCTCCTGGAGGCCTCCTGGGCGCGGGCAGGGGGCTGGCTGGAGCTCTCATCGCTCCCGGGGCCCTGGGAGCCCCGGCCGAGGCCCAGCAGGGCCCGGCACTGGCGGAAGAAGCTGGGACTGGAGAAGCAGTAGAGCGCGGGGTCCAGCACGCTGTTGAGGTAGGTGAAGGCCAGCGAGCCGTGGAAGAGCTGCGAGCAGACGTCCAGGGCGCGGCAGGCGCGCAGGCGGAAGGCCACGTGGGACGCGGCGCCGAAGAGCACGCTGGGCAGGAAGCAGGCGGTGTAGACGGCCACCACGGCGGCCAGCACCCGCAGCGCCCGCCGCGGGCCCGCCCGGCCGCCCAGGCCCCGGCGCCGCCGCCCGAGGGTCCGCCAGATGCTCGCGATGGCGAAGAGGATGAGCGCCAGGGTCACGAAGAACTCCAGGAAGTACAGCGCCTGGTGCCAGCGCAGCCAGGCCCCGGGGCTGTCGGCCAGCTGGTAGCTGATGCAGGACCCCGCGGGAGGGGTGGCCAGGAGCAGGTGCCCGTGCAGGAGCAGGATGGCCGCCCAGATCCCCCCGGCCACCCGGGCGGCCGCGCGCCCCGAGGCCCGGCTGAGCGCGCGGTGCGGCCACACCACCTTCAGGTAGCGGAGCAGCGCGATGGCCGCGAGGAAGGCGGCGCTGGCCGAGCGGTTGGCGGCCACCAGGAACAGGTTGGCCCTGCAGGCGGCCGTCCCAAAGCGCCAGGCCTCGCCGTGCAGGTAGTAGTCCACGCGCAGGGGCAGGCTGGCCACCAGCAGGAAGTCCGCCGCCACCAGGCTCGCCAGGAGCACCACCGTGGCGGTCCAGGGCCGCGTGCGTGCGCAGAAGACGAAGAGGGCCAGGCCGTTGCCCAGCAGGCCCAGCACGAACTCCGCGCCCAGCATCGGTGCCAGGACCGCGGCCACCCGTGGGGAGGAGGAGGCCGGGAGGCAGCGGGGAAGGGGAGAGCTCAGGTTATGGGATTCCATGGGCTGCTGCCTGGGCCGGGGAGCTGGAGAGAAGGGTGCCCTCTGTCCGCTTCCAGGAGGGTGCGGGGATGAGTGCTCCCCATCAGCTGCCGCCGCAATGAGTCAGGATGCCGGGGTTTTCATAGGTATCCTCGAAGAAGCCACGGAGAAACACCCAGGGTTCCTGTTTGATAGCAAAGAGGAACCCCAAGGCACGCCTTCCCTTCTCTTCCCTTCCCTTCCCTTCCCACACTGGCTGATGCCCCGCCCCGGGTCTCTGAACCCAGCCTGGAGGGAGGCATCGGTGCTGCCCCTGGCAGAGGAGGAAGCAAGGCTCAGCAGGGGGGAGACCCTGAAGTGGGAGGAAGTCCCACCTGGTGGGGACAGTGTATGTGGCTCTGCGTGGTCAGACACCTGCTTGCTGAAGGCAGAGACCTGCTTGCTGAAGGCAGAAGCTGGTCCTGGAAAGCCATAGCTTCCAGGGTCCTGCAGACCACCCTGGACAACTATCCCTACCGTCTATCATAATGACAGGCTGGACGGCCATCCCCCTGCCCCCACAGCTCCAGTGGGGGGACTACAGGCCCGACAGGATGTTGTGCAGAGAGAGGGAGGTAGGGCATCCATACACCTGACAGTGCATGGCCTGGGGGAACTAGCCCGCTTTGTCCTGCCAGCTGCTGGAGTTACTTCCAGATTCCTGATGATTCCAAAGCCTATGATGGTCCCACGTCCAAGTACACAATGAAGCACATCCCATAGGCAGAAGGCTCCCCGGCTGTGATTTGGGGACCTGGGGGCTTCTCCCCCGGAAACAGAACAATCCTGGGAATACTGGAGTTTCCCTGTCCACTGTCCACTCCACTCCGCCTCCACCCAGCATGCGCAGAAGAGGGGGGAGTGAGAGGCTGGGGCTGGCTTTGGGCCAGGTGCAGGTCCTGCTATATCCCATGGTGAGGCGTTCTCATGAGCCCATGTGGCCAGGTCCGAGGGCAGAGACAAGATCCTAGGGCGCCTGACAACCCGGGACAGCACCAGGGGAGGCTGAGGTTCCAGGTTCCAGGCCCTGGCACCCGCCCTTGCCAACTGACCGTGGTCCGCAGTGTGCCATGTGCTGCCAACCCTGCCTAGGCCTCTGGGTTTTAGGCATCGTGGCCACTGGCTCCTCTCCCATGGATCCCCCTGACCTGGACGTCCGTCTGGCCAAGGCCAAGGGCAGTCAGGCTGCGTCCAACTGCAGGATGCAGGGTGGTGAGACCACCAGCCTGAATGCTGAGTGCAGACAGGCCTTGGTCGGAAAGAGAGCGGCCTGCTTTCCAAACTTCTCTGAGCCGCGTCTTCAAAGCGGTGCTACCGCCTTCCTGGAGAGTTGTGAGGATGAAAGAAGGCAACGTATTGATATGTAAAAACTTCTAGGGAATTCGCTGGCACAGAGCTGGCGTTCAACATCGAATGTTCATTATTTTCTGTTTTGGACTAGGCACAATTTGGGAGGACGCCCTCCTCTCCTGGCCACCTGTACCCTCCCAGGGCCTCCCTGGGACATTCCTGTGTTTCGCTGGCTTCCGCACGGAGCCACACACGGCTGCAGCCCTGGCACCTGCCAGGCCTCTGCCCTCACTGCCTTGGGCTGTTTGCAAGTTTCGGGCAGCCTGGGGGTGTTTTTCCTTTGCTTCCAGAAGAGGAAAGCCCTTGGGAACAGAGAGGTGTCTCTTCTGAGACCCCTCATCCACGTCTCCTTGAAGCCCCAGGAAGACTAGATCTCCCACTACAGGCTTCATGTTTCATTCCTACCCACGGCTGCTCCTGGGGCGCCCAGCACCCAGGCCCCCGGGGCCTTGTCCGTGGTTAGGGCGCCTGTGAACAGCAGGGGGAGCCGGGGAGGGCTGCCATGCTCTTCTGATGAGCTTCCTCTGTGGGCTCATCACGGACTGCATGTATGAAGACTGGGTAGCTCGGGGGTGGAATTTTACATGTCTCTACATGTTCTACAGCTGGCAGAAATCACGCCTGTTATGGGGAGGAAAACCCTTACAGATGCTATTTTTAAAATGCTGTTTAAGCTGAAACCGGTTTGGCTCAATGGATAGAGTGTCGGCTTGGGGACTGAAGGGTCCCGGGTTCGATTCCGGTCAAGGGCATGTACCTTGGTTGTGGGCATATCCCCAGTAGGGGGTGTGCAAGAGGCAGCTGATCGATGACTCTCTCTCGTTGATGTTTCTAACTCTCTATCTCTCTCCCTTCCTCTCTGTACAAAATCAATAAAATATATATTTTTTTTAAAAAAATGCTGTTTAAAAAAAACACGTGGGAAAGAGGCAGAGAGACAATATCCGCTGTCCCCCAGGACAAACCCCTGGCCCGCGTGGACCAGGCCACAAGCACACCGTGATGACAGCCCCTCTACAAGCAGGGGCGCCCCCTAATGGACCCACCACGCGTCCACAGTCACCCGGTGCCCGGACACTGCGGATAGCACAGTCATGTGAGCACATGGGGTCAGCTGTTGAGCATAGCCTGTGTCGCTGCAGACCCACGGGCGCTCATCCGCCAGGAAGCCTTTTTTTAAATATATATTTTATTGATTTTTACAGAGAGGAAGGAAGAGGGATAGAGCGTTAGAAACATCGATGAGAGAGAAACATCGATCAGCCGCCTCCTGCACACCCCCTACTGGGGATGTGCCCGCAACCAAGGTACATGCCCTTTCCCGGAATCGAACCTGGGACCCTTCAGGCTGCAGGCTGACACTCTATCCACTGAGCCAAACCGATTTCGGCCACCAGGAAGCCTTTATTGAGGGCCTTCTGGGCGGCAGACAAGTACTGAGCTGAGGCCGTGAGGACAGAGAGACGGAGAGGCAGCCTGGACCCAGGGACAGACTGCCTGGCCGAGCTGTGTGGGGCAGGGGACTGACGGCTGCAGAGGAGAAGGGGAGAGTCTGGGAGGAGAGGAGGAGGATGGACGACAGTGATGTCCAGGGCCCGGCCCGGGGAGGGGGCGCTGAGGCCCTCAGCAGCAGTAGACGGAGAAGCAGTGGGGGCTGGGGAAGTGGGAGTTTCGGCCGGGGTGGCGCTGAGCACACTCTGCAGGACCGTCACCCCAGGGGCTTCTTGCGGGCGGGGTCTTGCATCACAGCCAAGGCCACAGAGCCTTGCCCTCGCTCCCAGGAGTACCTGCGGAGACACGGGTGGACAGGGGTGAGGCAAGGCTGGGTCCTGGGGATCCCAGGGGAGGAGGGAGGCCCACAGCCGGGGAAAGGCCTCCGGCGGACTCACTCGGTCCTGGCGGGCACCAGGAGGCTGTCGTCGGGGCTCAGGCTCAGGGGCTGCCCCCCCATGGTCACCACCGAGGAGCCCTCCTGGGGGAGAAGAGCAGGAGGGTCAAACGGAGGCTCCCCGGCCCCCACAGCTGTCCGAGGGGCCTGAGTCGGCTTTGGCAAGGGGGCCCTGAGAGCACCAGGCCCAGGGGCAGCCCAGTCCCCGAGGGCGGGAGGTGGTGCCACCCCCTCCGGCGGGCCCCACTTGCCAGCTGCCACAGCCACATGTCCACGTCCTGCCTCCAGTCTTTGCTCCTGCCTTGTCCGTGGACGATCACCTGGTGGGAAGGGACACAGATCTTTTTTGGTGCTTCCTGCCCCCTGAAACCTGGCCCCCAGACACCAGGCCTGTGTGGGCCAGGGGCGGGGCCTGCAGTGGTCGGCAAACTCATTAGTCAGCAGAGCGGCAAACCGCGGCTCTCGAGCCGCATGTGACTCACGAGCCGCAGTTTGCCGACCACTGCCCTCTGTGATGCAAAGGTACATGCCCTTTAACTCTCTATCTCTCTCCCTTCCTCTCTGGAGGCTGCAGGCCCCCCTGCTGCGCCTCCATCATGATGGGAGCTGCCCACCTGCCATTCCGGATCGTGCATGTCTGCCCTCCATACACACATGCACATCCGGTCCCTCCGTAGCCCGTCACAGCTATTGTTGCTGGCGCACGGGAATACCCGCAGGGGCACACACATGTGCACGGCACAGTGCAGACCCTGTAGCTCCCACACACACACAGTTCCCCAGAGGGCGCCCCCCTCCTTTACTCTGGAATGCCGGCCTACGGAGCAGGAGGGAGAGGGGAGGGCGTGAGCGAGAGGGAGGCGGGAGCTCTGTGCTCTCCATCAGCCTGGAAGCCTGCAGCTAGTGTGCTGGCCGTGCCCCTGCGGGCCCGGACGGGACTCGGTGGGCATGTGTTGGTATGAGCCGAAGCAGGTGGGAGCAGGGATGAGGAAGGCGGAAGGTGAGGCCATGGGCCAGCTCAGCGCTGAGTGACGCTGCTGTGATGGCGGCCGGGGCTTTGGGCTGTGCCTGCTCCCACAGCCCTGCTGCACTAAGGCAGGTCTGCATCCAGCGAGCACCTCTCGGGTGGCGGGGGTGGGTGAGTGCTTTAACTCAGACTGCAAGGATGTGCCAGTAGACATTGGAGCGCACAAGCGAGCACAAGCCTTCCGGCAGGTCTCCCGGCCTCCACACTCGCCCTCCTGATCCCGCCCACACGGGGTGCAGCCGTCTTTCTAGAGCAGCCCTCTGCCTCATCATCCCCCATCTTCAATGCGTGGGCGAAGCTCTGTTGTCTCCAGGATAATTCCGCCAGGACCCGGGCACTGCCTGCTGCTCTGACCATCTAGCTCACGCCTGTGGCCCCCACTCCCCCGGCCTGGCTTTGTTGGGTTCTCGGTGTACCTTTCCACCCGGCCCTCACCTCCAAATGTGCTTCTCCCTTCCAACTCCCAAGGCTGTGCCTGGCCAAAGGCTCAGGAATTCCTAGCAGGGGTGGAACCCCAGATCCCACAAACCTATCGCTGGATGAGGCCACACCCCACTCGGAAGGCAAAGAAAGGTTGCTTGGGACCACATAGCCTCCGCAGGCCTCTACTCAGAGCAAAACCATCATTTTTGGAGTCAGGGAAGAAGCAGGAAGGCCAATGCATAACCTCCAAAATGTGGTGTGTGTGTGTGTGTGTATGAGTGTGTGTGTTTCCCATTTCCCGGGCTGCCTTACCTGGGTCTCATAGGTGTCCCCAAACAGGCTGAGGGACGCGCCCCCCTGTAGCTCCTTGCGGTGGCCAGCCAGCCAGGCCTCCAAGGACATGGGCTCCATGACGGATCGTGTGCTCAGGGGGAACGGCGTGTCCATGAGCAGCTGGTCTGCACCCACACACAGCCCCGCAGTGATCAGTGTCCTCTGGCCCAGCCCTCCCAGCCCAGCAGACCCAGTTCCCAGGGGCCCCAGCTCTCAACTGCAGGAAAGGGCCCAAGGACCCAGCAGCCGTGTGGGGGGTACCATTTGGTGCCATCTTCCTGTACGTTGAGTGCTGGGCAGAGGACTCAAAAGGGGACTCCCTATCACCGTGGGCTGAACCCCATCCTGCTCTGGGAAAGTAGGGAGGGAGGGGAGAGGAGGGCAGTTCCTGTGGCCTCACCAGGGATGGGCTTTCCTGTCCTGTGTTGCTCAGAGCTGAAGAACCTGCAAGGACAGAGGGGAGGGAGGAGAGGGACCAGCTTTCCCCACTGAGAGGTCAGTGACACACACACACACACACACACACACACACACACACACACGTGGGGCCTCAAACGACTCATATCCACCACCCGCTCCCTCCCAGGCCCATGGGGCAGCCTCCTTTTCTCCCCGGAAGGGGTAACTTTCTCCCTAAATCTGACCGCCCCGGGCTGGCAGGTGCTCCGTGGAGCACTTCTCTGAGGGGCTGCTCCCCCAGCCAGAGCACGGGGCCTGGAGAATGAGGGGCGGGGAGGGGCCTCACTCCTGGATGATGGGGGCCAGCTGTGTGCCGAGGTCCTCGCAGTAGAACCACTTCTCAAACAGGACGTCCGTGGTGTTTCCGATGTAGTACCTGCCGGAGCAAAGGGTGGGCAGCCAGTGTCCCCTCTGGGCAGCCTCAGGGTCGCCTCCCCAGGGCCCAGCTCTGTGTGCTGACTTCTGGGCCTGCCTGGCTCCGCGTCATTCACCCTGTCAGTGCAACCCCGAGGCCGCAGCCGGCTCTCCCAGCAGCAGTGTGCACCCCCAAAGCGAGGGGGCTGTGACCCGCCCCATTCACACAGCTCTTCCTGGTTCCCCAAACTTGGGGAGCTACAAAGTGGACAGGACTCTGAGGCTCAGAGAAGCTGGCAGTTCCGCAGGGATCTCGCGGCCTGTAAGTGGCAGAAGCAGGACAGACCAGAGACAGATGTCGAAGCACAGAGAGCGTCAACGACGAGTGTCTTCATTTTCCCCAAAGCAGAAGCGAAGGCGGAGCCGGAACCCGGGGCCTGTGCTGGATGCTCCGTATGCCTGCTGGCGCTCCAGGTCAGAGCTCATGGGACAGTAAGGACCCAGCATGTGGAAGATGCCCCCCGGACGGAGATCCTTCTCCTTTTAGGGATGCCTTTGAGTGTTGGAGCAAAGGGCTGGGCCTCTTCCGGGAAGGAAGGTCCGTATGCATGTGCACACAGCCTCTACTGGGCTCCCTGAAGCCCACCAAGCCCCCAGCCCGGCCTGGGAGCTGGCGTGAGGAGCACCTGGCAGACAGGGCCGTGCGTGCCTCAGGGCCTGTGTGTACTGCACCTCTGGTGACTGGATGCCTAACCCCCAGGTTCAGCTCCCAGGGCCTGGTCAGCTCTGCCTGCTCTTCCCCCAAAGGGAAGTGGTCCTGCCTACAGACACACAGTGACACCCCTTCTTTTACCCCCGACCCGGCACCCCAAGTTCCATCCTGGGATGGAGCTGGCCACCCCAAAGCTTCGTCACTGGACCGTGATGTCATCCAGAAATTGCCCTCGGAGTGGAATTTTAATGCGGAGTCCCTGGCTTTTATGAAAGGTCAGAGCAGCCAGATGAAATCCGTTATTGAATTTGCTGTGAAAACGTTATTGAGGAAACCGTCCTCTCCATCGCTGAAGACTCCCCAGATCGAGCCCAAGGGGAAAATTTTTTTTCAGAGCCTCAGGCCAGGCATCTGCGTCTCCCGCGGACTGTTAATCTGCCGCAGATCAGCGTGTAGCCATTAGCGTGGTGCGTTTGACAAGGAATTTAAAAGTATAAGAAATACTCAGGAGATCTGGTATAAGAAGCAAAATTCCAACCTGTGCTCCCAATGAGACTGCGATGGTTGGAAGGTGCAGATACACAGAGAAGGAAAAGTCAAGATGGAAATTTAAGCACGTTGTTAGGTGTAATGGGTGGGATGACAATTTTTGTGTGTGTTCTCTTTATTATTGTTGTTTGTGTTTGTTTGTTTGTTTGTTTGTTTCGAGATCTCATTCACATACCGTAGCATTTACCCTGTCCTTGACAGGTCATCTTAATTTTGTTCATGATTTCGTGTCCTTTTTCTGATTCCAAGGATGAATGTGTAAGATTTGGGAAATTAGAAAAAAAAAAAAAGGGGGGGGGGGGGCATTTAAAAAAATGTCCACTATGGCCTAGCCGGTTTGGCTCATGGACTCAAGGGTTTTGGGGTCGATTCCGGTCAAAGGCACATTCCTCGGTTGCAGGCTCAGTCTCCGACCCCGGTGGGGCACTGGGGAAGGCCACAAATCGATGTGTCTCTCTCACACCGTCTTTCCCTCCCTCTCCCTTCCACTCTCACTAAAAAAATCAATGGGAAAAAAATGTCTTCAGGTGAGGATTAGCAAAAACAAAAACAAAAATGTGCATTGTAGCCAAAGGCAGATGTTAGTAACTTGCTGGGAATTTAAAATTTTCTTAGCTGAAACATACAAAACGTAGTTTAGCTTTTGTAAAAATCTGTTTCTTCTCCCTCACCCCCCAAAAAATCTGTGTCCCCTGAGCCGCAGGCCGCACCCTCCTTTTGGAGGATAATGACTGGGTGACTGTCGGAACCAAACTGGAACTCAGCTCTGGAAACAGTGCCGTCTCCGCACCGAGCTGGTCCCCTCTCCGGCAATGACTCCCATCCTATCCCGACTGTCCTGGCCCTGACTGTATTCATCATGCCAGCTCTGCCATCTTCCAGGAAACTCAGCTTCCCGGGCCCCGTCTCAGCACCTGTAACGTACAGCTGGCCATGGCACCCGCCCCAGAGGATCATGGTGAGAGCTAAATGAATAAATACACGTAAAGCGCTCAGGCGGGCGCCCAGCCAGTGGCAAGTGTTATACAAATGTCAGTGCTGGTTGTGGAGTGAGTCACAGAGGAGGGCGCTGGCGGCTAACTCTGGGGACAGAGGCTGGGGGAAGCAGCAGTATTCGGAGCTGCCCTGGGCGGGGTGGGCCTGACTTTGGCAACCACCCCACCCCAAATAGACGGCAGTATAGACAGCACAGGCTTCTGGTCTCAGAGGGTCACAGAGAACACCCTACCAGCTCCATCATCAAACCACCCACCACCTACCCTGATCTCTTCCCACCAAAGGGCAAATCCAGGGTCCCCACTGCCTCCTCATTCCTGCTCAATGGCCAGGAAGAGCTTTCGTCATCTATCCGATCCTTTCCTAGCTGCTTGCCTACCCCTCCCGCCCCATGTTCTGCCTCAGACCCCCATTTACCTGAGCCCATCCAGCTCGGTTTTCAGCCGCCTCCGCTCAATCACCAGCCCCACCGTGTTGGCAAACCTCTGTGGAGAGTGGGGGATCCCAGCGGGCAGGAGGAATATCTGCAGGGGTGTGTGGGGACGAGGTGTCAGTCAGGCTGCAATCCCCCCACCAGGACCTCACTGCCTGCAGCATCTGGGGCTCCCAGTGACCCACGGGGCCCGGCCCATCCCACAATGAACGGGCTGAGCTGGGATAGGGCAGCCCGGAGAGGAAGTGCCCGAGGATGGGGTCGGGGCAGGCCCAGCGGGCAGAAAGGCAGGAGGACAAGACCTTGGCCAAAGCCAGAATGAGTGGACCCCATAGGTTCCTGATCCGGCGACCCTTCACCTCCCAGCCCCCCGGAGCTCCCCTCACCTCTCCCTGCCGGATGACCACAGCCCGGTGTTTCCCTCGCTCCAGGACTTGGAGAACCATGTCGCCCTGCAGCTGGTAGAACACCTGCGGAACAGGACAGCACACAGGCTCAGACCCGACGCGTCACTTCCCCCAGCGTCTTCTCACTGGGAACCCTCAGAAAGCTCCTGAAGGCCTTAGAGTGTGTGAGCAGCTCTGTCCCTGCTGCCCGGAGGCCCCAGTCTCCCCTGACGCAGGCCACAGGCAGTGCTAGAGCCACAGGGACCACATCTTGACATGTGAGCGATGACCAAAATACCCAGGACGCAACAGCTGGGGTGTGGCTTGGGGCAAGAGGCTGGTTGAAATGCTCGCTGGAGAATTCAATGACCTTTCAGCCAGGTAAGAGGGATCACCTGGCTGGGTCCCAGGGGCTGTGCAAGCACTTTCCTGTCTGTGATCAGAAATCTCTACAACCTCCAAAGCTGTTATTAGCCCCATTGCACAGAAAAGGGAAGAGAAGACTGAGGCTCAGAGAGGAAAGCAACTTGTCCAAGAGTTACTCCTGGAGCCACAATTGGGAGCCGAGCCTGCATATACTAGTAGTTCTGCAGCCCGAGCTGGCTCCTCTGGCCACCATGATGCCCTGGCATGGGGCTGGGCTGTGCCTGTCCCGATCCCTCAGAAGCTGGCTGTGTAATTGGGGGACTCAATGATGCTGGAAGGGGGGTGGGTTGAAGGTTGTGGGGATGGGAGTACAGGGATGGAGCTAGGGGGCTCCTACTGCATATTCCCAATGCTAGCCCAAGTTCCTACTTAATGTGTTTACTGAGACCACCCCATGGAGCTGGGAGGAGGAGGCAGACACATTTTCTCTCTACCAGTCACACATTGGTGGGTGTTAAAGGCCCCTGTCAAATAGGTTATGGGTATTAATAATAAGGAGGAGGAGGAGGAGGAGGATGATGATGATGATGATGTAAGGAGTCAGAGGAGATAGAGGTCCTTGTCACAGCATCTACTAAGAGAAATCAGCCTTAGCTGGTTTGGCTCAGTGGTTAGAGTTGCAGCCCGAGGCCTGAAAGCTCATGGGTTTGATTCGGTTAAGGGCTCAGATCTCAGTTGCAGGCTTGAGCCCCAGTCCCGGGTTGGGTTGAGTGTGGAAGGCAACCAATCGATGTGTCTCTCTCACATTGATGTTTTTCTCTCTCTATCTCTTCTCCTTCCGTTTACTCTCTCTAAAATCAATGGGAAAAATATCCTCGGGTGAGGATTAACAAGAGAGAAAGAGAGAGAGACAGAGAGAGACAGAGAGAGAGAGACCAGACTGAACTCAGGGAAACTAGAGGAATTAGAGAAATGTGGCTTTGCAGTCTGCCACAAGGGACTAGCTGACACACCTCTCTGAAGGACATTTGGCAACGGGCAGGAAGAGCCTTCTCAGCTGACACTCCTGTAGGGTGGCCAGAGGGATTTCTTAGGATGTAGGACTTTCAAGATAAACCAGGACAGGGGTCACCTCTTGAGCAAGTAGTTGCATCTCTAGGCAGGTGGCAGCAGTTGTCAGTAATGCACCTTGTTCATGCTGGGCATACATGGCTGTGTCACAACACATGGCAGTGAAAAGCATGGATTCCATCGTCACCTGGCCCTCACTCAGCCAGGTCACCACGGGCCCTTGGTCAGCTCAGTTAGCCTTCCTGTGCCTCTGTTTCCTTGTCTATAAAATGGCAGTATCCACTCAGAATGCTGTTGCCTGGGACTCTGCACACAAACCACGGACTCAGCACTCACAGACCTCCGGCGATGGCGGGAACAGCAAAGCAAGTTAACAGTAGTAACAGGGGAAATGTCACTATTTTGTGTTAGAGTCAAAATGTGGACATTATGCAGCCATTAAGAACTATTTTTGAGCCCTGGCCAATGTGGCTCAGTTGGTTGGAGCGACCTTCCATACACCAAAAGGTGGCAGGTTCAATTCCCGGTCAGGGCACTTACCCAGGTTGTGGGTTAGATTCCCAGTCAGGGAGTGTGTGGGAGGCAATCAATTGATCTCTCTCTCTCTCTCTCTCTCTCTCTCTCTCTCCCTTCCTCTTTCTAAAACAAAAATCAGTAAACATTTTTTAAAAACACAAAAAACTATTTTTGAATAACTACTAGTAAGGTGGAAAATGGAAATGCTAAAGTTATCATGTTAAAGCAAGATTCAGAATTACACCCAGCAGGATCCTAATGATGTGACCAGACCTGTGTGAATGCAGGCGGTGCGGCCAGTGGTGGGATGCCCTGAGTGTTGGGATTATGAATAAGGCATACATTTCCCCCCAAATCTCACATGTTTTTTTTTGTTTTGTTTTGTTTTGTTTTTTACAATAAGCAATATTTACTTGTATATTAAAAACAACCCATGCAAGTTATTTAAGACAAATAAGAAAAAACTTCCCAAGGCCTCTTAGGGAGAAATTCTCCAACTCCCCCTCACCCTACCCGCCAGCTGGGAGGAAGCCCGTGTGTGTGTGTGTGTGTGTGTGGGGGTGTGTGTGTGTGTGTGTGTGTGTGTGTGGGATGTGTGTGTGTGTGTGTGTGTGTGTGTGTGTGTGTGTGTAAGGGGGTCCTTCCATGGTAGGGAGGAGGAAGGAGTGGCCATAGCCCTGAGGCCCTGCGAACATCAGGGGCAGCTGGAGTGGGTAGAGGTCTGGTCTGGGCCACGTGCAGACCAGTGCAGGCAGGTGAGAGGTATCAGCAGCCATCAAACCAAAACCCAGAAAGGAAGTGGAATTTTCCTCCGCCTTGTCTCGCTGCCCAGAAGCCGCCGTGTGATGAGGGACAGGCCTGGCCTGGGGCAGAGGTGCAGATCCAGAGCAGCAGAAAATCCCACGCAGCCCTGGGCGACGCAAAAGGAATTATGCTCCATTGGAAGTAAATGATATTCGGGGCCTGGTGCTGGCGGGAGGATTAACGGTCCCCTTGGGCAGAGACTGAATTGAGTCAGACCTCTGGTGCCTGGAAAGGCCTGGCGGGCAGAGCAGGCGGGGGAGCGGCCGAGGATGCAGAGAACAGATGCATCCTAAGCACCGCCTGTGCCGGGCTCTGTGCACACCCTCCACAGACACTGCCTCCGTCCACCAGGCAGGGGCAGCGTCCCCAGGAGCCGCAGGAAGCAGGCTCAGAGAGGGATGTGATGGGGCCTGTCCGAGAGCACATGGTTAGGGGGACTCGGAGTCCCACCCGGGCTGGCTCATTCCCAGCCCCTTGGCCCCTGGGCCGGAAGAGGAGGCCTGGGTTACGGGGAATATGTGCAGTGGGTGAGCCTGGGCCCCTGAGGGGCTGTTGCTGGGGCCTGAGCTCAGCGAGGAGGAGAGTTTGGCTCAGTGACTCCCCTTCTCTCACCAGGAAGGAGTCTGGACCCTAAATCCTAAGCCTAGAGTGGGGACACCTGCTCAGGCCAGTCCTCCCCATCGGTCAGTCTCCCAGCTAAGTTGAGTCTTGGCCTGGCCCCTAAGTGGACACCCATCCATCAGAGCAGCTCAGGGAGCTCCTGAGGCGGGGGGTGGTGCAGAGGTGATCGGGGACAACAAGGGAGGGAGACAGAGAGCTGGGCACTGACAGCAGGGTTAACAGAGTGGAAGCCTCTGGAAGCCAAGACTGGTGTGTGGCGGGGGGAGGAGCTGAAGCAGGCAGGAGAGACCTTGGACACTATGGCCATTCCCACCCAATCCCGTCTTCTCTCTGCCGTTTTGGGTTTTCCTGCTGTTTTTTTCGTACAGAAGAAAATGGTCTCCGGTGAGGTGGGTTGTGAGAAGCTGTGTCTGGAGGGAGGTGCAGGACCTGGAGGTGTGAGAGGTGAGGGGCTGGTCGGCTCTGCCTGCTGGATCCTCCCCCCACCGCCCCCCACACATTTGGTGCTCAGCAAATATTTGCCCAGTGAGTGATTCCCGTGTTCCCTCCGCCTAGAACTGTGGCAGAGCTGCCAGCAGGGGGAGGGTGAAGGCTGGAGACTAAGCTGGACTCTGGATCTTGAACCTCAGGGCCAGGCCCCCAAAAGGATAGGTAAGGGGGCCCCCTAGTGATCCTTGGCCAGCAGAGCTTCTGATAACTGGGGTCCCGTCTGGGTCCTTCCTTGAGAGGCCCCATCTTTTTCTCTTAATTTTTTTTTTACTGGTGTTTATTTACTTTGGGGAAGGTAGCACAGAAACAGTCCAAAATTCAAGGTACAAAAGGGTATTCAGGGAAAATTGCAACCCCCCCCCCCCTGCTTTTCTCCTACCAGCACTGATGTAGGTCCTAGATTAGGAGGGGCCTCCCAGCCAACCCTTCCCAGAGAGCTTGGCTCCTGGGGCCAGAGGGGAGCACCAGGTCCCCCTCAGCATTGGGGTCTCATTTTGGAGGCTAATCTTGCACATTCAGGCTCAGAGGGAGGAGATCAGGGCATCCCATCAGCCCCTGTGTCCAGGGGGTGACACCAACAGCTAGAGCCTCTCGTAGCCTCAGAGGGTGGGCTCTTTCTGAGATGGCGCTATCAGAGTCGCTGGGTGCCCACACCTCCCAGGCAGCTGTGTTGCAGTGATTTCGTTTGAGCCCCTTCACCCTCAGCCATCTGACCACCCGTCTCCTGTCCATGGCTCTGGTCCTGGCGTGGGGAATGTCCCCTTGCCCTGGGGCAGGGGCAGGGGAGGGGCAGCCTGCAGACCTACCTCCTCACCCTCCTCGATGTGGTAGTCCTTCCTGATGTTAGGGCCGCCGATGAACATGACTTTGAGCTGCTCCTTATGCCTGCAGTGGAGGAGAAGGGAAAGGTGCTGAACCAGCTCGTGGGAGAGGACAGGAGGGGCCTTGGGGGGCGGGGAGGGTAGGGGGACCTGGAGGGAGCCTGGCACACCTGGGAGAGGTAACAGGGCTGCTCTGCATCATTGTCTCTGTCAGTTTTTTTTTAAAATTATTATTATTTTATTGATTTCAGAGAAGAATGGAGAGGGAAATAGAAACATCAATAATGAGAGAGAATCATTGATTGGCTGCTCCCTGCAGCCCCCCCCCCCTCCCTTCACCAGGGATCGAGCCTGAAACCTGGGCACATGCCCTGGACAGGAATCAAGCCAGGGACCCTTCAGTCCACAGGCCAACACTCTTTCCACTGAGCCAAACCTGCTAGGAGTGTCCCTGTCAGTTTTTCTACTCTCATCCCAGGGTGCCCGTGTGTGTCTGAGAATCTGCGTGTGTCTGAGAATGTGTCTGTGGCTTGGTATATTAGCGTGTGGGGGCATGTCCCTCTGTGTGCGTCCTCCCCATCCTCTGACCCAGTAGGGGGAGTGGCGTGGTGGTGGATCTCTCTCTTCTTCAATCAGGATGCCTGGGCTGTGCTCAAGATCTCTAAACTTCTGGGCTAAAGCTGCGAGGCACCTGCTTTAGGACGTGGAGGGGAACTGGTACAGGGGCCCTGAGACGAGGTCCTGGAGCCACGGGAGTGATCTTGGGGAGCGATGGAGCGAAGACTGGATCAGGATGGGGCCAAGTCAGTGAGAACCCAGCCAAAGAGCTTGGTCTTGGCCTGAAGGGTGCAGGAGAGCCCAGGACTTTTTTTTTCTTTTCTTTTTTAGTCATCTCTTCTAGAAATATAATCTAGGACAGCAATTTTCAGTCTTTTTCATCTCATGGCACAAATAAATTAATTGCTAAAATTCTGTGGCACACCAAAAAAACATATATTTTTTGCTGATCGGACGGCTATTGATGTTTGTCTTTCTTTCTTTGATAATCTAAAGGAAAAGAGGTCAGTGCCCCTGACTACATAGTCAGGTGCTGCATGTTTTAACAATTCTTGCGTCGCACCGGCTGAAGATCGCTGATCTAGGTACATATGGAAAGTTCTTGAAGGAGCCCACTTGAGAACTATTCTAGCCCATCGGTCAGAATGCTGAGCTCAGCGAGGAAGCCAAGATCATGTCCTTCCTCTGCTTACAACCTTCCAGCAGCTTCGTCTGCCCCGCCTCCCACCACCCCAAATTCATATGCCGGAGTCCTGGGCCTCAGCTCCTCAGAAGGTGCCCCAAGTTGGAAACAGGTCATTGCAGGTGGAGTTGGTTAAGCCAGGATGAGGTCATCCTGGATCAGGGGGACACCTACTCCTCTCCGCCCGGAGTCCTTACAGAAAGGGAGATTTCGACACAGACACACGGGAGAGCACCACGTGAAGGTGAGGGTAGAGAGGGGGGATGCCGCGGAAGCCGAGTGCAAAGATCATCCCTCAACCGCCAGGAAGGAGCCAGAAGAGGCCCAGAGCAGAATCTCCTCACAGCCCTAGCCTGCCCTGTGGCCCCAGCTCTGCCTGGGCCCCCACCTCCTCTGGTTTCTATTGAGTGGGGCCTCCTCAGTTCCCGGAGGAAGGGACTCTGGCCCGTTGGGTTCCTGCTGGGTCTCTAGTGTCCGGGGCAGAGCCTGGCAGACAGCAGGGGCTCAGTGGACAGCTGCTGGGTGACGGAAGGCAGGGCCTGCGAGGTGTGATCACTGCTGTTGGGGCGGTGCTGGAGGGCTGCGGGGGAGAGGGGTGCCTGGAGGGGGGGTCAGCCCACACTCTCAGGCCGGAGGTGACAAAGCTGGGGGCATGAGAGGAGACACCATTAGGGGCAGGTGGGCCTGAGCCACCGTTAGGGGGGAAACTGGAGGAGAGAGAATGAGATGGAGTGGGGTAAGAGTGGGGCGATGAGGCTTTGTGTGGGGGGGTGCTGTTAGCCCTGGCAGCGCTGCGCAGTGACCACGAGTGTGCACTTTGGAGTCAAACTCTCCCATGGGCGTGAGCCAGGACTCAGTCCCACACCAGCTCCATGGCATTGGGAAAGTTCCCTATTAAACGCCCCCCCCCCCCCCCGCCCCTGGGGCTACTGTGACAATGAAAGGAGATGGTGTTAGAGCACTGGGCACAGTCTCTGGCCTGTCGCTGCGTCAGTGGTTGGAAGTGTCTGCTGTAAGGTGTTGGAGGTGTTCCGTGGACACCCCAAGGATGGGACCGTGAGCCCGGAGCTGGGAGCCCAAGGAGGGGAAGGGCTCCAGGGGAGGGCCTGAGAGGTCTGCTGGGGAAGGACGGCTGGACCCTGGACCGGGATCACCCCCTTGGGTGGCTAGGGAGGGACTGGGGGAGTGTGTGTGTGTGTGTGTGTGTGTGTGTGTGTGTATGTGTGTTTCTGTGTGTGTGCGTGGGCTCACGCCTGCCAGCAGAGGGGAACAGGGAAGAGCAGTAAATCACAATCCTCCCAGAGGGCTGATCCTCCCCCGTCTGCCTGTGGCTTCCTGATAGAGATGGGGTAAGACTGGGCTGTCCCCAGGCCTGGGTTCTGCTGCCACTCTGGGGCCCAACTTCTGGGAGGCCCTGGGGGTTGGAAAGCTGTCTCCGGGCCTGGAGGGGAAGGGCTGCCCCTGCCCTCTGCATCCCTCCTGGACTCAGCCCGCCATCCTCAGACGGGGAGGCCACAACCTCCGCCCCAGAGTCGCCAGAAAGAGGAACAGACTGAGGTGGTGGGACCCGGAACAGCCTGCCCCTCCTGCCCCTCCTGCCCCTCCTGCCCTGAAGACACCGTGAGGATGACAGCCAATTTCTATGCTCTGGGCGCAGAGCTGGAAGCTGGGGGTGAGGGTGAGGGAGAGGGTGCGGATGGAGGAGGAGGGGGTGAGGACAGAGGGTGTGGATGGAGGAGGAGGGGGTGAGGAGGAGGAAGGGAGGAAGAGAGGCTGCCTGGCACTCACAGGAGCTTGTTGCAGACCGGGGGCAGGAAGGAGGCTCGGTTCTCCTCCACCCAAGTCCGCACTCTCACCGGCCGCTCCATCATGCCTCCCTCCCGGGTGTCCTGCGGCTGCTGTCGTCGGAGGGGCGCGGTCCGCCCGGCCGCCTAGGGGCCGCCTGGTTAATCAGCACCCCGTGGGTCAAAGGGCGGGGCAACAACCCCCAGAGCACCCCGGTGGCCGTGGTGGGGACCCCCGCGGTGGCCCCTGTCCACCTCTGGTCCCAGATCCCTCGCACCTCCAGGTCCCAGGTCCCTGCCAGGCACGTCGGGGGTCACACCTGCGCGGGGACAGGCCAAGGCACAGAACCCCCCAGAGCCATCCTGGTCCCCTGTCCCCAGACTCTCCCCCTGCGCCCCAAAGGGATGCCGTGATGGATGGGGCGCAGGCGGCTGGCAAACCCCAGGTCTGAGTGCACGGGTGCAGGCACTGGGTGGAAGCCTACGTTTCTCATCTGACACACGGGAAAGTCCGTCTCCCAGGCCTCCCCAGGGTTACAGGGCGGCCAGCGCGGCCCCCTCCCTGCACCTCTTGGTCTGGTCACGAGGCCGGAGCCAGGCCAGAGTCCACGGGCTTCAGAGTGCCGCTGGCTGGCCGCCCTCCTCCTCCGGCCAGTGGGGGGGGGGGGGGGCCCTGGCACCCCAAGGCGACTCCCTGGGCCCTTGTTTGAGGGCATGGTGCCTGTTCTGAACTCCTTCCATGTCTTATAGGACCCACGGGGATTCACTGAGGGGTTTTCTGGGTGAAGACCCGGGCCCTGGGGACTGAGGCTTCAGGAACCTGGGTCCCGGGCTGGGGAGGGGGAATATCCTGTGCTAAGGTTGAGAGGTTCCCTAACTCAGTTCCCCTGGGGCCCAGGAGAGACCTGGCACCTGGTGTGAGGCCTGGGGGAGGCAGAGGGGGAAGGGAGGAAGGGGGGGGGAAGGGGAGGGAGAGAAGGATAGCTGACCCCTGCTTGCTGTTCCTCTTCTGGACTCTGAATTCTTAGGGAAATTGCTCACGTGTCAGAGGAGGGAGGGATGGGTGGGGGGAAGGGGAAAACTCAGGCTCTGTCACCAGAATCAGACTAGAGTTCAAAAATTCGAAACTCCTCCAACTCCACACCCTCCTGTCCCCTCTTGTCCCCTCCCTTCCATCTGGATTGACCAGATGCAGAGACTGTCCCCACGCAGATCAAAACCCAGACAAGGAAACAAGATTCTCACCTACCTCTGCTGGGCAGGACCCTCCTGTTTCCTCTCCATGCCTCCCCCACCCCCACCCCCACCCCGTTTCCCCTTTCTCTTTTTAGTCATTTATTTAGAACTTTTTTTAACTGAGCATTTCCTTCTAGAATACTGATTGGCACCCAAATAACGGAACCCATATTTACCTTTCTCATCGACAAGTCATCAGTGACAATGAAGTTGGTCCAAAGGTTGTGGGTTATTGTTAAGCTGATTAACATCAGTGACAGTGAGACAGCAAGGGTTGAGGATAATTGTTAGTAGATTGGACGTTTGTTACATGGATGGATGGGGGTGGGGTGGGTGGACAAAGGCATGAATGAATTCACATTACAAGGAAAAATGAATGATTTCTGTTACATAGTACAGAGGAAAGAATGACGGTTGTCCTGCATGTTCATCTGCCGGGTCAAATAATGTGAATCGTTGATGCTGCCAGTGAATGTTTGGGGTCTGAATTACCGAGGTGAATCCTAAACACAGGAGCCCCTGTCAAACTGCCCTCTGGTTAGTGCTGAGTAAATGCATTACCAGGTCTGTTCAATTGGTAAGCCTTCCAACTTGGGTGTTGGGCACCATTTGACTGTATTCTAGAAATATTCTTCAAGTCCAGTTCACTGTTTGTTTTAAATTGAGTTGATGTACTCTACAGTTCAGCTCATCTATTGAGTGTTCTTTCTTTCTTTCTTTCTTTCTTTCTTTCTTTCTTTCTTTCTTTCTTTCCTTTCTTTCTTTCCTTCCTTCCTTCCTTCCTTCCTTCCTTCCTTCCTTCCTTCCTTCCTTCCTTCCTTCCTTCTTTCTTTTTTAAGAGAAAGAGTGGAAGGGAGGAAGGGAGGGAGGGAGAGAAACATGGATCAGTTGCCTCCCTTATGGGCTCCAACTGGTGTTCGAACCCTCAACCTAGGTATGACTGGAAATCGAACCCGCAACCTTTTGGTGTCCTGGATGACACTCCAATCAACTGAACCACTCGGCCAGGGCCAAGGAAACTGTTCTAAACTGTAAACGCTTATCAGTGAAGTATTAGCTGCTGTAACAGGAAACTATATTTCAATGCAAACTCAGTGATTTAGCACACGGAAGTTCACTTCTCATTTGACAGACGATGACATAGGATCTTGTCTCCTTCATCTTGTAACTCCCACCATCACCCTGGGCGCTGAAACCCAGCTGGCAGAAAGAGGAAGAGAGAGAGTGGAGGCACTTAAAGGATGCCAGACCAGACCAGAAGTGATGTGCCCACTTCCGTTCACTTTCCACTGGCTGAATAAAGCTCAGTCAATGGTCTCACCTAACCTCAAGGGAGTCTGGGGAAGGTTCTGGCTTATCTCTCTTTGATCATATTGGTTTCGCTCAAATGTTTAATGATCCTTGCGCAAGCTCATCTTTATGGTCGACATTCTTTGCACAGTCCACTGAGGGGGACGAGGCAAGAGTTGCACTCCTGTTATTTTCACAGTTGGGGGAAGGCAAGACCTGCCACCGAGCAGGGTATCTCAGCAACTGGTCTTCTGGGCTTGGTCACTGCCAGTTTCTCCTGGGCGATCCTTGCCACCTCAGGACTGCCTCGTCTGTCTGCTCCCACATTCCTCCACAGCTGCCTGGGTTATGATGGGGTGCTACCTGCTCCTGCCTCACGGTCCCAAAAATGACCCTGGCAGTCGTCCCTGGATCTCTTCCCACATCTTTCCTCCCTTTGGGTCTGAAGCATCCTAAGTGCTGCTCCCAGAACCTTTGAAAGACTCTCTTCTTGGCTCCTCTACGCACTGGGGACTGAGATTTCCTTCTTCTGTCTAATGTTGCCTTCTTTTACCCACTCCTTGCAGGCTCAGTTCCAGGCCTGTTGAGACCTCCTCTTCTTGTGTTTCAGTGCATGTATTTATTTATTTTATACTTACATCTTGCATTTATTGGATTTGGTTCAAAAACAAAACAAAACAAAAAAACAACGGTCAGACTGTTCCCCAAAGTGGCTGCACCATTTTATCTCCCCATCAGCAGTGTGTGAAGATCCTGGTTTCCCCACACCCTCACTCTGGTTTGCCATTGTCTGACTTCTTGGCCCCAGCGCTCCCATACTCACTTCTCTGGGAACTCAACAAGGCACTCTTGGCATTCGGACCTGTAGCTACTACCGCTACTTTCCTTAGCCAGTTCCCTCTTCACGTGATCACGGAGGAGCATTTTCTCCCTGGGATCAGAGTGTGGTGTGAGGAATCTATCTTGCAGGAAGCCACCCATTGTGTTCACTAACAGAGAAGTGTGGACAGAGATCCCGGAAGGCTGGTGACCTTTAAAGCTCTGGCAAAGATCAGAGCTATGCACCCACTGTTTGGACAATGGTAGCTGAAGCAACTTCCCCCCAGACAGTCATGTCAATCCTTATTGATGCGATAGTCTGCGTGTTACTGGAAATTGCCTGCCTAAGGGGGCTATAGGTGGATCCCAAACCAGAATAAAAGGGATGGCAAGGCCAGAGCAAAGCGGAGTTCTCCCTTGGGCTTCCGCTTGGTCCCCAATTACCAAATGAGTATGTCTTGTCTTGTCTCTTTTATTTGCATGCAGCCTCGAACCCTGAACCTGAACCCTGAACCACGCGGAACGTGGGTAACTCACACTAACTAACTACAACAGCAGCAGCGGCAACACCCTCTCTGCTTAACACTTACTGAGTGATTACTATGTGGCAGACCCTGTGCTAACGCCATAGGTTCTCTCGTTGAATCCCACTAACAGATTAGAAAGCTGACAATGAAGTTTAGGGCTGAGCTTGGCATATCTTGTAGTCCAGGTGTCATGGTGGAATTTATACCTGCTACCTACAGATGAAGAAGCTGAGAAATATCAGCCAACCCTACAGTTTAATAAAAAATATATAATAAAATACCAAAAAAAATGATGAGAGAAACTGAAAAAGCACACACCAACAAAACAGTGGACTAAAGATTGGAACAAATATTTCACAAAGATATACAAATAGTCGATGCTCAACACTATTAGTCATCAGGAAGATGTTAATTAAGTCTACAATAAGATACTACTATGCACTCAGTAGAATGGCTAAAATAAAAAAGATTGATAACAGCAAGTGTTGACAAAGATGTAGGAATACTGAATATCACTGGTGGCAGTATAAAATGGTACAACTACTTTGGAAATAAGGGGCTGGCAGTTTCCTAAAAAAATTAAACATAGGACTTCATAAAATTAAAAGCATGTGCATCAAAAGACTCACTCAAAGGAGTGAAAAGGCAACCCCCAAAAAAGAGGGAAAATATTTGGAAATTATATAGCTAATGAGGGATTAATATCCAGCATATACAAAAAACTCAACAACAACAAAAAAACAACCTAATTTAAACATAGGTTAAAGATTTGAATAGACACTTCTCCAAAGAAGATACACAAACAGCCAATAAGCACATGAAAAGATTGCTCAATATCACAAATTATTAGGAAATGCAAGTCAGAACCACAATGAGATACTACTCCACACCATTAGGATGACTATTACTCAAAAACTCCCAAACATAAAACAAGTGTTGGCAAGGATATGGAGACATTCGTGGTGGGGATATAAAATGATACAACTTCCGTGAAAACAGTGTGATATTTCCTCAAAAAATTAAACAGAATTATCTTATGATCTAGCAATTCCACTTCTGAGTATATATTCAGAAGTGAAAATAGGAACTATAACAGATATCTATGCATCCACGTTCATAATACCTAGAAGGTGGAAGCAACCGAAGTGTCCAATGACTGATAAATGGATAAATAAAATGAGATATATATAATCTATACTAAAAGTAGAGGAATATGCACATTTCCCAGAATGCTGTCACAGTAATGACCAAACAGCAGGCTGCATGGGGGGACCAGGATAGCAAGGGGCTTAGTGAGGGACAACCAAACGACTGGACAGCAGGCTGTGTGGGGTGACCAGGCTGTGGGGGAGGGGCAGTTAGAGGTGACCAGGCTGGTGGGGGAAGGGGTAGTTGCGGGTGACCAGGCCAGCAGGAGGGGGCAGTTAGGGACCACAGGCCAGCAAAGGGGGGCACTTGGGAGTGACCAGGCCAGCAGGGGGAGCAGTAAGGAGCAACCAGGTTGGTGGGGGAGGGCAGGGGGCGGGGGGGCAGTTAGGGGCGACCAGGCCAGCAGGCAGGGATGGTTAGGGGTGATCAGGCTGACAGGGTGGGCAATTAGGGGCAATCAGGCAGGCAGGCAGGTGAGCAGTTAGGAGCCAGCAGTCCTGGGTGGTGAGAGGAATGTCTGACTGCAGTTGGACATCCCCTGAGGGGTCCTGGATTGAAGAGGGTGCAGGCTGGACTGAGGGGTACCCACCCCCTCTCCCCTGTGCACCAATTTCATGCACTGGGCCTCTCGTACAATACTATTTAGTCTTAAAAGAAATTAAATTTTGATAAAAGCCCTAACACAAATAAACCTTGAAAATAGTATACTGATACAAGCAGACACAAAAGGCAGATATTGTATGATTCTGGTTGTTTGAAGTACCTACAATAGTCAATTTATAGAGACAGAAAGTAGAAGAGTGGTTACCAGGGGCCGAGGGGAGAGGGTTATTATTATTATAGAGAGTTATTATTATTGATTTTAGAGAGAGACATGAGAAAAACATTGATTGGTTGCCTCCTACATGCACTCCAACTACGGATCAAACCCAAAACCTGGGTATGTGCCCGGACCAGAAATCAATCCTGCGACCTTTCAGTCTATGGGACAAAACTCCGACCAACTGAGCCACACTGGCGAGGGCTGGAGAGTTATTTTTTTAAAAATATTTTTTTATTGTTGATAGTATTACAGATATGTCCCATTTCCCCCCTTTCCTACCCTCCTCCAAGCCCCTTGGAGAGTTATTTTTTAAAAGGTACAGATTTTTAGTTTGGGGTGGTGAAAAAGTCCAGGAGATGGATAGTGGTGATGGTTGTGTAACAATGTAAATGTACATAATGCCACTTAAATGTGCACTTCAAAATGGTTAAAGTTACCGGGGAAAAGCCCAAATGCTCATCAGTAGATGAATGGATAAACATTTGTGGTTCATTCACACAATGGAATAATATTCAACTGTAAAAAAGAAGGATCTCCTACCTTTCATGACAGCATGGATGGACCTGGAGATTATTATGTTAGGTTGAAATAAGCCAATCAGAGAAATGCACATATCACATGATCTCACTAATATGTGGAATCTAATGAACAAAATAAACTGACCAACAAAATAGGTCCAGAGGCATGAATGGGTGGAAGAGACTGATAGATCTCAGAGAAGTGGGAGATGGGAGGATGGGAAAAGATTAACCAAATAACATGTATGCATATATGCATAGCCCATGGACATAGACAATAGTATAAGGAAGGCCTGAGGTGGGGGTAGAGGGTGGAAGAGGGGCAAGATGGGGGAGAGACCTCAATCATACAATAAACTTAAAAAAATGGTTAAAGTTGCAGACTTTTAATTATGTATATCTTACCACAATATTAAAAAAAAAATCCACCTCTGCATAAACTTACCTTATGACCCAGAAATTTCACTTCTGTATTTACCTACAAGGAATGAAAGACTTGCACAAGAATGCTTTTCGCAGCTTTATTTATAACAGCTCCAAACAGAAAATATTGATAACACAAGATGTCCACTAATACAATGGTTAAACCAACTGTGATGTACGGTATAGAGGAATATAATCGAGGTCATTCATGTTGGCTAAACAGATATGAACGAAGGTTGTTTTACTTGTTCCTCGTCTTTCTTCGACCCCACAGGGTGAGCTTTCCTACCCACCCCAAAATTTGACCTAAGCACATCCCTGCGTGTGACTGAAACCCTTGAGGCCCATGGCTCCCTCTTCAAGCATCCTCCTCTCAAAGGGAAGACTCCGTCATTATCTATGCATTAGTCTCTAAGACCTGCCACACTGTCTCTGGTCCAGTAAGTTTTGGGTTCAACTATTGCCGTAACTGACAGAGGAACCGCCCCGTTTTTCTCAGCAGGCGTGCCTGGGGCATTTGGGAACCCCTGCATAGCCAGTCCCTGTTTTCATCTCTCTACTAGTCCCAGTTCTATTTCGTCTTTCCCATATTTCAAGGTAGGACCCTTTGGCCACCGTCACTCTGTGAGCCCTGATCAGTGCCTCCCTCGAGGGTAAAAGGCACTGTCATAGGTCTCCCTGCCTCTCTTGTCAATGGCAGACTGAGCACTCTATTCGCTAGTGTTGAGGGCGTGGACCTTTAAGTCACATAATTTATATTTGGGTCCCAGCTCCACCACTTACTTAGGCCACCTCACTGTGCCTCAGTTTCCTCATCTGTAAAAGGAAATAAAAATGCTACTTACTTCCTAGGCTTGGCATGAGGATTAAGTGAGTTAAAAAAGGTGTGACGTTCTTAGAACTTCGCCCAGCATATAGTAAGCAGTGAATCGTGCGTTATTTTTATCCACTGACCACTATGTTCTCCATTTTCTTTGAAAGATCCTGTTCTCAAATGAGAAGTGAAAGAAGTAATTAACGCATCCTGTATCAGCCAGGATCCTGCCAGGTTGCGGAAACCACACCAGTCCTTTAAACAGGGAGCATGCAATATAAAGAATTGTTCATTAGGAAACGAGAGTTAACCACCGAACGGGGAAAACAGAAACTCTACAGAATACAGAAAGAACACACACAGGGAGCAGCCACCACCTCCAGAGATGACATCGGAAACACACGGGAGGAATACATTTGGAAATGGCCCTCCCTCCCCGCCAGAACCCACTGGTGAGGGTGTGGTGGAGGCCCACAGGTGGCAGAGGAGTTTGCTGACGTGCTGCAGGCTGCGGCTGGCAAGCAGGGACCTGTGTGCTGGGTGACTGCACAATCTCATTGGGAAGCCGCCCACGGGCAGCTGTGCTATAGGAGCTCAGAAAGAAAGTTCTGGAACTAGGAAGAGAAGCCCGCCCGTGTTCTTCTAGCACCTTCCTGGTGCGAGGACTGACCAGGCCTTACGCGTGGCACTGGCTGGCAGGACCACAGAGCTGGGCAGAGAAGGGTACATTTGGAGCAGGGAAGCACTAAGTTTATAACACGCACACACCCCATCCCTCTCCTCAGGTGCTCCAAGCCAGCAGCAGGCGGTGCTCCGTGGGGTGCAAATGGCCCAGGCAGGTCAACCCGGGGGAATGCCAAGTGGAATAAAACCCAGCATCAAGTCTGCTTCAGTGCATCCCCACCAGCAGTGAGAGTGGCCAGCAACCTCCGCTCCCAGGTGCTCTTTGCTGAGCTGAACAGTGAAATTGCCTTCTGCCCAAAGCTGACCTAGATGGGCACAGTAAAAGAACAGGGCTGCCGAAACCCATTTGGCTCAGTGGATAGAGCATCAACCTGCGGACTAAAGGGTCCCAGGTTCAATTCCCGTCAAGGGCAGGTACCTTGGTTGCGGGCACATCCCCAGTAGGGGGTGTGCAGGAGGCAGCTGGTCAATGTTTCTCTCGCATCGATGGTTCTAGCTCTCTGTTCCCTCTCTCTTCCTCTCTGTGAAAAATCAGTAAAATACATTAAAAAAGAAAAAGAACAGGGCTTTCCACTACAGACAGATCCCAGCTCCACCGCTGACTAGCTATCGGACCTTGGGCAAGCGACCTAATTTTTCTGAGTTTGTTTTCTTATTTGTAAAAGAGGTTGTTGTGAGGATTGAGATGAGAAAATGAATGTAAAACACTTAGCACAGTAGATGAAAAACTGGTATTCCATAAATGATAGTTTTTACAGTCAAAAACCATCTAACAGGGCATCTGTCCTGGTTTTATTTTATGTATTTGCAGCAGCACAAGGGGGGGTACCATTAGGGTGGTCACATGTGCCTGCTTGTCTGAGGCCATCACAAGGCATGCTCGGTGATCCAGTGTTATTAATAATGCCCCTCTCACTATTGTTTTCAGAAATGTCCTCATTTGGAGAATAAATTATATGGTCACACAAGATCTTGACAATTCAGTTATGACACCAGCTGGGCAGCAGCTTTTTCTTCTTAACGGTACATGTGACAGTTTAAGGCATCTCAGGTTTGATGAAATATGGTATATTTGCTCACGTGTATGAGTCTCTCTACAGGAGAAAGGTTATATGCATTTGGTAGTATCAAACTACTCCCACTGACAGTAGCTAGAAATACAATAAGTACAGGTGTGCTCGAGAGAGCACGCGCGCACACACACACACACACACACATACGCACACACACCTGTTTGAAAGCAACGAAGAGCTACGTACTAAGGCAGTCCAGGAGGTGAGAGTCCAAGATTTCAGGGAGAAGAGAAATGCTGTGAGGTAAGTGTGACACCTCAAACTGCTTTCTTTCCTCTTCAAAGTGTTGGCTGGTTTGTAAGTGGAAGAAACAAAGGGGCAGAAAAGCTGAATAGAAAACAATAGTTCTCAAAAGGAATATATTACTTAAAAAATATATACTGTGGAGTCTTTTAATAAGTATAAAATAAAAGGCATAAGTGATATGAAAGCACGGTATCATAGTAAAAGTGGCAGTTTTTTCCTTTTAAAATTAAAAATATATTTTTATTTATTTCAGAGAGAAAGGGAGGAGGGAGAGTGAAACATCAGTGATGAGAATCATTGACTGGCTGCCTCCTGCACTCCTGCTCATCCCCCCACTGGGGATTGAACCCACAATCCAGGGATGTGCCCTGACCCCTAACCCTGACTCCCTGACCCAGACGAGCTGTGATCTCCTCTTGGTTCATAGATTGACGATCAACAGCTGAGCCACACCAGCTGGGCAGCAGCTTTTTCTTCTTAACGGTACATGTGACAGTTTAAGCTAGGGGTGTCGAACTCAATCAGAGAAGGGGCCAAAATATAAAATCCAGCCTAAATCGCGGGCCGAATGGTTTACTGAACAGTCATAAACTGTCATTGTGATGGAAACGCAGCGGAGTGCAGTGATGACAGCGCGGTGCGGGCCACATTGCAAGGCCTGGCGGGACGCATTTGGCCCTCGGGCCTTGTGTTTGACACTTGTGCCTTAGACCTTGGCCCCAGGCACCTGCACATCTTTCTCTCCGGAGGGAAAAGAAAGGTCGCTTCCGGATGGTGCTGGTGAGGAACAGGGACCCATGAGATAGGACGTGGTCTTAGGTGCTGCCCAGACACCTAAATTTCTATTTAGAAAAATAATAATGAAAGTAATTATTTAGACAAACTCTTGCCCCATTATAATAAGATCACTTTGGGAGTCTCTTTCTATTAGTTAAAAGTATAAAATAAAGAGTTTACTGAAACGAAGACCGTACAATGAAGCTTCTACAAACTTGACTCAAGAAAAATAATAATGAATGTAACAGTAAATCCAATAAATCCAGCCTGGATTATGTTTGTCTTTATTCTGCTGTAGTAAAATATAACTGAAAAGAATTTAATAAGTGTCCCACACAGACAAAAAACAAACTAACAAAAACCCTCAAAACACTGGATAGGTATAATTCAACCTTGGGGGCAGTTCACATTTCCTGGTGTTTAAAAAAGAAAGGATATCCAGGTATTTGTATGAGACCTCTTGATTTTTAAACATTAGGAACTTCGTTTTTAAACATTAAAACAAACTCGCTGTGGCCGCACTGAGACCTGCGCGGCTTAGCCCGCATCCTCCCGAAGGCCCGGGCGAGCATCGCGCCCCCGGAAGGCCGGCCGCTGGGTTCGATGTTGGGGACCCGCCTCCTGCCCGGGGCGCCCCCAGCACCCCGCTCCGGAGGGGGAAAGAGGCGGCGGGGAGCCTCGGGGTTCCGGGCTCCGACGCCCCCTCGCCCGGCCGGGTCTTCCAGCTCCGCGGCTGCCCCGCCGGCCAGCGCGGGGGTCGCCCAGCCCAAGGCTTCCCGCTCCCACGGCTTCCCGGGCCCGGTCCACCGCTCGGCCAGCCCGCAGGACGCCCGGACGGTCCGGTCCAGGCCTCGGCCACGCGAGGCCGCCCCGGGGAGGCCGCGATCCACGGCGGGCGCCGAGGTGGTTTCCGAGCCCCGCGGCCGGACTCCTCTCCCCCCGCACCGCCCGGGGAGGCGGGCTCCGTTCTTTCCTGGGCCCCCGCCGCCCGTCCGCCACGGCTGGCCCTGGCAAACCGCCCCTTCAGCCCCGAGAGAGGGAGAGTCCCCCGCCGGTGCCCCCCGGTTTGCTCTTTTGGGGGGGCGGCCGGGCCAGAAGGCGCGGGGAGACTCCGACCCCGTCCCTTCCCGCCGCGCCGCCGGCCGCGAGTGCGCATGCGCGGCGGGCCGCCGCCGCCGGGTGAGCCCTGATAGAGCCATCGCGAGGGCCGCTCAGCGGAGCTCCAGTGGCGCAATCGGTTAGCGCGCGGTACTTATACAGCAGTGCTTGCAGAGCGATGCCGAGGTTGTGAGTTCGAGCCTCACCTGGAGCACGACCCTTTTGGATGCCGGAGGCCCGCCCCTTTTATCTCTCTTTAGCCCTCCCGGTTCCTGCGTCGGCTGGGAGCGCGCGGACCGCTCGGCCACAGGCAGGAAGCCGATCGCCTTGGCGCCTCTAACCAGCTTTCCGAGCTACCAGTTCCCCGCCCCCGCGCGCACCCCCCGATTACTCACTGCTCCCTCCCAGTTCTCCCCCTGGGCGTTTCCCTTCCCGGCACCCAGAGGTCCCGGGGTGCAGCGCCCGAGAGGGGGCCACGCCCTAGGCATGGAGTTAGGAAACCCTGGGCGCCCCACTCTGCAGGGCGTGCCGAGCCCTCGGCGCCGGGACCTGCCCGGGTCCGCTGCTGCTGCTCGTCCCGGGCCCCGCGCGGTGCGCTCTGGGCGGCTGGGCCCGAGCCGGAGCCGCAGCGGGAGCCGGGCTACACTCCTCGGAGTTGGGGCTGAGGCCCCGCGCGGGGACGCAAGTGGAGCCGCCCGCCCCGTTCCCTTTAAATAGCAAGCACTGGCCATCCATCCCCCTGGCTCTCCTCCGCCGGCCGCCCCTGCCCTCCCCGCAGGCGGGTTGGCGGAGTTTGGGAAGGTGCCCAGCTTCTCTCTCCCCCACTCCGTGACCCTTCTCCCCGGGGTGAGTCAGGAGAGGTGGATCCGCTGCAAACCCGACGGCAGTGCAATCAGAGGGGCTGGAGCCCTTTGAGCAGGCCGCAAACCCAGGGGCAGGGTCCTGGGGGGTGCGTGGTGGAGCTGGAAAGGGCCCCCCACCTGCCCCCAGCAGCGGCCAGCTGGCTGTGGAAGCCGGCACCCAGCGCGCCCCCGAAGGCACAGGGGCTTGCTTGCTTTGCCGAGGGGTGGGTGTCCGGGGTCGGAGGGATGTCCCATGTTCCCAGGAGATGTGGGTGGGTGAGGGAGGGGACCAGTTTGGTTGGGGTGAGAGGCCTCCTGGACGTGTTCTTCCCCAAGAGTGGTTTCAACTGTCTTTATGAACGTGATGGAAGTTACATCTTGGGATGGAAATAGGATCTGAAGTGGTGTGAGCAGCTGCACCTAGAAAACTCAGAGGAAGTAGGTGGTTGGGTGAGCTCTTGTCTTCCCGTCTTGCTACCCCAGCCCCAGGTTCAGAATGGGGAGGCTCAGGCCAGCCCTTTAAAAATCTCGCCCAGGCCTGGAAACAATTGTCTATCCATTAAAAAAAAGAAAGAAAAGGGAAAGGGAAAGGGAAAGGGAAAAGGAAAGGGAAAGGGAAAGGGAAAGGGAAAGGGGAGAAGGAAAGAAAGAAAAAAAAATTTTTTTTTGCTTAATTATAAAAAAAGCTTTGTTGGTATATAATCCACACACCACACAATTCACCCATTTAAAGTGTACAATTAAATGGATTTTACTATATTCACAGATATGTGCAACCATGACTACAATTTTATATACTTTAATTCATTTCTTGCATATTCTTTTTTTTTCTGTTTGTTAAAAAATCAATTTAGCCGAAACCGGTTTGGCTCAGGGGATAGAGCGTCGGCCTGTGGACTGAAAGGTCCCGGGTTCGATTCCAGCCAGGGGCATGTACCTTGGTTACAGGCACATCCCCGGTGGAGGTGTGTGCAAGAGGCAGCTGATCGATGATTCTCTCTCATCAATGTTTCTAACTCTCTGTCCCTCTCTCTTCCTCTCTGTAAAAAATCAATAAAATATATTTTTAAAAATCAATTCAGCAGATATCTCTTAACTACATGTTTTAGAAATTGTTCAAAGGAATATTCTGATTTCTGAAAGGCCATTTAGTAACTACTGTGATGTAATATCAAGTGTAATTAATTAAATTATTAACTATTAAACATTTTGTAAGTTATTTTTCTCGGACATCATCCTGATAAAGATGTAAATCAAGATCCAACAACACACTGTTGTTAAATTCAGCCAGTCTATAATTCACCCATATTGCTCACAATATGTCTGGATCCATATTGTTAGCATCATCCATTAAGGCAAGTAGGAGTTCCTGTGCTTAGTCTGGTTATTAAATAGATATTTAAAAAAAATTTTTAGTCCAAAAATGGATTTTACTTAGGGAGTCATCAAAGCACCTTTTATTGCACTATTTTTTTCTCCCAGGTGATTCTGCAAATGACCAAAAAGAGCACTGAAAAGCTTTATTTATTTTTTAAAAATATATATTTTATTTATTTTTTACAGAGAGGAAGGGAGAGGAGCAGAGAGCTAGAAACATCGATGAGAGAAAAACATCGACCAGCTGCCTCTTGCACACCCTCTACATGTCCTTGACCAGAATCGAACCCAGGACCTTTCAGTCCACAGGCTGACACTCATCCACTGAACCAAACCGGTTCTGGCTGAAGAGCTTTATTGAGCATTATCTTGCTTTCAACTTGGACATCTTGTTTGTACCAGCACCACAATTTTAGGACATTTTCATTACTCTGTATCCTTTAGCCCCCCATCCCAGCCTGAAGTAATCACCAACCTAGCTTCAGTCTCTCTAAATTTCCCTGTGGTGGACGCTCAGCGAATGGAATAATATAATTTGTGGTCTTCTGTGACTGGCTTCTTCCAGTTTGCCTAATGTTTTCATGAGTCCTCCATGCCTACCATCTATCAGCACTTTATTTCTTTTTATGGCTGAATAATATTCCAAGCAGTGGATTCTCTCCCTTTTTGAACAATGGGGAAAAGGTTGGCATGTTAAAGAGAAAATTTGCTGAAAACTGCTTTTAAAAAGAGAACTAATTTTTAAAACGTAGGAAGCATAAAAAACTATCAGGCTTGCCAAGGACCTGTTGCTGACCTTCAGAGGTTACTTACTGCAAGAACTGGGCAGGTACTTTTGAGAGCCGAGCCCAGAGCAGGTTCCCCACCTGGACAGGAATAAATGACTGAAAGACCATTCCGCCCCACTTCTATTCACATTGAACTCCCTTTTGCAAAACCTATTGGAAAGCTGCTGGCAGCCAAATGTCATTTCTTCACGAGGTAGCCCATCCCATGTTCTGTCAACGCTCACGGCTAGAACCTTTTTTCCTCTTCAACAGAGTTTCTGTCCCTATTGGTTATTGCTGGAATGGTGGTGGTTTGGGGACCCGTTTTTCTCGTGAGGGGGGAAGGCAGGAAGACAAATTAATTAGTTGCCCTGTCTCTATTTATTTATTTAAAAAATATATTTTTTTAAAAATATATATATATTTTATTGATTTTTCACAGAGAGGAAGAGAGAGGAATAGAGAGTTAGAAACATCAATCAGCTGCCTCTTGCATACCCCCTACAGAGGACATGCCCATAACCAAGGTACATGCCTTTGGCCAGAATCAAACCTGGGACCTTTCAGTCCACAGGCTCTATCCATTGAGCTAAACCAGTGTTGGTGCCCTGTTTAATCTAGAAATCTCCAGCTAGGAAATTATTGGTGGGTGACAGACAGACCACGGGCAAATTTGTAGTCTAACATCTCAATGTGCCAGTGATAGGATTTTTTTAAAAAAAGTTGCAATGGGTAATAAAGATCAAGTCACGATTATGGGAAAATGCTTTAAAAATCATCATGTCCTATACAAGAGCAAGGAGGTGACATTATTATTACCACAAGACTGGTGTGTCTACAGTGCATGGTGCTTCCATGAGGAAAATGGGTAAATATGAAATAAACGAACTTTGAACATAGAATGAAGTTATAGCTGATGTCAAGCAGGAGAAAAGCTTGATATAACCCAGGCAGACAGCTTTGTAGATGGCTTACTATAACTATGCGACACGAAGCCAGAGGGAGAGCAGATTCGGTAGAATTTGGAGGGACGGAGAGCCAATCCAGAGAGACAAATGTGTCTGACAAATGACAAGATGCAATTGGGCAGAGACAATGGTAAGCCTGTGTTCCATTCACAGTTCAGGGCGGGGAACACGCCTGGCTGGACAGCTGTTTGCGTGCCAAGGGTCTGGGGATTTCAGACGTGTGCGGCCTCCGTTGTCCTGGCCTTGTGACCCAGCGGCTAAGAATGCCAGCCAGTCATGAATGCATCACTGTATCACGCATGACATGGCCTGGGGTCGGGGGGTCACAAAGCAGCAGGCTGTGGAACAGATCTAGCCGCCAGACAGGTTTTGTTTGGCTTTCTAGCACTGACTGGCAATGTGTGTTTAGATTTTTTTTTTTTTTTCATTTGCCTGCAAGCTGGGAGATTTGACTGAAATGCCCATATTTCAACTTTCTAATGAAAACCCAGACCTGGCTCTCCGGGGCCCTTATTCCCATATGGCAGCACCAGCTTTCCCCTTCGGCTGGGCATGTGAACCCCCAGCACAGAGGTGGGTGTCAGGAGCCACTGCTTCCCTCCTTCTCCACCATGGCTTGCTTTGTGCTTTTCTTAACCCCTGACTCATTTCTCTCATTCTGTTTTGCCCTGCAGACGCTGAGCATGTGGCCTGAGTGTGGATAAGGGCGGGGGATACTGTTGAACTCCCAGTAGGTCAGAACAGAGCCTCGGGGCTGTGATCTGTATGAACACAGCCCGTTTAAAATTCAACATAACAAATCCCCGGTTCTTTATTGTGGAAAATTTCCAACATACCCAAAAGTAGAGAAAATAATATATTCAACCCCACCTCCCCATGTAACCATCCATCTTGACCTTTAAGAATTGCAAATGTTGTTCACCCGTCTCCTTCCCTCCCCCTGCCACTGGAATATTTTAAAGGAGATCTCGGATACGGTTTAATTTAACTTCTAAATACTCCAGTATGTATGCCCTACAGGTAACCACTTAAAAAAAAAAAAGCATGACCACAGTGTCATCATGACACCTAACAAGATGAATAATAATACCTCTACATCAGCTAATACCTAGTCTGCTCAAATTTCCACTCCTCTCTGAAAGGTGTTTTTACAGTCGTTTGTTTGAATCAAGATCCAAAACAAGGTCCACACATTGCATTTGATCAATCCATTTTTGTTTTAAAAATGTTTTTATTGATTTTTTTTTTTAAGAGAGGGAGAGAAATAGAAACATCAATGAGAGAGAAAAATCAATCGTCTCCCTCCTGCACTCCCTCTACTGGGATCAAACCCAAAACCCAGCATGCGCGGAGCCAGGAATGGAGCTGGCTGGGCTGATCAATCTATTTTTTAAGTCTCTTTTAATTTATACAACAGCTTCTCTTTCTACTCCCTTTTGTGGTATTTATTTGTTTACCTATAGAATTTCCCACAGTATTTGGCTAATTGCATCCTTAAGGCATTCTTTAATGAGTTCTTCAAACCTCCCTACACACACACACACACACACACACACACACACACACACACTTAAGATTCCTAAGCTTGATAATACTCAGGTCCTTTTCTTTTTTGCAAAAATAATGTTCTAGGAGGTTCTAGTTGTTCCACATTCAGTGATGTTAATTTTATTGGTGATTTCAGATGTGATCAGACAAATCCATCCTTACAAAGTTCCACATTAGCTTCTAACCTAATAGTTTTAGCAGCCATTGGGGCTCTTTGTCCAGATTTATTGTTTTATTCATGATTACACAGTAGTGGTTTTCTAATTCTATTATTCCTTCTGAATTTATGACTGAACCATCGACTATTTGGTTTTCCTAAAGCATAATTCATATAAAAAAAAAGAGACTAGATAATATTGCTTGACTCTTTTCCTTTTTCTATTAACCTTTAGAATAATGAGTTAATATCCCAATCATTCCCAAAGGAGATGAATTTGTTTTTATTTTAGACCATTTTTTCATTATATTTGACATACAGTGAACTGCATTAATAAAGTTGAGTAGCTTTGTGAATTCTTTTTGGATGTCCATATATTTCCTCTTCCACCTTCCTTATCACAGTGCATAGTACTCTATTCACATGGATGTACCACCATTTATTCAACCAGTCCTCTATTGGTGAACGTTTGGATTGTTTCAGTCTTCTGGTTTTGTAAATAGTGTGGTAATGGAGAGGTAAGTTCATATCTTTTTAAATATTTTGCCTGTATATCTTTGAGATAGATTCTAAATGTGGGATTGCTGTCTGAGGGATGGATATCTACTATATATAATATAAATTTATATATAACTGTGCATATAATAATTTATATGCTATGTATTATATAAAATATAAAATATTACACACACTCACACACACATATATGTATAATTTTCCAGATGTGCAAAGAGGGATGGATTAGATACATTGGGAGCAAAAGGGCACAATCAAGGCTCCCTCCTAAGCTTAGAGGGAACCCAGGTGAATGGCTGAAAGGACCTTTTAGTGGGATGGGAAAGGCTAGGGGAGGGGCAGGTTTGGGAAGGGAAAAAAAAAAAAAATCAAGTTTAGGCTTTGAATGAGTCATCCAAGTGGAGATGGCAAATGTGCTCATAAGAGCACTGGTTGGAGGGCCTGGCTGACTGATGCTGAATGGGGCACGTCTTCCAATTCCAGGAATGGCAGGCAGGTAATTGAGAAAGAGGCACTTCCTGAGGCTGTCTGAAGGCCCAGCTGGGCAGAGACCTCAGCTTGTAGGGTGCCTTGAAGAGAACCCCAGGCTTAGAAAAGGCTCATAAGACCCCCCCCCCCCCCCACTCTCCCATTCTGGTTCCTCTGGCCCTTGGACTCTGTCCTGCTGACCTTGGCTTAACCGGTTTCCATTTTATCTATTAGTTTTATAATGTTTAAAGTCATTTAAAATATTTTTATTTTGTTTAAGTGGTTATTATTTTATTAACTGAATATTTACTGATTATTATCTTCAATTTTTTTTCCTGTTCTGTCTTAGCCATTTCATTCCTTTGACCACTCTTGTTAACAAGTATATTCTTTCCCTTTAAAATTCCACTGTGTCCTTAGTCTTTTCATTTATTTCCTCTTAATCTTCCTTTAACTTTTTCTCCCTGCGCCAAGAGAAGGAAGGCTACATTTAATGAGAAGCCGGGTCAAGAGATGGAGAGGTCAGAACGCATCTGAGAGTCCAGTTCTCTTTCTGCGGTCTGACTGTGGGATCCAAAGGAGTGCTCTTCTGCACTAGCCAGTTAGACTTGGGTTTCTGTCACTCGTGATCAAAAGGAGTCTTGGCTGATGCAGTTGTTTTTGTACAAAACATCACTTGACACTGATGACCAGTTTTCCAAATTCCTTACTGAGAATTCCTTTCAGAAAGAAAAGGCAGCATCCATTTCTGGCTAAACTAAAAACGACTCTAACCTTTCAAAGCACGGAACTGGCAGGGGGACAGAGGTAACAGATGCTCCCCTGCCTTTGTGCAAAGCCCGGTCGCCTCCATCAGCACACCTGCCATCGCCACTCGGAAGACTCATTCAAAGCATTCAAACTTGATTTTTGTCCCCTTCCTAAGTGATAAAGCTTAGGGAGGCAGCCTCGATGGTGCCCCTTTGCTCCCAATATGGCGAATCCATCAGCAAGCCCCGCGTCTCCCTCCAGTATGTATCCTGGGTCCTTGCACTTCTGAAGGTTCTGTCATCTCCTGCTTGGACTATTGCAGTAGCCTCTTAACTGATTCCCCACTTCCACTTCTTGCCTTTCTCCAGTTCCTTCTGCACACAGAATCCCAAAACGAGGTTTTAATAACACAAATCAGTTCCTGTCATTTCCTCGCTTAAAACCATTGACAGCTTTCCATTGCCTGCAGAATAAAATGCAAAGGTCTGCCGTGGTCCAGAAGACACCAGATGTCTAAACTGGCCCCTTCCCATCTCGGCAACCTCAGCTCCTGTCACTCTGTCCTGGCTTCCTATACTCCAGCCACTCGTCTTTCTGCTCCTCATTTTCTGCCTCAGAGCCTTTGCAATGGCCATCCCTTCTCCTGGAACACCTTTGCCCAAATCTTAGTCTGACTGGCTCTTCAACTTTCAGGGTTTGACTGTTACCTCCTCAGAGATGCCTTTGAATGGAGTACAGTAGTGTTTACTACTACCTAAAATCACTTTGTATATAAGTGGTAATTGTTTATGTCCCATCAACCTGTATAATAAAAGGCTCATATGCAAATTGACGAAACGGCTAACTGACTGGTAGCTATGATGTGCACTGACCACCAGGGAACAGGCGCTCAACATAGGAGCTGCCTGCTGGTGGTCAGTGCACTCCCACAGGGGGAGCTCCGCTCAGCCATAAGCTGGGCTCACGGCTGGAGAGTGCAGTGGTGGTGGCAGCACTAAGGACCTCTCAGGAGATGTCTGCCTGCAGAGAGTCAGCCTAAGCCAGCAGGCAGACATTCCCTGAGGGATCCCAGTCTGCGAGAGGGCACAGGCTGGGCTGAGGGAATCCCTCCCCACCAAGTGCATGAATGTCGTGCACCAGCCTTTAGTTAGGACACAAATTCCAATTGTGCCAAGCCAATAGGGGTCCAACACATATTCAATGAACCAGTGGAAGAATGATAGAGGAGCAACACATGGGCACAAACTCTAAAGCTGAGGAGAGAACAGGGGCCTGCTGCTGGTTTACTTTGCAGATAGACGCCTGGTGCCTGGTGTTTAGAAAGTTCTTCAAAGTCTTCCCAAGGTCACGTCACTGGATGTGTGCTTTGCCTCAGCGGGCTGCCGGCCTAGTTGAAGCGCAGTGCTACCACCAGAAGCCAAAGAGAAAACACGGAGGGTGCCGGGCAGGGACTTGGTGTTGGTAAGAATCGTCTGGGGGATGTTATGGTGCAGCTTCCTGGACTAATGCCCCGCAACTGTGAAGTTCTAGAGCTGGACTGTGGGAAAAGGGGAGGCTAGATGACCACCTCATCCAGGTTGGCCTGGGATGTCACCAGCTCTAGCGCAGAAGGCCCCTCACTCCCTGGAAATCCCTTAGTCCCTGGCAAACCAGGTGAGTCGGTCACCCCGAACCCAAGGGATTCAGAGAGGCAAATAGGACACAGTAGCTCAGAATGGTTTCTCGGAGGAGCCAAGGTGGAAATGCTTCTCACCCTTGGCCTTGGGTTTAGCTGTCCTTTGAGCAAGTCTAGGATTCCCAGACAAAAGGGAACGGAAACCACGGCTCCTTGAACACATGCAATGAGGCAGCGCTGCTCTGGGGCTTTATTACTCAGTCTCTTCCTCTGCAGCCTTTTCATTGCTCCCATTTTAGAGGCAGGGCACTGAGGCCCATGAGGCTGAGTAATTGCCCAGGCTCAGAGGAGACGGCAGTGACAAAGTCGACCTGACACGGAAGGCCAGGCCTTTTCTAGGTGTTTTGCTGCAGGGAAGGCCAGAGCTATGGCTGGGACCTCAGAATCTTACACTAGGGAAGATCTAAGCCTGAGGCCAGACAGTGAAATCCTTAAGGGAGAGGCAGCCAGGAAGTTTCTTGGATTGGTTCTGGCTTGGCTGCACAGATGGCACTCCACCACTAGGTGGCGCTGTGGCACTGCCTTAGGAGGCCTCCCTTCTTGCACTGTATCCTGTGCAGGGAAACAGACCCAGGACCAGCCACTAAGCCTTATTTTATCAGCAGCCTGTAGGGCAGCCTGGGCCTGTTCATAGTTTTCTGCCTTTCCCTGACTCTCCCAGGCCAGGAAGAGAGGGCAGAGATGGGCAGGAGGCCTGGAGAGGAGAAGGCTGGAGCCAGTGCAGAGTGCTAGCAGTGCGGGTGACTGCTGAGCACAGCTGTCAGGAGGAGGGGCAGGGAGGCTGCTCTGGGACTGATGGGCTCATAACAGGGGCCCATTCCTCTCCCAGCATGTTCAAAACACGCCAGGAAAACCGGACCTGCTCCCCGTGGTGGGTGTGGGTCTGGAGGGGCTTGGGCAGAGAAGAGGCTGCAGGCTGTTTTGCCAAGTGAAGGTCTGGGCTGGAAAACGGGGAGACAAAGAGGAAATGGGAGTCCTGGGTGCCCCATGTGGGGGAAGAGTGAGGAGAGGGCAGCTTTTGAAAGGGGATGAGGGCGGGGGGTGTTTGCATGCAGGACCAGAGAAGCAGAAAGCAGAGGGTGGAGCTGCTGGAGGCAAATTTAGTCAACTTTACTACTCTCTTTCCCTGACCTCTGGGCAGAGAGGGCTGTAGCAAAAATTCCCCTGAGGAATGCCTTTTATTTTAAAATTTCACTTGTCATTTATATAGAATCCATTAAAATATTTTGATTTACATTTAAAAGGTCCTTTTGAAAAAAAAAATTCAGTAAGCCATGCACTCACAGGTTCCAAATTCAAGGGGTTCAAAATAAATAACCTGCTCTAGTTACGATATAAATAAACAAACATCCCAATCCTCCCAACAGAAAAGCAGCAAGGACAGTAAAAGACAATTCAGGGGAAAACGTGGTAAGGGCGTCAATTCACTTAAAAATGTGTTAAGTGCTGAATTTCTATTTAGTGTTGCAAAGATGCTCCTGAGGCCGGCTGGCCTTTAGTTTTGAGATATTTTTCATGTGCAGAAGTTTCAGCGTTTATGAAACCATGTCTTTCCCTGTCTGATCTGATCTCTTCGTTGCCTGGAAGGTCACTGCTCATCCTGAGATCAGTTCCACAGTCTTTTTCTTCAGCTGTTTTTTTCCTGGCTTCCTCGTTTGCCCTCCAGTCCATCTCAGGTAGCTTTCTGTGAGTGATGTGGTTCCACGAGGAGCCGAGCGCTGGTGTGGCTACTGAGGGCCGTGCCTTTGGAGGCCAGCCTCAGACCTCAGCCCCAGCTCTGACCGCCTCTCCATTTGGCAGTTTTCAAGGCAGGCCAGGCAGGCTGAGGGGCCTCTGGAGTGGGGCCTTCCCATCTGGAGAGGAAGGCCTGGGTGAGCTGAGACTACCGTGGGGACTGGGATGGGAGTGGGGCAGACTGTGGCCACTGTCTGGGTGTTCTTATCAGGTGTCCCCAAGCATAGATGAGCCAAATGTGGGCAATCAGGGCAGTTCTGGAGGATAGCCCGCCCACTAGGTGGCAGGCAGAGCTGGAGCCCAGACTGTGGACCGGGGAACCACGCAGGCCAGATGACTGAGAACTCTTGAGCAGGGTCTGGGTGGGGTGGGCCTTCTGGAATATGGAAGAACCCAGGGAATCAGGACAGGCATTAGCCAGGTCCCCCTGGCAGCCAGCCTGCCTTTGTAGCATTTTAGAAAAGGGTACCCAGGAGGCTGCAATAGCCTGTGTGTGTGTGTGTGTGTGTGTGTGTGTGTGTGTGTGAGAATTCTTGAGTCAACTGCAGCACCATTATTACTGCTGGTGACTTAGTCTCCTCAGTCCCAGCGGGAGGATGTAGATGCCCCCTGCTCCCCTCATACCCTCTCCCTAGATGTTGGGGATAACCCTATCAACCTTGTTTATAAAGGAGCCCTCTTATTTCCCAAGACACCCTCATCTGAGCACTGAGGAGATGGTGGTACAGCTCTTGTCTGGGAGGCAGGAGCCTAAAGGTTGCCTTCAAGCAATCCCCAATCATGCGGCTTCCGATAGCATCCTGCTCTTTCCTGGGATATCGGTTTTCTCATCCATAAAATGGGATGATGATCTTGCTCCAACCAGCAAACCAGATGAGCACGTGAAGGAATGGCTGAGATGCTGCCCTGGGATAAAGAAAGTGAGTTATCTGAGTGTAAGATTCCGAAGTGGTTCCGCCCAAGACCTCAGTTCATTTCCCACAGTCTTACTTCCCAGGGGAAGGAGGATCTCAATGGCCTCTGAGGCAGCAGCCAGGACTGGGAACCTCAATGACCTGGATGGGAAGAGCCCAGCAAGAGAACTGAAACCTTGTTCTTTCCCTCAAAAAAGTGCAGATAAGCCAGGGGGAGGGGACCCAACGTGCATGAGCCCCATACGGCTGAGTGAGCACTTGGCTGAAGGCAACCTTCTCCTGATCTGCCACGACCTGTCCCACACCACCTGCAGGAGGAGGCAATTTGGGGTCCAGAGGCCAGGACTGGTTCTGTGCTGGAGTCATCGTGTTTAGTTGGAAATATATTTCGGGGGGGGGGGGGGGGGGTGAAGACGGGCAAGGGGGTCCTCTTGACAAGAATGAAAATGTAACTCACACTTGGATTCATCTATGCAGAAGAAAACCCCCAGTACTTCCTTATTTATTAGTCTAACACGAATCTGGCACTTCTCCCGTCCCTACCGGGTGTGCAGTGAGGAACCAGTGAAGCGTTCAACTACATGTGGACGCCATGAGACCCGTGGCTTAGCCTGTCCTGGGACGTGATGCTTTGTTTCTCTTGGGTAAAAGGGCTCAGCTCTCCCATTGCCTTCCCCAGCGTCTCCCACCAAGACGGTGCTGAGGTGTGTGGGCAGACACGGGCAGCCTTTGCGGCATCCGGCAGGAGCTGGCTGGGAACTGGGGTGTGGTGTCCTCGTGTTTCCAGGCAGATCCCTCCTCCCTGTGGCCATGAATTGCACTTGAAGCTGAGTTGTGTAATTCATGGTGCAGTCCCTCCTGGTCTGGCCAGAGTCCCTGAGATGCTCCTGCTGACCAGCTCCCTGCCCCCGGGGTGTTTCCTGGCTGCCTTCCACAGCGCCCCCTCCTGTCCTGTGGGTCTCCTCGCTGTGCCTGTGGCCCCGGCTGGCCTGCTGTCTCACTACCTGGCAGCCAGGCCTGTGGGAATTGCCATCAGTTGGCTTGGGAAGCTGAATGTTTGAGATCTCTCTGCCTTTCCTGGGAGCCCTGGGGTTGGAGGTGGAGGCTGGGTGGGTTCCGCTGGCCCGGGGCAGCCTGAGACGCTGTTTCCTCCCAAACTGGGGCAGAGCCCTCCCTCCCGGGCTCCCTTCCCGGAGCAAAGCCCGGTCTGACTGCTTGGCTCCTCTTGTTGTCCTCCTTCACGTCCCTTCCCATCATCCTCTGGGCAGGAAGGAGTGAACTGAATCATGTCCTCTTCTTTCCTGGGACATCCATTGCGTGAAACTCCACGGTCACACCCAGGGAAAGACTGAGGCATCCAGAAAACGTGCTCTCTAGAGAGTAGCTGGTCTAGAGGCTCTGGTGCCACACAATCCTCCTTTGCACATCAGATGCCACTCTTTTCTGCATATTTTTCTTCTGCGCATTCTGCCAGAGCCAAACCTCATTCCAGACTCTCCTCAGGCAGAAAGGGATGCCTGGGGCCCTGGGAGATGAAGGCCATGCCCTCAAAAAGGCAGGAGAGAAATGCACATTCATAAAATGTCAAATATTCTCTTATGCTTGAAATGTTACCAACATTGGATAATGGAAGCAGAGGAAACGTAACAGGTAAAATGCGAAGACTTTATCCGCAAGGGACATTCACTGTCTGGCTCCTGTTAGACGTTGTCCTTCCAGGGAGGATAAGCACAGAGCCAGAAACAGAAGCCACACAGAAAAAAAAAAAAAAAAAAAAAAAAAAAGAAAAAAGAAAAGAAAAGAAAAGCAAAAAAGCAAAAAAAGCAAGCACTGATAAGAGATGGCCCCACCTGGGAATCCTGCCTGAGCTCCCTGGGGCCAAGGCAAGACCAGGGCTGTCCTAGAATGAAGGCAAGGCTGTGATTGGGCTCCTCTTCAGGCTCCTCATTTGCCCTCTCCCGTGGAGAGAAAAGAGACCCAGGCGACTCCAGCTGCCTGGGAGCCCGGGAAAGGCAGTGGGTCGTGGGTCTTCCCTGCCCCATCCAGTGCTGGGGTCAGGCAGGCCGTGGTGTGAGTCTTCCTCTCGCTCACAGTTCACTAAGGGGGTCTCCCCACGCAGGGCCAACACGCCCCACTTGCAGGCACTTGCCTGCACGTATCTGGACACGTGCTCGGCTCTTCACGTGCATGTGTGTGTCCACGTGAATACCTGTGGAACTCTCAGAAGAGTGCCCGACGCGGTAAACATGATATGGGTGCCAGCTGTTGTTGTCATTGGATGCCCAGAAGAGTCTCCTACACCCAAACACACACAGAGAGACACAGACAAGCAGACGCGTACATTCTCAAATCCAGAGACAGACACACACACCCATCAGTCTTTCCATAGAAGCGTGTGAACCTGCCCTTGTCGATGTGGGCATCCAGTCACACACAGAAGGTGTAACTAACCCCTATTGGAAATTCACTACACAGTAGACATTGTTCTAACGTTATACAAGAGGATTAAGCAATTGAATCCTTACCACACCTTCATGAAGTATGGATTGTAATGTATCCCAATGAACAGATGGGTGAATTGAGTCACAGAGAAGTGACAGCTCACGGTCGCAGAGCTGGTGATTGGTAAACTTGGGCAGTCTGGCCTCCGTGCCTGCGCACGCAATCACCTGCTGTTCTGCATCTTCTTCACAAACACCCATGGTCTTTCCGGTAAAATGCTGTCTCAGGTAAAGAGAAGGTCAAGGATGACGCTGTCGGACCCTTTGGTCAGGCCTCAGGAAAATCAAGGGGCATGCCTTTAGATCAAACATGTCAAACTCCTGGCCCAAGGGCTGCATGCGGCCCACAAGGAATATTTTTTGCAGTCAGCCCATATAACAGTATGCAAGAAACATTTTAATAAAAATTTCATAACTTAATTTTTACATTATCCCATTATACATAAGTAGAGGCCCAGTGCACAAATTCGTGCATGGGCGGAGTCCCTGTGGGTGGCCTGTAGGAGTCAGGCCAAAACCTGCAGTCCAATGCTGCCTGCAGCTCCTACCTGCCACTCCGGCTTATCTCAGCCCCACTGTGCCTGCCACAGGCTCCATGCCCAATCAGTCCCAATCGGGAGAGGCTCACATTGCCACAGCCGAGCTCACCAGCCATGAGCCCTGAGTCTGACACCCTCCCAAGGGGAGTGGCCTGCAGGATCTGGCTGAAACTGGTTCTCCAACATCCCCTGAGGGGTCCCAGATTGTGAGAGGGCACAGGCCAGGCTGAGGGACCCTACTGGTGCATGACTGGGCAGAGGAGGGACCCCAGGAGGGCTCCAGGGTGTGTCTGGCCCATCTCACTCAGTCCCAATCTGCCAGGCCCCTGCAGCAAGCTAACCTACCTATTGAAGCATCTGTCCCCTGGTTGTCAGTGTATATCATAGCGAGTGGTTGAGCAGCCTTCGCATATCATAAGCATATTATACTTTGATTGGTTGTTAGGTAGTTCTGCCGTTATTTGCATATTGCCCTTTTATTATATAGCATTATTAACGAACTATAATGCCCACTAATGACTAATTACTATAATCATGTTGCATTCATTTCCCTTATAAGCCTTATGTGCAGGCGCACCATTTCTCTCCAATAATATGAGAAGCAAATATTTTAGCAGCTGATTGCCACACCATTAGTCTTGGACTGACTTGTTTGGTGTGCGCAACAAGAAATATTTCGCTTTCGGAGAACAAGAAAAATAGGTTTATTTGCGTTATGCTTATTAATTTGTGCAGTTATTCAGTGTCTGGGAGGTTAGTGTTCAAGAAAAAATATTAATTTTTAGTAAAATGTTCTATTATTTTATGTTAACGATTACTCCTTTATTTAAGCCCTTTGTATTTATTCAGCATGTCTCCATCGCAATCAAGTGGTAGTAAAGATAAACGAAAAATTGCTGACGGACATCGGAATTTCCAAGAGGGGTGGGAATTGGTGTATTTTTTGCTGTGAAGTAAAAAATAAAATAATCTGCTTGATATGTAATAATGCTATTAGTGTACCAAAGTTATACCTTGGAAATGGAAGCTTTTTTTTTTTTTTTCTCGGCCCACATAAACTTAAACCTTGTTTACTTGGCCTGTGTTAGCCTTTGAGTTTGACATGCTGGCTTTAGACCCTTTGGATAGACACAGGGCTTCTAAGAAGGTCAAGGGGATACTTCCTAGATCCTCCCTGCTGGACAACAGGACTGAGAATCCCACAGCAGCCTCACCGGCGGCGTAAGGTGAGAAGGGCCGTTCTGGAACAAATGCAGGTGTGACTTGCGTCTGCGGAGTAGATTAATATGACACGTTAGAAACCCACAAGTCTTTAACAGAATTATATCAGTGTGGATGAAGAGAATTCAAAATGAAAAGAAATCTGCGTTCTGGGCAGGAGGCAGGCTGGGAAGTCTGTTTGGTTGCTAACACTGACCCTTTCATCTGGGAAGAGAAGGGTAACTCAGAGTCTGAAGCCAAGAGCCATGGACAACCACTCCCCGAGAGCAGGACCAGGTGCCCAGGAAGGGACTGGCATGCTTTTAGAATTGCTCTGCACACTTTTTTCTTTCTTTCTGAGTGGGAATATCTGTTGTTATCCTGTGCCCACCTTTTTGTTGTGTGTTAGGTTTGGGGGAAGGTCTCTTGAGTTCACAGACCTTTATTTATAATTTTTTTAATAAAAAAATTTTTTTTAATTGATTTTTCACAGAGAGGAAGAGAGAGGGATAGAGAATTAGAAACATCGATGAGAGAGAATCATTGATCAGCTGCCTCTTGCACACCCCTGCTGGGGATGTGCCCGCAACCAAGGTACATGCCCTTGGCCAGAATCGAACTTGGGACCCTTGAGTCTGCAGGTTGACGCTCTATCTACTGAGCCAAACCAGTTAGGGCGAGTTCCCAGACCTTTAGATCTAGCGGAACCATTCTCCAAGGGACCACACCGGAGGGGCCTCCTCTGCACCAGACCTGATTTAGAAGTTGAGGTCCTGGATTCGGAGCCTAAGCCTGGTGACATCGCTGATGGATTTTGGGTGTCTTGGAGGGTAAGTGTATTTTTGAATATGTGAGGGTCATGATTCTTCAGGGACCAGCAGGCAGACAGTGGTAGCTAGTCTTCAGAGCTGGCACCCAGTGAACCACATCTCTGGTATTCCTGGCCTTGAACCTTGCTGTCCTTGCCACTTACTTTTGGCCAATAGAACACAGTGACAGCGATGCTTCATGATTTCTGAGGACAGGGCCTAGGGAGCCTTTTGGCTTCTGCCTGGGTCTCTTAGAATGCTTGCTTTGGGATGGCCCAGCCGGCATTGAGCCGTCTGGTTTCTCTGAGGCTGCCATGCTCTGTGGGAGCCAAGCTAGCCATGTGGACAGGTCACCTGGAGAAACAGTATGGTCAGCCAGACTGCACGTGTCCCACTGTCCCAGCGGAGGCCCCAGCCAGGTGAACCTGCATTTGACTCTAGACCTCACTCCTATTGTGCCGCAGTCACACCAGAAACCCCAACCACCCCCAAGAGATCACCGAGCCAGCCAGTCTGTAGAACTATGAGCAATAAAAATAATTTATTTTAAGCCACTAAGTCTTAAAAATGTGTGATGCTGCAACAGATAATTAAAACAGTACAAAAATTACATTTTGTTTTACTATACTTAAAAAATGCAAGTTAAATAATAAAATATCAAAACATCAAACTACTTTTCATATAAGTTTTTAAAAAGCTATTTTTTCTTTAAAATATTCAAAATTACCTATTAAAATTAAAAGGCAACCATCACTCATGTATAACTAAAAATGTTTTACCTAATACCTACACGATTTTAAATAAAATACTTAAATGAAGCTGAATTTTTAGGTTTTTGAAGACTTAACGAAATCTCATTATTTTTCTAAAAATAATGTCATGCACAGTTCCATCACTGTTCCATGTCTAATTGCCAATTTAAAGAATTGGTGTCATACTTCGTGCATGTTACATCTTGACCTGCATTTGCGCAAACGTAGGAAAATTATGAATTATTTATATTGGAAAATGTTCCTTCGCTGCCATGTGCAGCTGTAGCAAGTGCTGTGCTTATCTGCGAGTGCCTCTGGAACCACTACGAGAAGCAAGACAATTCATGCTTGCCACTGTTGGGACGTGTTACTTCCATTGCATTCTTGCTGTCTGAGAGGAAGGATTGTTTGATCCATTAATCTCTCTTCTCTTATCTCAGTGCTTCCACCATTCAATCTCTCCTACCCCCCCCCCCCCCCCCCCCCGCAAGGCCCATCTCTGAGGTCAGTAGCAGCATAACCCATGCGTTTCGACAGCATTCAGACACAGTCTCCTTTTGATTCAAGGACAGAACGCCAAGGCTTGGAGGAGCACTCCCTAGCGCCTGAATGGTGTTACCCATCCGCATGGATGTTCCCAGTTAGCGATCATGCTGTGCTAATGCTGAGTGCTGGACCCCAAGGGACAGCGGTACCCATGTGTGCTTCAATGGTGCAGTGTGTGTGCGCGCGCGTGCAACGTGGACCTTCCAAAGTGTGGGCCTCAGAGCTGAGTGTTATTCCCGGGAAGGAACTCGGTGGGGCTCCTCTTGCCTACCTCTAAGGTAGGGTGTCGAACTCAATCAGAGAAGGGGCCAAAATCTAAAATCCAGCCTAAATCGCGGGCCGAATGGTTTACTGAACAGTCATAAACTGTCATTGTGATGGAAACGCAGCAGAGTGCAGTGATGACAGCGCGGTGCGGGCCACATTGCAAGGCCTGGCGGGACGGATTTGGCCCGCGGGCCTTGTGTTTGACACATGTGCTCTAAGGCATCACTGCTTCCAGGTGCCTCTGCTGCCAGCCTGGCCAGGGCCTCTGGTGCCTCTCTCCTGAAGGTCCATGGGCCCTTGGGAGACTCATCCTCCGTCTGAGTTAGTTCTTCGGTTTGAAGCACATGTTATGGTCAGTTATTGGCCTGGGGTAGCAACTGAGTCCTTGTCAGCTGCAAGTGAATGGCCAATGCATAAAGCCTACACAGGGATCCTCCAGTTTTCGAAAGTTTGCGGTTACACACTTTTGCTTTTACGAATGATCTGTGTTAGTTAAAATAATGCTTTGATTACAGTTATGTACAGCATTCTATTCATTTCAGGTATACAACCCAGCGATCAGACATTTTTATCTCTTACCAAGTGATCACCCTGAGTAAGATCTAGTACCATCTGACACCATCTATAGTTGTTACTGGTTACTACCTGTTTTTGATAACCGAAAGAAATCTGAAGGAAATTTTTGCTTTCATGAAAAAAGGCGAAAAGCATTCAACTTTCGTTTTGCAGCAGCCATTAAAAGGGCAGTGCCCACCCTGAGCAGCGAGAGGGGCCCCTCCAAGTTCCTTCCAGGGGAACTACACTCAGCATCTCGGCATTGAGTCCCCGTAGTTTTAGACTGTGTCTCGATTTATTTTGTGCACATCTCTTAATGATCTGTGTTAGTTAAATGAGATGTGTCCTAAAATATCAGAAAAGCCAAAGAGCTCATAAGGGAGTAATGAATATACAGCATAAAACTAGACATAAGTGCCCTGGCCAGTTTGGCTCAGTGGATAGAGCGTCGACCTGCAGACTCAAAGGTCCCAGGTTCGATTCCGGTGAAGAGCATGTACCTTAGTGGTGGGCACATCCCCAGGAGGAGGTGTGCAGGAGGCAGCTGATGGATGTTTCTCTCATTGATGTTTTTAACTCTCCCTCTCCCTTTCTCTCTGTAAAAAAAATCAATACAATATATTAAAAAAAAACCAAACCAAAAAACTAGACATAAGTGTTTTGATCGTGGAGGGTGAAATAAAGACACAAATTAATGGTAATTGCTTCGCATCCTGCCATTTCAGCTTAGGAAAGGCTGCATAGGAACACTGCTTTCTGGAGATCGGGGGAAAGCTGTATTGGGCCCCACAACTGGAAAGTCCAAGGGCAGAGATGTAGGGCTCAAACTACTTTAGGGGTGAGGGATGGGGAGGTCTGGGATGGACAGATGGCCGATCAGGCCTCCTAGAGTTGGGGTGGGGGGAAGCGTGCATGGTTAAGGAAGGGAGGGAGCCAGTACGTAGCCCCCCTCCACACCCGGTTAAAACCTTTTGCGAAATTCAGCAATTTAGTCTGTTGTGCTGGGCCCCCCGGGCCGGATTTCTCAAGCAGCCCGGCTGGTAGGCACTATCTCCCCGGGCCTGTTGCTGCCTGAGCAGATTTTGCACCCACTCCTGTTTCAAAGCTCGCAGTCCTTCGCCAAGCCCCTGGTGCAGGTATGACCTGCCACCTGCAGAGCAGAAACGTGGGCGAACGCTGACATCACTTCTGCCAGCGACCGAGGAGGGCCATTTCCCCAGCCCATTCCCAGCTCTCCTGATGGGCTGGCCGTGGGTGGAGACCCCTGTGGTTGGCCCATCGGAACGTTTCACTTCACACAGCTGCTCCTTCACAGGCAGGGCAGGTTGGACAGATGACCCTCCCAGAGATCCCACAGGGGCCCTCCCTCCATCCCCTTTCCCCTGACCCTCCCCGCTGCACGGAGTGCTGCTCCCTCCTCCTACTCCCCTCGTCAGCCCAGAGTCCCCCGTGTTCCAGGACACACATTCCCGGGGCCTTTTAGAATTGGCTGGGAACTAACCATCTGAGGAAAGGAGGGAGGGCTGGCCAATATGTCCTCAAGGCTGCGTGCCCAAGCTCCGTGAGGCCTGCAGCCCGCCAGCAGGGAGCCTATGGAGTGTGGGGGCCACACCTTGAGCCAAGACACAGGTGGTGATGGGCTGGGAGTCCTCCTGGGGGCTCAGCCACCTGCTCTGGTCTGAGTGACGCTTCCTCCCACTTTCTTCCCTGTCTCTCCCTCTCCCTTTCTCCTTTCCCCTCATTAGATCTCTCTATTTCTCTCTCCTCTCCTCTGCTTTCTCTCCCCGACCTAAATGAGGTCAATGAAACAAACCGTGGTAGATACACACTACGGACATATAAGCCCGATCACGTTTTTAAAAATGTTCAGTGCCATGAAACTCCCTGTGATATGTGTGGAGGAAAGAGAGCTCACAAGGCATCGTAGGCAGTATGAGCTCAGTTTTCTAACCTTCTCTCCCCCTGCCCCAACACACACACACAAAGACAACACAAATCACACAACACAGAGTCATGTATATAACACTGCAATGTCCACTTCCTTTCAACTATGCTCTTTGGGGTCTAGGCCCGAGTCCCTGGGTCAAGGCCCTTTGAAGACCCCAAGAATGGCGGATCCAGCCAGAGCCAGGAATGCATTTCAAAGGCTGCCCATCCCTCCTCCCCTTGGCCCACTAGGGTGTTTGTCACTTCCTTCCCTTGGGAACATCCGGAGGAGGGCCTGGCCGAGGGAAGAGATGAAGGCAGGACTGTTGGATCAAAGTCCAGGCCCATAATGCAGGCACCTCCTGGTCCCACCTAAGGACACGATAATATGCATTTATTCACACACACAAGCGGAGGGCAGTGGGCTGGCCTGCCATAAACCGTCTCTTATTACAAAGCCAGAATCTTTTCCATCTGTGTTTAAGCTTCAGCCTATGAAATAATGTCTATAAAAATGAGATTGGAAACAAAAATATTGAAAGCAATAAATTATGGCTACACTGTGTTCCCTCCTGAGGGATGTCCTGGCCAAAGAGCCTTCAATATTTTTATCTAGGGCCGTGCTTTGCAGCGTTTCCTCATAAAGCATTCCATTTGCTGACGGGAAGAAGGGGCCTAGACGGCAGAGATTTATTCAATAGAGCTATGGTGCTTGGCTGTCGGTACCTGCCTGGCATTTAAATTTCTCTTCCAAAGCAGCTCAGTTCTGCTTGTGGTGGGACTGCACAGTGAAAGCCAAGAGGGGGCTTCTGGCGGGGGAGACTTGTTGGCCAGTTTCCACCACGACACTATCTCCCTTCTCACAACCCTCCCCCCGTCCCCCACCCCATCGCGACCATGAATCCAGACACCGTCATGCAATTCCCTCATCGATTCAACGCGCCTACCATTTCCTAGGCAGAGGCCAGGGCTTGGGAGGGATGAGTATGACACAGATCTGAGAGTTAGTAGGCCAGATAAACAAATAACTTAGAACGAGAAGGGAAGTCGGCAACAAGATACTGAAAAGTTCACCCAGAGTTCAAAGGAGAGGAAGACGCGATGGCTTTTGAATTGAGTCTTAGAGGGTGGGCTGGATCTTAACTGCAGAACTGAGAGGAAAGGCCTTCTCAGAAGAGGAACTGATGGTAAGAGAAAGCGTAGAGTTGTGACACATGGAGGGAGTCCAGTCAGGCTGGACTGTTGAGTTCATGAGGGGCTGAGAGGGAAATCTGGTGGAAGGCTGAGTGGGGCTAGATCAGGAAATGTGACGGACAAAGGACAAGACCACTCAATCCTGGGCTTCTGGCTTTTTATATGGTGGAAAGGGGAGGACCGATGGGGAGTGAATTGAGCTGAGGGAGGACGGAGCTGGCTTTGAAGCTTATCCCTGTAACGTGATCTGGGGCCAGGGAACATTGTCTTTCTCTCCATCTTCCCTTTTCTGACTCTTCCCTTCTCTTGGCTGCCTCAAAAACTCAACAAAAATGTTGGGCGTTAAGCCATTGACTCAAAATCCTAACCACCCCCCACTTTGTCCCTTTCCTGAAACATCGGTGACAGGGAGGAGGGAGAGGGATGAGGATGAAGCACACACGGCCATTACTTACTTGCCTTGCCTTCTACAGAGTGATGCCATGTGGTAGAGGTGTGCAGGAAGAGGGTGCCAGTGCTTGCTGGGTTGGCTGGTACCACAGAAAGAGAGAGGACCGACTGTGTCCATTCACATGATCTGTGTTGCCCTTCTTTCTGGGATCAGCTAGACAACGTGTTTCTGGAATGTTCGACTCAGAGGAGAGGAACCCAGAGCCAAGGCAAGGGCATCTCCAAGAACCAATGGGAGGAAGCCTAGGCTTCTGGTGCCTTGGGTGGATGGACAAGGCTGGTACCACCTCCTGCGGCCTCTGTCCTTGGAGTGAGGGTGGGGCTGCCCTCATGCCATGTTCGAGATGTATCCAAGGAGGCATTTCCAAGCTCTTTTTAAATTCTTCACTCGGCTTTCTTCAGTAACCAAGCCTCCCTTGCAAGGACCTTCCTTATTCTCTCCTATTCTTCTATTCTGTGTAGAGGGAGGAAAAGTCGACCAGTTGTCCCACTGGGGCTGGGACTCTTCTCTGGCAGTCATTCTGGATGGAGCTTGGATCTCTCCCTCCATCCCCCAGCTCACAGAGCATGAGTCCAAGAAGTTGGGACTATGGGAGAAAAGGCGCCTGTGACCCCCTGCCCCCCCCCCCAGCCCCCACCATTCCCTGCCGCAGTATTCTCTGGGGACACACAGAGAGAAGGGTCTTCCAGGCGAGCGGCAGCAGGGCCAGCATTTGTGGTAGGCGGTGTTTATGTGAGCGCACAAATGTTTATGCGAGATTGCCAAGAGGTTATTTATGAGTCTCCCGGCCCTTCCCCAATAAAAGCTGTTCCCTCAATGTTCTGACAGGCCCCGCATCTGTAACTAATGTGTCACTCGCTCAGCTAATGCAGTTCACTTGTGTTTATTTTTGCTCAAAAGCAATTTATCCAGCCGCCCTGCAAAAAAAAAAACAGCCCCGCCAGGAGCCTTCTCTGGAGCCGCGTGTTTTTCCTCAAAGGAAAGTCCAAATGGCTCTCAGGGCAGGGCAGGCCTCTGGCCTGTGTGTCTGACCGTGTCCATGGATCTGTCCCGAGTGAAAGAGCCTGCAGGGTGTCCGTTCACACGACGGCGTGGGCCCTTGCTTCGTCTCTGAGTCTATGGACATGCATCTTGGTGCCTGTTGTCTGGGACTGGGTGGGTTTGGGTGCCTCAGACTCCGGGAGTTCTGTCTGGGTGTGCTTGGGTTGCTTTTTCAAAAAGTATTGGGGGTGGGGCTGGATCTAACTTTGCATTCCTTCTGGTGGCGATAAATCAAAGTTAGGAAAGTAGGCAGCTGGCAGTTAAAGGGCCTGGAGGAGGGTGTTTGAGGAAGGAGGGGAGAAGGGCGAAGGTGAAGAGGGAGGATGGTTGGCTTCAGGGCAAAAGGAGCATTAGCCCTGGCCCGGCTGGGACCGGGACTATAAAACTGCGGGGGAAGGCTGCCCACACGTCCTCCCTTCCCGCGGTTGTTAATTTCATCACTCCCACTCTGTTTTGCTTCAGAATTGGCAGGAAACCCTTGGAGTGAAAAGGATGCTCTGTGGGCTTGTTTTGGGATGCCGTGAGAGAGGAGAGAGCCAGAGGAGTTATTTCCTGCTGCACAATCAGATTTCTGGGGAAAGGAACCAAGCGGTGGGGGAGGGATGGGGGGAGGTGAGGTGGCGTGGGCGTGGGGCTGTGCCAGTGACCAGGGGTGCCAAGGGTCAGGCTCAGTGCTTGGGGTCTGCCAGAAAGAAAAAGAGGCACTGATTTGGGGAGGGGAAGGGCCTGGTGATCTCTGTGGTGCTCAATCTCATCCCATAGAGGGCGCCTCTGGCCCTGGCCGGTCCATGACCCAATCCGGGCTGGGCCGGAGAGTCCAGCAGGCCCCACGCAGACCCCTTCCGCTGCTGGACAAGCTCCCGGGCCCTGGCCATCGGGCACGAAAGGGATGGCTCTGCCTGCAGATGTCACTCATGTCATAACCCAGCAGTCCATCAGGACCGTGTGAGGACCGTGGTTCCTAAGCCACGTGTTCGAGGGACCTTGGCACTCATGAGCTAAGACAAGCTGTCTCTTCACAGCTCACAGCAAACCTCGGCTGCCTCGTCCCCATTTGCAGGAAATTAAGTTAACAGTCTGAAATGGTTCCACCTTGTGCTTTCCTCCAACAACATTTCATTAAACCTTTGGTGTCTGCCGCGTGATAAGCCAGTCAATATTTGTGCAAACGTAGATAAACAGACCATCGTGCTTTGCCCGAAGGCTCGTTTTTTATGGACCCGGCTGTTCTGATGGTGATTTTGTTTGGCATCCCTCGTCCGGCCGTGCGGAGGGGAGTCAGGAGCATCTGTCTGTCCGGCTCGCGGTTTCCCAGGCCAGGTAACATTCCTGGTCACTCCTTTGTCTCCCCGTGACCTGAGTGAGTTTGACGTGGGGGCCGGCTTTCCTTTTGGCTGGGGTGTGTGCCCATAGGAGGAAGGCGAGGGGCCAGAAGGATGCCAATCAGTTCTGTACTCTGGTTTCCAGCGAGGGAATTCACACTGGGCAGAGTTGGGGGCGGCGGCCTTTGCAAAGCTGGGATTTGCTCTTTGGATCTAACACCCTCTTTGAGCGCTTGCTCCTGGCTCCGGGGCCTGGGTGGGCAGCTTTCCTTGGCCCCCACCCTCAGAACCTCTCCCTTCCTCCTGCCTCTGCTTTCCTCCCTCCCTCCCTGCCACCAGGGATTTTAAACTTCTTGCTCTTGACTTTGTTCCCAGGCCAGTGGCCCTCGCTGGGTGGTGAGTGAGCTTCCCAGCATGGAGCTCTCCGGGGGCAGGCTCAGGTCCCCAGTGTGGGGGCCATTCCTTCCCTCTCCGATGGTGCTGTGAATGGGGACAAAGGGGAGAGCTTTGGGTCTGGGGGTTGCGGGGGGCAGACGGATAGAGGGAATGATCTGGAGTTATGGGAAGAGGCCTAGTTTAGAATCTAAAAAGAAAACCGCCTTGCCCACCGCCCTGCCAGGTTCAACCATCAATCACTTCCCGTCTCTAGCCAGCTCGGTGCCCGACGGTGAGGCTCCCTCAGCCTCTACTCCCTCCTGGACCTCAGCTAGCTCGTGAGGACAAAGCGGTGTGGCCTTGAGGTTGCCGCCACACCCAAGCTCTCTTTTCTTTTCCAGGCTCTCGCCTCCCACCTTGGCTGCTGAACACGTGTCCTGAAGCCACATTTCCCGCCAGCACAGCTGCTCACAGGGACTTCAGACTGCGGACCTCCAGACCTGTACGATGATAAGTGTGTTGTTTTAAGTCCCTTTATTTGCTGTGATTTGTTACAGGAGCAACAGGACACTAAGAGGCGACAGCCAGCAAGTCCTCAGGCTAGTCCAGGCCTCAGTACTCGACCCCCTCAGCACCCAGAGGTCCCAGGGCCTATCCGGTTTTGCTTCTGTGGGACTCCGCCTTCATTAAAAAAAAAATAAAAAAATGTCAAGCCCAGCTGGCGTAGCTCAGTGGTTGAGCATCGGTCTACGAACCAAGAGGTCACAGCTCAATTCTCAGTCAGGGTTTGATCCCCAGGGTGGGGTGCGCAGGAGGCGGCCGCTCAATGACTCTCTCTCTCACCATTGACGTGTCTATCTCTCTGAAGTCAGCAAAAATATATTTTTTTAAAAATGTTAAAAATTGGGCTTTATGAATGTGCTGGTGTAAAGATGAATGCTATCCAGGCTGAATCAGACTCATTACCTATTCATTATTATTCTATTTGGGTGTGCTTTCTGATTTTACAAGGCGTGAAAATATTTTGGGGGGCCTTCTATACGAATTCTGGGCCCCGGGCCCCGGTGCCTGCTGGGCTAATAGACATCACCTTCTTTATGGTGACGGACTCCTCTCTGCTTGAGGACACCAGCCCTGCTTGATTGGCGGTGAGTGGTGGTAGGTGGGCGTGGGTGGGTATAGCTTCCCTTAGCCCCACCCTCCCCAGGCCTCTTCAGGTATCTTTGCTTGAGCGCCTCCTGATTGAGTGTTTGGGCTGCTTGCAGAGGTGAAAGGGAGTTGATCTGGCCTGAGTCGTCTATTGGTCAGCTGATTTGAGTTGTCCCAGTTTGAGGGGCCTTTGCTTGGTGCTGAGTGGGTAGTGGGGAGCCATCGGCCATGTTCCCGGGTTGTCAGAGGACTGGCCTGTGCTGGCAGCTCACCCCATGCTTGTCCAGGGTGGAGATGTGGTGCTCCTGTGCGCAGGGCAAGGGTCGGTCTGCGTGCATTTTCAGAGCCCTCGGTTTGTCCCCCCTCCCGGGGAGTTTATTGTGAGGGAGGCCCTGGGTCTGTTGGGAAGGGGAAGGGCGGGGAGGACAATTGCAGTAACTCAGGAAGGGGCTGAATTAGCTCAGGCAGCCACAACCAGGTGCCGCCGGCCGGTGGCTCAGACAGCAGAAGAGACACGGGCTTCCTCACGGTTCTGGAGGCTGCAAGTCCGAGACCGAGGAGCTGACGGAGCTGGTTCCTCTGAGGCCTCTCTCCTTGGCGTGCAGGCGGCCGCCTCCTGCTGTGTCTTCCACGGCCCCTCTGTGCACGCACCCCTGGCGTCTCTGTGTGTTCCCCTAAGGACACCAGTCAAACGGGATGAGGCCCCATCCTAACAGCCTCATTTTACCTTACTCACCTCTTTACAGGCCCTGTCTCCAAAGACAGCCACATTCTGAGGGTGTTGGGGTCAGGGCTTCAACGACCCCCTTTGAGGGGCGGGGAGGGGGCCACACTCCGGCCCGTAACAGGGGTGATGAGGCCACGTGCAGGTGGCACCACACCTACGGGGGTGCTAGTCACATTACAGGCACTTGTCATATTTGGAAATCCTTTTCATCTTTGGATAATGATTTCATTCACTCCAAAGGTGGGGAGTTTGTGCATTTCTTGTGGCAGACTTCCTGCAGAGGACTGTAAAGTGCTTATTATAACATTATCAGGAAAAGACAATTTCCTGACCGGCGGAAAGGAAGTATGTGGAGAAAGGAGTGTCTTTTTCGGCACAGGTTTCCTATTTTTAACGGGCCTTGTGCAGGGCTCTGGGCCAGCTTGGAGGAGGCCAGTGACCTCAGGCAACCATATGGACCAAGTCTAAGGAAGGACCTATGACTTTCACAGCTTCGTGGACTAAGTTTAAGGAGGGAGGTCATGTGATTCCAGCAGCCCTGGAAGCTGGGCTGGTCATACGGCTGGCTTCTTTTGATCTTGCGGTGACCATGTTCCTTCTAACTCTGATGGGATCTATTTTCAAAGCCTGCCCAGTCTATGGGGGAATTATGAGGGGCCGTCTTAAACTATCCCTCTGGACACAGTCTGGGAGCCCTGTGGCCAAAACTGGCCTGAGCACCTGCCTTCCTCCCAGCCTCTAGGCTTCTAGAACCTTCCCTGCCACACAGCTCTATCTCATTGACCTTCTCTTGCCCTGTGCACAGGACCTGACATCCCCCAAATTAGCGGTGGCTAGTGGAAGGGATGCTGGGAGAAGAGAAGGCTGTCTACCTCTGAATGGGTTGAAGTGGCAGATGAGGGTATGTGTGTGTGTTTGCCAGTGTGTGCTGGTGTCGGTGCAGGTGTGTATTTATGTGTGTGTTCATACATCTTTCAATGTTCACAGGTATACTTGTGTCTGAACCCGTGCACATCCATGTATGTTTATGTGTAGGTATGTGTTAACATGTGTGTTTGAACCTGGGAATAGGTGCATGCTCACATATGTTTGCATGTGCACGCCTGTGATTTTGTGTCTGTACCTGGGTGTTTGTACACGTGCGCATGTTTATGCCTCTGCGTTTGTGTGCATGTCTGTGTCTACATACATGTGTGCACTCCAGCTACATGGCAGGATGTACTCTAGGCAGGAGGAGGCTGAGGGTGGAGTCTCGGGCCTTACCTCAGGTTTCCCAAGGGCCCCAGATGTGACCTTCGCCCTTCCCTGGGGCTCGGGAGGTCTTTGTCCCTGGAGACCAGAGAACTTTCTTTGGGAACCACGTGGCCTCACTGCCTTCGGAGGGCGGAAGGCTACTTCCAGAAGCACGGGACCATGGTCACGCCGGCCAGGCCGAAGCCGCGAACCTTGTTTAATTCCGAAGGAATGCGTGTGGGTTCCTGCCCAGCAGAGCAGGCCCCTGGCCTAACCAGGAGCCGAGGAGCACCCGGCAGCAGTGGTTGCCTTCGGAACAGGGAGCTTGCTGGCCAGGGACAAGCCATTCCAGTCACACAAATGAGGGGCAGAGTAGGTGTGTGTGTGGGGGGATTGGTGGTGAGAGGCCCGCGGTGCCTTCCTTAGAGCCGCACTGGGGTACCGCATCAGCGGCCTGGGCTTCCTCATTGGCTCTGCACTGGCCCTCCTCCTGCCACAGCCCCACCCCCAGCACACACACACACACACACACACACACACACACACACCCGTGCAGGATGGCAGAGGCCTGGGGGAGACCGGGGCCATGACTCCACCTCGTCCTTCCCCATTGTCGCCCGGTCCTCCTGCACCCGTCCTGAGCTCAGTGCTTCCTGCCATTGTGAGGCGAGGCAGAGAGAACATCCTGGAAAGTGCCCTGGCCTGAGGGGGCAGTTCCTTAGGAAGGTCCCGGGGTGATGGGGGCAGGAGTGCAGGCTGAGCAGAGCCGGGCTTCCCTTCCGGAGCGGAAGACGGGGTCAGCCTCGGAGAGGCAGAGCGGTGCAGGGGCTTGAGTTCCTCCCTCTGGGGCAGGCCCGACCACAGGGTCCCCGGGAGACCGCGGCCCCTGAGGCCTGAGGGCCAGAGCCAGGCGCCTACACTCCAGGCCGGGCCTGCCACAGGGGCCAGGTTGGGGGGCTCCTTGGCCAGGGCTCCCTGGGCTGTGGGCCTGGGCAGCCTCTGGCACCCGCCCCTTCAGTAAAGGAGTCTGTAGAGCCAGCCATCCCGATGGCCCTGCGGGACATGGAGGTGGCACTGGCATTTGACACCAGAACTTAGCATCTCATCCGGCCCAGCCAAGCTTGTGTTTGCAGGCCGGCCTGCTGAGCAGTGCGGGGTGGGGGGTGGAGGGGGGGTATGCGGGAAGGAAAGACGGCCGGCCGCTGCCTGCCTGCCTCCGTATTCTCTGCCTCCCTGACCCCTTCCTCAGCCCCCCTCTCCACTCCCCCTGCCTCTGCCTCTCCTTCCCCGGTGCACGTGGAAGCCAGAGGGCCAGCCCCCATCTGGCCACCTGACCCATATTTTTCCAGGTTCCGCTGCTCCCTGGGCCCGGCTGGGAGCCGAGCTCTGTTCTCTCCTGGGTGCTGCCCGGCGAGGTACCCGCTGCTCACGCCCCTGCAGAGCTCAGACCTGGCCCATCTCGGAGGCTTCTCAGTCTCCTCAGCCTCCCTCTGAGGTAGGGGTGTCGAACTCAATCAGAGAAGGGGCCAAAATCTAAAATCCAGCCTAAATCGCGGGCCGAATGGTTTACTGAACAGTCATAAACTGTCATTGTGATGGAAACACAGCGGAGTGCAGTGATGACAGCGCGGTGCGGGCCACATTGCAAGGCCTGGCGGGACGGATTTGGCCCGCGGGCCTTGTGTTTGACACATGTGCTCTGAGGCCTCCCTTCCTGCTGTGATGGCCTTGCCTAGAAGTGGGATTGATGCTGTGCTGTGCTCCGGCACGTGGGAGCCCAGCAAAGGGAAAATCAGTGCGATGGATCCTGTCTCTATCCCAAAATGTGATATTGAAGTCATCCATCTGGATGCTTTGCGTTAGTTTTGATTTTTAAAAGTATTGCATTACAATGCAATTTGCCCGGCCTCCCGAGGGCCCTCTGAGGGCAGGTGGTTTACATTTTACGCCCCAGGCAGATGCAGAGAGAGGAGCCCCGGGCTGCCCTGAGGTCGGGAGTGGACAGAACTCCTCCCGGCAGGAGGGGTTTTGGGGTCTGGTGGGTGCGGCTGGGAGGGGGCAGGGAAGGAGGGGGCAGGGAAGGAGGAGGAGAAAGGTGGGAGTTCCAGGGCTTCTGCTAATGTTTCCAGGAAGCCGAGGGGCAGGGGCTGGAGGAGGGGGCCTTGCCCCTGGTGTAGCCGAGCAGGAGAGTGAGTCTGGAAGGCGGAAAGAGGAGCAGGGGGCAGAGCAGGGATGGAGGGAGAGAAAAGCAGCCTGTGAAACAGCGGGAAGAACCCCTTTCTGTGGCACAGGGCTCCTGGGAGAAAGGGAACTGGAAGCTTTGAAAGGGGGCAGGCGCCAGAGCCACAGGGGACTGGCCTCCATCGGCCGGAGCCGCGGAGGGGCTGTGAGGGGTTCTGGGGTTTGAGCCTGTCCACGGGGACGTGGGGCTCTCCATTCGATCTGCTCACGAGCTGTTCAGCGAGAGTCCCCGCTCAGAGGCAAGGACGGTGGGGAAAGTGGAAGCCACCGAATCTGGGCCAGATGTCCCGGCATCTCCACGGGCAGGCACCTCCGCGTCTGCCTCTGCCTCTCGGGAGCTGGAGAGTCCCAGGGCCCTGGCCTGCTGCCCCCTTTCTGGGAACTCTGACCCTCTTCTTTCTCACGAGCTCCTCTCCAGGGGGACAGCGGGCGTGAGCGGGGAGCCACAGGCTGCTGCGGAGAGGGGCAGAGCGGCTGGCCGGGCCTGGACAGGCAGTGCCCCTGTGGGTCCTGCCTCCTGCCTCCCCGGGCTCAGCACTTGACCCAGTGGGGGCTGTGCACACAGACACTCCCAGGGCCGGGATAAGGGAGAGGTTGGAGGACACCTGACCTCTGCAGTCCGCTCCCTCCTTCCTCTCTCCTTGTCTGTCTTGTAAGGGCTGGAGTCTGTCTTTGGAGGGGCCCAGGGCACAGGGAGCCACGCAGCTCCCATCCCAGCAACCAGCTAAGCAGAGGTCGCAAAGGCTGGAGGTGGGCCATGGAGAATCCAGGGGGCTGACTCCCACCCCTTCTGGCTGGGACCTGAGCTCACCGTCATCCAGGTCACCAACCCAGCCCTTCCACCCGAGGTCTCCCCCCTCCCTCCCTCGGTGTGGGGGCCCCTTCCTGGCTGGGCCAGAGGGGGAGGGGGGACCCCTTTCTCCCTCCACCCTGTAGCCACCCTGCTTGTTGGGGTGCAGCCAAGGAGCCCGCCTCTCTCCGGCTGCAAGTTCAAGCACATGCTCCGTCGCTGGTCCACACACTTCCTGCCTGCTGTTGACTCTGATGTTTCCCGGGTTATAAAGCCCGTTCATACTAATTGTAGGAAGCATGGGAAACTCAGAGGGCGGCAGGCAGAGGATCTAAGGGGCTTAAGCCTGGCACTTAGAGATCAACACGGCTGCCTGTTCGAACTCCCACGATGTTTGAGTTCCGCCGGTTAGGGGTGCCCTTTCCCGGTAACCGCGCTGTCCTGCCCCCTCTCACCTTCCGTCGTCGCACAGCCTGAGAGAGGCCGTCAGCGGGCACCTCTGCACCTGTGACAGCTGCGGCACCGAAGCAGAAAGGTGACCCCTGTCTGCCTGTGCCCTGCATTGTCCCAGGAGGTGGCTGGGCCGGCACCCCAGGCCTCCTGAGTGCCCTGTCCCACCAGCTGCTCGCACCCCTGCATGAGCTGGGGCCAGCGAGCCCTGCCTGCACGGGGCTTCCTTGGGGGCTGGCTTTGAGCTGGGTCCGGTTTCCCCGGAGGAGGCTGCACGATGCCCGGGGCAGTGGGAGGGGCAGGTCTCCACGGCGTGCCTCCTGGAAACCACATCAAACGGTGCAGCTCGGAATTAATAAATAAATTTGGCAGACGCGTCAGCTACCCTCCCCCTGCGCCCCTGTCGTCCCCGGGGGGCGAACAGCGGCATGTGGTTCCCAGCCTGAGCACGCCTCCCCAGGGGCAGGCCCAGCCCGGGCTGCAGCTGGCTTCTGTCAGATTAGCTGGGCGAGACGTGACAGGCCCCTGTCCTCTGGGGAGATGGCTCCCTTCCTGGGAGGTGGGGAGGACATTCCCAGGTTGCTCCGCTCCTGCTCTCTCCCTGCACCTCCCGCCTCACCCGCCCCACGGCCCCTCCCACCACGCGGTCTCCGGCGCAGCCAGCCCACGGCCCGAGGCCCAGCACCGCGGTCACATGAAACTGCCGTGGCTGCTGAAGGTGCCTGTTAGACGCATTACTGGGGGGGGGGGGGGGGGGGGGGGGGAGGGGGGATGGAGGAAGCTACTTGCTAGTCTCTTCCAGACACATTAGCACTATTATTACGTTAAAAATCAGACAAACTACTTGTGGCCTTAGAAAACATGATTTACTCAGTATATCTTTTTATTTTTATTTCACTTTACTTATTTTTCGTTAATCCTCATTAGAGGATCTGACCAAGACTGGGGATCGAGCCTGCAACCGAGGCGCATGCTCTTGACCGAAACTGAACTCGGGGCTCTTCAGTGTGAGGGCCAGTTCGCTGAGCCGAACTGGATAGGACGGCGGTCGGCAAACTCATTAGTCAACAGAGCCGAATATCAACAGTACGACGATTGAAATTTCTTTGGAGAGCCACATTTTTAAAACTTAAACGTCTCCCAACGCCACTTCTTCAAAATAGACTCGCCCAGGCCGTGGTATTTTGTGGAAGAGCCACGCTCCAGGGGCCAAAGAGCCGCATGTGGCTTGAGCCGCAGTTTTCAGACCACTGAAATATCTGTAAATGCCTGCTTTTTGGCAGAGTTCAGGGAGATCCAGAGAAGAGACCTTTCGCGAGACACCCACCTTTGCCTGCTAGGCGTCTGTAGCTGTGGGGGGAAGCCAGACACCCCGCAGACAATTAGCATTGCACGTGGGGCACTCTGGGAGGGAAAGCCAAGGGTACCGCTTTGCGAGCTTCCTGGGGGTTCCTGAGTGGATGGTGCCTGGGCTGCATCCTGAGAGGTGAGCTGTCACAGAGGGCGGAGGGTGGAGTGCTGTTCCGGATGGAGGGAACAGCATTGCAAAGTCTCAGAGCTAAGAGCTGGACCATCATGTGCAGCGGGCAGGGGCGAGAGAAGAGGCTGGAGGGGCTGCAGAGGCTGGTCATGTGTGGCCTGGAGAGATTTCCACCTGCATCTGTGTTTCTGTGAGCAGGGTTGCATGGGAGGCAAATGAAGTTGTTTCTTTAAGTCTTTTTGTTTTGGATCCTTCTTGATCTTCTGTGTGTGGCAGGCGAATGGGTGTGTGTTTTTTTCTGTTTAGAAACAAAAGCCCACAACCCGTCAGAATAAAAAGAAGAAGCAGCGTCTTAGAAATACCAGCATCAGGGAAAAATGAGCTTGCCCTCGATATTTTCTGTCACTGAATTTTCTATGGTTGCATTATGTAGACATCAAAGATTCTCAAATTTTAGTCTGTACGTAGACAACTCAGGAAACTTATTAAAAATGTGGGTGTCTTGGATACACTCTGCTCTGGAGATTCGGATTTAGTGGGGCTCAGGGGTAAATCAGATGTGATCATGCTTTGAAAAAGGTTCCTAGAGCCCATTTCTCCCTTGCAATTCAAGAAGCAGCCACCAGATGGCAGGAATGCTTTGCGGTAAATCAAAGCAACGTGTCCTAGGGACAGGCTGCTGCAGACAGTTCTTTATGGCAACAATGTATAGAAAATGGATAGCGATTTTAGATCATTTCTAACAGTAGTAGTCATGCGGTCTAAAATGCCAGAGATTAATTTCAAGTTCAAATGTACCTTTCAAATATTAGAGCTGGACTTTCCAATCCGTGGCCACTGGCCATATGTGGCTTTTGAGCACTCAAAATGCACTTAGTCTGAATTGAAATGTGCTGAGTAGGTAATACACACACTGAATTTCAAAGGGAAAAAAAAGTAAAAGTTTTATTCATAATGTTTATCCCAATTACATGCTGAAATTAAAATATCCCGAGTTAAAATAAAATGTTGTTATTAAAATGAACTTTCCCTATTCCTTTCACTTTTTAAAGGTGAATAATAGACAATGGCAAACCTACATACACAGCACACACTCTGTTTCTATTGGGCAGCACTGCATTAGAAATCACCTACCCTAATTTCTTCATTGTGAAAGGGAGGGATTTGAAAAAGTCTGAAGTCTGATGGAAAGGGGCCAGAGTTGGAGTGGAAAGACCTCCATTGAAGTCCCAGTCCAAACACTCTCAGCATATGCCTTTGGGCGAGTTGTGTACCTTCCCTTCCCCTCCATTTCATCATCTGTGAAGAAAAAAGGCGTAATTACAGCGGCCCTGCTTACTTAAAAGAGTTACTTAAAAGATCACGTGAGATAAGGTGGCTGGAGGAGCTTGTGTAAACTCCGAAGCATCACAAAGAGGTCAAATTGCTATTGTTGTGGTTACTGATAACCACTGGAACCCAGGTCACTGGGGCTCACAATTCATTAACGCCCTCCATGCGGGAAGGTCACCGAATGGGCACTTCCAGACTCCGAGGAGGCGGCAGCCCGGGGAAGGAGTCACTACGCACACGAGTGAAATGTGAAATGACAATCCGTGGCTGGGATAGTGATTGAAGCAATGGAAACCTCGTCACGAGGCATTAGCTGGCTAATAGTGAGAGCCACGTCTTTTTATTTTCTAAAATATGTATTAACGGTGCCGGGACAGCAGGATTGGAAGGTTGGACTGGGGAAAGAGAAAGTAACAAACACAAATAACACGCTGTCTCTACGTGCAAGAGGTTTTCTCCCCTCAGGGGAGAGAAGCAGACACAAAAGGTATGCAAGCATAAAGGCTGAGCATGGAAGCTGGCAGCCTCAGAACCTCTAAGGGAAGCATGGGTGGTAGGAATGAGTGACCTGGGCTGCCATTTCCCAACCGACTCTCTCTTCCTTCTTCTTCCTTCACAGAACCGTGACTTTTTTAGGGATCAGCAATTGGCCCACCTTAAAAAAAAATGCTACATTTCCTAGCCTCATTTGAAGCTAGGGATGGCTGCATAATTCAGTTCTGGACAATGACATGTGAGCAGAAGCTGGATTGGGCTTCCATGAAAGCACCTTAAAAGCCAGGGGCGAAGGGAGGGGGCATTCAGTCAGTCTGCATACAAAAAACTCTTGGCCCTCTCCCTTGCTGGGGCTGTGAGCATGATGGTGGTGATTCCAGAAGCCATTTTGTGGTCACGAGTTTAAAAATCACCCCCTATAAAAGCAAAGGAGTGTGATAGAATGAGCTTGGGACCTGGGCAGCATCGTGGAGATAAAAATGATACCCTGTTTTGTTTAGGCCACTGTTATTCGGGTGTCTGTTCTGTGCAGCCAACCCAATTCCTGAATGACACTGATCATATTAGTGCCTACGCCAAGGCTCTTGAGTTCCATGTGCCTGGGGTAGGGAGCACACTAGAACATGTATTGGGGCCTGGGGCCAGGACACATGAGATGGATAGGATAGGATAGAATAGGGCCACTCTTAAACTCTGTGCCAGCAGGCTGGGTGCTGGTAAAGTGTTCTCCCCCATCTTCAGACAGTCATAGCTCCAAGATTTCCAAAGAACTAGGAAACAGGAATACCACAAGGAGCAACGTTTAAGAGAAGAGGATATTTGGTGCTGACTGGCTCCAGCCCACCCTACTTCACATCTCCTCTGCATGTAGATCTCAGTGATGGAAAAGGGAAATTCAGTGGTGAAAGAGTGTTTGAACCGACCTGTTTTTTAAAAATTGTGGTAAAAACACACAGCATAGCAATGACCATCTTCACCATCGGAACTGCTTTCTTTTTACCATCGCCATTTCTATCATGTGGTTTCCACCTTAGAGGCGGGGCCATCAGCCCTTGTCACGGGGGAGGGTCCTGGAGGGCTGCCATCATGGGGGCTCTAGGCTCCCTCCCTTGACCTCCTGATGGAGATGACACTATGGAAATCCAGGGTTTGTGGAGACAGAGGGGTTGTTAACTGGTCCTCCTTTAGCACATCCAGGGTCAGGTTTGGTGGGTTAGATGACCGTTTACCACTCACTCCCTAGAGCAGGGAGTTTGGTAACCATGAGGAGGAAGGGGAGGGCCGCTCTCTCCAGTCCTGGGGATGAGAGGTGTGTGCTCTGATTTTCTCCACCCGGGCCCACGTGCTGGTCTGGCTGAGGGGATACCGAGGGATTAGAGGAAGTCACCTGGAAGTCTGCCTCTGCACTAACTTGGGTGGCCACATCCATGTGGAGGCACAGTAGGGGTAGGCAGAGTGGGCCTGGGTCACCTTCTCCAGCTGCCCTGGGAATGGGCTCTAGAAATGTCCTCATGAGCCCAGGGGAGCCTGGAAATTAGCTGAGGGTGTGACTGGGAGATTTACCAGAAGGGCTGCAGAAAGAGGGTGAGGGCACCCTGTAGCTGAGGGTCCCAGGGCAGACCACCTGTGCTGGGCAGCAGATGCGAGGCACAGTGGGACCTGAGGGGACCACAGGAAGGTGAGGACTCCGCCCAAGACACAGGAGGCAGAGCCGAACTCCCTGGCCACGGACTTCAGGCAAGTGGACAAGAGACAAGTCTTTGGCGGATCTGGAGGAAGACAGGGCCCTGTGTCAGTCAGCTTTTGCTAGGTAAGGCTGCAGTAACAAAAGGCCCCCCGCATCTCTACCTCTGAAAATATAGCCATCGTTCCTCATTCATGTTCCGTGTTGGTCACCGTGGCCAGCTGGGTTCTGCCCCACAGATCTTCTCATTCTGGGACCCTGACTGAAGGTGAAGCCAAGTGTAGGCCATGCCCTACTCAGGGCAAGGAAACACACACAAAGAGGGAGAGGGAGAGGGAGAGGGAGAGGGAGAGGGAGAGGGAGAGAGAGCTGGCAGCAGCCAACATTGGCTCTTAACACATCTGCTCTCACATGCCACTGGCCAAGCCCAGTCACACAGTGGCCACATCAATGGGGGAGGGAAGGACACTCCTGCCACAGATGTCACTGTAAGGGACCTGCTATGAGCAGGGATGTATCACCCTCCCTCAGGATGTGGGAGAGGGGTGTGTGTGTGTGTGTGTGTGTGTGCAAGTAAGAATAGAATCTACCATGGGACTATGCCACGTCTCCTCTGACATGAGTTCATATCAGCAGTCCCCCCCTCCCCCCCACCTTCCCTCCGCTCGAGTCCCAGACATCGTGGAGCAGAGCGGTGGGAGCTGAAGCACTGAGCATGTCATTGTAGGGCCCCGTCCTTGCAAGGGCAGGTCTGGCCACAAACTGAGGCTCTGTCTGCGGAGCTGGACTAAACGTGGGACGAGGTGCTGGTGTAGACTGGCTCACCCGGGAGAACAGGGGAGACGCTGCGTGTCTGGGTCACCCGGTGTGAGTGGCTGGCTCCCGGCCACAGCAGAGAAGGTGAGGCCCAGCGGACAGCCCTCGGCTCCCCGTCCCGCCACCCCGTCCCGGGGAGCAGTGGGGGGGGGGGGGGGGCACACGCAGACCTTCACGAGCACTCGGTGCAGGAGGTGTTTTCCCCAAGCTAATGGGGTCAACCTGTGCTTTACCTCAAACCCGTTTTTAAAAGGACTCCCCTGGTGCGATTTCCCCCCTTTCCTTAATTGCCGAATATTTTTATAACATGCTTTGAGCAGAATAAACAGAACCTGGCAAAACAGTTACTAAAGGGCTATAAAACGGTTTCCTCACATTTGCCCTCTTTTATTTCTTCCTCTTTCGGACGGGCTGGGCTGCGTGGGGACTGCGGTGGGCGGACCTCGGCGACTGAGCTGGGAACCCGGGGAGGGGGCATCTGACAGGGTGCCGAGGAGTCCAGCCCAACATCCCCTCAGGCGCATACTTGCTCAGCCACGTTCTGTTAATTTATAGGCTTCAGAGCTCTGGTTCTCAGGTCCCAGGGCTATGGGCTGATTGTACAACAGGTGCAGGTGGCCTCTTTCCCCCGTCACTTCAGGCCCATCACGTCATCCTCCCCCTCCTCCCCGCCTCAGGTGCTTGCCTTCCACCATTAGAACGCCCTGCCTCTGGGCCTAGCGTTGGTGTGGGGGAAGGGTGCAGGAAGGTGCCGGGGGCTGCAGGAAGGTGCCGGGGGCTTCGGAGAAGCAGGAGAGGCTCTCGGAGGTGGGACGGTGGGACTGAGAGGGGCTGGGAGAGAGACCCGGGGTCGGGAAGAGACCAGCTCTGACGACGGCTGCCTTGGGCTCTCGCTGGCCTTGACCACCTCCTGCCGTTGAACAGAAAAGGGTGCAGTCAGAATGGGTGCATGGATGCATCTGTCTGGCTTGTGTGCCTGGGTGGGTGGAGGACAGGAGTAGGAGCACCTGGGGGACAAGCTGGGTCTCCTTCCTCCCGTCTGGGCCCCGGAGGGGGGCGGGAGGGGGGTGGGGAGCAGGGGTCTGAGTGCTCCCACATGGTCCAGCCTCTACAAGGTGTCTGCTGGGAAGGGGTGGTCTGGGAGGAGGCCCTAGTCTGAGGCCCGGGCACCTCTGTGGGGGGTGAGGGGGGCAGAGAGGAGAAGGAGCTCTTTCTCGTTCTCAGCCGGCCTCACGCTCAGACCCTCAGGGTGCCGAACGGAAAGGAAAGTGTCCGGGGCCTGAACACACCACTCTGGCCACCTTTGGTGTGATGGTGTGATGGATCACGAGGGTTTTTTTTTTATTGTTTTTTTTAATATGTTTTATTGATTTTTTACAGAGAGGAAGAGAGAGGGATAGAGAGTTAGAAACATCGATGAGAGAGAAACATCGATCAGCTGCCTCTTGCACACCCCATACTGGGGATGTGCCTGCAACCAAGGTACATGCCCTTGACTGGAATCGAACCTGGGACCCTTCAGTCCGCAGGCCAAATGGGTTTTGGCTATCACTCAGGTTTGATCAAGGTAAGCACGCACACTCCCTGCTGGATCGTCCCCCTGAGCCCTGGGTGGGCGACACACTCATTTACTCTGAGGACCCGCGACTAGTAATGGCTGGAGGTGTCTCCTTGCCCAGAAGGCTCTGCCTGTAACGAGGAGAAAAAGCCCACGAGGAGCTGGATCGCTGGTGGAAGGGAAGAGAGAAAGAGAGAGAGAGAGAGAGAAAGAGAGAGAGAGAGAGAGAGAGAGAGAGAGAGAGAGAGAGAGAGAGAGAGAGAGAATTGGAAGCAGCGAGCCTTTCTGCTCACTCCCACTCCCATCACGAAGGTACTGGCCGGCCCCTGTCGGTGGAATATGTTGGAACTGGCAGAGCTGTTTCCCACAGGATACCTGATGGAGCCTCCCCTCCTCCGAGAGAGAGAGGCAGGCAGGGAAAGGCCGAGTCTCCCCGCTGGCAAATACAGCAACCGAGGCCCCGAGAGATCCAGGCTGTGCCCACGGCCACACAGTCCGATGGTGGCCGAGCTGGGACAGGGAGTGGATTCTTTGCTCTCTAAGCCAGTGTCTTTCCGTGATGCTGGACACCCAGACGCAGCCTGAGCACAGGAGGGAGGACAAGGCACAGCCAAGAGGCCCTGGGGGTGGCGGGGAAGGTAGGAGACCTGGAATAGCAGGACCTGCCTTAGGGGCTGAACGTCATCCCTCTCTGTAAGTTAGCTGACACCTCAGAGCCTCAGTTTCCCCACCGGCAAAGTGGGGACAATACCCCTTTCCGCCCACGTAGCAGGGTCATTGTGAGGCTGAAAGCTGAGATAATGTGGCCGAAGAATAGCTGCCCATGGCAAAGGCTGCCCACACGCCTGATTCCAGGAAGTGAGGGCTGGACTCTCTTCCCACTATTTACACCCTTCCTTTGGGGAGGCAGCCGGCTCCGAAATAGCCTTCACTTCTGTCCGCCCCCTTTCCCCCCGGGATCGGGGCCGACTGTTTTCTTCTTGAAAAACAAAAAAATCAAAGCCACTGCAGAAAAACCAAAAGCTCATTTCTGCTTCCCCTCGCCTGCCCTCTGCTCTCCAGAGAGTCCTCACCGCCCGGCAAGAGCCACCAGGGGAGACCTGGACAGCCTCCGTCATCTGTCCGGAGGCCAACGCTGCTTCCGCCCTGAGGTGTGGGACCCTGGGCTTCCTTGAGAGAGGGCCAGGGAGGAGAGGCCCCCCCCCCCCCCCCCATTTCAGACCAGGCTGCCTGGGAGCACCAGCAACCCTCCTCCCCCTCCCCCCAGGATCCGCCCAGAGCAGTGGTCGGCAAACTCATTAGTCAGCAGAGCCAAACATCAACAGTACAACGACTGAAATTTCTCTTGAGAGCCACATTTTAAAAACTTAACCTTCTTCTAATGCCACTTCTTCAAAACAGACACGCCTGGGGCCGAGGTATTTTGTGGAAGAGCCACACTCAAGGTGCCAAAGAGCCGTGTGTGGATTGCAAGCCACAGTTTGCCGACCACGGGCCCAGAGCCGTGCATCTGTCCTCTCCCCCAGACGTACGCATCCCTTCCCGCTGACCCCTTCCCGGCCATCCGCAGAGTGGAGTTCAGAGTCCCCGGGAGCCTCCTTTCCCTCTAATGAGCCGCAGATGAGTTTCCAGGGCGTGTTTGCTCATCTTTGCCTAGAAAGAGACAGAGACCGGCTCCGGAGGGGACACAAAACCGCGGCCCACGTGTCATGTGGCACCGCCGGGTCTGGTCCCCCCCCCCCCGCCCCAGGGTGGTGTCTGCCCACCCGTCTCCCCACGCCCCGCCAGGACCTTCCCTTGCGATAGTTAGGGGGCCCCCCGCTGCTTCATCCGTGTCTCCTCACATGTGTCTGAGAGCTCAGAACTTGGCAACGACAGCCGGAGGGATGCACGGAGCTCACAGCACAGACCAGCCGCCTGTGGTTTCAGACCGGGAGGCCCGGGCCTGCCCGCAGCCACCGCAGACAATGGAAGGTATGCGTCTGGCGTTCATGACCCGCAGGGCCAGAGGAGGAGGGCGCCTGTCCGCCACGCTCCGGCCCCGGTTTCTGACAGGGTCCAGGTTCTGCCCTTTCCTCCGACCTTGCCCTGGTTCCAACCACTGGCCCACGTGGTTCCAGGCCAGCGGCTCCCTTTCATCGCAGGGCTGGCGGCCCAGGAAGGCCCTGACTTCCCCGGGTGAGGGTGAGGGCACTGGGCTCAGCAGGCATGTTTTCGTAGCTCTGTTTCTCCGCTGTGTGCTGGACCACAGGCTGGTCTGGGGACCAGGAGCCCAGTGGGCGGGGCGCTTGGCCAGGGCATTCTCGGCGAAAGGAGCCGGCTGTGCCAAGAGCCTTCCCTCTGCCACCAATGCGGCAGTAGGGGTAGTTACACGGGCGGCCTCGGATTCTGATAGGAAAGGCCAACTTCTGAATAGTATAGCGAAGCGTATTCCCTCTATTTTATACTAAAACCATTTTCTAAACTAACTGCTGTCTGTGGACCACCCGCTCTCTGTGCACACACGCCTGTGTGTTCCTGTAAGGTACTCATCCCACAGGCCAGGTACGCGAGGGAACTGGAGGCCACAGACATCTCTCTTAGCGTGTGTTATAGGGCCAGGCGAAGGGTCCTCGGGGAGCACCATGTAGGTAGGGGTTTCGTGAGAGAGGCTTGGGAATTCATTAGGGCAGTGGTGGGCAAACTCATGGGTCCACACAGCCAAATACCAACAGGACAACAATTGACATGTCTTTGGAGAGCCAAATTTTTTTTTAACGTAAGCTTCTTCTAATGCCACTTCTTCAAAACAGGCTCTCCCAGGCCATGGTATTTTGTGGAAGAGCCACATTTCAAGGGGCCAAAGAGCCGCATGTGGCTTGCGAGCCACAGTTTGCCAACCACTGCATGAGGGGATAGGGAAGAGCAGCTGGCACACCCATCCCCTTCCTGGCGCGGGCCGGGGAGAACCCAGGACTTCATCCCATTCAGTTCATCTGGTCAGTATGTACTGAGCCCCTGCCGCAGCCCGGACGCTCTTCCAGGCGCTGGGAACGATGCCACAGTGAACAGAACAGGCGGGAAGCACTGCCCTCGCGGGACTGGGTTTCCGGTGCTGTGGTCCTCACCTCAGCATGACGGTTGGCTGTCTGGCTCAGATGGTGTCCTTTTCTCCCCCATCCTCTTCTCCACGCTCAGGACTTCGTGTCCTGCTCATTAGTGATCAGACCCACGGCTCAGCCCTGGCTCAGGTGGCCACCACCCCAGCAGCTCCCAGGTGTATGTTGACATCTCTCAGGGCATCCCTCAGCCTGTATGAAGGAGAGACCTTTGGACCTGAGGTCCCTCAGCATCCCTGCCTACCCGCCTCTCAGATTTCTTCTCATCCCTTTCAGAGGCAGTGACTGCCTGAGGAGGACCCAGCAACAAAGACAAAGCCTTGGGAGCAGCCAGGGAAGGAGGAAGTGCCCATGATTGCAAAGGGCCTGGAGGGGGCTTCTGAGACGCGGCTCACGTTTGTTTATGGTTTGTCGAGTATAAGACACTTTATGAAATTAATTAAACTTTACCTTTTTTGTTGTTTTGTTAATCCTCACCTGAGGATATTTTTCCATTGAATTTTAGAGAGAGTGCAAGGGAGGTGGGGGGGGGGAGAGGGGGAGAAGAGAGAGAGAAACATCCATGTGAGAGGGACACATTGGTTGGTGGCCTTCCACACGTGCCCCAAGCAAGGTCAGGATGGAGCTTGCAACCGAGGGACATGCCCCTGACCAGAATCAAACAGGGACCCTTCAGTTCACAGGCTGATGCTCTGTCCACTGAGCCAAACTAGATAGGGCTAAATATATATATATAAATATTTAACTTAAAAGAGAGAATGAACCCAGCCAGCTTGGCTCAGTGGCTAAACATCAATCTATGAACCAGAAAGTCACAGTTCAATGCCCAGTTAGGGCACACACCCGGATTGCAGGCTTGATCCCTGGTGTGGGGCATGCAGGAGGCAGTCAATCAATGATTCACCCTCATCATTGATGTTTCTATCTCTCTCTTCTCTCTAAAGTCAATAAAAACATTAAAAGAGAGAGAGAGAGAGAATGAATGGAGATAGCAAGTATAGATAAGTCTTTCCAGAAAGTTTGCTCTAAGGAAAAAATGAGAAGGAATGGTTAAGAGTGGATTCTTTTTCTCATTTCAATTAAAAAAATAATTAGGACTTATTTGAAAATTTCTAACAAAGAGGGGAGAATTGGTGATGCTGGGGGGAGAGGCAAGAACTGCTGTGGTGGCATTTGAAGGATGAAGGAGTGAGGTGCAGCACAGGAATGGGGACCGGTCCCAGGGGCCAGGGGCCAGGAGAGCAGACAGGATGTGAGGTGTGGAGGGGCTCAGACAGGCACCCTTTTCCCTCTTGCTCGCGCCTCCTTTGGGGTTCCTGCACCCACACCTTCTCATTCCTAATTTATTTCAAGGGTTAAATGGATTTCCTGTTTCCTGAAAGGTAGACAGGAACTCGAAGGCGGGAGCTGGTGGCCAGGCCTGTGCCCTTTGGGTGAGGCATGGAGGAGCTTACGGCTGGGCAGGAGGTGGAGGTCCCGGCCTGAAATGGACTTTGGGGGGTTTTCTGTGGATTTTTGCCATCAGACGATACTCCTGTCCTGATTGGCTGGTTCTGGGATGGTCACCCAGCACTGGCTTCTGCTCCTCTGCCCATCCCTGACCCACTTCTGGGGGCACTGTCCACTGAGCAGCCACCCGAGTCTCTCCTAGGACCCCGAGGCTCTCCCTGCGAGCAGGGGGAGGGAAGCTTGGCTTCAGGAAGGGTAGGAAACCAGCTTTTAAAAAGCACATTCCTTGGCAGGTTAAAAAACACTTTTTTTTTTTAAAGTGTAAAGACTTAACCTTTGCTAGGAAATGGCTGCGGTGTTTTCTTTAAATGAAAAGAGACCATTGTGAGTCGAACTTTGGAAAATACGCAACATCCTGGTGCTGTTCTCCAGGGCAGTCTCGGGCCTTTCCTCCACGTGGCGGCTCCCTGCACAGTGGAAGGGATGGCACCAGGAGACGGGTGCCCAGAGGGGCCATGGAAAGGCGGAGCCCCTCCCCAGCCGGGGACCTTGGGCAGAAGGGGCCTCCAGTCGGGACCAGCTCCATAATTTGTGGGACCCAGTGCAAAATGAAAACACAGCGCCACCCTCCCCACCCCCCCTACGCCAGTACAAAAACTATTAAGACGTTGTCCAGCCAGTATGGCTCACTGAGCGCTGACCTAATGAACCCAGAGGTCATGGTTCGATTCCCGATCAGGACACATGCTCGGGTTGTGGGCTTGATCCCCAGTGTGGGGTGTGCAGAAGGCAGCCGATCAACAATTCTCCCTCATTGGTATCTCTCTCTCTCTCTCTCTCTCTCTCTCTCTCTCTCTCTCTCTCTCTCTCTCTCTCTCTCTCTCTCTCCCTCTCTCTTCTGCTCTGAAATCAATAAAAAAAATATTTAAAATCACACATACAAAAATGATTAAGACTTTCAAGATGGTGAGAGCAGAGCATTTAACCGAGTGTGGGCCCTCCTGAGTGAGGGACCCTGTGTGACCACACGGGGCATAGGCCTGGCCTCCACTTGACTCTGGCAGATCCTTCCCATTCTGCAGGCCGACTGGGGGTTTTCGTTGAAACTTCTCCCTTAGGTGGTACCTCCAAGGGCTGGACACGGACCCCAGATGCAGGGCCGCACTCAGGGCTTCCTTCTGGGGGTCCCACTCCCCCCGCCCCGGCTCCCACACCCCACATCTGGCAACCATTTCCCAACCTGGCTCTTCGCTCAGGTTTCTTTCCCGTCACATTTCAGAGACCGTGCTCCTCGGTCAGGAAAACATTCTGGGCTTCATCTGAGCTTGCTTGTAACCTGGGGCCTGTGCAACCAGGGAACACGGAGCAGCTGCGCGCCCTGCGAGGCTCCCTGACGCTCTGTGAGCTGTTTACAAGCCTCCTCGCAGGGCCTACTGTAAATAGGAAAGTACAAACACGTGCCGCCTTCACAGCAAATTAGAACCATCCGCCACGCTCCCTGGATCTTCACACACAGCGGCCTCTGTTCAGGCAGCATGTATTACCTCGGCCGGGACTCTGCATTCGTTCCCTTTCCGGGCCCGGGAGGCCCACCCTGTTCTCAAGGTCAGCCTGACCTCACTAGCCCAGACCCTCTCCACACCTGCACTGTCCAATACGGCAGGCGCTGGCCACAGATGACCCGTGAGCACTTGAACTGTGTGGAGCCTGAAATGAGTGTGTTGCTCATGTAGAGCACACGCCAGGTTTAGACCACCACCACCACCAACAACAACAACAAAAGAAGATTCTGTATCTCAATAATTTCTCCATTGATTACCTGTCAAAATGATAACACAGCCATGTGGCCCATGATGACGTTTTGGCTAATGCAGGACCGCCCATTCGACAGCGGTCCTGTCAGATTATGATGGAGCTGAGAAATGCCTATCACCCAGTGATGTAGTTTGGGGTAGCCTTGTGACACAAAGCATGACTCCCATGTTTGTGGTGATGCTGGCAAACAGTGTTTATAATGTCTGCAGTTGTGGCTTGTCCTAGGCCTTCGCATTCTCTTGCCACTCACTCACTGACTCACCCAGAGCAACTTCCCACCCTGCAGGCTCCGTGCATGGTGTGTGCCCTGTTCCGGCGTACCGTTATTTATCTTTTATATGGGGTTTTTATGCGCCTTCTTAATGTTTAGATACACAAATACTTACCATTGTGTTGCAATTGCTTTACAGTCACGTGCTGTACAGGCTTGTAGCCTAGGAGCCATAGGCGATCCCAGTGGTTGGCAAACTGCGGCTCTCGAGCCACATGCGGCTCTTTGGCCCCTTGAGTTTTTAGCAAAGGCCAGTTTAGGAGTATCCTAATTAAGTTAATAACAATGTACCTACCTCTATAGGTTAAGTTTAAAAAGTTTGGCTCTCAAAAGAAATTTCAATTGTTGATATTTGGCTCTGTTGACTAATGAGTTTGCCGACCACTGTTATAAGGCAACCGAATTAGGTTAATGTTTGCAAATGAAACAAATAAATTCCAAAGTGTCAGTGGCTGAACACAATAAACTTTAGTTCTCACTCACAGAAGTCTAAGGCGGGTGGTCCCAGCCAGCAGGGGCCTTCCATGTGGTGACTTAGGGATCCAGGCTTCTATCAATAGTATCTTGCATCTAGTGGCACCGCCCTCCCTTTTGGGTTCAGAGTTCTCTGCCTTGAGGGGGCCGACATGGAAGAGTGGGTGAAGAAGACACAACCACCTCGGGCTGGATGTGACAGCTATGACTCTCACACATTCCAGCTGTTAGAAGGTCATAGAGCCCCTCCTAGATAGAAGAATGACAGGGAAATGCCAACGCTGCATGATGGAAGGGAGAGCTCTAGTGTCTGGTGGCCATCTCTGCCCGTTGCCACTCTGTAGGGAGAGCTGACCCAGCGATCTGGCCTCCTTTCTCCTTACCAGGCTCCCAACTTTTCCCTCAGCCACCTGCCAGTCACCGTAGCCAGGCCAGATTCTGAGAGGGCTCCTGAAAAGGACTGGAGGGAAAAAACCATGGACCCTCCCCAGGGAATAACTTAGGCAGACACACTCAAAGACCACGGGCTTGTACTTCAGGCAGTGCAGGGTCCTTCCAAAGGCCTCCTTCTCAGAGGCCCTCAAACCACACGTAGGCTCTGGCCTTTAGAGACAGGGTTCAGTGAGCCACGCCAGGCTTGAAGTTCGGGGCTGAGGTCATTGTCAGATGAACCAGGACCAGCAAAGGCTTCCTGGAACAGCCCCTGTCCTGGCCAAAGGCAGCTGCTGGGAGAGGTCTCAGAGGGATCTCTTGGGGTCTTCTGGTCTACTCTCCCATGGGGCCCCCATCATTGTTCTGGCGAGTCCCCACCCAGTCAGGACTGGAACAAAGCCAACCGGGCCTCACGTTGCTCATGATTTTGTAGACAAGATGACCAGATGTCTGTACTTCAGTTTGATGTAGAGTACGTACCAGGCCCCTCAAAGAGGGGTAAATGGTGAACGCCAGAGAGACTCACATGGGCAAGTCTGTCCTTCCCTTTTGGGTAGTCAGGGAAAGCTTCCAGGAGGCCGGTGGCCTGGAGAATGAGGCCTGAAGGATGGGGAGGGAGGACACCCTTTGCGATTCCCAACCGTGTTCCCCTGCTTTATTGTTTCCAAAGCCGTTGGGCAGGCAAGCAGAGAGTGAGGGGCATCACCTTCACCTGACAGGGGAGGAAGCAGAGGCGCAGAGAGGCCAAGCTCCTGGCCCAAGGTGGCACAGGAGTTTGTGAGTGAGAACAAAGACGTTGGCCTACCAGCTCTGCATTCTTTGTATAAGCTCCGTAAGGCCGTTTCTCCCTCCAGGCTGGTCAGAGCTAGGTCCCCAGGTGGGGCTGGGAAACTCACATCCAGGGAGCAGGTTTCCCTGGGGGCTTCTCGGGTGCTCAGTCTCCTCTACAGAACATGTGTTTCCTGTTTTCCTTCCCCCTCTGGCTTAGGGCAGAGAACAGGGCTTTCCTGAGCGGAAGAGCCTCAAAGACCTGGCTCACGACCAGCGAGTTCTGGCAAATCTGTCTGTTCATAGCTCTTATTATTCAGGATAACCCCCTTCCCCACCCATCCAAGGATCCTGTGGCTATTATCTCCCCTCACTCTTCCCCAAACTCCCTTGACCTGGAGTTTGAACCCAGAGCCCGACTCCCACCTGTGCTTTATCCGCCAAGCTCCTTGGCAAAAACTGGGCGTGTGTGCTGCCCTGGAACCTAGGAGCTAGGGCTGTGGGGCAGGTCTCCGGGCGCCAGGGCCTGGGAAGGAAGGCCAGGGCTTCGGCCAGCCCTGCAGCCATGGGAGGTTCTGAGCCCTCACACCTCCCCCTACTGTTTCCCACTTGTCTGGGGGTGAAGGCTGGGGCCAGTGGTGACCTCACCCAGATCTCCAGCCTGCATCATGTGAGGCTGGCATGATCTGAAGCTCCGTGCAGAACTCTGCTCTGAGCCTTGGAGTCTGCATCTTGTCCCACTGTCTGGTCCAGGGTTCTCCCGTGCTTCTTGGATGGGAGGGATGTGTGGGATGGGAGGAGAGGAAGGGCAAGAGAGCACCAGGTCTGCAGAGCCTTGGACCCCAGTGCTGGCCTGAGCATTGAAGGAGAAAGGCAGGGTTGCATTGAAATAGAGAACAGAATGGTGGTTGCCTTTCTATTGGGAGGCGGAGGAGATGGGTGGCTGGCGGTCAGAGGGTATAATCTTACAGTTATAAGAAGAATAAGTCCTCGGGTCTAGTGGACAGCCAGGGGACTATCATGAACAATATGGTTCTATATGCTTGGAGTTGCTGAGACTAGATCGTCAGCATTCTTACTGCGCACACACAAAAGAGTTAACCGTGTTAACTATGTGAGGTGATGGATGTGCTAATTATGTTGACCTTGGTAATAATTCCACAATGTATATAGATATCAGATCACCGTGCCACGTAGTTTAAATAATTACAATTATATTTGTCAGTTATTCCTCAATAAAGCTTTAAAAAAAGAAGAAAGGTGATGGGCAGCACTCCCCGCTGTGATTCCCACCCTGGCAGTGGGAACAGGAGGGGACGACCTTCTCCATGTCTTCCTGTCCCACCCACCCCGACAAGGAAGGGGCTTGCTCAGTCCCATGAGACACTGGGCCTGTGTTTGGGAATGGTTCTAAGGTGTGTGTGAGTGTGTGTGTGAGTGTGTGTGTGTGTGTGTGTGTGTGTTCTGTCAGGCAAGGTGTGGGGTAGAGAAGGACTTTGGGGAGGGGGGACAGAGGGGTGTCTGGGTATGTGAGTCAGTGTGGGTGCCCCTGTGAGAGCCAGGACTTGGAGATTGTGAGAGGTAAGACTCCACTTGGGCTCTACCTTGGCCTGCAGCCCACGGGCAGGCCCGGAGTTCGGAGGGGAGACAACCGCCTCTGATGACCGGCCTTGGGGCTTTGAAGTCCTCCTTCCTCCTCCTTCTTCTTAGGGCTCCAGGCACAAGCTGCTCCAGGTTATTAGGTGCAGGTTTATCTGGGGCTAATTTAACTTGTTAAGATAATTGTGCCAGAGGCCGCAGCCCAGGGCCCCCGCCTCAGTAATTACCCTCCTCTGGCCTCTTTCATCTCACAGGGCTGTGCCCCTTCCCAGAGTCTTTCTGGGTCCTTCCTTCCAAGGCCTCGGGAGGGGCCCTGGCAATGCTTTCACGTGGCCTCATGTTTTTTGTAAAACCTGCAAAAGTAGCATTTCAACCACAGTCATTGAAGGTGGCTGTTTCTTTTCACCCTGACTTCCCCTTCATCACCTCTCCCCTCCACCCCCAGTCAGGTGGTGTTGGGATAACTGTGGGCATTTTGGGAACCCAGCTTAGGGAACTTGAGTTGAGGATGCATTTCCAGTGTTTCCCAAAGCGTGGTACTCGTACCCCCAGGGGTATGGGAAGAGTTTTGTAGGGGTACGCGTTGCACCGGAGTTTGGTGGGGATATGCACTGCACGGTGCTTAGCTGCGCCTAATTCTACGTTCTCATGAGTACGAGGGGTAGTCAGCGTTACGAAAATTATAGAAGGGGTACACATATGTCAAAAGTTTGGGAAACCCTGGTAGGCAAATGGGATCTATGTATGGGGGATGCAGTATTCCTATATTTCATGAACGTGGCTCTGGGTTCCTTCAGTGTGTCCTTCCAGTTATTGGGGAGGCATGGTTTCCAGGAACCCTCCTACTACCCATGGTGTTGACTCAACCCGCTGTGAGGAGGTGTGACTGTGTCCTATGGCTCTCAGGACAGTACGTGGGAAGTGGTAGCAAATCAAGGTTTGAAACTTACAGAGCCAGTACAGAGCTAGTCTGTGGAGAGTTCTTCAAATCTTACTGCTCATATACGAAACTTGTTAAGGATTTACCCGCAACTCACCACAATCCTAAACATTCACGTTGCAGAAACGGAGACGCTGAAATAAACGTTTCTAAACTCTGGATAACAACATACCTATTTTGATCAGCTATGCTGTAGGAAAGACCATTCCATCCTTTCTGTAGGGAATGATATTAGGAAATCATTGGCATATGATGAGGCAGTCAGAGAGAGCACACAGCCAGAAATCTAAAGAGTAAGAGAAAGGTGTGTCGGCGAGTTAATTTATTAAACTAGTATTCTTCTGGTTTTTGTGTATTTGTCAGCTTTTAAAAATGAATGAGTTGATGTGACTTCATCCACGCCCTTCTCCAACTCTATGTCATGAGCCCCATGAACCCCCTTTGCAGACTTGTAGATGTGTGTGTGTGTGTGTGTGGTGTGTATCTGTCCATGGATGTGTTCTTAGGGACCACTGATGCCACTGAGGTCAACTGGAAGGCTGCAGGGGTGGGGGTGAGGGGTGAGAAGTGGTGGAGGTGATAGTGATGGAGGAAGGGTACTGAGAGGACCAGGAATTCTCATAAACTCTGACCCCAAACTCTGGAAACCTGGGGAACTGTGAGGCCTTGAAGAAGCTGGCATCAGCCACCTGGCTGGAGTGAATGAGCCTGCACAAGCCTGACTCATCACAGCGCAGGGCCAGAAGGGCCGAGTTCACCTACAGTGCTGGGTGAGTCTCCCCTGGGGCATCTTGGGCATCACCATCCCCTCCCCACCCCTGCCCATGTTAATGTGTGTGAGTGTGGTGTGTGAGAGTGTGAACTTAAAGGAAGGTGTGAGGGAGGAGAGGGGCAGGGCTCTGAGCGTGCCCCCACCCACTTGGTTCAGGCAGGGACCCCTGCTTATAATGGTTTACTACATTCAGGTCCCTCCATAAAGGGTCCTGATTGGAGAAAAGATCTGGAAACCACCTACTTAACACAAGTCATTGCAAAGCCAGCTTTTATTAGTCTCTCTGTGCATTTTTAAAGTATCACACTTCCAGTGCTTTTTAGGGGAATAATCTTAGTTCATATTTTTAAAAATATAAAACCAGAGTCATTTGTCTTGAAAACACCCAGAGAGGTACATGCTACATGAACAAAGGAACACTCATTTAGAAAGCCTTTTTTTTTTGTTGTTGCGGGGTTTGGGGGGTGGAGGTCCACTCCCATAATCCTCAAGAGGAGACAGGAACGCTAATCAACACAGCGACGCTTCTGAAGATCCACGTCTACTTCAGAGACACCAGAGCATCGACATGATGGGACCAGGTGTGGGAGTCTCCCCTGGATTGGGGAGAGCCAGGAGGCTTTCATTAGACGAAACCAGAAATGAGTGCTTACTATCCACCAAAGGGTCGCAGTCTCCGCTCACTTTGCCAGGAAAAGAAATGACAGTGTTTTCTCAAATGTATTAAACGTTTCTTCCCAAGATGATAGTAGCAAAGGAAGGTATTGGGGTTTAAAAACTCCTTCCATGCTGCTCCCCTGGATGAGTAGAGGTGGGAAGAGCTTATAGCAGTGGGGAAAATGTGAGGCCAAATGTGCTTGAAAATGACACCTTTGGGTTTTTTTTTTTATTGTACTAAAAAAGATCAAGTAATATTTATGTTTCATAGTTCATTACAATTTCCTATCTTTTGAATAATTCATATGAATATTTGAATAATAATCTATTTTAAAAATAATCTAGTGATTTGTTCTGCTGTGATACTAAGTTTATATTTCTGTAAATGAATGTCTTAAAGTTTTATTTGTTCCTAAGTTTTTGAAATGAAAATAAATCCAATGTTTAGTTTCACCGATATAAAAATGTATTAGCAGTTTTGAACATTTAAAATATATCTATTGCCCGAGCTGGTTTGGCTCAGTGGATAGAGAGAGTATCAGCCTGTGGACTGAAGGGTCCTAGTTTTGATTCCAGCCAAGGACACATGATGGGGTTGCAAGCTCGATCCCCAGTAGGGGCATGCAGGAGGCAGCCGATCAATGATTCTCATCACTGATGTTTTTATCTCTCTCTTCCTCTCTAAAATCAATAAAAATATTATTTATACACACACACACACACACACACACACACACATATTAACTCTGTGTTTTGGTGTAATACAGAAACTAAGGACAGTCTGAATCACAGTCTCTACTTAGGACAAAGCTAAGTAGTTAAGAGGACTTAGCCCAAGGACACACAGCTGTTTAATGAGCCACACAGGATGAATGGTATATGGATCTGGCTCTTCCTAGCTAGGTCTACAGCTGTGTTCCCTCCCCGCTGCCTCTGGCCCCTCTGACCAGCCCACCAGCTCAGTGTCTTCTTGTGTCTCCCTGACCACACTCCTGTCCCCACCCCTAATGCAGCCCGCAAGGTTGGATCCGACTGCTCTTAGAGATGATGAAACTGTAGCACCCTATACCCTTTCTCTTTGGCCCATCAGTGCCCAGAGATCCATAGGGATGCCAGGGCCCAAGAAGAGAGAAAAATGGGAGTCGAGAGCCAGTAAGTCATAGAGGCAGGGCCCACCTTCTGGGAGAAGGCCCAGTGTAGAACTGGGTGGTTTCTGCCGTCTGCCTGCACATGGTGGTGCTGTGTGTCTTGGTGTCACACACTGTTTGCTATGTGTTGAGGCGGTGCTGTATTCTCACGATTGAACGATGCGTTACAGGAAGTGGAGGCCACTGCTCACTGCCTGGTTCCTTGGTGGCATCGTGTGTCACATGTGTTATGTGAAGGCCCAGTTTAGAGCACTTTCCCAGAGAGACCCCAGGGTTGGTCCCGGTGACTCTGTTATAGCCCATAGTTTTGCTCTGGGTCTGATTTGCTCACAAACATCTCCACCCTCCCAATTTGTATGCAGAGGGCCCCATTCCTGGGCAGGCCCAGCTGCTGGCCTTTCTGCTAATTAATGACTGCTGATTGGCCCAAGAGGCACACTCATTATGCCCTGTAGAGATCAAAGCCAGGTCCAATAATCTGCTAAACGAGATGTCAGATTAGGGCATTCTTCTGAGCTATTAGGAAGATTTTTCTCCCTGGGTAAAGGCTTGTCAGGGCATATGACCCCATCACCCATTGTGAGCCCAGCCAGAGGGCTCTGCAGCCTTGCTATTTCTCTTAGATTGTGTGTGGACATTTAATGGGTCGGCCTCACCCCAAGGGCACAGGCACATTGGTGGGGAGCTCACAAAATGGAAAGGATTCCCCCCCAAGAAAGCATGTTTGGATAGGGTCACCCCTGCCTATTAACTTTGGGCTTGTTGGGAGATTAGGGGATACTGTAGACTCCCTGGATCCCTGGGCTTTCAGCTGTACTCTGGGTATACTGCCTCAGTTTACCTCTTAGAGCTGGGAGTCAAGTTTCCCTCTTCTCAGGAACTGGCCTAGACTAACTCTCATTTCAAACTAAGTGTACCAACCCAATTTTCTCACCCTGGAGTAGGAATGGAGTCCCAGTTTTTAGTGTTAGTGCTAATAACTATTAAGGGATATCACTGATTAAATGCAGAGTGTGTTAGGCACTGTGCTAAGTGACTAAACACTGGTTTTATTTACACTGTCTGAAAATACTGCAAGTTAGGTATTATCAACATCCTCTAGAATACAGGAGGGGAGTGAGTCTCAGTAATTTAGCCAACTCACTCAACTTAGCAGCAGCTCCAAGGGGGTGTTCCTGATTGGCTGCAGCCAGTCAGCATGCTGATTGGTTTAGAAATAGGCACATGACCTAATTTTGGCCAATGAGAAAGCACCAATCACTAAACTTTAAGGGAGGTCTTGGGAAAGGAACTCTTCTCCCTGCATGGTAGGGGGTGAGGATGGGCGGTCTGGAAGTGAAGAAACCCTCTCACCAGAGAAAAATCTGAAGTGGTTGGAGGGAGGGGTTGCGTACTTATTCATTAGAGTAAGCTTGTTCATTTAAATCAGTACTGATAATGTCTCCTTGATCTCTCAATTATGGAGTCTTCTTCTTCTCCTCCTTCTCCTTCTTCTCCTTCCCCTCCCCCCCCCCCCCCTCCTCCTCCTCCTCCTTCTCTTTCTCCTTCTCCTCCTTCTTTATGGTAAGTATTACATATGCCTCCTTTCCCTCCTCCCGGATTAACGCCCCCCACTCCCACCCCTGAGGCAAAGCCCCCCCCCCCCACCCGCCCCAGTGTCTGTGTCCATTGGTTATGCTAATGTGCATGCATGTAAGTAAGTCTTTTCCTTCCTAAAGCCTCTTGTGTTCTCCTGCCCCCCTTGGAACGCTGCATATTTCTGTCTTGTTGCAATTCTCTTCCCTTTGCCCTGCCATTATTAATAAGAACGTCCCTTCTCAACTATGAGATTCAGTTTTCCGGGAGGACATGGACCATGGCTTATTCATCAGAGCATCCTCTACAGGAGCGGTTTTCAACCTCTATGCCGCAGAATGTTTAAAACGTGCAATACCTGGCTAGTTGGGGGCACTGATCCCTTTTCCCTTCGATTGTCAATTAAAAAAGTGACAACTGCCAACACAACAATGGCCGCCCAGTGTGAATGAATCAAGATTATACAGATAATATCTTTTTTTTTTTTAACCAGATTGGAAAAAAAAAAAAAAAAAAGTAATATATTTTTTTAGTATGCTGCAAAATTTTAGTAATGAGTTTATGTGTGCCAGGGGGTAAAAAAGGTTGAAAATTGCTGCTCTACAGAATCAAGTACACCGTCGTCACTGAATTGAATCAATACCTGCTTTCGAGGTCTGGCGCAGGCCCAGTCTCACCGGGAGCCTTCAGCGTTCCCTGCTTCTCCCTGAGTATTTCCCACAAGTGTTTCTGAGCACCGAAGTCCGGAGACACTCACTCTGAGATATGTTAGGGCTGGGTCAAGGTTGTTTCATGTGGAAATTTTGACTAAACTCCTTTTCCTGCTGTGAAATGCAAGCTTCCTCATGAGCTGCCAGCTCAAGGCTAACGTCCTCGGTTGTGGGGAGGGGTCATGTGAGGTTAGGAACGATTTGGATGTGGCTGGGAGGAAACTGGCTTGCTTAGCCAACCCTTTCTTCACGGGAGAACAAAAATATAGTGAGAAATGACGCTAGGAGGGTCATTCAAACAAGACATAAAATCACATTTGAAGTTTGCCTCTTCACATATAAACAAGTGCTTTGCAGCCCAATTCGTTCTTAGCTGGGCCTTGAAGCGGCCCCCCGGGGACCTCTCCTGGTCACACCTGGTTCCCATTACTGTATCTCCTTGAGAGCTGTAAAACTGCCTTTTTTCAAAAGTGGTGAAGCACGATAATTCACTCTGACCTGCCCCGAGGTTGTCCAGATCAGCTCATCTGACAGTTTCATGTGGTCACAGTTATCCACAGGCTCTCGTGAAGGCACATTCTGTCCAGACAGAGAACAAATAAATGGCCTGCCAGTTTAAAATGTCAGCGGGATTCAGCACATACCTCCTTGGGCAGATCCATCCATCCTGCCCATGTGGTGGACAGTTTCGTCTCATGCACCACGCCCCGTAGGCAGACACATTCACCTTGGGTGCACATGGAACTGCCTGTCCTTGCCTGGGTTCCTGGATGGAAGTCCCGCCTCCTCAGTCCATAGAGCAGGATTGGGGAGAGCTGGGAGTTGGTGGCCTTGGTGGGGAGCTTGTAGCTCTCATTTAGATGAGCTGTTCTCTTCCAATGGAGAGAGGAAAAGTATCCCTTCCTCCTCCTTTCTTTTAAAAATATTTTTTATTGATTTCAGAGAGGAAGGGAGAGGGAGATAGAAGCATCAATGATGAGAATCATTGATTGGCTGCCTCCTACACACCCCCTACTAGGGATCGAGGCCACAACCCAGGCATGTGCCCTGATGGGGAATAGAACTGTGACCTCGTGGTTTTCATAGGTTAATATTTTGAAATATTTTATATTTCAAATAAAAAAAATCTTTGGGTGTGGGGTGCGAGGGGAATGATTAACCTTATATGGGACACAGACAAGAGTGTGGTGAAGGCCTGGGAGGGACGGTATGAGGTGGAGGGTATCAATGGGGAAAAAACAACACACAAACAAAGGGACATCTGTAATACTTTCAACAATAAAGATACATTTTTAAAAAATCTTTTGAAAGTGCTTGCAAATGCTGTTTACATTTTCTATTTTGAATGGGAGAATGAGATTCTTGGCCTGCCCTGGGTGACCTGGGCGGGAGAGAGGAGGGTTAGAGCGATGGCAGAGTGGCGAGGGAGCACCATCTCTCCCACCATTTGGCAAGGCCAGCGTCCCTGAGTTTCCCGTGGGTTGAGTGAGTGCCAGACAAGGCAGCTGGACTGGCGTCCCCTGCCGTCACTCCCTATTTCCTTCCCTTTCCTTCCTCCCTTCTATATCTCCTCCACCAGCAGGCTGCCTGTTGAGTGAGAAGCACCAGCAGCAAAAGCCCCTGGAGTTGACTGCCGTTAGTCCCTGCAGGGCGTTCGGAAGCTCAGACAAGTATCCCGTGGGCGAGCCAGCCCTTGTGTGCCCAACAACTAGCAGGGCAACCTGGAAAGGACTTCACCCTAAGTTAAAGGCCTTTGCCCATCTCCCCCTCTCTCTTCTTTGGGATGAGCTGGACACAGGAGCTGGATGAACACCAGATGGACCCAGGAGGAAGTCGGGGAAAGTGAGTGAAGGTCAGATCAGATCCCTTCTCATCTCAAGTAAGCGGGGCTACAGCTCTGGTCTCTCCTGGGGAAGGGAAGAGAAGAAACAAACAAACAAGCAGAACTGAGTCTTAATGAACAGAACCAGATTGTCCTAGAGACTCCAGGGAATTGAAAAGTCTGGATTCAATTAAGTAAAAGTTAAGGGAGAGCCCCTAACCAATGAGAAGAGAAATTTGTTACAGTAAAGAGGGAAAATCGAAGAAATCAAAGCATTTTTACGTTTGTTTCCTACTAAGCCAAGACTCTTCCACGAACCTCTGATACTTGTGAATTCTTTAAGGATCAGCATGCAGTTCTGTAGGTTCATAAGCCCTAGACTTAGCAAACGGAGCCCCACAGGTGATCCCACAATGAAAAGTCAAGGACGACTTATGGCTAAGCTTTAAAGATAAACAGAATTTCCAAAGAGAGACCTAACTGTGGGAAAGTGATTTTTGAACTCACACAGGGTTACCATTATTCTAGAAAAAGGCTGCGGGTGGCTACGGGAGACCATGTGAAAGGAGCAGAAACTCGGAAGAGTGGAAAGAAAACACTTCGCCTCGGTCTCACTCCCATCTCTTTCCTCCTCCAGCCTCACAAATGTGATGCCTACAAAGCAGTGACTCATGTGGTCCAGTCTGGTGTTGGTTCAAAAGAACGGAGTTCAGAAGCCAAACGTTATGTCATCATAACTTCAGTTCTTTCCTTGTGTTTTTCAATCATGAAAGGAGATACTTCCTAGCCCACCCTCCATGCCTCTGCCAGCCCCGGCGACTCCCCAGGGCACAATTCTTCTTTCTTCTCTCCCCATAACTCCACCTCAAAGCTACCCAGCGCTAGCCCGGCCAGCGCCTCTCTGATCTTCCGCTCTCTTTCCCCTTCCAGTTTCTGCTTGTCAGAGTTCCAAAGATCCACTTTGCAGGGCAGGGATGCCTTCTAGGGTGGAAAGAAGAAGCGAAGAAGTGGGCCACAGTTCCCCTTAGCAGAAAAGGGGAGGGGAAGGCCTCGGGACAATCACTGTTAATGAGTTTATCGCGTTAATGAGTGCGTAGGTTCTTTGCAGCCGAATGACCCTAACAAGGACACTGTGTGACCCAGAGTGCGCTATTTAACCTCTCTGAGCTGCAGGTTCAATTCCTGCTCCACAGGGTGGCGGCGAGGGTTGAATGGATGACCTGTGAGAAACAGTGTAACCTTGAACCCAGTGGCTAATCATCTTTCGGTGGACCCCCGGGAACATGGGAATGCAGCCACCTCCAGCTCAGGAGACACAACTCGGAGCCCCAGGATGAGGGCTTCTCGCCAGTCCCTGAAGCCAGCTCCTCTGGAGCCAGATCCCTCCCCCCTGACTCTCTGCTCTTCCCTCAAGACCTGGCCCAGCTGTCCAGGGGCCTCTCACACTTCCCTCAGTGCATTGCATCTGATTTCCTGGCTCGTTTGACTTGATACTCCGTGACTGTGCACCCACAGTGGCCCAGGCCTTGCCCTGGGAATCGCTGGCCTTCACTTGAGAAGTTATGGATCTGGGGCTGGTTGGGAAACATTCCATCTTGGACACCCAGGCAGAAGGGCTTCCCTGCTCAGGCCCAGGATCTCTGCGCTTGCCCTCCTTTCCTGCCCTGCCTTCCTGCCCAAGGGTCCTCCAGCCCCTGCCACTGCCCTGGGACTGCCTGGAAGTGTGGCTTTGGAAGCAAAGGTGGAAATCTGGGGGAAGGAAGGAAGGAAGTCAGTCCTCACTGCTCCTTCATGGGCTGTGATGTAAGGTCCCAGATTTGATCCCTAAAAGGTGAGCAGTGTCTGACATGTAGCAAGTGCTCCACCCAAATGTGTCAATAGGTGGCTACTGATCTCCTGTGTGGGCTTGTTCATTTATGAGAGTCAAAGGGAGAAAATACCTGCCACAGTTGCTTCCCGTCTCTTGGTTCACCTTAAGGCCAACCCCAGCAGCACGTGTGATAAACAGTCCATGTTCAGGGCCTGCAGGTGCTGGCCCAGACTGCGCCTTTCCACTGTGAACAAAGCGGGACTAGTGTCAACAGGATGGGGAGGCCCAAGGAGTGGGGAGGGAGAAGCGGTTTAACCCACTTAGCGAATCTGCTGCTTAGAAACACAAACAAATAATGAGTGTGCTAATTGCTAATGATAACAAGGGTTTGACAGTTTTCAACACTTATCAGTCACATCATTTGAATCTCCCGACAGCCAGTGAGATGAGATAAGTGTTCTTCCTGGATTTACGGATTTATGGATGAGGTGACGGAGAGCCAGAGAGGTTAGGGAATTTATCCAAGTTTACACAGCTGAGCCCACACTCAAACCCAGGGCCGAGGGTCACCACGTCCTGGGCCAGCGGTCCTTTGGCCACCTTGCTGGCTTCTTCCAGGCGGCCTTCGGCCAGCCAGAAGCTAGGGTAGCTCAGGGTGCCACTTTGTCTCCCTGGTGGTGGAGAGATGACCGCTCTCAGCATCCACAGGAGAGAGACCCGCCCCGGGTTCCCAGAAGGCTCCTCGTGCTGGCCCTGGACAGGCCCCTTTGGCCTGGGGATCATTCTGTTGGTGAATTGGGGCAGGTGTGGGGATGGGGGGATAGGACATGGCAGGAGCACCGACCTTGGAGTCAAACAGTCCTGGGGGTCCAAACACAGGCTCTTATACGCCAGGACTTCAGGAGAAGGGACAGAATCATTCCAGTTTCTAACATTCACTGTGACTTCCTTATACTGGCCCCCAAAATGTTCTTTTATCTCTGTGGCCACAGAGTCTCCCCAGGAAGAGGCTGTGAGGGAGGCCTTATGGCTGATGACAGGCGAGAGAAATGGTCAGGGTAGTGGTGGCTGGAAAGGGAGTCACTTCTCAGTATCTTCCTCAGCCGGAGATCCCTTGCACACCTCTCTAGGCCTTTGCAGCTAATGACATAGCGTTTGGCTTTCTGGGTGCTTCACACACTTCACCCAGGGTAGCTGTCACCCATCTCGCAGTTGGCACAGCTGAGGCCCAGAGACGAGAGGACTGCTAGTGAGGTCCTGCCCCAGGCCCAGCTTGCTTAGGGTGCTCTGGCGCCTTGTTTTACTATTATATAAACCCTAGGGGGTGAGCGTTGTTGTACCCACTTACTGCTGAGAAGACTGAGGCTCAGGGAGGAGTCCCTGGCCCATGGTCACACAGCTCCCAGCTGGTGAAACTGGGATTGATACCTAGGGAATCGATTACAAAGCCTACCCTCCTTCTGCCCCTCCATGAGGACAGGACGAGGGTCCTGCTCTAGGCAGGCCTTGTGGACTCCCAGCCCAGTGCTCCTTCCTTGGCCCACATTCCTCTTGTTCTCCTCTGAGCCTTCAGAGGACACTGAGTGAGGAGCCGATGGCTGTGCTTTTGCCTCCTTTCAGTGGGTCCCCACGGGTGCTGGCTTGGCTTCTCGGAAAGAGAGGTCAATGAGAAGTCCGTGCCCCGAGAGCCACTCCTGGGGCAGCTAAACTCTATAGCCTTCACCTCGCCTCTTCCTGTTGGGAAGGACCGGCGTCCTTCCACTCGCAGGTGCCGGAGGGCTGGGTGCTGTGCCATCATCTTACCGTGGTTTCCACCTGGGCAGGACAGCTCCTGACCTGTCTCACCTGCCCTGGGGGGGGGGGGGGGGGGACCAGGTGTCCCTCTGGACCAGGGAGCCCGTTCCCCCCGGGGCCCAGGTGCCACTTCCCTTAATGGCTCTGCGGTTCAGTGCTCTTATTTCTGGGGCCTGGGAAGTGGGAGGGAGGGGATGAGCGGGCGTGAAAGGGTTAACTTCAGTTTGGCTGTTATTCCTTTTTGGCATCTGCAAGTCAGCTTAATAGGCTCTCAGCTTTCCTGTTGCCTCACCAATGAAACAGAAACCAGACCACAAGGGGGTCTGGAGATGGTTAACGGGTGATACCTCCTGGGGGGCTGCAGAGCCTCCTCGGAGATATCACTAGGAAATGACTGCTAGCTGAGACGGCCATGCAGGGGTCCCCTGTCACCGGGGTGAGGGAAGGGCCAGGGATCCGGGGCTCCCCAGGAGGCCGGGCTGCAGGCAGAAGGGAAGGAAGGCGGGTGCAGGGTACTAGATCCACCTTCACAAATCTGGGAGTCTCGGCCGGAGTCTGGGGATACAGTGCATCGAGGAGCACCAGGCTTAGCATAGAGTATGCCTGGCTCAGTAACTGTCAGCCCTTTTGAACTTTTGGTCTCTCCCCGCCCCCCCTCTCTTTCTCTCCCTCCCCCAACCCCAGGGCCTTTGCAATTCCTTTTCTCTCTCTCTCTCTCTCTCTGAAGCCACCCTTCCTTCTGTTCATTTCTTAGCCAGCTCCTATTTCAGATCTCAGTCTCTTCCAGGAAGCCTCTGAAATTGGGCTAGGGGCTCATGGTGTCCTGGACTTTCCCTTTTAATCTTGTCCATTCTTCACCGCCCCTGCCGCCCCCCACCCCCACCCCAGCCGACCCACACACACACAGCTCCAGCCATGTGCCCTCAGGTGGTAGGGGTTGAGTGTGTGGCTCCTTCACCTTGAAGCCCTGGCAGCGGCCCAGCAGAGGGGTCTACACCATTCAAAAGTTTGGGAGAAAGAGGAGTGGGTGGGGTGGGGGGAAGGACGGGACACCGGCACTCACCCATTGGGATGCCCTTTGGGAGGCAGGAGAAAGGGGATTTAACTGATCCTGAGGTCGGGACTCTCCTGCCGGGCTAGCTTTTCTTTCCACGGTGGTTTTCATTATTTTTCATTCCCAGACTATTTTGGAAGCTGGCTGCCATGGGAACTGAGTCTTTGGAAAGCCCCAGCCTCTTCCCCCTCCTGCCCTCACCCCCACCTCCCATCTCCGTTCCCTCTTAATTGGTTTTCAGTTCCCTGGCTTTCAGGCTGGTCTGTTTATTTTGATTGCAACTCGACAGAACAAATCTTTAATGAACCAGCTTGTGGGGAGAGCCATTAGCAGCCGCCTGCCTCCAGGGAGTGGGGGAGGCGTCCAGTCAGGGCCACGGCACCAGTCTCAGCCGCCCCAGGAGAAGGTGGTGGCCAGGCACTGAGAGGCGGTGGGTCGTGTTACCAGTGTCAGCCGGTGTTTAGGGCCCCCGTTTTCCTTCACGTAGAGTCTGGAGATGAGGAAACAGAACTTGTCCTCACCAACCTGCCTGCAGCCTCAGCCAGGAAGATCCCAGAGCCCTTGAAACCATCCTGGGGGCCTTACAGGGTTCTCCCCACGACCCTGCGTGCACTCTGCAGATGTGGAGGGGGCTCAGAAAGACAGAGACCCAAGGCACCTGGCCAGATCACTTTTCTCTTTGGACCCTCCCCCCACCTCCAGGTTCCCTGGAGTGTCACTCATCCTTGGGCCAAACGGGCAGCCTGTATCCAGGCTGGGCTCTTCCGAGCCCTGGATTTCCAGAGCAAATGCCTACTTGCTTTGCGATTTGGTTTCCCCATCTTGAAAACAGAGCCACCTGAGCCTTCTACCACTCACAGGGCTGCTTCCTAGACGGGAAGAGATTGTGTGTGCCTGAGAGCCTGGCAAACAGAAAAGTGTTGTAGAGTGTATGTGTGTGGTTATTAGGAGTGTAGACTGCAGAACAATCCATGTAGTTTCCTTGACTGTAGCATAGCAAGCCTGGAGGGAGCCTAGTCTAGGCCATGGGACTGGCCCCCATCGTTAGGGTAACCTCAATAGATGGGTTTCTCCTTTCATATCGACCCCATGCGGCCAGAGCCATTCATCTTAGAAGCAGAGAACTATGGGGTATGTGAGTGGGAAGCTGCCTTGGAGATCAAGTTCGGTTTTCAAACTGGTCTGAAGAACTCCAGGGATCTGTGGCTGAGACTCTGTGGATAGTAGGGGTGGGCTCTGGTCTCCTCCCCATCTCTAACTTCAGTCCAAGGGGCTCTGCTCTTGTCTGCTCTATATCATGGGGTCACGTGGTATTTCTTTAGGAAGGAGGGCTCCCTTTCTGTACTGGTCATTGTTGGCTTACCAACACACATTCATGCAAGATGCTGATCTTACTTTCCTTTTTTTGGTGATTGGTTGCACCTCTGGACAACAAGGAGTAAAAGGAAGTCTGATAGGGGCTTGTGGGAAAAGATTCTTGTTCCTAAAAGTGAAACACAAGAAAGATGGATTCTCTTCTTTCTTGGCTGGTGGTGTGCTTGGTTGCAGTGCCTGGTTACTGTGGTCGCCATCCTGTGACCCCGAAGGAAGCCAGGATGAGGACAAAGCTAATCCACGGAGAATGGCAGAGTGCTTGGTAATACTGGTGAGCAGCTGACCATATGGTCCCTGGAGTGGTCCTTTATTGGATGATACATTTTCTTATTGTTTAAGCCAGTTTGAATAGGCTAGTTTTGTTCTTTTATTTTTGTTGTTTGTTTCTTTGCTTGCTGTTGTTATTTATAGCTAAATGCAAACCAATTGATGTACTTTGAGAACTGTTGACCTAGGCCAGGGCCCACATTTCAAAGATGGGGTGAGTGTGGCCCAGGGAAGCAGGGGATGATTGGATCAAGGTCATGCCCTGATTAGTGGCAGAGGTGGTCCAGAACTCTTGTCTGCTGTCCTCAGACTCTTTCCTTGGATTCACAGGTAGAGAGCTGGTATCCTGAGGTTGTCGCAGCTGGCATTGTCTCCTGGTCCCTGGAGGATCCAGGGAAACCAGGGAGGCCCGGGAGTCTGAGAGGCTGGGACAAAGTGGGCTGCACACACTGAGAGCCTCTTAAACTGTTCTTGACAGCTTCTGAAAAGCACAAAAGAGATGCATCACCCATTCCTGAACCACGTTGTGAGAACTTGGAAAGAGGGATAATCTGAGCATTTCAGGGTTGCCATGCATATCAGTTAGGATAACTACATTAGGATAAACCTTAGACAAGTAAGGAGTGATTTTTCTAGCATAAAAGGGAATCTGGAGATAGGCAGTCCAGGTTGGTACAGCTGTTCAAAGGTGTCATTAAGAATCAAGACTCCTGCTCTCCTTCTGTTGTCATTTTTTACTTGTCCCCATGGTCACAAATAGCTGCGCCAGTTCCAGGCATTAAATAAGTACTTGTTGAAAATGACATAAAGCCCTGACTGGTATGGCTCAGTGGATAGAGTGCCAGCCTGTGAACTAAAGGGCCCTGGGTTCGATTATGGTCAAGGGCACATTCCCTGTAGGGGGTATGCAGGAGGCAGCTGATTGATGTTTCTCTCTCATCAATATTTCTAACTCTCTTTCCCTCTCCCTTCCTCTCTGTAAAGAAAATCAATAATATATACATATATTTCAAAAAGAAAAAGGCACTTATAAATAGCTCATAATTGGATCCAATATTCCTGATTCCTTATCCTCTCCCAGGACTCACCTTGAAGCCTGGATAAAGCTATCTCATCTCTCAGTCCTAATGCGGAGAGTTGAGGAGCCAAATCCATCAAGCCTGTCAGCAGAAGCTACCATAGGTGTCTCTCTCCCTGCATTTGTACAGAGTCAGGGTGCCAGAGTTGGCATGACAGTGTCACTAGGAACACAAGTGCCTTCTCATGCTTCTGCTCTCTCAGCTTCTGCATTTTGAAGGGTCAGATGCCTAATATCTAGCAACTGGAGAGGCTGGTGGGGGTCACACAGCTGCTGTGCTCCTCTGTAATGGGAAGCAAAGAGGTGGGAAGGAATGCTTGGAGGGTTGACAGTGTCCGAAGTGGCTACACGAATTTGCGATTCCCCCATTAAAGTGAGTTGCACTTGATCCATATTCTTTCCAACACCTAGTATTATCAGTGCTTTTAATGTGAGCTACTCTGTCTGGTGGGTGTGTAGTGGTATCTCGTTATGATTTGGCTTTCACTTGTATCTCTTGCTTAACGAAATTGAGCATGCTTGAATATGATTATTGGTCACTCACATGGCTTTATTTTTCAACTTTGAGTGAGGAGGAAGAGAAGTGGGAAGAGGCTGTCTGAGTGTGGAAGTGTGTGACTGCCGAGTGTGGGAATGTTGGAGAGGTGCATCTTTGCTGCTTGAACCAAGTGGAGGGGAGTCTGAGAATGAGGACTCCCATGTTCATGGAGTCACACCAGCAGGAGAGGCGATGAGATGCTGATGCAGGGAAAAAGCTGGCTTAGGCTTGGGCATGTACTAACTGCTACATTTTGGGCAAGTGCCTCAATTTCCACCTGTGCCAAATGGAAAGAAGAATAATGCCAACTGGATAGTGTTGTTGCAAGATTTAAATGAGGTGAAATGTAGACAGTGTCTGGGGCAGAGGTACACAGAGATAAATTGTCTGCAGTGCCTGGCATAATAAGTGACAGCCATCATCAGTCCAGAATTATTGGGGAGGGAAAACTGGAACACGTGTGTGTGTGTGTGTGTGTGTGTGTGTGTGTGTGTGTGTGTGTCCCCGCACTGGGTAGCAGCTGAATACCTTGTGACTTGGACAGGACTTCTTTTCTTTCTTAGAACTTTGCCTCTCATACACCTACCCTCAACTTAAGACAGTAGCCAGTCTAAGTGCCTGTGCTCTTCTGATTTCCTCAGGACTTCTGAACCCCCCACAGGAGAGTAAAATAAAATGCACACATTTCTCCTACCAAGATGTTATTTAAGAATTGTCAGTTTACCGTTCTCCCTGCTGCTCTAAGTCAACAAAAGTCCATTGTACTTCTATCATATAACAGCTGTCTTTCACTGAGCGGGGGCTTTCCACAATTTAGATGTTGTTCGGCTAATCTCGCCTCTGTCTGATATTGTTTTGTCTCAAATTTTATTTGTCTGCAAAGGGGGAAACAGTCAAAGAATTGTCAACAGATGGCCAAAAACAGTCCCTAGGACCAACAAGCCCAAGGTCTTCCTTGGCTGGTGGCCTTGAGATGATAAACTTCATCTTGGATCATCATCTGGAAATGTTACAAGTTCTGTTTCCCACCCCGCCCCCCCCCATCCTGACTTTGTGTCTTGGGCAGTTGATTTGGGAGACACAATCTCAAAAAACCCCTTTTGTGGAGGACTTGAGTTGGAGATAGCCACCCTCTGGTTGGCAGCCCAAGACAGGAGGCAGGGAAGGAGCGTGTTAACCAACTGTTATCCACATGCATGGGCTCATCTCAGTCCAAGCCTATCCCTCCCCCAGGCTGGAGCCCACTCTGTAGGATGCTCACTGTAACCCAAATTCTGTGCCTATTTGACAAACGGCACAGTTCCACCAAGGATAGTCTGGAGTTACATGACCAGATTGGGGAACTTTCAGTATAATACACATGGCCTATATTCATGATGTCTTACACTGGGGCTTGATAGACGTTTTTCTGTAAAAGGCCAAACAGTCAATGTTTTAGGCTCTGTGTACCACACGGTCTCTGTTATAACGTTTCAACTTTACCGTTGAGTTGCAACAGCCAGGTAGACAGTACATAAACAAATGGGCATGACTTCCAGCAAAACCTTATTTGAAAACAAAAACACAACAAAAAGGTCCACGAGCAAAAATTAGCCTTTGGGCTGTAGTGTACTGAATCCTGCTCTAATGCACACCTCACCTGCCAACAACACACTCTTGGCAACACAGTAAAGGCAGGGCGGGGATGGGAATCAAGACCTCGAGGCCCATTTGAAAACCTCCACATGAATGTTCTACAATTATTCCCTGTGAGGGAACAGGGCTATGTGCTGCTGATTTTGTTCTTGTTTGTTGTTGGCTTCTTTTGCGTGTTTGTTTTGAGATTCCTTGAAGCCCTACCTTGTGGGAGAATATCGAAATAAGGCATTCTATTTTGTGTTTCCTACTAGCGGGGGGGGGGGGGGGGTGTGTCCCAATCTACTGCTCTAGTTAGGAGTATCCATATTTTACTGAGAAGATCATTAAAAACACTCACAAGACATTGCTGCTTACTCAAAATTCCCCCTGTCCATATCATCTCCAATCTTCAGACAAAATAGAAAGGATGAGTGGAATTTTCACATTAAACTTAGCTCAGCTTTCAGACACACTTGCATTTTCCCTGGTCCAAAGTCCTGCCCTTGACCTTACTGACAATAAGATCAACTCCTTTGACAGTACATCGCTGTCTCCTCATTAGTTGGTAATCAGCCTACCCAAGCACCCAGGAATATTACCTCTAATCCTAGATTCTGCCCTATGAGGAGCTGAGATAGCCAAATACTGCAAGAGGTCCATACAATATGCCAGTTTGATGATTAGAATCCTCTTGATGCATCCCTGCACAACCTGAACCTTGGCTTTCTGGAAGAGACACCACAAAAAGGCAGCCCTTGAAGTGTGATGGAAAAAGACCTTATAATTATTGCTAACATCTTCATACAGCAGTGGAACTCCAGGGGCTTGATTTTTGAATCTATACTTCCCAAATAAACACAGATCATCCCTGATGCCTGGGAATCCATCCCAAACAGAAACTTTCCAATGAGTACTCTTAGGAATCCTTTAGAAGCAGAAAATCTTCAGAAGGAAGCTAACCTGAGGCCTTCATATTAAGCAGACGACAGCATGAAATAGATAGTTTGTTCTTCCAAATCTTTAAGACTGTCCAGATGCCTGGAGTCACAGGTTAATGTACTCTGCTTTGTCTAGCATTCTTCATTGATTTTTGCCTAGTTCTTACTTTGCTGTTCTGCAGTAATGGTTTGCTGATAACATATGTCTTATTGAGAAAACATTCCTGGTCATTTTCATGTTGTCGTTGCTCTTCCCAAAGGAGACTTCAAGAGATTATCCAACACTCACACTAGGCACCTACACCCTCAGTCAGTCTATGCCCCACATGGTACAATTTTTTTTTTAAATGTGGAAGTCAAGCCTTAACTTGTTAGATGTGTTTAGGTATTTAAGATCTCAACATCTTCTGTGAAATACGTCTCACCGAAACATGCCTCCAGGGACTGACAAAATAAAACTGCAGAGTCTATTCTAGGAAATTACCCAGAAAAATATTGATTCACTTTTTATGTGCACCATCCAAATGGCGGTTTCTATAATGATGACTGTACCATTGGAAAAGGATGATAGAAATGTATTATTAACCTTGGCTGATGTCATAAATAATCTTCCATAACTTTTAAGGTTCATCGGATGAGTATAAATTCTTTGGCCCAATTGGAAATGGACAATCAAAAAGCTTTACCTTTTCTATTAGTTAGTCCAGGAGTTATCTGTACAATTGCCAAGATTTTGTGTTACTCTTGGGTAAATATTACTGACCAGGTATAACAATTTATTTTGAAACTAAAATCTATTTTGAAGGCCACTTTTCTCTCTAAGGTACACCTATGTGGACTATGGGACATAATTTAAAAGATATTTTTATTGATTTCAATGAGAGGAAGGGAGGGATAGAAACATCAATGCTGAGAGAGAATCATTGATCGGCTGCCTCCTAGAGGCTCCCCACTGATGATCGAGCCTGAAACCCAGGCATGTGCCCTGATCGTAAATTGAGCCATGACTCAACCATCAAGTCACACCAGCTGGGCTGGGACATAATTTTTAACCTGTGCTGGGTTCAATAATGTGGGATCCCATCACCCTGCTTTCCGCCTTCATGTACATAGTGGTTGCTAAGTGTAGACTCCTCAGTGCCTTGACTGTGAATGCACAGGTATCATCACATCACGGGATTCAACAACACATCACTTGAGAAATGGAATGGAACAATACAGCTCCAAAATGCTGTTTCTAAGAAGATAATGTCACCTGGACTCTCTTTGGCCAGAGAATGGCCATAAAGGGGAGGAGGGTCTGGAGGATAAGAACCAGTACTGCTCCCCTTCCCCCCATCAATTACGTAGTTATTATCACTGAAGGTCTGTGACTTTCCTAACACTTTGTCTTCACTCATCACCTAACCTAAATCAACCTTTGCCTTAAGAAAACAATCAGTCGCAACGTTCCACAATGGCGGCGGATTACGCGGAAGCTACACTGACCTTCTTCCCAGACCAAACTGGAATTACAACCAAAATATAGAAAAATCATCCTGAATAATTATATGAAGACTAACTGGAGAGAACCTTATAACCAAGGAAGTAAAGAGGAAGTCATGTTGAGACCGAAGAGGCAAGAAAGGATTGTCCTTTGGAGCTATCTGAAAGAACGTGACCAGCAGACAACTTGATCCTGGACTCCCAATGTTCAGAAATGTGGACAATAAATTTCTGTTTTAAACAAACAAACAAAAAAAAAAAAAAAAAAAAAGGAAGGAAGAAAGAAGTTAATCAGTCCCAATACTGGTTCCACTCTTGATACCCACCTTTTTCTAAAACGGGATGGGGGACGTCTGGCCTGCAGGTCATATAAGACCCTCAAAACCATTTGGTCTGGCCCTGCCAAAGCATAGGGGGTGAGTTAATTAAATGTTTGACCAAATGTAGCGGGCTAATTTTTTAGCTGGTAATTTTATATGGCCCATGAATGATGGTATAAATATTTAAATGGCCGTTGGCAGAAAAAAGGTCCCCCACTCCTGTTTTTGAACAATATAAACTAATGTCTTCTTTCTCCTAATGAAACATCAATTCAGATTCTCTGTGCAGAGTTCTACCGCATTGCAAAAGGTCAGTACAACTCAATTTGTTCATGGCATAATATCTTACTTTTGGGTGAAGAGGCTTTGCATGGGAGTTACATTGGATCTGTTTTAATAAATTACTCATTTTAATGTCTTACTCATTATCTGGCCTAGAATCATCTGAAAAAAATTCACGTTACGTGTTCTTTGCAATCTGACATCCTTTGGAGAAGAGCTATTTGAATCTGAACAGAGACCCAACATGCATGCCTTAATGAATTAATTCACATATTTATTCAACACTCATTGAGGTACCTGCTGTTTCAGGACCCTGTGCTAGGTAGGAGACAGGAGTACAACAGTGTGCAAAACAGATGTGGTGCTGCCCCTGTGTAGCTCGCAGAAGGGGTTCTTGAAAGCTTGAGCAGTGTTTGTTTGGCCCCCTCAGTCGTTCAGCCAGCTCTACCCCATCCATGGTCCATGGTTGTGGGGGGATCCTAAGGTAAAATCATTTCCTTGCTATAGAGCTGCTGCAGAAAGTTTGTCCAGAATTCCCTTGACTTCACAGAACAAAAGAACTTGAAAGAACCTTGGATATAGTTATCCAACTATTACTGTGTAAATTGTATTTATTATATAAGTTAGTAAACTAAAGCCCAGGGATATTGAGAAATTTGTTGAAGAAGGGAAGGAGGGAGGGAGTGAGGGAGGAGGAGAGAGAGAGAGACACAGAGAGAGAGAGACAGAGAGAACATGAGATTGTGTGTAAAAGAAAAGCATAAAAATCATATGTTTTAAATAAAATGAGTCAGAATCAAGGCCATTAAAAATGGGCTTTCTGAGAGAACCCCAATTGGTTATGAGCTCCAAGGACTTATTTTTAGAAACAAGAGAGGACTCTGTTTAACGAAGCATCAATGTTTCCCCTGCTTTGGACCATTAGGATTTTTTTTTTTTAATCATATAAATTGCTCAAAACATCCACTCTTTACATAAAGCTCACATTCCCATTACTGTAATGCTGTAGAAATGGCACCGTATAGTCCAAAAACTGGTTTCTGGGGTGGGGAGATTAAGACCCTTTTGAGCGACCTCAGGACTCTTTCCCTACCTAGGCCATAGGCAGCTCTGAGACCGAAGGTCACTCAGGACGAAGTTCCCTCTGTCCACCTCTTCTGTGTGGAGTTAGGCTCGGTCCTCCCAAACTTGCTGACCCCTGAGTGACCCTTCCAAATCCAGACCATCCTGTAAGAGTCAACCCACAAGCCCATCACCCACAGCTCCATCAGCCCCTGGGCTGGGGGAAGGGCAGCCCCCTCCTCGCCAGCAGACATGGTCTCTTAGGTCTGGAGTGAGAGGTGTCCAGGCGGGGCAGGCAGGAGGGTTTCTTTCCTTTCCCAAGTTGGAACCCAAATTTGCTTTGTTCTTTTGGGATCTATTCTGCGTTGTGGAGTGCCTCTGAAGAGCCTGCTGACAGTGACATGAGGGTAACGGAAGGGAATGGAAACATATGAGGGAGGCGAACCCTGGAGAATCTGAGTCTGGTTCCCAGACCGGAGAGCTGACTGGAGGGGAGATCAGCCCAGACGGAACTTAATCTCTGTCCTCAGAGAGGCCCGCCCACTGGGTTTAGCAAAAGCCTCTGTGCTTTTGCTCTGTTCCTGGAGAACTTAGACAAAACAGCCCTGAGCCCCATGAGGCAGGGGAGCACAAGGCCCTCCCCAAGCTGGATTAGGGCCTTTGTGTGTCTGATGAGTTCTGTGTCTGGAGTGACTGGGGGCACTGAGAATTGGGACCGAGGCCACTGTTGGGAAGGGAGACTTCAGGTTGTCTCCTGAGCCAGGAATTACTGGGGAGGTCAGCTGGTTAAACCCTGTGTGGGGACAAACACTGAGGAACAGAGATGGTTGGAGCCCTGCCACTTCACACAGGACCTTTCACATTTCAGATGCAGAACTTCTGATTCCCAGTCTCACCCTCTAGCCAATTCGGGTCATTTGATTATGATTTAATTCAATTCAACAGATATTTACTGAGTGTCTGCGGCCTGCCAGGCTCTGTACTAGGTCCTGGAATCAGATAGATCCCGCCTTTGCCCTCTTGGAGTGGACAGCCTGGCAGGAAAGATACTAGGTGTACCGGTTAATAATGCATATTTTTTTTCAATAGATGGAGTTACACTTATGTTTATAGATATGTGATTTGATATGTATGCTGTTTTGTTGTATTGACAGCAAGCTTCAAAACTTCATATCTCAAATTTTCTGAAGGTGTTAACATCATAGATATTTTTACGCTTAAAAATGTTTGAATTTCATGCCAAAATAAAAGAGCATTTGTGGGAAGTTTTAATTCATTGCTTTATTTTGAAGAAAACTTTGGGAAGCTTATGGTGAGCATGCTCCATAAGGGTACTGGTTTATAATGCGGTAACAGTTAACAATGCGGATTTTGTAATCAAAGAAAACATGATAATTTCAAGAGAAACATCAAAAGTGCTTTATTCAAAGTAATGTCCATCGCTACACATTTCCCCATCTTTCAGGTAATTTGTGGATATCGTCCCAATAGAACTTTTTTTGTTTTGAGGCAGACCATTCAGAGACCCAATTTTCCACTTCTTCAGACATTTTGAAGCGCTGCTCAGAAAGTGTGTGTGCCATCGATAGGAACCTAATCTGCAGGAGCAAGATCTGGTGAATATGGTGGGTGGGTTAATACTTCCCAAGCAAGATCTTTTAACATGTCTTTAACTGGTTTTGAAGTGTGTGATGGTGCATCTTCAAGAAGCAAAATTACTTTGCCGTGTCTTCTGGCCCATTCTGGTGGTTTTACTATCAAAGCTTGGTTCAAATTGATTATTTGTTGTTGGCAGCGATCAGTATTAACGGTTTCACCTGGTTTTAGAAGCTCATAATACACCACACCTTCCTGCTGCCACCAAACGCAGAGCATTGTCTTCTTTCTGAAGCGATTTGGCCTTGCAATTGATGTTGATGGTTGACCTGGATCAACCCATGATTTTGTGCATTTGGGATTCTCAAAATAAATCCACTTTTCATCGCCAGTCACAACTGGATGCAAAAAAGACTTTCTTTCGTGCCATTGAAGCAACATTTTACTGATGACTTTTCGGTTTTCCCTTTGTCTTTTGTTCAGCTGATGTGGCACTGGTTTTTCTTCCTTTAAAATCTTTCCATTGCTTGTAAATGATCGGAAATTGTTTGCTGAGCAACATTAATCTTTCTACAAGTTGTTTTTGAGTTTGACACACATCTTCATCCAATAATGCTTATAATTGTTGGTCTTCAAACTTTTTCAGTTGACCTGGATGTACTTTGTCTTTCACATAGAAATAATCACTTTTAAAGCATTTAAACCAGCATTCACAAGTATCTTGAGATGGAGCATGTTTGCCATAAGCTTCCCAAAGTATATGATAACTTTCAGCAGCACTTTTCTTCAAAATAAAGTAATGAATTAAAACTTCCCACAAATGCTCTTTTTTTTTTTGGCATGAAATTAGACATTTTTAAGAGTATAAATACTATCTATGATGTTAACACCTTCAGAAAATTTGGCATATAAAGTTTTGAAGCTTGCTGTCAATACAACAAAATAGCATACATATCAAATCGCATATCTATCAACATAGGTGTAACTCCATCTATTGAAATAAATCTGCATTATTAACCGGTACACCTAGTAGATGCTCTCGTAAAGACAAGTACCAACGCGGTAGAGGGAGTTCATCAGAAAGGCGGATGTGGAGGAAACTGGTGACAAAGGGCGGTGTTTGAGCGGAGACTTGACGTGGGAGCAGGAGGTGGTCAGACAAAGAGGAAAATGTTCAGATTGCAGGAAGAGCATAAAGGATAATAACATGAGCCTCCTTTACTGAACACCAACTGTGCGCCAGACGCTATTCTAAGTAGTTTAAGTTCTTACAGATAAACTCACTTAATTCCCACGATAAACATATGTGGTAGGTGCCACTATTATCCCCCAATTATAGAAGGGAAAATAGGCACAGACGGAATACGTAACTTTCCCCATTAGTAAATACAGACCCAGGACTCTGGCTTCAGCCCTGCCCCTGCTCTGAACTGCTGTGCGAGAGAGAGCTCCTATGTGTCCAGTGGATGGCATTGTTTGAATAAATAGAATGAGAGTTCCTCTCAGGAGTACAGGAGGGGCGACCGTGGAAGCATAAATCTGTGCAATCTTTAGAAAAAATTATGTGGTGACATGCATGCATACTCTTTGAGCCAGTATTTTATATATATATATATTTTTTTTTTAATTGAATTTTTACAGAGAAGAAGGGAGAGGGATAGAGAGCCACAAACATCGATGAGAAACATCAATCAGCTGCCTCCTGCACACTCCTCACTGGGGATGTGCCCACAACCAAGGTACATGCCCTTGACCGGAATCGAACCCGGGACCCTGAGTCCACAGGCCGACGCTCTATCCACTGAGCCAAACCGGTTTGGCAGACCCAGTATTTTCACTTCTAGAAACACAGCCAAAGGAAATAATCAGAAACGCACACAAAGGCGTACGATGGGAAATGACTAAAATGTCCTTCAATAGAAATTGGTTAAAAATGACTATAGTATATTTATACAGCCCAACATTATGGAGCCCTTAACAAAAATCCAGTTTGTTCCTCCTGGTTTGTATCGTAAGGAAGGATGAAAAAGGTCTGTGGAAAGAAAAGGGGGGTGAGTTCCTCTATGGGGATAACAGAAGTTCTTAGGGAGGCATGGAGGCCGCTCAGAGGTGAGGCCTGCAGAGCAGTGAGACCCGGGGAGGAGGCGTGGCCAGTCAGCGGCCAGCCTGGGCCCTGGCATTGGCTCCAGGCTCTGTGTTTAAAGAGCTTTTAAAGCTTATTAAAAAGGTTTCTTAGACATCAAATGGCTCTTAAAAATCAATATTTTGATGATTTAAGTGCAAGAGAATCAGAAACATATGGATCAAATTGCCCTCGAATTATACACACTTAAAAAAAAAAAGTGTTGGTTTTTAGCAAGCCCCAAATATTTTTCAAACAGATAGAGACATTTTCCCTCATATCCAGACAGAGCTCTGCTAGGTCAACTTGAAGAGGCCAAAGAGGAGGTAAATGGGAATGGGGCAGGGCTGGGGGGGGGGGGGGGTGCGGGATGCAAGGGAATTCCTTTAGCTGAGCCTTCTCATCACGTAGGCAGAGTTGCAGGGGCAACTTGTGTACCTGTGTGCTGCGTGTGTACTGTGTGCTGTGTGTGTACCTGTGTGCTATTGTGTATACCTGTGTGCTACATGTGTGTACCCATTCTCCTCTGAGCCTGGCCAGACCTCCAGAGCCCACTTCCATAGTCAGTGGTGTCCCTCTGCAATGTTCCATATGTATTTGTGTGTCTAGTACTAGTCTCAACCTGAGGTCTGAGGGTTGGTCCCTTCCTGAGTCATTCTCTCACCCCTCCTGCAGTGGATGTGCTGCTGCCCATCCCTGGACGGTTCAAGCCAGATGGGCGCAGGTATCACCCAGCCCGGAGGTGACCTAATGTTTCTTGGCTAGGGGCTCGGTCTGCACACGAATCTTAAGAATGAAGTCCAGTGTGTAGGTGATAAGACCAGAGAGAGAAACATCAACGATGAGAGAGAATTACAGATTGGCTGCCTCCTGCAAGCCCCACCCTGGGGATCGAGACTGAAACTCGGTCATATGCCCGGCCTGGGAATCGAACTGTGACCTCCTGGTTCTTAGGTCGAAGCTCAACCACGGAGCCATGCCAGCCAGGCCCAAATCCTTATTTTCCAGAGAAGGAAGTGGAAGCCTAAGCAGGAAGACGGAAGGCCGGCAGCAGGGCCAGAGGAAATGCTCCCACACGCAGCCGCTCAGCTTATTTCAATCCAAACCAGGAGTCACTCCGTCCACCATTTCTTCTGCCCCAGCACCAAATCCTGTGAGTGCTGGGTGATCCCCGGGACCTCAGTGTCGGTCCAGTGGTGACAAAGAGGTTTTGAGGTTGCCTGGCATGTGGGGCCTTCCTGTGCTCAACGCCACCTCTGGTTGGGAGTGGGAGCGCCCGCTCCTTCTGAACTCTGTGCGGGAACCTTAAGAAGTAAACAGGCCAAACCTGGAGGCCTGGGCCGAGACAGATGGGCTGGCTTGTCACCTCCAGTCCCTCCCGCCTCTGTGGTTTAGGCCCTTCCTGGTCCCCCTGACCCTGCTGACCCAGAGAGTCCCGAGTGAGCTGCGTGTGGAGCCAGAGGAGAGGCCAGTGCCCTAGAAGGAACGGTTGCTCCATGTGTGGCGGGGAGCAGTATTCTCCCGCTGCCTCCTCACAGGGTTTTGGTGGGGGTCACGGGAGAAGGACGTGTCCAGGCATACTCAGAACTGTTTGATTCTGTTCCTGTGCCAACGGCCAGAGGGCCTCCCTATGCTTCCACAGGGAGGCACCGCTATCCCCCTCCTCCTCACAACGTGGAGCGCCCGCAAGTCTCCTGCAAATAAAGTAGGGATCACGTTGAAATAATGGGTATTCCTCCATTCCTGGACAGAAACACTTCTAGGGAACGTTGTAGGTGTGTTCATCCTTACCAGGTGAAGAGTAGAATCAATAAAGAAGTGCTTCTAACTGGGGGAGGTGGAGTCGATCACCCCGGAGGGTCCACTCTCAGCCATTGTCGGTCACCCTCCTCTCAGCCTGAGTATTTAATCAGGAGGCCAGGTTTTCATAGACGTTTTCATGAAGAAACCAAAGAGGAGGTCAGTGGGAATGGGGCAGAGCTCAGAGAGGGCTGGGACCTGAGCCTAAAATGGGTAGAAGACACCACGGGGAGACCAGGTCTTTCTGGCAGTGAACTTCAAGCATCACCCAGTGCCCGGCACAGAGCAGGGGGCTGCATGCTGGTTTGCTGAGCGAATCCACAAACGTTGCCACAGCTGCATCCCCAGAATGGAGGCTTCTGGGCGACACAAGTTCTCCAAGGTCCCCCATTCCTTTCCCTTCCCTCTTTCTTTCTCCCATGTTCCTTCCCACTCTCCCCACATGTTTCCTGCAGGCTGTCAGCGGCATTCCCATCCTCACTTCCGCAGCGGACGCTCAGCCGCGTCCGTGGGATCGTGTGTGCGTGGGGGCACGAGGGCTGCGAGGGGCCCGCGAGGGTACAAAGGCTCCTGAGTGAGACTCAGGGCGCAGCTGGACTGCCCTGAACTCTCCTTTTTGTTTTCAAGGAAACGCATAATCCAAGAACCACCCACGGGCCCTGGCGGCCCTGCTAAGCAGGGCTGGAATGTGCTGCCTTTCCCATTAGTAATTGTTTTTTTTCTGGTTAGCCCGTAACCCTTCCTGCTGCCTCCCTGCCGCTGGAACGGGGACCTCTCTTCAGGGCATCCGCAGAGCTGGGGACAAGGAGGCTGCCCTTTGCAAGGTTTCCCCAAACTCTGCCGCCCATCTCCCCCAGATCATGGCCGGCGGGGCTGAGGACCTGACCTTGGCCTGCAAGCCCATCTGTCTGCACAGGGATTCCTTCCAGTTCTCCTGTCTGCCTCTGCTCTTGCAGGAGGGGCTGGGGGCTGCCGAGGCCTCGAGGACCCTGGAAGGCAGCCCGGTCTTGCACGGGGCCTGCCGGCCTCTGCTACGGTGTCTGTGTATCGCACCGTGTGGCTGTGTCCGTGATTGTGAACGGGTGTCAGCACGAGCTGGTTGTCGAGATGTGAGTTGGTGGGGGCGGCTGTGATCTGGGACAGGGAGGGCCCACTTGTGGCCTTGGTGTGTGTGTGTGTGTGTGTGTGTGTGTGTGCTGGGGGTGGGAGTGTGGGAGAAAGAGGCTTGCTCCTAAGCTGACTCAGCCCTTCTCTTTCCCACCCACCCATTTCGTGCCTGAGCCTTTGCCCAGGAAGCAACACCATCGGCCCCCTTGTGTCTACCAGTGCCTGCCCTACCCCCATCACCAAGAGCGGGGAGACGTGGCCCCTTGGGCCAGGTCCCAGTTAGCTCCTGGTCTCTAATCCATAGGGAGTCAAGAGGTCAGAGATTTGTGCCGTTTCTTGACCTTCCCAGCTAGGCCATGTGCGCTCTGGTCCTGGGGGACTGGTCTGGAGCCCTCTGGCTGCACTGCCTGCGGCTGCAGCTCAAGACCAGGCTTCTGCTCGGATGCGGGAGGCCCCTGCAGAGTATGAAGGAGCACAGGGTGTCCCTCCCTGCAGCTCAATGCCACCCTCTGTCCAGACGGACCTTGGCTGCCTCCCCTCAGACAGGTCTGTCGTGCAGACTGTCATTCTTAGAATGAGCGCTGCCATTCTGGATGGGAGTGGGCACCAGGGACACCGGACCTGCACCCCCACAAGTGGGCGCTGAGGATCACGGGAGGCTGGGAAGTCAGGAGGTGGGAGGGTGGGGCCTGCTCCACCAGCTTGTCCCACCGCTTGTGCCCTGAGCAGCTGGCGTGGAGGCCGTGCCAGGCCCGGTCCAGTGCAAATCAAAGGCTTTTTCCAGCCAGGACAGGAGTGCTGCCGAGTGGGGTTTGGGAACGGGCCTGGCAGGGCGAACACTGCCCTAATTGAGGCCCTTCTAGACTTTTAATTATAAGCAGTGTTTTCTCAAGCTTCCTAATTGACCATGGAGACCCACGGGTGCTATGGCCCATGCCAGGAACAAAATAAAAATGCGTTGTTCCAGCTCTTTCGGCACGGTTTATTTCAGCCCTGGTGGTGGTGGTGGTGGGGGGGGGATAGCTCCCATAGCGAAGGCCAGAACCCTCTCCCGACCCCGAGAGACCACAGCCACAGGTGTGGGCGCACCCTGGGATGGGACATGCGAGCACACAGAAGACACCTGTAGAGAAGGGCACCTGGACGGACACACGCCCTCGCTGTCGTGGCCGTGGCCGCAGATGCTGGAAACACCGGGCTGGAAACCCGGCCCAAGCACCCAGAGCAGATTAGGAAGGAAAACACTGCTCCTGGCTCTGCCAGCTCCCACCTCCACCTCCTCCTCCGTCCGTCTGTCCGTCCGTCCGTCCCTCGGGGCCAGCAGGGCCGGGCCTGCTTGGGACCCCTCCCCCCCTCACACAGCCTGTTCACAAGGCCCAGACAGATCTCAGCCCCCAGTTGGGTGTCCCGAATGCTTGAGAAGCCTTTGTCCTGCTCTTGTACCAGGCCCTGGGCGGGGGAGGGACTGACTGAGGAGGAAGGCCAGGCTCTTGTCTGTGGAAAAACAAGGGCCCGACACTGGGCACCCGACTGAATCTCTGTGGCACCTTCCCAGAGAAGCATCTGCACTGTAGGTTCTACAGGCGTCTGGGGAGAGCCGGTCCGGGTTGCAGATGCAGAAGCCTGAGGGGCCTGGGCCCCAGAGCACCGAGCCCTGCCTGTGCACAAAGCCACCTAGATCCCAGGCAATGCAATCGGGATCCCAAGGCTGGCCAGGGAGTCTGTCTTTTATTTTTTTTTATTAAAAAAAAATATATTTTTATTGATTTTTTACAGAGAGGAAGGGAGAGGGACAGAGAGTTAGAAACATCCATGAGAAAGAAACATAGATCAGCCGCCTCCTGCACACCCCCTATTGGGGATGTGCCCGCAACCAAGGCCCATGCCCTTGACCGGAATTGAACCCGGGACCCTTTAGTCCACAGGCCGATGCTCTATCCACTGAGCCAAACCGGTTTTGGCGGAGTCTGTCTTTTAGACCACGGATCGCCATGGTGCCTTGGGCACTAGATGCTCAGACATGTTTGCTGATTCAGTGAAAGGTCTATCCTGGCTCCTGGGGCCCCTGACAGCCCTGAAAGACACAGCTGGTTCCCCATCTCCATGCTCCCCCCAACATGGGTGATCTTGGGAGGAAGCTCAGGTGAGCCCCCCTCCCCGTCCCCTCTTTCCCTGCCCCTTGTGCTCCATGCCTGTGGGTCTGGACACCTGGGGAGCCTCCAGTCCCTCTCCTAGTTAATGTCCAACGACAAGCCCAGGACTGGCATCGTGTAGACATTTCGGGGGGGAGAGGGGGACCTCCCAGTGGGGAGGGAGGCCAGACAAGTGGGACTGCACTGCCATTTTGTTAAGGGTCCCCCAGGGTCCTAGGGGTGTCGAACTCAATCAGAGAAGGGGCCAAAATCTAAAATCCAGCCTAAATCGCGGGCCGAATGGTTTACTAAACAGTCATAAACTGTCATTGTGATGGAAACGCAGCGGAGTGCAGTGATGACAGCGCGGTGCGGGCCACATTGCAAGGCCTGGCGGGACGGATTTGGCCCGAGGGCCTTGTGTTTGACACATGTGGGACAGTGCTGGAGGCCAGGAGCAGAGAGGGCCCTGCCCCAGGCCCTGCCCTGCCAGCCCCGGCGTGGGTCGGCTGAGCCTCCACGGCAGTTATGGGCCGTTGCTATCGCCCCTTATCTGGGGCTCCTGGCTCTTACACCACGTCCCTAACGGCCCCGGAGCCAGGGGCCCCCGCTGCTCGCTCCCCACACAGACGGTTGCTGGGTTTCCGTTGTTTGGGGAGGGAGTGAGGGGCTGTCTGCTTAATTAATCATTCTCAGGCCACCCTGGGAAACTCATTAAGCCACCTCCCGGGGCTGGGCGCAGGAACGCAGTTCTCAGAGTTGGAACTTCCTGGTCTGCCACGTCGGGGCCCATTTTCCCTTCCACTCATGGGCCCTCGCATGCGTGAGAGCACGTCTGTTGCAAGCGTGAGGGAGTGGGGGAGAGAGAGGAGCACTCGCCAGCGTGCCCTTGTGTCCATGATTGTGTGTGTGTGTTTGTGTTTCCTAGATTCTGCAAGGAACTTCCCCTGATTCTTCTTAATTACCAGCCTAGGAGAAATTCAAGATGCTTGGAGCAAAGGTCAAACTCCACCTGTTTTCCCTGCACTTCATTTTCTGGCAGTTCCCACAATAGCGCAGATAAGTAAAAGATTAAGGCAATCTTTTCTAATTAAAGTAATTTAAAAACGGCAATGATTGCACCTTTCATCTGAAAGGGAAAATATTTACTCATCCAAACTGCAGGCCCTTGAACACATTCAGGAGGTCTGTTTTGACAAACAGATCCTCCTCCTCTCCCCCCCAGCCCATTCTTTTCTGCTCCGGGACACACACACACACACACACACACACACACACACACACAAAGGCTGGTTTATTTAGCAAGAGCGGGCTTGACTGGGCACCCTGGAAGCTGGGGGAGGATGGAAGGGGGGCAGGTTTTGAGCAAATGGGTGCTTTTTTGTGGGTGTGGTCGGAGAGGGGCCCTTGGGATTTTGATTTGACCAATGGATGTTTTATTGTTGTTCCTTCCCCAAGGGCCCCCCACCCAGGGCTCCCCTGCCTCCCTCAGACAGCTCCACCCTGGTTAGGCCTCTTCCCTCTGAACTGCCTGGCACGGAGAGTCCAAAGTGGGGGAACTGGCTGGAGGTTTGGGTATAGCCTGCTGCCCATCCTTTCTCCAACGCATGTGTTAAGTTGCTGTCTTGCACACGGCTCTGTGCTTGCCATTCAAGTCCTTCGTCCGCTCTGAAGGGGTGCTGTGGGGGCCGGCGGCCCAGCCCCTACCCTCAAGAAATACAGAGCCTAACAAGCTTGAGCAAACCGCCCTTGGCTCACCCTGAAGACACCAGCCAGGGTGCAAGCTGCCTATTTCACTGAGTCCTGAGGCCAGTATCACCATCCAGCTTCCTGGCTTGACTTCACAAATTACTTTCCCTAACCAGGCAGTGCTCCCTGTGACATGGGACTGTGGGGACCGAGGTGCGCTGACATTCCAGGGCCGGGGCTCTCGGGGCTAGGGCCTTTGGGGAGTGGGAAGATGAAGCGACAGAGGTGTGACTGTCCAGTCCCATGGCCTGAGGGTGACCGCTCTCCTCCGGGTCCCCACTGCCAGGAGAGAGGACATGCTCTGGAGCCAGTGCAGCTAGAGCTTGAAGCGGCCCCAATGGGCTAATCCCACGTGCAGCTGCTCCCCTATCCTCAGAATATGGCATAAAGGAAAACCATGGAAAGCAGCCCCAGCAATGTTGAGCCCAGCTGCCCCCTGAGAAGGGCCTGGCTGCCTCCGCGTGCCCAGGGCAGGCGAGGCAGTGTCTTCAGCATGACCCACAGCCCACAGGTGTCCTCAGACAGCACGCGTGGGCAGATCGTCTCTGCAGGGAGCCTACCGCCCAGGTCGGCCGGGCAAGGAAGAGGGGTGGTGTGTGTACGTATGTGCACTTGTGTGTGTGCTGTGTGCCTGGCCTGTTTGTGGATGGGCTGACTTTGTACCCCGAACAACCTTGGTATCAGAGACTAGGGCTAGCCCTACAGAGTCCCCCCTGTTCCACAAGCTCACCAAGAACCAATCATTGGGATTCTTGACTCCTGCAAAGCCACCCCCAAACTTCCCTCTCTCCCAGTCTTGCCTCCCAGACAGCTCTCCCCGGGCCACCACTTCTCTGCCTGGCCCCCGGCCACAGCTCCCACTCCTGGAAAGCGGATGCACTGGCACATCGGAAGCAATGGTTCCCACAGCCCCTCTCACATCTCAGGGCCTGATTTGAACCTGACCCCAACTGGCCTCTTTTCTGCTGGTGGGAAGCACCAGGGCGTGAGGGGTGCTGGGGAGAGGGGCTAGGAGAAGCTATGAAGGCTTCTCTCTGAGGAGTATTGTCAACCTAAGTGTGCATACGTGCCCACCACGCAAAGGTGCAGGCAGCTGCAGGGACTCCAAAGCCATCCCCAGGATCCAGGTTGGGAACTTTGGGTCCCACAACCCCAACTGCCAGGGTTTGTCTCTGGGCCACCCCCACCCTGTCCGCCTTTCAACCTCATTCTAACCCCTCCCCCAGGAAGCGGCAGAGCCAGCCCCTCAGGCCCGGCCTGCGCCTGCAGGTGGCCCTCGGTAAGGCCGGCCAGCCAGAGCTCCCTCAGTGAATCGTGTTTCACCAGCCTATGCATTTGATGATTAAACTGCTCGGTGGGAACAGTCCCCAGAAGACTGGAATCCTTGTTGCAAAACAAATTTTCCCTCTGAACATAGCTATCTCTTGCTTTCTCTGCCTGCATTCTGACTTCTTCTTCTTCTTCTTCTCCTTCTTCTTCTTCTTCTTCTTCTTCTTCTTCTTCTTCTTCTTCTTCTTCTTCTTCTTCTTCTTCTTCTTCTTCTTCTTCTCCTTCTTCTTCTCCTCCTCCTCCTCCTCCTCCTCTTCCTTCTTCTTCTTCTTGTCTTTCTTGCATCCCAACAGCTTTTATCTTCTTCCTTTCCTCCCACTGAGACCCAAACAAACCTGCTGTAAACAAAGTTTCAGTCCACGCTCTTAAAGAGACAACACATGCTTGCTGATCTCCCATTCCTGCTCACTGACTGCCAGAGACGAGCGGTGTGGTTCCTGGGGGTGTTTCAAGCTGTTCAACACCAAGCGCCCTTGGTTTTGCCTCTCCTTCCCCACACCTCACGGCAAGACACAGAACAGGAGGGACCAGTGTAAGGGTTCACTATAGCAGAGGACCCCCGGCCGGTACTGGTGAGGTTGGCCAATGAGACTATTGTTTTCTTTTGTCTAGAAGATGATCTGAAAAAGGATTCTTTTCTTTTCAGGCATGATTTTTAAAAAAATAAAGAGATATTCATCTCAAACTCCCCTTCACCCTTACCACCAGCAAGTGAACCATCTCTGAAGAGGTAATGGCAAACTGGGAAAGTGTGATGGGAGGGCCAGATTCAGTGTACATTCAGCGTTCCTGGACTCTGTGACTTAAAGAGGTTCTGGTCTTCACTTGACTCGATTGCGTATAGCTGGGTTGGTGCGTTGAAGTGGGGGTAAGTGTGCATGCGTGTGTGTGTGTGTGTGTGTGTGTGTGTGTGTGTGTGTATGTGTGTTGCCCTGCACAGGGGTCTCCATAGCCCTGGGTATGTGCACAAGTGTCTGGATGGAAAAGACTGTCTGTCCTTGAGGGCAGGGCTGTTCTCATTTCCACCCCAAGGGGCCCTGCACAGGGAGGAAGGTGTCCAGGCCAGGGCCTGAGGTTCTCCATTTGTAACAGTTCCCTGAGGAGGCAGAACTGCTGTCCCCCAACCCGCATCTGAGGAGCAGGCCTGGGCGAGGTGGCCCTGGTCCCCTAACCCATGTAAAGGACCCCCTGTGCCATTTCCTTGGCCCCTGCTTCCAGGGCTGGCCTCCACCGGGTGCAGGCACCATCATCGAGGTGCAAGTGCTGCCGGTCCTACGCCAGAGAGCTCTGCGGAGCAGACACAACCAACGAAGCGGCTTTTCTCCTTTAAGAGAAGACATTCCTCAGCCGGACGGTTGCCTCCCGGCTCTCTCCCACTCCACTCGGAAGCCAGGCAGAAAATATGCCTGATGGGCAGGATTATGGGATTAGTCAGCTCTCCCAAAACAGGCCCAGAGGCTCTGGGTCCGAAATGAGTTTTGGTCTGAGGCCTTCCCTGTGATTAGTGACAGCTGTGACCACCGGCCAGCCCTCCTCCTCTCCTGGCCCCGTCTCTTCCCCGAGTGCTGATAACTCAACTGTTACCTTAATCACAGGCCCAGATGTTTAGGGGAAACGTGAGCCCTGTGGTTCAGTGACCCCAGGCCCATGGAGGAAGGAATTACTGATTGGACCAAGGATTTGGCTTTGCCAACCCCTCCTTTCCACCTACACTCCCCCCCCCCCCCCCCGGCCAGAGAGCAGCCCCCAGAGGCCATCCTGTGCTGGATGGGCCAAGGGGGTGGGGAGCTATTAGGTGATGGTCTGTAATCTGTCCAGCTCCTGTCTCAGGTTCCTGCCAGCCCCCTGCTCCTACTGGGCCTCTGGGCCCAGCTCCCAGGGCCCCCCTTCCAGGCTGGGACCGGCTGGGCACCATGGCCCTCTTTGCCCTGGGCCTGCCCTGCGTCTCAGTCAGTTTGTGAGCTGACCGCTCCAGTTCCAGAGCTGGTGTTTTCTGGGAAAGGAGCTGCTGATGACCAGTCAGCTGAGGCCACCAAGCAGGAACAGTGGGACGTGCGAGGATGTCCCTGAGCACAGGTCCAGGGCTTGGCTAGAAGTCAGGAGGTGCCTCATCGTTCCCTGCGTGGGCCCAGCGGCCTTATCGGCTGTTAGAAGTTCCTTGCAGATAAAGCATACACTCACAGCCTGTATCCCTATAGGCCATGCTCTCCTTGGACCTTATTTTTTATTTTTTTCCGGGTAAAGGATGAAATTTTGTTTATTTTCTAGAGCCAGCATGGTCCTCTTTTCATCCCTTTAGCTCCTCAAAAATTTTTGGTGGATCTGACCTGGTAGCTGTCTGGAAATGAGATGCTGCTGCCATGTGACAGCCACGGGTGGGGGGAGAGGGGGGGGGGGGCTGCCTGGCCTTGTCTCCGCTGGGCTGTTCCATTCCAGGCCACACCCAGTATCCCGAGACCAGGACGTGCTCCAGAGCACGGCAGGACCAGGGGCTGAGTCAGCGGAGCCCAGAGCTCTGCTGATGCTGACCCCAGACCGCATGGGAACTGGGGTCAAGGCTGAGCCCCCGGTCCACTGGGCGCCCGTGAGTGCCGGCTGGGACGTAGAAAATGTGTTTGTGCCCGTAGCACCCAGTTGGTGCTGGAGACGGAGTGGCATGTGCTGGCGTGTTCTGGCCTCCGGGCTGCAAGCTGTTTATTTGAACAATTAAGAACACGACTTCAGCTGAACCACAAAATCAGACGGAAACCTTTATCTCGGGTGGCAGGCTCTTGGTTTCCTCCTCTGCCCTTGCAGGCTGGCCAGTGGGGCACGTTGGACCGGATGTTCTGGAAGTGATTCCAGTGGCTGTGGCCTCGGAGGGACCAGCAAGCCTTCTTGGTTGTCGTTCATGCGGATGATGGGGATAGAAGGGGGGTGTTAGGAGGGGACCCAAGCTCATGAATCAGAGAGCCTAGGGCCTCGGGGGTCCCTTGAGGTGAGGGTGCGGCTTCTCCTCTCCTGCAGTTGGCGTGAGGCGCGGTATCTGCTGGACCATCTCCTGCTACATCAGAGATGACTGTCTCCAATTATCTCCATGTCTTCCTCCAGCCAAGAAACATGTGAGATCACGTCACCCGCCCCGACTCCAGCACCCTCAGTCCTCAGTCCTGGAGGTTCTTGGGGCTCTGGTACAATGAGGGGCTCATGGGTAGATAAGTCAGGTATTTGCTTATAACCCTCCTTGAAGTTTAAGCTTTCCCCCCAAACAAACCCAAGCCTCCCCCAGTAACTCCGGGAGGAGCTGGCGTGCCTCGGCCACAGCCGGTCATGGTTGGCCACTGAGTTGAGACATGTGGTCTCATGACCGGATGCCTGAGGGCTCTGTGTGGTGTGGCCACCATGGCCTCCCTCCCCAGCTGCTCTCCCTCACCCACAGCCCCCAAGGCGGGCCCACCCTGCTCACAGTCTTCCAGGGCCCCACCACATGTCCACTGGGACTCTGCAAACACTGATAGCCTTGTTTCTAGAACCTTGCCTTTTAAATCCTATATTTTACTCTATAAGTACTCATCCTTGTGGATCTCATCTCCCTAGATGCACGCTGTGAAAACTTCTTGGGGCAGGAATATCCTTGTCAGTCACAAGGCTCTCCTCTGCCCTCTGCCCCAGTTGAGGTCTGCGTTGAGGCTAATGAGTGATTTGGGCAGTCACCACCTTGGCTAATGATCCTTGTCACAGGGTGTGTGTTGGGGTGAGGGGTACTATGGGGGGGGGGGCACTGCAACACATCTGATCTGTCTTAGCTACCTTGGGATGCACCCCTCCCTCCAGACCCTCACCACGAGGATAGGGTGCAAGGGCCAAGCACTTGAGAGGCAAAAGGGTGATGTCTCCCTGTGGGAAGTACCTTCTCACACTGCCCAGTGTGGATTCCAGCAAAGGCCATGGAAGATGGGAATCTGGATGGAAACAGTCAATTTTTCAGTCTCTTTCCCCATTCTGGCTTGAATCCCAATTTTAAAAGAAGTGCAGCAAAGAAAATAAGCCTGCCTAGGGCTGAGCCAAGGGTGGGGGAAGTCGACAGTCCAGGGAGATGAAAATTAGACACCAGAACGAAGAATTCTGCATTGTTTCAAAACCAGTCAATTGCTTCCATATTCATGCAGGCTGGTCAAGAGACACAGACTCAGTAAGGTGGGGAAATAGGATAATAATGACAGAGCTGAGAAGAAGACTGGGGAGGACCATGGGTTGCCTGTCAGCTGAGTAGGCCCGCAGCTCCAGGCAGTGAGAGGGCATCCCCACCCCCCTGCCTGTCCCCTTCAGGACTGCTCTCCCAGCCCACCCTTCCACCCCTGCCTGGGCAGCTCCGAGGTTCTGACTGGGGGCAGGCCCTTTCGCCTTGTTGGCCCCTCATTGTGTCCCACTTTCTGGAGACTGGGGAGCTTTTTTAAGTTGCTAGCTGAGGGCTTTGGGAGAATGAGGGAGGCCTGCCTGAGAGTGGAGGCTGCATCTGGAAGTGGAGGACAGAGGGACGGGACTGAGGACTCTGGGCCTCTCTCCCTCTGAGAAGGTGACAAATGTAAGAGGGAAGGTGGCTCAGCATTTCTTAACATGTGACTTCACCCTCAGTTGACGACCTCTCCTCCCAACACCAGCCATGCTTCAGGGGAAGAGACCAGACAGCAGGGGCAGTGGGTAATAATCACGCCTGTTTACGGAGTGAGTGCCATGCCTCAGGCACTGGGCTTCATGCTCCACGGTTATTTTAGTTATTTTAGGGTGTCACCAAGACAGCCTCCCAAGGTGGGAATTGTTCCCCTTCTGCAGAAGAGTGACCATCTCAGGCCAAGGAGCTTGCTTAAGGCCACACAGTTCTTAACTGGAAGAGCAGGGGCCTTGCTCTTCATTCCTGTTACCAACTTGGCCATGACCCTAGCGGGGAGCGGCCTGCCCCACAGAGTCCCTGTCCAGGGTGGGCTGGGATGGTAGACTGTGGCGGAGCCTTGCCTCGCTCTCTCTCAGGCTGTGTGGCTCTGGAGGCCGCTCTGGCTCCCTTTAGGACACAGTGCCGCTCCCACAGAACCCAGCACATGCGCTCATCATCTGGGCAGGCCTGGCTCCTCACCAGAGCTGTGGACGTGCCTGGGTGTTGGGACCAGAAGGAGGCATTGAATGGACAAGTTGGAATATGTTTGTGAGCAGTAACTCTCCCCAGTTCCTGGGGCCATTTTCCATCATAAAACCGAACAGTTTGACTGTGCAGATCCCCAGTGCAAGAGCCACGTCCAGGCAACAAGGTTTGTGGGGCCTGGGTCTGCAAGGAGCTGAACTCTCAATGGAGGCCATAAGTCCTCACCCACCTCCTCCCTCCTACCCTCACCGTGCTTGGCATGGAGGGTCCTGCCTTCCTCCTAAGCCTCATTCCGTTTTCTGGGGCAAGCACTTCCCTGATCATCCTTCGGCCACTGAGCTGGTTGCTTCCTTCTCCTTGGTAGACCGTAGCCTTAAAGACTTGGCTGAAATCCATTGCCCACAGCGCCCGAGGGTACATGCCACTGTCCAACATGGGAAGAGGGAATCGCTGTCTTGGTCCCAGTTCAGGAGTCTGACTAGCCTCTCTTGGGGAGGGGTAGGAGCAGGGGCAGGGGTCGTGTTAGACAGAATTATTGCTGGGGGTGCTATGAGAGAGGATATGAATTTAGTAGGGGATCATGCTACAGACTGTATGTAAGTTGGTCCCCAATATCAGTTTCCCCACCTTTCTTTTCTTTCCCCCTGCAAAAAGCTTTGTTTCTTTTTGGTCCAATGCATGGGAGAGGGCTCCATGGTAGTTAAAGGAATGGTTAATGGTTTCAGGGAGAGGCTTAGCTGAAAGCCAGATACCAGGGGAATTCAGAGGGACCCACTCACAGGCCTCTGGACTCTAAAGGCTCCTAGTTGTGCTTGAGGGTGAGCCTGTTGAAGAGATGATTGCCCAGCCCAGCCCAGCCTGGGAGCGGCAGCCTGTGGAGGTTAGTCATCTTCTTGATGAGTTTTACCTCCTCATCCAGGAAGTGGTTCTCCAGGAAGTCTCGTAGACGAGAGTGCAGTAGAACCCAGTGCCTGCAGCTCCAAAAGGATCTGCTTCAGGTTCCTCTCCAAGGTCATGGCAGTTTCCATGGCGTCCTAAGTTTTGCCCCATTCCTCTTGAGAAGGCTTCAGCATAATCTGAGAGGATGCTGCTACCGCGCTGGTTTTGCATCTTACACTGTTAAAGCAAGAGACAGATCCGGGGCCATGGGCGGCACTGTTTCCCCATCTTTCTTAGTTAAAGAACTCCCAATATTTGCTGTCTTAAATAAAGACTAATGTCCTTTTTCTTCTCCTCTTCCTCTTCCTTACTCTTTCCCAACCTCCCTTGCAGCTGGATGTGGTCATGTGACTAAATCCTTGCCAAGGTCTGGTTAAAGGGTAGGGAATACCCTTTTTTGCTTTTTCCTAGTAGCTGGACTCTGGAGCCAGACTTAGTTGAAATCCTGGCCTTGACACCTAATTGTGTGAACTTGGGAAAATTACTTAATCCTTTTTTTTGCCGTAGTTTTCTTAGCAATAAAATGGGAGTAAAAGTAATATTGCTATAGTAAGGCTATTGTGAGGATATCACGGAGAGTCATTATTCCGAGAGTCGTTAGAATGGCTTCTGGCACATGGTGTGTGCTCCTTAAGTATGACTCTGATGAAAAAGATGGTGATGATGATGGAGAAGAGGACGTATAGGTTAGAGTTTGAGTGCCATATTGGGTGAAGAGGTAGAGCCATATGTTTAGGGTGGCCTGGACCGTTAATGGTTGTTGAGCTAAAACCAGCCTCACGGGCTTGCCTCCTGACTTTGTTTATAGAAGAGAAAAATAAACTCCCACCTTGGTTATGTGGGGTTTTCAGTTACTTGCAGCCTAACCTAATCCTAAATGATACAAGGCCTTGGAGGTCCAGCATGCACCCCTGTTCACTATGTCATGTTGTAGTCCCTTGAGACCATGTCTTCTTGTGCCAAATTAGGTTGTACATTTCTTTAAGACTGGGTAGCCTGGCTGGCATGGCTCAGTGGTTGAGCGTTGACCTATGAATCAGGAGATCACAGTTCCATTCCCAGTCAGGGCACTTGCCCAGGTTTCGAGCTCGATCCCTAATAGGGGGTATGCAGGAGGCAACTGAGCAATGATACTCTTTCATCTTGATGTTTTGATCTCTTTCTCCCTCTCCCTTCCTCTCTGAAATAAATTTAAAGAAATATTTTTTAAAAGACAGAATAGCATTCCACTTTCGTCTTTCATATTTCTTTAAAAATCCTGCTCACCCTAGGGGCTCAGCAAGTAAGTATTGAATGAATGAATGAATGAATGAATGATGCTAAAAATTGTTCTTCTGGTTAGGTAGATGCTATCCATATTCTGAAACATCCAAAGGATTCTTTGTGTTGGCAGGTAGAAGAAAATTGGTGATAATAATAGAACAGTGTTTATCTAGCACAATGCCTAATGGTCTAAATACTTCAAGTGCATTATATTTAACCGTCATGACAACCCTATGAAATAAGTACTCTCATCAGCCTCTTTTTACAAATGAGGAAACTGGGCTTCAGAGAAGTGGAGGTTAAGGTTTCAGATCCAGGCAGTAGAGCCAGGACTCAAAGTCGGGCAGTCTGAGTCCAGAGCCTAGGGTCTTAACAGTTTTGCTATGAAGCTTTCTCCGGGGACTTCTCCTGTGGGCCCTTGGGAAGGGAGATTGAAATCACAGAGAACCTGTTCAGGCCAGCCCAAAACACACTGCTTCAGGGTCACCCTGCTTTTCTTTTCACTCTGGAGGTTTGTTTGAAGGGCTGAGCTTCAGGTACACTGAAGGGGAGATGTCAGGGTTTCCCTGAGGGATGAAGATTCACGTAGGCCTTGACCCCCTGGACCAACCCAATCTCTTTCCTCAGTGCTGCCATTTTTGTGGAGATGACTAGCAGCTGATCCAACTGGCTAATCCTTGGCAAAATGGTGATAGAGGCAGATTGTCTTTGTCTCACTCTTTCCTGCCTGTTAAGCATCTGATGTTCTATAAGGGCCTTTACTTGTTATCTTAGCAAGGAAAGCTTCATTTGGAAAGATAAAAATAATGAAAAATTTAGTCCCGTCCCTCCAAATGAAAATTTTATGGTGAAATTTTAGGCAACAAAGATTCTGGGGTTGGAGAGCATCCTGCTGCCTCTCAAATCACTATTGTCTGTCGACTTCTCCTTCTTCTCCTTTCCCTTCCTCTCCTTTTCTCCCTTATCTTTTTCCTCTGCCTCTCCTTCTCTTCCTTTTTCTTTTTAAATCATTTGCATCCACCTCTCTTCTTCCCCACCTCAGGCCCTGCATGTCCTTCATGGCCCACTTTCAGTCCCCTGGTCCAGAAGCTTTTTCTGATTATTATCTCACACGTTGGCCATCCTGCCACCTGGCCATCCCTGGCTCAGGGCTCTCATGGCACTTCCAGCCTGGGCTGCATGCTATGGCACCTCTTCAATTCCTGGGCCAATTCCTCAACTGCTGCCTATGTCTTTGGATTTCTTAAGGTGTTTGTTCTCAGAGGACCAAGGCCACATTGAATTGCCGGGGATGTTGCTACAGGAGTTTCTACTTTGGGAAGTCGTTTTGGCCTCCACGACTTCTTAAGGCTCTTTTCTGCCCTAAGATTTAAAGATTTTTCTCCTCTTTCTCTTATTTCCCCTAAGGTTCCTGATTCAGTGTTGGGTAATGCAGGTGCTAAGGAAGGATTCTTGAGCTAAGTCTTCCTCTCCTTGGAAGCAAGTGTGAAGGGCCATTGAGGCAACAGTAGAAAAGCTCTTCTGTTTTTAAAGATCTCCTGACAAGGAGGCCAAGTGCTTTCAGGGTTTGGGGAGCAGCACTTTTTTGAGGCCACTATGTTACCTGTTCTTGCCTGTGCTCTAATGGACGCCCTGGCGCCTCCTTTGGCCTGGTTAGCATCCATGATCCTCTGGTCCAGTCTCTGGGCTGGAAACCACAGCTGGCCCTTCCTGAAATGACTCAACATCCAACTTGGACTCAGCTCCAGCTGGCTTCAGGCGGCCAGTCTCACAGGACCAGGCCAGGACCACAGCGTTCCCAGCTTTTCTCAGAAAAATCCTGCTGCTGACCAGGGACGCCATGCCAGAAAGTCTGCAAAATGCAAGCGCAAGCACTTTCAAGCTGTAGCTTCATGTCTCCTGTCCCCGCGCCCTTGTTCCACCGAGCTCCAGGATGCCCAGAGAGGACACATGTTTCTCCCTGTGACCAGGGGACTCAGATCTACCTTTTAGGATGTGGTTGGGAGAGGGAGGTGCAGCCCTTGAGTTGGAGCCCTGGAGAGCATCCTGGACCCTTGGCCCCAATGCCCCTGGGAAACACGGCCACTCAATTCTAGACAAAGCAAGAGGAGGTATCAGGACCTGGGTTTGGATTTGCACTGTGACCTGGTGTGCAAAGACCCTTTGGCATTCCAGGGGATGGCAACCATGTTCCCAGCATTCAACTCGGGACCTTCCTGTCTGTCTCCCTCCTTCCCCCAACACTCTGGTCCACAGGGAAAAATGAAGACTGAAGGCACAGGAGGAAATAGCGACCCATTTCTTTACATTTCCTTGAGACCCCATGGACTTTGCATCTTGCCAAGCCCGAGTTATTCCTTCCTGAGCACATTGAATCCACTGCCTGGCATGTGTCCTTGATGTCCTAACCCTGTTCACATCCTCCCCATCCTTCAAGGTGTGGCTCAATCCTGCCTCCACCTCCTCCCTTCCCTACCACAGAGTCCTCAGGGACCTCTTTTTCTCCTTTGAGCTCTTAACTCTTGGCATCTGCACCACTCTTGTGTGGCATTAATCCACATTCAACATTGTGATATTGTTTATTGTCTCATGTGGCTAGGAAGTGTTTTTGCGTGTTCATTTTCCATCCACTTTCCACACACTTGAAACCAGCTCTGTCCAATAGAAATATAATATGAGCTACATAAGGAATTTTTAATTTCCCAGTAGTCCCATTAAAAAAGTACAAAGAAACAGTCAAAAGTAGTTTTAATAATATATTTTATTGAACCCAATATATCACAAATACATGAAATAAAAACATTATTAATGGGATCATTTACATTTTGGGGGTACAAAGTCTTCAAAATCTGGTATGTATTTTACACTTACAGCACATGTCAATTTGGCTGCTAAATTTTCATAGAAAACTCTTTATCCATATTTATATTTTATAATGACCTCTCCTTTTGCTCTGTCTGATAAATATTGGACCAGAGCCTCTTCTTGGCATTTCCAAGATGGAACCATACAACCAAGGGATTTCTGGGAATTGTAGTTAGTTCTCTGCTTCTTTCAGTGCCCCAGAGGAAACCTTGGAAAGAGGTAGTGTGGTGTTGAGTCGACAACAGATGATCAGGTATCCATCATTTTCTGGATGAATGCTCCTAGGAGTAAGTGGGAGGAGTTGCCATGTGGGAAGAACAGTAGAAGCAGAGTTCACATGGGGAGAGAAAGCAGTAAACAGAGCAGAGACCCTGATAAGCCAAGAAGAAGGGAATCTGTGGTGGTGGTGGTAGGGGAATCAGAGAAGGAGATGGACAGAGGAGAACAATGGGTTTTGGTGGGGCCCCTAAAATGTTCTGGGCACTCAAATGCACCAGGGTCATCAGGTGGCCAGGCCCACACCTAGTGACACCCCAGCAGGGGAAGATACGTACTCACAGTTGTTCCTCACCCCAACTCTGGGTGCTAAGGTTTGCTGGGACAAGGTGGTTGCTCCCAATGTCTCAAACTCTGTAAACTCAGAGGCCATAGGAACCCCACCTCCTCCAGGAAGGCTTTCCAGTCAACTCCCTTCAACCTGACCCCTTTATTTGGACACTTGCTCAAATGTATATGGCTTGTTCAGTTTTGCATGTGCTGTATTACCCCATCTAGCCTTTTGGAGTCGGAGGCCAAACTTGTCTTCTAAATCCCACACAACCCTTAAAAGAGCTCCCCACAACCCACACCTGGGCTGGAAAGAGCTGAAGAAGGGGCCAAGGAAAGATCTGTAGGCATTAGCAAAGCCACTGAAGATGTTCCTGTCACCACAGGTAGAGCTCTAGAACAGGGGCAAACGTCCATGTAGGGCCACTTTCCTTCACACCAAAGGGCAGCCAACCTGAATGAGGGACCTGGAGGAGTAAACTTTGCTAAAGGAAATCAGAGATCAATTGGAATCAACCTTCAGATCATCGGAAGGAGTAAAACACAGTGTGTGGGGGGCTGGGGTGGGAGGGGGGGGCGCATCCTGGTTGCTATGGCACTAAGGGCATTGGGCCACACCCACCAAGGCTGGTCTGAAACAGCCATGAGGCTTTGAAAGGAAACTCAGATAAACACCAAGTCCTCTGGGAGAGGCCTCCCACAGCATTAGAACAGTGGCCAAATAATGAGGAGACCCCCAACTGAACACACCAGCTTCTGACTGATGGATGACCAGTTACCTCTCTTTCCAGGCTCTAACTCCAGAAATTGGAGGTACCTAACGACCCTTCTGTTCTTTCTTAAGGACTTTAGGGCTAGGCTGAATTTATGGCCTATTGCCCATCTAGTTCAATGCCAATCATCTTATAGATGAGAAAACCAACATGAATTCAGGTCAGGTTGGAGGTAGGGTCTAGTTTCCTGGCTCCTCCTCAAAGGTTATTCCTTCTTCTCCACCTTTCTCATGGTCCTTCCTACTAGTCTCACATCAAATATTCTCTTTTGTCCTCCATGAGGATGAGGGCATTTTTGTGTGTGTGTGTATTTCATCTTCTGAAGAGATAGTGTTTTCCACACATTATTGATTTTAGCAGCATCAGAGCAAGCTTTGAGTATCTATTGCATCTGAGGATCTTATGGTTGGTCAAATTCCATCTAGTGATCTGGAGGGGAGTACCCATCGGATATAAAATTGGACCCCATGGACCCGTTGTCCCATCCAAAGTCAGATGGTGCTATTTGAAGCAATGAAATAGTGTTGACTTGACAAGGCTTGTCCCAGAAGACTATCTCCTCACTCCAGGCTCCCAGGACTTTGTGCTTGCAATTCAAGTGTCTGGCACCAGATGGCAGTGTTGTGCAGTTATGAATTTTAGACAACTGGCTGTTCTGAGAAAGGTTTTACATTTCATTCATTCCTTCATTCAGTCATTCAGAAAGTATTTGCTGAGTGCTTACAATTTTCCAAGTACTTTCTAGGTACTTGGGATACAGTAGTAAACTAGACACACAAAGCTGTGCCCTCTTGTGTAGGGAGATGATGAATAAATGAGAAAAGCATTTAGTGTATCAGATGATAATAGAGGGGGGGGGGGAGCAGAGGAAGAAAAAAAGAAGGGCTTGGATGGGGGATGTTGTGAAGCTAAAGGGTAGATCATAGATTATAAGATTGTAGAAATTAATACGGAGGATTTAGGCAGTGGGTGAATGATAGAAACAGAAAATGTTTGCATAGAAGAAGGCTTTAGATGGGGTTGTTATATTCAATACATGGGGATACCAAAGCTCAGAGAGAGAGAGAGAGAGACAGTGACCAGCCCAGGGTGAAACATCTGGAGGGCAGAGGCTGGCAGCCTTGAGTTCCAGCTCACCCCATCTGTCCTAGCTGTCCCCATCTCCTCTCAAATCCCACGTTGGTCCTATCAGAGACCCTCCTTCGGTTTGGCAGAGACTATGAACTCACCAAATGCTGCTTGCTTTTCTTCTTGGCACATTTTTCAGCCTACCGTGCAGTTACAGCATTCTGGCCAATGATGTTGTGGGGAGTGATAGACCCCAATCCCAGGCATGGCCCCTAAAGACTCCCTGTATGATCTTTTATGCACTCCCTCTTTCTCCATCTGTGTGACTAGAAACACAGGACTCAGAGCCCTAGAGAATGAGAAAGTCATTAAGGGGAGGGAGGCTTGGTCCCTGAATACAGAGCACTCCATCGCCCTGCTTTGGATTGTGATAGAGCGAGACTGGTATGTTATGTCATTACTAGAGGCACAGTGCATGAAAATTCATGCACTGAAGTGTGTGTGTGGGGGGGAGGGAGGTCCCTCAGAGCGACCTGCCCCCTTTCACAGTATGGGAGCCCTCAGGGGCAGGAGGCAACCTGGAGATCAGGGGAAGGCGACAGCCCCATTATACCTCTGCTGCTGCCACTGCTGGCAGCGTAAGCTCGAGTGGCCTGGGCGGCTGGGCAGCTGCCATCTGTGGCTTGTCTGTGCCTTGGGCCAGCCCTGGGGGAGTAGGGGCTGAGGAGATTGGGAGATTCCAGAGGCAGGCACACAGCTGGGCCCGACCTTGCCACATGCTTACTGCCTGGGTGGGGCTGAGGGGACTGGGTGCTGCCATCTTGTGGCTGAGGGTGCCACCGTCCTTAAGGGCATGGGAAGTCAATTAGAATATTCACTCCTTATCTTTGGGACTGCTTGAGGGCCAATTAACATATTCCCTCTTTATTAGATAGGATGATTTGGGGGTTGTTTGTTACAGCAGCTAATCCTAATTATTACTGAACTAAACACATGTCCCACCAGCCTTAGCTCCCTGCACTCTCTGTAGGGGACACCTGCTGTTTCTGACTGCCTGTGCACAACCCTCTCTTTGCTTAGCCATAGCTTCTTGGTGAAGCTGTTTCTTATGGGTCTCCCCACTAGCACCCAGAGTAGGGCATGTGATCCAAGTGGCCATTCTGCATACATAATCTTCCTGGCCAGGTGACTGGTTCAAGGGTAGGTACATAATATGATGAGGGTCTTGCTTAAGGTTCAGGCCCTGGATGGTGGAAAGAAGCTTTCGTCCTCTGACATATGGAGTGATGAGGACCAAGAGAACTTGGAGCTGCTGGAGCCATTGTCCAGGGAGAAACTCCGACTCTACCACCTCATTCCAATCACGCCTGCAGCCAGGCCTACCTTCTGTTTGCCTGGTTACAGGAGCCAATTGTCTGTTTAATTAAAAGAAAAATTGATCCCGTTTGGATTTCTGTCACTTAGCACAGAAAGAGTTCTGATTAATAAGTTATTATTGAACTCAGATGTATTGAGACCGAGTGCTCATGTTCTGAGCCAGGGACTGCGATCGAATGGTGAGCAAATTAGTAGCCACTAGGACCTCCTGTCCTCAAATATATGTGGCAGGTTGGCTCGAGGCCAATGTCAGGTAACAGAACAATCTGTTCAAGAGTCGGGACTCATTTTCCACTTCTTCGGCGGCCGGCTTATCAAGATGCAAAAGGAAATATGTGCCTTTTCCTGTACCCTCTGGAAAGCCAGGCTTTTTGCGTTCTTGAGGTTTGAGCTTTCCTTATCACCACGAGGGAAGTAACAGTTTTTGGTCTGTGTTTCCGGCCAAATGGGGAAGTTGCCAGGCTGGAGTGGGCTGCCCTGAGATTGGAGGGCCTGGGCCCATCTGGTGGTTAAGTGGGGTTTGTGTCAGAAGGGCCAGGAATGGGGCACAGCCTTTGGCGGTTGTGGAACCTCTTGGACAGAAAAGGAGAAATGTTGATTCTGTGGGGCCAAGAGCATGGACTCCCAAGATCAGTCCCCATAGAGTTACTGGAGGGGGACAGGGGCTGTTCTGGGCCTGTGAGAACTGGAGCCCAGGTGCCGAGGCTCAGGAACCTTGAGAAAGCTCCAGGGGCAAGTCTGCCTCAGACTAGAGCACATGTGTCAAACACAAGGCCAGCAGGCCAAATCCGTCCCGCCAGGCCTTGCAATGTGGCCCGCACTGCGCTGTCATCACTGCACTCCGCTGCGTTTCCATCACAATGACAGTTTATGACTGTTCAGTAAACCATTCGGCCCGCGATTTAGGCTGGATTTTAGATTTTGGCCCCTTCTCTGATTGAGTTCGACACCCCTAGCTAGAGGGACATAGACCATGTGGGCAGCACTGGGACAACCGTGGGTAGATAAGGAAGCCTCTTCTAGCTATTTCCATGGGGCAAAGTCCAGAGTCCTCCTACAACTTTATTCAGCAACTTTCTATAACTTTGACAAATGCACATGTTAGCTAGATGTCCTTTAACTTGGGAAACTTTAAAACATAACCTTTCTTGAATCCTAAACTTAATGGAGTGGTTAATGTCTGTATATGTTTAATTACAAATTGTTTCAAACTAAGAAAGGTAAATCGGAGCTCCAGGCATCTACATAAAGGGGAATCCGACCAATTCCTGGCCACCTTGTCTGATCCTCAAGTACTTTCTAACACATCATGCTAACTGACCACCCAAGAGCCATTCTCAACTCCCTTCTCCCTGGTCCTTTTCTACTCCCAAAGGTTGAAAAGGTGACACTTTCTCAGACTCCTTTGTGGTTTGAAATGGTCACATATTCTGGCTGACAAGCTCCAAATGGTCATGTATAACCCAGTTCTGGCCGATGGGATGTAAGAAACATTTGCTGGGAGTAGTTTGGGTTGTGGGGGGTTTGAGGAATGGGATGGGAAAGCTTCCAAGAAAGATACTTTTCATTCCCCATCAAGTAAGAAAAGCACATAAAGAGAGCTCTTTCCAAGTTGACGATCATCCTTAAGAAGATGTGATCTCTGAAGCTGTGGCAGCCACATTGCAATCATAAGGGGGGCAACAGAGAGAATCTGGATGCTGACTCTGGCAAAGCCAGCGTGCTAACTGCCCACCACTAGACTTCTTAGTAAACAGCATGCCTTATGGGGTACGCCCATCTTAGTCAGGATTTCTGTTACTTGCAGAGAAACACTGATAGGCCCTGTGAAAATGTCTTTAGTATTCAGAGACTAAAGAGGTTAGGGACTTGCCCAGGTGTCCTGATGTGGAAGGACAAGCTACCTCTGGGGGTGGCTGAGCAAAGAATGGGCCCAGCTGTGGCTAAGAAGGAATGGCTGGGGTAGAAGTGGAGCATCTGGAACGCCAGGAGAGGAGTAGGGAGCCCCTGCAAGGTCCTGAGCAGGAGGGAGAGGTCGTCAGAAGAGGCCCAGGGAAGGTCTGGCGGGTGAAACAACAAAGGGCCGCCTCCCTCCAGCAGGGACTTCCTTGAGGCTGTCTCCAGAGCGCCTGCAGGAAGGAAGGAAAGGCAGTGGCTGGGATTCAATGTAGACTGAAGGGACCTAAGTTTAGATCAGACATCCAGGGAGATGCTAGGAAATCCACTCACAATTCTCTCTCTCTCTCTCTCTCTCTCTCTCTCTCTCTCTCTCTCTCTCTCTCTCTCTCTCTCACGCTTTGCCCTACAGAGGCACATCCAACTACAGTGTCTACTTGTATGTGACCCCACCAGCAGTCCTTCGTGTCTGGAAGGGGTGAGAACATTCCCTTACAGGCGAGGCCACCACGGCACAAAGCCACACAGTGGAATAAAGGCCAGAAGCCTGGTCTCATGGGCCCTGGTCTCAGCTGTCTCTGGGAGGGGGAAAAAGTAGCCCAGATTTGTACCATTTGTTGGTTTCCATGGTGTAAGTGCTTCCACCGTGGCTGATGTTGCCAACATTTAAACAACTTTCTTGCAAAATTGCTGACATTAACAGTCGGCTCTTGGAACCCATAGGGGCCTGCTGGCAATGGCCCCTGCCCCCCCCCCCCCCCATTTGCTGTCTCTGTTCAGGCCCACAGGCCCCTCCTTCCTTCTGGTGGCAGGCCTGCCTGTCCCTGTCTCGCTCTGGCCCTGGCTGTGGCGTTCCAGCTCTTGGCCTCACAACGCGATGCTGCCCTGTGTCCCTGACCTCATCTCTGGTTTGCTGTCTCTGCTTTCCCCTAGTCCTGACCCCACATTCCTGCCTCTGAAGCTCTTGGTAACTCGCTGGATGGCTTGTTGTGGGACCTCTTCCCTCCTTTCTCCGGCCACAGCTGCTCCTTGTCATCGCCAGGCAGCCTGATGGGCCCTCTGACTGGAGAGGGGCTGTCTAGATGGTTGCAGATAAAAAAGCCCTGGGAACTCACTCTGCATGTCTTTCATGTTCCAAATGTCACACTCTTCCCTCACAGGGCTGAGCCCTCCAAAGCCTGGATTCCTACTTGTCTTCTTAAGTGTGACCCTCTGCCCTGTCTGCATTGGCTTCCTGCTCTCTCTCCTTCACTGAACAAAAAAAGACATATCCCAAGTGGACCCACAGCTCCCCCACGTTGGACCCACAGCTTCGTCCAACCCTGACTTTGGATCTATCTCAAAACCCACTCCTCTCTGCTCTCTGCCTTTATGAAGGTTTGTCCTCATTCCAAGACCTAATCTTAACCACAACTACCGAAGCTTAGGGTCTCTCCCAGTCTCATCCCTGAAGTCCTACCGCACTTCCAGCAGAGCTTCCCAGCAAGCTACTTCCTCCAGAATCTTCCCTGATCTCCTTCCCTCCTCCTCCAGGGCTGGCTGTCATCTTTCTGCATCCCAGGCAAACCTTGGTTGCAACCCTCCCACTGTGACATAGCCATTTACTTGCTGGTCTTTCCCTTCAGGCAATGTTTTTTTGGGGAGAATGAACAATGAACAACGTCACTCTGCCTTGGGGCCTAACACGGTACCTGGCACAGGGTAGGCACCTATAAACATAGGTCGCTTTGGTGACTCTTGCAGTCCTTTCTCTTGTGACCTGTCTTGTTCTTCAAGGCTCCTCCCATGAAGTGGCTTCAAGCAGGTCTTACAGCTGGGACAATCGAAGGAGGGGAGTGGGGTGTGTGTGCAGAATCAGGTGTGGCCTCGTGTTTCTCTGGACACAGCCAGCTGTTGACTGAGGCATCTCAAGAGGCAGTCAAGTGTAAGAGGAAGGTTTCTTTCACGCTCACGAAAAAAGCATGATGATGAAGACCCTTGGAGAAGCAGGGGGCCATGTGCCCCCTGTGGAAGCTGGTGGCAGAATAGGAGAGCCAAGAGCCGGGCAGGCCGGTTCCCAAATGGCCAGCCCTATTCTGGAGAGGCCGTATGCAATGCTGAACCCATTCCCAAAAGTGGGACAAGCGCACTGCTCCCTGCCCTTCCCTCCTTCCCCCCTCCGGCCTGCCTCCTGAGCAGGGAGCACAGACTCCGGCTCCCAGCTGGATCTCCATGAGCAGAAATGTTCTTTTGGTTTTCCTGTTGGAACCCCACGAGCAGGAATGTTCTGGTGGTTTTCCTGTTGGAATCCTCGGGGCAGGAATGTTCTCGTGGGTTTCCTGTTGGAATTCCATGAAAAGCGCTTTCATTCTTCCAGCCTCATTGCCCCTGAAGATCCTGGGGCACGGGACCCTGGGGCAGTCCCAAGTGCAGCCCCAATAGGCTTGGGCCCTCTAATTCGTGTGGACACGTCCCAGAGAAGGCCTCTTCGGCCACGTAAGGTGCTGCTGCTGAGGCTTCTGAGCTAAGGACGCTGTGGTCATGCTACCAAGAGCTTCCACTGGAAGGCGGCCCGCCCTGCTCTGGAGGGACGAGATAGGTTGGGGTCCTGCTGAGATGGAGCCACACCGCCTGGACCTGGATCCTCGCTGCTTAGCAACCAACCAGAGAATTACTGAAACTCTCTGAACCTCAGTTTCCCCTCTGGATGGTAATCTATGCCATAGTGTTGTTGTCAGGGGCAGGGGCATACATGAGATTCCTCTCCCCGTCTTCTTTCATCAGGCCCAGGCCCAGGTCACAAGCCACCTCCACACAATGGCATGGTCCAGCCACCCCACGCCTTTGCTGAGCAGAACCTCTCCTTTGCCTCCACAACTCCCTGTTTCAGGGCCCCTTTCTGCCCCCAGCAGCTCAGGCTCAGTGTCTAAGTCACAGGCCGGTTCTCCTGGGCCCCACCTCCAGCCCCACCCATCTGCAGCTGAGGGGCCTTCTCTAGACCATGGGTGTTTGAGGGAAAAGGCCAGAGCAGATTGTGTCCAAACTGGGTCCAGTTGGTGTACCTAACCTTACTGAGGCTCAGCTCCTGGGACTTTGGCTCCATGATTGTTCCACTGGGCCCATGTCTATTAGCTGCCCTATCTATCCCCCTCCTCTTCCTTCTCTCTCTCTCTCTTTCTCTCTCTCTCTCTCTCTCTCTCTCTCTCTCTCTCTCTCTCTCTCTCTTTCCCTCTCTCTCTCTCTCTTTCTCAGTATCTATTTTTATGACTGATTTTAAGAGGAAAGGAGAGGGAGAGGGAGATAGAAACATCAATGATGATGAGAGAATCATTGATCTGCTGCCTCCTGCATGCCCCGCACTGGGGATGGAGCTCACATCCTGCGCATGTGTCCTGACCTTGCCCTTGACTTTCTGGTTCATAGGTCGACACTCAACCACTGAGCTATGCTAACTGGGCTGCCTTCTCCTTCTTTATACTCTGCCTCTTCCTCCTATTCCTACTCCTCCTCATCCCATACATCCCAGCCATGTTCGGTGTCCCAGGCACTTACTTCCTTCCTCTCCAGAACAGCCGTCTCATTCACTGTGCTGCCTGGATGTTCTGGAAGGGCCAGCCTCTTGGTTTTTATCTGTTTTGCATGCACACATTCACCAGATTCTGCTGAAAGCCAGCTTTCAGTCTGCCAGCTCATACACACCCCCTCTTGCATTATTTCACCATCCACAAAAGGAATGGTCAGAATGTTAACTAAATGGTTACATATGTGCCATTGTCTCACTGAACCCACCACCTGTAAAAATTCCCATCCCACTTCTGGAAGAGGAAAATGAACCTCTGAGAGCTTGAGAGACGTTTGGTAAAGATCAAGTCAAGATTATGGCCCAGGCCTGGCCAGCATGGCTCAGTGGTTGAGCATCGACTTATGAACCAGGTTACAGTTTGATTCCCGGTCAGGGCACAAGCCCAGTTGTGGGCTCAGTCCCCAGTAGGTGGTGTGCAGGAGGCAGCCGATCGATGATTCTCTCTCATCATCAATATTTCTACCTTTCTTTCCTTCTCCCTTTCTCTCTCTGAAATCTGTGCCATGCCAGCACAGCCAAGGGTTCGGCGAGCCTGAGTGGGGGCGACGAATGATGGAGAAATGACAGACAAAGAGAAAAGGCTGGGTCTCGGTGGATCTTCTGTTCCTGGCTGAGGCCACAGAACAGATGGAACAGATCCAGACTGCAAGCTGATGCTTTATTTATTGTCAGGGACAAACAAGGTAGTTTACAATGTTCTTGTAAGTTTCACTTGTTTTGGCAGCACTTGCTGCTCCTCCCACAGCCCACTAGCTACCCACAAAAGATCTAGGGAGCAGTCACAAGAGCAAGCTTAATTGTGCTCAGAGGAGAGTCTCCTCCAAGCTGGGACTTGTTTGTGACTTTGCCAGCAGGCCAGTCTGAGGCTTAACCCTATAACCGCTTCCTACAGAAATCAATAAAAATATATTTAAAAGAAGAAAAAATGATTATGGCTGAGGTCCCTAGACTTCCTCCCAGCAGGCCATGAAGGCACCTCAGGTCCTTCGTGGTCAGGGGGGATAGCACCACGTTGCCATGGGTGGGTCGGGGTGGTCTCAAGGTCCATCCAACTTTGGGACATGTGGTTCCATTAATTACACACTATCTTTCCCCAGCCCCTTCTCACCAGACATCCCTGCCTCTGCCTCCTCTACCCCTCTGCTGTCCTTCCCACCATCCCAACCCTACCTCTCCCCGGGAATAGTAGCAACAACAGCCACCATGTACTGACCACACGCCACACATTAAAGCTGCCATTTATCTTACACACACACACACACACACATACACACACACGCAATTCTTGCAACACACACACGAGGAAGGTTCTATTGTCTCCAATTTACAGATGAGAGAACTGAGCAGTGAAGAGACCTATTCAAGGTCACCCAGCCAGGGCATGTAAGAAATGTCAGTGTGACTCAAAGCCGGGCTCTCTAGGTGTGGGCAGAGCAGGTAGAGGAAAGCAGCTTCCTGGTGGATCAACTGGCTGAGTAATCCCCACACTCTTTCTCCCCCCCCCCCCCCCCCCCCGCAACCCCCCGAGCCATGGACCATGGGGCTGATGGAGAAAGGGCACGGCCTGCTGTGGGTGTCCCTCTATTCTGATCCTTGAGTGGTCACCCTTCCATCGGTCTGTGCTGAGTTGTAGGCTGGGGGTGAGAGTCAATGAAGAACAACCTTCTCACTCTTCGACCTCAATGTCTTTCTATCTCTCTGCATCTCATTGCTTCCGTTTCTCTCATCTCTATGTCTTTGTCTCATTCGGATCTCTCTTTTCTTTCTTTCTTGGTCCCAGGAGGCGGTGGGGGACGGCCTCTGGATCCCAGGTGGGGTCGTGCACCCACAGCAAAAGCCCTTAGAAACTTAAAGCGCAGAGATGGCGCTAGCATTGCAGTTGGATTCTTTGAGCCCAGAGAGTCTTCCAGGCTCTGCCCCAGCCTGGTCGACCCACCTGGCAGCCTCTTCTTAGCATCTGTATGCATCTACCGCCCCAAGATTCCAACCCATAGGTTTGGGGAGCTGGACAGTTATTAGGAAGTCATTTTTTTTTTCTTCTTTCTGTGTGTGACCTCCACCTTTTCCGTTGGGGCCCCTGAAAGCAGGGCTGTGCCTCCCTCACCAGAGGAGGCCCCTGCTCCTCTCTGAGCCTCCATCTCTCACTCCCTTGCTCCTTCCTCTCTCACCAGCTCTCCTTCGGGTCCTGGAGCCTTTAACTTATTTCCCTGGGCTCCGGAGCTGGGCCCAGTGCTTGCTGCTGACCAGCGCCCAGCAGTGGGGATTGCTTTCCCAGACACCCCTGAGAGCGCATTCTTACAGGGCAGAAGGGCACGCTGGGAAGAGGTCACCCTTGGAGAGAGCCGCTCTTTTGGCTTTTCTGAAAGTTGCGAAAATGTGGCTTTGTCTGAGCAAGTTAAAAAAGAAAAAAAAAACAAAAGAAAAAAAAAAACCAGTGCCACCTCCCACAAATGATACTGTTTCTCAGGCCGTGGGGCCGCAGTTGGTAGACAAATAAGACATTAAAAATAGCTTTGTGTTTCCCAATCATACGGCCTCTGGGGGCTGCAGGGAGAGGTCTTGGCTGGGCTGGGCTTTCTGGCCCATTGTTTGCCTGCCCTGGGCGAGGGGTGGGCGTGGGGGCTGTTTTGCAGGCGCAGTAATTCCTGGTCGGAGCAGGGAGGAGAGGGAGGTCTTGGCGAGGATGAGCGAGATAACGCACACTTGAATGGACTAGCTGTTTGGTGTTTATTTTCACTCCCCCAGGCCAAGAAACAGAGTAAACTCCATTTTGAACTTCAGTTTCCATCAACTGCTTTCCCCCTCTGTTTTCTCTCTCTCTCTCTCTCTCTCTCTCTCTCTCTCTCTCTCTCTCTCTCTCTCTCTCTCTCTCTCTCTCTCTCTTTTCTTCCCCAAAAGTGTGCAGGGGAGACTGAGATACAAGGTTTTATTTCCATCTGGGCTCGGGCCCAAGAGCCTCGACCAAAAAGTTACTTAAGTCATATTTCCATCATCTGCAGATGGCTGTGTATTTATTTCTCACCAAAGTAAAATCCCAAATGGGCTGCAGATATTTGCACGAGTCAAAACTGCTTCCTCCTGGCAGGACTGGGATGGGGCTTTGATCCTTCTGAGAAAACAGAAATGTTGGCCCTGGCCAGGCAACAATGGAGTCTTTGGGGTTTTGCAGAAGTACCCAAGACCGTGGTCCCCAGGGCTCCGCGGGGGCCACGTCCCAGAGACGGGAGCAGGGGCTGCGAGAGCAGAGAGGGCAGAAATCAAAGCAGGTAGGGTCACGGGGCAGGTGACTGGCCCAGAATAACCCTCCCGGAGGATGGCAGCCACCATGTGAACTCTGAGCGCGACTGTGTGCAGAGGGAAAGCAAACTGTGGAAAATTACTCGGGGAGAAACCGCGGCTCCTGGACACAGAGCCCTGCTGTGGGGCCTGTGTCATCTGGCCCCCATCTCTCTCTCCTCTCTCTGCTCTCTCACCCTCAGGGCGCAGGGCCTGGCTTGGGGAGGCAGCGCCTGGCTGGAGCACCTGGAGGTTCAGCCCTGGGTCAGGGTGGGGCAGCCTAGGTTGCCCCAAGAGAGGGCCCCTCTCTCTACCACCAGGGGGCGCGCTCATCTCCAGGGTAGAAATCCTCTGGGTGCCCCTCTCCCCCCTCCCCAGTCCCCACTTCCTGCTTCCATGGGGAGAGGGTCTGAATGAGGACAGTAGCGGGGAGAGGGTGCTCTCAAAGCCAAAGGAGACCCAGGTAAGGGCTGAAGAAGGAACCAGAAAAACCAAGAGGATGGCAAAAGACAACCCCGGAAGCTCAAGTTCTGGTCTTCTCTCTCCCTTCTCCTGTTCCTCCTTTTCACTGAGGCCTAGTGGGTATTTACATCATTCTGTCTGCTTCTTGAGTTTTGTACCTTGTGACGGGGCTGGTTTCTGTGACAGGAGTCCTGTGCTGCCATTGCCATCCGTTATAAAACCGGGGCAGTGTCCCATGGCCATGGCGGGTGGGCCTGCAGGTCCCTACCGGGAGCGGAAGGCTTCACAGAGAAACAGTTTACCCCTGAAGGAGGCAGAAAACTGTCAGTGCTGTTGTCCCCCTTGCTGAACATTCCCGGCTTCCTCAGGGCCTGTCCTTCATGCCAAGCTCTTCCCCACAATTCCTTTCAGCCTGGGCCCTCCTGGCCTCACACACTGCAGGGCCTGAGCGGGACCCTGCACCCCGGGGGTCTGGCTTTCTGGGTGAAGTGCCCCCCTCTCTCCCCGGCCTGGGGAGCTAGGACTCAGCTGTCTTCTAGCTCCCTTTTCTGGCTCTGCCTGGCTCCTCTCAATCCCAGTCCGTCAGCAGGCCCGTTCCCCCACCCCACCCCCTCCCTCTCTCCCCCACATGTTGGCTCCACACGCTGTTTTCCTTTAAGACTTTCTTTCAACAGAGCGGAGTGCTGGCCACCGGTGTCTCTGGCCTGGCCCACCTCGAAGCCTGACCCTGACTCATGGTCCCGGGCCCCGACAGGACGTGGTTCACACCGGTTTCAAAAACTCTGGACGGCAAAGTCACAAACCATCTGCACCCTCTCCTTCCGCTCAAGACGTTATTTATGTGTGCAGCTTTGTGCTCGTTGCTAAATGCGGCCTGTGTGAAGGCCGCTAATTAACCCTTTGAGAAATGAGCTTCCCATCGGGGGCCGGGGACAGGAACCAGGAGCATGTTTGTAATCAGGTAGTTAAATGCCGAAGATTTATCTCACTTCAGATTAATGAAGCCAGAGGAAGGGGCAGAGGAGATGCCCTCCAAAGTGGTTTAAATAAAGCCCGTTTTTGTGCACACAGATTGTCAGAAGGGCAGGAAATTCTAAATCAACTGTGCTCCTGGGCCTCCGTGCAGAGACAGGGGTGTGTATAGGAGGGGGGGTAAAGAGGGGGACTGGGGGGAAGCAGGCCTCCAAGCCCGCCCGTGTGAAGTGTGGTGGCAGAGGTTGGCTATCAGGAGGCAGGGACCGGCGGCTCCCCCAGGGATGGATGGTGTGGTCACGGCACCTCTTCGGCCATCTGTAAAATGGGGCCAAGTCCCGCCTTGCCTTCCCCACAGGGCCGTGGTGAGGGAGAGTGGAGAAAAGAGTCTGAGGCACTACCTGAATATCAAAAGGATGATCCTACTGAGGGGGGCGGCTTAGGAGGGTGGAGTGACAAAGGAAGAAGAGGGACTTTCATCCCCACGAGGGCCAGGAATGAGGGTCATTCTAGGATCTCCACGGCTGGCTATCTACAATAATAAAAGCATAGCCAAAACCGGTTTGGCTCAGTGGATAGAGTGTCGGCCTGCGGACTGAAGGGTCCCAGGTTCGATTCCGGTCAAGGGCATGTACCTTGGTTGTGGGCACATCCCAGTAGGGGATGTGCAAGAGGCAGCTGATCAATGATTCTCTCTCATCGATGTTTCTAACTCCCTATCCCTCTCTCCTCTCTGTAAAAAAATCAATAAAAGATATTTTTAAAAAATAATAAAAGCATAATACACTAATTAGACCAGACGACCTTCTGGATGAAGCTAGGGCTGTGCGGGAAGCCCAGGTCCTGGGTTCCTGCCTGCGGACAGACAGAGGGAACTCGGTGCCGGCAGCTGGGAGAAGGAAAGCCTACTCCTGCACGAATTTCGTGCATCGGGCCTCTAGTCTGATTATAGTTTTCCTGATGCTGAAAACAGTCCTTCTAAAAGAAGAAGAGGACAATTTGGGGGTATCCCTCCTCCTTGATTTCCCAGCCCAGGACCCCTCGTTTCTCACCCTTTCCAGAAGCACAGAGGGCAGTGCTGGCTGGCAGTGGGGGGCCCAGGAGGGCAGGCGTGGGGCTCAGGGATGGAGCAGGCCACCGAGGCCTGCCGATATTTATAACCTCGGCTCCTTCCATTCTGTGCCGAGGCAAGCCTAAAAAGCACTATTGAAAGCGAGGACTCAGACGCCTGCACTCAGCCAAGCTTCCTGTCAAAGCCCAACGAGCCCCAGAAAACAAAAAAATGTATTCACAGCTCCGAGCCTTCCCCTCTTCCCAGGCTTATTTCATCTGAAAATATTCAGAGTTGGAGAGAGGGGAGGAAAAGGAAGCGGAGTCCGGCCCAGTGGCCTTAGTGACCCTGTGTCTGCCGGGGGGTGGCATGACCTCTCGGAGCCACAGTTACCGGCTTCTAAGGGTGTTGTGAGGGACAGATGAGATAATGCATAAGAAGGACAACATCAGTAGGAGAGGTACGGAAGGCTGCTCCCCCGCTCGCCCACCCCCTCTCCCCTCTCCTCATCTCCCCCTTCTTTTTGGCCTGGGGCCTGCCTAGCACCCCTTCCGATGCATTCTGTATCATGTGCCCAGATCTAAGGGACCCAGTATCTTTCAGTCACTTTATGTAGACTTTCCCAAATGATAACGAACCTTAAGGTGAACAGAACCCAACTATCCGTTTCAACCTGACTCACAGACGACGTAGAAGCATACGTGATAAGAGCTGTCGCTGTGCTTTCGCAGGCTTCCAGGCGGTTCTGAGGCGGGTAACGTGTGAGAACCGCTGTTCTAGATCAGAGGTCGGCAGACTTTCGGACCTCACGGAGCACCGGAGATCCCCAGACCACCGCCTGGTGACTGCTGCTCTAGACCATGCCCGTGGCCCCCCAAGCTGAGGCATGAGGTAGGCATGTGTTGATGGAACGGTTCTGTATCTGTGCTGTCCAATCTGACAGCCACAGGATACATGCTGCAATGGAGCCCTTGAAATGTCGCTAAGAGTGGCCGAGGAACTAAAATGTTAATTTCCTTTCATTGAAATGAATTTAAATGTAAATAGCCACATGTGACTCACAGCTGTTGAACTGGGCAGGGTAGTTCTAGAACCTCCTTCGATACTTTGGTCTCTGAGGCCTACCTTCCCTATACCTTTGGCATCGGCTCCAGCCCTACCTAGAGGGTAAACTGAGGCCCATGCTGTGGAATGCCGAGGGAGCTAGGGGAGACTGGAATCCACCCTCTTACTCTGCCTTCTAGCCCAGGCCTCTGGCCAGCAGCCCCGTCGGACCCTGGCCTCTGGCCGAGGTGTGGGAAGTTGAATGTGATGAAACCCAAGCCCCCTTGGCTGGCGCCCAGCTGTGGTTTCACACTTGAGCTGCAGAGCTGGGCGGAGGCGGCTAGCGAGGACCGTCAGAGGATGGGAATTCGGGTGGCCGGGCCAGCAGGCCCTGGGAGCGGGAGCTGTCCCCAAGGGGGTTTCCAGGCCAAGCAGGCTTCCAGATTCTGTTGGTTCCTCCTGGCAGCTGACGGCTCTGTGGGACCCAGGCCCTCCTGGATGCCCCACCAATGGGAAGGGACAGAGAGGGGACAGTGGAGGTGATGGATGAGTATGTGTGACTACTCATAAGGTTTTCATGAGGGTGACACCAGATCATGAAACCAAGTGTGAGGCCCTTCTGAGCATGAGCCCGAGTGACCTCACAGGTTGCTTAATCATAAAGCTGGCCCTGCCACTAATGCCTGCGAGAGGCCTGGGAAGATCTCAGAAAAACAGAGGACTCATGTTCTGGGCCAGGTTTAGGGGAAAGCTCCGTCCCCAGCCCCTGGGGACTCCTGGAGGCAGAGGACTTGAGCCTTTTGTGTATCACATCTCCCCAAGTCTTCTCCTACTCAGGCTGATGTCCTCAGGCTAGGTGGGAGGCTCAGAGAGACTGTCCCAGCACCTACCCTGATCCCTGTCCCAGCCTCAAGGAGGCAAGATACCGCATGAGGTCATACAAGCAATCCATGTTGACTGAGTGCTTGCTTACTTCATATCAGCGGCCTTGTAATATCTTGCCTATGTTATCTCATTCGACCTTCCTAACACTCCCAGAGGCAGTATTCTGGTGTGCCCCTTTTTGCAGATGGGAAAGCCCAGCCAAACAGGGGCCTTTCTGAGAGAGGGAAATGTTCTATATCTTGGCTGTATGGTTGTCATATGAATACAGTTTTCAAAATTCATCCAGCTGAGCATTTACTCTGTGTACTTATTGCATGGAAATTATCCCTCAATAAAGTTTATTTATTACAAAATACACTTTAGTCTTGCTGGAGTGGCTCAGTGGCTGAGCATTGACCCCATGAACCAGGAGGCCACAGTTCAATTCCCAGTCGGGGCACAGGCCTGGGTTGCCAGCTTGAACCCCAGTGTGGGGAGTGCAAGAGGCAGCCAATCGATGATTCCCTCTCATTGTTGATGTTTCTATCCTCCTCTCCCTCTCCCTTCCTCTCTCTGAAATCAATAAAAACATATATATTTTTTAAACTATACATTACAAACTGAGGAACAAAGAAAGCGAGAACTTGCCCAAGTTCTGTTCCTAGTAAGTGACAGAAATGGGATTTTAATATAGGTATTCAAGAGTAGTGCCACACTGATGCAAAGGTTGAGATCATGAGACCGGAAAGACCAGGTTTCAGACGTGCTAACTCTTTGTTCTTGGCCAGGTTACAGAGCATCAATAAGCCTCACGTTCTCTGTAAGATGGGCCTCCGTTGTGTTTAGTGCTGTGGGGGACATGGTCGTGGGGTAAAGACCCTACAATGTCCTTGGGAGCTGCACGCAGTGCTCTTGTCCTGCCATTCATGCCTGTGGGCTGGGGACAGAGCCGAAGGGCAGTCTCTCATGCTCAGCACCTTCCTCTCTCCTCCGCCAGCCCCCTGTGGATTTCAGCTCAGGCCCTGACCAATCACTGGGTGCAGGGCCCAGCTGCCAGAGGGGCACCTGAAGTGTGGCTATCCCTCTGCGGAGAGAAGCTCCCGAAGGGGGAAACTGATAAGAGATTTAGAAACACGGAGGATGGGAGAGGGTGTCTGGAGGTCACATGCTAAGGCCTTTATCTTGGTTGAAAGAAGGAGGGGAGGGAGTTGGCTGTAGACTTTGTTAGAAAAAACATCAAGGTAAGAATGTCTTAAAAAGTTAGGGTCCCCACTAAAAGACCAGAAGTAGAATGTGATACTTCCAGCCTCTGGGCTCTTTCTGTCCACATCCCTCTCCCCTCTGCTGGCTGGACTGTAATGATTTATTTATTTGTGCCATTCTCTCCCCCACCCCCACCCCAACACACAAGGAATGTAAGTTCTGTTTATCACTTTTGGTCTCCCGACCCCTGGCCAGGGCCTGACACATACTACGTGTTTAATAAATGCTGGTAATGGAGAACTGGAAACTGGGGTTAGACCCATCAGAATTAGAACTTGGGTCCAAACTCTACCACACTACTAAGGGAGAGGCCTGACCCATTGCTCAAGGAGAAAAGGACAATGTGGGTTCCAGGTCCCCACTGTCTTCCTGACATGGGCCACACCATTCTTGGTTCTAATTTCTGGGGAAATTCTGTTGTGTTTATATCCAAATAGCCACCTTGGTCCCCCAAACCCTAATAATACCTCCTCCATCAGCAGAGGACCACATGTCGTGTGTTACTCATGAGAAAGCCGAGGCTCTGAGAGGTGAGGGACACCCCCCAAAGACACACAGCGACGTCTTGACAGAGCCTGCCCCAGCGCCCTGGCCTCCTGGCCCCCATCCAGCTCCACGGCACACCTCATTGCCTCTGAAGCTCTCTCCGTCCCCACCCCCACCCCAGTAATGGAACCCAGCTGGGTGGGGTTGGCCACGGAGAGGCTCCAGGCTTGGCTTGGGCCAGCGGCTCATGGAAATTGGGCCATTTTCCTGGGGCGGAAATGAGAAGCAGATGTGGCTCTGGAGCTGGGGTGCAGACTCATGCCGTGTCAGGGGGCTCAGGTTACATGAAGTAACACGTGATCGTGGTTACAAAAACAGCCTGAAACCTCCAAGGCCCACATTGTTGGGGGTGGGGGTGGGGTCCAGCCCAGTTGGGGAGCCAGGCCCCCCCCCACCTCCACCCTTTACCTCTCACCTCCTTGGTAACCCCTGAGATCCTGAAAGGAGCCGGGTGAGATGGGAGGGGCTGGGGGACAGCAGGTCCCCTGGCTGTGATGCCTTCCGGCTCCCACTCTGTGTGTGGAATTTAATTTCTGCTTCTCTGCTCAGAGCTGAGCCCCTGAACCAAGACCCTATCCTTAGGAGGGTGCCCCGGAAGGGCAAGACACCCTCTACAGAGGCCACAGCAGCCTCCACTCAGGGCTGGCTGCAGCTGGTGGCCCAGGCAGGTCCCAGACACCTCCTCCAGCCTCACACCACCCCAAGGTCCCACCACGCTGCTTCAAGCCTTAGGACTAAGGGATTGGCTCTAGTTGCCATGCACACCTTTTCTTGGAAAGCATCAGGTCGGATACAGTATTCAGGCAGCCTTACCTGAGGGGAGGTTGGTTTATCAACTCCTTCCAAACAAACAGCTAGCAGGGCCTGGACTCAAGGAGGCAGGGCTGAGGCAGGACTTTGGAGGAAGCAAGGTCCTGGCCAAGGGGGAGCCCAGGAACAATTTGACAATGATAGCATTAATGTGGAGGGCTTTCTGATCTGTTTAGGCCCAAAGAGCAGGGCCTCATTCATTCATTCATTCATTCATTCCATAATTGGTTCTTGTACCCCAAGTAGCCAGGACAGTGGGATAAGCCCTGAGGCTCCAGAGATGACTGAGCATGGATTCAGTCTCTGGGACATCACTGAGCACTGAAGGAGCTCATCAATAGCTCTCATTCATTCATTCATTCATTCTTGAGTATGTAGCATGTTCCAGCACTATTCTAATCTCAAAGGACCTATCAGTGTGTAAACAGATATTTTCAGAGAAGAGCCAAACTATAGAAATAAAATAAGTTAAAATGAGACGTTTAGAAGGTGGTAAGGTCTATGGAAAGAAAGTAAATGGGGTCAGTGAGGGGGGTCAGGAAGCAGGGGCCAGTTGCAGTGGTCCCAGGGCGGGGAGGGCCGGCTTCTCTGAGAAGACGAGTGAGACTCGAGTGAAGACTTGCAGCTGGTGAGGGAGAGAAGAATGGGTGTTTGGGGACATGCAGAGGCCCAGAGGCGGGAGGGGCCTGGATTTCGAGAACCGCCAGGAGGTCAGTGTGGCTGGGGTGGAGAGGGAGAGGGAGTGGGTGTGGAGCCAGACCAGGGAGGACCTCAGAGACCACTGTAGGGTTTTCAGTTTTATGGTACGTGAGGTGGGAGGTGCTGGAGGGCTCTGAACAGTGACTGGCTTTTCAGAGGACCACTCGGGCTGTTGTGTCCGCGATAGCCTGGAAAGGGGCGAGGCGAGGGCAGGGGACCCTTCAGGAGGCATCTACAACAGCCGGGGTAGGGGCGATGGTGTGCAGCAGGTGGAGGAGGGGTGAAGCGCCTGGGAGAAACCTGGATAAGAGATCAACCGAAAGACTTGTATGCATGCATATAAGCATAACCAATGGGCAAAAACTCTGGGGAGGGAGAGCATGTATGGGAGTGGGGGCGGGGGGCAATGGCAAGATAGGTACACATATAATACCTTAATTAAAAAAAAAAATTTAAAAAAAGATGCCATGGAAACTCGGAGAAGGGAGTGATGAACTCTGACTAACAACGCTTTCCCAGGGGAGGTGACTCAGGCAGGATCTTAAAATATGAGCAGTCCAGCGGGCACTCCAGAGAGTTAGGACATTCCAACACCACGTGTGACAGGGCCGGAGTGGGAGAGAGCCAGGCTGCCTGGGGAGCAGTGAGGCAGCCATCACCGAGGGGAGCATGAGGGCCAGGAAGGGCAAGCGGGCCAGGCTGCATCTGGAGGAGCGGCTGTCTTCCAAAGGGTGTGATCCTGAGGGCACTGGGGAGGCTGCAGCAGGTTTTAAACTGGGGGCTGGGGACTCTGAAGGCCCCGTTTCCATGTAAGGAAAATCCTGTGGTCTTTCCTTAAAAAGGGGGTGGGAGGGAGGTGGGGGGGAAAGGCCCTGATGGGAAGGAGAAAACGAGGACCTGACCCAGGGCAGTGGAAGAGAGAGGGAAGGGGGGGAAGGATTCAGGGAGCACAGAGAACCAGTGCCTGTGGGGCTGGGGAAGGAGAAGCAGGCCGTTTGAGGCAGAGGAGGGGGCAGTATGGACGAGCTGAATTGTGGGAATTCGTGAAGAGAAGACCTGGGCCGCTGACGGGTGGATTTAAAGGGGACTGTGCCCAGGTGCCCATCTCTCAAGGAGCAAGAGGCAGTGTAAGCTGTGGGCAGCAGCTGGGGGCATCTCCAGACTTTTGTCTTTAGGAAGATCTGAATAGAAGTATCGCTCCCTCCTCCCTGCCTCTTTCCCAAGGTCTTTGAGAGACAGAGATAGAAAAATAACCGGAGTCCATCCAGCGTGGCTCAACAGTTGAGTGTCGACCCAGGAGCCAAGAGGTTGCCGGTTCGGGTTTGACTCCCGGTTGGGGCATATGCCCAGGTTGTGGGCTCGATCCCTGTGGGGGCCTGTGCTGGAGGCAGCCTGTCAATGATGTTCCTCTCTCATCCATGTTTCTATCTCTCTAGCATTCTCTCTTTCTCTCTCATACACACCACACACACATAAAGATCAATAAAAACTTATTTTAAAAAAGAAAAGAGCCAAAACCGGTTTGGCTCAGTGGATAGAGCATCGGCCTGCGGACTGAAAGGTCCCAGGTTCGATTCCCATCAAGGGCATGTACCTTGGTTGTGGGCCCATCCCCAGTAAGGGGTGTGCAAGAGGCAGCTGATCGATGATTCTCTCTCATTGATGTTTCTGGCTCTCTATCCCTCTCTCTTGCTCTCTGTAAAAAAAAAAAAGTCAATAAAATATATTTTGAAAGAAAGAAAGAAAAGAGAAGAGAAATAACCTGAGAGTAAAGAGGAAGGATCCAGGAGGGGGTGGTCCCTGGGAGAATATTGAGAAATCACAGATGCATGCGTGCCCCCTGAATGGGTGCCAGCTCACCCGTAGGGCGTTTCTGGAGAGTGCCCAGCCACGCGGGGTCTCATTACTCGCCTGGTCGTGGGTCTCTGCATGCAGACGCGTGCTTCATGCGGGCGCATGTGAAGTGATGTACTTGTTCCTCCCCATGGTTCCTATTCTCTTGCAGCCCTTCTCGGTGAAGGCGCATTGCCTGAGAGGTGGAGGGCAGATTCAAAACAAGGCCTCAGGTAGGGAATGAAGTGGACGAGGTATGGAAACACTGCTGCCCGATGGTCTGGCCACTAGAGAACACGAGAGGCAAAAGGGCAGCATTATCCTCCACCCCAGGGGAACCGCAGAGGGTGGGCGGTGCGGGAGACCTGGGTCAGGTCCCAGGGAGAATCTCACTGCAAGGGGGTGAGTGGGGCTTGACTCTCCGATCGCAGCTGTGGGACATGTTAGCAACACCCCCTCTCCCCCAGCAAAGCAGGGATTCAGACGGTGCCAATGCCATAGGGTGCCGTGGAGGAGGAAATTTGAAATAACTGAGGAGGGGGCTCTGGGAAGTGGCCTGATGGAACCCTGTGTGTTCCAGCGTGGCTGAGGGCAGTCTCGGGACTTGGGAAATGGGGAAGAAGAAAGACTCCGGCCTCCCAGCACAGTGGCCACCGGTGAGGCACCAGGGGATGGAAAACGACCCCATTCGGAAGCCTGTTTCCTGTGGCCCCAAACAGAGGCTATCCCTGAGAAAGGGATCAATCACCCCACATTCTCAGGCCCCAGTGGAGTCAGCTGTGTTGCTCCCTCCCCACAGCAGGTGGCGCCATCGTGCTGGGATTGGCGATTGAGCCGGCAGGACCGCTCCCTGGGAGGAGCCCGGCGCTTGCCCCGGGAGGCCACCCAGTCCTGCTTCCCTCTGCCTACCTGCTCCGTTCAGTCCTCCTCACCCGCGGGCCTGCCTCATTCCCAGCTCTTGCACATCATAAGCCTCCATAGGCTGCCCCCCTCGCTAGAAAAGGGGGTTACTAAGAACATTCGTTAGTGGCGGGAGGGGCAGGGGGCAGAGTGTGCTTAAAGGAATAAATGACAAAAGAAGTTGCAACAGCTCTCAGCATGGTAAGATGAACTTGCCTTGTTTGGTCAGGAAGGAAAACCTGGGGAGCCCCTTGCCCCCCAACTTCTTCCTCTCCTGTCCTTGGGGTGGGCCAGCCCACTCTTGGCAAAGGGCAGTGTCAGCTGGTGCAGGGGGAGCTGGCCCACGCCATGCACGAAGTTGGGGGTGGGCCCTGGCGGGCTGTGGGGCATGGAAGCAGGGGTGCCTGTGACTGAAGGCCAAGGGGAGTCCTCCAGGCAAACTTCCTAAGGGCGGGGTCTTAGGGGCAGAAGGGCCTCCGAGGAGAGGAACAGAGGCAAGAGGTGTGTGTCCAGGACCCACAGCCCCCCCTTCACCCCACTGCCATTCCCCCATCATGGATTCCTCCAGGATAGCTGTCCGGCCTTGAATGTGGGGCTGCCACAGGGAGGAAGGGGCCACGAGGCGGTGGGGACTGCAGTTAGGGCTGGATCAGGTAGGCAGCCGTAAAGATCAGCCAGAAATGTCCCGTCTGCTCCCAAACACACGAACGTACTGTCTGGGCTGGAAGTGGGGGAGGAGGGGGTGATGATAAAGGGTTCTCAGACATCTTGCACAGCTGGCTGGAGGGAGGGATCTGGAATTTTCTGTCTGATAAAGAAGTTGTCTCGAATTATTGTTCTGCGAGAGAGTAGCTTCTTGCCTGGTTTGTGGCTGCGGTTGGCATTGCCAATAAACCTACTACCGTGGCTCCTTGCCTGAGGTGGGGAAGGGGCGGGGGGCAGCCATGGCTCCCAACCTCCAAGGTGATCACCGGGCAGCCGAGGTGCACAAGTACAGAATGAGGTAAGAAGCACAGAGGGGCATCAGTGTAGGAGGAACGGGGGGGATGGGATCAGGGTGGTCTCCAGGAGGACTTCGTGGAGGAAGCAGGAGACTCAGGAAGAGTTTCCAAGACTGTGCAAACAGTAAAACCAAAGGTACCCAGAAGGGACGGGACTCTGGGGAGACAGGGAGAGATGGGGGACACTGAGAAAGGGCCTGGCACACAGAAGGCTCTTAGTGGACTTTCTAAAGAGGAAGGTGAAGCTAGGGAGAGAGAAAGGAGGGCATGGGCTGAGAGCTTCTCTCAGAGGCAGGTCGCCCAACCCCGTTAGCCCTGTGGCACCAGCTGCAGAAGCACCCCACTTGGGGAGTCCCACAGCCCCCTTCCCTGCTTGCTCAAAAATGCGAAGCTGAAGCTTGAAAACAGGCATGTGGCCAAACCCTACCCACTGGCCTCCTCCTCCAATTGCTTGCTGAGCCCGCAGCCACTCCAGAGCCCTGCTGGAGGAGGGGGGTGGTGGGGCAGCGGGGCGGGTGTTTGCCACCCTGGGGTGACTGAACGGCCAGGAACACCCCCTCTCCCACCAACATGGCAGCTTAGTGAAACAGTGGGGCCTTTGTCTGGTCCAAATGCTGCTGGGAGGCCCTCCCAACCCGAGTCTTGGCCTCCTATAGCATCAGGTGGGGCTCATGGGGGGAGGGGTGGGAGGACCCTGGCCTTGGATGAGTCTCAAGGAAGCCTGAACCCCTCCCCACTGCTCCCTGAGCCCAGTATTATACAAGGCACAGGAAGTCTCCAGCCCAGAGTATCTGCAAATTCTTAGGAGAACCCCCTCATTCTGACTCTTCAGAAAAACTGGGAGGAAGGAGAAAGACCTCTGCCCCCAAGAGGAAGGAGATGGAGGACGGAGAGAAGACCCTGGGATGAAGGTGTGAGGTTCCCTGAGGGGGACACAGCTGAATCTTAGATTCAGGGGCCTCACCTTGAGCAGCAAGTGCCCACAGAGCCCCCCCACCCCACCCCAAGCCAGAGAGACCATTTGGGGATTGATTCATTTTGGGCCACAGTGGGAAGAGTGACAAAGACCCCCATGGATGGGCCCATGACCTCTGGTTTCTGGCTCTGGGCCAGTCACTCAGTGCCTTTGCCTGTGCTGTTCCCATAGTCTTGAAACCTTTCCTAAAAATGATGTGCACATCAAGAGATGAGAGGTGAAGGAGGGAAGGAAAGAAAGAGCAAGGGAGAAAGAGAGGAAGTGGGAAGAGGAGAAAGAGAGACTGCTACATTCATGGGAACACCAGCTTCTAGTGAGTCTTCGAAAGTATGTACGTGATCTTGGCTGATCATCCTAAGCGGCCCTGTGAGCCAGGGGCTGTTACCACACCCATTTGACAAATGAGGAAACAGAGGCCCAAGTCAGTCCCCTGTCCAAGTCCCAGAGCTGGGAAACCACGGAGCAGAGGCAGTCTGATTCCTGACTGACCTGTGACCTTTACAACTCCCTTATCTGTGGGACCGGGTGGAGGGGAGGGGTGCAGGAAGGGGAAAGAGCCCCCACGAGACAGTGGAGAACAGAGACTGGAATAGTCCTGGTCCTGGGCCCCTGCCCCCCGGGTGCCTCTGAGGTGGAGGCAGTGGGAACCCAGCTTCTTCAGATCCCGAAGCCAGTGTTCCCCCCAGGCAAGGAGGCCGGGTGGACGGGCTCTTGGGTGTTTCAGGCCTTTGCTGGGGGCATGGGGGGTTAGGGGGGAAGCAAGCCTCTCAACTCCCCTCCCCCTCCCCTTCCCCTTTGGCTTCACCTGTGAGCAGTCAATATTGACGTTTTATGACTCAGGCTAAGCACACATTTTTTTTCCTCCCACGGAGGGGTTATCTAGTCTGGAAGGTTAATCAGTGACCACGTGGGGGTAAGGAAGCCTCTGAGAAGAAAGCAGCTATTCAGTGCAATCCCCTCCGCCCAGCCCCTCCCCTCCCCCATCTCCCCTGCCACAGGGGTGCCCTGCCGTGGGTGGGGAGGCTTGAAGAATCTGAGGCTGCCGTCCTGGGGAGGGGGTGGTGTTTGGGGGACTTTTCAGATGCACTCAGGGAGAGCAGTCTTGAAGCCGTTGGCCCTGCCCGTGGTGGTTTTCACCACAAGGACCGTTTCAGTCAGTTGGCAGGACAGGTGGGTCTTGGTGGTGCCACCAGGGGCCCCGCCTGGTTAGGCATTGGGGAGAAGGAGCCAGCTCTGTCCCTGGGAAACCGTGCCCAGGGGAAATGAGACTCGTGTCACAGAACTCACAGGGCTGACTGGAGACCATGCGCTAGTCCCTAGGCAGGGGCTTTGGAGCCCAACATGTGGGCCAGCCCTGTCTCCCACCTGCTGGGTGGCCTCTCCTCTCCTTCCAGGTAGGGTTTTGAGGATCAAATTAGGTTTTGTACTTAGAATGGGGAGGAAATAAAGTGGCTTTAAAATTCAGATGGTTGTGGCCTCTTTCACCTTGGGGTTGGCGGCCCTTTTGCTTATTGAAACATAGCGATGGGCCTTTGGGGATTGGACAGCTCCTGTCCACCTGCAGGGGTCCGGCTGGGATGAGACAAGAGCTGAACTGGCTGCAGGATAAAGGGAGAGAAATTGTGAGGCTGTGAGGGCAGCTCGTGTGAGTGTTCGAGGGGCTCAGGCATGGGTGAGAACAGAGAGAGAGTGGGCGTCTAGAGACAAGGCTTGAAAAATACCACGTGGGGTGGTGTAGGGACCAACAGAAACACCCTGTGGTGGGGAATGACCAACACATGTTAAAGATGTGATATGTGACCTTGGAGTTGAAGTCGGTTTCCCCCCTATAATCACCCTCCATTATGCCTGAACTTGCGTTCTTGATGCATTGGGAGGAAGGGAGGAGGAGGCTGGCATTCGCCTAGCAAGAGCTAGTTCTGAGAGGGGAAGGCAGCCACGGGGCTGAGGGTTATGATGGGAAGCAAAGGTACCTCAGGGAGTTAGGAGAAACAAACGGTCTGCTACTCGCTGCTGAAAGCCCCCTGGTATATTGGGCATGGAGGCCATTTCACAAGGCTGGAGAACCTGAAGGCGTGCAGGCTAGAAACACCTGGGTTAAATACAAGCCATGCTACAAATGGACATTGGGTGGGATTGGCTGTGGTCTGGGAGAATTGAAGTTGAATATGTATAGTTGCCAACCTGGTGCTTGACACGTGGCTGCACTTACTGATGCTGAAGATGGTAAGACGGAATCCCTGCCCTTCAAAGAGTTCTCTTAAGTAGAAACAGGCAGTGGCAGAGGTGACTAATTACTTCCCTCCATCGCTTTCTCCCTTTCTCTCACTTTGTTATAGAACAGCCCGGAATAAAGACTGCATTTCATGGACACACACACACACACACACACACACATTCTAGGTGTACTGTTTAATAATGCAGATTTTTTTCAATAGATGGAGTTACACATATGTTGATATATATGTGACTTAGGTAGATTTGTATGCTTTTTTGTTGTATTGACAACAAGCTTCAAAACTTCATATGTTAAATTTTCTGAAGGTGTTAACATCATAGATATTTTTACACTTAAAAATGTTGAATTCTGTGCCACGGAAAGAGCATTTGGAGGAAGTTTTAATTCATTATTTTGAAGAAAAGTGCAGCTGAAAGTTATCATATACTTTAGGAAACTTGTGGTGAACATGCTCCATCTCTAGATACACTGGCTTAAATGCTTTAAAGTGATGATTTCAATGTAAAAGACAAAGAATGTCCAGGTCAACAAAAAAAAGCTTGAAGACCAACAATTACAAGCATTATTGGATGAAGATAAGTCAAACTCAAAAACAACTTGCAGAAAGAGTAAATGTTGCTCAGCATACAATTTCTGATCATTTACAAGCAATGGGAAATATTTTAAAGGAAGGAAAATGGGTGCCACATCAGCTGAATAAAAGACAAATGGAAAACCGAAAAGTCATAAGTAAAATGTTGCTTCAACAGCACAAAGTAAGTCTTTTTTGCATCCAATTGTGACTGCCGATGAAAAGTGGATTTTGAGAATCCCAAACGCACAAAATCATGGGTTGATCCAGGTCAACCATCAACATCAACTGCAAGGCCAATTTGCTTCAGAAAGAAGACAACTTTCTGCGTTTGGTAGGATCAGGAAGGTGTGGTATATTATAAGCTTCTAAAACCAGGTGAAACCATTAATACAGATAGCTACCAACAACAAATAATGAATTTGAACCAAGCTCTGATAATAAAAACCGCCAAAATGGGCCAGAAGACACGGCAAAGTAATTTTGCTTCTTGAGGATGCACCACCACACGCTTCAAAACCAGTTGAAGAAACATTAAAAGATCTTGCCTGGGAAGTATTAACCCACCCGCTGTATTCACCAGATTTTGCTCCTTCAGATTACATTCCTATCAATGGCACACACGCTTTCTGAGCAGCGCTTCAAAACGTACGAAGAAGTGGAAAATTGGTCTCTGAATGGTCTGCCTCAAAATAAGTAAAGTTCTATTGGGACGGTACCCTCAAATTACCTGAAAAATGGGGAAATGTGTAGCTAGCGATGGACATTACTTTGAACAAAGCACTTTTGATGTTTCTCTGGAAATTATTGTGTTTTCTTTAATTACAAAATCCTCATTATTAATCAGTAAATGTTCAATTCCCATTATTAACTGGTAAATGGTCAATCCGCATTACTAATCAGTATATATATACACACTAGGTGTACCGGTTAATAATAATAATAATAAACTCGCCAAAACCGGTTTGGATCAGTGGATAGAGCGTTGGCCTCCGGACTGAAAGGTCCCAGGTTCGATTCTGGTCAAGGGCATGTACCTTGGTTGCGGACACATCCCCGGTGGGGGTGGTGTGTGTGTGTGTGTGTGTGTGCAAGAGGCAGCTGATCGATGCTTCTCTCTCATAGATGTTTCTAGCTTTTTATCCCTCTCTCTTCCTCTCTGTAAAAACTCAATAAAATATATTTAAAAAATAATAATAATAAACTAGTTTATTATTATTATTATTAACCGGTACACTATATATATATTAAATATATATATATATATATTTTTTTTTTTTTAAAATATATATTTTATTGATTTTTTTTTTTTACAGAAAGGAAGAGAGAGGGATAGATAGTTAGAAAGATCGATGAGAGAGAATCATCGATCAGCTGCCTCCTGCATACCCCCTACTGGGGATGTGCCTGCAACCAAAGTACATGCCCTTGACTGGAATCGAACCTGGGAACTTTCAGTCCGCAGGCCGACGCTCTATCCACTGAGCCAAACCGGTTTCGGCTATATATAGTTTTTATTATTATTATTATTATTTTCAGAGAGGAAGGGAGAGAGAGAGAGAGAGAGAGATAGAAACATCAATGATGAGAGAGAATAATTGATCGGCTGCCTCCTGCATGTACTCCACTGGGGATTGGAACCGAAACCCAGGCATGTGCCCTGACCGGAAATTGAACCCTGACCTCTTAGTTCATAGGTAGACACTCAACCACCGAGCTACAATGGCTGGGCAATGGCCGCCCTTTCAATTAAGTGTAACCGTCTGACCCAAGAAAGGTAGATAGGATGTGTACAACTCCTAAATTGCACACTCCCTGCCCCTCCCCGTCCCTGTTCACCGAAATGAGAGGTTGGGTGCAGGGAGCCATGCTGGACCATGTGGAGGGTGACACCTTCCCGGAATGATAGAACCAGAAGCCCAGAGCCCTGGTGACTTCACAGAGCAAAACCGCCATACCACCTGGACTCTCTCGTGAGAGAAAAAGGAACTTCCATCTTGTTTAAGCTGCTCTTACGTGTGGTCTCTCAGTCACAGCTGCCAAAATCGATCCCATGATTAATTCAGACTATGGACGTGGAGTGCTGCCATAAAAATACATGTGTGGCATTGGCTTTGCAGCAGGGTGGAGCAGACATGGATCTGCAGGCTGGGAAGCTGGTGACTCTCCTTACGCTCTGGCAGAAGATCTGTGATGGACATCTGGACCGAAGACTACAAGTTCCCTAGGAGAACTTGGTACCTGGTGAGTACTGGCTGCTACTTGCTGCGTTCAGCAGGTTCCTAGAGATGTGAGCCCGGGTTAGACCTAGCCCGTCTGCAAACAGAGAAAGGGAATGCAGTTCTGCTAAGGGGCACCCCTAGCTGCTGCTTGCAATCTAGATTGACGGAGAGTCTGGAAATTTGGAGACTTGAAGAGTTAAAAGCTAACTGCTTCTGTACCCAAATGGAAGCAGTGACCTAAGTTGGCTCGGAGAAGCCAGCCTGAGGAGAGTTATGACTGTGGCCCTAAGCCTTTCTCAAACTCCCCTAGTTCAGAATTCTCTGCCAGACAATGGAAGGCAGCCTAGCAGCCAAGACCAGATTAAGGGTGTTCCCTTTGCACCCAAACCCATGGTCTCCGATGGCCTGAAGATAACAGTCATTAAGCCTCGAGAGAGGTTTGGGCAGAGCACAGAAGCCAGTGAAAAATCCAGCCAGAGTTTTCAGCCTGACACACTGTCAGGACAAGACCTCTGGCTGGAGTGACTGACTGGAAGCGCATAGTTTGAAAGCCCGAGAGAGGCATATTCTTCCATGCCCACTTCAGATGTGGTTGTGGAGAATATTGACCTCATCCCAGCCTCCCATTGGGTAGAGCCAGGGGCCATCGAGGACAGTGGACAAGGGAGTTACTTTTACTTCTAGAAAACAGAGGGGCCGGGAACCTTGATAACTTCTAACTGGCAAGTTTCGGCAATTGCTATGGACTGGGGCCATCTGGGCAGTTCCCATTGTTTAATGTTCTGAACAAGAACTACTGTATTTTAATTGTGGAATGTGGTTCCTAGTCCATCACTGTTTGTGGGAGGATGGCAGGCATGTCTTCGAGCGTGTTGGTCTCCGGGCCACAGGTGCCACATCCAGTCCTGATGGAGGTGCTGGGTGCAGGGTGGCCTGGTACTTGACGTTATGGGCCTTGGAAGGTGGTGCTTGTGTTTTATGTGTGAAAATAAGGGTGATCACAGACAGTTGCATTCCCTTCTTTCTCTCTTAGCCCCAGATCCATTTCCCCTTCCCTTTCATAATCATACAACACCCGACCTTTAATGAAGCATGTGGCTGCCCAGGGTAAAGCTGCATTTCCCAATCTCTGAAGCTCTAGGTGGCTACAACGAAGTTTTGGCCAATGGCATGTGAACAAAGGGATGATACAAGCTCTGGATCATACCCTAAAAAGGCAGAGACACCCTCCCCGTCCCTTTCTCCATCTTGGTAGCTGTTGGAGAGCCATGTTGGTCCGTGCATATGAGGGCAAAACTCTCAGGGTGATAGAGCAACAAGACAGAAGGAGGTTGGATCCCTACATGGCAGAGCTGAGCCGGCATGCCAGTGAGGACTTCTATGTGGGAGAAAAATAAATTTGCTCAAACCACTGGTGTTTGGGGGTAGGGGGCGTCACTGTTTTTGTTATGGCAGCTGAGCCCCTAACCTGACCAATAAAGATGCAATACAACAAAATATGGGCACTAGTAGACCTATCTGTGAGGTGCTACGGGAGTGCAGTGAAAGGGGTGATTAATTCTGTTTGGGGGATATCTGGGAAGACTCAAGACTGGGTGAGATGTGAAAGGTGTCTTGAAGGATGAGAGTTTTAGAAATGCACATGTGAGGTGAAAGGGAAGGACATATTAGTACTTGATGGCCTGAACACTGGAGCAAAGGCTCAAAGGAGTGAAAACACCTGACAAATGGTTCAGGTGCCTAAAGGATTTAGGTGTGGGGACAGGTGAGGTTGATGGGCCAGCTGTGAAGGACCTCCAGGGTCATGCTCTGGAGTTTAGACTTGACCTTTTGGAATCAATGAGAGGTTTAATAGGGAAGCAACACGATCTAATTTGGGGTTGTTGATTTTTTATAAAAGGTAAATCTGGCCCTAACTGGTTTGGCTCAGTGGATAGAGTGTATGCCTGCAGACTGAAGGGTTCCGGGTTCGATTCCGGTCAAGGCATGTATCTTGGTTGCAGGCACGTCCCCAGTAGGGGGTATGCAGGAGGCAGCTGATTGATGTTTCTCTCTCATTGATGTTTCTAACTCTCTATCCTTTTCCCTTCCTCTCTGTAAAAATCAATTTTATCTATCTATCTATATATCTATATATCTATATCTATATCTATCTATCTATCTATCTATCTATATATATATATATATATTTTTTTTTTAAAGGTAAGTCTGGCAAGTTTGTAAGATGGATTTGAGAAGAAGGAGCTTGGGGGCAGAGGGAAGAACCCATGTTGGTATAATGTAAGCCAATTCGGATTTTCCCACAGACACAGTATTGTAATACAGGATTGTGTTCCTGGCCAAGAGCCTGATTTACAAATTTTTAGAGAACTGACCAGAAAACCAGACTCAAGCAGCTATCATGGTATACCCATAATCTGTACATTATGAAACTTGTAAAGAGCATATGAATAATTAAATAGGGCCACACAACAAGCACAAAAATATGTATGTAAAATATACAATGTCTTTAGTCTCATATTTCTGCCTTTTGAGAAGTTTATTGTGTTACAAAAGTAAACTACTTTTAATAGCTTTATTGAGGTATAATTAACCTATAAAAAATGGCACATACTTGAAGTGTACAATGTGGTAAGTTTTGACATATTTATACACGCTTGAAACCATCATCACAATCAAGAAAATATACATTTTCATCACCCTAAAAGTTTCCTCCTGTGTAATTCCTTCCTCCCACCCCTTCCCCTTCTACCGCATCCCCTGGCAATCATCGTTCTGCTTTCCATTCCTAGAAAGTGGAATTTTCTAGAATTTTGTATACATGAAATCATACTATATATGCTCTTTTAAAAAAAAAAAATCTGAGTTACTTATTTCAGCATGTTTTTTTTTTGAAACTCATCTGTGTTGCAGCAGGTATCAATAGTTCATTCTTTTTTAATGTTGAATAATATTCCTTTGTATAGATATACCACAGCTTATCCATTCACTTGTTGATGGACATCTGTGTTGTTTCCACTTACTTGGCTATTACACATAAAGCTTCTGTGTGCATTCATGAATAAATCTCTGTGCTGACATAGGCTTTCATTTCTCCGGGTCAATACGTAGGTGTGGAATGGCTGGATCACATGATAGGTGGATGTTTAACATTATAGGAAACTGCCAAAAAGCCCTACAAAATGGTTGGTTTTGTACCATTTCACATTCTCACCAGTTATGTGTGCAAATCCCAGTTCTCCACATCCTTGCCCAAACTTGGTATGGTCAGTCCTTTTCCTGTAAGACATTTTAATAGGCATGAGTGGCATCTCAGCACGTTCATTCATTATTTATCAGATTTATCAGGTAGTTTCTTTGAGTTTTCTTTACATATTCTGGAGATGAGTCCTTTCTTAGATATATGATTTTCAAATACCTGTGGCTCCTCTTTTCATCCTTGTAACAGTTGCTAAGAGAAGAAGTTTTTAATTTTGAGGAAATCAGTTTATGGATCTGTTACTTTATGGAGCATGTGTTGGTGCTATATTTAAGAAATCTTTGCCTACCCCATGGTCACAAAAGCTTTCTTCTAGATATTTTATAGTTTTAGGCCCATAATCCATTTTGAGTTACATTTTGTATATGAGGCAAAGTTTCATCATACATAGAAATTTACTTTTTTAAGAAACAGAGGAAGATACACACACATGGAAGAATCTACCGTGTTCATGGATTGGGGGAATTCACATCATTAAAATGTCCATTCTACCCAAAGCAAGAGTTCTTTATATACTCTGCCAAGTGCTGTTTTAAGTTCTTTGCAAATATTGACTAATTTAATCTTCTTTACATCTGTATGATATATACTAATGTTTTGCTTTTTTTTCTTTTCAGATGAGAAAACTAAAGCACAGAAGGTTAAATAACCCACGTTTGCTCACCTAGAGAGTGGCCAGCCAGGATTGGCCCCAGAGAGCCCATCTCCAGAGCTGCCTGCTATTTGCCTCTGTGTGCGGGTTTTTTTGTTTGTTTCTGCTGTCATTTTAACAATGGCTCACAAGGTGCACTCACATCGGAGAGGAAGCATTTAGGAGTCCTCTTTTGGGGAGATTGTCATGGGACCTTTTGAAAAGACTTTGGAGCAGCCACTGACTTGCTTTTTGATGGTCCTTTGAGAAGTGTAATAGGAGTATCTTCTCTTCAAGCCAAATTCTAAGGTTGGGACTCATGTCCGCAAATATGGGCGGATGGGTTGTTCCGGTTGTCACTGCCAGGTGGAATGAATTTTATGGGTTGTCATGAGTAAAGCTTGATAAATAGAAATCCCTCAAGGCAGGGAATCAGCACGAATTAGAAAGAGTCTCTCTTTCAAGCAAGAACGCTGGGATCGGGGCTGATGTGAGGAGAACCCCAGACTAAGACAGCCTGGGTCCAAATACCAGCTCTGAGGGTTGCAAGCTCTATGACTTTGGACACATCTGCTCTACCTCAGGGCCTTCACATAGAAACAGGGACAACAATAGCATTACCTCATCGGATTGTTAGGAAGCTGAAATGAAACGATGCGTGCAAAGCATTTAAAACAGAGCCTGTCATACAGTAAAATGCTCAATAAATATTAGCTATTTTGTGTTATTACCGTCATTATTATTAGGCCACAGGTTGAGCAGTCTCAGAGGATTTCCGTTTGCTCACAGATCTGGTAAGAAGGGTGACTCCAAACTGCCTGGCTGCTGCTAACATGATCCCCCAATCTCACCAGCTGCCCATGGGACCTGACCCCAAGACCCAGCCCCAGTGAAGCCCTCAACTGGAAGCAACCCTAGGACTCACAGGCCAATTAAAATGGAAACTTTCAGCTGCAAGTGATAGAAATTCTGGCTCAAGTCTATAGCCATACCACCCTGAACGCACCCGATCTCGTCTGATCTCGGAAGCTAAGCAGGGTTGGGCCTGGTTAGTGCTTGGATGGGAGAAATTCTGGCTCAAGTTGGCTTAGAAAATAAAACAGAAAGAATCCCTCTTTTATCAGGCATTCGAGAATAAGGACATGTATTATCTCATGTAACAGGGAGTCTGGGAGTCGGACAGACTCTAGCCAGGTTGATCCATGGGCTCAGGGATGCTGTCAAGTTTCTTTCTGTTAAGTGTTCACTGTTCTGTCTGTGGTTGCATACATTACATTAAAAATGTAAAAATACTTTGTGATGCAGCAATTTATTTCAACTCTTGGCATTCATAATGTGTAGAACTATAAGAGATACCTTGCCAAATGATAGGCCTGCATCATGTACTATGCCCATTCAATCTCGACCTTTATATTTCACTTCCACCCATCCATTGTGCCATTTAATTGAGATTTTGCTAGTAAGTTTCCACTTTTCCTGATTTCAGTCATTCTTACAAAATACTTGGAAGGTTTTGCGGTTTTGTGTTTTTAACAATCAGATCCAAAATTCTCTCAAACTCTTTATTTACAAAACTTTCCTAGCTGATTGTTTAGACCATGTAGAGTCTGCCATAGGCAACATGCTCACGTAGTTTTCAGTAATTTAGAACACCTTGCAATGAAAATATTTCCAAATAATCATCTTCAAAGTGCTCTCTCTTCAGCATACATTTTCACTGGAAAAGCTGTTCCTCTCTCCCTTATTATTAAAATCCCCCCTACAATTGTCTAGAACCGACTATTTTTGTCTGAACTGCCCTGGGGTGTTCTCACTACTAGTAGCCACTTGCAGCAAAGGTCAGTGGGTCTAGAACCCATTCTTCTTTCTAGAAGCGAAAAATGCCCAAATCGTCTTTAAATTGGATTCCCAGGAGACCTGTGGGCTGGGGAGGAGTTTCCTGTTACATCCCTCTCATTTACAAACTATGAAAATATTCTTCACATTTTATAAAACCAACCACACTGGTGACACGCTAGAGGGCTTAGTAAGTAGCAAATGAATGTGAGCCAAAGTGGGAAGGCACCCCCACACCCCCCAGCTCCCCAACATTCCACACAGAGGTGCTCACCCTCATCCCCAAGATCCCCAAGGTTCCCAAGAGTCCTACAGAGCCATCCCAGACTCTGGACCGCCTGAAACTGGGCCTGGGGAAAAGCACTGTGTCGATTCATTAACTATTTCGTAAGTCCTTCTACCATTTCTAGACTGAAACAACAAAAAACCCGACTCAATATTTGTATGCCTCACCCAAAGGGTCATATTCCACGTTTCCCTGCAGGGAGGGAGCTCCGGGGATACGTTGAGAGAGGCTGCCTGTGGGTTGGACTGTGAAGGCAGAGGGGCCCCCCTTTGGAAGAGGCATAGCTTTTCCTTCTAATCAGAAAGCAAGCCCAGGCTCCCAAGCTCCTGATACCATCCCCTAAAGGGGCAGGGGTCCTCTGCCCTCTCCGTTAGCCGCCCTACAGGGTCCTCTGAGCCCTGGAGGGTGAGGAGAGAACCCCAAAGGTTGGAAGGGGCCATCAGGGTAAGGGGGGAACCCTCTCTGGCAGTCTCCATTTATAGCCTGTGGAGGGGAGATGGAGGCTGGGATTCAGGCAGCAGCAGTGGGTGTTGGTGGGGAGCAAAACCCTAAAGTGGAGGCCTCATCTCCGGGAACCTGAAGTTCTCTGGGAGGCGGGACCTGGCAGAGGGCCTCTCCCCACTGCTCCTGGCATCACAGAGCCTCATGCTTGGAAGATCCTCTGTAAATATTTGCTGGGTTTAATTGAAGGGAGTTGAAATCTCACTTCCTGATTCCAACAATGTTGGAAGGGCAAGCTGGGTGGGCTGAGCTCTGATTGGGCGGGGAAGCGGGGGGGAGGGGGGGGGGGATATGCAAGGCCAAATTGGAGGAACATCCTGAACTTGGATGAGCTTCAGCCATGCCTGTCCTTCCACCAGCCCCTGCTCGTCGGGGGGTCTCCAACCAGAGGAGGGTCTCTCTCTGATCATCCAGGATCCAGGGGAGCCGCAGGAGCGGGCAGGAACCGAGTCAAGTTGGCAGCCACACCCAGAGCCCCAGACAGTCAGTGTGCGCCTGCGCAGGGCTGGGTGTCCATTGGATAGAGCCTTGGTCCGACCCTCCGGTCCTTTTCTCCAAAGGAAGCCTCAGCGCCAGCTGTGCGTTCCCTGGCCCGGCGCTTGGGGGGAGACTCCCTGTTTTGGTGAAGCAGAAGGCCTAGGCACGTGTGTCTCCACGTGCTCAGCTGCATTACCGGCTCTCAATGCACACACACACACAGGCCCGCGTGTATGTACTTGCAGTCTCGCCCAACCAGCCCCGGGCACGCATGTGTCGCCACATGCAGACACAGAAGCACACACACACTTGCCTGTGCTGGGTCAGACCTGCTGGCATGAACGCACACATACACACTGCAAGAAATAAACAGCACCCCCAGACACATGCCAACCCTCAGGCACAGAGAGCCAGCCCACAGGTCCCACCAGGAGCGACACGAAACAGAGGAGGTCCCCAGGCTGGGTGCCTCGCCAGGGCTGGTGTCCACCACAGTCAGAGCCCCACATCCAGCTGCTGGCATGACACAGGCTCCCATTGTGCTACCAGGCCCCGGGCACAATGGGGGCCTATTTCCTCCCTCTCCCCACCACACTGCCTGGCAGCCTGGGGCTGGGAGCCCAGCTGCCTGTTTCAGAGGGTGAGAGGAACCAGTCTGGGGCTCTGCATAAGGAGCCCCAGGGGATCCTATTCCGAGGGGAACCCCACGGAAGTTGGGGGCCCTCTCTACTCTTAGTCGTACATTGTTTATCTGAGGCCTGTGGGGAAAGTCCTGCTCTGAGGGGTGACTGGGTCTGCTGGTCTGTGAAGGCCTCCTGGGCTGGCATTCTACCCTTGCCTACGGCCCCTAAATGAATGGGGGGAGGGTTTTAAATTCCTCATCAAATCAGGATGTGGCCTCTCCGTAAGTCTCAATTTTGAGAGTTGTGAAGGCTACAGCTCGCTGGCCACTTGACCAAAGCCAATGTCATCACTGCACTCTCCATTTCTGATTTGTCATCTTCACTGCCATCTCTGGCAATTAACATCACCTCCTCCCACACGTGTTCCTTCATTCAGTCTCTCACCAGCGACAAGGACCTGCTCTGAGCACCAGAGCACGGGCTTGTTCACTTTTACTCTCTGTGGCAGATTTGTGCACAGGTCTTGTGTTCCAGGCAAACTGATGTTTCTTGTTTTCTTCCAAATACAACGCCTCTTCCTTTCTCTGTGCTTTTTGCTCATTCTATATTAGTCGATGCAATAAGTATTTATTGAGCATAAGGTTACCAGATAGAATGATGCAATATCTTCTTCATTATAAGTGGTACGTTGCTTATCTGAAATAAAGGCCAGCATGCAAGGTTGGGCAGATAGAGACAAAGGAAACTGAAACCATGTATGCAGCCTCTGCTTTCCATAAAAGGCTGAGGCAAAGGAGGACCCGTGATTCCAGCATAAGTCCTTGGTACTCAGAAGGGGGAAAGGCAGGTGTCATCTTGACCTTGTGCCGGGGGTCACCTTGACCTTCTCCCTTCCCCTGCCTCAGCTGGGACCAAGGTGGTCGATAGTAGCTGGACAGGAGGGAGGGGGCGTGGCCAGGCACACCTGAGTGTACATGAGTATGCGTACATAGGACTGGATGAAGTGGCCCCATGCTTGTATGTGTGACATTTGTTATGTTGCATTGGTTTGGGAGTGCTAGACCTGGGCAGCAAAGAGTGTAACAGATGTGAGTACCAGAGTTCGATCCTGGCTCTATCACTTCCTAGTTGGATCACCTCCACTTAGTTACTTAACCTCTCTGAGTTTCTGTTTCCAGCTTTGTAAATGGCGGGGGGGGGGGGGGGGGGGGGGGGGGAGACACACACCACCACCTACACTTTCCTTAAAACAAACAAATTAACAAATCTATGGAACTAGTGCTAATTTTTCGGGTTGTTGGAAAGATAAGTGAGATTATGTATAAAATACCAGGCACATAGTAGGCTCCATTGAGGTTTATTTTTTTTCCCTTGCAATTACCACACCTGCTGTCCACATGGCCATCACTACGTGAAACGCAGAGCAACACTGATGTAATGTGAACCAGCCAGTTAAACGTTCTAAGGTATTCTTAATTAACGGACAGAACATAGGACTCTTTTCTAGCCTAGTGAGCCTTCCTTGTAATTACAATTTTTCTTAAACCAGAAGCATCAAGACTTGCTACTCACCAATGGTTAAATTTTTTTTATTAAGGTATTATATGTGTACATATCTTACCATTGCCCCCCTCCACCCCACTACCATATATGCCCTCACCCCCCAGAGTTTTGCATCCATTGGTTATGTATATATGCATGCATACAAATCCTTTGGTTGATCTCTTATCTCCCTCACCGCTCCCTAACCTTCCCGCTGTAATTTGACAGTCTGTTTGATTGTTTACTGTCTCTGTATCTATCTTTTTGTTCAACAGTTTATAGTGTTCTTTATTATCCATAAATGAATGAGATCACGTGGTGTTTCTCTTTCATTGACTGGCTTATTTCACTTAGCATAATGTTCTCCAATTCCATCCAGGTTGCTGCAAATGGTGAGAATTTCTTCTTTTTATGGCAGTATAGTATTCCACCAATGGTTAACCTGTTAACCGAGCGGGACGTATAAATACATCAAACATAAACAATATCGGATACGGGTAGGACATATGAATACGTCCTTGAAATATATGTTGCGCCCTGAAACGGGAGGGATGTATATTTCCGAACAACAAAGGTATTAGTCATTCATACATGTCTCAACATGAATTTAAGACACGGAGGGAATCATATAATTTCGCTATTGAGAGTGGTGGACGTGTTCTGAGTGAGCAGTGACGGGTATGTACTTACACTTACCTACCTATTTTCGTATTATATATTATTTACTTATATTTTTTATATCTCCAACCTTTATATAATAGAAAAACATATAAAATTGATCCAATCATCAATAATTTGTTAGAAAAGTTTAAAAGTTTTTATGTATGTGAACGAGAAATATGCATAGATGAATCTCTTTTATTATGGAAAGGGAATTTATCTTGGAAACAATATATATCTACAAAAAGAGCTAGATTTGGAATGAAGTTGTTTATTTTGAGTGAAAGCCAATCTGGATACGTACAAAATATAATTTTATACACAAGCAAGGACACAAATTATGGTTCGAACTACCCACAAGAAAAACAATCAACAAGAATTGTTTTGGAGTTAACACATGACTTACTGAATAAAGGGTATAGGATTTACTTAGATAATTTCTATACGTCAATTCATTTGGCTGAACTCTTGTGTCAAAACAATACAGACATTGTTGGAACAATGAGGATAAACAGAGTCGGAATCCCCAGTGAAATAAAAAAAAAAAAAATTACAGAAAAATGAACACATAGTAAGAATCAAAGACAAACTTATGGTTTTTAAATGGAAGGATAAAAAAACGTATTGATGCTCAGTTCTATTCATAATGACGAAAAGACAATGATTGAAAAGAGAGGAAGAAGGAAAGAAAAACCGAATGTTGTCCTGGATTATAACAAGAATATGGGTGGCGTATATTTGGGAGATGGAGTTATGGTGGCGTACACGGCTGCCTGTAATAAGGTAAAAAAAATTTTCTATGATTAATTGATATGTGCTGCTTCAATGCATATATTATATACAAAAAAGATAAAGGTCATTTGGATCGATTACACTTTTTGATAGAGTGTGTAGAGAAATTGGTAAAACCCACCCAAAAACATCAACAAGCAGCTCTACATCTAAACCATCACTCTTAGTTGAAAGGCATTTTCCAGAACAAATGAAAAGCGTTATAGGATAAACTAAATCCAGGAAATGCCACATTTGCTACAAAAAAGGTGTTAGGAAAGAATCTACATACTGGTGTCCAGATTGTAAGGTAGCACTATGTATCAACAATTGTTTTAAAATATATCACATGGAAGTTGAGTTTTGAATTTTTACATCTATATTTCAATTTTTTAAAATCAACATTTTTATTTTATTTGTGTGCTTTTGTTTATTGTTCTGTAATGTTAACTTTTTAATATTTTTTATTGTGTATAGAAATAAAAACAATATTTTTTTTGTAATCTTTATAATTGTTTGTAAAATTTATAATTTTTTAATTCGATGTTTCCATTTTTTTGTTGGTATTCTTTTCTATTTGTTTGTAATTTTGTATTTTCCTTTGTGCTTTATATATAAATAAATGAAAATATATGTATTTCATTTATTTTAATAAGTATAAATTAAAAAAATAATAATATATACATCCACTGGGCGTGACGTACTGACACGTCCTAGTGAAAGAGTATGCGCCCGTTGTACTTTGCGTAATTAAAAAGGGGACTCCCCAGTTAACAGGTTAAGGCTTAAAAAAAACATGAAGAACTGGGCCTAAGCAGGTATATCCATCATTATGTTTCTACTGATAGTAAATGATTGCAGAAGCTAACTGTTTTTCTTATTCTGATTCAAAAATTTCTCTGGGAACTGTTCTCAGAGCGCCCAGGGAACCACGGGCCATCTGTAGCTCTTCTTAGGCTGTTGGCATTATTCTCCCCAAGAGGAGGACTACCTCCGAAAGTTTGTCCTATATTCCCAGGAGAGCCTTGTTTCCTTGCATCCTGAAGAAGGCTTCTGTGATAAGCTGAATGTTTGTGTGTGTCCCCCATGCCTTCCCCTTTTTCCCAAATCATATTTTAAAACCCTAACCACCCAGTGTGGCTGTATTTGGAAATGGGGCTTTCAAGGAAGTTATTAAGTTTTAATGAGGTCATATGGGTGGGCCCTAATCCAACAGGACTGATGTCCTTATAAGAAGAGGAGGAGACAGGAGAGATTTCTCTCTCTCTTTCTCTCTCTCTCTCTCTCTCTCTCTCTCTCTCCCTCTCTCTCTCCCTCTCTCTCCCTCTCTCTCCCTCTCTCTCTCCCTCTCTCTCCCTCCCTCCCCCTCCCTCTCCCTCCCTCTCCCTCCCTCTCTCTCTCTCTCCCTCTCCCTCCTCTCTCCCTCCCTCTCTCTCCTCCTTCTCTCTCTCCCTCTCTCTCCCTCCTCTCTCTCCTCCTCTCTCTCTCCCTCTGTCCTCTCTCTCTCTCTCTCTCTCTCCCCCCCCTCTCTCTTTCTCCCTCTCTCCCCTTCCACCTGCACAGAGGGAGGGCCGTGTGAGGAAACAGTGAGAAGACGGCCGTCTGCAAGCCACGAAGAAAGCCCTCCTCAGGAACTCAGTGAGCCGGCACCTTGATCTTGGACTTCCAGCCTCCAGAACTGTGAGAAACGACAGTCGATTGTGTAAGCCACCCAGTCTGGGGCATTGGTTACGGCGGCCCGAGAGGACCAATGGGCCTCCCCGTCACGCGGTGCCTTCCCTGCCTGTGGCAGCTTTGTCTCCGACCCGCACTGGCACATGACGAGCATGCACAGCACATGAGTTCACACCGTGGTCCCTTTCTAATCGGTGGTTTCCGAGCAACCAGCCCTGCACGCAGTCCTCACCGCCTTTCCCTTAATGAATGCCCGGTCCTCATTGAAATGCCCTGTCCCTTCCTCACTGCTTTGGGGGTAAGAGATTCTCCAAACGGACACATTCTTGGGACTTTTTAATTCTTAAAGTGCTCTTTTCTTCCAAATCTATACGATAAAGCATATCAAAATAACACAGCAGAGTTTTTAAATGGTGATCACGGCTACTGCCTTCAGATTGTTCACTCTGTGTTCTGGATGGTATGGGGGGAGGGTGCGGGGGGTAGGAGAGGGGAGGAGCATGTGAATGACCCCCCCCCTCCCATCCCTACCCCCACCACCAGCTGGGTTCCTTGGGACTGCCCTTTCTTTGCTCAAGTTCTTTTTCTCCTCACAGCTGCCTTTCCCACTCCTCACCAATTTGATCACCACCCCACGTGGGTCGATCTCACCTTTTCCAAGTTTTACCTCCAACGTTTGGCAGTCAGCCACCTGCAGTGGAGGGTTCCATCTCACTCACCTTGGGGATACGGATTTCCCAAAGACCTACTATGTGCCAGTGAGCTAGGCACTGAGCTCAGTGTGTCCATGTGTTCTCTTTCCATCCTCGGTGTTAGCCCCCATGTGATGGGTTATCACACTGGGGCTCGTATGATAACATTTCTTGCTTAGAATCAGCCAGACAGAGGAGCTGGGATTCACTCTGGCCTCCTGGGAGTCATCGGCCCTGCTCCCTCAGCCCCCAGCCTCTGTGCCTTTCCTGACCAGCCATCCCAGAGCCACCACCATATGCTAGTCCCCAGGACTCTGTCCAGATGCATTCCCCTGGAATCTCAGCCCCGAGAGCCCCAACACTTACAAGCAAAGCCTGCGTGAGGTGGGCTCTTAACCATATTGGGTGAAGAAATGAACCAGGTTTTTCTAACTAGACCTCAGGTCCCAAAAAACAGAATGTACAAGCCCATCTTCTGCCCCATAATAGCGTGCAATCCAGGACTGGGCACACTGGGGGGGGGGGGGGGGGAGAGGAAGGGGTGGTCTCATCTCCCATCTTCTCACCCAATGCATTTTCCTATTTGTCCTACCCTGCCTCCAGCTGTGCTTTATAAAAACCCCAGCTGGATAGACTGGTGCCTCTGACCCCCACCCCAGCTGCCGGAACTGACTTTTGCCATGATCCCTAATATTCCTTTTCGGTTTTTTCTCCGTATCAACATTAGCTTTGCTCGCTAGCTCCCTTCCCTCCACCTGATAAGGATGGGGTAATGGCATCTGGACGAACTTGGGGTGTACTTTTCTTGCCTTGTCAGAACAGCAGCTCCTATCTGGCTGGAGATGGGCTGGGAGCCAGGCCCCAACAATGGAGGCTTTGTGAGCCGGCCCTGAGGGTGTGCTGAGAGCCCGAAATTTAGCACACACACAGCCCTTCCTGGTGCCACCTTCTTATCTCCTGCCACTGAGCCCTGGCCAGTGCTGGGGCTGTAACCCAACCCCTGTAATTGCATGTCCGGATAGAGCATTCCTGGGCTCGGGCCACTGTTAAACATTGACTTTGGGTGCTGGGTGCAGTCACCGTGGACTGTGGGGCTGTGGATTGGGGAGCCTCTGACGGGGTGTTCCCCACTCTCTTCCCAGTGGTCTTGGGCTGCCTGAGAAAGCCACAGCACAAAGTAGATGGTCTCCATTTCCCACACCTCTGAGTCAGTGTGTTAGGGATGCCCCCAGCAAGTTAAAAAAAAAATAAAATGGTTTCTCTTCCCGCCCCCTACCCTGAGCTCACCTCCTGCTGTCCTTAGCCCTCTATTTCTCTGGATTTCTCCATTCCTCCTATTCTGCCTACTCTCCTGATCTTCTGTGTTTTCCTACCTTCTTTCTCCGCCTTTCCTCCCATCTTCCTCTTTCTCCCTGGTTTTGTCCCATGTGGGGAGCTCAGATGAAGAGGGCTCTCTGTCTCCTTCCCACCAGGCCTCTGATCTCTCTGGGAAATCTGAAGTGCACTGAGGAAACAGCTGGCTCCAAGGCCCTTCCCAAGGACACCATCCTGGCTTCCCCAGGCCCCCGGGCTGTGTGCTCCAAAGAGTGTCCAGGACACCTTGGGATATATAACTGGCAAGACCCCCGCCCTCCCAGAGCTTCCAGGTCAGGCACGAACGCGAGTGCTGAACAAGCCTTCAGGTAGTGAGTGCTATGATAAGTGTCAGGTGAATTCTAGTTTGGGACTCACCCAACAACGGAAACTCAGAATTGGATACTTTGCACGGAGGTCCGTGTGTTCCAGGTACACACACCTCTAGTCATCCCTTACCTGCAGTCTCATGTGTATGTTTCAAGAAAATGCCTCTGGCTGCCACGTGAAAAAACAGCAGTAAGAGGGAAAAGGAGCATGCTACCTTCGAGAGGGTCTGTGCCAGGAGCACTCCCTAGTGACACATACCTGTCTGCACATCTCTGTGTCACCATCTGTTTCCTGAGTAACCCACCCTATGACAGCACTTTCATTGACTGCAGGTTGAAAGCAGCATGTTGAAAAGGGTGAAGTAAAAAGATACAAGAAGCCTGAACCCTCCAAACCACTAAACCATGACCTAAGCCCCAAACCATCGATGTGCAAGACAGAAACACAGACTTCTATTTTGTCTAAGCCGAGGTAGTTTGAGGTCTCTTTGTGACAGAAGTCTAAGCCTTGTTCTGATAAACACAAAATTTGACATCAAGGAGTGGAATGTTGATGTGGTAAAATTTTAAACACAAGGCCTGGTGCTGTTGTCAGACGGTGGGTGGATATTTTAGGTTGGAAAGAGGTATGCAAAATATTTGATACCTTGAAATACAGTTCACGTGCCTATGTGAGCCTCCAGTGCTAGAGGAGGTGGTCCAAAAGGTACAAATGGTGATATATATAGTCTTCTTCCCACAGGTAGCAAGGTCCTGAAGGAGAAAGAACCCAGACTAGAGATAGAAGTTTGTAAGCAGAGATGAAAGTGAATGGAGCTCGGTTCATGGAGACTCTTCCTGCCTGTGGCCAGTCATGTAAGTTGCCGAGAAAGCCAACTGCTTATGTACCTCAAACTGAAGCAGTTATGCAAAGGGGCCCTTTTCCAGGAGGTGAGATTGTCCCAAAGCCTTTCCCAATCAGCTCCAGTTAAGTACGCCCTGCCAAGACCACAATTATTGGAGAGGAAGATGAAGAAGCAACAAACGGCCATTCTGTTATCTAGGAGAGTGGCAGGAGGTGGGGAAGGGAAAAGATGAAGCTGGAGCTGAGGTCTTCAGAGGGTGAGGGTGAAGGCCCAGGAGGCGAGGAGATGACAGGGGCTCGGAGAGAGGATGGTTAGTGGAGCAGGAGCATCAATGAGCAGAGGATGGGAAGAATGGGCTGAAGATGACAATGAGGAATACTGAGAACACACTTCGCCTTTTAGTCCTGAGGAGATTTAGTCCTTATGTGAGACCAAATAGCCCCTGCTTAGGGCTATTGCTCCTCACTGGCATGTCTATGGAAGAGTCACGCTCAGAGTGTCTGTCCCCCACCAGCCCTGTGTGTCCCTCAGGTTTGATGTACAGTACATCATGATGCGGGAGCAGGGGGAGTGGCGGGGTGGGGGGTCGGGGTCAGTCAGAAAGTCAATACTCCAACTTTGGGTCCAATGCTGCAGTCAGAGGAAATGAGGGTGGAGAATTGCCTTGCTCGAAGGTGGGGTCAGAGGTCTCTGAGGAAATCCAGGGATACAACTTAATGCCTGGTCTTTCAGTCCTGCAGCTCCCATGGCCCTGGGCTAGTCCGACTTGCCCTATTTAAAGTTTTCTGACCCCAGTCTGAGGGTAGAGACACCATCTTGGCTCTTAGGGACATTCTAAGGGCAAAGGTTTAGAAGAAAAGAAGAAAAGGTGAAGCCAGCTGCTTGGCAGCCAAGGACGGCTCTAAGAAAGGTGTGGGCTGTCCCGCCATTGTTCTCAAATACAGTCAGCACAAAAGAAAGGAGGAGCCCAGCCCTGCCCCAGCCTGTGCTGCTGTGGTCCGAGGCAATGTTTCCCAACTGGGCACAACTCAGAGATCACGCTTCAGTTATGAAAGCTTGGAATGAGGGTGGAGGATCATCAGACACAAAGTCCTTCCATTATTTTCAGTGCCTCCTCTTCTTCCTGACCCAGCCACCGCCTCTTCCCCATCCCAGAAACCCAAGACCTACCTGACTAGAGCTTTCTTTTCCCTCTCTCAAAACCATGGGCCTTGAGTAGGTGCCTAGGGATAGAAAACTCCCAGGCAACAGGGCAAGGGGCAGTTATCAGTGGTCTCTCCTGCATCGTCCATCACTCAGCTCTCAGTAATTCTGTGCCCTCAGTTCCTGCCTCAGGGGGAGACGGGCTGTGTGCTGTGCTTTATATTTCTCCAGGAGATATGTACTCAGAAATAAACTCAGGAACCCCCAGACTGATGAGGGAGCCATGGCCTCCACTCTTTAGGAGCCCCTGAACCAGCACCAAGTTTGGTCTAAGCCATGTGCAAACACTTTGCACCATGCCCAGTGAAATGGAATGCGTATGTAGGGAGAAAGGATAATAAGTTTGCAGGTTAGAGAGAGCAGATATGGCCTGTGATGTTTCTTGTCACACTCTCAACCAAGGGTGGGGTGGCCACAGGCAGGATTTTTCTGGTTGGAGGTATATATGGCAAGGGAATAAATTTGGTCCTGGATACAGGAGATAGTTTTCAACCCAAAAAAAGTTCCCAGGATGTATTGTTTAGGATATAGTCTTGGTATATGTAACCGACACCTAAAATAGCAGCGGCTCAAACAAGAGAGATGTTTCTTTCCTCTGGTGTAACCATCCAGGCATAAACCATTTGGGGCCAAAATGGCATCAGGGACTCGGGCTCCTTCGAACTAACTAACTTGCTGTGGTGCCATCCCAAGGATCATGTTCTCACCCATCAGCTCCCAGGTGGTTCACCATGACACAGGCTTCCAGGAAGAGAGGGTCCGGAAAGGTTGTTTCCCTCCTTGTAAGGACACCGTCTGGAAGTTGCACACCTTCCTTTTGCTCATATCCCATTGGTCAGAACTACTAAACACATGGCTATATTAGCTGCAAGGGAGCTTGGGAAATATTGTTTCTATTCTAGGCAGCCATGTAAACATTTTTTTTCTATTAATAAAAGTGAAAATTATTATTTTGGGCCAACTAGCAGTTTTGCCACATGAAATTCCAAGTGCATAGCCAGTTTTTAAATATTTTTCTGCCATGTACTTCATTCCCCTTAGTCACAGGTTTGGATAAGTGTCTCTGCCTTAGAAAATCACCATAACACATACCTAAGCCCCCTACCTGGCCACAGCAATTGGTCCAGATGGGCACATGATTCAAGTAGAGCCAATCAGGTTCTTCCTCAGGATTTTTTCCTAACCAAGTCTGGTGGCAGACAATGCAATTTCTTCTCTGATCATGAAACTATGAGAAAAGAACCGAACTAACCATGGTCATTTTCCCTGCCAAAGTGGTCAAAGAGTGCAGTAGAACAGGTGCCACCAGCCTCTGAGAGATGCAAAGAGAATAGCATCCCAGCAGGGTGAATAGATGTCATGTAAGGCCCCTCAAGGGCCTCTTCTGTCCTTGCCCTGACCAAGCCAGTCACTCAGTCAGTCAGTCAATACTCCCTTTTTGGCAAGCTGATTCAAGTTGGGTTTTGGCTATCTGCAACTTAGACTTACACAGTAGTAAAAGTGATGTTTCTTTCTCCCTAAAGGAATCAGGGGGTTGGGAGTGGGAGAGACACAGCTGAGGTTGAAATCTTGGAAGAAAAGAATGTGGGTTCCAGCCAAGCTGAATCTTTCTCCTAAACATTTGCCCCGAGGCTTCTTAAGTTCCCACACAGCATCTCAGAGTAAAGGCTTCTGGGTATCTTTGCATTTTTTCCAGTCAGTCCTGTTTCGTGCAAGACAGCCATCCTCTCAGGCCTGCTCTAGCCAGCCCCACTGTGAGGAGGGGGCCTGAGGATGGGCAACCCTGACAAAGGGCCCATTCTCAGCTGGTCCAGGCTGTTATCAGCCAAACCTAAACTCTGAATCACCTGCATCCGTGGGCAGCCCTGTAGGTGGGACTGCTCAATTGCCTCTGGGCCTCCCTGCGTCAGGACCTGCGAGTGGGGGCGGACTTTCAATAAAGGCTCATTGTTTTCTGTTCCTTCAAACTATCCAGGTCCTGTCCATGGCCGTTCTGAGGCTCCCCTTCCTGTTCTCTTCACTGGCCCCCTTTCCCTAGCCCCCATCTCTCTGGGCACCATCTCCCCCACCACAACCATGCCTGATATACCAGCATAAACCCTTCAGGGGAGACGGGCTGGTGGCTGGGAAAACGGGCCTGTGCATGAGCATACCCTCCCCAGCTCAGTCAGAATGAGAATCAAATCTGAAAATGCCCTGAACTTTGGAACCAATGACTCCCCTACTTCCCTGGGGCCTCCTGGGTCCACCTCAACCTGCAACCAAGCTGCTCGGGGTCTGTGACATCACCTGTGGTCAACCTCTTTTCTCCTCCACCTCCTTTCATGGGTGAGAGATAGGGGTACAAAGGTACCATAACCTCCCTTTGCTCTCTGTGTTTGTCCTTTGTTTTTTACCACGATCCATTCAGATCAGCTCATTCTTCCTCAGGACATCTTTAAGACCCAAAATCACATACCCTTGAGTATACTTCCTTCATCTCCTTTTTAACGACTCTACCCTAATTACCTCAGGAGGTCCTTGCCCCACAGTTTACTCTATCTAGCCAAACAATCCTGGCTGCCTGAGTGTCGGGATGCAGCCAGGCCCACCCTGTGTCAAGAAAGAGGCAGACTGGATGTCAGGAAGATTAATTAGAAGGATGGAGAACAAAGGCTTTCAGCTTCTAAGGCCCTTGAACAGCACCTCAACGTTTCCTTCAGAACGTCCCATCCATCTCCTCATACTCCTGTTAAGAAACCTGCTTTCCCTCAAGCACCAGCTCTCAAGAGAAAATAAACAGGCCTTGTCTAGATCGGCATTATTATTTTTCCATTTCTACCTACAGGCCTTGCAACAGTAGGGTTTTCTTTCTGTCCCCCTTTCCCCACCACCACCATGTAGGTGTGTGGCAGCCCAGCTTTGTGGTGGGTTCAATGGGTGTTTGTGGCTCAACCTGGAAAACTGAGCCCCATTCATAACGCCAAGTCCTCGGTGTTCTATTGGCTCATTGTCTGGAATGCCAATTCGCTTCACGGCAACCAAGTCTGAAATACAACTCATTGATAAATGGTGACGGCCTGATGGCAGGTATGTAAGATAATGAGATACTTTCCAGGGCAAGATGGTGGCTGTTTACTGTTGTTTTAAACAGGCTCATCTGTGAGAATTTATCTGATTTCCCAAGAAATGGAAACCATGAGCCTGTTAGAAGCCTGAGGCTTTCAGAATGGGCTGGGCCAGTGGACTGAGGTTAGGGGTATGGGTTTGGAGTGAAGAGCTAAATGAAGCCACGGACACAAAGACCAGGTAGAGAGGATATGAGAAGCGCTGAGCTGAGTGGAGGGGGCTGGAGAGAAGTTGTGGAGCCAATGACTGGAGAGACAGATCCAGGTAACATTTATTAAGCCCCCTGCAAGTGTCAGAAAGGGCCCATGTGGGTACCCCAGGCAGGCTAATGATTTTAAGTCCCATCAAGCTGACATTCTTTTACTCAATTTTAATATAGTGGCAACTGATCTCTGCTTGGTGGACAGGGCAGTGGGTGGAGAAGAGGATCCCTGTTGGCAATACTCCATCTTCTCTGAGCTGTTCAGCTCTGACCCCAAACTTGAATCCCTGAATCAGATAAACAAAAACTCTGTTGAAACCCTGCCCCACCCTCCTTAGTAAACAGTAAGCAACCAACTATATTATTCTAGCCTGCTCTTCTGTAGGCCCCTGCCACCCCCGTGCAAGTAGCTCATTCACATAGAGCATCCAACTGTTCCTTTGAGGACTTCCAAACATGGTCTTCTTCATCTCTTTCCATGGCCAGTGATGTGTGAGTGCCTTGGAAAGATGGCATCTGAGGCAGCTAGCGGCCTGGCTAGCTCACCCCTGAGACCAGCTCTGATGCTGGGCACTGAGCATGTTACCTCATGTAATCACCTTACCCTGTGAGTCTCATGATCCCCGTCCCACCTCAAGAAACTGCAAATGAGGACAGTGAGGTTCATTGCCCAGGAGGCCCATGATGTGAGTAAACGCCATTTTTGAGCTGAGCTCTGAATTCAGGTATATCCATCTTATTTTAAAGCCCAGATCTCCACTTCCTCCCCCTCTGCTGGGAGAAAATGGGAAGAAAAACCGTTAATAAATAAATAAATAATAAAATGTGGGGCAGGGGGAAAGAGAAAAATAATAAAAGCCATTGAGAGCAGGAGGGTAAACCTGTGGGATACAGTGGAGGTTTGAACAGGGAGCTACAACAAGCTGAGTCAGAGACCCAGTGGGTTGTCAAGGAGGCTGGGCACCCAGCTGCAAGATAGCCCAGACGGAGAGGGTGGAGAGGGTGAGCCAGGTTGAGCTCCTGGAGTGGAGGAGGGTGAAGAAGTCCCATCCTGGAGGTGGGGGAGGGGAGATATGTGATGCAGCCAGGTGAGAACCCCTTCCTTTGCATGTGGGCACTGGAGCGGTGCCTACTGCTAGGACAGTATCGGCCTGAGGTCTGACAAAAAGAGGGGCAGCCAAATAGGGATCTTTGCAGAGAAATCTCTCCTTCAGCCTAGGTTGGAGACTGCAGAAAATCATTTGGACCCAGTGGAGGCAGGATGCCATGGAGCTGGCCCTGGTCTGTTTTGCTTTTCTCTTCATCTTCCCTCCAAACACCCAGTTTGGCCTGCTCAGCTCCAGGGCCAAGGAGGGGCCCAGCAGCCTGTTCCTGGCCTCCCCAGCAGAGGGCTCCAAAGCAGAGCTCAGGAGGGTTGGGGTGGGGTTGGAAATCTAGGCCTCCCTCCCTGAAGGGAGGTGCAGGAAGCACTGGGCATGGGTTCTGCTCCCAGGTGTCCTAGGGTCCATGTGAATGGGTGGTCTTTAGTTGTGCATGGTATGTCTGTATTTGTGTGCTCCGTGTAGGTGTGTGCAAGCGTGCAAGTGTGTAAGTGGGTATATCTGCATTTGCAGAGTATGGTTGTCTGCAGTGCATATGCCTGACTGCTTGTTTATGTGTTGGCTGGAGCCTGCATGTGTGTTTGCCCGTTTCCTCTATGCACATGATGGTACTGCTAGTGGACCTCTGTGTATTTGGGAACATGTGGGTACCTGGATGATTTGCGCATAGGTTTCTATACTGGCTTGTAAGCAGAAAGGAGAAAAATAATGACAGGGTGTGCTGTGGAATCTCAACTTTTCTCAGGACAGGGATGCGGAGCCCTGGGTCGTCCCACATCCACACATACTGACCCAGCGTGGCTGCTTCCTACCGTCACTCAACACAGCCCCTGAGTTTGTTTGTTAAAATCCCGTTTACCACAGATGTTGCTGACATTTAGTCCCCAGGAAGCCAGGCCTTCCTGAGTTCTGTGAGTGTCTCTCACTCCTTGTTCTGATTCCCTCGTTTGCAGCTTGAGAAGGCTGTTCTCCTTGTTGGGAGGGGAGAGTGGAATCGCAGAGAGTAGGGGAAATTAGAAGGCCGAGGTGGAGGAACATACTAGTAGGCCCATGCCTGGTATATCCATGAGTGAAGGAAGGCAGTGGGCTTGGGGGCAAGGCCATGGCCCAGAAGTCTGGCAACATGGACAGGTCCAGCTCCATCACCAGCTAGAAGCCTTGGTTGGTAGGAAGCAACCCCTCCTGCCTTCCTTTCTATGGTCTGGCTGATGTTCAGCCAAGGTGGTCAGGGACGCCAGTCGGGAAACGCCCCTCACCCTGTGTGTGTTGGAAAGATGCTTTGCAGCAGGGAATGGGGCAGAATCTGGCATCTACCACATGCTGGAAGGGTGTATTAGTTTCTTGTTGCTGCTATAACAAATCATCATATATTTATTACTTTACTTGTGTGAGCTAAAGTCAAGGCATTGGCAGAACTGTGCTCCTTCTGGAGGCTCCAAGGCAGAATCTGTTTCCTTGTCTTTTCCAGGTTCTAGAGGCCTCTGAAACTCCTTGACTTGGGCCCCTGCTTCCATTTTGCTGTCATATCAACTTTTCTATTGCCTTTGACCTTCCTGGCCTCCCTCTAATTAAGACGCTTTGGATAGGGATTGACCTCAGTTCAGACTGATCCCTCGGAGCTCTGAGTCTCCCTTCCTACCCTGAGCCTGCTCCAGATTTAGCCTCTGGCCTTAGTTTCTGGCCTCATCCTCACTCCCAGAATGCTCTTCATCAGCTTGATTTTTTCCCCTGCCCCAGCCCCCGCCTCCCCATCCCAGAGGCAGTCAGACAGACCCCCCTCCGCCCTCTCCACACGTGTGAAAACCACACACATGGGCTCCTTCCAGCTCCATACAGAAAGCCCAACCGCAAGACCCAAAGTCAGGGAGGGGGTCACCCATGACCGATCGTGCAGACCAGCGCTGGGGAGTCTGGCGGGACGACTGGCCTCCCAGATGCTTGACAAGGCCAAACTCTCCAGCACAGTCAGGCCCACATCTGGAAGTAAGCTGGAAATTCCAATTGCTCTCCTCTGCTAAGAAATGTGTCAAATCTTCCCAGAGATTCAGTGGATGCAGGAAGCAATGGGGGGTGGGGAACTTATTCTACAGCACCAGAGTGCTTTGGGGAAATCCAGATGTCACGATGTGTCCACAGTCCTCTGGCTGATGGTTCCTCTGACCCGCTCAGCTCTGCACCCTGACCCATGAACATTAAAGAGGACTGGAGTAGTTCCTTTCTTGCTAAGACCCACAAGTGTGTCCTCATGTGTGCATGTGAAACTATGACTTTTTTTTTTTTTTTTTTTTAGGGATTGAGTTATTTTTTCCTGGAGAGAAAAATGTTGACAAGCCTTTGGAGGATTGCCTTCCCAGAAAATCCCCTGATGCATGAAGAAGGCACGCTGTTCTGATCTTTCTCTAACATGCACACACGTGCACACACATCTCAGAGGCCTGGGATGTCCCCAACCATATTCTCCGGGCCCTTCAGGGCCTCACCTGCATTTCTACCCCAGCCCCTTCCAATTTGAGGTGGATTCCATGGAGGGGGGCCCAGAAGATCGGAGAACAGGCTCAGCTACTGACTAGCTCTGTGTCTCTAGGTAAGTGTATGAGTTTCCTATTGCTGCCACAATAAATCTCCACAAAGTAAATGGCACAGATTTATTCTCTTATAATTCTGGACTTCAGAAGTCCAAAGTCAGTCTCACTGGGCTAACCTCAAGGTGTTAGTAGGGCCCATTCTTCCTAGAGAAAATCCAGTTCCTTGCCTTTTTTAGTTTCTGGTGGCCACCTGCATTCCTTGGCTTCTGGCCCCTTCCTCCATCTTCAGAGAACATCGCTCCAATCTCTGCTTCTGTCATCACATTGCCTTCTCCCACCCTCCCGCAACCTTCTTCTAAGGGTGTTTTGTGATTAATTCCATTGGGCCACCTGGCTATTCCCCATCTCAAGAGCCTTGATTTAATAATCCTGCAAAGTTCCTTTTGCCATATAGGAACATTTACAGATTCTGCGGGTTGCTTGACTATATCTGACAGCCATTTATTGTCTTCCACAGCCATTGTCCCTCTCTGGGCCTCACTTGAAGCTTCAGATGCTGGTCTCCCATGGCCTCTTCCAGCTCTGTCCCTAAACATGCTGAGTCTCGGCCTTCCTGAGTCTCCGGTGAAATGGGCCTGCCCCCACCCCCACCAACCTTCTACTGATTGCTGGGTCTCTGGGACTCATATCGTCTCCTCTCCTTTGTCAGAAGAGAGGCCTTGTTTGTGCCGCATGTAACAGCAAGAGTCTGATGCTCCAATCTGGGGCCCTCACCCTCAATCTGTACCCGAGGAGCATCTTCAACCTGAGAAGAACTCACTCCAGCTACAATTTAGTTTAGGATCTGAATTATACTTTTTCTCCAAGGCAGTTCTCAACTGCCCATGGGGGGATAAGAATCTTGGGCCTTATTCAAGGATGTTGGGTACGTGTACAAGATGTATGAATGGGAGAGACAGGAATTCTAACCCAGCCTGGGCAGTCCCATGGAACCCAATTGGACAGATGGGCCCCCTCGGAGGCCTCCCAAGCAAAGTTTCCCTTAGAGCCAGACCTACCTTCCTCCCTTTCCTCCTTTCCCTCCCTTTCCTTCCTTCCCTTCCTTCCTGTATGACCCCCTGCCTGGTCCTATGTCAGGCACAGGATACAGAGCCAGTCCCCTGGCCCGTGAGAAGCCAGTGGGGACACAGCCATGCAAACATCTTCTCCCGGCAGTGTGCGGGTCACAGGTCCCTGGAGTTCCCCAAAGCCCTGTGGGAGCCAAATGAGGCTGCCAAAGGGGCGAGGAAAGCTTTGGAGGGCAGGTCGCACTCATTTTACCCCTAAGAATACACTGGAACCCCAAGTCTGACTGTGTATACCATGTGAGGAGAGGCAGCTGTGCTTCGGCTCATGCTCGCCCTACTGCTGGATGTTTGCACTCTCCTGGACAGCTCTGACTCAGGTACCACCTCCTCCAGGAAGTCTTCTCTGAAGCCTGAGGAGGCTCAATTTCCTCCCTGATGCTCCCAGCATCCTCACAGAGAAACTCATCATGTCCAGATGAGGAACTGATTTTAGAGAAAGCCACTGCCTTGGAAGAACCTCGAGTGGGAGAGGGAGTATCTGGTGAGGTGGGGCTGGGCTCTGCTTTTGAAGAGCTGATTGACCCCTACAGATCGCCCCGCCCATCTCCCTCGGCACAGACAGGGCACTGAGGCTCCTTTCACAGCTCCAGGTGACGGTGCCGGGACCAGAGTTTCCCCTCCCAGCTTCAACCCAGTGCCTCTTTTATGAACCATTCTTTCTTGATGGTGGCCATGCCCTGATCATCTCTGTGTCCACAAGTGCTCGATGGCCCAATATGAGAGGAGTGGGCGCATGGGAACTGAACCCAGCAGACATATGTGTAGAAAAAGCACATTTTGCCCTGGCTGTGTGACTCGGTTGGTTGGGTGTTGTCTCATGCACCAAAAAGTTGCTGGATGGATTCCTGGTCAGACATATGCCCAGGTTGTAGGCTCGATCCCCAGTATAGGGAGTGCAAGAGGCAGCAGATCAATGTTTCCCTCTCATATCCATGTTTCTCTCTCTGTCTCTAAAAAAATCTACCTGTCTATTTTTTTCAAGCACTTTTTTTAAACGTCACAATTTGGTCACATACTCTGGAGGTGGTGGCCTGGCTTCACATTAGCCCTTCCATGGCAGAGATGTGAAGAGAAGGCTCTGGACCTGGGTTCTGGCTCTGCCTCTTCCTGGCTGTGTGACCTCTTTGAACTCCACTTTCCTCATCAGCAAAACGTGGATAACAATAGGACATACCTCACAGGTTTGTTTTGATGACTAAATAAGATAATGCCTGAGAAGTCTGCGATTTTCTGGCTGCGATTCCCATGGCCATGCCTCTGTCAGTGGTGGCTCTAAGTATTATTCCCTGTCATCCGAGCCTCCACCATACCCTCTTCATGCTCTCATTCTATGGACTCAAATTTCAGGAATCAGGAAAGCAGTCTGATTAAATGGACTCACACATTCCAGCCCTAATCCTACCAAAGAGATTCTGACTCATTAAGTCTGGGGATGGGTTCCCCAAATCATTATTTTTATCAATCTTCATTTTAAAAAATAAACCTCCCGAGTGATCCTGATGTTTATCCAGGTTGGGGAGCTACGGAAATAAGGGATAGTGGGCTTTTATTCTAACGAAGGCCAGCTCCTGCCCTCAAAATGAGGCTTTAGCTTGGAAGTCTCTTCCCATGGAACCACCGCAAGCAGGACCCTCTCCCTTCCCACGAGGAGGGTGGCATTCCCAAGGAGCAGCTCTGGAAGGGGTGGGCAGCGCCAGCTGTGTGCCCTCCTGCAGCTGTCTCCGTGCCGTGGCCCAGTGGCAATCACTGTGAAATGCCTTCTCCACATCTCCCACAGCTGGGCCAGGTGGCTACTGGCTGGAGCGGCTGATCCCATCTGGAAGCCAAGAAAATACACCCAGCAGCCTCCACTCAGCACAGGGCTCCCCAAACACTGCCGTCCTGCCTTTCCACTGGGGGACTTTCTTTACTCCATGGCGGGACGTGCCTAGCTCTTGCCTTTCTTCAGGTTCCCCGTGACCATTGGCTTTTTGTCCAGCTTTGGGGTGGGATTCCGCTTCAGCCCAGGGACAGCCCTGAGGCCTGGGACAGAGGTAGCCGCTCTGGGCAAACGGGAGTGGAGGAGGCAAGGAGAGCTGTGGATCTCTGCAGATTCCACTCTTCCCTGTGAGTGACAGCGGGCGGGGGCTTTCCCGGCATCCAGGAGCTTTATGAGCTGCAGGGAGGTGCAGGCGCAGGGGTTTGGCCGGGGAACAGGGAAAGGCCCAGAATGAGAGCTCTGTCCTCCGCCAAGGACACAGGACTGTTGACGTGGGAGAGATGGGCGCAGCAGCCTCTGGATCGAGTTAACCGTGAGGCGGAAATAGTTTTCACTGAAAAACAAAGTTGAAAAACAGTTTACCGAAGGGAAGAGAAAGAGGAAAGAGAGGGGGGGAAAAAAACACCTCAAACTGTCTGATCATCAAAATCACCTGGGTAGTTGGTTAAAAATACAGATTCCAAAACTCATTCCAAGTCAAAAAAATATTATTCTTGACAGCTCCGGGTGCCTTTCCCTTGTGGGTTTTTTTTTTTTTTTTTTTTTTTTTTTTTAAGAAAAAAAAAAACTTCGATCGCTCGTCAATTCTATCCCAATAAAGCTGGGGAGAAATTAAGTTACAGGTAAAAGCAGTAGAAGAATGAAAATCAGCCATCCCACAAGGCGAGTTTTCAGAAGGGACGGAGTGCCAGTGGAGGAAAGAAATGCAAATTCAGCCTTTGCCTTTCTAAACGGGACATCCATATCTGAACTTGAAAAATTAATGGTATAATCAATACGTTTTGTGTTGTCATTAGAGCAGGAATGGCCATTGCAAGTAAAATGAGAACCCGTCTTTTTAAAAATATAGATTTTAGCTCACATAGGTTGGCAGACCCCTGGGTGGGTGGGTGTCAGGCGTGAGGGGAAGCACTACCTGATGGAATAAACAACATGGATTATGTTTCTGACTTTCCAACTGGCCTGAGGGAGGGAGGGAGGAAAGGCAACACACAGAATCAGGGAAAATCAAATAAAATTCTAGAAGCCACTTCTCCGCAGCCAGGCTGAGTCTTCCTCTACGTGAACCTGCCCCATCCCCCTTTCCTTTCTCACTCAAGTTTCCTGAGTAAATGGTCTCTCTTCGCCTTTTCCACTTCCTCCTCTTCTCTCTTCTATAATCAGCCCCTTGACAACTGAAAAGTGAAAAGCTGAATAATGACACCTGCCAGCCCCCCTCCCCCCCCACCCCACCCCCACACACACAAGATGGGCATGTACTAATCTTGTATAAGACTTTGCATGTGTGACTAAATTAAAAACCGTTCCATGGGAAGATTATCTTGGGTTATTCCAGTGAGGCCTGATATAATCACAGGGGTCCTTTAAGAGGGAGGCAGGCGATTAAAGCAGAGAAGGCGATACGATGAAAGAAGCAGCCTTTGGAGCCTCCTCTTTGAAGATGGAGGAAGGGGCAGCAAGCCAAGGAATGCAGGCGGCCACAAGAAGCTGAAAAGGGCAAGGGGACGAGTTCTCCCCTGGAGCCTCCAGGAGGAACCGGCCTTGCTCACACCTTGACTTCAGCCCAGTGAGACTGATTTTGGACTTTGGACCTCCAGCACTGTACGAGAATAAAGTCCTATTGTTTAGGGCACTCACTTTGTGGTGATTTCTTTTTTTTTTTTTTTTTTTTTTAAATATATTTTATTGATTTTGTACAGAGAGGAAGGGAGAGAGATGGAGAGCTAGAAACATCGATGAGAGAGAGTCATCAATCAGCTGCCTCTTGCACACCCCCTACTGGGGATATGCCCGCAACCAAGGTACATGCCCTTGACCGGAATCGAACCCAGGTCTCTTCAGTCCCCAAGCCGACGCTCTATCCATTGAGCCAAACCGGTTTCGGCTTGTGGTGATTTCTTACAGAGCAACAGGAAAGTCATATGCTCCTGACCTTGGCCCTGTCCATCCCACCTGAACCTCCAAGAACCAAACTCTTGCCAACTATGGGCCTTTCTCAGTGCTTTCTCTCTTGACCTCTCCTCGTTGCTCATTCTTAAGTCTTGTGACCCCCAACTGCCCTGGTGATCCTCCTGCCTCTCAGATCCTCCTCCTCAGCCTCCTCCCAGCATAGCCTGTGCCCCGAGGTTCTCCTCTGAACCCACTTCTGTCCTCATTCTCTTCTCTCTAGGAGTGGTCTCATGCCAGTGGTAATCCCAAATCAGGGCCATGTGCTCCACACTCCAGTATCCAACTGCTGAATGGTCCACCTGCTCCCTCCTCAGCAAACCAGTATTTCCATCTGCAGTACAGTTCCCTCCTTCCCTGCCCGTTGAAATCTAGTTGACCTGTTCACTCCTTGAGGTCCAGCGCGAATGTCACTTCTTCCAGGAAGTCTTCTCTCTCTGTCATGCCATATGCTTGTTTTTTTTAATTTTTTAAAAAAATTTATAAACTTTATTTTTTTTTTTAGAGCAGTTCTAGGTTCACAGCAAAATTGAGTGGAAAGTACAGAGTTTCTTATTTATTCTACTCAACAGCTCTGTGAAATAGGATGGATTTTCTTTTTTTGTGTCCAGCTTTATTGAGGTATAACTGACCAATAAAAGGTGCACATATTTAAGGTGTACAACATAGTGATCTGATATATGTATATATTATGAAATGATTAGCACAACCAAGCTAATTAACAAATGCTTCACATAGTTCCTTTTTGTGTGTGTGTGTGTGCAATTTTAAGCATATGTTATTAACTTTAGCCACTGTGCTATATAGATCTCCAGAACTCATTCAAATATGCCTGGAACTTTGTACCATTTGACTAACATTCCTCCATTTCTCCCCAGGCCCTGGGAACCCCCACTCTAGGCTCTGCTTCTATGAGTTGAATTTTGTAGATTCCACATGAAGTGAGATCATGCAATAGTTGTCTTTCTATGTCTGGCTTATTTCACTTAGCACAATGTCCTCCAGGTTCATCCGTGTTGTCACAAATGACAGGATTTCTTTGCCATGTACGTGTCAACTCTGCCCATCTGTGTCCCCTCAGGACTGTAAGTCCCTTAGAAGCAGAGTCCTGGTCTGGTGAGCCCTGGATGCTCAGCACCCAGCACCCTGTCCCTCCCACCTGGAAACTCTCCCTCCTAAGCTATATCTCGGAAGCTCTGGTTTGTAAAATAATAATTATTTTTTATTATTTTTGCCCTTCGTGTATACATAAGTGCATGATTATTCCAGAAAAGGTTTAAAATTCAGGAAAGCAAAACCAAAATAGAAAAAAAAAACGAAGGAATCTAAAATTATCTTTTATCTTACAGCCAATCAATGCTTTGGTATATATTCTTCTAATAAATAGACATACTTTCAAAATCAGATTATTTTACATATTTATTAGCTTTTGTTCTGTTTAATATGCTATTCGTTCATTTCTATGTCATTACCTTTTCTTCGACAGCATCATTTTTTAATGGACCGCATTGAGTTTTCTTTTCTGGCTGAGTCATAATGTACTTAACCAATCCCCTCTCGCTGGACGTGCAGGTGGCTTCCAGTTTTTCAGACTTATAAATAACATGGTGAAGAACAGCTCTGTAGCTAACTCTTTACACATCCTATGCGTGTTGCCCTAGAAGAAGCCTCAGAATAAACTCCCCGAATTAAAGGATGCTGGGCTTTGTTCCCATCCCCGAGCAGGCCCCGGGGAAGGCAGGATGTTTCTGGAGGTCTTGGCACTGAGCCCTGCACGCCAACTCCAACCCTCTCCCGGCCCCTCCCCATCCCCAGTCTGAGGCTCACCCCGGAGAATGAGTTACACCTCCCTGCTGGACATGAGGCCATTTGTCTTCTGCTCTGGAATCCTGATGCGATAAAATCTGGGCAGAGCACAGTTATTTATTTAATGTATTTCTGGGCGGGTGAGCCTTAGCCCTTGGGGATCACCTTCTCCAGATCAGGGTTAAGAGTTTACAGGGAGGAGGAGCAGGTCACGGGTGCCGAGCAACCAGCTCCAGGTCTCACCCAAGGCAGGCACTCCTTTCCCTCCCCTTCCCCTACCCCCCGCATCCCTCCCCCTTTTCTCCCACCCCAAGGCCCATGCCAGTTACATTTCCAACCTCCCAAGTCCTACCTCCCAGCCTCATCCTTCCTCATCTTACACTTGAGGCTACAGAGAGGACCCTGCTCCTCAGACAAGGAACTGGGTGCCAAGTGCTGTGTTCCCACCTCTCCTCCCGTGAGATGGGGAAGCTCCCGGACCCCGATTTTGGGGCATTGGACACCTCCACAAGGCATCTCTGCTTCTGGCTCCTGGAGTCCTGCTCAGGCCTCCACAGCAAGCCTCTCTCTGGGGCTTTATCCTGGTTTCGACTCAACCTCAGCAAATGCCCCCTGACCCAGGGATCTGAACAGCCAGGACACACCCTTGACGCCCGTCCTGTGAGTCATGTCTTTGACTCAAGTGTGATGTTTCTCCAGAGAGTGTGAGGATGTGTCCTCCAGGCCAGGGCCCAACCCTGCTCAGGTCACCAGGGAACTGCACGTATGCAGCCCCCAGGCCTCTCCCCCAAGACCCGGATGCTGCAGGTCTGAGAGAGACCTAGGAACCTGTATTTTCACACAGGCTCCTGGCTCTTCCCATAGAGCTGTGGTGCCCTCCTCCACTTTCTCCTCCACTTTTTCCTCCTCCTCCTCCTCCTCCTCTTGCTCCTCCTCTTTTCTATTCAATGTATTTAAACTAAAAACAAAAATGCAATTCACCCATTTCTCCCCACCCCCACATTTTACAACCACCAATCTGTTCTTTAAATCAGAAGCTTGGATTTTGTTTTTTGTTTTGTTTTTTTGATTGTCTTGTTTAGATTCCAAAGCTGGATTCCAGCTTAAACTCCAGAATCAGCACAGCCTTCCTGCGCCTCATTTGTGCTGCTGTGGGGGCAGGGCATCTGGCCTCTGGGTCAAACAGGCCCAAGGCTTATGAAGTAATGAGACACAGGCGGCCTACCAGGCTGCTTGCTCAGGTAACCTAAGTTCAGGAGTTTGGGCAGCCAAACTGGCCTCTCCTGGCAGAGGCACTCGGCCAGGGGCAACCTGAGCTGCCACACAAAGCCACCCTCACAGCCTCTCTGGCTGTGAGTCCCCGGGCGCCGGCGTGCCCAGGATGCCCAGGCACACCTCTGGCCGGCCTGGCTTGCAGGAGTCTGTGTCCAGGAGAATCAAAGCGGCCGTCCTCAGCGCTGGTAGGCGCTTCCTCTAGAAAGTTCTGGAAACAGCACACACAGTCTGAGGAGGAAGGGCTTCTCTGGGCCAGAGGTGGGTCGGTGCAGACAGAGGACCAGACACCACCCCTCCTGTTTGGGACACTATCCACTGCCCGGCCCCTGCCTCCTGTGTCAGCCCAGGGGCCTCAGTGGGTCAAACCCCTTCATGCTTCTGTCCTCCTGCTTCCTCCTCCTGTCTCCTTTCTGTCTTGGGAACCTCTAGGAACTATGGTGGATGCTAGGATGGGCAAGGACCCACAGACGCCCTGCTTGGTTCCAGCCGTTCCTGTTTTCTGGACTTTGGGCAACAAGAGCAGTTTATGAAATGGACAACAAAGCCCATTCTCTATCTCAGTTAAGGGCAACTTCATCCCTTCTGCTGCTCAGGCCAAAACGTTGGCGTTGCCCTTGAGTCTCTTGTGAGACCACACGTCCAACGCATCAGAGAATCCTGTCGGCTGGTGCCCAGTTATTCCAGAGGCCAACCACTTCTGACCATCACCTCTTGCCCGGAGAATCTCAACAGCCTTCTCCCTGCTGTTCCTGCTCCGTGGAGCAGCCAGGGGCCGGCCAGCGGGTGTGGGTGGCCGGTGGGGTGCTGGTCCAGGGTCAAGCCACGGACCCCAAAGGTCCCTCCTGCCCAGATTAGATTTCATCTTGGCTATTTTTAACAAGAAAAGCTGTTTGTGAGTCATCTAGAAAATGACTCATTTTATAAACCTGCAAGGGGTATCGCAAATCCCCAAACTGCTTCTTGAGAGCTCTCGTACTAGTTTGGAATTTGTGAAATCTGTCATGCTCACAGGGACTCTTCCTCTGACTTTTGGGACACTGAACCGTGAGCCACAGTGAGATAGATATTCAGCAATTGGGGGGGGCCCCTCTAAGATGCTGAGGCCAGGGCCAGGGGAGCCCCATCACTGCAACACCCCGCTGGAAGATGCCATGGGGCGATTCTGCAACCAATGTGATCATGCAACAGATGTACATGAATGACCTGGGGAAGCTGGGTCCCAGTGCCCCCGGCGACACCCCCACCACGCTCTGTCAGCAGGAGAGGGCTCTTCCTGGGAGCTTACATCAGGATGCATCTTTCCGGGGGACGACAGGCCCAGTGCGAGGTGATTTGGGCAGGAACGGGCTTTTCCTGGGACTCTGGTGTGTGGGTGCAGTTGTGTGTGTGAGGTTACACTCCCTGCCCCCTCTTCCCCACAGCTCTTCCAACCTGGAGGGGACAGTGACCAGTTCTCCCTGCTACCCCAGCCCCACCTGCATTCAAGGCCAAGGCCTCGAGGGCAGCTTGCACACAACCCTCCCAGGCTTGCTTTGGCTTCATCTTGGTTCCAAGCCATCGCCCTTGGACCAGGCTCCCCAGCTGACCCGCCGTAATCAGGGTCTGAGGATCCAGGCTGTCTTTTCGAACTGAGGACAGATGGGAGGTTCAGAAAGGAGGAGGCACCAGGTCTGTGACGTCCCAAAGAAGGGGCACCAGAAGCCAGATGGATTTTCAGTGCCACTCAGGCCTCTGAGAAAGGGGTAGGGGAAGGAAAGAAGGAAGGAATGGAGGGAAGGAGAGAAGGAGGGAGGGAGGGAGGCAGGGAGGGAGGGAGCTTTTAGGCTAGGTGCTAGGACCAGCAGCTTTTCTCACCCAGCTTAGTCCTGAGGCCTGCTTCCCACCACAGCCTGCCAGCTGGTCCCCCTCTGTCTTCATGAACTCCCAGGGCCTCCAGAGGATTCTTCCGTTTGCAATTTTGTGTCCATCCCCCTTCCTTTCTGCCCTCTCTTGGCTGCTGCGTTTACAGGCTCCAGACAAGGGAGCAGAGGCTGGTGGGCGTGGGGTGGGGGTTGGAGGGGGTACCCTCTCCTTGACACACCTCCTAAAATCCATCCCCACCTCCCCCACTCCCATCCCCACCATCCCCAGCTCTGACTCAGCCGGTAAATTACCTGGAGATGGTCGCTGACTCAGCCAGGAAGCCCAGAGCCCGCCTCCCCTCCCCACGCCTCAGCCCCACAGCTGGCTCTCATTCTGGAATACTTGGTCCCCTACCCTCAGGAAATTCCTGGAAAATATCAGGCTTCTTGGAGGGGAGATTTCCTAACCGCAGCCTCAGCAGGGAAGGGAGCCACTGCAGCTCATCCATCATCCTGCTCCCCGGCCTCCTCCCCCAGTATGAGGTGTCAGTCCCCGCACAGTGACAGGCACATGGCCCAGAGGGACCGCTGAGGAGGGGGGAGAAGCCAGTGTGGGGTAGGGCAGTGGGGAAGGCTGCTGGGCCAGGAAGGAGGTGAAACTGGAGAGATGGAAAGTGTGCTCCGGGCCCAGGGAACGGCCTGAGCAAAGGCAAGGAGGCAGGAAGGAGCCCTGTGTGTTTGTGGGATGGGACGGGGAGGGAGCTGGGGAGGAACCAGGCTGAAGGGGGTTGCCCAAGCAGGGGAGCAGGGGCTGATGAGGCAGGAAGTCAGGCCCAGGGCCGGGCTGTGGCATTTGCAAAGACCTGAGAGACTTTGGGGCATGGGAGACTAGGACAGGGGTGGGGGCAGCCCAGCAATGCTGGAGGAGATGGGTCTGGGAAGATCTGAATCTTGACCAGGGAGCACCAAGGAGCACTAGCCCTGCAGCATCCTGGGTCTCAAGGAACATGGCATCAGAGAGCCCCCAGTCTAAGGGAGAGACATGTCCCAGGCCCTATTCTCTCCTAGACCTTGAGCCCCCTATGCATGAAAACCCCATAAATTTGTGAAGGAAAGTCAAGAGCAGTTTGCAGGTAAAAAATACCTCTTTTGGCCCTAGCTGGTTTGGCTCAGTGGATAGAGCGTCAGCCTGGGGACTGAAGGGTCCCGGGTTAAATTCTGGTCTGGGGTGCATACCCAGGTTGCAGGCTTGATCTCCAGTGGAGGGCGTATGGGAGGCGACTGATCGATGATTCTCTCTCATCATTGGTGTTTCTGTTTTCCTCTCTGAAATCAATAAAAATATCTTTTAAAAATTACCTACTTTGGGGGAACTGCTTTCCCTCAGATAATCACAACTTTTTAAAGTACAAACATTCCTTCCTGACTTCCTCCCAGGAAGAAGGGCTGGGCTATGTGACTGTAGCTGCAGTAACAGAGTCGTTTAGCTAACCCAAGGGGTGGGTTGGATAGGAGAGCTGCCGTGAGGCCCTCAGACCCCGGGATAGGATGCCAAGTCAGGGAGCTGGGGGTGGCGGGGGCTGGGGGGGTTATGAGTTTCTAGCATTTATTCCTCTTTCCCTGGAATAGCAGTTCTACGGTGCATGGCAGGGAGGCAGGGGTTGGTGGGGTTGGATACAGAATAAGACAGGGACTGAACCAGCAGGACAAACAGAAAGAGAAAGAGGGGAAGATAGGGAGAGGCAGAGTGACACAGAGAGGAAATTCCTTGAAAGCGAGGCCTGGTTCCTAGTTCCTAGGCTGCTTAACACACACGTGTCCCCTGGGGAAGGCTGTCCTTACTCCTTGCCTGGACGGAGTGGCCCCAGCGTGTACTTCCGTCAAAGCCCTGAAACATGATACTGGCATGCTTTTTTGTTTGTTTGATTGTTGGTTTGTTTAATTTTATTGTTTATAAAAGCACTTTATTAATGAATGGGAGGGTATTTTATTTATTTAAAAAAAAATTTTTTATTGATTTCAGAGAGGGAGAGAGAGATAGAAACATTCATGATGATGGAGAATCATGATCAGCTGCCTCCTGCATGCCTCCTACTGGGAATTAAGCCCAAAACCCGGGCATGGGCCCTGACCAGGAATCAAACTGAGACCTTCTGGTCCCTAAATCATTGCTTAACCACTGAGCCACACCAGCTTGGCAGTGAGGTTTTTTAACTAAATAATTTTTTTTCAATTATAGTTGACATTTATATATTGTCATTCTTTTTTTGTCATAAAAACTTAAAAACGTTTTATTCTATGTACAAGAATGTACACAAATTTAAATAGGTTACCAAGGAGACCAGAAGTAATTAAAGAGATATATTTACAGTAGCACATCACAGTAAACAGAAAACCATTCACAGATTCAACATTGACTGTTCCTGTGCTCCGTTACACACTGAAGTGAAGCATATTAACTCCATTTTGGATGAACTGAATTTGGAACAAATAACTTCAATGATTAGTAGGTGCTGTTTCTTAGTCAGTGTCCTCATTAAATTCTTCAGCTGCTGCCCTGTATCCTGAGTCACTCCATTTCTTTCTGTTTGAACGTCCTCATCACAATCTGTACTGTCATCTTCATTCAACTCCCTGTCAGATTCGGCGGTGGCAGCCTCTCTTACAACTTCTGGATTTTCATTGGGTGCAACAAACCCGCTGCTGATAGGTTATATATTGACATTCTTGAGTTGCATATTGTCCCCTCCACCCCAGCCTGGACCCAGGCCTTGTCCACTAGCACCGAAGCGGGTGCCTGTTCAAAGTATGACTGAGTGAGGGGAAAACCCTGGGAGAGAAGAGAGCAGACCAGTCCTGCACGGGATTTGGCTACGGGGAGAGAGCTGAGGGTGCTTGCCCTTCCCCCAGGCCCTGCTGCAGGGGCCTGTCCGGGTCCTGGAGCCTGAGGCGGGGAAGGGCAGCCAGGGAAGGCCTGGGCTGGGCTGGGCTGTCGCGCTGGCCCTCCCTGCCCCTGTGGAGGCACCTCAGAGATGGTTAGCTGAGTGGGCCCAGCCCTGGAGGCAGTGGGTCTGCGGCAGGGTTGGGCTCCTGAAGGGGGAGGGCATCCTGCCTCATTGGCCCAGCTGCATTTCCAGAAATTCTTACCGCCCTGTCAGAAGAGGAAAGGAAAACCTGGGCAGTAGCTGGGGCTGCGGGGAGAGGGTGGCCAAGGGGGAACAGGTTCCCCAGAGCTCTTGCGGGCCAGGCTTGAGCCAAAGGGTGGGTCCCGCCTGAGGTGTCAAAAGAACTGAGCGAGTAGAACTGGGGCTCACCATGCTCAGGCCCTGCCAGGCCATGTTTGTGGCTGCAGAACAGAGTCGGGAAGAAAGAAGACGTAGAGAGCACAGGGCTTTCCCCGTTGAATTCTGGGGTCGGGGGAGACGAACGCTTATATTCAGTCAAGAGCAGTTATTGCCCCCTCCCCCATTTCAGTGTCTAGCCCTATATTAGATCCTGACAGAGAGATACAGGAAAGTGATAATTATTACTATTATTATTAATATTATTATTATTATTATTATTATTATTATTATTATTTTCCAGTATAGCATTTCCCTAGTGTGCTCTTCTGCATAGCACCAGCTACAGGCTAATCCCCAAACAGGTAGATTTGCAGAACTCAGCACAGCAGCTACCCTCTCAAAGACTCCCAGTGTGCAACGTAAATAGTAAAGTCACAAAGAAATCTTGGAGACTGAATTCACATTGGTTAATCCAATGTTTCTCAAACTGACTTGATCATAGAACCCCATTTTCATGGGACATCATGAGGTAGAGTTCCCAGAAGCACACTTTGGGGAAAGCTGACTTCAAGGTCTCAATGGGCGGTTTTTTAAACTTGTTTCCAGCCAAGGTGACCCCAGGGGAAGGGGGAAATGAATCACTTGGACTCTGGGTCTCCGTCCCATCCCGATTCAACCAGCCAGTCCTATATTCTGCTTGAATTGGGTTGCCAATAGCACATTTTTATTTGGTGAGAGGGCTCTGTTGCTAAAACTAAGTTTGAGAGCCATTGCTTTAGGGTTCTTCATGAGTGTATGAAGTGTGTGTGTGGGGGAGGGGGGATAGGCAGAATCGGGGGTGAGGATCTAAAAATAAAAACAGTCGGCATTTCAAATGTAATGGATTAAACAGAACAGGAATGTAATTTCTGAGGAAATCAGCCGAAGTGTGGATCTCACGGTGCTCTGATCAGGTAGGTATGTTGCCATCCTTCCCCAGTATCCCGGGTTAAGGGATCCTAGCCCTTCCCCCCAGAAGCTGTCAGTTTCATGGAGGAGGCAAAACTTGCTCACCAGAGAATGGTGAATGGAAACAGTCTAAGGCCCAGTGCGGAAGCAAAGGTGTGATGGTGAGGGCAATAGGAGGGCAGAGGAGAGATAAGGAACAAGGAGAGATCTGGAATTACACCAGGATATAGCCCAGAGCCTGGCATGATTCTGCTACATGAAAACTGACATCTGTCTTCAATTCTAGAGACGTCTTAGCCATTGTGTCTCTGAATATTGCCTCTCATTCTTTCCAGTCTCTCTTCCTGGAATTCTCCTTGGCCCAGAAACTATTTCATTCTCATCTCCGTACCTCTCACTCTTCCCTATTCTCTACTTACGTCTGTGCTGCCTTGTGGGGGAATTCTCAGATCTCCCTTTCCATCTGTTTATCCCCCTGGGTTTTAAATTTCACGGATCACTTTTTATTTTAGATTTTCTACAATCTGGCTTTTGAAATTCAAGATCCAAAAATTCTAGCCTATTTTCTGAGGCAACAAATGCTGGAGGGGTCCAGCTTGGGCTTTCCAACTAGCATCCTGGCCAGCTCCGTCCAGCCCCTGGCACCCCCTCGTGGTCCCCTCCTGTAACCCCAGGGCCTCCCAAGCATTCACATCTTCTGTGTGTGCCTCAAAGCAGACTGGCTACAGGGATGCAAGAAAATATTGGGGGGGGGGGGATTAATTAATACTTTAAAAATATCCCATATCGCAATAATATCATAAATATTAGTATTAACATAATTTCCATAATCATTATTATTCTACCACTTTTCCATGTCACCTTGGGACACTCCCTCTCTCTCTCTCTCTCTCTCTCTCTCTCTCTCTCTCTCTCTCTCTCTCTCTCTCTCCTTGGTTTCCTCACCTGAGGCTGCAATAATCAGCTGCACTTGATTCGTCCCTCCTCAGTGCCTGAAACCTCCCCTCCCTACAATCTGAGTGCTCCTTCCCCTTTTCTTGGTCCAGTGGAGGCTCTAGGCTGGCGGAGGCCTGGGCCTTGATAACAGCTGAACAATGACAGCAGAAGCCCCTGCGTGAGGGCGTGGGAACTAGCGAGGTGATGGGGAGAGGGACCGGAAAAGAGAGGAGGAAACCCGACAGCTGGCAGGCAGACACATCCGCCCCCGGCCCTGCCCTGGAAGCCCTGGTTGGCGGAGGGTGGAAATCACGCTGTTTCTCTTGGATGGTCCCTCCTGGTCCACTCATTCATTCACCGGCTATTTACTGGACACCTACGAGGCAGCAGGCCCTGTGCCAGGAACAACTTTGCCCCGGGGGACCATCCCTTCAACTCTGCAAAAACATTCCTGACCATTACCTCTGGGCTCACACCGCAGTCCCATGTAGCAGAAAGGGTTCAAATTGACAGCCTTCCTTGAGAAAGCAGAGGCCGCTCAAGAAGGAGCCATGAATTCTGCAGAGCAGTCTCCGCCCCCGTTCTGCCCCCTGGCCTGGGGAATGGGACCCTCCGGACATCTTCCCTGCAGACAGCTAAAAGAGACTGATTTGCCCTATTTTGTGGCCTCCTCACTGTGTGTGGGGGGAAACAGCCCTTATTGTGGACAGTTGTACAAAAATCTCTAGGTGTCTGTCAATCTTCCCTTTCTTACAATAGACAAACTTCTTTGAACGGGGAGCGGGGGGGGGGGTAGACAGTGCCCCAAATCCATCATGGAAATTGCTCGACTGCCCAGTCAAAGACCATTGGGAACATTTTCCATCTTTGCTGAAGTAGAGAAAAGGTCTGAAAAGCCTGATGAGCAATTTTTTCTTGGACACGGCAAGTCGCGAGGCTTTTCATCAGCCTTCATGAGCTGGCAGCTGGGTTTCCAGTGGACTCCAGCCTCTTTTCTGCGTGTGTGGACTTCATGTGTAAAGCAGACCCAGGAATTTCTGATTTTTTTTTTTTTCTTGGAAAAGCAAATGCCCCAAAAGATTCGGAGATCTTCTTTCCCAAATGCTGGTGTTACTTCACGTCATTGCCAGGATGTGCCCAAGGTCAGTGCTTCAGGGGCCAAGGATGCCACATGGTTATCCAGAATGCACACATCACAGGACAGGCATGCAAACACAGACACACCATACCTACCTATTTTATACTGTACTAGAGGCCTGGTGCACAAAATTCGGGCATGGAGAAGGGGTGTCCCTCAGCCCGGCCTGCACCCCCTCCAATCTGGGATCCCTTGGGGAATGTCTGACTGCCATTTTAGGCCTAATCCCTGTAGTATTGGGGATGTCTGACCAACAGTTGGACATCTCTTTCACAATCTGGGATTGCTAGCTCCTAATCACTCGCCTGCCTGCCAGCCTGATCACCCCCTAACTGCTCCCCTGCCAGCCTGGTTGATGCCTAACTGCTCCCCTGCCAACCTGATTGCCCCCAACTGCGCTTCGCTGCTGGCCATCTAGTGGTGGCCATCTTGTGATGATGTGATGGCAGCCATCTTGTGGTAGCCGTCTTGTGATGATGTAAGGGCATTGCTCAAGGGCACAAGGACCACCTAGGCTTTTATTAGTATAGATACAATATGCACACTGCAAGTACCCCACACATCTCTGACAGAACACATATACCTCTGTGCTCTACAGACACACCTACTGTGTACCTCTCTCTTTCACACACACACATTAAATACACATACATGTTCTTGCACATTGATATGACACAAACATACACACATCTTATGGATCAGTAGGCTCTACACATATATACATTAACACACACACCACACACAAGCACAAACATATCATAAAGATTATTTACATACACTGTCTTCTGATTACACTTCTCATGATTTTAGTTTCTGTTTAAACCCAATTAAATAACTCATCAACTTTCCTTGGTCTGTTCTTTTCTTTCTTGACCCTGCTATGCATTTTTCTGTTTCAGCAAAAATAAAGCAGTAACAACAAAACCTCCCATGTTGTCACCTGTCAGCTGGGCACAAACGTCTAAGCGTGCCAGAAAAACGAAAGGTCTGAGAACTCAGGTTTAGGGGTATTACCCTCCCTTCTCTGCTTCATGAAGCGGTGGCTCTGCCTTTGTCTGTACAAGGCCTGGGACACCTGTCTTCCCTCTAGATGCTTTGCCTTGGGGGAATACACCTAAGATTTGGCACAAGTACTGGGTCTCCCTAGATCACATGTGTCAAACACAAGGCCCGCGGGCCAAATCTGTCCCGCCAGGCCTTGCAATGTGGCCCGCACCGCGCTGTCATCACTGCACTCCGCTGCGTTTCCATCACAATGACAGTTTATGACTGTTCAGTAAACCATTCGGCCCGCGATTTAGGCTGGATTTTAGATTTTGGCCCCTTCTCTGATTGAGTTCGACACCCCTACCCTAGATGTAACGAGCCCCTATTTCCCTGGCCTCAGCCCTCCCCAGCCTCGCCGGGACAAGCTGGGCATGCCTGCTCTCTGATACAGCATCCCTGGCCCTTTATTCCTGGCCTCTGGCCTTCAGGATCCCGGTGGGGAATGGAGGATCTTCAGGGTTCATAGACATCATCCTTGTAGTGCCCTTTCCTTCTCTCCCTTGCCTCAGACCTCTCACCCGAAGCCTTCCGGGCCCTCCACTCCTCACTAGCAGACGTTTATCCACCTGTTGGCACCTACCAGCTTCTGAACTAGACACTGTAACTAAGCCAGCCTGCCCCCCCTCTGACCACCAAATCCTTGCCACTGCAGCGCCTCTGCCTGACAATCCTTTCACCTGGCCCGCTGCCTCCTGCCCCTGCAGCCGACACCCTGCCTTCCCAGAGCACGCGTGTGCCCCACTCTGCATCATGAGAACTACATCTCTGGGCTTTTCTCACACCCCATGACGTGCTGCTTTCTATTGTCATGAGAACGAATGCTGTCTAGGCTTTATCCCTTCGGTGCAGTGGTGTTGGGACTTCTGGTGACCACAGGAGAAGCCCCTCCCACCTGGGAACCCCCAGACAAGTCGGGTCTGGCGTGGGAACTCCCGCTCGCCTGCGGTGAGTGCTCCTTGGCTAGGCCCCAGCTCCTGGCACACTGGGTGCTGAGAACATATCTGTTGATGATGGGGCACCAAGAGATGCAGAGCTGACCAAGCCCTGCCCTCCAGGGGTTCCTGGCCAACCCCACTCCTCTGGACTGGGCTCCAGGCAGGATCCAGGAGGGTCCATGGACTGGTTGCCTGGTCTCCGGGCTCTTCCTCTCGGGGCAGTCCTGTTCCTCAGGGCAACAGCTGCAGCAGGCAGCACTAATGGGGGACACTGGGTGGTGCTCCTCCCGGGCGGCCCTGTCACGGAGCCAGTTGGACACGCTGTCCCCACCTGTGCTGTTGCGTACACCCTGGGGTGGGCACTGTGGCTGCCAGGGACATTCTTTTCCTGGGGGTGGGATACAGCTGCTAACATGATATCAACGTGGTGTGGGAGGGACAGGAGTCCGAGGGAACATGAGCCTCAGCATTTGAGTCACGTCACACCCAGACAGACAGATGCTCACGCAGACAGGCAGATGTGCCGTCACGGGTGCTCATCACACACTCACACAGATACCCCCGCACTATTACAAACAACACAGCCACCTCCACCAGGAGTTTGGGCCAAAACAACACTGGAAGAGGCCAAAATGGTGTCAGACAATGAAGAAAGAAAACCCAGCAACCAAAGACAGAACAGGAGAAGCTGTGCCTTCTCCAAGGGGAAAGGGCCTCAGATCCTGTGGCTCCCATCCCAGCTCAGCCCCTGGGGGGTCTAAGGATTGTCTTTGTCGTCTTTGGACCTCAGAGCCCCAAGCCCTGAACTCAGCCCAGTCGGCCTCCCCAGCAGCCCTGGGAGGCTTGCGATGGGAAAAACATTGGATCGTACCCAGGAGGTCTCCAGGCTCAGCAGGGCCAGCTGGGTGACCTTGAACCAGAGCCTGAACTTTTCAGCTGTTTGCTCTCTGTGCAGAGGGAAGCTCCAATATCCCTTTGGCTTTGAAATTATGTAAAAGGGGGTTGGATAGGGTGAGTAGAGGGGACTGTAGGCGGTGGGAGCTTAAGAAGGGGACTGTTGAGTCTGGGAATTATGTAGACCCTTGAAGATCTCCTAGAGAGAAGAGAGGGCAGGTGGGATGCAGCCAGGGAGAAAGAGGCTGGGGGTGCAGGGAGGGCAGTGTGGCCTCAGATAGCAAGCTTGGAAGAGAGGTCAGGAGCCAGGCCTCCCTCCACAGGGCTGAGAGGCCACTTCCTGTGTCAAGCCGTCCCCACCCACCCACCCACGCAAACCCCATCTGGGTGATTGGCCCTCGTTGCTTCCAGCTGGCATTCCCGTCTGGGAAGCAGACTCTGAGGTCTGTGACGACAATTCAGGGAGATGATATGTGGACAGAGGTTAGGTGTGCACCTGGCGTGCGATCACCACTGTTGCCCTTACACCCAAAGTGGCACGTCTCTCTTCCATTTCCAGGGACTGACTGTCCGTAGCCAAGGTTGAAAATTTCCCTAGGTCAGAATGGCATCCGTTTTGTGCATTGCTCCGTTCTAAATGCCACAGTGCTGGGCACACAGTAGGTGGCAGACCGAACTTCCTGTTGGCTGCTGGCCTGGAGTTGCATTTGGCAGAGAGGTCTTGCAGGAGGCCTCCACGCTGTTGCTGGGCCTCTTTCTCTCCAAGTCCCTTCTCTGCCTGGTGTCCCACCACCACCACCCCGCATCTTCACCTCACCACTCACCACTCCCTGTTGCACTCCCCGTGGTCAAGTCAAGGATGATGGGACCACCCAGACTCCCTTCTCCCGGACCAGTCCCCCTAGAGCCCTAAGCCCTGGTTTAGACTCCCTGTGTTTGGATTATAGAGGCCCTCCTGCTATCTCTGGCCCTATAGGAACCTCAGCCCCAATGAAATACTTGTCCTATTCCTCATGGGGATGAGGCCTGATGACTCAGGTGGACTCACTGCAGAGCGGGGACTAGTGTGGGGGCAGCCTGAGTGACAAGGGTGGGCACCATACACACCCCAGAGGGGAGAGATGAGCTCCAGTCCTCAAGGAGGGCCCAGTCTGTTCTGAGTGGCTACCCCAAGAGGCCAGATGAGGAGTGTGGGAAAGGCTAACATGATACCAGTGATCTAGAAGCAGCTCCTGGGCTTCTATTGCTTTGTGTCCTGAGCATTTCGTCCGGCCAAGCACTGCTTCACTCCTGATTTACAAACATGATCTCTTTTCATGGTCGCAGAGCTCTGTGTTAGACTCTGCTTTATCACTGTTTGAAAGACAAACTCATCACGGCTCAGAAAGGTTACACCTGTGCCCTAGGCCACCGTGAGTGATGTCCTTGGAACTCATCCCAGGGCCACCTAGGGGAGTCCATTCTGTGCCTCCCCCCCCCAGCATTGCCAGTTCTACTGCCGAGGTATTGGGGTTCTTTGGCCATTTATTTTTATTTTTTAAATGTATTTAATTGATTTTTTTTTTTTTTTTTTTTTTTTTACAGAGAGGAAGGGAGAGAGATAGAGAGTTAGAAACATCCATGAAAGAGGAACATCGATCAGCTGCCTCCTGCACGCCTCCTACTGGGAATGTGCCCACAACCAAGGTACATGCCCCTGACCGGAATCGAACCTGGGACCCTGAGTCCACAGGCCGACACTCTATCCAGTGAGCCAAGCTGGTCAGGGCTCTTTGGCCATTTCTAAACATGTCTCCATCGCTCACTCCCTTGGCTGGGCCAGCTTTCTAGCCCAGCAGTTGATGAAACAGAGACTCAGAGAGGCCAGGGGATGATCCCAAGGTCCCAGGAAGTGGCAGCGTCAGGACTAGGACCCCAGCCCGAGTTTAAATCACATTTGTTTTCCCTCTGCCAAATTTCTGTGTCTGTTTCCACTTATGTAATTTACAGATGTTCCTGCCTTATCATGGCCCTCTGGACACAGGATGTTTTTTGCAGCTCTTCACAGTGTGGTAGTGAGAGCTGTAATCGACAATTGAGTTATTTCTTATCTCTATGCACTTTGTATCTTTTTCAAAGACTATTATCCCATATAACCCCACATTTTATGTTAGCTTGAAATGAGATTCACCAGATTTTCACCAAGAAAGAGTGTATGAGGGAAACCTGAAGCCCCATAAAATTTTGCAATCTGCTTTTTACATGTATTTTGAATAATTTTCAGATGAATCAATATAAGTCTGCATTATTTTCTTTCTTTTTGGTAAATATTAAAATTTTTTCAATATATATTAGATTCACCAAAATGCAAAGATATTAAGTTTGATTAAAAAAATTTTATGTATGTATACACTTGTTTAACCACTACCCAGATCAAGGTATTGAACATTTCTTTTTCTTTTGTTTAATATATATTGATTTTATTATATATATATATATATATATATATATATATATATATATATATAATTTTTTTTATTTTGGAGAGAAAGGGACAGGGAGAGAGAGAGAGAGAATCATTGATCAGCTGCCTCCTGCACACCCTGCACTGGGGATTGAGCCCATAACCCTGGGTATGTGCCTGACAGGAATCGAACTGTGACCTCCTAGTCCATAAGTTGAAGCTCAACTACTGAGCCACACTGGCAGGGCTGAACATTTCTAACATTACAGAAAGTTCCCTCATCTCCTTCCTAGTCAATACCTCCCTGTCCCCTTAGGCAGCTGTTCTGACCTCCATCGCCTTAGATTAGTTTTGGAATTTCATCTAAATAGAATCTTACACTATGTACACTTTTGTGACTCAATGTAATGTTTTTGGGGCTCATTCATGTAGTTGCATGAATCAGTAGTTCATTCTTTTTAGTTGCTGTGTACATTTCCATGTTATAAATATAGCACAATTTGTTGACCCACTTGTCTGTTTAGGAATGCAGATCAAAACCACAATGCAACACCTTTACACATTCACTAGAAAAGCCCACATGCGACAGGCCAACAGCGCTGAGTGTTGGAGAAGACGGTTGGGGAGCAAGTGGCTCCTCCATAAACGGGCGGTGGCAATGTGTGTTGGAGCATCAACTCCAGTGGCACACACCCATGTCCTTCAGCCCAGCCATTCCATCTCGGTATGTTCCCAGGAGAGAGACATGCTTCTGATGGCCAAAAGACACATACCAGCATGCGCATGGCAGCTGTGCTGATAATCCCATCACTGTGTGAAGGTTACCAAGCTCTCCATTGTGTGAGGGTACCTCCCCTTGACTGATAACAGTTCAGAAGCAGGCTGAGACAAGTAGTTCTTATACACACGCCTTATAGGAATTTCCTATGATTCCCTTAGGATCAATTCCCAGAAGTACATGCTGAATCAGAAGGTATCTGGCATGCACATCTTCAGGATTTGAGCCCCACATTGTTGGGCTGTCCCCAGAGGCCGGCCTTGGTTTCCCCTCCCACGGGTCACATGAGCCTGTGATTGCCATGCTCTCACAAACCCAGGAGTCATTCCCTGTTTCAATTGTGCCCTGCCCCCTCGCTGGATTCCAGAGGGCCTGGCTTTCCTGGCTCCTGGTGGTGAAAGGAAGGAAGGTTTGGGGTAAACATGCTGGGTAGCTCAATGGCTACAGTTCCCAGGGCCAGCACCCTCCTTCCGGCTGCCGAGCCTGGGCTTATCGGAGCAGCTCTGGGGCCAGCGTGTCCGCAGGGGCTGGTGGCCTCCCAGAGGCTGAGCACGGGAAGTGGTGGCTGCGGCACATGCATGGCCAGCTGCTCTGGCCCGGGAGTGCCTACGTGGGCAGCTCGACCTCACACCCAGCACTTCCCTTCCGCCGCCCTTCAGCTGGGCGCTGGGTCTCTCGGAGCCTCTTCCAGATTTCCCTTCCCCAAATGCCCAGAGGGTGTCCCGTGCCAGGCAGGCCGGCCGTGGTGTGTGCAGGGCGTGGGGGAGGAACTGGGAATGACCCACGTGTCAGAGGTCTTCCCTTCTCTTTGAGACCAGGGTCTACCTGATGTGATGTGAAGAGCCCCGAGAAGTCCCCGACTTGGACAACGGCAGGGCTTGAAACACCCCCTTTGCACCCCTCCCTGCCTTTGCACCTGAGGCCGCCCCGCCGGCCGGTCCACCCAGGCGGCGGCAGCAGAGTCAGCACGAGGGAGGGAAGTGGTGGGACCCCCTCCTCCAAACAGGAAAGCGGAAGGAAGGTCACAGGAAGCCGGCTTCCCCAATTTCACAGGCCAGCTGCCAGCTGCAGTGGGCAGGCCAGCTGTTCCCTCGGTTACCCTCCCTGGTACCCCCTCAGCTGGGAGACCCAGCGTGCAGTTTCTCCCAAGGTTTCCTGCCGAGGATCTGGCTCCTGCCACCTGTAAGCCAGGACTGAAGATGTGTGGTTTCCAGAGGCCGGGTGCAGGGTGGGGGCCGAGGGAAGGGAAGGGGGCTTTTCTCCTCTGCCCAGCCTTGACCCCCCAACTCAGGCCTCCAAGCCTCCCCTGTTCCTCTGTCCGCTCTGAGCGTTTGCAGCCAAGGACAACTGTGCCTTGGCCTTTCGTCCTCACTCCACGGCCACGCTCCTAGAGCCAAGGGCCTCCAAGAGCTCGTAGGCCAGGCCTGCGTCTCAGATTAGGACCCTAGAAGCAGAGCCTGAAACGGCGATCCCTGTGGAAATGTAGACGGGAACGTGCTCTCAGGAGCAAGGCAGGGAGGGAAGCAGGATGGGGCAGGAGAGAACCTAAGAAAGGACGTGGCCTCCAGCTCCCGGCTGGCCCAGGGAGCCATAGCACCGGGGCATGTACACAGCCCGTGATGTCCTGGGTCAGGCACTGGCTGCAGGCTGGGCTGGGGGGGCGAGGGGGGTGTACCAGGGAGGGTAAATCTGTGCATGTTGGGCCAGGACAGGGAAGAGGAGCGGTGAGCCTGCAGATGGTAAGGGGGTCTGGGTGGAGCACCCATGGCAGCCACTACGCCCACGCCCTCTGGGTTGGGAGCCCCCGGGCAGCTAGCTGGGTCCCAGCCCACAGACTTGTTTCAGCCAGTTCTCCGTAGTCCCCTGTGGGAAGCGCAGGAGTCCTGTCTCCAGGTGAGCACACGGGGTCCCAGGAGCAGGTGGTGAAAGAGCAGCAGGGCCAGGCCGGAGCCGAGTCCTGACTTGTGGAACAGGGACTTCTGGCTGGGGTCACGCCCTCCCCTCCCCACAGAACGTCATGCTTCTGTGGTACATGCACGCGTGGGTGTTTTGAGGGAGAAAACCCACAGGTACCATGGCATCTCAAAGGCAAGGAAACCAAGCATGATTGTTTCTTGTTGTTGTTGTTTTTAGATGTTTAGTTTATTTTATTTTTAATTAATTTTTTTTTAATTTTCTTTATTGATTTTGGTGTCACATGATTGTCCTCATCCCCCCCATTCCCATCCCAAACCCCTCCCCATGTATGCCCACACCCTGCTGTCCATGGCCACTGGTTAGGCTTATATGCATGCACACAAGTCCTTTGGTTGATCTCTCCCCTTTGCCCCCACTCCCCCACCACCACCTTCCCCCTGAGGCCTGACAGTCTGGTCGCTGCTTCTTCCAAGCATGATTGTTGGTCCTCACCTAATTATTGCCACAGACACGTCACTGACCAGGTGGCATGAAAGGGATTCTGGGCTCAACAAATACCTGGAGAGCTCTGTCCCCACTCCTGACTGGCCTGCATGTGGGAGGAGAAGGAGCTTCCTTTCTTCCTCCCATCCCATCTTGGGGTGGGGCTGGACCCGAATTCTAGGGCCAAACCCCCCCCTTCTCCCCCTCCTCCCCCCCCCCCCCCCCCGCGAGCTGCCAGAAGGCCATCACTTCCACACACTGCACCTCTGTACGTTAGAAAAAGACACCCTCAGGAGGAGAGGCAAACCCCAAACAACACCCCCTTCTTTAGGACGGCCAGTCCCGGCTCCCCCGATGGCTGCCCCCCACCGTGGTTCTGCAGGGCCTCTCCCCACTAGGGAACAAGCCCACCCCCCTCCAGGGGCCCCCGGTCATGGAGGCCTGTTTCCAGGGTGAGAGAAGGAACAGGGAAAAGCCTGGGCGGGTGCTCAGGACTCTGAAATCTTGAACTAGGGCAGCAATGGGGCAGCATCTCAATGAAGCTGCCGACAGATTCTGGGCTTCAAGCCAGCCGCACAGCGGACCTGTGAGGGGGCCGGGGCCTTGCCAGCCTGGCGGGGCCATTGAAATCAGGGCCAGGGAGGAACACACAGCAGTTGCCTGGCCACCGTGGCCATGGAGGTGCCCCACAGACTGCAGAGGCTGAAGGACCTGAGGGTCCTGGAAAACAGAGAGCCTGTGCAGTTGACACCTGCAGACTCCTGCCAGGAGCTGGTGGAGGCTGGCTGAGCATCTGAGGGAGCGGGTATCTCATGTCCGTTCCTCAGCAAGAGCCTGTCTGTGGGGACTGGGAGAGGGGCCCCGGGGAGGAGTCCTCCATCAGGTCACTTCCAGGGACCTCCGTCCCTCCATCTTTCCTGCTCAAAAGAATCACCTGGGCCTGAAAGCAATACAGCCTCTGGGCCGCCCTAGGATTCCATCCCCTGGGAGGAGGGGCAAGCATCACTTACCTGTGTTTAGGCTCTGGGGTAGTTTACCGTCCAACCAGCCAAAGGCAAGAACCAGTGAGTTGATCAGAAGCTCCAAGAGCAGCGCCTCCCTCCCAAAAGGGCTCTGAGGACACTTAGGTTTGGGAAATACCTTCTCTTCTAGCTCCTCTTGGTGACAGACACATTGATGTCTCAGAGACCTGCCCACGTGAAAATGTCTTTGCTCTGGAAACTGGTGGTGGTGGTGGTGGTGGTGGTGGTGGTGGTGGTGTGTGTGTATACATGGGATATTGTCTCTATTTTATAAATGGGACTCCAAGAGGCTAAGGAATTTGCCTGATGCTGTCACTGTGGCCAGTGGCAGAGAGCGATTCAGACCCAGGGCTCCCTCACATATCACCTGCACTCAACACTCCACACACCCGAGCACCTCCAGAAATGGGGGTCTCCAGGACGACTCCTGGGGGTCGGTTGGCCCAGGGGGGGCTATGGCAGACTGTGTCACAGAGCTCCCTCTCCCGCCTGGATTCTGGGGCCCAGGGCCCTCCTGCTTCCTGTCCAGCCCCTCGCAGAGCAGAGCTGGCAGAAACTGTCCTCACTATGGGGATGCTCGGAGCCCTCCTGTGCCCAGGTCCTGTCAGGCGGGTGCAGCCCCTTCATTCTTCCCCGCTCTCCGTCCCCTCTGAGGGCTGGAAGGGAAGGTACAGCTTACGGATTCCATTTCTGCACGTCAGTATCCATCACCCACCTTGCTTCCCCAGCACTTAAAAGTGAGTCTTTCATTCTTCCAGGCACAATGGTGGAACTGAAGGCGCCAGGAGGCTCAGAAGGAAGTCACGGAGGTGGTGTGGTAACCCGGACATGGGGCTGTAGGCCCATCACACTCCCAAACTCAGGCTGTCCTCCTGACCCCCACCGAGTCCCTGATCCCTGCTCCGCAGGCTGGGGTGGTGGTCCCCCTTTCAAAAGAGCATCAAAGCAATTCTCCTGCACCCCAAGTGGCTGCTTCGTTAGCAGAAAGGAGCTCTTAGAGCCAGTGAAACCTGAGTCCATGGCAGCCAACTTTAGCTCTTGCTCAGGCCAGACCAGGAGAAGGCGAATGAACCATGCCACACCAACCAAGTAGGTCTCCAGTGAGTGCCATATCTTGGCCCTTGTGGACATTATCTCATCTTACCTTTGCATCAACGCTTAAACGCAGGTTTTCTCACTTCTCTGTACAGACGAGCACATCTCTACAGAGCTCAGAGAGGGCATACGTCTCATCAAGGACACACAGCTGGGAAGTGGCAGAGCTTTTCTAATTCCAGAGATGAACCCTTCACATGGCTTGTGGGCTGCCCCCAGAGGCCTGACCAGGGAAGCCGAGAAGAGGCAGGAGGGCGAGGAGCCAGGCTATCGTTCCCCACCCACTCGCCTCCTCCAGAAGCCCTCCCAGATTAGGGAAGGGCTTCAGAACACGCTGTTCCAAGGCATCCTTTCCTCCTGGCACCTCTGCTCAGGCCAGGGCACGTACAGACCTTTCTCCTGGGCCCTGTCTCCCAGTCTATTCCTCTCAACCCTGAGAAGTTCCCGAAATCCCTTCTCTCTGCTTCCCTGAAACCTTCCTCGAGGCATTCTCCCAGTGCCACCTGGGTCAGCCATGAGCTCTGAATAACTACCAGCATAGGGCCTTCAATGTTTCTCATACAAGTTTTATCTTGGAATAGTTTTACACTGCCAGAAAAATTGTGAAGGTGGTACAGAGAGTTCCCATATTCTCCACACCCAATTTCCCCTGTTCTTATCACCTTATGTTAGTCTGGTGCGTTTGTCACGATGAGTAAACTGATAAAGAGGCACATTATTGCTGGCCTTGCGATATTATTAACATTATTATTAAAGTGCAATCTACACTTGCTTCAGATTTCCTTCGTGTTTTTTATTTGTTTGTTTGTTTTGTTTTGATTTGTTTTCCTACTACCCCTTTTCTCTTCCAGGATATCACATTCCCTTTCATTGTCATGTCTCCTTAGGCTTGTCTGTCACAGTTTCTCAGACTTTCTTTGTTTTTGACCATTTGGACGGTTCTGAGGAGTCCAGGCCAGGCATTTCGCAGAATATCCCTTAGTTGTCCGATGTTTTCCTCTGGGTGAGACTGGAGCGAGGGTTTGGGGGAGGAAGACCACCGAGCGAAAGTGCCGTTTTCATCACATGCTGTCAAGGGAACCTGCTACCAGCATGACTCATCACCGCAATGTTGACCTTGACCACCACTATCAACTTACCCTGTTCTCCCCTCTCCCGCACTGGAGAAGGGAATCGCTATGCGCAGCCCACATTAAAGGAGTAGGAGCTAAGCTTCTCCTTGAAGGCAAAACCCACATAAATCATTTGGAACTCTGCACGGTTTTGCTTCTTCTTCCCCATTTATTTATTTCATTTCATTTCATAATTTAATTGACCAATTCATTGTTGAATCATTTATTGATGTGAGTATGGACTCATGAATATTTTATATTTGGGTGATAATCCAACACTACTATATTTTGTTGCTCAAGTTATTTCAGCTTCGGTCACTGGAGCTCCTTCCGTTGGCTCCTGTGTCCTTTTGACATACTCCCATTAATTATTTTTTTTTTTTTTTTTTTTTTTTTTTTTTTTTTAGCATTTCCTTATTTTCTGGCACTACTAGATTGTATTTATTTAAATAAATATGTATTTATAAATCCAGGCTCAGCTTGCATTTCCCATGTTCCACTACTAAAACCAGCCATTTCTCCGAGGAGCCTGGCTCTTTTGATCAGAAAGTGGTGTTAGGCACCGAGATCTGGACCCTGAGTGTGCTTGTTGCTACTGGTATCATTGCTTTCGGGCCCCCTCGGCTGATGGGGCAGGAAAATATGTGTGTAAACTAATCCTTGTGTCTATCGCACTAGCTAGATATATATAGACCCATAAACATTTCGGTATGCAACCATCTGTGTCTATCTTAAGGTTAACCCGAGTTCATACAAATGTTCCCGACTCTACTCCATAATCACAGGGATCATTCTAGCCCAGTGGTTGATAAACTGAGGCTCTTGAGCCACATGCGGCTCTTTGGCCCCTTGAGTTTTTAGCAAAGGCCAGCTTAGGAGCACCCTGATTAAGTTAATAACAATGTACCTGCCTATATAGTTTAAGTTTTAAAAATGTGGCTCCCAAAAGAAATTTCAACCGCTGTACTGTTGATATTTGGCTCTGTTGGCCAATGAGTTTGCCGACCACTGTTCTAGCCCCTTTGCTTGTCTATAACCTCCCACTTGCCGCTCCCACTTTGGGAAACCTGGCTCCGGGACCCGCCATCCATTCACGGCTCGGTGCCCATACACACGCAGAGCGGCTTTGAACAGTCAGCCATGGGAAACAGCCTCATCAGCGAGGGCACAGCGTTCGTGCAGTTTCATTTGTCTTTCGTCTTCTAGACTCTACTCATTTCCAAAGTCACTTAAATCAAAATCTTTCTCCCCCGCCCACTTCAGGGAGGTTGTTTCATACATTTGAAATGCAGACAGGTTTGTCATAATCTGCGTTCCATCCTGGCACCCGCCCTCCCCCCCACCCTTCTAATTTTTTTTTTTTTTTAAGTAGGCATACCTTAAGTTTCACTCTGTGCTGTAAAGTTCTATGGGTTTTAACAAACTCATAGTTTCGTGTATGCACCACTGAAGTATCATGCAGGACAATTTCACCCTGCCTAAAATAACACACACCAAAAAACCCCATGCTTCACCTATTCAACCTTTCTCACACCCTCCAGAAGGTTTCAGCGTTACAGTACAGTTACATGATTTTCAAAGTCCTTTTTCTACCCATTACCTTATTTAGTCTACAAAGCAAGCCTGTGAGCTGGGAAGAGCAGAAGAATCATCCCCACTTGATGGAGGAGGAGGCTGAGGCTTAGACGTATGGACAGGCTCGCCTTTGGCCACAGGGCCAGTGTGTGCGGACTCTAGTCGGACCTGCTGCTTTATGCCTGTGCTGCTCAGGCCGGGCCAGGTTCCCAGACCCCAGAGGAGGAGACAGGGGGCTGGGCTGCACTCAGGCAGAAGCCTGGGCCATGCATGAGTGAAAACAAACTGTGGGCTGATGGTGGACACCTGAGCTCTAGTGCTGGTTTTGCCACCTGCCCATGGTTGGTCTTGACCTAGTCGCTTTCCTTGGTTGGGCTTCAGAGTCTCCTCTACTGTAAAGTGAGGGATGAGGTGAGACGGCTCCTAAGTCCCATTCAAGTCAGCAGGCTATGTCTGACCTTGGGCCTGAGGCTGGCTGCAGTTAGCAGGGAAGTTTGGGGGGTGGTCCAGGGAGGTGGCTGAGAAGTAAGGCCCAAGTCAACCATAGAGAAGAAGAGCAATGGTGAGGGCCCAGCAGGTGTCGCTCAGGGGTTGAGCATCAACCTATGAACCAGGAGATCACAGTTCGATTCCTAGTCAGGGCACATCCCCAGGTTATGGGTTCGATCCCCAGTGAGGGGAGTGCAGGAGGTAGCCGATCAATGATTCTCTCTCATCATTGATGTTTCTATCTGCCTCTCTCTCTTCCTCTCTGAAATCAATACAAAAAAGAGTGGTGGTGGGCCGAGTTGGAGTCAGAGTAGGTGAACCACTATGCTCTTCTGCCCCAGCAAGCTCTACAGATGGTAAAGCTACTAAATGCTTTTGTATCCCATTCCATGGCTTATGACAGTATTTCCTTAAACTGAGGTTCAAGACCCAATGGGTCAAGACCTGATACTTTTTTTAAATTTAATGAAATTTAATGAAATTTAATGAAATAGAATAAGGTAGAATAAATCAATGAATCAATAAATCAATAAAACAATAAATCAATAAATAAGGTAGAATAAATCAACATAATGAAGATAAGTATACACTTTTGTTTTGATTGTATAATGTGTGTGGGCAATGGGTCAAAATGCACAATGTATTGGCCAGAAAGCCTGGAAGTTGCTGGCTTGACAGAGCACATTTTACATACTTATTTTATGCTTTGATACCCTGAGAAGAGAGATGATTATTATTATCTCTATTTTTCCAGAAGGAAACTGAGGCTCAGAGAGACCCAATGCTATACTCGAGGTCTCTCATTAGTGCGGGGCAGGTTATGAAGAAATCTCCTGGCTCCCAGGCCCTGCTGGGGTCTCCTGCTTTTGGTCCCAGACAGAACTGTGACACTTGTCCAGCTCACAAAGTCCCAAGCAGCGCACACCCTGGGAAGGAGGTCCAGGGTGAAAGGTGTCTGGACACCTAAACCTGGCCAGTCCCACCTCACTTTGGCAGGTGAAGGGGTTGATCACTATCCACCCACCATTGTCCCAATTGAAGCCCATTCAGTGGGAGTTCAGCCAGGACCAGCCCTGCCCGGTTGGGCAATGAGGATGGGGAACTGAGCTGGTGGAAGAGGCTGAGAGAGGTCACAGGGGCCTCCTCCTTCCACCCAGATGCCACACACACCACACATACCACACTTAGCAAACACACTCATGAAAGCGCGTTCCGGCTGGGACTCCAGACGACCTCGAGGCCCCACATCCCCGCCCTGAGCAGCTGTGGGTCCTGCAGTGCGTCCTTCTGTCCCGCCTCTATTCCCCAGGGTCTCCCGCTTCGCCTGAGACTAATACGAGCTCCAGGGCAGGGCGGGGGGGGGGGGGGGGGGGGAGAAGATACTTTACTCCTTTTCTTCTCTCGTCCCCCTGATCTGGACACCTACAACAACGCTGCGTTGTCCTGTGATTTATGAGCTCACAAAACTCCCTGATCCCTTTCCTCAATCGCCTCGACGTAAAGAAGCCCCTGGTTTCTCTGCAGACAGGAGGGCCTTCCTTCTCCCTCAGCCGCCACCACCGGGCCCCGGCCAGGACCCCTCCTGCAGGGCTGTGTGGCTTTTTGGTGATCATTCATTCAAAGTTCACCACGGCCAGGAAACCCCTGACGGTGGTGAGGAAAAGGCAAGAAAAAGGAGGGACCGGCAGAATTTTTCTGCCGAACAAGACTTCCGGCCAGCCCCTTCCTGGCCCCTGGCCCTTGGTGAGGTGGGTACGTCCCCCAGGCCACCGTAGGTCTTAGTGTCTCCCAGGGACTGGGGCCTGAGGGTACTGAAGAGTCAGGAGCTGCGATGGGAACTTGTCTGCAAGCTCAGTCCCCCTCCTGCAGCCACCCACCTTGACCTCACTTCAGGGCTCGCTCAAGTATCACCAACCCAGAGAGACTGCCTCTAACTCCCTCCTCACCCAGCTCCGGACACCCCTCCCCCTTTTGCGTTTCCTTTAGGCCTTCCTGCCAGCTACCTGCTTTTCTAATTTGTTTGCCTGTAGTCTCTCCCCTTAGAACATAGCACAGGATCCTTGGTTTGTTCCTGGCTTTCTCCCTTGTGGCCTAGGATGGTTTCTGGCATATAGGAAGCTTTAAAAAAAAAAAAATATGTGTGTGTATATATATATATATATATATATATATATATATATATATATATATATATATTTGTTGAATGAATGAATGAGTGAATGAAAGAATTAATAAATTTCTTGGGCCTCAAAGTGGCCAAAAGGGCCCATTCCATGGCCTGCCTGGAACTCTTGGGACATGTATTCCCAGTGAATTCTAAAAGAGCTCCCTTTGGGGCTGGTGGCTGCCCCCAAGGCTGAGACCACCTCAGAGTTTCTCTCCTCTGGCCGGGCCACAATTTGCCATGAGCTGAGCACCCCGGGTCCACTCACGCACCCTGGGCCACGCTGCTGTAGGGGTCCCCCACCCCTCCTCTGGCCCAGCCCTGGACCTCTCGTTCTAGAGCGCAGAGCTTCCCCTAAACCAGGCAGGAGACGTGGCTCGGGCCCAGAGTGTCTTGGTTTCCTTAACTTAGAAGGAGCGAACACTCTGAGGTTCCCAAGGAAGGAGGGGATGAGGGGTCTGGGGCCCACAGGGGGGCCCACAGTGGGCAGATGAGATGAACCCTGGCCATGAACGTGATACCAGAAATGAACGGAGAAACAGGGCAGGAAGGCTTGGGGTGGACAAGCAGAGAAGGGGCAACAGAGAGGCAGAGAGAAGACAGACGGAGAAGAAGAGGCACGGAGAGGAAGAGGCACGCACGGAGGAAGCCAGAAAAATAATCCGAGATAGAGACACAGTCCGGAGGCAGCCTGGAGACCCACAGGCAGAGGGACAGAGGACGAGAGCGCAGAAGACGTGCAGAAAGGGGTGGCATTGGCCCCGCAGGGCCGCAGCGGGCGGGCGGGCGGGCGCTGAATCACCCTCTGTTCTCGCGCCGCACTGAGGGGCTTTCTTCGTGGCCGTGGGAAAGCGGTGGGCGAGCGAGCCGCCCGCCCGCAGTGTGGACGGTAATTAGCCGGATTAGGGCGGGAGCTGCGGGCCAGGCAGACCAGCCCTGGAACAAAAGGCCCCTCTTCTGCCCATGCAGACCGCAGGGTCGTGAGGTCACCGGGCAGGGTCCCCCAGGAGCTGGTGAGGGGACGTGTGTCCTGGAGAATGGAGCCTCTGTGCACCTGGCAGAGCAGACTTTGGGGTGCAGATTTGGGGGCACAGGAGGAGAGCAGGGAGGAAAGGGAGAGAGGCCAGAGGCAGTCAGGGGAAGGCCGGGGGCAGGGAGACACCACTGAGGGCAGAGATCGGAAGGGTCTGATTAGTGATAGATAGCATTGGTGACAAGAACATGCACCAGCTCATTTAATCCCAGGAAGTTTATGCACCTCAGGAGGTTTATGCACCTCCTGAGCGTACCTCCTAATGCCTCGATTTTACAGACGAGAGGCACATGCAGGGATCGTGACTTGCCCAAGGTCACACAATCAGAGGCGGGGCCTCACACCTTCGCTGGCCCAGAGTAGGCACACCACAGTTATGTGTTGAATGAATGAATAACAAATTGGCCCTGACCCCACCCCTGTGGTCACCCATATTCTGGGAGTTTTGGGAAGTGGGGGCTCCCAGCCTGGCACAGAGGTCCACTCCCTTCAAGAAAGCTGCTCTGAGTGACCCACACAGGGACGTGTCAGTACCGGTAACACCGCCCATCCTGGTCGGAACAGGGGACTCCGGCCACCAGGGTCAGGGGGCTGAGGGATGAGGAATGTGACCGTTTGGTTTTCTTTCCCACAACCCTCAGAGAACCGTACCCACCTCCGGGCTGCAGGAAGGGCTGATGGTGGCCCATGGGAATAGGAAGAGAAGGACCTGGAACCTTCTCCTGCCACCGGGCTCTCACCAGCCGCTCCAGAAAATCAGGGTGCTCCAATTTTAAATGAAGAGCATTCTCTGGCCTGTGGGTGCCATGCCTCAGGAGCTGCATAAACAGTTCTGCTCACAGGAGATGGTCAGAGGGCACACTCTCCTGCACAGCAGCCGGCAGTGATGGGAATGGGAGACGTGGCCAGGAGGACCTGGCGTGAGGCATGAGGGGTGGTGGGACTGATGGTGGTTTTAGGGACGCCTGTCCCGAATACCTAAGGGATGGTGAATGCTTGCTTCCTGCCCTCACCCCCACCTCCCATCCCATTAGAGTAGGGGGCATGCTTAGGCGGGTGGGGAGGGTTATTCAAAAGAAACCCAAGTTCTGGTGAGAAAGGCCTGTGAGGAAATGTGGGAACCATCAGGAGCTGTTTCAGGCCCAGATCAAGTTTCTGAGCAATTCATGCCCAGCCAGGCCTAGAACATGTAAGTCACAGAGAGAGCCCCTCTCTCCGTCTCTTTCCTCACTTTGCATGTAACCGGCTTGGGTGCGGGAGTGTGGGGGAGGTGAGGACCTCAGGTTCTCTCTCAGGAAGCACAAGATGGCGGCTCAGTTCCTTCCACCAGTGGGAAAGGAGGAATTTCACTCCAAGGCTTACTCAAGCCTCCATCCTGGGGAAAACCTAATTCCCACCTAGGTTCCTTCATCCCCCAGCTTTCCACCCCATCCCAGCTTATATTCTGAGTTACAAAGAGTACTCCCAGCCTGGAGCACTGGAGGTGGCTGACTGCAGGGTAGAGCCAAGGCAGGGTGGGGGCACAGAGAGAGAATCCTGCTCTACTCATCGGTGAGTTTAACGTCATGGTCCTGGACCCGCACCGTGGAAAGATGGGTTTGGGCCTCTGAAATGCAGCCAGCAGTGGGCTCGGGACCTGGCCCAGCAGCCTTCGTGTCCTCTGCTGGATGAGGGAGGACACAAGAATACGCAGCCTCCTTGGCTGGATGCATAGCATCCTTCATGACAGAGACTTGGAGGAGGCAGCGGTCCGTGTCCAGGGCCTTGTGAGTCCTCAGGGGACGGGCCTTGAGGCCCATGTCTACACGGGGAGAGCTTTTTTATACAGCTGGGACCTGGCCCCTTTGGATGAAGATGTGGGGAGTAGAATTCTCAAATTCGCAGCCCATCAAAGCTGAGCAGAGGAGGAACTACACTGAGTAATAAAATCCGAAAGGTTTGGTCCTGCAGGGTGGATAGGCCACGTTTAAGAGATGAATCTGAAGAGAGTTTAATGTCAGGTTCTGCTTATGGGATCCAAGAAATCAACTGCCTCCGTTCATGTGAAAACCTGACGGGTTTGGGGTGGTCAGCGTAGTGCCAAGCAGCTGTGTAATGAATCTGAACAAAACAGCGTGTGCTCTTCAGGGACATTAAGGAAAGTCCTGTTTTTATGGGGGGTTTTTGTTTGTTTGTTTGTTTCGTTAATGTCATTGAGGGCTTTCCTATGGATCCATTGACAACTTGCATCAAAACCCTGTGGGGCTTGTTAAAAATTCAAATTTCTGGGCCTGCCCCATATTGTTCAACCAGACGCCCTAGGGACAGGTTCCGAAATATGCAATTTCTACCACAGCCCAGGTGGTTTTTGAGACAATTTTCAGTTCTACCTCGCTCTTTAGCCCGTGCCGGGCCTTCTTGCCAGGACTGCTCTTCTCTTAGCGAAGTGAGGGGACGGACTCTCGGCCCAGCAAAACTTCCCCCGACACTAGAAATTCCCCTGGTGGAACTTTGCTCCTGTGGGTTAGGACCCTGCCCCTAACCGCCTCATCTGGGAAGATTTTAAAAGACAGCTGGCTTCGAGCAAAATTGTGGTGGGGGCACCGGGTGGAGGCACAGACTGAACTTCCCAGACAAAGAACAAGGCTTAATCATACTGCCTCAGGGCCACGATCCAGCTCAGCCTGAAGCCGTGGACAGACTAAGAAATAAACCATTTGTTCCTCGCTGGCGTGGGAAGCAAGCACTCAGGCTTTGCAGAAAGCAGCCTGACCTGAGTGTAAATCCCGCTCGGGCCCTTAGCAGCTGTGTGACCCGGAATATTGACTTCAGCTTCTCTGAGGCTCAGATTCCCACTCTGAGGTAATGGCACATTCCTTACCCAGGAGCAGATTAACAATGGGCGTTATTGTATGTACATACACTTAAAGCCCCTGATGCTTTTGCACACAGTAGGTGCTCAAGTCATTGTTTGTAGAACGCATGAATGGGTAAATAGGGAATAGATGGGTGGGTGTATGGGAGGATAGGTGGATACGTGGATGGATGGACCGTGGATGGATGGACCGATGGATGAGCAGACAGTAGACAGATGGCCTCTGTGAATTCTTTCTTACTTACAGTCAGCCTCTGCTTCTAAATTGTGGACAGTTTTCCCACCCAGTGTGACTCTCTGACATCTCACAGATGTCTTGATTTGGGATCCAGGGACCTAGGAAAAGCCCCTCTCATTTTCCCATCCCTCTTCCCCCTTGTCCCAGCCTATCTCCAATCGCCACGGTTTGCCTGTCTGGCATTGGTCTCAAATTCCATGCAGGGGCAAATCTCAGGGCACAACCTTCCTCAGACTCCCCGGTGTAGGCCTGCAGCTTGCTACTGAACCCAGCTCAGTTCACCTTTCCGGCCATTCTCTGGGAACAGCCCACCTTCGGGCTGGTTGGGACTCATCGAGGAAAATCAGCTCCATGAGGCACAATCCTTTCTGGAACTTGGACTGGAGGAGGAAAATAAGAGATAGTTAGCAGGTGGTAAGTGCTGAGTATAAGAAAGAGCTCCCAGCCGGCAGAATTAGGGAGAATTTCAGGAAGGGTTAACATTTGGATCATAAAGGATAGATAAACTTGGATATGCAGAGTTCAGGGGAAAGAATTCCAAGGAATGGAACAATCTATTATACACAGAGGCCAGAGAGGGCAGAGTTGGGAATGGTTCTGTCTCACAGGAGCGTGAGTGAGAGGGAGGGGGATTAGGAGAGCTGCGGCTATAAGGTTGGGTGTGGTCCCTCTCCCTCTCCCTCCCCTCTTTTTCTCCCCCAAGACCCCTACCCCAGCCTCTCTCTGCACCCTGCTGTGTGTTCACCCAGGGCTCTGGCCTGGGTGCCTTCAGTGATTCATGGCGGCCTGGTAGGCCACCCTTCCGGGGCCTTCTACCTTTACAGGAAGGTATGAATGGAGGAAGTTCGGGCCTTGTGCAGGCTCTTCGGGGGGAGGGGAGTCTGCTGGGGCCATGTGAGGGTGAGGGGCTTCTCAGCCCCAGGCACATGCAGCTGCTTCTTTGGTGGTAGGTCACTCCCACTCCTCCCACCCCCTGCAGCCTGCAAAGGGGGGGAGGTCTTGCCCCTGCACTTTCCCCAGCTAGTCCAAGCCACACAGAGAGCAGCCAGCCCGCCAGCGGGTCTTGTTTCACTGGAATGTTGGCATCAAACTTGAGATCGGAAATGAACTCATTATCTGATTATTTTTATTTATGAACATGTAACTGCTCTGGGAGAGGTCTTTCTTAAAGAGTCTTCTCAGTGATGAGTAGTTCTCTCCCCTCCATTCTCTCTCTCTCTCTCTCTCTCTCTCTCTCTCTCTCTCTCACACACACACACACACACACACGCACATACACACACACAGGCCACAGGCAGCCACATGTTCCAGCAGAGACATTCCTCCAGGTACCCACACAACCACATAGAGACACATGCTCTGGGGGTCTAAAATGCTCTTCTGAGGGCAGGAACCTTGTCTCTTTTACTCACAGCAGAATCCCTAGTGGCACATAAGAGGCAATCAGTAAATATTTGCAGAATGAATAGTTGAGTAGAGGCACACACACATTACTCAGATACACACACACACACACATACACACACACGCACCCACACCAAGCCACTCTCCCTCTTTAGAGAACAACAAAGTCAGAGAATCCGTAATTCCATCATCTGAAATCCTCATACCATGAACCACACCTGGTAGTAGTTAAGAATGCACTTTCTAGAACCTTCCCACTGGAGATGTTCTCATCAGTTCCAGGAGGCCAAGGCCGCACTCCCCCTGACCTGCTAAGGCTTCACCCAATGCTCAAAGCCACCCTTGCTAATCAGCCTTGGCAACCTGAGACCTAATATGAGTGTGGCCAAGAAAGCCTGAGCTGATTGTGCAGGGAAAACTGTCTTCCAGGAATGTTCTCTGGGGCTGTCCCCACCCACCCATGGCTGGCTCAGCAGCAAGTCCCGGCATAGTGTCTTGGGCAATGTCAGCACCCAGGCTCTGTCTCTCTCTCTCACCGACAACCATGACCATGACTCAGGTTGTCCAGAGGCAGGGCTGGTGGGCAGGCAGAAGTGCAGAGGCCCAGAAAGGTGACCTAGAGTCTGATATCAGAGGGGAGCCCTGCCCCTGGCCCCTAACTATCCCTAAACGACTCCCCCATAGAGAGAGAGAAGTCTATGGTCGAAAGAGCTCTGGACTAGAGTGAGGCTCACCTGAGTTGACCTTCTTGCTGGCCACATATGAACCACTTGACCTTGATCACTCAATTAACACTTGTGCTTAATTTTTGCCAGCATCTTGGACAATCAGACTTTCCCTGCTTCAATGCCCTAGGTCCCACCTTCTCCTGACCTCCCTTCCAGCTCCCAAAGGAGAGCCCACATCTTCCCCTGGCAATGAAAATGACTATTTAAAGGTGCAGAGCCTTCAGGGTGGGTCGTCCAGCTCCTCACACCTAGCAGTGTGTTAGGGCTGCCTGGTCTTCCCAAGGCGCTGCATGCAGGAGGTAAGAGGGCATGGGGAGGGAGACAACTTGCTTTCCTAACATTTCTGTGTCCCAAGGCCTAGCCAGTGAGAAGAAAGGACTGTGACCTCTTAACCTCGAAGTCACCCAGCAATTCCACTTCTAATTATACACAGAGGGAAAGCAGACGTACGTGCACAGGATTACGTTATTTATAGTACCTCCAACTGGGACACCCCAAATATCCATCAGCAGGAGAATGCGTACACCCACTGGGATGTACTCATTGTAACAGACACAGCATAAAGCACAACAACAAGCTTCAGCTACACACAACAGCATGGATGTATCTCTCAGGCATGATGCTGAGTAAAATAAGCCAGACACAAGGAGAACATGTGATACCATGTGTAGAAAAGGTCAAGAATGGGGGAAATGTTTCTGTGGCGGAATTTACTAGAAAGGGACACAGAGACCTTCTGTGGGGCTGAAATGTTCCATATGTTGATCCGGTGGTTTGTGGACATGTGTGGTAATCCAGCCAGCTGCACCCTTAAGTTCCGGTTAATTCCACTGTATGTAGGGGAGCGATTCAAGTCACAGGGGTCTAACCCATGCAGAAAGGAAGAGTTCTGAAGGAGACTCACATGTGTTTGGAGTGGAAGGCCAGGGGACAGGCAAAGAGGGAAGCCATTATACTAGCGGAGGGGAGGAGGCCCGGAGAGACTTAACAAAGAAGGGGTTGCCATAAAGAAGGGGGTAGGGACCTGACCCTTGGCTGGCCCTGCATGTGCAGCCAGGTCAGGTACCTTTCAGTGGGTCTCCTGCACAGGCTGGTACATTGGGGTTGGGGCCTACGGTGGAGGCTGATCTCAGCCCATCTCTCTTTTCCCCCTTCCTTCCTGCCCCTCGCTTTTTTTTTCCCTCCCCATAAAGGGACCGAGCCCCCAAGTCTCTCTTTTAGCCCCATTTAATAGATAAACTCAAACTGCCCAAAAGTGCTTAAATAAAAGTGGAAAGGAGCAAGCTAATTCATTCTGCCTTCCTTTATCTTAAAGTCTTGAACAGAATCTCTCCTAAGAAAGAGCATTCTTGAAGCCTGTGTGCTGGCCCACCAACCCTCTGGGCCTCTTGATGGTGGTGTGGCCTGTGGATGGGCAGGAATGTATGTCTAGGGGTGTGTCTGCCTCTGCATATTGTGTTTCCTTATAAAGGGGTGCTCTTGATTTTATCTTCACACACTCCGGTCCCTCCTCATGATGCTCTCTTGCCCTGTTCAGCAGTCCCTACCCCTCCCAGACATGGGAACCCGGTCTCTCCTGCCCTGAAAATGGGATCTAATTATCTTGTCATAATGATGTGGAAAGACTAAGTCTTCATCCCTCTTGGACTTTTTTTTTATGGAACCCAGAGGAGGCAAAACTTTATTTCAAGACATTGTTTTCAAGTATCATGAAACTCAGTCTCTTCACCCTATGGGCCTTAAAAGCTGATGGTCGGTAGCTGGTGGCACTCTGAGGACTTGGGAGTTGAAGGGCACGGCACACCAGCGTCTATATGAGTGACCAGGTGAGTTCAGTGAAGAGAGGCTGTCAAGACTTGGGCATCTCTGGACACATCTCCCTCTCTAGAATAACGGAGGTCATCAGGCATGGGGCTCTGTTCTCCCAGGCCTGGCCTTGTCCCCTTTCCATCCTGGGCAGCTCCTGTTACTGTCTGGCTGATTTCCTCACATAGCCCACAGCGATGTTCTCATCCCTCTTCCCTCCATCCCCTCCCAACGGCTGACATGTATGCACATTTACTACAGAGCCTGGCAGGCACTGGGCAAAGTGAGTCAGGTACCTACCAGGTAGGTGTTACTCGAAAGGTGAGGAAATCTCCGTTGAGCAATTGAGTGATTTCCCTGAAGTCAGGCAGCTGGTAATTGGTGGAGTCAGGATTTGAACCCAGGTCACCAGACTCTAGCCTTACTAACCCCTGACTTGGAGCTCAGTCCAGCTCGTCTCTTCACCAGACACTATAGAGGGTGGTGCTCCAGGGCACAGGCCTAGAATCCAGGTTGCCAGGTTCATGTCCCAGCTCCTTCTCTTTCTCGGTGGACGCTGGAGCGGGTCACTTGGCCCCTCCTTAGCTCATTTCCCTCACCCCTATCATCTGAACGGGGATCCGATTGGGACCACTCAGAGCGTTTGTATCCAGGCACCTCTCTAAAGGTCCAGACACCTCTAAAGTATCCAGGTTTGTATCCAGCCACACTCGGTCCAATCTGTCCAGGCTGAGGGCAGGTCAATGATACAATGCAAGGCAACCATTTATAGGCTTGCTCCAGCGGGCGGTGAGACCCAGGGCTGAGTAAGAAAACCCAGCCCTCTGATGCCGCAGGCCTCCCCAACACAGTGGCCAGCACACAGGAAGCCCTGAGCCAGGGATTTCGGAGCTCATTGTCCATGCTCCTCCAGCCCACTCTGAGCTCCTACCCATCACCCCAGTCCTCCCCTCCGGCCCCCCAATCTGCATCTCCTGCACCCTGGAGTGTACTTTTTCTTGGATTTTTGTTTCCCAAGCGAGGCTCTGAACACTCCAAGAGCAAGGTTTTGTTTTCCCCATCCTCATCTTCCTGATATGGTGCCCATACAGGCCAGTGCAGACACCAGATCCTCAATACACACTTGAAATGGATGGAAATGGGCTGGAGCTTAGAGGCTACAACTTGGAGTTGCTGGTTAAATACTGAGCCTCACTAGAGATGGGAAAAGGAACAGTGTTTGGGGTGGGTGGATGTGGACTTGAATGCAAATGAATGCAAATCATGGTGCAATGATATGCAGATGTGCATCCAGGATTTGTGGGAAGGAGTCCCAGGGCTTCAAAATCCTGGTTTGGGCGGGCTCAGAGCAACTCCATGTCTGTTGGAGATGGTTTTGCCTCAGTGCCAGGAGCAGGCCCTACAGGACTGGTGGAAGCCATCTGGGGATCTGCTCCCACCCACCAGTGCAGCCTGGCCCATGGGGAGTGCAGAAAGACCAAGGCCTGCCCTGGGGAAGGGCTTCGGGTGTAGCCAGAGCTGGGAACCCCTGGGTTCTGGGGGACACCTATGGGGGAGCACAGAGCGCGGGGCCAGGAAGGAAAGACCACACCTGGTGTCATTTCCTGGTTTTCACACTCTATCCCAGGTCTCTGCTGTGATCACAATTGGGGAGCCTCTGGCTGCCTGCCACTCGCCACCACCACACCCAGCCCTAGGCTGTGCTGCCCACCTACCCTCAGCCCATACCCCACATGGGTGGGCACGCCATGGGAACTGGGGCTTCCTCACACTGACGGGCACCCTATTTGACCAGGCACTGTGACTGTGACTGTCACAGGCAAGGACCCTGAGTCTCAGAAAGTATGTGAGTGGCCCCAAGCTACCCAGTGAGTCAGGGGAGACCAGATCAGTAGCCAGGACTCTGGGGACAGCGGTGCCACGGCAGTCTGAATGGAGAGGGTCCCACGTGGCAACCCAACCCCAAAGGTTCCTCTCCTTCCGGTAAGTCATGGTGGGGAGGGAGTGAGGAGAGGGCCAGAGGGGTGGTGTGACAAGAGCCAGGCTGGGCCCGCAGTCACTGAGAGCCCCAGAGCCTGGTAATCTTCAGGGGGTTTTGCAAAGCAGCCTGAAGCCGGGGTTCCCGCAGCAGCAGGTGGGCATCCAGCAGGCCCGCCCAAACAGAGCCGGTACCCACTCTCAGGGGGCCAGAGGTGCCAGCTCTCAGCCACCCGCCAGCCTGCCAGCTGGGGAAGCTTCATTAGCATTCCTCAGCCCTCCAACCCATTTCCTTCCTGGGGAACGAGACAGCTAATGGCCGGGCTGGCAGCTTCAGGCAGGGCTGAGGAGGTGGGGGCGCCCTAGTGAGCTCAGGAAGTGGCCCCCGATGTGACGACCCTCACTTTCCCTAAGTCAGAGACCATCTGCCGATCTGTCTGTCTATCCGTCTCCCCAGGGCCCAGGAAGGGGGAGGCTGGTGAGTGCAGACAGACAGACACAGGCTGTGGGAAGCTCCGATGATTAATGGGTGATGAAAACCAGGCTCTGTCAGGATGAAGGTGGGAACAGAGAGAGGCACAGAGAGGCTGTCTGTGTTCGGCTTGGCTCAGCTTTGAGCCCACAGCCAGAGGGAGGAGGGTGGAGGCAGCTGAGGGCAGGGCCCGGCCCCAGCTCCCATGGCCCAGCCCGGGCAGTGGGCCCCACTCGTCAATGCCCGCCTGGCACTTCCTTTAGCTTCTGCCCCAAAAGGCAGCCCTGCAAGGAGTCAGATGTGCTCCCAACCCCAGGGACTCCTCCATCTCTTCATCTTCCTCCTTGCTGAGGGACTGACTGTCCTAGGACCTGCAGGGGAAGCTCCTCTGGCCTCTCCACCCTCAAACACATGACAGCCCCAGTACCCTGTCCTGCCCCCAAACCTCCCCCATCCTGCCTGCCCTGCGCCTGGTGTCCCACCACTCCGCCCCCAGGGTGAGGGTCTGCCTTCCCTCACGGACACTGAACCGGGCGAGTCCCCAGTGAATCCACCCTGGGATCTGGCCAAGCAGGGCCGAGAGAAGGAAACAGGATACAGAGAGAGGAAGTGGCTTGTAGAGAAGGAGGAGCACAGAGGCAAACTCTGCTGACTGAAGACTTTTGCTGCTGACGGACCAGGCCTGCCTGTCATCAGAATAAAAATTATTTCTGCTTGTCAAAAAGGTATTTCCAAGCTGGCTGTTGCATTGTGCTAAGGAAGACCATGTTTATTTATTTCCTTCTTGCCTACCAGGTACTCATGTATTTGTGGCTCACACATCTCACAAACTGTCTATCTGAAGAAACTTTTATTAGAGCTTTGTATTTTTTTTATATATATTTTATTGATGCTTTACAGAGAGGAAGAGAGAGTTAGAAACATTGATCAGCTGCCTCCTGCACACCCCCACTGGGGATGTGCCTGCAACCAAGGTACATGCCCTTGACCGGAATCGAACCCGGGACCCCTCAGTCCACAGGCCAACAACTATCCACTGAGCCAGACCGGTCAGGGCTTAATTAGAGCCTTTTAATTAGTAAAGCAGAAACATACCTTTGCCAACATTTCTGGACCCCCAGAGATACCTGGTTATGTGTGCAACAAATGATGAAAGAAGCAAGTCTAAGGTTTTAAAATCCCCATCCCAGCCAGTCAGAGCGTGCTTTTCATCGGGGGTGGGGAAGGGTGCAGCCGAACTTGATTTCTTCTTGCCTCCCAGCTCCTGCCTCTTGCCTTGACAGAGTCCAGACTTGTCATCCGAGAAGAAGAGGGAGGACGAGGTCACTGCCCTTCTCTTGTTTCCGCCCAGAGATCTGCTCTCCTGCAGGGAAGGCAGGGCTGGGGCGGCCTGCAGGCCACAGCATGCAGGGAGCTGTGGTGGTTCTTACAAAGGGGAGAGCAGGATGCGGCTCCCTCCCCTCCCCCGGAGTGGAAGACCAGGCGCCCTCGGCCAAGGGCCAAGTGGCTCTTGGTTCATTGGTGACTGTTAAGCTGGGGCCTCCTGCAGACTGGGCCCTGCGCTGACCCTGTCCCATTGGCAGAGCGGGAGTTACCACAGATCTCGGAGATGAAATGAGAAAGTGGGAGAGAAAGTGGGAGTGCATTCATTCCCCGTTACTGCGCAACAGATTTCCCCACAGCAGCCTCAAACACCCGTCTTATTGTCTGCCAGTTCTGTAGCCAGGAGTCCAGGTGGGTGCAGCTAGATTCTGTGCTCCAGGTCTCGTCAGGCCAAACTCAAGGGGTGAGCTAGCTGCCTGGGCTTCTCTCTGGAAGCTCTGGGAAGGAAAGGGGCCCCGAGTTCATTCGGGTGGCCGCAGAACTCCGCCCCTGAGGCTGTTGATTGAGGGACTGTTTCCTTGCTGGTTGTCTCGGTTGCTGGAAGCTGTTCTCTCTCTGGTCCCCTCCATCATCAAGTAATCAGAGGTCCATGGAATCCCCTTCCTTCCGGTGCTTCAAATGGATGGTTTCCTCTCCTGCCACGAGTCAGAGAAAACTCAGCTGTGTAAGGGCTTATGTGGTCACACGAGGCACACCTCTCAGGTAATCTCCGCCGCCCCCCCCCCCCTTTTTTTTTTTTTTTTTTTTTGCTATGGCCACAGTCAATCTACATCTGAAATTTTCATTGAAGTGAATCAATATATTTGTTTAGGACAATTTTAGTTCAATGTTCTGTTTCCTGAAGCCAAAGTAAATACATTGTCCTATGGATCCTCTCATACATTCCACTCCAGTTCCCCACCACAGACATCTGACATAACCTTGAAACAAGCCCAAGCAAGTAAGTCACCAGGTCCTGAAAATCAATCGCTAGATCCACGTTGACCAAAGACGGAAGCCCCTCCATGGGCAGATGTAATAGAAAGAGGGTGGGTGCCAGATGAGAACCATAAGGTAATCCCCCTTTGGATGAACTCAAAGTCAACTGATGCATCATCTTCATCAGGGTGTTCAGTCCCTTTGCCATACGAGGGGCGTCACAGAAATCAGAGGTTTGCTATCGTATTCAGGGATCAGGGTGGGGAAACTGGGGGGCCATCTCTAGAATCCTGCCTACTTGTCTGAGTACTGAACTTGACTCTCACCATGGGGTTTCCTTCCCTCTGCCCAGGTGCTCAGAGGAAAGGGTGGCAGGTGCTCGGCGGCTGCTTGGGAACCCCCAGCCCCTGGGGGTTGCCTCCTCCTCTTGGGCCAGCTTCTGGGCTTTTTAAGACCTGAGGGGGCTGTCCTGCGTCAGGACCTCTGGGACTTCGCTGCTGCCCGTTACGTTCTTCCTCCCAGAGCTGCAGCCACCTCATGCCACCCACGTCTCTGCTGGGCCCCACCGTCCCCTTCACACTCTCTTCGCACTGCACCACCCACATGGTCCAGGTGGCCATCTACACTGGCCTGCCCTCTGCCCGCCAAAATCCGGTCTCTACTGGTCCCCACTCCCTTAATCTGCTCTCTCCCCATTATCCCCTTCTAGGCCACATTTCCCAGGCCTTACGGGGAGAGCAGGGATGGGGCCTGGCACATACCCTGTTATAGTCCCAACACCTGGCCCATTGCCAGGAGCATAGCGGACACTCAGCAGACATTTGAGTGGTTTTTCCGGGTTGGAGTGTCTGCAGGGTGCAGGGTCCATTTACTCAAGTGCTTCTCTCCCTGTCCCGAACCAGACATATGTCACCACCCAGCCCGTAGCAAGGAAAGCCCCATGTCACACTCCCTCAGCCAGAGGGCAGTGACCCAAGCAAGGGGCTGAATGTGCGGGCCCCTCAGGATGCAGGTGTGAGGGCGGGGCTGGGGGAGAAAGACTCGGTGTTCCCTCTGGACCGTGGCTGGAGAGGGCGGGAGTCACCACACACAGGCTTCCACCCCTCTCCGAGCCTGGGCTTCGGCTCAGTGATCTCTCTAGGAGTTCATTTGTGCCGGCCTTCATCTCTTTTCATTTCGTTCCTGAATTTGGGCCTGTGTTCTCATCCCCGGGGACCCACCCACTTCCTCCTGGGAGTCCAGCCGAGGACAGTGCGGTTTGAAGAACGTTCTAATCCCAGCTCCAACGTGCGGAGAGAAAAAAGATGACTAAAACCCCTGGAATGTGGAGCCTGATGTTTCCTGCAAAGCGTTTTGAATGAAACACTAACCAACAGCTGCAGCGCACAGAATGGAAACTCGGGGACGTCATGGCTCCAGGTCCTCAAATAGCAGGGCTGTGAGCAGAGCAGGCTCATTATTGCAGCCCAGCCTCGACGCCCTTCATGCCCAACCCCTCCCTGCTCTCCTTCCAGGAACCAGGCCTGTCCTGTCGTGCCAAGGACATCATGTTCCTGCTGCTCACTTATTCCAAACGCCCTGCAGCCCCTCCCCCCCCAAAAGCCCCATGCTCTCTGTGGAGAGTGGTCAGACCCCCTCCCCACTCAGCAGTCCCCATCCTGGAATCAGCCCCAGGACATCTAAGAGCTCACAGCCCCAACACTCTGCCCTCAGATAAGCAGGTAAGCCCATCCTGCAGCGCAGTCCCCATCCCGGAATCAGCCCCAGGCCACGTCTAGCAGTGCCAGTCAGCTCATGCAAAGTGCCCGGGCAGTGCCAAGGGCCTAAGCACCTGGAGTCAATGAACCTCCCCCTTAGATCACTTCCATTAAAGCAGCCCCATCCCAACAGCTCCCACTCTCTGCCTTGCAGTTCCAAACTCCAGACCCTTAGGAGAAAGAATCTGATTGGCCTGGCTTGGTTCAGCTATTCCCTCCATACTCATCAGCTGGAAGTGGGCAGGGGTGAGAAGAGTCATTTAGTACAGAATAGACACCATAGATTCAACTGTTGAGCCCTTCGCCATAAGTATCATGGGGTTCTCAGAATTCAGACCCTCTAATTGTGAGCTGTGCAGCCCTCCAAGAGTTGCCTACAGAAGTTCCATACAGCCCTAGCCAGTTTGGCTCAGTGGATAGAGCACTGGCCTGCGGACTGAAGGGTCTAGGGTTTGATTCCCATCAAGGGCATATGTCAGGATTGCAGGTTCAATCCCCAGTAGGGGGCAAGTGGGAGGCAGCCAATCAATGATTCTCTCTCATCATTGATGTTTCTATCTCTCTCTCCCTCTCCCTTTCTCTCTGAAATCAATAAAAATATTTTTTTAAAGAAGTTCCATATAATTACCAAGGATTTGTCATCCCCAAGAAGGCCAATATATTCAATGACCTTCCCACAAAGTCCTGAGAGGCTATCTGATCCAACCGGTCAGGAAAACGATTCCTATAACTATTCATCCATTTAGTTTCACTCTATATTGCAGCAGGCAAAGACACTTTCACCAAGGTCTTATTTATGAACTCTTTACCAATAGAAAGTCAAGAATTTATGTTCTTTTTGGGACTTGTGTTTCTGACAGCCTGGAGCAGCCATGCAGCTCTGTAGACCTATTCAGAGGCCAACCTATGATCAGAAATTCATTTAGCCGGGCTGGCGTTACTCAGAGGTTGAGCATCGACCTATGAACCAGGAGGTCACGGTTCAATTCACAGTCAAGGCACATGCCCAGGTTGCAGGCTTGATCCCCAGTGTGGGGCATGCAGGAGGCAACTGATCAATGATTCTCTTTCATCATTGATATTTCTGTATCACTTTCCCTCTCTCTTCCTCTCTGAAGTCAATAAAAATATTATTTTTAAAAAGAAAAAAAATGAATTCTGATAAAAGTCACAAAGTTACTTTGCAGTGTCTTGATTGGCAAACTTTTAAAATATTTTTAAATTATAATACATTTAAAAACAATCTAACAGAAACCCACATAGCCAGCTCCCCAGATACAACAGAGGTTAACAATTTGCCATTTTGCTTCGGATTTCCTTATCTTTTTCAAAGACATAAAATATTACAGCTATAGCTAAGTCCCTGTCCCACATTCCTCCCACACAGATATGCGTGCTGTCCTGAAATTGGTAGTATCATTTCCAAGAGTGATTTGGGTTTTGACTCTTCTTTCTGTTTGGACTTCGGGTGCAGAATTGAGTCCAACATTTTCAGTGGCACACTCTCCTCACTATTCATTCCACACAAAGGCCCTGTCTTGTTTTCTTTCTTTATTCCTTTGATCCTTGTTCACTGCCCCAGTCTCCCTCCCCCCTCCCAACCAAGAAAGAAAGGCAACCACATTAATATGATTGACATCACGTCTTTGTATGTGTCCCTATAAAAATATACATTGCCTTTCTTTGTAGATGTACATTAATTTATGTAAATGATACTGTACTGTAGATTTTGTTGTTTCTTGCCTTCTTCAGTCAGCACTGCTTTTAAGGTCCACACATATTGTTGAGTGTACATCTATTTGGTTATAAGCCACGTCATTTGATTCTTATCCCAATCCCACAGTGAGGAAGAGAGAAGGGCAAACTAAGGAAATGGTTAGAAACAGACTTGTCCTCTAGACTCTATCCCAGGAAAGAGATGTGCCAATGCCCCCACCCCAACCATGTATGTGCGCGCGCGCGCACAAACACACACACACACACACACACACACACCTTCATCTGGGACCTTGGCAAGTATATGTGGGAGAAAGCAAGCTAGGTGTTCTATCAAAGGAACATCTGTCCTAGAGCTCTGGTACTTTTAAATTCCAAGTCCTTGCTTCTTTCAAGAAGCTTGCCCTGACCAGCCCATTCCATGCAGGTCTGTCCCCTTTCTGATGACTGTGACCCTCATTTAATTATATCCTAGTCTCTTCTAGTCTTTCTATTATTCTCTCCCTAATCAGACTGAAATCCTCTCGAAGGAAAGGAAATCTCTTATCCTTTTTGTCTCTCTTGCTCAAGACCTGGCCCAGAGGAAATGAGGGCAGGGAGTGGAAAGTTGAATAGTGGTTTCGCTTCATTCCGGCTCTGCTCCCTCTGTTTTGTGGACAGGCCATCTTTCAACAAACACTTATGGAAAAGGTTCTTAGAAATCCAGAGAGGATGCATACACTGTTTCAGTTCTCAGGGAGGCCTGTTATGGGGAATGAGCACATCCAAACCTGAATTTGTAGGACAATGTGGAGAATGCAAAGACTTGAGCATATACTTGGGGTACAGAGAAGGAAATTCCATCTCAGTGCAAAAGGAGGCCGGGGGGCTCCCAGAGGAACCTGTGAACCCAGTCAGAACAGGTGCTCGGATAGGACAAGAGCTAAGTTTAGAATTAGGAGTACATGAGGAAATTATGCACTGAGATTGAGAGGATGCAAGAAGTATTAGGATTGTATTCACTTCGGTTATTATGGCTGCGTAAGAAATTGCTATACTTTTGGCATCAAACGACTATTTATTGTGTTTGCAGATTCTTTGGGTCAGGAATCTGGACAGGGCATAGCGGTCAGGGCTTGGCTCTGCTCTGTATTGACTGGAACATCAACCAGAAGCATTGAAGGCTAAACTCTGGAATCATTCGCTCACAAATCTGGTGGTTGGTGCTGGCTGTAGGCTGGGGGCCTCAGTTCCTCTCCACACAGGGCTCTCCATAGAGGCTAGTTTGGATATCTTTATAACATGGCAGCTGGGTGAGTACCCCCAAAAAGAGAGAGCTGGGTGGAAGTTATATCCTTTATATGACTTAGCATCCAAAATCATATTTCGTTGGCAAAGCCCCTGCCCAGATTCAAAGAGAGGTAACGTAGACCTCATGTCTCAGTGATGGGATACATATTTTGGTGCAGCCATCTTGGAAGAATACAGTCTTCATGGTATTCATTAATAGAGCAAAGGGACAGTAATGCATAGACAGGCACACACTACTAGGACAGGGGGGAGGAAAGCATGAGGAAGTTTCTGGAAATCTGTGCCTTTTGCCTCCTTTCTGAACTTTCTTTCCCCTTTCTTCTCCTCTCCTCCCACCCAGAACTGGGATCCAATTTCCTCTTTTTTCAAAATACAACTCAAAACACATTTAATCTCTGAGGATTGTTCTGTGGAGGAAACCTGTAGAGACAAGTTGCCTCTGAAGTTGGGAGAGAAATGTATGTAATAAAACATCCACTTGTTATGGGATATGACTTGGATCTCTGGCTGCTGGCCGCCTGTGCCCTGCCTGTGGTAGCCATCAGCTAGAGCCACATCTAGAGTTGATGTCCCTCCCTAATCCATATACCTTGGGGGGTTTTCAGAAATAACCACATGGAAACCCTAATTCTGAGGAGAGACTAGCACCCTGTGACCCAGGCAGAGGTCAAGTATGCAGATTCCTGGACCCCCTTCCAGACTAGTGCATTGGAATCTCCCAGTAGCTGCTGAGGATTCTGGGCTGTGCATGGGACTTTCAAGCTCTGGAGAACTGTCGCCTAAAGTTCAGTCACTCTGAAGTGGGGTGAGATGTGGTGGGATGTATGTTGTTTAGTGTATAATGTGTGACAGTCTCTGGTGCTAGGTACACAAAGGGCACAGGGTGACACAATATGATGTTTGGTATCACCTGACATGGGTTATCCCAGACCCTACTCGAGTGGTATAGGAATGATGCTCCTGACCTCCTATCACTCATGGCCACAGAGGCCAAGACGAAACAGATAGTCCCACAGAGAGCCCGTCTTCCCAGCCTCTGCCTCTTGTGGTTTCAATGGCAAACCCTAAGAGAAGAGACATGTACTTAATATCTATGCTGCTCTTAATATCAGCTCAGATATCCCAGGAGTGGAAAGGATTCATTCATAAGCTGCTCAGTCATCACTGGAGGACTAATATGGGGTGGGGCAGAGGAGACAAGGTTCAGGTGGGAAATGCAGTTGGGGTGGGGACAGAGGAGATTGGAGTAAGGGCGGGCCCAGAGTCCTTAGAGGGGCAGGAAGTTAAACGTCAAATTCATACAGTAACTAACTTTGAAAATGTAGGTGCTCACAGGTTGATTTTTAAAAAGAATATTTTTTATTGATTTCAGAGAGGAAGAGAGAGGGAGAGAGAGATAGAAATATCAGTGATGCGAGAAAATCACTGAACAGCTGGCTCCTGCACACCCCACATGGGGGAACGAGCCTGAAACCCGGGTATATGCTCTGACAGGAAATTGAACCATGACCTCCTGGTTCATAGTTTGATGCTCAACCACTGAGCCACTCCAGTTGGGCATGTGGGTGGGCAGGGGGGTGGGGTGGGGGGAGGGCGCGCGGTTGGGGTGTGCACGCATGGCCTGGCCCAGCAAGGATCTTGGGCCCCAAGCTTGGCCTAGCTGTCCACAGTGAGTGGGGCCTCTGCATTGCTCATTGATTTGCATGCAGATGGATCTCCTACAGCTTCTAGGAGCTTGGTCGTGGGGTGTCCTTTATCCACTGCCCTGTGGCCTTTGTTTAAGCTGGGCCCTCTCCTACACCCCTAGCTTTCCTAGAAACTTGGGTACAGCCGATGTTTACCTCCCAGCAGGCTCTGGGGGCTTGAGGAGGCTTTGAGAAGCCCCAGGGTCTTAAATTCAAAACATTGCTGCAGGCTTCCTGCTTTCTCCCAATCATGCTCTGAGAGTTATGTGTTTCCTGTGCTCTCATGCTGCAAATTAACTGCCTTTTCACTTTTCCCACAGATTTTATCTCTCCTTCTTTGTGGCTAGCTATCACCGTATAGCATTTAAAAGTGTGTGAACTTGGGAATCAGACAGACTTGCCTAGGCATCGTCGCTTCTGCTCTGTGTTACATCAGCCCTCTGAGTCTCAGTTTACTCATCTGTCAAATATTATATCTACCTAAGATTTTTTGTTGGGAGGATTAACTGAGGTTGTGAAGAGGTGGGGTAGACCTGCAATAAGTGAAAGCTAGTATGACCCTTAATAAGAACTCAAAGTGGCCCTAACTGGTTTGGCTCAGTGGATAGAGCATTGGCCTGCAGACTAAAAGGTCCCAGGTTCGATTCCGGTCAAGGACATGTACCTTAGTTGCAGGCACATCCTTAGTAGGGGGTGTGCAGGAGGCAGCTGATCAATGTTTCTTTCTCATCGATGTTTCTAGCTCTTTATCCTTCTCCCTTCCTCTCTGTAAAAAATCAATAAAATATTAATCATAATAATAATTCAAAGTGGGCTGGGGCTCTTAGGGATGGCCAGGGTCCTCACCCACTCTGACTCCTGCTCCAATGTCGCCAGCCTCTCTGCCTAGTTCCACTTCAGGCCAGAGCACAGTGAGAAGGTCCTGCATGTTCTTGGGCTTGTGGGGGAGCCTGTGAGTTGCTGAATCCATGAATGATGTCTCTACAGAGCCCCACACTTGCCCAGCACCAGAGTGCGGCCTGCCAGACCCTTGTCAGCGGTTACAACTTCCAATTGCTTCACGCTGCCCAAGTTCTATCAAAAGCTCAGTTGAGAGAAATAAAGTTCAAGGGGTTATTTAAAGGCCATGCATTCCAGCCATTCTTCCAGATGAGACTTATCCCTGAACCGAGTCTGGCTCTCATGAAGCTGAGTTGTTCTTGGACCACATTGTTGAGCCACCACAAGATCCTTATTCTGTCCCTTTTTTATAATGGGACTTTATGGAAAACTAGAGGCCAAGTGCACAAAATTCATGCACAGAAGTGTGGTTCCTCAACCAGGCCTACACCCTCTCCAATCTGGGACCCCTGTATGATTGGGCCTAAACTGGCAGTCGGACATCCCTCTCGCAATCTAGGATGACTGGCTCCTAACCACTCACCTGCCTGCCTGCCTGATCACCCCTAACCCCTCTGCCTGCCGGCCTGATTGCCCCTACCTTGCCCCCCTGCCAGCCTGATCGCCCCTAACTGCCTCTGCCTCAGCTCCCACCACCATGGTTTTGTCCGGAAGGAAGTCAGACATCTAGGAGATGGCATATTGCCCTTTTGTTAATATAGATGGCCAGAGGAGTCTGGTTGTAGCATTTATTGTGGAATCCTGCCATTCCCAGTACTGTCCCCAGTACTCTTGCCTCACTCAGCCAGTGCACTCTATAACATGTATGAGCCTATGACCTTGTCCCCAGAGCTCAGGCTCTTGGTCCATGGACTACAGCGACATCGCTTCCTTCCATATGCCTTCACTGGAAGGCAGACGAGCTCAGGCACTGAGCCCAAAGAGGGGAGGGAGGTGGCTTGTTCAAGGTCACATAGCATTACCTGGATCACCTTGATGTGATGCTCCAGTTCCTGGCAAAATCCTGCATCCTCACAGATTTCTGATTATAAGCAATGTGACCCATGAAGCTGACCCCAATTCTGATTTTGTTTAGGTTGCCAGGAAGCTGGGACTCAGTTTTAAAACTCCTAGAGGATCACTTGGCTAGAGTGAGTGGGAAAAGAATGAGGAGGACTGGAAGGGGAGGAGATGGTGGAAGGCATTGAAGCTATGAAACATTCCTGCCCAGGCCACTGTGGAGGTGCTGAAGGATCTGATTCATTTGAACCAGAGGGTGTGAAAAGAGAATTTTCCATGAATTTGAGGAGAGAACTGCAGCCATTGCTCAATTTGAACTTCTCCTTGTTCCCATCCCCCCCGACCAGCTCTCTGGGTATTTTTGTGATGTTGTGAAACATTGAAACTTGCAGCGTCTCCTTTCTCTTCCTCTTTGCTCCCCACCCCTCTCCCCTCCCCACCTCTTTGCCTCTCTACAGCTCCTGCCTCCCTCCAACCCACTGCCTGGGACAGAGGTGAGAGCTAGGCTGGCACTCTGTCTGCCCACCCACCTGCAGGATACACGGAGTCTCCCTGGCTTGAGGTCCACAGCTTTGCTGCTGGAGCACAGGAGGCCAAGGAGTTTAGACCCCACAGGGAAAGAGTAACAACAGAGCAGCGAACATTAACTGAAGGCTCTACTGTGTGCCAAACGTTGAGGAACCATTTTTACCACCATCTTATTTATCGTCATGAAGCCCATGCCTCCGTACCTCGTGGCACATTTTTGTCATTGTCCAGCAAGGTCCAGCCACCTGTCTATCTAGTCCAGGGATTCTTGGGCAGCACTATGGACATTTTGGACCAGATACGTCTTTGCTGTTTTGCAGCATTTCTGGCTTCTGCTTATTAAATGCCAGAAGAGTACTCCTTCTTCCCCCAGCCAGAAATGGCTCCAGACATTGCCAGATGTCCCCGGTGGCGGCAGCTAGGGGGCACCACTGTCCCCAGATTGGGGACCACCATCCCTTTGCCCCAGTTGTATCTCCCTGCCTGATAGAAACCTCCCTGACACATTACCTAGGCATTCAGGTTTTGTGTGCTCTCACAGCTCCGTCCATTGCTTGCTCGCATCTGTCATTCAGTTTTCGAATGGGGTTACCATCTTCTTGGGATTTGCCAAGGGCAGACCTTGTGTGTTCTGAGATCCGTCCCATTGGTTGGGACTTGCGTTGTCTTCCCCTTTCTGCCATCAGTGAACTCTTACCTTACAGCTGAGGACCCAGAGGCACAGAACTTACAAAGCTCATAAGTGGCAGAGCCAGGACCTGAGTCCAGGCCTCTGTCCCCAGAGCCCAGCTCTTGACCCCTGGGTTACAGCGGCGTCCCTTTCTTCCACAGGCCTTCACCAGAAGGCAGACAAGCTCAGGCACTGAGCCCAGAGAGTGGGGGGAGGTGGCTTACTCAAGGTCATGCAGCGTGACCTCGATCACCTTGATGTGGTGCCAAGTGGATTTAGCCTTTACTGTGGCCTAGGAATGGCCAAGTGATTTTGCTGAAATGACTGTAGAAGACTCCGGCTTTAGTGAACAGAGGAGAGGGAGGGGGGTGAAGGTCTTAGCGTGTCGTGCTGTGAGGGCTCTTTGCTAACTCTGCCTAGGGAAGGAGGAACAGGGCTCAGGCTCAGAATTGGCAAATGTCTGGACGTGGGCTGTCTGTCCTGGCCTCTGTGGGCAATAACACTCTGTGCCTTGGGCCCTGGCGGAGATGTGCTGTGAACCAGGCCCAGACGATGGTTGATGAGCTCGGAGCTCAGGGCACAGTGGAAGGGGCTTTGTTCCCTAAACGCCATTCACATGACTGACCTCAGAGTCCTTCCCCTTTCTCTCTTGTCTTTTTCTCCTTCACTGCATTCACCCAGCTTCAGTTTCCCTTCTCCATTTTCCTTTTCTCAGTGCTCGCAAAGCTCGCAGAGGGCTGGGGATGCCCACAGCCTCCTGTCTCTTGTGTGGTGGCTTCCAGCTCCTGGACGCAAGTCTCAGGGCCCTCTGCCCCAGAGGTAGGGGGTGGGGGTGGGGCCGCTCAGGCACGGCCGGGAGCAGGCAGGCTCCTCTCGTATAGTTAGAGCTCCGTCTTTGGTTTCTTGAAGCCTTTCCCACGTGGTTGCAAACCCAGGCTGCTCGGTCAGAATCACCTGGGTGACCTTCCAAACAGACGGATGACCAGGCCCAGCCTGAGGTTCTGAGTTTGTTGGTCTGGAGTGGGGCTTGGGATGGGTGGGTTGTAAAATCTCATCAGGAGTCAGGAGTGAGAGCCACTGTTTTACTCAGAGCCCAGTGTCACAGAGGGAACGTGGAGTGCAGTTTCGAGGACTGCATTTGAGTCTAAACAATCTTTAACTGGTCATTCTCTGTCCAAATGCTGGGCAGAAGCCCCCTAAGGAGAAATCACGGATTTATGGAATTGTAGACTTGGAAGGGACCAGAAAAATCAACCACTTCTCCCACTGACTTTACCTCTTGGGACCCCTCTAGATTGGATTGTGGGGAGATTGTGTCTCTGGGGGTCTCCCCACTGTTTACTGGAGGAGACTGGCCCTCCGGAGCCTGGGATGGGGAACAATGGCTGGATCCAGAGGGTGTTGCTCTCAGCCAGACTCTGCAAAGAACAGCCTCTGCAGAGCGGCTGACTTCTCGCAGCTGTTTTGCAGAGCCTGTGGACCAGAAGGGGAAGTTGGCTGCATTTAGAAAGTTGTCCACAAAGAGGAATGGCGGGGAGGGGTGAGGAGGTGGCCGGGTTGTGGAGCTGGAGGAGGAAGGTGGGCGATCTGGGAAAGATGCCAGTGGGAGCCCGAGGACAAGGGTTTGATTTGGTCAAACATGTTGTCACTTTGGAAGCTCTTGGGGTTGGGGGTGAGGGTGGAAGAAAGTGAAGGGAAGGGGAAAAGAAAAGAAAGGGAGAAGGGGGAGAAAGAATGAGTTCCCAGCCAGGGAGCCTGGTGGTTTTTGTTGTTGTTGTTGTTGTGTGTGTTTTTGTTGTTGGTGGTGGTGTTTTGTGTGTGTGTGTGTGTGTGTGTGTGTGTGTGTGTTTAATTGGAAGCAAACACGAAGTGTGCTGGGAGCATGTCCAGTCCTTCCCAAAGGCCCAGGGAGTGGTTCTCTGTAGGGACACAGGGAGATGGTGAGGGGTGCTGAGAGAGAAGGAGAAGCTCTGTCAAAATGTCCCAGCCACATGGTAGGGAATGTTAAAGGAGGAAATTCCCCCTCCCTCAATGTGGGCATAGATTTCTCAGGGCATCTTAAAATGTCCCTCTCCTAAAGCCACAAATGCATCCAACCCCTCCCTGCACAGACTTGGGGTTCAGGCCCTATGGGAGCAGCAGGAAGAATACTACCCCAAGGCTCCTAGTCCTGGAGGTTGGAGGCCTGGAAGGGGTTTCAAGGAGGTAACATGGATCTGAAGATCTCCATGCCTCAGTTTCTCATTCCTGCTAGCAGCTAGGAGGAGCAGTCCCATTGCTCAATAACAAGTGCCCCAACCGCAGGAGCCAGGGAAGAAAACAGAGCTGCTGATTACCATTCTGGTCACCGTTTCCCTGCCTCCATCAAGCCCACTGCTGTCCCTTGGGTGTTACCCTCTGTTGGCCCTCATGCTGAGCCTTGTCCTTATTGGTGTGTGTGTCAATGGAGGGAAGGGTGGAGATGGAGGAGACCATAACTTTGACCCAGAGCTCTCTTACAGAAGGTCCTGCCCCCACCAGAAATGTGCTGTGCTTCTTGTCACATGAGAACTCAGAGGCTGCCTTTCTTCAGGTCTATTATAGAACTGGCAGCCAGAGGGACCCACTTTGAGGATGGGCAGAGAGGGAAAGCCTGCACTGGGATGTTTCCATGACTGAGCATCTGAAACTTCAAAGAGCCTGCTCAGTGTGCTCTGGCAAAGGCAACTCAACTCCATTCAACTCAATTCAAGATTCCTGCTCACTTATTATTCAATGAACCTACTGAGCACCAGATGTGTCAACCAGTGTGTTAAGTGCCAGAGATGTAGAAGAGAGAGAATCAGACACAGTCCCTTGATAGCTCACCATGGGTCTGTGTCTCTATTAATCCCAGGAGGAAGGCCATGGGGGATAATGGGAGAAGACTAGGCCCTTAACCCTGTGGTCTCTTTGGAGAGATAAGATTCACATACATGAAACACTCAGAGAACCACGCAATAAATAGGTAAATAAATAGATCAGTGTCTCCCAAAGTGTGGTACGTGTACCCCCAGGGGTACGGGAAGAATTTGGCGTTGCACCGTGCTTAGCTACGCCTAATTCTACATTCTCATGAGTACAAGGGGTACTCAGTGTTACGAAAATTATAGAAGGGGTACACATATGTCAAAAGTTTGGGAAACACTGAAATAGATTATTGACTCTGGCAACCACGCTGATGTGAATGTGATCAGGTTCAAGCTGTGTATGTCTATCAGTGTTCTGGATCTACTGTTGGGCAGCCCTACTGGGGATAAGTTACTTTTCAAGCTTGGTGGAAGAATGGAAGGATCTGATTAATGAAAGGGCCCTGCTACTAACCTTGAAAATAATTATCTGTTCTGACATGAGTGTACTGGACTGGAAAATCTATACAGACTCTACTGTCTTTCTTGGTTCCTTCTTCCCACTCCCCTTCACTTCCTCCTTCCATTTCATGCAGAGCTGGAAAAGTTCCGTGGCAAAGGATTGAATACCCTGCTGCTTACAAAGCACAGCACTAGCTTCGACAAGATTATAGAGATAAACAACACTGGTCTTACCCTTAAGGAACTTCCAACCACCTTGGGTTCAGAAACTGCTGTAATAGAAGACAGTGAGCCCTAGCTGGCTTGGCTCAATGGACAGAGCATCATCTGCCTGTGGACTAAAAGGTCCTGGATTTGATTCCCATGGAGGTTATGTACCTTGGTTGCAGGCTCCTCTCTGGTCCGGGGCTCCTGCAGGAGGCAACCAATTGATGTGTTTCTCTTATATCCATGTTTCTCTCTGTCTTTCCCTCACTCTTCCACTCTCCCTTAAAAAAACAAAACAAAAAACAAAAAAAGTCTATGGAAAAATAACCTGGCGTGAGGATTAACAAAATAAATAAATAAGCAAAACTACTTTTCATTACACTTTATCCATTAAAAAAAAAAAAAAGAAGAAGCCAAAACCGGTTTGGCTCAGTGGATAGAGAGTCAGCCTGGGGACTGAGGGGTCCTGGGTTCGATTCCGGTCAAGGGCATGTACCTTGGTTGCGGGCACATCCTCAGTGGGGGGTGTGCAGGAGGCAGCTGATCAATGATTCTCTCTCATCGATGTGTTCTAACTCTCTATTCCTCTCTCTTCCTCTCTGTAAAAAAAAAAAAAAAAAATCAATAAAATATTTTTTTAAATAATAAATAAAAATTTAAAAAAGAAGTAGATAGTAAAAGCTGCTGTGAGTGTGCACGTGTGCAGGAGGTGACAGCAGGAGAGTTGAGTCCCATCCTTGGGAATAGTATTTGAACTATCAATGCTGTGTTGTGTGATTATGCTTCCTATTGTTGTTGTTGTTTTTTAATTTCATACTTCAGAAAAATTATAAGAATATTCCAAGTAATTTCTATAAGGCCTTTGCTAAGATTCAGCAGTAATTTACATTTGATGGAATCATTTGAAAACAAGTTAGAGACAATTTGCTTCTTTGCCTCCGAATACCCCAGGGTATATTTCAAGGACAGGGTTCCATTTCATCCAGTTTCCTTGTAGCTGAGCCTTCTTCCTCTCCGTGTTAGATAGGATCATTCGAGTTTATTGAACGGAAGACAGCTGGCCTTTTTCCCTGCTTGATACCGGGCTGCTGGCCTGGCTATTGGGGGCTCTTGGGGTCACAGGGTCCCCTGGGAAAGGCTGGCTTCCGTGGCTCTGTCTGAGTCGGCTTGTTCCTGAACCGCTGATCTGCCTCCTTAGACTTGGCTAAACTCTCTGCTCTTTCCCTTCACTTTGTTCTTGAGTTTTCTGCACATTCTCCCACCCACAGATATGAATGGCGCATGACGCCGGCTTTTCAGTGCCCGGCATGGCCCAGTGGGAGCAGTGAGTGTGGTTGGGCACCCTCTCTGGGCCTTGGAGGCCTGCCGGGGCCTTTCTGAGAACACAGGAGGCTTCCTTTCCTGACGGCTCCATGGGGCTGTGGTCCTGCTCAGGATGGGCAGGCTGGGGCTGAGGGCACATTTTCCAGGCTATGGCTGAGGGACAGAACGTCTCTGCGAGATGGGCTGGGATGGGCAGGGCTGTGGAAAGGCCCTGCTTGTTCTGGGAGATGTTCAGGATGCTGAGGTTTTGGAAATCTCTGCTGGCTGTTCATGAGGAGAGAGAAATGAACGGGTGCCTGTTTCCTTGGATTTCATGGCAAAGGTGAGGCCTGTGCCGCTGACCTGGGACCATGCCCTCCGCGGGGCCTGGGGAGAACACTGGCCTTGAAGGAGAGCGAAGCCTGGAGGACTGGACCCCAGACTCATGATGAGATGCTGGCGCTCTCCCAGCACTGGCCCGGGCACTAACCAGGGTGGTCACTGGGTTCACTGAGAAACCCCAGAGAACCCAGGAGACAGAACAAGCCGGAGGCATTTAACCAGGCAGATCAGTCTCCTGCAGGGAGAGGCCAGGGAGGGGAGCGCTCAGAGCAGGCCTGAGCAGTCAAGAAATGTTCAGGGAAAGAGGTGAAGACGCCCTTTTCAGCAGCCCATCCCCTTCAGCGCACCCAGCGTCTCTTCTGTCACCCAGGGCGATGGGTTTACCTCCGTGGGCCTGTGCCCGCCTCTGTGCCAGGGAAGTGAGCACCAGAGCCGCCTCCCTGGGCGGTGCTGAGAGGGAACCCAGCATGGGTGGGCTTCAGCGATGCTTGGAGAGCTCACGGAGTACAGATGCCCTGGCCGTAGCCCAGACTTGGGGAGCCACGTTCTCTGGGGGTGAAGCCCAGGCCTGCAGAGGTATTCTGAACAAGCTCCCCGGGCGGTCCTTGGCGCAGAAGCCAGGTGGCTGTGGGGTCTCCCCACGCCTGCCCCTCACTTCCCTATAGGCTCCAGGGACCCAGAGTCTGGCCTTGATTCCTTGGCGCATTTTTTCCTGGCATCCGGGAGGGCCTGGTATAGGTGGGGACACCCTGGCTTCCCGCGCCCTGAACCCGCCGCTCCTGGGCGTCCCCGACCTGGGAGCAGTGCCACGATCCGGACGGCCTGAATGCACCCCCTTTCTCCTTCCCTGGAACCGGCCTCAATGCCCCCCATTACCATTTCCATGGTGCTCTTCTCCATGGAAATCACAAGGCTTTCTGGGGAGCCGGGCGGCTCCAGAGGACCCCGGGCCCCCTGCCCACCGGCCCGGGCGCGCGGAGGGAGCGCAGGCACAGAGCCGCCTCTCCCCGGGGCCGGCTCATTCTCCCACGGAGCCGGGCTTCCCGCGGCCCAGCTGGCCGCCGTTTGCAGGCACAACAATGTCCCCGGGGGGAGGGGCGGCGGGTGAATGGGCGCCTTTGTCAGGGGCCCCGCGAGCCCCATTAATTATGCGCCGCGGAGCGCGGGAGCGGCGGCCGGGCCGCGGCTGAAAGGCCGGGCTGGGGGCTGGGGGCTGGGAGCGCGGCCCGGGCCCCGTGCGGCCGCACAAAGGGCCGCGCCTGAGAAAGCCGCCCGTTACCCCGCACTCTGCACCGGCCCTTGTCTCCCCGACACTGTGCTCGGCCCCTCCCCGGGCGGCCGCGTTTGGAGGGTTTTCAAGCCCTTTCTTGGTTACCAGGGGCGACTGGGCAGAGGGCTGGGGCTTGGGGAGAGAGGCAGGCGCCCAGGCGGGAGGTTTGGAGGGGGTAGGGGGGGAAGTATGGGGGTACAGCCCCTGGGGGTATGGGTCTCAATTCTAACGCGTTCGCCAAAGCCAGAGTCTGCTCTGAATGCAGACTCCCTGGCCTGGCTCCAGAAGGTTCCATGACTCAGTAGGTCTAGGGTGCCCAGGAAGTTGCATTTTAACTGGTAGTCCAGATGGGGTTTTTTTAATAAATATTTTATTGATTTTTTTTTTTTTTTTTTTTTTTTTTTCTTACAGAGAGGAAGGGAGAGGGATAGAGAGCTAGGAACATCGATCAGCTGCCTCCTGAGCACTCCCTCCTGGGGATGTGCCAGCAACCAAGGTACATGCCCTTGACCAAAATCCAACCTGGGACCCTTGAGTCCGAGGGCCAACACTGTATCCACTGAGCCAAACCGGTTAGGGCGCAAATTATTATTTTTTTTAAAAAATTAAAATACAGCAGTGGGATATGTACAGATCTTAAGCGTGCAGTTCTACGTAGTTGACAGATGTATATGTCTGTTACCTACATTCCAGCAGAGAGAACAACGCTATCACTCCAGAAAGTCCTGTGGGTCTCCCCTTCCCACCCTGGGGCCTCCTCCCTCCTCCCCCGCTGGTTCTCATTATAATGTCCTGACTCCTGTGACAATATGCCCAGGACCATTCAGAATGAAGTTGGAAGTACACTTCTGATGAGTCCCTGCCTGCCTCTGCATTTGTGTCTCTCTGGGGTTGAGAGACTGGGCTTGGCCAGGTTGTTGTGGATACATGTGCGCACAGGAATGAGGGTAGGGTGACTCTAACTCTGAAGGTATAGATCAACCCTGAGAGTCCCTTTGCTTTAGCCATCCATAGAGGACCTTAGATAGTCCTGGGGATTCCGAAGTCCTCCTTTGCCTGTAAGCGTTTTCCTAAGTGTGGTTTTTAAGACCCTCCAGAACTGGCCTAATCTACCCTTGTGGCCTTGTATCTGGCTGCCTCTGTCTTGAATATTGGACTCCCCAATACCAGGTGTACCAGTTAATAATGCAGATTAAGCATTAACCAGTTAATAATGTGGAAACATGTTAGTAATCTGGATGACCCTTTACCGGTTAATAATGCAGATTTTGTAATCAAAGAAAACACGATCATTTCAAGAGAAACATCAGAAGTGCTTTGTTCAAAGTAATGTCCATCGCTATCTACACATTTCCCCATCTTTCAGGTAATTTGTGGATACCATCCCAATAGAACTTTTCTAGTTTTGAGGCAGACCATTCAGAGACCCAATTTTCCACTTCTTTGTACGTTTTGAAGCGCTGCTCAGAAAGTGCATGTGCCATTGATAGGAACCTAATCTGAAGGTGCAAGATCTGGTGAATATGGCGGGTGGGTTAATACTTCCCAGGCAAGATCTTTTAACATGTCTTTTAACTGGTTTTGAAGTGTGTGATGTTGCATCATCTTGAAGCAAAATTACTTTGCCGTGTCTTTTAGCCCATTCTAGTGGTTTTACTATCAAAGCTTGGTTCAAATTGATTACTTGTTGTCTGTAATAACCAGTATTAACGGTTTCACCTGGTTTTAGAGGCTCATAATACACCACACCTTCCTGATGCCACCAAAAGCAGAGCATTTTCTTCTTTCCGAAGTGATTTGGCCTTGCAGTCCATGTAAATGGTTGACCTGGATCAACCCATGGTTCTGTGCATTTGGGATTCTTAAAATAAATCCACTTTTCATTGCCTGTCACAATTGGATGCAAAAAAGACTTTCTTTCGTGCTGTTGAAGCAACATTTTACTGATGACTTTTCGGTTTTCCATTTGTCCTTTGTTTAGCTGATGTGGCACCCATTTTCCTTCCTTTAAAATCTTTCCCATTGCTTGTAAACAATCAGAAATTGTTTGCTGAGCAATGTTTAATCTTTCTGCAAGATGTTTTTGAGTTTGACACGCATCTTCATCCAATAATACTTGTAATTGTTAGTCTTCAAACTTTTTCGGTTGACCTGGACATTCTTTGACTTTCACAATGAAATCATCACTTTTAAAGCGTTTAAACCAGCGTTCACAAGTATTTTGAGATGGAGCATGTTCACCATAAGCTTCCTGAAGTATATGATAACTTTCAGCAGCACTTTTTTTCAAAATAAAGTAATGAATTAAAACTTCCCACAAATGTTATTTTTTTGGCATGAAATTCAACATTTTTAAGCAAAAAAAATGTCTATGATGTTAACACCTTCAAAAATTTTGACATATGAAGTTTTGAAGCTTGTTGTCAATACGACAAAAAACATACATATAAGTCACACATATATGTGTAACTCCCATCTATTGAAAAAAATCCACATTATTAACTGGTACACCTAGTATTTTGCACTGTGCACTCCCACCCGCCAATGCAACAACCCCTGGCTCTAGCTTGGGTGCACCCTGTCTCCTTCCCATCCTCCCTCCTCACTCCAAAGGAGCCCACAGCTCCTCTCAGAACCAGGTCTGGTGAAATCAGTCATGCAGAGAAAGGCAATTACTGTCTGATCTCACTTATATGTGGAATCCAGGAAAACAGAACTCAGAAACAGAGCAGATGGGTGGGTTCTAGAAGCAAAGTGGTGGTGGGAGGGAGGGGTGAGTGAAGTTGGTCAACAGGTACAAACTTCCAGTTAGAAGATTAATAAATCCTGTGAATGTAATGCACGGCAATGGGCACTGTAGTTAAGAATACTGTATTGTACATTTGAAAGTTGCCAAGAAGAGTACATCTCAAAAGTTCACGCCACAAAAAAAAAATATAACTATGCAAAGGTGATAAATGTTAACTAAATTTATTGTGGGATCATTTCTAAATCTATACACATGTCAAATTATTCATATACGCCTGAAACTCACACAATGTTATATGTCAGTTATATCCTAATAAACCTAGAGAGGGAAAGAGGCATTGATTCACAGCGAGTTAAAGATTAATTCCAGTGTCAAGTATTTGGAATGCAGATATTTGGGATTAGCTCAGCCTAATGTTTTAACAATCACTCAGACTGGGGTTAAAGTTGACGTCCTACAAGAGGCACCATTTATGAAGCCTAAAAGGTTCTCATGACAATGTCCTGACTCCTGTGACAATATTCTCACGCTTATGTACGTACACATCTGCATTTCTGAGTTTATCCCCTCCCCAAAAGAAGAATCAGGTATCAGCTGTATCTGAGGCTCTCCTCTCAGAGCCAGCCTTCTCTCCAGAATGCCCCAGGCCCAAGTGCCTCAGCACCCCCGGGTCTGACCACACCCCACATGGGTGGAAAAGGATGTCAGAGGGCAATGCTTAACCCAAGGCCTCAGGCAGTGCAGGTGGGAACAATCTGGGGTCTCCCCATGGGTCCAGTTGGTAGATACAATGTGCCTACACCCTGACCCACACTCCCAGGCTGCACGTAATGTTTCCATCTGCTTTCTCCCCACTTCTAAGTACAGGGTGACTGTTGCATGTACTCAATTCTAAGTCCTCTTGTGGAGTTTTCCTCTAGACCAGGTACCCTTAACCTGGGTCCACAGACAACTCCACCTCACCCCTACCCCCGCCAAGGTCTGTAGATAAAATTCAGAGGTCTATGATTTTAGACAGAAAAAATATATAGCTTTGTTTTCACTAGCCCCTAACTGAAAGGTAGCATTTCCTTTCATTGTAAATGGAGGGAACAATCTACAGTAGTATTTGCAGAAACTGTGACTTTGTCATCAATAGAAATCATAAGACATTTTAAGATCACATTAGAGTGGTTGCAAATCTTTTGAAATATCATTTATACATAGCACTGCTTTAAAACTATCACCCCTAAAGTGTCAGTTAAGAAGCACACACAAGCCAGTTTGCATGGCTCCGTGTTTGAGCATCAACCTATGAACCAAGAGATCACGGGTTCGATTCCTGGTTGAGGCACATGCCCAGGTTGTGGGCCTAATCCCCAGTGTGGGGCATGTATGAAGCAGCCGATCAATAATTCTCTCTCATCATTGATGTTTCTCTCTCTCTCTCCCTCTCCTGTCCTCTCTGAAATCAATAAAAAAAAAACATATATTTTTTAAAAGAAGCACATACATTACTATATCATAAAGCTGTTTCCTTAATGTTTTGATATATGTCTTTTTATACATTGGTTTCTTTTGCAGTCACATGGGTTTAATTTTATACATTTGAAAACATTCTCCAAGAAGGAGTCCATAGCCTTCACCAGATGCCCATTGGGTTCAACGGGACATGATAGGTCAAATCCTAGAGCCCTCAGTCCTAGTAGTCCTCAGACTTTCCCAGTACGAAAACCCTAAAAGTGTCCCTCTCCCCTAGTAATCACACTTTGGTATTCTTTTAATGGAGAAGAAGCTTTCATAGCCAAAAGCCATTATGTAATGCTTGCCTCTAAACAAATGTGCAATTGTTGGTCATAATAGTACCTTTGGGCTCTTGAAAACTAGTGGCCACATCTGTAGGAGAGCTGTCACTGACCAACCTGGTTTCCAGACCCTGGTTTTCTGACCCCACACTCGAGTCCACTGAGTCAGAACATGTGGATCTACCAGGCGAGGTGGGAGTCTCAGAGCCTGGCACCCCTGTTGCTCTGCACAAGGTTGGCCCAGGAGACACACCACGGCACTAGCTGACGGGGGTTGGCCTGCGTTGGCTGTGCCTCGGTGGAACATGAGCCTCCCAACTTCTCCGCCCTCCCTCAGCCCTCTGATCCTGGAGTGGAGTTGTCAGAGCTAGCAAATACAAATAAGAGTGCCCAGTTAACTTTGAAGTTAAGAAAAATAATAGACCCTCTTTTTTTTAGTGTAAGTATATCCCATGAACCATTGGGATATGCTAATGCTAAATTTTTATTTCCTATTTACCAGGAAAATCTTCCTTCTGGAAGCCTGTTTCTGAGAAGCCATTCCCTGTCACTGTTTTCGTCTCAGACCACCCTCCCAACTACAAAATGAGAGAACTCATCCAGGGTAGAACTCTAGATTCCTACTTCGCTTAGAGTTCACGTCAATCAAGACTATTTGCTTTAAGAAAAGAGGAATCTGCCAGGACCGGTTTGGCTCAGTGGATAGAGTGGCGGCCTGGAGACTCAAGGGTCCCGGGTTCGATTCCGGACAAGGGCATGTACCTTGGTTGCGGGCACATCCCCAGTATGGGGTGTGCAAGAGGCAGCTGATCAATGATGTTTCTGACTCTCTTTCCCTCTCTCTTCCTCTCTGTGAAAAATCAATAAAATATATTAAATAAAAATTTAAAAAAGAGGAATCTTTAGCCTCTGCTTGACCTTTCCACACCCAGCGTGGCCTCCAGACCCAGCCCTCCTTGGGCAGCAGCCCGACCTATTCATCTCAGCTGAGAGCTCCTCACTCACCTATAGCTCCCACAAATCAAACCCACAAGGGCACAGTGAGAGTACCCAATGACCAGGTACCCACAAAAGCACACGGCAGCAAAAGCACGAGGAGTCACATGGACACGTTCCCTTACTAAAGAGGGAGGCAGATACACCCAGAGGGAGCAGACACACAGACCAACCCTCACGTGACCAGGACAGGGCACCCCTGTCCCCACCCAGAGTGCACACCACATGCCACACTCACACCCAGACCGAGAGCAAGTCATCTGCACTCCCTGAAGGCACCAAGACACAGCCAGTTTCAGCTGCTCCCCATCCATCCCTCATCTGGGTTGTCATCCTGAACCCCAAAGGTCCAAGGCAGTACTGGGGCTAAAGCTTCTCTCCACTGTGCCTCCTCAAGCTGCTAAAAAAAATAAACAAACAAACCACCTGGAAGTGCCCCCAAAGACCATGGCTTTTCACAGTGGGCTAAAGCAATAGGTGACCTAAAATCTGGGTTCTGGAAAGAGGTCACCCCAAAGAGAATGATGATGATAAAGCAACAGCCCCAATTGCCAGCGTTTCCTGAGCACCAGCCACATCCCAGGAACTATGGTAAGTGCTTTGCATGCATTATCTCATCCCACCCTCGAAACAACTGTCCGGAAGGAACTGTTATCATGCCCCTTAACAGATGAGGAAACTGAGGGGCAGAGGAGTTAAATGAATGTTGGGAGAGATTCCAGCCCCAGCACCAGGGCTATTTTACTCCAAAGTATACCCTTTCCCCCAGCGCCACTGTGGAAGACCCTCAGATGTTCCAGCTCAGTCTCCGTGCAGCATGAGTACACAGACGCGCACACACACACACACACACACACACACACATGCACACACACACGCGCGCACGCGCGCGCGCACACACACACACAGTCTGGTCCCTATAGAGCAAATCTGTGAGCTCTGTTGGGGGGCGGGGGGAGGGGGGTCAGGGCCCTCCACTAACTAGAGACCCAAGGACCCTGCAGGTTAAGGGGGTGCTGATCTCCTCATGGGCCCGGCCCTGGGAATGAGAGCCAGGCCCCTCACACAATCTGTAGATCTTTTGAAAGAGCTCTACACAGAGACAGAGTGGCCAAGGGGCCACGGAGCCCACCCACCCAGGGAGCACGCAGAGAAGGACCCTGCAGTGCCCTTAAAGAGGCAGTCTCGGGGCCACCAGCCTCCGGAACATTCCTAACCCTAACCAGTGGGGGACACCCCTCACGGTGTCCACCTCTGCAGTGGGGCCTGGCTAACAGCTGTTCCCAGCGGGAGGCTCCTTATGTCCCCCACCCAGGCAGTCCCCAGGGGGCAGGAGGCAGCTTTGATGAAGCCTGTCAAAGCATTCCTGTTCCTACAGCTGTTTCCTGGGAGGGCAATTGGAGCCCCGATGACCCCCACATCTGTTTAAGGGGCTGGAGGCTGGTAGGCCCACAGGAGGGCCCCTGCAGAGGGGGAAGTGACTGTGCACATCTGGGACGTGCCGTTTAGGACCTTTGACTGTTAGCACTGAAAGGGGCCACTCATCCCCATTTCACAGATGACTAAGCTGAGGCTAACACCCCTCCTCCCAAAGGGTTCCCCACACAGAGCCAACTTCCCCATAGCCTCTCTAGCCTGGCCCCGCCTCCTCCTCCTCCTCCTCCTCCTCCTCCTCCTCCTCCTCCTCCTGCTCTGGGTCATGTCAACCTCCACGTACACAAGACACAACCAGCTCAAGGAAGAGTGTGGGGGCACATGAGAAAGTGAAGGCCACGTGGAAGGGAAGCTGGTGTCTGCTGAGACACCTGCTCTGTCTCCTTCTCTTTCACGAGCCATTGACTCCTCCCCGGCCACTGCGTTAATTCCCAAACTGTAGATTTGTTAAAATGAGAGTTTCTTAACCTCGGCGCTATTGACCTTTGGGGTTGGCTGTTTCTTCATTGTGGGAGCTTTTCTGGGCATTGTAGGATAGTTAGCAGCATCCCAGGAGGTTACCCACTCAATGCCAGTTGAGCACCCTCTTCCAGTGTGACCACCAAAATAATCTCCCGCATTCCCAGCTGCCCCGTGAGAACCACTGATGTATGTAAGTGGACTTAAAGGAGCATGTATGGATTGCCCCGTTTCTTATCAGGGATGCACAAAAGGAGGTGACATGGGTATTCCCTCCTGAGGCTCATTGCTTCTATGGGCAGATGGGTTAACAACTGTACCCAGGACGAAGCAGTATGTACCAGGAGGTCCTGCAAGAGGCTGAAGTAGAGAAAAGCCGCTGAGGCTGGGATCCACCGCGGAAGGCTTCCTGGAGGAGGGGACATGTGATCTGGGCCTTCTATAGGCAGTCTGGTATGGATGCCGTTTGAGGAAAAAGTCTCAAAGGACAGTGGAGCAGAGCCCAGGATGGGGACTTCCCAGGGAGGCCCCAAAAGAGCCTTGGAGCCTAGAGCAGGGAAATTGCTGGGGATGAATGGACTGAGGGATGTGGGGATGGTGGCATCCTCTGAGCTCCTGTGGGGCCGGATAGGGGCTTGCTTCTCCCTGGGTCCCCAGTCCAGAATGAGGCTAAGGCATGAGGAAGCTGCTGGTGGTGTGGGGGAAAGTTCTGACAGGCCGGAGCACTGGGAGGACCATCACGGATGGTGAGGGTGCTGACGAGGGAGCCCAGCTTTGGGTAAGTAAGAGACCTTACTGGCCCATCCCTCTCCTTCTTAGGGTTCACTCCCACTGGACCGCTGCTGCCACAGTCCATGTGGGAGGGGAGTGGGAGGTAGCCCTAATCCAGGGGTGGCTGCTGTGCCTGGAACCGACCACCCAGCTTCCTGTCTGGCTGCAGACTGTTTTCTCCTGAAGATTTCCGCGGAAAGGAGTGGTGACCTCCTTGGCCCAAGACAGTGGTCAGCAAACTCATTAGTCAACAGAGCCAAATAGCAACAAGAGAACGACTGAAATTTCTTTTGAGAGCCACATTTTTTAAACTTAAACTTCTTCTAATGCCATTTCTTTAAAATAGACGTGACCAGGCAGTGGAATTTTGTGGAAGAGCCACACTCAAGGGGCCAAAGAGCCGCTTGAGACTCGCGAGCAGTAGTTTACCGACCATGGGCCTCGGAAGCCCTCTTCTCAGACAAAATCCTGAGGATGGCTCCCCATCCTCAATCCTGGCTTCCGGAGCCACAGGTGCAAGCCCACCCTCTGACTCGGCTCCCTAAGGTCAGGGACAGCACTTTCCTATTGGTCAGCAAAGAGAAATGCAGAGTGTGGGGCTGGAGCTGCCCACAGGAGGCTTCTGGGCAAACTCGCCAGCAGGGGGTGCTGTGGACTCAGGCACAGGCTGCTGAAGGGAGGAGGGAGAACTGGTCATGAGGCCTCCTTCACCTCCTGTTCCATCCCCTACCCCAGCCAGGTTTGCCTGCCTTGTACCCAGCAGAGTCTCCACCTCCTTACAACTTCCCTTCCTAAACCCCTCTTTCTTCCCTCCTCTGGGAGACAAAGAAAGAGAAGGAATTATCATGTCCTTTTTGCAGATGAGGAAACTGAGTCATATACATGGAAAAAAGGCCAAGGGAAAACAGCAAGATAGAATGGATAGTCTTGCCCTGACTGGTTTGGCTCAGTGGATATAGAGCGTTGGCCTTTGGACTTAAGGGTCCCAGGTTTGATTCTGGTCAAGGGCATGTACCTTGGTTGTGGTCAAATCCCAGTAGCGGGTGTGCAGGAGCCAGCTGATCAATGTTTCTCTCTCATTGATGTTTCTAACTCTCTATCCCTCTCCCTACCTCTCTATAAAAAAAATCAATAAAATATATTAAAAGAAAAAAAGAAAAAAGAAAAAAGAATGGATAGTCTTTGCTTTGAAGCTAGGTGTCCCGGGTTGACTAGCCTGCAGTTCAGCATCTCACTCCCTGTGGGGCTGGGGGCACACTTTGGGGTCTTGTTGAACAAGCCGCTGCTTTGCGGTGAGAGAGGACTGTGGCAGCCCACACTGCCTGAGGCTGAGAAGAGTTCTGACACTGGGCATCATCACAGCCCTGCGCGGTCAGCACTGCCTCCTGGGAGAAAGGCTGGCAAAAGGGAACGAGGCAACCGTGCCCAAGCCCTTGTCTAGGTGGGAAGAGCAGGCGGCCAGACAGGGGACCAGCAGGGGCTTCTGAACCAGCGCGGAGGAGGCAGCAGGGCTGTGCAGATAGCTCTGGGGAGTGGAGCAGAGGGCTGAGGGCTCAGCGCCCTGCGTTACCTGCGCTTTCTCCCAGGTCCTAGTAATGACTTACAACAGTGGGCATGACGGGGGTCCGTTTGCTATCCTCTCACGGTGAGCCAGGCTCTGTGCCAAGCACTTGATTGGCTCAATTACCCATTCTGGGAAGCAGGTGACGGTATTAACCCATTTGATAGGCGAAGAAAGGAAAGCTCAGAGAGATAAAGTATCTTGTCTGACATCCCCAGCGGGAAAGAGGCAAAACTGGATACCGCTGGTGTCTACCCACCAAGCCCTTGGAGGGGTCAGGGTCCAGGTGGTGAGGGGAAGAAGGCCCTGTCTGTGGCTGGCTCGCTGCTGAGGCCAGAGCTGGGGAGGCACTCTCAGAGTAGAGTGGACAGAGTAGGGCGAGGCACCTAGGAAGGAGCAACCCACATGCATACCCAGTTTGAGAGGCCTCCTGGAGAACGAGGGGGATCCTCTCCAGGCTGACAAGGAGGGGAGGGGCATTCCAAACAGCCTAAGCCTGTGGTTGGCAAACTGTGGCCTCTTTGGCCCCTTGAGTGTGGCATTTCCACAAAATACCACGGCCTGGGCGAGTCTGTTTTGAAGAAGTGGCGTTAGAAGAAGTTTAAGTTTAAAAAATGTGGCTCTCAAAAGAAACTTCGATCGTTGTACTGTTGATATTTGGCTCTGCTGACTAATGAGTTTGTCGACCACTGGCTAAGCAAACATGAGGAAGCTGTTCCGGCCCAGCACACACATGGTCTGTCCGTGGCTGCAGTGCTGGGTATGGGGCTGGAGAAGCGGGCAGGAGCCACCAGGAGCAGATGAGGTGCCGCCGCATCAGCAGAGAGCCCCCTGGCAGCTGTGTGGGAGTCTGATGAGTCCCACAGGTCATTCTTCATTAAAGAGAGGGGGACCTAAACTATTAAAGAAACTGGGGAGGGGAGAGGGGAGAAGAGATGGGAAGAGGGGATGAAGCCTCGAGATATCAAAGTGTTAGCATCTACTAGATGAGAAGGCTGATCGGATGTGGTGGACAGGAGGCAGTGGTCAAGGGTGACTCAGCCTCCGGCGTGGGTGATAGGGAGTCTTACCACGAACTAAGATCTTGCACCAAACGGAGGAAGGGGCTAGAGATGCAAGATAAGTTCAGTCGGGAATAAATGAGTTTGATGTATTATATATGTGGGCTATGAACGTGGAGGTGAGCTTTGGGCTCAGGGTTCAAGGAGGGAGGGGATTAAGGGCTCAAAATAGAACCAAAGTCAGGATATCCTCTCTCCCTGAAGAGGAGTTGACTAGAAGTTGAGCTTAGTCTGCACCCACGGAGGGAACACCCACCTGATTAAACTAGGACATCCTGTGTGCTCAAACTTGACGAAGGATCCAAGGGTCTCAGCAGACCATACGCTGCGTTCAGCAAAGTGCCCATCACTCTCGAGGTGTGTCCTTAACGAGGAGCACCAATGGGAGCTCATTTCGGGGCTTCAAGGGAACCTAAAGATGCAAGAGCAGAGGCAGTCCACTGACCCATGCTCTTAAATCATTGAGATGCGGCCTCTCCTCGGACACCTTCCCTGATGCCCCTTTCTCTTCCCTATGGGACCCCAGCCTCTTGGCTGGCCAGTGGACACTGCCAAGCACGTTCACGCGTATTACCTCATTGGTTCCTCAAAGGTTTTCCCCTTTTGGTAGGCGATGAAACAGAGGCCCAGCAGGACGGGGGTGTGTGGAGCTGAGCCCCCTAAGCCTCTTCTCGGTGGGACCACCCCTCCTTACTTGGGACAGCATCTGACGGCGTTCCAGGGTGCCCAGGAGGCAGCCGGCCGGCGTTTGGGTGCAGAGGGGAGAGCTGCTGGCTTTCTGGAGGGGGACAATGCAGAAGTAGCCCTGCCCAGGTGTGCTATCTGCCCTCAGGATCTGCCTGTCAGGCTGCTGAGGAACTAGGATTGACCTCAGAGGTGGGTTTTGCTTTTTGTTTTGCTTTTTTTTTTTCTTCTTTTTTTTCTTTTTTCCTTCTAAGAACAATTCATTTCGGTCAAGTCACTGGAGTAAAAGTGACGAGTGTTGAGAAACCTCCCCCTTCCCCTTCTCGGGCCCCAGGCAGTGACATTTGAGAAGCTGTCTCCTGGGGCAGCAGAGGATGCTGCTCCGGGGGAGTTCAAAGAGTTGGCTCCCCTCCCTGCCCGATCCCACCCACTTCCCCTCTCTGTCTCCCCTGAATGCCAAGCTTGGGCAGCCTCCCATCCTGGCCTGAGGTCCAGCCTCCAAGGCCTGGGCTGAACCTGTCCCTGTGGCCTCTCTACTCCTTCACTGTCCCCCTCAGACGGTGGAAGGAGGCAGAGGAGGACAGTGTGGGGCGAGGGACTACATCCCTCCCTTCTCCACGAAGTCTCTGTCACCATTCTACCAGCCCGTGGCATCTTCCATGGGCCATAGCACATGGAGAGGGGTGAGCCGGGGAAGGGAGAAGCCAGGGAATGCTAGCCTAGGAACCAGAGGGGCTGGCTTGAGCTCCCAGGAGGCTGCCCCAAGAGACAGGGGCAGAGGAGGGAGGTGGGGGACCTCCGAGGGAGCTAGGCCCCAGGGCTGGGTGGCCAACCTCAGGCAGAGAGCCAGCAGGGCAGCCCGGTCTGAGCCTGGGAGAGCCTGGGACCCCACAGGCCCATCGCAGAGGCTGGGGGGCAACTGGGCCTGCACGAGACAGGACTTAGGAGCCAAAGCCCTCAGAGGGCCAGACTAGGGACTGCACCCCAAGGAACAGGCTGAACCCTCCACGAGGGCTCCAGGGGGTGCCAGTTAACAGCTCATCAGCTGGTGGCTGGTCTCCACAGACACCCCTCCAGCCAGGGGCAGCAACTGTGGTGCTGTTGTTAGCAACCTAGTACCTGGATACCCAGACGGTCGGTCGTGGGCGGGGAGATCACCCCCATCTGAGCAAGCAGAAAGGGAGCAGTATGGAGCAGGGCGGGAGAGGCTCTCTCAGGCCTGACTCCAGGCTGCACGTCCTGGTAGGTACACTGAGGCCTCCAGGCTGCAAAGGAAGGAACGAGGCCAAAATTCCTTGAGGCTAAAGGCCAAGTTTCCGGGGGTCCCAATCTCCCCTCCCTGGTAGCTTCTGGCAAGAGACCTCAGCCGCCTGCTTTCCCAGCCCGTGCCAGACTGCAGGCCGCAGTGCCGAGGAGAAGACGGCAGAGGCGGTGCTGATGTCAACCGAGGAATTAAGTAAGCAGAGGAGCCGATAGCATCGCCCAGCAAGGCTGGCTGTGGGCAAGGTGACTCATCCCAGACGAGCCCCGGGATCACAGGGTGGCGGTTGTTGTGCCCAGTCTGTGGGGCTGAGGAGGAGGAGGAGGGGGAGGAGGGGGAGGAGGGGCTGGGACAGGTTCCTCCAGCGGCGTCCTGCTCCCTCGCAGAGAGGTCTCAGAACACGGTGTCCCCCGCCTTCGGAGCTCTCTGTGTGGCTCAGGAAACGGCCCTCCCTCCCCATGTTGTGATTACCTCTGTCTATGGCGTTTGATGCGTGTTTGCGGGCGTGCCCGGGTGATTTCCCCGCCCGCGTCCCTCCGGGGCGACCAGGTACCAGATTGCTAACAGCACCGCGGCTGCTGCCCCTGGTTGGAGAGCCGTCGGTGGAGACCAGCCACCGGATGGCGGGCGGAGAGCTGCTAACCGCGACCACGTGGAGCCCCCGTGGAGGGTACAGCGTGTTCTGCTGCTGCTGCTGCTGCTGCTGCTGAGCACCTGCAGGGCTGCCTGTCCTCGGGGAGGGTACAGCCTGTCCCTGCCGCTGCGGGCTCCACAGAGCTGCCTCCTCTCCCTCGCTCCCTCCACCGCCCTGCCGAGGGGCCCCAAACCGTTGTGTACTTCCCCATCCCCCGGGGGCTCCGGGGGCCGCAGGCCAAACTGTACCACTGAAGGGAACACCATTCACTTTCCAGTATGTGGGTCAGGCCACACGGCTGCGCGTCTGGGCCTGACCCTTCCCTATGCTAGAGTGCCTCTTGCTCCCCACCTCCGCCTAACGTGACCTATTTAGGTTGCCCTTCATGGGTTTATCTCCTCACCAAACTTTCCCTCATAAGCATAAGTGTCTTCCTCTACCAACTTTCATGCATTCATTCATGTCACACACGTATGGTTCCAGTTGTGCCAGGTACTGTTCTAGGCAAGATGGACCCTCCCTGAGCTGGTGGAGCTCACAGGCTAGTGGGTGAGACATAACTGATACATAAAAGTGCAATGAAGCACAAGAAAGCCAGGCCAGGAGGTGAAGGGGGATAAGGCCCTTCAGCTAGGACAGTCCAGAAAGGCTTCCCTCGGGGGTGGCCTCTGAGTGGGGAACTGGAGGCAGGAAAGAAAGGAGCCTGCCGAGCAGAGCCCTTCCTGTCAGGCCTCCCGGCCCCGAGAAAGGCCTCAGTTGCTGCCCGTTCTGCCAGGAGCCCGTGGCATGGCCTGAGGCACTCGCTTCCCAACTCTGGGTGTCCATTTCCTCCTTGACAAACAAGAGGCCTGGCCTGAGGGACTTCTTGACAGGAACCTGGGTTAGAAGGCCAGCTCGGCCACCTATATATGCTGTGTGATGTCAGGCAGGTTACTTAGCCTCTCTGAGCTGGTTTCCTTAACTGCAAAATGCCTACGCCTTGGGGTATGGTGAAGAATCAATGAGCTTGTGGACGTGAAACTACCGGGTATATAGTAGGTGCTTAACAGATATCTTCTAGGGCCATGCCCGGGAGAGGTAGGGAGAACGGGATGGGGTGAAGAGCTGCTATGAACTAGTCCCCTTTCATGAAAAGAGCCGGGGAAGAGCAATGCTGACCTGAAGACACAGTATCTGTGCTGGCTGCCCAGATGTGCAGAGACTACTTGGCGGGGGGGGGGGGGGGGGGGGGGGGGGGTCCCCAGGATGGAGTAGGCCTCTACAGATCCAGGGCCTGGGAGATGGGGATTGTGCAAGGGTCGTGCACTCTGCAGCTGACGTCAGCAGGTGAGGGTGCGCTGGGGACTGCCCTGTAGGTCCTTGCACTGTCACACCACTGTGGCCCCGCTTTCAACTTCCTCTGGGGCCCACGTTGTGCTCAGCTCCTCCTCTCTTCCTTCCTCCTTCCTTCAGGCCACTTGGGGTGAGCACCACCCACCCTCAACCTCCAGTGTATGCGTTCCTCGCTCAACTCAGGGCTCAAGACAGGGAGGTGCAGGCGATGGGTGGCCTGAGAGGAGCCTTGCAGGACGGAGGGGACCTGGAGAGGATGGAGGGGGAGGGAGGGTGCAGGTGGGTGGACCAGGCCGAGGCTGGGAGGGGAGGACTTGGCTGCAGAGGGCCTCAGGCTATGGTGTGAGTCCCCCTCCCCACTTCTTGCCACCCTCCTACTGCCTGAGAATCCCTGGGGCGGGCAGCCTGGCACGGACGCTCCAATAAGCTCCCAGGTGTCTGAAAGCAACAGGCTCAGTCCCAGAGGCGGGAGCTGGGCTGCAAGCCCTGACAGACCACTGCTCGGGCCTCTCCCCACTCCGAGGCAGGAAACAGTCGTGACATTTATTGACTGTTTTTTACTATTGAGTACGGCTACCGTTCATTGACAACCTGCCTGCACAGCAGGTGCTGCGCTAAGCCCTTTGCCTGAATGAACCCGTTTAATCCGCACTAAACGGGGGCACAGAAAGGTTAAGTGACTTGCCTGAGGTCACGCAGCGCCCACTGCATTCAACCCAGGATGCCTGGTTCCAGAGGCCACACTGCCTCCTCCTAAAAGGGGGGGGGGGGGGGGTGTGCAGGGAAGGCGCCGGGGACCCTGGGTTTAGGCCGGACCCATCAGAGGCAGAGGGAGCTCCACCCTGCCAAGCGCTGAAGGCCGGCCCCTCCCACGGGGATGTGGTTTTGACAGGAGAAGGCAAAAGAGGACGACGCTTCCCCCAAAGGAGGGAAACGAGGCTGGCGGCCACGCTCCGGGGTGAAGCACTGAAGGGGTGAGCTCAGGTGTGGGGAAGGAGCCCGCAGCCACTTCCTCCGCCCCTTCTCTCCGCCCGCAGCGGGGCCTGTGCAGATGGGCGGTGCGCAGCTCTCCTGCCTGAGGCCTCAGGGCAGCCGGCCTGGTGCCCGCCCGCCCGTGCGCGTGTGTGTGTGTGTGTGTGTGTGTGTGTGTGTGTGTGTGTGTGTGTATGTGTGCGCGCGCGTGCCTGCAGAAGGCGAAGAGAAGGGGCCTCTGTGTGTGTGTGTTTGCAGGGGCCGCTGTCCCCCCACCCACGGTCCTGCTGCCGTAGCCGCAGAGAAAAGGATGCCCTGACTCTACGCTGCACCTTTGGGGCCTGGAAACCACAGCCACGTCAGCAGCGTGTGCACAGGGCTGGGTGGAAGGGGGCCCCGGGGGCAGGCCGTGCAGGTGTGTGCCAGCATGCGCATGCAGGGCCAGCATGGGGTGCGGTTCCCGCCCCAGCCGCCCCCAGGGGAGGAGGGCAGGAGGGGTGGAAGGGATCTGGACTCCCTCCCCCAGGGCAGCGAGAACAGAGGCCAGCCCCTCCGGCCACAGGCCCTGAGGTCCCACAAACTGCCCCCACCCTCGGAGAAGCAGCCATTTCTCCCTCTTTTCTCAGCAACAACCCGTACAACAACCAAAGCAAGTGCCTGTGGAGCATCCAAATGGCCCCACACAGTCCCAGGCAGTCGGGGCAGCATCCGTGAACACAGAGGTCCCGGCACTCGTGCGGCCAGTGTGTTCAGGGAGGAGACGCAGTAGACGGGGTGAGTTCAGTCTGCAGTTTGTGAGTGGGTGAGGGGTGCCTCGGGAGCACAGAGCAGGCAGGGCAGGGGCTGAAGTCTGCTGTGGGTAAGCGTTTGTGGGGGCTGACATCCTAGGAGACAGACCCCCTACAAACCAGTCGGGCTGCCACCAAAGGGTAGGGGCTGGCACAGACTGGCCGTAGACGGTCAGGAAAGGGAAGAGGCTGACTAGACAGGGGCCTTTTAGGATGGGAGCACATCTGAATGGGGGGAGGGGGGAGGGGAGAGGGACACCTCTGTTCACTCTCATTTGCACACACACGTCACTCACACGCATGCTCTCATAGACATGGTTGGTTCCCTGGGCCTGAAAGCGGATGGAGATGTGTCTGCACAGCATTAGCCGATGCGAGGTGGGGGAGGGACAGAAAGAGATGGGGTGACAAATAAGGACACCCAGAGAGAGGCCCATCACAGACACAGCCACAATGCAGGCCACATACAGCCCCTCCCTAGACCCCACAGCCTTCCATCCTGATGAGGGACACCCCTTAGCAACCACAGGACATCGTGCATGACACAAATCAGCCTCTCTGAGGCTGGGCACACCGACCGACGCCACCTTGTCATGACGGAACAGCACACGTTCCTTCAGGAAAATGACCTTCAGACACTCGGCAGCTTTTCGGAAACGCATATCCATGGCGGCCTGGGCAGGCTCATGCATGTTCTAGTGAACATGAAGATTTCAGCCTCTTGACTTGCACAATTTTGTGGGGTTTCCTGGGTCAAGTGAATAGAAAAAGTCACCTCAGGCCACTGGTGGGAAGTGCTTCTCTTGACATGCACACATTCTACCAACACTCCCCGCCTCTGGCTTGCTGGCGGGTAAGGAAGGTCTGAAAGAAAAAAAAAACTTTCTGAACAGGGACAGGCAGCAAGGAACAGGGTGGGCACACATGCTGTACCTATCCCTTCTGCTCCTGCACACGCTCCATCATCCCTTGGACTTGACTTAGGAAACGCAAAATCCATATGGAGAGCAAACGAGCTTTCCCGCCAAGCCCTGCTCCAAGTTTAGAAGCATTATCGAACAAAGGGTTGCTGTCTTAGGCCACTGAGTTGTGTGGTGGCTCATCATACAGCAGTGCTGATGGATGCAATGGCTGAGATCTGACCAGGCTGAGGGTTGAACCCACTTTGCTCTGCTTCTCAAGCCCACAGTCTTCGCTAGTGTCACTCCCATCCTTCTCCCCGGAGAGTGGGTGAGTTTACAGTGGAGCTGGGTGGCAAAGGTCACTGAACCACAACAAATCAAAATTATTATTAGAGCTTGGAAGAAGCCACATCTGGATCCGATGTGAGGAACAGGGGGTTGGTGGGCAGGTCAGGGCCGAGAACAGGCCCAGCCTCTGTGCAGGGTGAGGCCGGGCCCAGCGGGTGCTCAGACATCTATTTTCCATCCTGATTCAGTAAATAAAGCTGCTTTCCTCTGCTGACCCGACAGGAAATGAGTGTCAGAAATGGGGCTGACCAGGAGTGGACCTCTGTCCTGATAGGAGCCCTCCTGCAGGCCCGGACAAGATGCAGAGCGTAAGGCCTTCAACTGCAGAGCTCCCTCCCCTCTGAGCCGGCAGAGAGAGGAATTCTCGGGGCCGCCCTTGGTCAGGGAATCAGTTTCCTCAATGGCGGCTGTACTGGCTGTCAGCTATTAGTATATCAAACGAGTACCTTGGGTGTTTATTCTTTTGATCCCATGGTTCATGCATCAGTTTGCAGCAGCCAGAAACAGGATTTCTATTCCATTGGCTTAGACCCGGGGTCGGCAAACTCATTGGCCGACAGAGCCAAATAGCAACAGGACAACGACCAATATTTCTTTTGAGAGCCACATTTTTTAAACTTAAACTATATAGGTAGGTACATTGTTATTCACTTAATTAGGGTACTCCTAAGCTGGCCTTTGCTAAAAACTCAAGGGGCCAAAGAGCCGCATGTGGCTCAAGAGCCGCAGTTTATCAACCACTGGAGTCCTTGTCTAGCTTGCCTCACGGTCATAACACGGCCGCCGTCACCCCAGACATTACATTGTCACTCAACAATATCCATAGCAGCAAAATGAAAAACAGTATCGATGGTGAGCCCAGAAGGAGGACAAACACCTGGGTGCTGAGGGGAGGGTCGTAGGAGGGAGAAAGGCCATCCGGCAGGCAGCCAAATGTGTGTGCGGCTGCGCACCGGCTTGGACCCAGCACCAAGAAGAAAAGTCCAGTGAAGAGCATGATTTAGAATCAAGCACAGTCCTTAAAGCTGGATACATGTTGGGTTTAAAAACCATAACTCTCCCACGCTCATATTTTTCTACTTTCGCTGGAAACTTATGAAAAGGTCATGACACAACTAACTTTGAACATGGACCGTGGACTAGATAATAGTATTGTATCAACACTAAGTTTCCTGATTTTGTTAACTGCAGGGGTTATGTAAGTCTTAAATTGTAAGAGAATGTCCTCTTTCTTAGAAAATAACTCTGAAGCATTTGGAGGTAAAAGGGCATATGTCTGCCATTTACCCCCAAATCGTTAGGGAATAAACTGTACACACACACACGCTCACATGATAGAGAGAAAGTAAAAAAATGACAAAATGTAAACAATTGATAAATCCCAGTAAGATCTCTCTATCAGAGTCTTTGTAGTATTTTTGTAACTTTTTAGTAAATTTGAAATTGCATTAGAATTTAGTCACACAAAAAATTAGTAGTGAGCTAGCAGTGATTCTCAATAAGAGCTGAGTTTCTATTAATACATTATCTACTTTCGTACTGTTTGAATTTTCATGGAAATATGTGCTGTTTGTAATAAGAAAGAATAAGAAAAAAATATATATAGAAATGAAAGAGCAAAAGCAGAGGCCATCCCAAGCTCAGTCCAGCATTTGACACTCGCTGGTGTGGTCTAAGCACCCATTCTGCAGAGGCGAGACCTGAGGCCCAGGCGGGGCCGTGGCTTGCTCAGGAGCACACATTGGATATCCTCAGAGTCAGGACTCGACAAGGGCTCCTGCTCCTCACACATGTTCCGTCCGTCCCAGGATGCTGCCCCCTAGTTTGAATTGGGGGCCTGACTGCTTAGAGGGCCTGGCAGAACAGGGCAGGGTGTGAGGACTTGCCCCCTCGGAGAATGCCACATCCGGTCAGGATGCATTCCTTCCACCTTTATCTCCACCAGGCCCCTTCAAGCCAAAGGGAATCAACACGCATCGCTCCCTACGCATTTACTTACCCCTTCGACGCAGGAGCCGAGGCCCCGAAACTGAGACCCAGAGAGGTTTGGGGTCTTGCCAAGATCACACTGCACTTCTAGACTCTGTAGTTCAGGGGCAGAATAATTGGCCAGATTTGGCCAAGCCACCTCAAGGCCAAGTTAGAGAGGAACAAAGAAAAGGATGGGCCTCACGGATTGGAGGGAAAAGGAGGGGAAGCCTGCCATGTCCAGATTGGGAGATCCCCTTCCCTCACCACTCTCACTCTCAATGCGGCTCCAGTTCCTCTGATCCTGAAAGGAGAAACGGGGTGCACCGTACCCCCCACTTCAGGAGACATCACTCACATGCAGTCTAGGAAGATGGCACCTCCTGGATTGGGCAGTGCACAGCCTGCACAGCTGTCCATGGCAGCCCTGTGGCAGTCAGCTGTTGTTGTTGTTGTTGTTGTTGTTGTTGTTGTAGTTGTTGTCGTCGCGTAGGGAAGAGGTGTTTGGGGGAGGGACAGGAGTGACCAACACTGTGGCCTGGCTGAACCTGAGACTGATTCCATCCATCAGTCAACCACTATTTATTGCCACAGATTCTATGCCAGGCATCGTCCGTGCTGGGCGCGGGGACTTTCCAGGCTTGAAATAGATGTCCCCTCTAGGGAAGGACGGGGCGTTGCGGTAGAGGTGGAGAGGCAGGCCTCCCGGGACACAAACCCACAAACTTTCCCCTACTTCTCTTTCCCCTCTGCCCCGCTTTCTCCATCCTTCCGGCCCTCCTGGAGGAAGCCTCCGGATCCTCCCCTGTCCTCCTCTCCCCGGCGAACCGGCTGTTGGTGGTGGGAGCCATTGGACTTCAGGCTGCAGAGCAATGCCTTCCTCCATGTGGCAGCTAGAACTCATTCATCTGTCTATTCATTCGTTCGTTTTACTGATTTTATTCCATAGGCATCTGTTAAGTGATAATTTATTTATTTTTATTTTTTTAATTAAGCAGCCTGGCTGGTGTGGCTCAGTGGTTGAGTGTCAACCTAAGGACCAGGAGGTCACAGTTCAATTCCTGGTCAGGGTACATGCCGGGGTGGGGGTTTTGGGCTCGATCCTCAGTGTGGGGTGTGCAGGAGGCAGCCAATCAATGATTCTCTCTCATCATTGATGTTTTTTATCTCTCTTCCGCTCTGAAATCAGTAAAAATACATTTTAAAAAAAGTAAGCATAGCCAAAGTGAAAAATAATTCTGCCTCCATCTTCACCATTTCTTTCTCGGAGATACTATTCTTTCCAGTTTCTAAGCCTCCTTTCCCTTGTGTCTAGGCATTTTCTCGTGTGTGTGTGTGTGTGTGACGTCTATTGTTTTCCTTTTCCTCAAAAGGAACCACGCAGTACACGTTGTTCTGTACCTTGTGTTTGTTTTTTGTTTTGTTTTGTTTTTTTCACTTAACACAGTATCGCGGTGTTTTTCCCACATCCACATGTGTACACATTCTTCCACAGCCATGTACTATCCCAACGAGGGGGTGCCCTCCATTTGTATGTCACTCCTCTATTGGTCAACATCTAATCCTCCTCCCGTCTTTCATGGCCACGAACGCCTTTCACCCCCATCTTTGCGCATTGCTGGGAGTCTAGATTGCTGAAGTGTAACTGCTGAGCAAAGGGCTCGTACACTTTGCATTTTGATGGGTGTTATCCAATAGACCCTCAAAATCCTGCACCACATCATACCAAAGCCACTTTTTTGTCTTGACTAATCTGAAAGAAGCCGGGTTCTCACATTTTATTTTATTTTTTAAAATAAATTTTTATCGTTCAGATTATTACAGGTGTTCCTCTTTTCCCTCCCCCATAATCCCCCTCCACCTGATTCCCCACCCCACCTCATGACCTTACCCCCCACCACTGTCTTCCTCCAAAGGTGGTTCTCTCATTTTAATTTGCAGTCTTTAAATATAGGATTTAAATATAGATTAGCACCTTTTTCATGTTTGCAGCCTATTGTATTTCTCTCTCTTCAACAGTATGTGCTCCAAGCTATTTATTCTTCCAGTCACACAGGCAAAGTATCTCGGACCTATGAAATGTTCGAGGTTCTGCAAAAAGATGTTTGAGACGAGGGGGAGAAAAGTATTGACTTTAAAATATTTTTAAAAGACTAGAAAATTGAAAGGAAAGCGATGTAATTACATGTCAATCAAGCACAATCTTGTGGCAAGTTCATTAACTGGAAAACCTGGAACTCATGAACGTTACATTTGAAAGCAATTTGTTGGTTTCGATGTGCTCATTTTGAAGAATTCCCAAATATGCATGATGCTTTTAAGGAAATTAGAGTCAATTTTAAGTTAAATGCATGAACTGTAATTGGATAACCTCACACTCATCATGATTTGAAGCCCCTCTTTAATAATTTACTCTAAAATGACACTCGGTTTGGGATTAGAGTGTGCTTTCACATGTCTCATGTCATTTGGGTGGGGCCTCCGAAAGTTAGCGGGAGTCCGGGGCCAATGGTGGTTTTAATTTAAAAGTCTATAAATCTCTGGTCCAGGCAGACACAGTCTCTGCCCTCAGCTTCTGGTCCAAGAACAAGCTGGCCCTCTCAGCCAAAGTGGGAGACAGGGAAAGGGATCGGATCCAAACCTGGGGCTAGCCAAGGACCCCCTGGCAGCCACAGAGAAGGACCACTCTCAAGGGTCAGCCCTACTCCCAAGCCAGTGGCTCAGGGCTGGACCCTGGGGTTTGGGAAAGGACCCGCCTGGAGCTGGGGTGGGGAGTGGGAGGGCAGAGCTAGGGAGGAAATGGGACAAATTGTCCCCAAATGACATCGTGAGGCATCAGAACAAAATGTGTTTTTCTCCCTCCTACTCATTTCTCTTTTCAAGAGAACTAGAGACCATTCCTTGAAAGGGACCATCTGGGGGTCTGAGTCACAAGTGTGAAGGTTTTAAGGCTGGGAGGTGAGCAATTCTGCACCTCCCCTCCTCCCTGTCTGCCTTCCCTCCCCATCTGAAACTGAGAGGGGAAAGGGCAGAGGGAGCCTACAGGAAGTAGTATTAGGACCCTGTTTGGGGGGACAGACATTTTGTGTGTGTGTGTGTGTGTGTGTGTGTGTGTGTGTGCGCGCGCGCGCATTTATTGAGTGTGTATGTTCAAACAGGCAAGCATATGTGTGTGCCAGTATGTGTGCGTGTGCATGTATGTATGAGTGTGTGCATGTGTGCCTGTGTGTATGAGTGTGCGCTTGTGTGTATGTGTGCGTGTGTGTGTGTGTGTGTGTGTGTGTGTGTGAGTGCACACCTCCTCCCCTAATACCCTCCCTACCCCAGTTGCTGGCATGGGCCTTGGAGCTGGCAAGGCCAGTGAGGAGCTATCTCTTAAGCCCAATGGAACAGGATGGCACAGTGCTGAATCGCACTTGTGCTCTTTCCAGCTGTGGGCAAGTGGCTGCCTCCTCTGAACAGTTTCCTCGTTTGTACAAACTGTACACAAAAACCTAGCTTGTAGGGACGTTATTCAGATTAAATGGGGTGAAGTCAATGGGTGCTCAGTTCCGGGCACGGTTTTTTTCATTCTCACCTCCTCGTTGCCCGGGAAGGAGAGCGGCCGCACGGAGGCTGCCTGTGGCAGAGCAGGAGCAAGCCTCGGCCTGGTGGAGAAGGCGTTATCGGGGAGGAAGAGGCGGTGGTAGCACAGGAAAGGCTGCAGGCCGGCCTCAGAGGGCTTTGAGCTCCCCTGGTAAATGCCAGGAGGGAGCCATTGAAGGCTCTATGGCAGGGGAGGGGCTAGAACATGGGAGGTAGCTGGGGTCCCCCGGCACATCTTCCAATGCCACTCCCTGGATCCTACATGTGTCTGTCATTCCCTCCTCCTTTGGCGCACCCCTTCTTTCCATGGTCCAAGGTGGGGCTCTTGGGCCACAGCTCAGCTCCCACCAGGACCATGTCAAGGACAACATATCGCCAAGGACTTGCCTGAGCCTGGACTTGAACCCTTACTCTGCGCCCTCCTCACGGAGGGACTTGGATGCCTCTGAGCTGCATCTATTCTCTCTGTAACGTGAGGTGACAGCAGGGACCCCACAGGGGTGTTGGTGGGTTTAAATGAGATCATTTAGCCGAAACCAGTTTGGCTCAGTGGATAGAGCGTCAGCCTGGGGACTGAAAGGTCCCAGGTTTGATTCCGGTCAAGGGCATGTACCTTGGTTGCGGGCACATCCCCAGTAGGGGGTGTGCAGGAGGCAGCTGATCAATACTTCTCTCTCATCAATATTTCTAACTCTCTATCCCTCTCTCTTCCTCTCTGTAAAAAAATCAATTAAAAATATATTTTAAAAATGAGATCATTTACTATGTAAAGCACGTAGCACCTTGCCTGCGTTATCTCGGAAGCTCAGTGCATGTGGTTGTTAATTTCTTTAGAAAGACGACTAAGGGAGAGAGAGAGGAGGTGAGCGTGACAGGACACAGAGGGGAGAGAATGCGGAGGGATTCGAGGCAGGGGAGGTGACACAAAAGGCAGCCCGGCTTCTGCCTCTCGGAGCCAGGAAAGAAGCCCCTTGGAAGGAGGAGCTGGTGGAGGGGCCCAGTCACGTGGTAAGAGAGGAGGCCATCTCTGACCCATCTCTCCTCCCTTGGCCAGCCCTGCCCAACCCACCTCTCCGGGTGACAGGGCTGGACATGGTGGGCCAGCAGCATCCTGGAGGGTGTCAGAGCTGGGCCTCCTGCAAAGGGGGGTGAGGAGGGGCATTCCAGGGGGAGAGGAGTTAGAGCTGCAGATATGGGGTCTGGGAGTCCCACGTGGATGGACCACGGGGGCCCCGGGCACAGTCCATCCTGCTTACCCAGAGGCCAGAGGCCGCTGTTTCTGGAGAGTGGGCCTGCGCCACAGAGAGTGGGTGGCACTGGCTGAGACGGGTTCTCTCTCCCCCCTTTTCCCACCGCAGGCCCGTAGGGCCCTCCCCGGAGGCTGGCCACCTGAGCAGGTGTGTTGGGGGATCGACAAGCTGTCGCTTCTAAAAATAGAGGCTCCCAGCCTGGGAGTCAGCCAGGTGTGGCTGCCACCTAGCCTCCCAAACTGGCTGCAACGCACGCACACACCAGTGCTGGGCCTGCACAGACACACTCCAACTGCTGAGCACGGACCCCAGGGGGCCACGGACACCCACAAAGGCACACACGTAAGTTGACATGCACACATCCTTGCTGAGGCTCAGCCTGGTCCAGGCCCCTGAGCCACATCACACCCTTGCACCACACTCACACTCCCCCGGAATAGGTACACTCCGACACACACCCAGGGGCTCCTAGCTCTCCCCACGCAGAACACCAGCCTCCTGAGGGCAGCGGCCTGCTGGCTTTGTCTAGTTTTTTCCTGTTCCTTCAGCGCCTGTACCAGTGTCCAGCATATAGCTAGTGTGCATATTTGCTCTATAAATAAAAGCACATATACACTCCCCCCACACACACACACACACACATACACACACACTGGGGTTAAGTTCTATTGGGCCTGGAGAGGGCAGAACCAGGAGGCCTGGCCTTCTCTGACCCAGCTGATCCTCACACCCAGAGGCTGGGCCAAGGAGAGGCCTTGTGTGGGAGGAGGGGGTCCCAGGGAAGCAGCAGAGCGGAGCCCCTATTTGGGAATCTCTCTTTTCTATAGGAAAACCTTCCTGGAGGAGCCACAGCACTGTGCCAGAGCTCCGAGTAGGGCAAGGGCTGGCTGGGCCATGCCCCAGGAAATCCCCTGTTTGCTCTGAGTTTTAGGCAGCCCCTCCCCACCCAGGAGCACTGGGCACTGCTTCCCCGGGCCTGGGATGGCCTGCAGGCAGCTGCGCAGAGCGAGCCTGAGAAGGCAGAGCAGAACAGGGTCGTCTGCATCCCTTGGTGGTTAGAGAGGGGCCTTGGACAGTGAGAGACAGGAGGGCCTTCTGGGAAGAGGGCTGGCATCTGAGCATCAGTGGCACTAGGACTGGTAAGTGAGCACGCCCATGGGGTGAAGTGAAGGCAGACTGGGCCTGCCCACCAGCACTGAGGGAGCTGTACTGGGACCCAGGCCTATCGAGGGTCAGGGCCGGGGCCAGGCCTGCCATCACAGCCCAAATCACAGGACTGGAGAATGAGTGCCTGAGGGGAGCAGCCTGATTGGAGGCAGGGGATACAGGGACAGACAGGTGGCAGATGGATGAACAAATGGACAGACTGGCAGATGGACTGAAAGGCACAGGAGGGTGGATGGGCAAATAGACAGAAATGGGTGGACGGCCTCTGAACAGCTCCACCCAGTTGCTCTCTGAAGCCCCACAAGCACTTGAAGACCAGCTACTCCTACCCCAGACACTCTCCTTTCCCACTCCCCATCTCCCGCCCAGGCAGGTTCCCAGGGAGGCCTAACCCTGCTTGGCCTGATGCCCAGAGGTGCACCTTCCATCCAGATGTGGAATCCCCTCCAGGTGTTCTCTCTTGAGCAGGTGTTCCTAGGATGGGGTGGGGGTAGGGGCCCTATCTGTGGGCTAAAACTTCTAAAAACAGCTCTCCCAAAGTAACCAGGGAGTGCCCAAGGTATAGCAGACACACACACACACACACACACACACACCCCTCCCACATACTCCCTCCGGATATTTGAAGTCTCACCTTCGATGGCTCCTTCCAAGGAAAACCTTAGCCTGAGTCACCTTCTAGAGGTCACTGTCCATCCCTGTCCCCTGCCCTGAGACAGGTTCCCTCCTCCCTCCAGCCACAGTCCATGCCTTGGGGTGGTATCCCCTCCCCATAACCCTGGCCCACACCATTCCTACCGCCAGGAACCCCTTTCCCATCTCAGTCTGGGACCCCAGGTACTGGTTTCATCATTTAAGACAGAGACCTCTGTCTACCTACCGTTCAATAGTGTGACACACCGTAAGGCCTCCTGTGTGTTTGTTGGCTGACTCAACCAACCGAATAGCTGGGTGAAATCATCAGAAGTGTAAGGCAGCTAAAAATCGGTGCCAGATGGACCGGTGTGGACTGGCTGCTCTGGGGTTCCCCTGGGAGGAGGAGGACGGTGAGCTCCCACGAGCACACCCTCGTCACTGCAGCCGCCATGGAGCGAGGTCTGCACCCTCTCTCTCCCTCAGCTTCCCGTGGAAAAGATGCACAACTGACTCGTCGGCCCGGCCCCGCCCACAGCCATGGCAAGGGAGGTGAGCAGGCCACAGAAGGAACATTCGGTCTCCCAGTCCCCTGTTCCCTCCGCCCACCGGCACCTGGGAAAACCCCGGCACTTTTCTAGCACTTTCTTTGGGGCTGGCGAGCGCCAGGGCAGGCCCTCTGCCAACGCAGCAGGCCCAGGGACTTTGGATGTGCTGACGCTGGGAGCCATGCCACACCCCACGTGGACTCGGCATTGGCCTGGGCCTGAGCCTGGCATTGATTGATTGATTGATTGGCATGGCATGTATTCCTTCAGGGCCAATCATACCTGTGAGGTGTTCACCCTGGGTAAGCCCCATTTCGAAGCACTTCACTGTGAGGTCAGCCGCCCATTTTACAGCTGTGGAAACTGAGGCATGGAGGTGGATGGAGCAATTTGCCTGAAGTCACAGCAGTGAGGAGTGGGCAGAGTCGGCTGGATTCAACCACCAGAGCCCCCATTATAAACCACTATGCTATACTATTGTCTCTTTTTTAAAAAATGTATGTATTTTTTATTGATTTTTTTTTTTTTACAGAGGGGAAGGAGAGAGGGATAGAGAATTAGAAACATCGATGAGAGAGAAGCATCGATCAGCTGCCTCCTGCACACCCCCTACTGGGGATGTGCCCACAACCAAGGTATGTGCCCTTGACCGGAATTGAACCCGGGACCCTTCCGTCCCCAGGCCGACGCTCTATCCATTGAGCCACACCGGCTAAGGCTATACTACAGTCTCTTTACACTTATATTTTTAAACAAGAAAAAGCAAGTTACTTGATTTAAGCTGCCTTTGGCTTTAGGAGCCCAGACTTGTGACATTCCAGGTCATTTCCAGCCCCATGTCTGTCTGTCTGCCTGTCTGTTCCCTTTCCTCCCTGCACACACACTTGCCTTATCCTCATGCTGCCAGGCACATCCCTGTGACCTCCTGGTTCCTCCCTAGCCAGGCACCAGGCCTGTGGAACACTGAGCTCTGAAATATATGCCTCCCCACAATGCCCGTCCCCTCCCCACACCCAGGCCCTGCCCAGGCCAGCATTCCTGGAAAGCTCAGAAGCGGCTGCTTTCCGGGGACACTTTTCCATGGGCTGCTATGGCTGGAAGTGGGATAAGCAAGAAGGGCCCCCCACAGTCCCCCCAGATGCAGCGTCTGGGGCCACAGAGCTTGCCGTGGGCTGATCCTCTTTGTGAGGGCCTTGGCAGGTGGGAGACCAACAGAGGGCCCTCCCCATCGCAGTGTGTCCGCGGGGGCGTTTTCTGGACTCTCGGGGTCCAGCACACCCTCCCCAGCCCCCCAGCTTCAGTCAGTCCCACCCCATCACCAGAGCTTGCGTCACTGTGTGTCCTGCACTGTGCTGGGTGCCACAGGGCTGCCCCTGCCCTGATGGCTCTCCCCGTTGGACGAGCCCCCCAGCCTTCCAGGAGCTGCCCACCGCACAGTGCGGCCAACCCCTCCAGACCTTCCAGGCCCGTGCGCAGCCATCTGCTGACTATTCGCCTCAGGGACCTCCACCTGCTGCTGAGGGGGCCCAAGAGCATGTCCTACCTGCTGACCCCAGGCCCCAGCTCCCACCTCGAGCCTGGGCACTGGCAGCAAAGCCCCAGTAACAAGCGCCCCCTGCCAGGGCCCAGTGTGGGGCCTGCCTCTCCGCTCAGACTAAACGGGCTCCTCCCTGGCCCAGGCACTGCCAGCCCCTCCTCCTTGCCCAGCCCCAGTCAGAGGCCAGTCAGCCCCCCTGCCCTCAAGGCCTGGCGGGCTGGGGTAGGAAGGAAGGAGCTGTCTGGGTGCCAGGGCCTGAGGAGGCGGGCCAGGCCCTCACTGCTGGCTGACCTTCAGCAGGACCTTGTGAGCATTCTTTGATCTAGAATTGCCACACATACACACACACACACACACACACACACACACACACTCCCATTCACAGTCTGACCAGCGATGAAACAGTCCAGGTGTGGGGCTGAGGCAGGCCGGGGAGGGGCCTCCCGGCCTCTCCTTAAGAAGGCCCTGGCACCTCCTGGTACTGGGGCACGAGCAGCTCCTGCCCAGTCCGGGGGAGGGGCCCCTCCTCAAAAATGGGTGCCAATCACCAATTCTGGCGACGTAGGATCCCTGCTCCTTGGCATATAACCCCAACTTACAAATCTCTCTCTCTCTGTCTCTCTCTGTCTCTCTCTGTCTCTCTCTGTCTCTCTCTCTCTCTCTCTCTCTCTCTCACACACACACACACACACACACACACACACACACACACACACACTGTACTCACCCCTAGACTCCTCGTCATTGGCAACCCCTCAAGGTCTCCTCCCTGCCCCTACTCTAGCCTCATAGAAAATATTAAAGCACCACAAAGTCTTGGGTCCTGACTCAACGCCTAGCAGCTGAGATCAGCCCTGGTGGCCAAGTTTGGGGGGCTTTCCCAATAGGGTCTGTCCCGATCTGGCCCCACTGTCCCTTGGCTAGGCTCAGCGATTGCTGAGTGGCCCGCTGCATACCTTCCCTGTGGCCTGGACCTGTCCCTGCACTTGCCCTGGCTCCGTACTACTTCCCAGGACCTGTAGGTGGCGTAGGGTCAGAGTACTTTCTTTCCTGTTCTGTTCTTTGTTTGTTGTTGTTGTTTTTGGTTTGGTTTGGTTTGGTTTGTGTGTGTTTTTGTGTGTGTGTGTGTGTGTGTGTGTTTTGTTTTGTTTTTTTGCCCCATGTACATGCTGTTGATGACAGCCCAAAATGCCCTCCCTCCTTGCCTTCCTGACCAGAAACCAGCAGTCCACGGGTCAACACTTGAGCCCTGTACTGAGAGCTTTATGTGTCTCCATTCATTTGATCCCCACAGAAGCCTATGAGCCAAGTACCATTCATTGTACCCATTGTTCAGATGAGAAAACTGAAGGCGAGGGAGGTCATGGAATGATGCATTGCTGCCCACCTTCCGGGGACTCTCCCTTCTCTTCTTCTCTGCACCCAGCCCACTGCCCCCCACAGGAGCAACTGTCCCCACCTAGACCCTCGGCCCCTGGCAGTGGCTTCTGCTGAGGCTGTTACTTCAGTCCCCAGGTGTTGGCATTGGCGCTTTTCTTTCCTAAGCTGGTGAGAGCTGGGGTGGGGGGGGGAGGGGTACGCGGAGAGCTGGGCCTGAGTCCCTGCCCCGCCTTGCTGCCCGGCACCTAGCCTGGCAAGTTAGCAGTGCAGGTAACTCTTCGCTGCCTAGGCCACAGGGAGAATGATCAGAGCCCTCCTCTCTCCCTTCCCTCCACCTTCCTCCCCGCTCCTCACCCTGGCCAGCCCTGTTCTCGCCTTTCCTACCAGTTCCCAGGGCCAGCGGGGGCTTCTGCCTGCTCCCAGGTGGGCATTGCTGCAGGAAACAGAGTCTGTGTGGGGCTGACCCTGGGAGAGGTGTGGGGCCGAACCAGCTCGAAGGCAACCCAGCCGGGACCTGGACACCGGCCTGGGCACAGCACCCTGTCGCCTCTGGGTGGCCACTTCAGTGTGTGTGTGTACACTTGGAGGGGTGGAGGTGCAGAAGATGGAGGGAAACGAGCCATTGAGCCAATACCACATGTATTTAAGAGGCACTGAGTTAAAAATAGACGGAGTGCCCGAGTGCAAGCAGCTCAGACAGGGAGAGGGATTCCAGGGGCCCTGAGAACTGTCCACGCCCTGGGCCCTCCGCACGGGCTCCTGTTCCCGCAGACAGATTTGTGATTCTGTCCAGTGTCACACACACCCCACCCGGCGTGGCTGGTGGCACCAGCAGCATGTTCTGTGTGCTCCGAAGATTGCTGGGTTTTGTAGCAAAAGAGCATGAACTTTAGACCCAGCAGGACCCCGGCAGGGAGGTCACCGAGTCACTGCCCCATTTCCACCCCCCATTTTGCAGAGTGGAGGACTGACGTTCCTAAAGAAATGACTGGCTCAAGGTCATGCCCAGCAAGGCAAAATCAGGTCTCCTGGCACTCAGCTCAGGACTCTTTCCACGGAGTTACATCATGCTCATCATGTCATATTGCACAATGTTTGGATATAGTTTGTTCTCTCGTGCTCTGTTATGTAATGTCATGCAGGCAGAGGAATGGGCCGAGGGTGGAGGTGGGGAAGTCATTGGAAGGAGAAGGTGACAAAAAGGCCATAAGGCTAAGGTACAGGCAGGGAGCCCGGATCCTCTCCTACCCAGATCGAGCCCGGCTCCCTCACCTGAGATTTCAGTTTGTAATGGGTGCGGTGCGGCACCCAGTACCCCAATTAGCCAGTGTTAACAGTTTCTGGTTTGTGTGTTATCACCTTGGGTCCACTTATCTATATCAGAGCCAAAGGTTGATTGGCCCACTCGAGCCTGTCTCAAAGCAACGCCACTAGGATTCCATGGAATGTTTATGACGATGGCAAGTAACAGCCTTCTTTCCTCAAGATAGCGCCTGGCCTGGCTGAGGGCGGCCCCCCTGGAGTCGTGGGTTCAATCCCCACCCTGCCCACCAAGAAGAGAGCACAGAGTTCTCCCCTCGGAAGGAAAGTGAGGCACAGGTAAAGCAGGCCGGGCATGGACGCAGGCCCCCTGACCTCCAGCCTCAGGCACCCCACAGCCATGCCCCGGGCACCTGAACCTGCCAGAACCCCCGCCAGGGGCCTCAGCTCCTGCTCCTCCAGCTGAGCAAAGGTTCCTGGACCTTATCCGCCTAGACTCTAGAGATCCTAGAGCCATGGTCGGCAAACTGTGGCTCGCGAGCCACATGCGACTCTTTGGCCCCTTGAGTGTGGCTCTTCCACAAAATATCACAGCCTGGACGAGTCTATTTTGAAGAAGTGGTGTTAGAAGAAGTGTAAGTTTAAAAAATTTGGCTCTCAAAAGAAATTTCAATCGTTGTACTCTTGCTATTTGTCTCTGTTGTCTAATGAATGAGTTTGCCGACAACTAGGACCTAGAGGATGGATTAGTAACGTGGCCGCCTATGCCGAAACCAGTTTGGCTCAGTGGATAGAATGTTTGCCTGCAGACTGAAGGGTTCCGGGTTCGATTCCGGTCAAGGGCATGTACCTTGGTTGCGGGCACATCCTTGGTGTGGGGAGGAGGGGTGCAAGAGGCAGCTGATCGATGATTCTCTCTCATCGATGTTTCTAACTCTATCCGTCTCTCTTCCTCTCTGTAAAAAAAAATCAAGAATATATATTTTAAAAAATAAATAAATAAGTAATGTGGCCGTCTATGCCTCAGGCCTGCCCCCTCTCAGCCAGCCTTCCCCGCCCCCTTAGGACAGAGCTGGGCCTGTGGGAGCACAGCGCGGGCCCTGCACATGGCCTCTGTGGCCACCCGAGGTCGTTCTCGGTCTGTTGGCAGCACTGGCCTCACAACTAGGCCCTCAGGTCCTTCCTGATCCCCTCTGAGCCTCAGGGGAGATCGCTTCTCGAGAAATGACTTAAACTTCCTCATCCTGACCTTCCCACCTGGACTCTGTTCACCCAATGATGTCGGAGAGGACCAGGTCCGGCTCCCAGCTCCAGCCACTGTGTGCTTCCTCGGGACCCTGGGCAGTTCACTTCGCACCCAGACTTCAGCCATATCACTTGTCCGCTGGGACTTGGTGCCTGAGTCCCGGTGACTGCCACTCCCCCTCTGCATAGACCTCCCTGGCATAGGACCCAGGCCCTGGGTGTAGCACATCTCATCCACTTACAGCCCCCAAACCTCCTTAGCTCCTGGGCCACATCTCCGGGAAACTCCTGGGGGAGAGGGAGACTCCTGGCGAGGATGTCCTCAGAGACCTCAAGGGCGGACAGGTTCCTGCCAGCAGGTGTGTGTGTGTCCACCCACCCTCCCAGGGCATTGTCTGGAGGGGGCATTATCCGGGGGCTGGGCGGTTGCCTTTATGGCCAGGCATAAAAGGTAATCATTGACCACATCAATGCCGACCTGCGCGTCAGGGCCCGCCCAGGCTCGACCCTGCCAGGCCCTGGATTATTTTACAGTCACATAAAAGGAGCCTCCAGACTGGCCCTGGGGACTTTGGCCCTCAAGGGGGGAGCAGGAGGGAGCCGTTCCCTAGAGACGGCCTTTTCTTATAGTAATATTTACTTGGCCAGGGAAGAGTCCCGCCTTTTATCAAACACCACAGGGATTGTCTCAGCCTAGCCTGCCTGAGCCACAGAGTCCCCACCAGCCACCAGGATGCACCCAGCAGGGCCCCTCCTCAGGCTGGGTCTCAGGACAGACCCATGGAGGCCATGTTCTTCCCTCCACAAGTTTCATTGCATTGAGCCATCACTAGCCCCAGGGAGTAGGAACGGGTATTATTCCCATTTATACTTAGGAAAACCTGGTCTGAGAGGCGGAGTGACAGGCCCAAGTCACACAGCCAATCAACGACAAACTTCAACAACTGATTTCCCGTAGTCTAGATCCGTGGTCGGCAAACTGCGTCAGCGACCCACATGCGGCTCTTTGGCCTCTTGAGGGTGGCTCTTCCACAAAATACCACGGCCTGGGCGAGTCTATTTGGAAGAAGTGGTGTTAGGAGAAGTTTAAGTTTAAAAAATGTGGCTCTCCAAAGAAATTTCAATCGTGGTGCTGTTGCTATTTGGCTCTGTTGGCTCATGAGTTTGCCGACCACTGATCCAGATGGCAGCAGTTTCCAGATTTGTTTGTGAATTGCCAGCAGTAAAAACAGCTCTTAGCACACACCTTTGATCTATTTATATATATATATATATATATATATATATATATATATATCCATAAATCATCTGTGTGTATGATGGAAAACCTCTATACCGAATATTAGCAAATGCCTGCACATGCTATCCTTCAAACCAGAGCGAGTCAACACAACAGGCGCTCCTCAGAGCTGGATTCCAGCAGGAACACCTGGGGCAGAGAGGGAAAGTAGGCATGCTGACCTCTGGAGGAAAGGTGAACGTATTGGGAAAGGGCATTCCACACAAATGCTTGAGTAAAACCCAAGAGGCAGAAAATAGAAGGAAACATTCAGGCTCAGACAAGAACCCTGGGAATGTGAATGAGTGCAGCCAGAGACAATGCTGGACAGGCCGGGAGGGGCCCAGCGTAGCCAGCCCGGCTGCCAGATCTTGTCTAGAATGCCGTGGGGAGCCGCGGCAGGTTCATGAACGGAGCCTGTGCTTTGAAAGCTGCCCTCAGGCCACGCTGCAAAGCGTGAATGTGCATTCTTAGACCGATGTCCCTGGAGTCCTGCAGCCCTTCCAGAGGCATGAGGCTGAAGGCCAGTCAGGAGTTTCCACACTTCTGCGTCTTAACACACACACACACACATGCTGCCATGTACCAGCTGCCCAGCCTGGAGGTTTTTCTCATCTATAAAATGGACTAACAAGAGTACGCACACGCTGGCTAGCGTCGCTCTGACAGCAGGGAGAATTGGCTGCTGTGTCTGGTTCAGTGGCCGGCAGAGAGTAGACGCCCTGCAAATGGCTGCTGCTCTCGCTGTTAGAACACACCTTCTCTTTGCTCTGCTTGAAGAAATCAGACCAACCCCCCAATAACCTGCTTCAGACCTCACGTTAGAGCACATGTGTCAAACACAAGGCCGCGGGCCAAATCCGTCCCGCCAGGACTTGCAATGTGGCCCGCACCGCGCTGTCATCACTGCACTCTGCTGCGTTTCCATCACAATGACAGTTTATGACTGTTCAGTAAACCATTCGGCCCGCGAGTTAGGCTGGATTTTAGATTTTGGCCCCTTCTCTGATTGAGTTCGACACCCCTACGTTAGAGGATCCTGCTAGACGTACGTCTCGCTCCCGTGGCTGAGCTAGCTCTGGCCTCACACTCGCATGTAGCGCTTAGCACATCGTGTGACAGTTACTGACCGGACCCTCTGTGCTCTTGTACCAGACACGTAGAGAGACCAGTTAAATGTTTGTGACTCGGTTCACCGTTGCATAAAAAGTGAAATAACGTGAAGAGAGGAGGGGAGAAGGAGGAAGAGGAAGAGGCATATTCAGAGGCACTGTGTTAAGCGCTTCACAGGCATGGTTTTACGAGTCCTCACATCTGCCTTATAAGGTACACGCACCATGCAGGATATGCCGTGGTGGTAGCAAACATCCCAACGTGTCAGTGGTTTAAAACAATGTTTTCCTCTCTCTCGTGCCAAATGAGCAGTGAGGGTCACCTGGAGGGTTATGGAGGGTGTTGTCCTCCCTCGGGGACCGGGCTGAAGGACGCTTCCTATCAACATCATGATCACCATCACCATGGCAGCGAGAAGGGATGTGAGAGTTCACACATTAGCTCTTTTTTGTTGTTGTTGTCGTTCGTTGTTGTTGCTACCTGGAAGCGGCATGTGTCGGTTTTACTCAGATTACATTGGCCAAAGCAAGTCACTAGACCACATCACTTCCAGGGGGTAGTGAAGTACAATCCTGCCAGGCCTGTTCCCAACTCTGTGTCATGAAGACCACACGAGGTGGGTCAGGTCCACCCCTAGCTGTGCTCACCACTCCCCGCTGTGTCATCCAAAGCCCCCTTGTGGCAAAGAGATGACCCCTGTGCCCCCTTCCCTGGAAACCATGCCTCCATCACATCAAAACACAAGAATCTGGGTCAGTCTTTATCTTCCAGGAAAACTGAACTCATCAAGGAATCAGCCTTGACTTTGGTTAGGCAGGAAAATCACAACCATATTTCACATCCAATGCCGAGACGCTGTGGGTCTGGCAAAGAGCACGGGAGAGAGGGGAAAAGCCAGGGTTTGGAATGTGATTTATTACCAAATAATTACAAGCTATCTGCAGGCTGGGGATCACACACTTGAGCTTGTGCCACAAGGAGAGTCTGCCCCGTGCATTTCTCAGGGCCCGTTGCCTGTCTTTTCCATCACCGTTTGCAGCTGGGATTGTGTGGGCTCTGGAGGCAAGTCTGCTGAGTGTCTGTGTATTTGTGTAAGTGTGTGAGACAGCGACTCAGAAAGAGGAACATCTCTTGCAGGCACGGCCCCTCGTGGTGCCGAGAAGAGGGAATGACAGAGTCCTAGCTTCTCATCCCAGGTTTAAGAAAAGACTTCCACATGCACCAGGGTGTGCTAAGCCTGGCTCCCCACGAGAATCAGAAATGCCCTCAACTCCAGGCAGATTTCACTCTGCTTCAGGAGTGAGTTAAAGAACATGCAGTCAGACAAAGGGGGGAGGGGCTTGAGGAAAGGATAGGGGCAAAAATAGATAAAAGTTTTGGGCAGGCAAAGCAGAGCAAACGTTCAAGGTGGGAGACCAGCAGGATCCAGAGGCAAACTGGGACAGAGGCAGGGCTTGCTGAGGGGCAGGGCGGTGGGGCAGGACAGTACCAGGTGGGGAGTGCAGGCTCTGGGACTCTGCTGCTTACCAGCTGGGTAACCTGGGCAATTCCCCAGCCTCTGGAAGCCTGAGTTTCCTCAACTGTAAACGGAGGCTGAGAGCCTCCATAACATAGTGCTGTGAGCGAGCTCATGAGAAAAGCCAGCACAAGCCTGGCTCCAAGAAGGAGTATTGTAGAGCAGGCTCTGCCCTGTTCTCTGGGCCCTCAGAGGGGAGGGAGGGGGAAGAGAGAACTTAATGAGAAATCCTCCCTGGCTGTCCCAGCCCGTGTGAGCAGCAGGATGGGGAGTGGCCCACCCTGGACATTCAAGCCCAGAGGGAAACCAGTCACTAGTGAGCAGAGACCCAAGCAGAGCTGCCTTGTTTCTGGTCCTTCTCTTCCCTTACTGCCCTTCCCTCGAGACCTTGCTAGTTTCCAGGACCCTGCTGGCAGGGCGGGAGTGGGGGAGTTGGAGTTCTGGAGGCATAAGAAATTTCAGAACCTGCCTTTCAGGGGCTCATACTCTGACTGGGAGGCTCACTACCCAGAAAATACAAGGCGTACGGATAAAAAATGCGGATTGACCATTTACCAGTTAATAATGTGGGTTTTGTAATCAAAGAAAACACGATCATTTCAAGAGGAACATCAAAAATGCTTTACTCAAAGTAATGTCCATCGCTAGCTACACATTGCCCCATCTTTCAGATAACTGGTGGATACTGTCCCAATAGAACTTCTCTAGTTTTGAGGCAGACCATTCAGAGACCTGTTTTCCTCCCTTTAAAATCTTTTCCATTGTTTGTAAATTGTTTGCTGAGCAACGTTTAATCTTTCTGCAAGTTGTTTTTGAGTTTGACACACATCTTCATCCAATAATGCTTGTAATTGTTGGTCTTCAAACTCTTTTGGTTGACCTAGACATTCGTTGTCTCTCACATCAAAATCATCACTTTTAAAGCATTTAAACCAGTGTTCACAAGTATCTTCACATAAGCTTTCCTTCCTTTCCTTCCTTATCTTCACATGTGATAACTTTCAGCAGCACTCTTCTTCAAAATAAAATAATGGATTAAAACTTCCTGCAAATGCTCTCTCTTTGTGTGTGTGTGTGTGTGTGTGTGTGTGTGTGTTTGTGTGTTTGGGGGGGGAGGCAGGAAATTCGACAAATTTAAGCGTAAAAATATCTATGATGTTAACACCTTCAGAAAATTTGGCATATGAAGTTTTGAAGCATGTTGTCAATACAACAAAATAGTATACATATCAAAACATGTATACACCAACATCTGTGTAACTCCATCTGGTGAAAAATCCGTTTTAGTAACCGGTGCACCTAGTAAGGAATAGAAACCATGGTTTGGGGCTGGAGGAGTCCAGGCCAGGAGATGGCATTGGAGAAGAAGCTAGAGCCTGGAGGACGGAGAAGACAGGTATGAGGGCCGGGGGCACTCGGGCAGTGAGCACAGCCAGAAGAAAGGCCTGGGGGGGGGGGGGGTCGTGGGGGGCAGTTGCGTAGCAAATATGGGGCCTAGAAACCGGAGCATGGGCCAGGCTGTGAGTACTGGGGGCACGCCTGGCCTCAGGATCGTGGGAAGCCTCGACAGGGCTCTGGGGATTTGTTTGGCCAGGAACAGGGAATGCAGCCAGAGCACCTAGTAATAGCTCCATCCGGGCACAGGTGTGGGGAGCGGGATGCACACAAGAGAAGGCCAACTACCTCCGGAGGGGGTCCTCACCTCCTGGTCTGACAGGCCTGGGGACAGGACCTCACTCACCATCCCACAGTCAGGCCCCGGCTGTGTTGACAAGTTGGCCCTTCCCCCAGGCTGGGGAGCTGAGATGTGGCATTGTTAAAGTGGAAGTGAGTCACTGAGCTTTTCCTTCCTTCTCTTCCTCTCCACTTTGCTTGTCTGCATATTCTCATACTCTCCGCCCTGCCCCCCCCTTCCCTCACACACACACACACACACACACACACACACACACATCTTTCAAAATCCGTGAATCACACGTAAGTGGTCTAGCAGCATATGCCACTTGATCCAGCACACTGGGAGCAGAGGGGCTTGGCTCAGGCTCGGGGCCGAGCGTGTGTCTGAGGGCACGTGCACACAGGTGCAGTGGCCTCTCTGACATGCAGGTGTCTTGCATCTGTGAGCTCATCAGTGTGGTTGAGGTCAGGAGGGGGTGTCTGTGAGGCGAGCTGTGGCCTCTACGCGTCTGTGAGGTTGTGGTTGGAGGAGTTTCCATGGGGTGGGGGGTGCCGTGCGTCCATCAGCTATGGGGCGTCTGTACTGCCCGCCTGGGCCACGGAGGACTGGGCGCAGGCGGGGAGCGTGTATTTGTGCCCGAGGCGTGTCCGCAAGGATATCCGCGTTGGGGAGAGGGAGGGTTCTGGGCGTGGAGGAAGCGTTTCTGTCTGTGTTTGTGCGGCGGTGGGGGTGTCTGTGCCTGGACAGCCAGCCTTGCCTCTGGCTCTGCAGACGGGGGAAGGGTTTGGATTTGTGACTGAGGCCCGTGCAGTGCCTCCGGTTACATTTCCTTCAGCCTGGCCGTCGGGTGGGAGATGAAGCCAAGTCGACATGGGTGGCTGTGGCCCTGGTCCATGTGGCCCAGTAGTTGGAGTGTTGCCCTAGGCACCGAAGGATCACAGGTTCAGTTCCCAGTTAGGGCACATACCTAGGCTGTGAGTCTGATCCCCGGCGGGGGTGCATATGGGAGGCAACCAGTCAATGCTTCTCTCTCACATCACTGTTTCTCCCTCTCTGTCTCTGTCACTCTCTCTCTTCCTTCCTTCCTCTTTCTCTCTCAAATCAATTTTAAAAAACATCCTCAGATGAAGATTTTTAAACAACAAAACATTGGTGGCTGTGGTCAAGAGCAGTGTCACACTCACAGGGGTTCTCCAGGAGGCAGGGAAGCTCCTCAGACTGAGCATCTGGCCTAGACAAGGAGTGAAGTGAGGGCCTGGCTCCCTCCCTCCCTCCCTCCTCCCCTCCCATCCACTCTAACCCAGTCCACCCAACACACAGGGCCCGGCAGAGAGAAGGGGTGCCGGGGGCACAGGGCCTGCGGGGTGCCACCAGGCAGGACTCAGCTCAGTCACCCCAGAGGATGCCCCTCCACCCTCTCTTAGGAGCCCTCCCTGCAAACCCTAGAAGGCAAGGCCTCCTTCTCCCTGCGTCCCGGGTGTAAACGGGAACAGTGATACCTGCAGAAAGGGACCACGGGGAGGGGAGCTCTGAGTCCATTCTCCTGTCCTGCTTCTCCCTTCTCCTCCTGGGAGAAACCATTCAGTGTGATCCTCCCCTCGAGGGAGGAGAGTGGAATGCAGGTCCTTGGGCCCTCTCTAGGGGGCGCTGACAGGCAGCCAGCATGTGCCTGCACCTGTCAATGGATTAAAAAGGCAAAAGATAAACCAGGCTGGGGGAGAGGAAGTGGGACTGAAGGGTCGGTGAGATTGGGGGACTGATGTGCAGTGGGACTTGAACAGCAGGGTTTGTCTGAGATGTGTGACTTCTGTCACCCACCGGCCCTGGGAAGGGCACCGGGGGCCCCTCTGAGAGTTCAATCCCAGGCTCACATGGATGGGCCCACGGAGGGGGTGGGTCAGGCTGTCCCTGGACTCTTGACAAAGGCCCCGCTCCTCCTGGAATGGAGGAGGAAGGGTGATGGGGAACCTGCTTTCTCTCTCCTCTGTAGTCCTCACCAAGGCAACACTCTCCCCTTGGAGCCCCTCAAGGAGCTGAAAATCCCCTACTTGAGCCCCAAGAGGTGGCAGCAGACAAGGTGAGGGGACCATCCCCCAGACTGGGCCCTGGAGAGATCACTTGAGGGCCTCTTTCTATCCTGGCTGCCTTCTCCAGGGATGTAGCCCAAAGATTGGAGGGGTGGAGATGGGGGTGGAGGGTGGGGAGGTCCTGGGACACAGCCACTGCCCCTCCACCCCATGTGACCAGACTCCCTGTGTGCCTGCATGACCAGGAGGGAGGAAGCTCCAGGGTCAACTCTCTGAATTCTTGGGGGGGGAGGGGGTTCCCTGGTCCGAGGAGGTGCTGCCTTCCTCCAGCACTGCCCATTCATAAAGGGCACTTGTGCCCAGGCAGCACCACCCACCTGGGGCAGGGGGGCAGGGGCCACGCCAAACACAGTGCCCCAGTGAGCACGGGACAAACGCGCCTGTGTGCGCCCTGGCCGAGGTGCCGGAGGAAGCGCGGTCGGGGCCGAAGTGTTAATGGGCCTCCTTCCTGCCCTGCCCGGCAAGCTCCTCGGTGCTCATCCCCTCTCCCCTGTGACGCCCGCTTCTGCTCAGGCCCCAGCACACGCCCTCCGGGTCCCTGGCCGCAGATCTGTCCTGCTCTGACAAACATCCCTCTCAGCCTCCAGGTTTATGGCTTTTCCGTGTGCCTTTCTTCGTGTGGTTCCAGGGAACCAGCACTCCGGTCCCCTCAGCAGAGGCCGGGCCTGGGGTGGAGGAGGCTGGGGCTGGGCCTGGCCGCTGGGCCCAGCCAAGCAATAGGAGGGGAGACAAGAACCCGGAGGGGAAAACTCAGGAGGGGGCGCTCAGCAGGGTGTGCTCTGTCCTGAAGGAGGTCCAGACAGCTGCTGGAGCCGGGAGAGGTCCCAGGAGGGAACAAGGAGACCAATCCCGAAGGGAATCGGGTGGGGGTGGGGGTAGGGAGGGTCACAAAGCCCACAACTCCAAGAACAAGCAGAGTCACCTGTGGGCTTGTTTTTCTTTTTTTATTTATTTTCAAATGGAGCATTTATTAAACACCAACTGGGACCTGTGCTAAGTAAACCCCATGAATTCCTTATCTCAATTCTCACAGAAACTCCTCGTTACCATTACCATTCTACCCCCATTTTACAGATTACAAAACTGGGGACCAGAGAGGTTACGTCACATGTGCCCACGTCACAGAGCTGATGAGTGGATTCAAACCCAGGCCGAGGCCACATGTTGAACAAAAGCCACTCCACTATTTGCATTCTTGTCCGTCCCTGTTTAGCTTTGGCATCTGGGCCTGTGACTGCCCAGGAGAGAAGTTTCCCCCGCTCCATGCAACTGGGCCAAAGGATAGCGTGCGGCGCACACACAACACACACACACACACACACACACACACACACACATGGAAGGAAGCAAAGGAAAGACATTTCTGGAGCATTTACCATATGCCTGACACCGTGTTTTACGGGTTAGTGTTTTCCTTTTGTTTTTAGTCTCAACCATCCTATGAAGCAGATCTGACAACTCTCATTTTTAGAGAGTTCAAAGCTATCCAAAGGCTCAGCCAGCGCCTAAAATTGACTCCATACCACCGGCTGATCTGCGTTCTGGGGGCTCCAGCTGCTGGAGAGAAGACTGAGGAGGAGAGGGAGGTGGGGCCCCGCCCCCACAGCCCCAGCCCCAGCCCAGCCCCAGCGCACATCCTCTCTGCCTGCCTTTGTTCATAAAACCGAAAAAGTGATGATGGTTTTCCTTCCTCTCTTTAAGAAAACAACAGAATCAAAACAAACAGAGAAGGGGAACTCCCCTCCTGTAGCTCTGCCAGAAATAAAAGGAAGAAATAGTTTCAGTCATGCCCTGCGCCACCCTGCTGCTGGGACAGGGTCTGGGAGAGGGAGAGAGAGAGAACCCCTCATGAAAACCCAAAGCTTCAGCATCCCCCACCTCCTGGTCCTGACCTGAGCTCGGCCTGATGGTCCTTAGCCCATCTGTTACCTCCCCTCCCAAGATCCCAGACACGTATGCAGCTGCAAATTCCCAGAGGGCTTTAGTAAATCCTAAGGAAGGGCAAAGAGGAAATAGAAACATCAGGTCTCAGAAATAAAAACAGCCCCAAAGTGCACACCAGTCCCCCTCCCAAAATGTACACCATGACCTCCTAAGGCCAGTTCCTACTCAGGGTTCCCAGGCCCTGTCCCATTTCTCACTCTTGAGCTACAGGCACTAAAGCCTTCAGGAAGAGCTGAGAAGGGTCCCTTCCTTCCCAAAGTAAGGCTTGTCTGTACTTAACAACCAGAACAATCAAAGTCTACAAAACACCCACCCAATGCTGGTCACAGCCCTCCCATTTATCAGAGATCAGCTTGTAGTCCCAGATATCTTATGCTGATTGGTTCTTTGGGGGTGACTGGCAGCTGCAGAGATCTGCCCCCTGTGTACAGTTCGGCAGCCTTAAAGGCTCAGCAGTGTTATCCTCACTGGGCCTGCAGAAACAGGACATGACCTCAGAGAACCGGCCCATCCGTCAGCTTCATTCTTTGACAGAGACGGAAAGATAAGCAGTACCCCTTGAAAACTGCCTGGATAGGTTAAGGAATTTGTGGTCTGCAAATAGTTTTTCCCCATTGAGACTTATTAGTCTCAGCAAACACTACATGAGTATTTAGTTATGTTATTCAGTTCTGTTCTTGGTCCTGTGGGAAATGACAGAGAAGTCTCCAAGGGACCTGGGAGAGATGATTGCACCTAACTAATTAGAGAAGAATCTAAACCTCTCTCAGAATTCTGGGAGGTTAGAGGGAGAACATGCATGAGTTCTGTTGCTAAGTGTTTAAGAATGACTGCACAACAGGACCCTGAGCTGTGAGGACAGACTGTCTTGTTTCTTGTGTTCCAGGGCTGACATGTCCTGCACTTAGTAGGTATTCAGTTGGCGTCTAATAAACGGCCACTGTTTGAGTTTCCTTATCAGTAGATAGTCAGAGGTCAAGCAAAAACTAATCTTCGGAGAATGGGGCCAGGGCTGGGCTGAGCTGAGGCCGCATCTTCTACCTCTCTGAGCAGTCTCTTTCCTTCAGCACCCCAGTGCCCCACTTTATCTCTCTCATCTGAACACTGAGGAGCTCATCTTCCTTTGCTTCCTGCCCTTAGTGTTATAGGCAGTTAGACACAAGCAGAGCAAGAACAGTAGGCCAGGTACCTACACTCACCGGGGCAGAAGGTCCCAGCTGCCTAGCAAAGGGCACAACTGGGAAAACAAGGACCTGGTCATGTGGTTTTGGACCCCTGATCTTGCATACCGCTGCTCCTTCGGCTCAGAGCCCCTGACCTTTTCCTCCTGAAAGATAACATCTAGGCCTCTGCTGTACTTCAGCTCCAGATCCAAAACAGCAGCAAAACCAGACAAGTGGCGCCATGGCTGCCTCAGGACCAGCTGCATTGACTAATGACCCCCTTCCCCACACAGACCAGTCAGGACCCTGAAAGAGCACACCTGGAGAGCTGGTGAATATTCTGTGAAGACCCTCTCCGGAGACCTCTGCTAAGATTTACACCTGCAGGAGAGAGATAAACACGCTCAGGATGAAGGACTCAGTGCCTGCTCTTCCCCAGGGGAGCCATTCCCTTCCCCCTTCTTTCCTCTACGGGACCCGGGAGCAATGGGCAGTGGCAGCAATGGGCAGTGGCAGTTTGTCCATGGCTAACCCCCAGAACCTGTCTTCAAGGCCCCCTTTTCTCTGCCTTCTCTAGTGAGCCCAAGCAGCCCTTCCTGGGCTCTCCTATTGCTTCTTCTGTGCCCTTCCTTGTTTCTCTGTCCTAATGTATTGGTGACGTGGCCAACAAGTTCTTACTTACTCTACTACACTTTGTCTCTGGATTGAAATTTTTCCTTCAAGAAGAAAAGAACTTCCAGGCCGATGTGGCTCAGTGGTTGAGTGTCAACCCATCATGACCAAGAGGTCACCGGCTCGATTCTGGTCAGGCATATATCCGGGTTGCGGGCTTGATCCCCAGTGTGGGGCATGCAGGAGGCAGCCAAACGATGATGTTTCTATCTTTCTGTCTCTCCCTTCCTGTCTCTCTAAAAACCAATCAAAACATATTAATAAAAAAAAAGAAAAAAGACAAGAAACGAGGTCTCTTCATCTTGCCGATAACATTCATGCATCCTCCAAGCCACCTCAGGAGGTACTGGGCCAAAACACAGGTCAGACTGTGTACTGGCCTCCCTCAGAAGCCTTTGTTGAGCCCCTGTTGCCCATCAAAGGAAGTCTCCGGCAGCTCCTCCCTCCCCACAACTGAAGTAAGAACAGGGGTTGGGGGCTCAGGCTCTCCAGTCAGGCCCCTGGGTGTTTAGTTCCTGGATCTACCCCTTACCAGGTGGCGGCCCAGGACAAGTTACTGATATTTCCCAAGCCTCCAGTTCCTTTCTGTACAATAGGGGTGCTAAGAGTATTCGGTCACAGAATTTGGCCAGGATTAAAGGGGGGGCATCCGGCATCGGGACACACAGTGGCTTTGCTCAGGGCAATCCCTTTCCTCGGGATAATAGTTTTGTCTTCCCGCTGGCACAGGAAGCTTCCCGAGGGCAGGCACCACGTGAACGTTGCCCTGCTTCTCTCCCAGGTCACAGCTCACTGTGGTGCCTGGTAGTGTTACCGGAGGAAATAGGTTCTTCCATGGTGTTGCGAGCTCCATAGTGCCTGTAGACCAGAGGGTAGAGCCGAGAGAGGGGACCCAGAGGGGGTGGATCTGATTTCTCCCCAGTCCAAAAACACCCTCCCCTGCCACTCCCCAGCCCTGCACACGCCTACTCAGACCTTAAGAGACTGCTCCATCCGCCTCCTCCAGGAAGCCTGCCCTGATGCTCAGGTTGGATCAGGCCCCTTGGTGTCCCCACTGCACTCCGTGGCGATGAGTCTTGAATAAGGCGCTATTGTAGAGTCGTCCTCAGTTTAGGCAACTGACTTTGAGGAGCCTGTGCCCGCCTCCCCTTCTCGTTCCTCAGTGGGGTTTGGCTCAAGCAGCAGCCCAACGAGTGAATAAATGAATTTGCCCTGTGATCTTGAGCAAATTCCCTCTGTCTGGTTCTAACGAGGGGGAAAGCACTCTATTTCTCAGATAAAACAAGGAAGCGTCCATGGCCGTGATACCCACGATTGGCCAGCTAGGGTCCAGGGCATCCACAGGGGCCCCTCCAGGGAGGGCCAGGGTAGGGAATTGCTTCATCTCCGGATGTGCCCCGTGTGGGGGAGCTGTCCTACCCGGGATGAAGGGCATGGTCCCTTGGCAAGGTCAGCTGTTTTAAAAGGAGGTGTATGTTTCCAGGCTCTTGCGGCCAGTCACCTGGTCCCTGAGACCTTCCCACAGGGCCTGCCCCACCCTCCTGGCCACCAGCACCAGTGACCTTGAACCAGTTACCATTTATTTCCGGACCTCCAAGTTCTCCTCGCGGCTGACCAGAGCTCCAGGTGCCATCCTGGGCTGTCGCCAGGGATGGAGGCCTGGCTGGCTGACCCACCCTCCCACCCGCTGGGGTGTTGGTCCCAGGCAGGCCGGTTTCAGGTTTCAGCTCTCAGCGTGTTTTCCTGTCTAGGGCACTTTCTATTTTTCAATACTTTTCCTATCGCTGCCAAACAACGAGAAAGGAAATGGGTGAGCTTTCTAAGGGCCCGGAGGGCGGGGGTGAGCAGAACCCACCCTGGGAAAGGTGGGAGGGAGGCCGGGCTGGTGGGGGAGAGGTCCCTCTAATCCTGCCCCACCCCCACCCCACCCCCCTCCGCGCCAGGCTGACTCATTGTTTTGCAACAAGCAGCAGGCAGCCAGGCAGCTCCTCCGAGTCCAGCCTTGGACCAGGCTGGGTTCAATCCCGGCCCTCCCCTCGGCCCAGCCGGGCCCAGAGCGATTGGGTTATCTCTGCCCGCATCCCCTTTGTTGGGGCGGCCACTCGCTTCACCCAGTAACCAAACTCTGAGGAAAGAAGGAACCCCATTCTCTATTATCTCCCTAGGCCCACAGACACCTGCCCCCCCCCCCCCCCCCCCCCCCCCCAAATGGATGGGGCCCGACGTTCATCAGAGTTCCCTCTTCCGCAAAGAGGCTCTGCCAGTGGAGGGGAGGGATTTCAAAGCACAGCATCCAGGGACCGGTGCCTGGGTTCAAACCCTGGCTTAGCCACTTACTGCTGGTGACTTTGGGCAAGTCACAGACCCTACCCTTCTGCTCCGACCTCCTTATTGAAAATGTCTGGATCATAGTACCTTCCTCATACAGTTGTCCTGAGCATTGATGAGCTCATGTTCACAAAGGCCTATATATGGTTGTTGTTGTTGTTGTTTTAAGAGCTCTATATAAGTGGTGTTGGGGTGGTGGGGGGGTGGCTATAAGTAATGTTCAAGAAAATAAACCCACCAGCCAAGGCCAGGCTCAGGGGATTTCCCAGCCCCCCAGCGCCCCACCCCCTCTCCTCCCCCAGCAGGCAGGGCTCCTTCACTCTGCATCCCTGAGCGAAGGCCATTGATGGGCCTCAGCAGGACAGGCCACCAGGGCCCCGAGCTCCTTTTCAAATGGAAGTTGTGCAGGGGAAATCCTCCAGGGAGGTAGGCGCCAGCCCGGGAGGGATCTGGCCACCTGAGGGATCGCGCAGAGAGGTTTTTCGGTTTGCTGCAGGAGCTTTTGGAATTTCAAAAAGCTGTCGCCCGGACAGCCTGCAGGGGTGATGTGGGGAGGGAGCGTGGCGGTGCTGCAAGCTTGCCCTGAAGTCCCATCATGGGGCCTGGGACCTGTCCTGCCCTGTTTTCTGGCCCAATTTCCCACAAATTGCTGGTTTCTTAAGTCGCAAACTCCAGATGCAACCCTGGCTATGACACTGAAACGCCTCGAGCCTTTGGGAAAGTTGCTTTCTCTCTCTGCGGCTCCTTTTCCTTGTCTGTAACAAGAGATAATCGGCCCGCCTTGCATGGCCGGCTGGAGATTGAGTGAGGCAACCAACTCGGGCAAAACTCTTACCAGGACAGCGGTTACCTCCAGCCTGACTCCGTTTGGCCGAGTATTGGTTCCCAAATCCTTCCCAACCTATCCCTCCCCACTGGCTTCCTGCATCCTTTCTGATGAGTCTGAGGACCCGAGACCAATCTGAGTCTCTTCCCTCCTGGTTCTCCCAAAAATGCCAGTATCGCATGGAAGTATGGCAGGACCCAAGAGATTGGGGTGGCATCCTGGCCCTTCCACCACTAGCCGTGTGACCCTGGCTCTCAAGTCATGGTCTTCTCCAAGCCCTGTCACTCACTCACTCCACAAATATTTTTGAGCGCCCACTCTGTGCCTGACACTGGCAGGGTACAGGGATGAATGAAATAGATCCAATCCCTGCCTTCAGAGAGCTATAGTCCAGCAAGGGAGAGAAATATTAAATGCATATCCAAACACACATAAGTATCGAGTGCGACAGAGTGAAGGGCGCTGTGAGAAAACAATATTCCCTGGAGGCCTCCAGAGAAGGCACCCTGAGGTTTATGCCAGGACCCGAAGGATGCCGAGGAATGATAAGAGCGGAAGGAATTCTAAGTACAGGGAGAGACCTCTGAGCAGACGACAGCAATACCGGGCACAAAGGCCCTGAGGTCAGAAGAGTCTGGAGCTCAGACTGAAAGGCGTCCGTGGAGCATGAGCAAAAGAGAGACTCGAAATGAGGTTGGAGAGAATAGATGGCAAAGATCTGAGAGACCACAGAGACCTTGGGGAAGACGCTGGACCGTTGAGTAGCTTTCAGGAGTGGGGGGATGTGGTTAGAGTTCTTTCGAACAAGTCTCCAGAGCTGAATGGATAATGGCCTGGCCAGGATTCCAGGAGACCAGGGAGTAGACTACCTTTCACGGGAGAAGAGACCGTGGAGCTGGAGAGAAGGGGGCAGAGCAGAGACACGCTGAGGGAGTGGGCACCATCGGAACTGGTGACAGGGTGGTCCTGTCAGTGAAGGAGAAGGTGTCAGATATACCCCTTGGGTTTCTGGCGGGGAAACGGGGAGGAGTGTAGGGCCAGTGACTGAGAGAGGAAGCCCAGGGTAAAGGCAGATTCTCTGGGAGGAGGAGTTTAGTTTTAGAGAGGGGTGTGTGTTTGAAATATGTATATCAAGCAGGCAGCGGGCTACATCCGCCCGGCCTTTAAAAGGGAGGTTTACCATGAAAATCGGAACGTGTAGAAGTGGAATTAACATGGGAATGGACAAGATGGCCCGGGAGAAAGTGATTGATAACAATCTAAGGGGACCAGAAGAGCACCCCTAGGTGAAATTGGAGCCTCAGTTTTATCGCCTATAAAATGGAGATGATGGTAGTACCCGTAGCTCACAGCATGAGGGAAGATTGCGCTATTAAGTAATGGATGGAAGGAATGCACCCGGTGCCGAGCACACAACACTTGCCCATCAATGGTGGGTAGGAAAGCTGCGAAGATTCATTTAGCCTGCTATGTCCTTCATTTGCAAGTGATAAGGACTCCAAACTCGTTTTAGAAAACGAGCTTATTTGAAGGCTTTGGGATATCCCCTCCCATCAGAGGGAACACTGAGTCACCGCACCAAGCACAAAAGGCAGGAACTCCGTCCTTCAGGAGGCTCCCTCAGCCTCTCATCTCTGCTTCCTGTGGAGACTGACGTCTTCTTCTCGCTCATCCCCTGACTTCCCGTACGTGACAGGGGACACAGCTGCGTGCCAGGCTTGCATTTCAATTCTGGATGTTCCTTCCAAACAGACGTCTCTGAGATTCATACTCTCTCTGGCACCGAGTTAACAAAAATCTCAGGGAAGGATGCTGAATGGTTCAGCTTTGTTCAGAACCTACCCCTCCACAACTCAGCACAGGGAGCAAAGGGGATAGGGTCTACAGTAATGTGGCATTGCCATATTGGGGGTGGGGAGAGTGGGGGGAGGCTGCTAGGTCAGCAAAAACAATAGGTGGCCCCTAAAATCCTTCACCTGGAAATACGCTTGCAATCAAGAAAGAGGGCTGCCAAAACCAGTTTGGCTCAGTGGATAGAGCGTCGGCCTGTGGACTGAAAGGTTCCAGGTTCGATTCCAGTCAAGGGCATGTACCTTGGTTGCGGGCACATCCCCAGTTGGGGGGGTGTGCAAGAGGCAGCTGGTCGATGATTCTCTCTCATCGATGTTTCTAACTCTTTATCCCTCTCTCTTCCTCTCTGTAAAAAATCAATAAAGTACATTAAAAAGAAAGAATGAGGGCTAATTTAGTACCAAGGTGATTAAAGTTAAAACACAACACCTGGCTATATAGTCATCCATTGATGCCTGACACCCCTTTAGTAACCCCCTGTCCCCAACCCCTCACCCCCAGCTCCCAATCTCCTGGCCTCGCCAATAACCTCGTCACAAGTCTCCGAGGCCCATGGTGTCTCCCCAGCCCCCTCCCTCCAGGTAGTCCTTGCAGATGGACCTCCTTTTGGCCCCACTCTGAAGGGCCAGGTGATGAATGAAGTAGATCTGGTCTATTTCATGGACCTCCTGTGGGCCCTCCTTTTTCAGAGCCTTCAGTGGCCATCCTAGGATGGAGGTCCGTTTCCTTGGACTGACCCCTCCAACGTTTCCCTTCTTCTATCACCGCACCTCCTATCAGTCAAGGCCCAGCTTCCCCCATACCTCCTCCAGGGACATCCCCTGACCTCTCCAGCCTCCTGACCCCTCCCCCTGACCTCCTAGTGACCCGCTGCAATGCTCATCCCTCACGTTAGGGACTATCTACTGCATGCCACCACTCGCTAAGTTAAAAAGTTAACTTTGGGGTTCCTCATCTCACTCACTGAGGGACCCACGCTGCCACACGTGACAAAGAAGAAACAAGCTCAATAACTGTGCCCTGATGACAGCCCCAGTTAGTAAAGTAACCAGGACTTGAATCCAAGACGTATGACTGCCCTCAAAACCTTCGCTCTAGACCTGGGGCCAGCACATGGTGGCCCTGAGAGCCAAATTCCGCCCACAGCCTGCTTGAAGGCAACCAAAGGGCTGGAATAGTTTTTCACATGGCTGTAGGGAAATCAAAAAAAGCATAAAATGTGGGTACACATGAAATTAAAACCCCAGGGGGCATGGAGGAAGTTTTATTGGATCACAGGCACACCCATTCGTTTCGATGTTGTCTCTGGCTGTTTCCCACGACAACGGGAGAGACCAGCCTGACATGCTAAGTATTTGGCTCTTCACAGAGGTTTGCTGATAGTTGCTCTCCAAGCTTGACCACCAGCCTCCCTGCCCTTTGCTGCCCAGCAGCCCCATGCCTGTCTCTAGGGGCACTGCCTTTCTCGGAGTGCTGACCCTGCTGGGGAAGCTTGCAGAGAAGGCAAGGTGGGTTTTAGCCCTTTTGTAGCCCCCTGGACCAGACAGGCAGTTCGAGAGCTTTCTGAGAACTTCCAGAAAATGCTCCTAAACCAAACCCTGCTGGGGTGGCCCTGGCTGAGTCAGGCTGTCCTGCCTGGGTCAGCCTGGGAGACCTTTGTCCCAACAGGACCTGACTCATCGGGAGTGAGTGGGCCTTGTTTGGTTTCCCAGGAACCACGTCAAGGAAAGAAGCGGAAGGAGCGGGTCTCACCCAGAAGCATGAGTCTGCGGGCTGTCCTGGAGACTCAGTGGGACCAAGGAAGAAAGCACTCAGCAGGTGCTTGACGACGGACAGCTTTTGGGAGGAGGAGAATGTGGGAAAGGGGAAATGCTGGACGCCCCTGGCGTCTGCTTGGTTGGTAAAGGGCGTTTGTGTAAATTAGAAAAAGGCTCCTCTTTGCCCGGCCGGCATGGCTCAGTGGCTGAATGTTGACCTATGAACCAGGAGGTCACAGTTCGATTCCTGATGGGGGCCCACATCAAGCTTGCGGGCTCAATCCCCAGTGTGGGGTGTGCAGGAGGCAGTTGGTCAATGGTTCTCTCTCATCATTGATGTTTCTCTCTCCCTCCCTCTCCCTTCCTCTCTGAAATCAATTTTTAAAATACATACATTTTTAAATAGATTAATGGGGGAAAAGGCTTCTCTTTCCCCTGCAAAGACTGTGCTGTCCACACCAGGATACCCTGGGTGCGTGGGGTGGGATTGGCCTTCAGCCTCCGGGGCCCACCCTCAGACCAGGCACCTTTGTGCAGTGAGCACACTTCACAGCACCGGTGGCAGCCATGCTGGGCCCGGGAGTAGGGAGACCCTGATTGGGGTGTCCTGAATCCGGCCCCCCAGCCCCAACCTGGCCCCTAACTTCAGCCAGTCCCCAAACCCTCTTGGGCCCCCTTTTCTGCTTCTGTGTAACGGGGAGGCTCGTCCTGTCTTCCCGGGCCATTCTGAGGATGCAACGAGGGAGCAGCTGAGAATCCAGGGAGGAGGATTTGGGTGTGAACCCGGTGACCAAATGGAAGCCGCCATTTGGGGTCCTCCAGACGCTGCTGTTTTACAGAAAGGGCTTTGCCGTTGGCGTGTGTTAGACATTTTCGTGTTGCAGAGAGTTTGAAAACCAGAGGGTTCTGTCGCACATCCTCTGCCATGGCTAATACGGTGTTTTCCCGAAAATAAGACCTACGTACAGGTTTCCTTCTGAGTGAAATATAAGGCATCCCCCCAGAAAATAAGCCCCCCCCCCCAGGCCAAACATGAGAGATTCACTGATTCTGAAAGAAATGGAGTCACAAGAAATTCGCCAGGAAATTCAGGAATTGAATTGTTATGATGATGTTCCAGAAGATAATGACATGATTGTCGTTGAATGAATGAGTAAATTCTTGATACTGTAGGATTCTCAGTTTGTCTGGTTTGTGTTGACAACTACCGTACTACCGTACCGTATACAGGTAATAAATTTCCTTTATTTTCATTTAACAATAAATGTGTACTGCATTCTTCTTCATGGAAAAATAAGACATCCCCTGAAAATAAGACCTAGCGCATCTTTGGGAGCAAAAAATTAATATAAGACACTGTCTTATTTTCGGGGAAACAGGGTATCATCCTACTCAGATTCTGATCCAGTATGTCTGGGGTGGGGTCCGAGAGCCTGCCCTTCTGACAGGGATGCCCATCTGAGGACCACACTGTTTGTCAGGGCCTGGGAGACCCTGGAAGGGCCTGAGGAGGTGGGGCCGGGTGTCCTTGCCCCGAGTGGGCAGTGGGGGCGGTGAAAGCTGCTGCTATCCAGGGCCAGGCTCCTAGGACCCCGGGGATCAGAACTCGGTGGGAGTGGAAGCCTCTGAAAGGCCCCGCACCCTCAGCGGGGGGCACCGAAGCCGGGGACGCGGCGGAGAAAGGGGTGGTTCCTCCAGATCAAAGCGGGGTCCCCGGCCTTTGATTCGAAAACAAGCACCCTCTTTGGCCGCGGCCTGGAGTTTGGGGCTGGCTGGCCTTGGGGCCTGGGGTGAGCGGTCAGAGGCCCCGGCCGGCGGTCTTTTTGCATAACAGCTTGGCTGCCTAACAAAAGGGCGGTCCTTGAAAGGCTGGATGGGGCTGTTAAAGGCTTCCGGCAATGGTTTAATTGGGGGCGATTAAAGTGTCCTCCCCAGGAAGGCCAGCCCTTCAAAGGCCAATCAGGCCTGGCTCCCCTGCCCTCAGCACCTTCCTCCTGGGCCGTGCCCCCACATGGCAGTCCTGCCCCCGGTCTTCTTCCTCCCCTCTTCCCTGCGGCTCCCTGCCGACCTAGGAAGCTGGCGATGGGACCCTTTGGCCAGTCTCTGTCTGGGAGGATTCCGTCCTGGCCCCCGACCCATCAGCACCATTTGTTCACACAGTTTGGTCTCGTGGCTGAGTCTGGGGTGGGAGGGCGGGAAGGCTGAGGTAGAGACACAAAGGGCCCCAGAATCAGCCCACCAAGACGGAACCCTCTTGCCAGTCTCTCCCCCAGGACACACCTAGTCTGCCTCCGGGCCCTCCTTAAGCTCCCTCACCAGCCCCTCTCCCCGGCGCCCTGTCCTGTAAGAACGTCATGGTCACTGTTGGGGTTCCCGTGGTCTACCACACATTCATGTCTAGACATCTGCCGAGCACACTACCCGCTGGTCCAAGGTGGCCGGACAGGAACCATGACTCAGAGGAGCGAACAGGCAGAAGCTTTAAGGTGATCCAAGGTAAAATGCTGTGAGCCACAGGCAGACACCTAGCTGGGGTGGGGCTAGGAGGTCAGAGGGGCAGGGGAGAATTTCTGGAAGCAACCGGAGCCCCTTTGATAACCCTGATGTTAATAGCAAGACCACAGCTGGCTTCACTAACAGACTCTGCCCACCATATCAGCGGGGGGGTCCTTGGGAGGGGAAGAGGGATAGCAATAGGGGAAGAGGGGTGCATTGGTTCAGGTGCTTCCCCAGAGCCCAGGGGAGACCCTCAAATACTGAGCCAATCTCCAAGAGCTGCCGTGGGAGATGCTCCGGGTGCTGTTTTCCTCTCTCATTCCTCTAGTCCAGTGTTTCCCAAAGTGTGGTACGTGTAGCCCCAGGGGTACGGGAAGAGTTTGGTGGGGGTACGCGTTGCACATGCTTAGCTGTGCCTAATTCTACGTTCTCATGAGTACGAGGGGTACTCAGCGTTACGAAAATTATAGAAGGGATACACATATGTCAAAAGTTCGGGAAACACTGCCCTAGGCCCATCCTCCAACAGAAGCCCTCCTCCCTCCCCAGGCCCTGCCCTCACCTCCCCCACCCATCAGGCTTTGGACCCACATTGACCAGCCAGTGCTGCTCTGAGCACAGGAATGCTGGGGCCAAGGGCCTCTGGGATTTCCACATCCCAGGTAAGGAATGGCCATCCTTTTCCCAGGGCGAGAGCAGGATAAAACCACGCCCTGACGCCGGGAGGCGGGGCGGCTTAGGCCTGCGCTCCAGGCTGCAGAAACTCTCCAGGTGACACCCCTGACCTGTTCTGAGTCCTCTCCAGGGCAGTGTCCTTCACTGCCCCCCGTCCACCTGACAGCTTTCCTGTCCTGTCCCCGGAACCTGCCCTGGTCCTCAAAGGCCCCGATGGGGGGAGGCCACGTGAGCAGAGGCCCTGAGGGGGGACACGGGGCAGAGAGTCTTAGCAGAGCCTTCTGGCTGCACCCCAACAACCAGGCAGGCGCCCTGACTTTGATTTTCAGCAAGTTCTGATCCCAGAGAGCCGGCTGCTGGCTCTGTCAGTGGTGCTGTGAGGGCTCAGTAGCCAGAGGTTCAGGCTCCACTCCAAGCCCTGAAGGCTCCTGGAGGGCAGAGCAGCCTGCAGACATCATTTTCACATACACTCCCCAGCCTCCAGCCTCCAGCCTCCGAGGGCAGGGAGGTCCTCCAGGGAGGCAGCTCCAGACTTCCAGTTTCCTTCACTCAAGACAGCACCTGAGGGCCCCTGGCAGGGCGTGTGTGAGGTCAGTGGACAGGGCTAAGCATCAGGAATATGCACACTTGGAAAGCAGCTGTCTGCGCCCCCGTCCCAGCGCCCCTGTACCCCAGATTCGCTCCTTTGCTCCTAAGGTGGCCAGCTGCCCGGGTTTCCCTGGTACGGAGAGGGTTCCCAGGAGAAGGGCCTTTTAGATTTAAAACCTGCACCTTCCCAGTCAAACTGTCCTGATTGGCTCCGAGGGGTCTCCTGGGACAGGCTTTCAGCATGAGCACTGGCCTCTGCCCCCACCAGTCCCTGAGCCGGTGCACAAAGGCTGCCTCCAACCTTCAGAAGCCAGTCCCGGTGGCCTCTTCTCCCTCCTCCTGTCCCCGGGGCCAGGCATGGTGGAAGGCTGGGGCTGCACCCAGCTGGCCTGGAGGGGGAAAGGGGGTGGGGCGAGGGGTCAGGGAAGTGACCAGGGCTTTGCTTGTCCCACCCTCTCTGAGCCCGTGTCTGGGCCCGGGCCCTTTATCACCCCTCGCACTGTCTGGCCGTTGACAGAGTATCTCCTCCTCACCCGCCCCAGCCTCGCCCTGACTCAGATAAGCGAGGGGCCACCCCAGGGAAACAGAGATGAAGCTGTGGTCCGGGTCCTTCCCGGCCCTGAACCTCCTGCCTGACCCTTGGCCTGACCTTGGCCAGAGAAGCAGCAGGGCCTCCTCTTGGGGCTCACCGCCCCCCCCCGAGGTAGACAGGATTCCATGCTCACTGACAGATGATAACAGGGAGACGGGAGAAACGAGTGGCCTGCCCACGGTTACTGGGCCAGACCCACAGGGTACGGGGACTGGAGGCGCCTCAGCACACCCAAGGCTGCTGTGAGGCTGTGCATTGAGTCCCACAGGCGAAGATTCAGCACCTCCAGCTCCCTGCTTGTCCCAGGCCCGCCTCCCACCCCAACCCAGAGCCTCCGGGCTGAGCATCAGGACTCCTGTCTGTCCCTCTGAAAGCCTTCTGTACGTACTACCCCCCCCCCTAAGGCCTTCTCCCTGTCTTAATGTGGTCAGGGTCCCACTCACAAGGCCCCTTGGGTTCCCAGTGCTCAGGACAGCCGGACATTCCTAACCTTCCCTGACCACTCTAGACCCCAACCTCCACCCGCCTCGTCCTCCAGGCAGCAGCTGTGGCCGCACAGAATTCCCGTGCCCCCCAACATGCCACGTCCTTTCCTGCTCACCCTGACCCCCCACCTGGGTCTGTGGAGAACCTGCTGGCCCTTCAAGGGCCTGCTCGCATGCCTCCTCCTCCAAGAAGCTTTCCTGAGCACGTGAGTCAGAAGCACATTCTTCTTCGGACGGCTTTGGCACTTACCCTGTGCCAGACATGATGCTGGGCCCTGTGTCGATTTAACCCTCATAAGCACCAGGGGCAGCTCCATGGTATGCACAGAGAAGGTAACTACAGGCCCGAGGTCACGGGATCCAAAAAGGGGAAGGCAGGACTTAGGCTCTGGCCGTCTGGGCCCGGAGCCTGCTCTGCCAGGGCCCCTCCCAGGCTGGGTGGTCTGTGAGCCTCTCATCCTCTGTCCTGGCGCTGCTGGTCTGGGATCTCCTTAGGGCAGGGGCCGGGGATCAGGACTGGCTTCCTAAGGAGGCTTAGTATTTGCTTGGAGAGCTCAGAGAAGGACCTTCATCCCAGGCCCCTCGATGGCCCTAGAGTAGGGGTGTCGAACTCAATCAGAGAAGGGGCCAAAATCTAAAATCCAGCCTAAATCGCGGGCCGAATGGTTTACTGAACAGTCATAAACTGTCATTGTGATGGAAACGCAGCGGAGTGCAGTGATGACAGCACGGTGCGGGCCACATTGCAAGGCCTGGCGGGACGGATTTGGCCCGCGGGCCTTGTGTTTGACACATGTGCCCTAGAGGGAAGCATGGAGTTCTGTTTCTATCACTGCTCAGGCCCATTTCTGAGGAGTCTCTGCTGGCTTCTTTTTGGCTCTGGGGGCCTGGTCCCGGCCCGAGCATGGGATGTGTGTGGGGTGGCCAGAGAGAGGCTGGGAGCTTGGCTCCTGGGGGCCCTGGAGCGCCCCCCTCCCCCTCCACACACATAGGGCCTCTCTGTGCCCCTCTAATCCCTCCCCCCTAAACGCCAGCTCCACCTCCACCTCCTCTAACCCCAGGCCTGCCTGAGCCTGGTCCCTCTGCCGCCTCAGCCTGGCTCCTGTCCCAACTGAAGAATGGATGGACGGATCCTCACGCTGACTCTAAACTCTGCCTGCTGCTCCCTCAAACTCTGGCTGCACCTCCGCTAAAGGAGGGGGCGGAAGGAAAGGAACCCTGCTTTGGGGCAGACTGTGAGGTTCCTGAGGCACCTGGAGACTTCAGGCCTCTCATGGGTGTGTCCACCAGGCTCAGAAACACTGAGTTTGAGTTACCCAAAGGGTGTCAGGGCTGGGCTGGGAGAGGAAGTGCATGCATGCCCAAGGAGGTGCCTGTGTGCGTGTGTGTGTGTGTGTGTGTGTGTGTGTGTGTGTGTGTCCCCGCATGCCCATGGCTGGCGGTGAGTGTATAGGTGTGACTCATATACACCCTTGTATAATCGGCTATATGCTTGAATTCCTGGGTACCTGCCCGAATGCACACAGGAGTCCTCTCTCCGGCTGCACCCCCAGCTCCTACTCGCCCCTCAGGATGCTCCCCTGAGGGCCTCACCTCTGAGGTTCGCTCTGACCCTCCAGCTCACACCGCCCTCCCTGCTAACCCCGGTCCCTGACCTGCCAACCTACATCACAAGCCCTGCCCGTCTTATGGGGCTCAAGCCTGGAGTTTGGTCGCCTTTGCTTCCTGAGTGCAAGGCGGATTCCTTTTCAATGGACCCCAAACCCTCCCGTTTTGAGCTGGGGGCGCGGCATTGCCAATACCCAGTCAGTCACCGCCCTGAGTCAATACCAGCGGCGTTGACAGGAGCTGCGTCTCAGCGAGGAGAAGCCAGCGCACCCTGGCTTTCCCCTCTCATCTTTGAAATCTTCCACTCTCTGTATCTGTCCATCTGTACTTTCTCTAACGTGTTTGCCCGCCTCGATCTGCAGCTTACAACGTACTTCCTGGTACATCCTATCTCATTCGAATCTCCCGGCAATCCTTCAAGTTAGCGATACTTATTCTCCGAGTGCAGATGAGAGAACGGAGGCCCGGGGAGGCTTCGTGACTCGCCCAAGGTCACAAGGCCTGTCGGGGCCTGAAAGCAGGGCTGGGATCCTCGCCCGAATGGACCGAACCTCCAGCCCCGAACCGCTCCCTACCGGCAGGTGTCTCCGGGGTCAGAGGTGACCATGACCTCACACCCTCTCTGTGTCCTGAGGTCCCCGGGGGAAGGAGCCGAGCCAGGGCCCCCAAGGCCGGCCGGGGCTGGCCCCCACCCAGCCAGCACGCCCAGCTGCAGGAGAGGCAGTGAGGTCTGTGGACATTGTTCTCGGCCTGTGGTTACTGATTGGACAACAGTTCCCCGGCTCTCCAGCCAGCCAGCCAGCCAGGGAGTTAATGATTAAGGAAGGAATTAAATATTAACCACCTGTCGGGCCACCTTGTGTCATGTCTGTCCGCGCCTGAGCCTTTCTAAAAATACCTCCCACCTTCGGGGGGCCTCTAGGTGCCTGCCGTGCTTCTGGCCGCCACCTCCCTGTGCCCCCCCCCCCCGGCCTTACCTCACCCCACCTTCTTCCCACCCATGCCCACCCCACCGTGCTCTGGCATACCAGAGCAGGGACCCACGAGGTCTTCCTCCAGCGGGGCAGCCACAAGCCACACTGCTGGAAGCAGTCTTGGTGGGCTCTCTGGAGGAGGAGGGTTTGCCTGGGGCTCACTGCCGTGTGTTCCCGGGGCTTGGGGGGGCGGCCTGGCTCAGGAGGTTACATTCCCACGTGTGATCTGGTTGATCCGGTGCTCTTATCGGCTCTCTCAGCTCCTTCCTCCGCCTAAAGACAGCTCTGGCTCTACGCATATCGGCCCCAGCACCGGGGGACTACAGCAAAGGGTTACAAAGGAGCGGCACCCTCCCCAGACAGGCTTTTCCTTTCTTTCTTCCAGCAGTGATGATCCGGGGGGGGGGGGTCGGGGGGTCACCCCTAGGAAGCCTCTCAGACTAGCCTGACCCTAAGCCCTGCCGGGCCTTCTCCCCCCGTCCCTCCTGCCCTGGGTGACTCAGGCTGGCGTGGGCTGTTGCACAGCTGCAGGAAACTGGCTGCATCTGTTAGAACGGTCCTTTGAAGTTCAACCGTGCAGCCCATGTGGCCCTCCGAAAGGCTGGGGGTGGAGACAGCGCGATCACACCCAACCCCGGGCCTGCCCTCCAGGGAGCGAGCCAGCCATGGTCAGCCTCCCCCCTGCAGGAACCACGGGCTGTGTGGCACGGGGCTCGCGCAGTCTTTCTCCAGAAAAAAAAGTGGATTCTTTATTCAAGAAACAACCCTACCGCGCCGGCCGGTGTGGTGCAGTGGTCAGAACGTCAGCCCTCAGACCGGTTATGGGCACATACCTCGGTTGCAGGCTCCATCCCTCCCCGGCCCCCGGTCAGGGTGCGTGTGGGAGGCAACCAATTGATGTATCTCTCACATCGGTGTCTCTCCCTCTCCCCCGTCCTCCCGGAGTCCCAGAAATATCAATGGGAAAATATCCTCGGGTGAGGATCAGCAAAGAGACACACCACCCTGCTGACGAGCTCTGCGTCTGCTCACGGAGAAGCCACGGGTTCGCCTGCCCAGCACCCCTTTGAGCTTGGACTTCCCTCCCTCTGCTTCCTGCGGAACTGCGTTCGCAGCGCAGGCCTGGGGACAGGCATTGCTGTCCCATTTTACAGATGGGACATTCGGGGGAAGGACGCGGCTGGGTTCAAACAGCCAGAAAGGGGCAGAGGCCGGCCTGAAGCCAACAGAATGTTAAGGAACCGAGGACTGTTCTTCCCTCAGCTGTCTCAGCCCTTCTCCAAACTAGTCACTGATTGACTGGCTTTCTTTTTACCCCTTACCTTTCTGTCTTAACCATAGTGTTTCCATCCTTGATTCAGGCCTTCCTGTGGGAAGGAGAGAGAAGCCAGATCCTGCAGCTCACTCACCCTCAGAGGCCAAACCTTCTCCCATGGCCCCCAGCTGGGCCCCCAGCCAGCCCTCTTGCTCTGCATTTCACAGAGGCACATAGTCATTGTCACTCACAAATCCAGATGAATTCAGCAGAGCAGGGAGAAGGGGAGCTGCATCCAATGCCCAGGCTGGTTTTCAATGAAGGACTTTCACATTTTTTATTTGCATCTCTTTTGCATATATTTGCATGGGCTGCTTTGGGAGCTCTTCGTGTTCCCAAAGAATCCAGAGAATAACGGGTTGGTAGGCCTCAGGGGTGGGTCTCAGGATCCACGAGGGAGTCAAAAGGGGCCAGAACACAAGGTTGCATGGGTGGATGGGGACTGCTGGAACCGTGAGAGGTCACGTGGGCTGCTCCTGGAGCTGGAGACTGTAGAAGCTGGGCACCACTGTGCTCCCACCCCCCTGCAGAGCTCTCACCCCAAAAGCATCTCTGTGCACCCCCAAAGGGAAGCCTCTCACACCCACCGAGGGGACGGAGGCAGCACCTTTCCAGTTTGCAAATAGCGGGACCGAGTGGGCTGGGCATTCCCTTGCGGCTGCAGTCCCTGGAGCCTCCTTCCCAGCAGGGCCTGTGTGGGGGCCGACCTCCCGCCGCCCCTCCCCCTGGCCCTGCGGGGTTCGGGGTATGTGTTCTGGCCTCCCCAGGGCCTAGTGCGTTAGGCCTCACCCCGACCCTGGAGCCTCAGGTGGGGCAGTGGCCTGAGCCTGGCTCTTGTGTGGGGAGGTGGGACGGAGCCAGGCTGGTAGAGAATGCGATCTGGCTGAGACCCCGAGGCAATGGAGGGTTTAGGCCAATTCTAGGTGCAAAGGACTAGAGGACAGGAAGTAGGATGCATGGGTCAGACAGTCCCAATCGCCTGTGGCTTCTTCTTCCAGCACCTTCGTTACCCGCAACCCTGCCCGCATCAGGACCCTGCCTGCCTCTGCACCTCTGATAACGGGACACCTTTCTCTGAATAACTCATCCCTGAACATGTGACGAGAGATCCGTTCCCGGTTTCCCAGGAAGCCAGGGGTTGCTTACGTGTCCCCTGCCTTCCCAGGTCCCCCAGGAAGTACTTGCCTTTGTGAGGCCCTGGCCTGGTCCGCGTGGGGTTTGCTGAGGGCAGTGCTGTGTGTCTGCTCTCCAGACCCCTGGCAGGTCTGCCGCCGGGGCCAAGCCCGAGGTTGGAGGCGGAGGCAGGGCAGGTGGCAGGGGGACAAGGCAGGGCCTCTTCCCTTCCAGCATGGATGAGGTGCATGTCCCAGCTGCCAGGAGAATGAGCACTGCCCTCATGAACCCACCTGCCCACCAGTGACGAAGCTGGGGTCACCTGGGTGAAGGGGTCCACTCCGATCACACAGGCCACGAAGATCTGCCTGCGTAGGCCGTATGGGGCCTGTGTGACGTCCGAGACCTCGGCTGCCTGGCCCAGCATGGAGGCAGCAGGCAGAGCTAACTGGCCACTCCAGGGCCTACAGGTTAGGATTTGAGCATCCAGGTGACCCCAGGCTGGGGCTCCAATGACTTGAAGTCCTTCCCCAGCCTCACCCCCCTCTCCCCCTAACCCCCCCCCAGCCCCACCCCCCCACCCCCCAACCCTTCCCCACGCCCCCACCCCCCGCCAGCAAACAGCTCCCCTGGCAGGGCAAGTGTCCTCCCTTCCACCAACCTAACCAGCTCCAAGTTCAGCTGCAGAAACGGCCAAACGACTCGGGAACCCAAACAGGAAGCCAGGGAGAGGGGGGCCAACGGTCGGCAGGGATCTGAGGCTCCTCCAGGAAGCGTGGGGAGGCGGGAGGGGCTGGGAGCCCACCACAGGCCCTGAGCACACACACCCCCCCCCCCCCTGCCTCCCTGCTGGCAGGGACCCCCAGGGCCCTGGGGAAGCATGTCCTCTTATGGAAGACGCCGTAGACAGGGTCTTCGGAGCTCTTGCGCCTGAGTCACTTTTTTTGTTTTGTCCTAGACTTTATGTTCTTGAGCAGTTTTAGGTCCACAGCCCCATTGAGCGGAAAGTACACACATTTCCCACGATGCCCGCTGCACACTGCCTCCCCAGTTACCAACATCCAGCATCAGAGTGGCCCCTGTGTTATAACCGACGAACCTATATTGATATCGCGATCACCCAGAATCCTCGTTCACCTGAGGGTTCACTCAGTGGGTTTGGATAAATGTATAATGACATGTATCTACTACTGTAGTGTCATACAGAGTAATTTTAACCTATGCTCAGTGTATTCAACCATCTCTCCTCCTTGTTTTTTTTAAAAAAATTTTTTATTGATTTCAGAGAGGAAGAGAGAGAGAGAGAGAGAAATATCAATGATGAGAGAATCAACCATTGGCTGCCTCCTGCAGGCCCCACACTGGTGATTGAGCCCACAACCCGGGCATGTGCCCTGACTGGGAATTAAACCAGTGACCTCCTGGTTCATAGGGTGATGCTCAACCACTGAGCCATGCTGAGTGGGCCATCTCTCCTCCTTAACCCCTGGGACTCACGGTCTTCTTCCTGCTCCCATAGTTTTGCAGAATTTCATGTAGCTGGAATCAGACAGTCTGCAGGTTCTTCGGATTGGCTTCTTTCACATAGCATTACACGTTCATGTTTCCTTTATGTCTTCACTTGACAGTTCATTTCCTTATAACGCTACGTATTATCTGGCTATACCAATTTATTATCTACCCATTCACCTACTGAAGGACATTTTGGTTGCTTCCAAGTTGTGGCAATTTTGAATAAAGCCGCTGTAACTATCTGCATGCAGGTTTTTGTGTGGACATAAGTTTTCAGCTAATGTGGGTAAACTCCAGCAGCATGACTGCTAGATCATAGTATGTTTCGTTTTGTAAAATCCTGTCAAACTGCCTTCCAAAGTGGCTGAACCGCCTGCGTCCTCAGGCATGAATGATTATAACTGTTTATCTACATCCTCTCAAGCATTTGGTGGAGTCAATATTTTGGATCTTCACCATTCTAAAAGGTATGCATTCATATCTTATTGTTGTTTATTGTTAATCCTTATCCGAGGATATTTTTTCATTGATTTTTTTAGAGAGAGTGGGAGGAAGAAAGGAGGGGGGGGAGAGAGAGAGAGAGAGAGAGAGAGAGAGAGAGAGAGAGAGAGAGGTGAGAGAGAACATCGATTGGTTGCCTCCTGCGCATACCCTGACGAGAGCCAGAGATACATAACTGAGGCACATGCTCTTGACCAGAATTGAACCCTCGACCCTTCAGTCTGTGAGCTGATGCTCCAACCACGGAGCCAAACCAGCCAGGGTAGTATCTTGTTGTTTTAATTCACAATTCCATAATGACATATGATGCTGATCTGGGTCACTTTTAAGGCAGGTTTTTCTTTAAATAATTCTGAGATCATATTCGCTTCACTTCTTATCAGCCCACCCTGAAAGCTGAGCACCAGGATAGGGAAATGCCTGAATCTTCTGTTCTATCACTGGCTCACCATTGGCTTTGGCAAGTCACATACCAACCTGGGCCTCGGTTTCTCAGCTTGTGAAATGGAATTCATAGTACTTACTCATCTGCAGTGTGTGTGTGTGTGTGTGTGTGTGTGTGTGTGATCTCCATCATTACGATGATGTGTGTGATCTCCATCATTAGGCCAGAGCTTGGCAAGGTGGTCGATGGTGAGTGAAGGCAGGACCACAGGCCGCCTCACCTGGTGCTGGGCCAGGGCATCACCTCCCTGACCCTGCTCCAGGCAGAGCCCCAGGCCCTCCAGGACTGGCCGGCAGGTGTGATGTCTGTCCACACATCTGCTGCAGGGGCCTAGGAGGTGAGAGGACAGGAGGGCAGGACCTAGCCTCAAAGCATGTTCCACCAGCGTCTCTGGGAAGACGGGCCAGAGGCTTAGGAAGCGGCACGAACTGCAGGCCAACACTCATAGGCCCTGCTTCTTGTCCACAACGGAAAGGAGCCTGCACTCTGGGAGGTTTCCTTCAAAGAGGAGACAGGGCTCTGAAACTCGAGGGCTGGCCTGGGCCCCTCAAAGGCCAGTTGGGGGTACGGGGAAAGGATCAGCAAGTCAAGCGTGTCCCCTCCCTTCCCCGCCCCCCTCTCCCCTTGCCCTGTTCCCTCTGAGGCGTCCATGGGTCCTTTAGCTTCTCCCCCAGTCAGGCCCTGCCCTCAACAGCAAGATCCAACAAAAACCCATACCCGCTCTCCCACCAACTGTCATCGCATCCTTCTTTTTCTGACACTGCAGAGAGAGCAGAATAAATACCGCCTAATCTCAAGTGCTCAGATAACATCTGCTGCCATTAAAAAACCAATAAAAGTAAAACTTCTCCCCTACTCCCCTTCGCCCTTTTGCAGCCTCGGTAAGCAGTTCACGGTTTCTGTGTAGCCTGCCAGAAGAAAATGCCATGCCCTCCTTGGCACATATCTATACATGTGTGTCTGTTAAAGAGCATGCATAGGAAGAGAGGTTGTGCCGAAACTGGTTTGGCTCAGTGGATAGAGTGTCTGCCTGGGGACTGAAGGGTCCCAGTTTTGATTCCAGTCAAGGGCATGTACCTTGGTTGTGGGCACGTCCCCAGTGGGGGGGGGGGGTGCAGGAGGCGACTGATCGATGTTCTTTCATTGATGTTTCTGGCTCTCTCTCTTCCTTCCTCTTCTGTAAAAAATCTATAAAATATAGTTTAAAAAAAAAAAAAAAGAAGAGAGGTTGTGAGGTTGTGCTGTACACATAGACCTTTCCTTGCTCTTCAACTTGACCCCACCACCTGGATGCCCGCTGATCAACACAGGCAGACCCAGTCCGGTCTTGGGCCACGTGGACGTGGCCATTTCACAGAGGTGCTGTGCTGGGGCTGGCCCCCTGCAAACAGGCCTCTCCCTGGTCCCCTCTCATTAGAGCACTCGGCCCGCCTCAGAGCCCAGAATTCAGAGTTTGCAATGAACCCAATGCAGGCAGAGAGCGTCGGAAGGCAGGGGGCCTGCTGGCCTTGGACAAGGCATGCACTTTCTCTGACTCTCAGTTTCTGCCTCTGTAATGCAGGTAGCCCTCTCCAGGTGGAGGTAGAGATTTCAAAAAGGCGATGTGGTCTAATACACGGGCTTCCCATACCTTTCTGAAACCTGGGGGCCACATGATGAAACAAAGCTTCCACTTGGAAACAGGACACGATATTGTAGATGAAGACATGGAGGCACAGAGAGATGGAGGAACTCCCCCAAGGTCACACAGCTGGTAAGTGGGGAAACTGGGACAGACCCAGTCTGGTTGGTTCCAGACCGACCTGTGTTCTGGAATACCTGGAGGACAGCGATAGCCGGGGAAAGGCATGGCCGAGCTGGGGTGTCCAGGCTGGAGGAAGCTGGGTGGAGAAAGAGCAGGAGGAGGACAGGGCCAAGGGAGGCAAAGGGACCTTCCAGACTGCACAGGGGGTGCTAGCTCACCCCTACCCCACCCCACCTGGGGCAGGGCAAGCTGAGCAGGCCTCAAGCTCCTCCGCATCCCCCCCCCCTCCCCTGCAGGCTCCCTGGGGACTCCGGCTCAGAGGGGTGACCCCAGGACGGTGTGCAGGGATGCTGCCAGAGTGGGGGACAGAGGGAGGCCCCGACATTATGTAGTGTTGTTGTGTGTCAGATGTGGTGGATTTTATGCCATTTCGTTCTTGTACTGTAGACAATTTTACTGCTGAGGGAAGCCAGCCATTCTAGTGCATGGACCATCCGCTCGCTGCAGAGGGGTGATGGCGCGGGCCCAGAGCCTCGAGGGAACAGAGGGAAGACCAGGATGGGGTCCTGGGCCCACGGGGCCTCACAGGCCAGGGTGAGCCGCAGGATGCTTCCTCTGGGGGTGGGGATGATAGCAGAGCCAGCTGTAGGCCACCTCGCCCTCTCCCCTGGGCTCCCCCTTCTCCTGCCCCATCTCTGACTTCAGCCAGGGCCACGGCTCTCTCCTGAGTCATCTTTGCTTTCTAGCTTTCTGGGTTTTACTCACCTGTCTTCCTGGTTTGGGTTTCCACCTCGTTAAGAGAATTTTCCCCACTCCCTCCAGCACACTTCCAGGGACACATGCACACAGGCTGCTTGGTGACAACATTTGCAAAGGATTCTAAGGGGAGGACCCCAAAGTCAAGGAAAGCCTGAACCTCCCAGCTCACCAGACGTTCCCAGGCCAGCCTCAGCTGCAGGCCCTGGGGCTCTCCCCTCCTGGAGCTGACCAGCCGCCCCTGCTTTGGCAGTGCGCCGCCTCCGCTGCCACAGGCCTGGGGTGATGACACTTCATGCAAAAGGCCCTGCTGCTTCCTCTGCCCCTGGGCAAACAGAAGGCATCCAGAGCCTGCTTCTCCCAGACCTTGGATTATCCCTACAGAGCCCCAGGCAGCCCCTACCCGGCCCCCTCCTGCGCTGAAACCAACCTGAGCTGAGAGAAGGGAGAGCAACCGGGTTGGGCACTGCCCGCCCTGTGCTGAAGGCAGAGAGGGTGTGCAGGGCTACGTGGTTCTGGAAACCTCTCTGCAAGAGGGGGCAAGAAGCAGCCAGAGGAAGGCCTTGGGGGGCACTGCTGGCAGGGACACACAGGTGGCATAAAGCACCTGGTGTGAATGTGCAATCAGCAGAAGGGTGGAAATGATGCAATCGCTCCTTCAGGCATTTATTGAGCACTTACTATATGCCAGGCTCTGATCTAGGCACTGGGAACACAGTGAGAGACCAACAATAAAATAAAATAAAATAAAATAAATAAAATAAAATAAAATAAAATAAAATATAAAATAAAAAATAAAATAAAATAAAATAATAAAATAAAATAAAATAAAATAAAATAATAAAATATAAAATAAAATAAAATAATAAAATATAAAATAAAAATAAAAATAAATAAATAAATAAATAAAATAAAATAGAGTAGAGCCACTAGGAGCTGGCCGGGAAGACGTGTGCTGGCCTGGTGAGGTGAGGTGTGGGGGGCCGGGTGGGGTGCACCTTTGCACCCTGAGGCCACCCAAGGATGGGTGCAGGTGAGCAGCCAGTCCACAGGGTCCCTGGCAGGGTCCCAGGCAGAGGCTCTGGGACAAAGGGGGCCCCTCGAAGGCACTGAGGAGAGGACCACTCTGGGGACAAAGGCAGCCTGCCTCGTGCGGGGGTGCGGGGGGTGCACAGCCAGTGGCAGACCCGGACCCAGGGAGACCTTGCTGGCTCCCCTCTTGGTCCCCGTCTCCTCAGCCTCCATGATCACTCCCTCCCGGGCCGGCCCCCAGGGCTTCAGGTGGTGGGAAGGGAGAACAGGAAGAGCTGCCCTGCCCAGGGTCTGCTATGGCGGGCCAGGGAAAGGCCCAGGACGTGTTTACATTTTCCCTCCTTTCCTGCTGGTGGCTCCGCAGGCTGGCGGTTACACCACTGTGGTTTGCTGGCCCAGGGAGTGCCTCCATTACATAACGCCTGACACAACCGCCCCTGAGACACACACACACACACACACACACACAGGGCACATGCTCACTCACACTCTTGTGTGCGTACACACACACACACACACACACACACACACACACACACACGCACCTACACAGCCTCACCCCCCTCCACTAGAACACTATTGTCTCGGGAGGCTTTCTGCTGCCCCCACCAACAGTCACCATCAGTGGCACAACCTTCCCACTTCCTTGTCCTCAGGTGCCCTCAGGGGCAGCCTCATCGTTGGCACCAGCCCCAAAGTGGGGGAGATGGGGCTTAGCCACCGGAGGAGGACGGGAGAACAGGACAGGAGACAGAAAGACAGACCCCAAGGGGCAGCCCCTGGTCTGTGGACTCCGGAAACTCAGAACAGCCCTACAGGGAGTGAACTGGGGTAAAAATGGTCTCTGAGGCACCCAGAGAGGTGGAGGGGGTGGGCACTTAGCACCACATTGTTGGAGGGTTACTAGGATGGCAGGTTTTGAGTTTTTATTTTTTTTTTGTGGTTGTAAACTTTATTTTTAAAGTATTTTTATTGATTTCAGAGAGGGAGAGGTAGGAACATCAGTGATGAAAAATCATTGATCGGCTGCCTCCTGCACACCCCATCAGGGACTGAGCCCACAACCAGGGTAAGTGCCCTGACCGAGAATCAAACCTTGACCTCCTGGTCAACTCTCAACCACTGGCTGGGCTTCAAGGTTTTTTCGTTGTTGTTTTTTTGTTAATCCTCACCTGAGAATATTTTCCCATTGATTTATAGAGAGTGGAAGGGAGGAGAAGAGACAGAGAGCGAGAGAAAGACCAGTGTGAGACAGACACACCGATTGGTTGCCTCCTACACCAGAGGCAACAGAGGGCCTGCAACAGAGGTGTGTGCCCTTGACCGGAATCGAACTTGAAACCCTTCCGTCCTCGGGCCGATGCTCTCTCCACTGAGCCAAACCGGCCAGGGCAGTTTCAAGGGTTTACACACACATTATCTCCACAGAAGCATGGGAGTCACCCCACGACTCAGCACCCTGCCCCTCGGGAGTGATTCCTGGTGGGAACACTCCCCCCCCCTCTGTGGATGAGGATGCCCATGGCAGCTGAGTAAGGCAGCGCTCCGGCCATCCCTGGGCCTCACCCATGGAAACGATGCCACGGCCTCGGCGAGGGAGGGCAGGAGGACAGCGCCCCATGCAGCCAGCCGAACCGTAAATGAATGTGTGGGTAAATATTTAGAGACAGAGCCGCGCCGTCACATTGCTGGAACTCCTCACACAGAGCGGTTACCAGGTGATCAGCTCTGCGGGGTGTGGCTGAGGAGGAAGGCTGCGAGGGACTGTCCCACTGGTCCACATTGGAATTCAATGTCTACGGCTGGGGTATTCCGAAACAGCCTGCATACATACGTTTGGAACAGAAGGAAAAACTCAACAAAAGGCTAGGCCTACTAAGAACTGTGCGTTTTGCCGAAACTGGTTTGGCTCAGTGGATAGAGCGTTGGCCTGCAGACTGAAGGGTCCCAGGTTCGATTCCGGTCAAGGGCACATACTTTGTTGCGGGCACATCCTCAGGAGGGGGTGTGTAGGAGGCAGCTGATGGATGTTTCCCTCTCATCTATGTTTCTAATTTTCTATCCCTTTCCCTTCCTCTCTGTAAAAAAAAAAAAAAAAAAAAATCAATAAATTATATTTTTTTTTTAAAAAAAGAACTGTGCATTTTCCCCCTGGTGAACAGCTGGCGACTCTGCCCTGGCATGGGGTGTGGGCGTGGGTGGCATCGTGGCCCCACCGTTCATGAGCTGGGAGACCTTGGGCAAACGTCTTTGTTTCTCTGAGCATCACCTGACAGATGGGAGAGGGCAGCACCCCTCTCACAGGAGCTGGTGGTTTGTTTTTTTAGTTACTGAGGCCCTTTTAGGAGCCAGGTTGGGGTGTGTAAAGAGGATCATGATGGTTCTCACACTGAAGGACCTTCCAGGCTAGGGAGGAAGACAGGGGTGCAGGGGGAATGTGTTCTGTGCTCCTACAAAGGCCTGGCCTGCGCAGGGGCCCTGGGGGCTGCGGCTGGGTGGATGGACGGGTGAGGTGGAGACGGAGGCGGCAGGGGGACCCCAGGGGAGCATGGAGGCAGAGCCTCAAAGAGCATGTTTGGAAGCTCGGAGTTGAACGAGGAGTGAGGGAACCCTTCCGGGTCTTTGGGCGGCAGGGGCACTCACCTGCGGGTTTGGGCAGCTGGCTGTGGGAATGGGGGCTGGGAGGAGGAGCACCTGGGGCTCCTGCTCAGCTGCTGTCCGGGGGAGAGGGGAGCCGGAGTTGCTGAGGAGGTCAAGACCGGTGGGGGGTGAGGGGTAGTGGTGGGGGAACAATGAGCAGGATGAGGGAGAGAAATGCCAGATGGGGCTGTCGTTTTAGAGAGGGGGGTCTGAGTGGCTCCCGAAAAGGTGACACGTAGCAGGAAATTGAAAACAGGCCATGAGATTTAGCCTGTTTAGACGGAGGGAACAGCAGGTGTAAAGGCCCTGACACAGAAAAGAGCCTGCATGGTTGGAGCAGGAAGAGGGGAGGAGTCAGGTCAGAAAGGAAAGGGGCTTTAGGGCAGGTCAGCTGGGTTGGCTGGGTCCTAAAGATAATGTAGGACTCGCTAAGATTTTATCTAAAAAAAAAATATTGTTTTATTATATATTTTGTTTTAAAAATATTTTTAAAAATATTATTATTTTTTGTGTGTGATTTCAGAGAGGGAGAGAGAGAGAGAAACATCAATGATGAGAGTCATTCATCGGCTGCCTCCTGCCGATGAGGATCGAGCCCACAACCCAGGCATGTGCCCTGACCAAGAATCAAATCATGACCTCCTGGTTCAAAAGTTGGCCTTGCTAAGATTTTAGATTTTGAGCAAAGAATGGCTTGAAGTGATTGTGTTTTTAAGGCACAGATGTAGAAATCTGAGTTTGCAGACAGTGTGGGAGGAAGGCAGGGAGCAGAGGAGTCAGAGAGGCAGCCTGGGGCGGTCTGAAGGAGCAACCGTTTAGATTCCTTTGAATTCTACTTCAGCCTTTTTCTCCCCAGCCGCCTGGCCCCGGGCATGCAACTTCTCTGGGCGCAGTTTCCTTATCTTTGAAACCTGGGCAGTAGCAGTCCCTCAGTCTTGCTGCAGTAGATGTAAAGGCTGTTATTAACATACATAAACCTGTAGTGCATAATAGGGGCTCCATAAAGAGTCACTTTGAGGATCTTCAAGGCATTCCAATCCCGAGCTGAGGGCAGAGAGGAAGAGAAGGATGATGAAACATAATGGTAATAATAGCCAGCTAGTTCTTGTTGAATACCTACCACCTCTAGGCACAACCTTTGACAAATAGTATCTCACTTAATCTTTACGACAAAAACAAGGCCAACAATAGATTAACCCATCTTATTTTTCTAATGAAGAAACAGGAGGCTCAAAGGTCACCCAGGGGGTAATTGGCAGCAAATGGGACCCATGCCCCACCCTCTGGCTCCAGCGCCCCCAGTTTTTCCTGAAGGGGGGAACCTACTGAGCTCTGAGCTGATAGGTCCCCATGAGCCCCCCCTCTCAGGGGTGTTAGCATGGTTAGGGGGTGCTCTGAGGATAATTTTTTAATTTAAAACATTTTAATTGAAAACGTTCAACTGAAATACAGCACATTTCAAAGGAAATCATCAGACCCAAAATAGGATGCTCTAATACAGGAATTGCTGGTGGGCAGAGGCCAGGCTAGTGGTCTCTTGAGTGTTGAGCCCCATCCTGTGCCACTTTGCTCTGTTCTTCAGCCCCAGGTGCTGTATCCATTTTTCCTTTCCTCTCTGGAACCATGCTGCCTTTAACCACAGGGCCCTTGCACTAGCTGCTCCTTTAAAAAAAAAAAAAAAAGTATAGTTGACAGTAGATAGAGTGGACTGAAGGGTCCCGGGTTCAATTCCGGTCAAGGGCATATGCCTTGGTTGGGGGCGCATCCCCAGTGGGGGGTGTGCAGGAGGCAGCTGATTGATGTTTCTCTCTCATCGATGTTTCTAACTCTCGATCCTTCTCCCTTCCTCTCTGTAAAAAAATCATTAAAAAAAAGAAAAAAAAAAAGAAAAAGAACTGTCTGTGGGATAACTGCAAGGTCAGGTCAGCAGTCCCAGCATCCCACCCCTGTGATATGTGCACTGAATCCCAGGGCAGGGAGGGGGACCTGCCAGCCACTCTGAATCGCATCACCTCTGGCCCTCAGCAATACATGCCTCCTGCCTGCATTCCCATCTCCACAGGGAGTCTGGGCACCCAGTGGGTGCTCAATAAAGTCCTGGCGCCAGGGTCCGACGGGACCTGAACCTTCCACACTAGCCAGGGTGCAGGCAAGGAAACAGCAGGTTGGCGAGTGGGGCAGGGCTCAGGGACTGCCCTGCCAGCAGCCACTCACCCATCACCTCGGGAGGGTGGGACTGGGGAAGACCAGGCCTTGGGCATGCATTTCAAAGGCTTCGCTCCTCCCAGTAAAACCAGCATGGCCCCCGTGGAGGAGTCACAGGCAGCCCGGCCTCCTGCAGAGGGGGGGGGGGGGTCACTGGGAATTCTGTGTTTCATCAAATATGGCGCTGGCCAGGGAGCTTTATTTGAAAATCATTTTAATTAGCCGGAAACGAGGAGTTTAATAAATGGAAAACAGAGACCGTTCCAAGGCCACAGCTGGGAAACACTTGCTTTTTAAAAAAATTCCGCCTGGCTTCCCAGGCCAGCTCAGCACCCTGACACAGGGGCCCGATTGCCAGAGGAATCCACAAGGAAAACAAAGCTTATTTTTAGAGAAATATTTTAAACCCGTTTCCAGCGAGTTGAGGAGTGTTCTTGTCTGCCCCGAGTGAGTATCTGCCCTTGTATTTCAGAGCCACTCGCACCCCGGGACGCACACGCCTATCTGACAGCTATTTCTGCACCGATGAAAATAATCGGGCTCCTTCCTCCTCCACCCTGAGGACTGTTTCTAAATACGTCCCTCTGGTCAGACCCAGGAGGCCTGTGCCCTGCAGGTGTGCCCCCCAATAAAGTGCGTTGGGAGTCCCTGCAGGCCCAGAGGCCCGTCTGCCACCCTCCCTCCCGTCAGCCCTGCTCTGCCCTCAGCCCTGCAGGAAGCGGACGACAGCCTGGCCGTCATTTCCGGGTTTTGAAAGCTGTGTGTAACTCGAAAAGAGGCCTGCTAAACGGGGCTGCTTTTCCTCTGTAGGGGTTGTTAACACCCTGACCCCCGCATGGACACGCTCCCAAACACACAGACACATCCGGACCCAAACACACAGCGACTCCGACAGGGCCTCCCTTACATCCCGCAGACCCACACACCTACCCACACAGCATTAGCTGCACAGATACAGCCGCAGCGTCAGGCACACCCAAACCCACACCCACACCCAGATCCACACACACACCTACTCACATTCGGAGCAACAGACACACCCAAGCTCACACCCATACTCACACACACACACACACACAGATTTCCACAGCCACCCATAGACTCACACACCCTCTAGACATACATACTCCACAGAGACCCACACTCCCACAGGCAACCCCACACCACAGTACTCCCCCCACGGAAACACCACACCCACAGAGCCCTGAGCACCTGCACAGGGTGATACTTACGAACACACACACACACACACACACGCACGCACACACGCACACACGTCGCCCTCCCTATGGACGTCCCCGACAGGCCTCCCCCACGCGTGCAGATACCCTTAGACACATCCACACTCATATGTGTTCCAGCTCTAGCACAACCTGTCGGGAGAGGCTGGGAGCACACACCGAGGCAGGCCTGGGCCCGGAGGTGCTGTGGCTGCCTGCAGCCCAGACCCCCCACCCGCCTCCTTCCTGCAGGGCTCCTCCCGGGCAGGCCTGTCCAGCTGCCAGGCCTCGCTCCACCCTGGCCCGCCCTCTTTTGCTCCCTCCCGCCCTCCCTGGCCTTGCCAGCAGCAAGGAACTGGACCAGCCCCGGACGGCCACAGGTCTGCACATCTGGAGTGCGAACAAGAAAGAAAACAAACCCAATTAAGTAAGATAATAATGACGGGATGTGGCTACAGGCCCCTGATGGAAGGTAAGCCCCGGCCTGGGCTTCCCCTCTAGGGAGCCGAGCCAGCTCCCACTAACTAACGCAGCAAGGCCAAGGAAGGCAGAGAGAGACCCAACTTCCACTTTCAAGGCAGTCACATCTGTCCCCACGCTTGTCACCACAAGCCAAACCGAAGAGGGAGTGCCTGGGGACAGTTCCCTTCCACGTTCAAGTGCACTCTAGCGGGCTTCCGCCCTGCACACGCCCAGCCCAGGGATTTCAGAACGGAGCATTCTAGTGCAGGGCCAGACTTGCAGCCAAGAGCTCTGCCTGTTGGCCCTGGCTGCCTTGGGCCCTCCCAGGCCTTGGCCCTTTCATCTGGGTTCCTGAGCGGCTGCAGCGCTCACAATCCTCCATCTATCCCCAAGGGTGGGTGCAGAGCTTTCGCCTTCTCAATAGTTTTTTTGTGTCCTGTCTCCCCCCCACCCCCACCCCCCGCCCCCTCCTTTTATGCACTCAACAGTAGATTCAGGCAGAGCGAGGGGCAGGAAATATGACCACGCACGCATCCCTTCTCTGAGAAGGTGGTACACACTAATGGGGTTGTTAAAAAACAAAACAAAACACACCTTCCTTTTCAAACAGCTGGTGGAAACGCCACCCTATTAGGGCATTCTAAAACACACATTACGGGCTCGTTTTCACAAGCGACTACAAAAGAATTTTATCTTGAGTTAACACGGTTTTCCACCCAGTCAGCTTGAGTTCCGCTCCCCAGCCTGCGAAAGAAATCCTGGCTTGTCTTTACTTGCAGTTTGTTATTTCTTGCTCCTTTAAGTTTAAGCGAAAACTTTCCTAAGGGTGATCAAGCCACAGCGGAGAGTTTTGTTTGCTGTGAATTCCAGCCGCGGCAGAGACAATGACCTACATACCCTCCATTGATCTGTGGCAAGAGGAAATTTCTGAATGATTCTCCTCCCCCCCTTCCCCACCCCCCTCACACCCCCAAGCTTTCCACACTCCACTGGGTCTGAAATACAAAACACATCAGATCTTAGCAGTTGGGCTTGCAAACAAGCCAATTTTGAAAAATAAATGTGGCTTACCCCAAAAAGAAGCCGAACATTCCAGCTGATCAAAAGGACTTGTTTGAGGAAAATAAAGTTTTGGAATGAAGTGGAGGCAAGCAAGGCCTTGAAAACGCAGTCTGGCCTCCTCAGCACCCCATTCTAGACCTTTCCACATTCTTGATGGTGAAGAGGCCAGAGAGCCTGCAGGGTCCTTGCTGGAGAACCCTCCTCGGCCTGGGGTTTCCCCTCCCTCACAGTGGGGGCCCGCAGCCAAGGGCCGGGCATCTGGGAGGACTTTGAAACTGTTCCTCACCCCCCTTTGGCAGCGTGCGCCCAGCACCAAAACGCTCCAGCTAACACCAGTGCAATCATCGTTAACGTGAAACAGCTGCCTGAAGCCCAGTGGGGCCGGCAGGCTGCCCACCCCGGGCCGGCTCAGCTGTGAGACAGGGATCTGGCTGGCCCTGCTGGGAGAGGGGCTTCGAGTACTGGCTGATACAGCCCAGCTGTCGTAGATAAGAAAACGAACTTGCTAAACGTCTTACCTACTTTGGAAAAAGTTGTCTGAACGGTGCGGGGGGTGGAGAAAGGTGAAGGAAAAAACAAAACACATGATTTATGAATCCGTTTTTTTAAGTTTTTAAAGTGATTGTAGGAAAAAAAATAGTTGAGAGTCAGCAAACTGGTAGGTTTTTTTCCCCCCCTTTACCCGGAGACCTGGGCTGAATTTGCTCTCTGGTCACTGGGCCATCTCAGACACTCTCCGTTTGCATAAGGAACACGTGTGCCCTCACTGCCAGAGGAAGCTGTCCGCATAAACAAACATTACCCAGATATATGTGTAACCTCTTTCATCTTCCCTCCTCTCTGGACAAGGGCACAATCAGGCTTTCCAAAGTCCAGGAAAACCCCCGACCTAACCCCCCCAACACTTCCAGTTTAGCACTTACAGGGCCTGCAGCCCACAGCCTGGCAAGACTGTCCTCTCCCCACAGTTCAGTTCCCTGGGCGTCCCAGCAGAAAAAAAAAAAAAAAAATCCTCAGCTGCCATTGCAGACACGTGATCCATTTGATGACTCACAGGCCACGCCCCTCCAGGCCTTCCAGCCAGGCCTCTCCACCAGCAACACTGGGATGCACCTTATTACCAAGGGGAACAGCTAACCATCCAAATAATTACTTTTTCAGCTGAAGAATTTACTATATAAAATATGGAGGGGCAGACTCTGCTAGCTCTCTAAATCCTAGCCCCCAACCCCTCTGAGACCTGGGCCAGGCCTGACAAAACGATGGGAAGCTATAGTCCCATTAAAAAGCTACCTTACACGTGAATACCTTTTTTTCCCAAAAATTTTATTGGGGGGAAAACTACAAAACATTTACAGTACAATGTTTACAGTCACAATCTGTAGTGAGCTGATTCCCCAAAGTATATTACAACTCAAGTTGACTTTTGTTACATTCAAATACCTACTTCTGTGTCAAAGTAGTCCCGAGTATACAACATAACATAGTGCTCCAACTGTACCTACGTACATACAAACTACAGCTACTGCTCATTCACCCGCTGTCTAGGAAAAAAAAGCATTCTTGGCCTTTCTACAATGGGAAGAAAAATAGTACAAGTTTTGGAATTTTCTGTAATCAAGGCATATTCATGTAATAACATACTATTATTTTAGCACTAAGAGGTGGCCTCTTCACTTTATCTATATAAAAAAAGTGGTAAAAAAAATCTTTTCCTGTTGTGCAGTTGAACCCATCCTACATTCAAATTCTCTCAAGCACTAAATAGACAAAAAAATACTTATTTGGTTGAGGAAGATTTAAGGCTAGTTCTGGCCCTTCCAAAGGCACTGTGAGACTACCCCCCATTATTGCTACATGTCTGTATACGCAGAATTATGTCACAGTAGAACTGGTGGAATAAGCAAACAAACATCTTTAGCTAGGCTATAAAGTTGGAATGAGAAAAGCATGCCACATTTCAACCTGACTGCTAAGTATGTGGTCACTTTTTTTATCGTTGGATGGGCTACAACCATTATACATTCTAAGAAAACTCTCAAACTACTTCCACAGCATGTAGATTTCTATAAAGAAATCATTCAATCTTTCAGAGATTTACGTAAACAAGTAAAGAAATTAATGAAATAAATATTACATACAATCTCTTAAATTAAGATTTTTTTTTACTCATTTACAATAAAATAACCATGTGAAGTTACAAAAGTCATATATTACTGTGAAAACAACATACACTCCACATTTTGCCGATTAATAATGGCAATCATAATTTAACATAATAAAAGAATATATATCTATTGCTTTCCATCATACCTGATAAATACAGTATGAACAAAATTTTCAATGTATACTTTTCACAAGATAATAAATAAGTTAAATAGGTTTTTTTCATATTGAGTTGTGGTGCAGTGGTGCGAATCAACTCAAAAAAACAGCTAAAAATTCAGCAGTTATTCCCCAACAACTACAACACTAACTAAGCTCTGCCCAAGGCTTCCAGAGAGAGCAGACAAAATGGTTCTAACTTAAACATCCACTAAGTTAAGTGGTAGCAATGAAACCAGTAACCCAGTATGAAACTTTGGAATGCAAGGTTTTTTGTTTTTTTTTTTCCAGGCACACATAACTCGGTTAAAATACAAACACATGAACCTATGGAGCCTACTATCAAGGCATGTTCTTGGCGAAGTATTACATTTTAGAAGCTTACAGGGTTTAACAAGGTGGTGGCTTGGCTGGTTTGTTTACACTGGTCTGAGACACACACAATAAGGAACTTCTTTCAAGACAGGAGTTCCCACATCTGGACTGTAACTAATGCTTTTCAAGTGAGGATATGGAATGGTGTGGTTGGTAGCTGCTGGTGCTGGGTTGATTTTTCCCCCCCCCTGAAGTCCCAAACTCATCTGAGACCTGAAAACGTTGAAGTGTTTGGTTTTTGTTTGTTTGTTTGTTCTTATTCGCATCACAACTGCCCAGGTTGTGAATATTTTGTTCATCCATACAAAAAAAGTTCGTTGGCTGTTTTTGTTTTTTTTCCTTTTCTCAACAAGAATGAAACTTGGTAATAATAAAAATAATAATAGAAAAACAAAACGAGGAAACCGAAAAGGGGAGGGAGGGGTGTGGAGGCCCCTCTCCTGGCACACAAGTTCGAGTCCAAGTGCTCGGTCCAGCCTTGCAGTCTGCACGTGGCCTTGTTCACTCCCCCACTTCTCGTGTCCCACCTGCCCCCCTAAAATAAAAGCTCGGTCGAGATGGCAGGGGGGGTGCACCCTCCTCTCCAACAACACCCCCAGAACCGGCAATCTCCCCCTTCCTTCCTCCTTCCTCACTGGCGCCCCCTTGCCTCAGTCGTCGGAGATGGAGAGGCGGCTGAAGATGGGCAGGCGGCGGCCGGGGTCCAGGCTGGGGGACTCGGAGCCGCTGAGGCTGCCGGAGCTCAGGGAGCCGCTCAGGTAGCTGTCGCGGTCCGACAGCGAGTCCGGGGGGCTCGGGGGCGCGTCGAACACGGGCGACTCGGACAGGCGGCGCGGCAGCTGGTAGCTGAAGGGCGGCGAGGGCGGCGCGGCGGCGGGCAGGGGCGCGCTGGGCGGCTGCGCGGGGGGCACCAGGCCCGGCTGCTGCTGCTGCTGCTGCTGGGAGCGGTAGTAGGCGGCGGCCACGGCGGCGAAGTTGTGGGTCTGGATGGCGAGCGGCGTGATGAGGCTGGTGAGCTCCGGGCCGAAGGCGAAGGCGTTGTTGGCGCAGGAGGCGGCCGAGCAGGCGGCGCACGGGGCGCCGGGGGCCAGCAGGTCTTCGGCGCCGCCCGTACCGTACAGGAGCGCGGCGGCCGCCGCCGCTGCAGCCGCCGCCGTGGCAGAGGAGGCACAGCACGTCGGGGCGCCCGAGGGCGTGGAGGCCGCGGAGGTGGAGGAGGAGCAGGAGGACGCGGACGAAGAGCAAGAGGAGGAGGAGGCCGAGGAGCAGGAGGGCAGCGGCGGCGGCGGCGTGCGGGACGTGGGGCTGTCGAGCAGCAGCAGCTGCGACGACTCGAGGCCCCCGCCACCGCCGCCGCCGGGAGGCTGGTGGTGGTGGCCCGACGGGAAGCCCGAGAAGCTGAGGCTGTGATGCAGCTTGGGCCGCGGCTCCCGGGGGAAGCCCAGGGCCAGCGCGTCGCCGCCAACGCGGGCACCGAAGGCGCGCAGGTCCCCCCCGGAGGAGGCGCCCCCGCCGCCGCCGCCGCCCGAGGGCGCGGGCCGCCGCTCGTCCGCGTTGTGGATGAAGTGGCAGCGCGGCCCGTAGGGGCAGAAGCCGATGGTGTGGAAGGTGCGGCACAGCTCCGTCTTGTACTTGGGGTGGCGGGTCAGGCTGCGCAGCTCGTGGAAGCCGTGGGCGAACTGGCACTTCTCGCCGTACTTGCACGTGCCGCTCTCCTCGAAGGGCCGGCACAGCTCCGTCTTGTAGCGCGTGGAGTTGATCTGGGAGCCGCTGCCGCCGCCGCCGCCGCCCTTCTGCTGCTGCTGCTGCTGCTGCAGGTGCAGGAGGTGCTGGCTGCGCTCGCCGTTCTCGCTGAAGGAGCGGTCCCGGAATTTGTTCTCCTTGTTGAGCAGCGCGGTGCCGCCGCCGCCGCCGCCGCCCCCCGACGGCTCCTTGAGGCTGCTGCTGCTGTAGGGGGCAGCCGGGCTCCCCGCCACCCCGCCGCCGCCGCCGCCGCTGGGCGCGCCCGGGAACTTGGGCGAGCAGCTGCCCGGGCTGGGCGCCGCGGGGTGGGCGAGCGCGTGCAGGTTGCTGGCCGAGTGCCGTCGGAGGAAGCCCGGCGTGAAGGCCGCGCTGGGGGCGGCGGCAGCGGCCACGGGCGTGCCCACCGCCTTCTTGTCCAGCATGTTGTTCAGATGGAGGTTGGCCAGGGATTTCTCCGTCTGCCGAAAGGGAGAGCGGGGAAGGGGTTAAAAAAAAAAAAAAAAAGGAAGAGTTGGGGCGAGGGGCAGAGTTAACTGCCAGGCTTCTGGTTGTTTTTTTTCCCTCTCTGCGGATTTCGACTCGGCCCCCACCCCTCCACCCCAAAAAAAGTTCGCGCTGGTAGGAGCCGGGCTCCCACTTCACCCCGTGCTGCTGGGTTTCGACCTGGGATCCTCGGCCCGTGGGCCGCTGGCTCGGGCGGCGCAGACTCGGCCCGGGAAGCCCCGGGCAGCGTGGCCGCGGCCGGTCGGTCGGCCGGGGAGACACTAAACAGCTACAGCCGCTTCCCCCTCCTGCCCGGCCTCCCTCCCCGCTCCTTCTCCCTGCCTGGGAGGCACCCACCAGCACGAACGACTACTACAACAAACTTGGGTGTTTTTTTTTTTTCTCCCAACTCCCCAAAAAGTCAACGTGGGGAGGGGCTCCCCCCAAAAAAGGCCGAGGGACAGAAAAAGCAAAGTCTGAAAAAACAAAACAAAACACACTCCAAGGGCTTCCTGCTTGCTGCTTTGCCCGCCTTCTTCTCTCCTTTGCTCCGAGCCCCGCGTACCTTGCACAAGAAGTCGATGTCGTAGAAGGCGGGCAGAAGTGTGGTCGACATGTTTCTGGATCCTGTAAGGGTCCGGGCTGCAGGCTGGGAGGAGGTCCGAGGGAGCCTTCGGCGCGGCGGCACTGCCGGACCGGAGGAGCCACGACGGATAACGGGAGAGGGGCGGGGGAGGGACCCGAAGTCGGCGGGGAGCGAGGAAGGAGGGAGAGGGGGGAGCAGCGTGGACGCGTCGGAGGGTGCCCCGGGGAGTGCGGCGTGGGGGGAAAAGAAGGAGAAGCCAAGAGCGCTGCTCCTCCGCGCCCCGGGGTGCCAAGCCCGCCCGCCCCCCCCCCAGCGCGGAGCCGGCGGCAGCTCGCGGACTGCTGGAACTCGGGGGCAGCCGCGCTCGCGCCCTATATAGCCAGCCGCGCGCCGGGGGAGGGGACGGGCTCGCCCCGCTGGGGTCTCCAGGCAACAGGCTGCCCGCCGGCCAGCGGACGTCAGGTGCCTTCCCGGCCTCCCATTGGCCGCCGCCAATTTTTTTTCTTGCTGGGGGCGGGGCGAAGCCTGGGGGCGGGGCCCCCGCCGGCCCGCGGTGGCCTGGGAGCTCGGCCTGGCTGGGTGCTGGGGGTGCTGCTGCTGCTGCTGCTGCTGCTGGGCGGGGGGGGGGGGACGCGGCTTCCCTCCTGGGGGGCCGCACGGTGGAAAAGCCCCAGCACGTCTCACGTGGCTGGCGTCGTCTTGCAGTCCTGGACGTGTCTTTCCCCGCCCGATCCTGCCAGGCGGAATGGCGTTTGATTTTAACTCCCACCCAGGGGTTCAATAGGGAACGCGCGGGAATTGCAAAATGCAAGAATACTGCAACCGTCGGCGCGGCCCGGCTGGTTTGCAAAGGGTGCTGTGCTGTGGTCGGAGGACCAGGGTTCGGGGGGGGGGGGGGCATGTTGGGGTGCGGGCTCAGGGCCCAAGCCTGATGGGTGGAGGCTTCGCCCCGGCTGCACGTGGAGGCCCGGTGGGGGTGGGGCGGCAGCGGCCACGCGGGCGGCAGTCTCGCCGCCGGGAGGAGCCCGGGCCGCTTTCCCCGCCCCGCTCCCCGCCCAGGCTGCAGTAAACAGGGCCGGCCTGGACGCCCGGGCAGGGCAGAGTGTCTGAGGACAAGGCGCTGGCTTTGCTAATCACATCACAAGACCTTGAGCCTGGGCCAAAGTCGCGGAGTGGCGCGGGGCGTCCCGGGCGGGGGAGTCTCCTGCGAGGACGGGAGGAAAGGCAGGCAGAGCGGCGGAGGCATGGAGGCGGCTTCCCGCCGCCCTGTGTGTCTCCTGGTCAGTCCGGCCTTTCCCAGCCCTCCCAGGGATTGGGGTGTAGCTGCCAGCCAAGCTCCCCCGCCCGCCCGCAGCCTTGGCCTGGCGCACCCTCCAAGCCCTCCCTTGGCCACTGGGGGAGCCGCGCCCCGACTTAGCTCGTTGTGGGCCGCAGGCTCTGGCTAAAGCTGCCCGCGGCCAGGCAGGGCTGGGCACCGAGGGCTCGGATGATGGACTCGCCCCCATTTCCTCTCGCCAGCTCCACACCCCTAACGCCGGTGCCGGGAAATGTTCTGCCTCCGGGTACGGGGCAGACACCCCCTCTAGCGCCCAGTGAGGCTAAAGCCGCGGACAGTCCCACTCGGGCAGATAAGAGACTGTTGCAGGCCACTTCCTACCTATAATTATGCTGCCAAAAAGCTGGAGCTGGGCCCATGATTCTGCACACCTGGCAGCCTCGGCTGCAACTGGGCTTAAGTTGGAAGAGTCAGGGAGCGGCCCACACCCCCTTCCCGAATTGATCTTATTTGGCTTGTGTTCTGCCCTTATTTCCATTAGGTTGCTCATTTCCTCTCTCAGCTAACCTGGAGGGGAAGGGCTCCTTCGAGTTAAGCTTGAATGCAGTACCCAGTGCTGCACTCCCTCCACACCTACCCAGGGAACTAGAGTCTGGGTAGGGCAAAAACTTGAGGGCCAGAAACTTAGGGCTTGAAGTTCAGAGCCTGCCCCTTCCAAGCCGTGTGGTTTTAGGCAAGTCACATGACATTTGTGTTATAGACCAAGGACTCTTTGGTTCTTGAGTTTTCTGGCGAAACTATAATTCCTGCTTTACTTATTTCTCATCTTAGCCAAGGTGCAAATGAGTTGTTAAGGGTGTTTAAAAGATGAGTAAAGTCCATCCTAGTAATTAAAGCAAATTTACATAGCATAAAAAAAAAACAGGAAGCCAGTCCTCTGGTCTGTGGCCAGATGTCTAGAGGTTTGCAGAATCATGAATGCAGAGATAGGGGCACCAAATCTTAAACTTGAGGATAGTGCCCTCAGAACAGGTGACCGCTTCATTCTTTTTTACATATATACTAGAGGCTGGCCTGGTGCATGAAATTTGTGCACAGGTAAGGTCCCTAGGTCTGGCAGGTGATCAGGGCTGATGGGGCCTTGCAGTTGCCAGCTGGGGCCTTCCTTCATTCCACCTCGCCCCCTGGTGGTCAGCACACGTCATAGCAAGTGGTCAAACTCCTGAGGGGACACTTCGCATATTAGCATTTTATATATATAATCTTTATTTTTTTAAAGTATTACATATGTTCCCCTTCCCCCCATTGACCTAGCGCCCCCCCCCCCCCCCCACGGCCTTCCCCACACCATTGTCTGTGGGTGACTGTTTCATTCTTATGACTGACCCAGCCTTCCCTGGCCCCTAGATAGAGCTGGGCTGCTGCAGCTGACACTTCTAAAACCCTGGCTGTTCTGTTTTGTTCTTTATTGAAATGACCCCAAAGACAACAATTTGAGGGTGGCCCTGACAGAAGGGAATTCCAGAGTTTCCCTGGGAATCAGGAAAGTGTAGGATAGCCATTTCCCTAGCCACTGCTATTGGAGGTGAGCAACAGGATTTCAGACACAAGACCAGTGACACATCTGTGCCCCCGTCCTTCCAGGCTGTCCCTCCTGTCCACATCGAACCCAGATCAAACCCCAGGGTAATTCTGCCTAGTCCACAGCTATGTAGACTTGGCAGAAGGATTCTGGAGATAACATATAAACATGCTATAGAGTACAGGTTTTGGTACAGAGTACCTGCTGGCATAAAACATTTTTATTATGCAACTGCTTGTATTTCATTTTTAATAAAGAAAAAATAAAAAAAGGAATGTGGACTTTGCTGGGGCCAGTTTCATAATATTCTACCATGGTTATCGGCACATCATGCCAACAATTCCCTGACTTCTCACCAGCCAGGCCTTCTCAGAACAAAAGAAATATTAGGTTGGCAACCTCCCATCAAGTGTGTGTGAGCCACACAGATGCCTAACCAGGAAATTAATTTAGGATCATACAAAAAAAAATTTATTTATTTTTTATTTATTTATTTTTTTTAGCTGAATGGTGCAAAACAAGCAAAGGAATCTCCTATTCTCATTAAGACAAAACTTTGGACACTAAGTCAACTTTTCTCCCTCTCTAAAGAGCCATTTCTATTTCTAGGGTGGCTGTATTTTTAATGTGAGGTGGTTTTCTTCAAAGAGAGACAAATTATATCTGAAATATAAGCCTTTCTGCAGTAGGAAATGATCATATCAAACTCTCCTCTAAACTGCCTCTTCAGACCCTCAGACATCAATAATATAATTCTAAGAGACTGCTCACCTGAAAAGTATTTTAAAATATTTACAGATCCTAAAAGCTGGGCCAGGTTTATATACGATTGCTGAAATGGCCTTTTCAGATAACTAGGATGAAAAATGAATGTGGATGAGGCTATGACCCATCCCAGCTACGAATTTCAAGATAACTGCCCGAGGGTTACACTCACTCTGAAATAAATTGAAAATGGCAAGTCCATGAAAAACAGGACCAGCGGCAAAATGTATGCAAGAGTGACACCTGCTGGGTGTCTGAGGAAGAGGGCTGGGCTTGGAAACGCAGAAAACCCTTAGGCTTGCGAGAGTCACTCACTGAAATGGATCAATGTTATTTTCTGGCTCCTAAATAAGAAACCCGTTGTTATTGTCACTAAGAAAATGATGGTAAACAGTGTGGGCATCAAATATGCCATTTATCCCGGCTCTCCTTTCCCCGGGTTCCGTCTAACAGCCAAGAGGCTATGCTTTCACCGGGCAGCTCAGGTAGCCCTAGCATTAGCAAAAACACCTTTTTCCTGGGCTAGGAGCTCTCAATGGCTCTTTTAATAATTAGAAGTGGCATGTGTAGGTCACTCAGGACTCACACATGCAGGCAATAAAGAAAACCCCTATTTGTATGAAGTTGATCCTTAATACTCTCAGGATCCATCCAACATTTGGAACATATTCCTGCTTTAGCTAAAATGGAATAAAGTTTAGAATTCTGACCAAATGGGCCATTTGCCAACAAATCCAGCTCCGACATCCAGCCAAAAAAAAAAAAAAAGGGGGGGGGGGGGAAGAGGGGGGAGAGGAATCATATGTCAAAACCCAATTCTATGCAGTCAATTCACAGAAAACGCAGGCCGGCTACGGCTGGACATCAGCGGTCCTGGAGGATGAAAAAGGCTAATTCAGACCCACAGGTGGCCTGCACCTGGGAACAGAGCAGATATTCACTGTGGTAGCCTCACTTCCTACAGTAGCTGCAATAAACCAGGCTGCCCTGAATGAGGGAACTGATGAAAAACTCCTCTGTAGAAAGACTGGACTCACAGAAGTCGGGGAGGTATGAAGGGCAAACAAACAAAAAAAAAGTGAATTTATGTTCAACATATTTCCTGCAGGTTTAGTGGGGACTAATCCACCCTCACCCACCACACTAACCCTCACCCTCCAGCAGGTCTCCTTTCTTCAACAAGCCACTTCTGTTCCTGGAAGAGTTAACTGATTTGCTTCTGCTGGAGAGTCAGCAGCACTGGGAACCAGGGTGCCTTCCCCTTCCTTTCCTTCCAAAAGGGCCAGCAGCCTCAGGCAAGCCAAGGTCCTTTCCTCCTGAACGCGCAGTCTCGTGGACTCCACCGTCTTCAGGAACGCGGCGGGCGGGGGCAGCTCTCCGGAGAGCTGGGAAAGGCCGCGGCGCTGCTCTGACGCTGTCCTTCGAAGGTGACGGAGCCTCTCGGGCCGGAGGGGACTCCGGCTGGACTTGGAGAGGAGACGGGAGAGGTTCTTGGAGAGGTGTTTTACAAAGGTCAGGGTCTCCGCCCAAAAGTTGATTTCTGCTTTTTCAAACAGGTAGTCTTCTTCCACCTAAATCAAACGGAAAGCCAAAAGTCAGCCTCACAGGGGATGCTGACAAACACAAGTCCAGATCAGAGTCCTGCCAGATGCAGAAGAGGCGGGTCCCCTCCCCCACCGAAGAGAGGGCCCACTTGGGCCTGTCAACACCAGCTACACACACCACTTGCAGCCTTGAAGGTCACCTTCTATTTTCACTCGTACTTCTCTACTGGAGAGGAATTTTTTTTTCTCTCCAGACTTAACATGACCTTTGATAAAGATGTGTTTGTGGTTCCAAGCCAAGATATTTTGGGGGCCTGGTGTTGAAAAGGGGACCTCAACATGGGGGGGTGGGCCCTGGACATAAAGGTGCGTCTAGAAATCAGAGAGGAGGGAGGAAGGGAACTCTTGGCAACAGAACAAAAGCAAACTACCCGACACGAGACACTACATAGTCTCTGAGTATGAAATTAAATTTTTATAATGTTGGGGATTTTCAAGGCCATCTTATCTTGTTTCTCAATTTCCCATCAACAGGCTGCTTTTGATCTCTCAGCCTGCTGGTGATGCCAAAAAGGCCATCTGAGTCAGATACTGTGGATGGGAAAGGAAGTTGTGAAGATGCTTTTGCTACTTGTCTTAGTCCCTGGTTTTTCTGTATGTTGACTAGTCCCCCACCTGGATGGGGCTAATCGTTTTCTTCAGTCAGCAAATACCCTGGGAGGACCCTGGTTCTCTGGAAATGTTTCACCTTCAGACCTCACCACATGGAGCCCCGGCTCCTCCACTGTTGACTGATACAATTCTCCATAATTCAACTCTCAACTTCCAACGAGCCTCTTTTAAGTCCTCTCTCCCCATAGACCAGAACCCCAAAAGCCAGCATGAGAGCTGCCCCAGCAGTGCCCAGCAAGCTGCCATGATCATTTGGAAAGTTTCTGAGTATCCAGAAGCATGTTTCAGCAGTCATGTTAGGCCGAGTTAGCCTGTAAGTGCTGTATCCTATGGGTTTAGGACTCTCCCATTTCACCTCCACTGCCCCAAGACCCAGGACTACCTGATGCTCATTCTCCACACAGACCACGAGGTCATCACCCTCTCCCAACAGCCATCCCAGCAGGACCGGGAGTGCAGGGGCAAGCTGGTTCCACTGCTGGAGCAGGTCACACAGCACAACCAGGGCCAAATCCAGCGCGATGGAGGCATCCACCTGGCAGAAGGCAAATTCTGTGGAAACGAGAGAGGTGAGAATTGAGTGTGCTGCTCAGGGTCAACCCAGGGAAGCTCTGTGGGGTTCTGGGAACATGAAGGGCCTCAGGCAACACCAATGCCACCAGACTGGCAGGGAAGCTGGTGGGATAGGCTCATTAAATATTGTTAACCCACTTCTGAGTCTTACTGTACAGTGTGGATAGGAGCAAGCACATCTGTAGAACTAGACATTTAGATCCCCTTAGCCTGCCTAGTATAATTGGAAGGTTATCAGGAAACTTCCCACCCAGTGTCCCTTCTGCAGGCCTGCCACAATGCCCAAATTCTATTGGTTCACCCCTTTCTCCAGCAGCAAATCCCGCTGGGCACATACACAGAGCATCTCTAAAACATCTTAACAGGGAATCAGAGAACTTGTTCTTAAAAGGCCAGTGTGTGTGTGTGTGTGTGTGTGTGTGTGTGTGTGTTTCTCAAATGAGGATATTTTTCCATTGCCTTTTGTTTGTTTTTTAGAAAGAGTGAAAAAAAGAGGAAAAGACAGAAATGTCGATTTGAGAGAAATTCATTGATTGGTTGCCTCTTGCATGAGCCTCAACTAGGGCCCACGCCGGGGAAGGAGCCTGCAAACAAGGTATGTGCCCTTGACCAGAATCGAACCTAGGACCCTTCGGTCCCCAGGCTGTTGCTCTATCCACTGAGCCAAACTGGCTAAGACCAGACAATAAATATTTCAGACTGTCACAACTACTCAACTCTGCTGAAAGTAGCCATAGACAATATGTAAACACATGGTTGTAGCTGTGTTCCAATAAAACTTTATGTCCCAATAAAATTTGAATTTCATGTAATGTTCATGTCACAAAATATCCTCCTTTTGATTTCCCCCCAACCATCTAAAAATGCAAAAACTATTGTGTTACAGTTTACAAGCTGTACAACAGCAGGCTGTGGGCTGGGATTAGCTTAGATTTTGCTGCCCAGTCTTATAGTGACTTCGTCTTTCAGACACTCGTTTTCCTTGCTGGCTGGGTAAAGCCTGCTGAAAGAGGAAGTGGGTGCCTTGGGGGAACCATTGCTTACTTCACCATCTTGCCTGACCCAGTCCTAAATATGGATCTGAAGGGAGGCTCTGGGTGTTGACACTTACGCAAACAACCTCGCCACTTCTACCCCTAGCCTGGAAGAGGTCTGAAACATGGGACTGGAACCCCACTCCACTCAGTAAGTGGTTAACTAGTATTATTGTTGATAACAGCAAACACTTTCCTTCTATTGAACCCTAACTGCTCCCACCACCATGAGGGAAGTATCCCTACTGAACAAATGAGGACGCTATGCGTCTAGTGGTTGGGTAAACCGGTCCAGTCCACATAGTCAGTGGTGGTGGCACTGGGCCAAGCTGATCTGGGTGCACGGGCTGCCCCCTAACCTGCAGGGAGGCGATGGAGAAACACTCCCTGCACCCTGTAGAGATGAAGTCAGGTTTTGTCACTTTTTTTAGTCATTTAAAAAGCTCCCAGCTGAGGGCTGTATTTTGAGGGGAGGAGGGGAGGTAGAAGCTGGAAGTCCTTAGTATTGTGGCACCAGCATCAGGTCAGCTTATCTTGAAACCTTTCTAAAAGATCTGCCCTTTGACTCACCCCCTCTCCCCACCCTTCCTTTTTATTGTCTCCTTAAGGCAAGAGCTGAAAGCCCCACAGGGAAGACAAAACTTTCATGTACCAGCAAAACCAGGGCCTGCAGCTCAGGCAACCCTCCATCAAGGACACGTGCAGCTGACCAGAGATGCCACAAGGAAGGCCAGACTGCCACACCTGCCAGGACAGAGATCCTCCCTCCCGCACCATTTGGCCATGCATCATGCTTAGGAAGTGGCAGGAGAGGAATGAGAGTAACAGAGGCACAAGAGAATTGGTGCGTTGGCGGGAAGTGGATCCAGATGGAATTATAACCACCCAAACACCGACCCTGTAAGATGAGGAGGAAAGGGGAAGGAAAGCTGGGAAAGGGGTGGAGAGACAATTAGTTGGATTTAGGTCTCCTGTTCAAGGGGCCAGATTCATCCCATCACATTCCCTCTTTTACTACCAAGTCCTGGACTAAGACAACTCAGCCACAACAGTCTAGATCCCCTTCACAAGGAGATTGAAGAGCAAGGAGAGAAAGTTTTCACCCAATTATGAAGGCCAGCCATGCTTTCATAGGCTCACTGGTCCTTCAAGGAAAAAAGAAAGCAAGTGACCAAGCAATAAGTGTGCCTGAAGAACCTGTTGTGTGTTCAGAACAGCCAAACAATTTAGAAAAATGTAACGAAACTGGAAGATACACAATTTCATATTTTAAAACTTACAAAACTACAATTATCCTGACAGTGTGGTAATGACATAAGGACAGATATTACCTCACAACATATAAAGAAATTAACTCAACCTGTATCAAAGGTTGAAATTTAAGAGGAAAAACTATAAAACTCATAGAAGAAAACATAGGAGTAAAGTTTTATGATCTCATATTAAAAAATGGTTTCTTAAATATGACAGTAAAAATACAAGCAACAAAGGAAAGTTAGACTTTATAAAAACTGAAAACTTTTGTGTTTCAATGAATATCATTAAGAAAGTGAAAAGACAACTCAGACTTGGAGAAAATATGTGCAAATCCGATATGTAACGAGGGACTTGGCTCTAGAATACACAATGAATTCTTAAAACCCAAAAATGAAAAGAAAAATAACCCAACTAAAATATGTGCAAGAGATCTTAATAGATGTTTCTCCAGAGAAGATATACAAATGACCAATAAGCACATGAAAAGATGCTTAGCATCATTAACCATCAGGAAAATGCAAGTCAAAACTACTGGGTTAAGTTTTGGAGAAGATGTGAAGAAACTGGAACTCTCTTGTAGTGCTGGTAGAAATGTAAAATGGTGCACCCATTTTGGAAAAGTCTCAAGGTTTCTTCCACTCTTAGGGATACAACTCGGAGGAAAAAACACACACATGTTCAAAGAAAAACTTATACATGAATGTTCAGAGCAGCATTGTTAATTGGAAATGATCAAAATATCTACCAACCAATGAATGAATAAATAAGATGTGTTACAGCCATACAAGGGAATATTTTTCAGCCATAAAGTAATGGAGTACTTGTAAATGCTATAACACAGATGAGTTTTGAAAACATTATGTTAAGTGGAAGAAGTCAGATTCAAAAGACCACATACTGGACAGTTCTACTTATATGAAATGTCCAGAATAGGCAAATCAGAGACAAAAAAAAACACACAAACAGATTAGTGGTTGCCAGGGGTTGCAGAATGGGGAAAATGAGGACTGTCTACTGATAGATATAGTGTTTCGTTTTGGATTGATGAACATGTCCTGGAATTAGGTAGTGGTGAAGGCTTCATAACTTTATGAATATATGGACATGTGAACATATATGTACATTTGAATATGATGTATTTTATGGTATGTGAATTACATCTGGGCTGGGGGCATGGAAAGTATGGAAGGCTGAAAAAAAAATGGCCTCCTAAAAGATATCCATGTCAAGTCCCTGGAACCTATGAGATTACCTTACTTTCTAGGAACCTCTTTCACGGCCCGCATGGAAAGAGTTCCAATCCAGGGTTCAGGTTCTGGAGGAGGGCTGCACACAAATGAAGGGACTTGAGACTTGAAGAAATTCAATTTGACAATATGGGGGACCAGGTGGTGTCCCACTCTAGTGGGAGAACTACTCTTGCTCTGGCCCTGCCACCCCCTTTTATCGAGGCTTTGGGGAAAACATCTTAGGCAACATAAACAGAAATTTGCATGTAGCCCTTAGGCAGGAAATAACAGAAACTTACATGGGACAAACAAGGTGGAGGCTGCTTCAGCTAACAATATCTCAACTAAAGAGTGAGTGGTTAGAGCAATTAAAGTTGTTGACCAGCCTTCCTGGCTTCCTGTCAACATCTCTTTTTAGTAAAACTGATTTGTTTTCCAGCATTACTTGGGAAAGAGGTCTTTGCAGGTGTAAATAGTTGATGATATTGAGGTGAGGAGATAATCTTGTGTGATCTGATGGATTCTAAACGCCATCACAAATGTTTTAGTAAGAGAGAGACAGAGGGAGGTTTGACACCAGACACACAGAGAAGGCGATGTGAAGACAAGGACAGAGGTTAGAGTGACAAGAGCAAAGAAATGCTGACAGCCTCCAGGAGCTGGGAAAGGCGGGACTGGGTTGTTCCCCAGAGCCTCCAGAGGGAGTGTGGCCCTGCTGACACCTTAATTCCCGACTTCTGCCCTCCCCCCCCCCCCCACCAGCTGTCAGACAATACATTGCTGTTGTTTTAAACCATCAAGGTTGTGGCTGTTTGCTACAGCAGTCACAGGAAACTAATATAGGGGAAAATATGCTAAAGTGTGTGCTGTTTCTTTTCAGAGTGATGAGAATGTCCTAAAATGGATTGGGTTGATGGTTGCATAACTTTATGAATGAGCTAAAAACCATGGAATAGTACTCTTTAAATGGATGACTTATATGGTATGTATATGGTATATCTCAGTAAAGCTGTTACCTATAATATAAAAGCATAATATGCTAATTAGGTGGGATGACCTTCTGGACTAAGCCACGGCACTATGGGGGCCAAGGCAGAGGCAGCCACTGCGGCTGTGGGGGCCGAGCCCCTTGCACGAATTTTGTGCAACAGGCCGCTAGTAATAAAGTAAAAATAAAACCCCACTATGTGCCCAAGTTCCTTCCAGTTCCTGGGGTGAAGCCTGACCACTGTGCCTGCCTTGAAAGAGTTCACAGTCTACCTGAACCTAGATAAATACACACACACACACACACACACACACACACACACACACACACGTTCCTCCTAACGGATTTAGAAAAATAAATATAGACAACATGAATGAAAACAAATAAGCAATTTATAAGAGTTAAAAGTATGAACTTAAAAAAAAAAGAATTGGGTATCTTTCCTCTTTTTCAATTCTCTGACATGTTTTTTAAAAATCGATTTGAGAGAGAGAGAGACATCAATTTATTATTCCACATATTCATACATTCATTGGTTGATTCTTGATGTGCCCTGACTGGGGATCGAACCCACAACCTTGGTATATTGGGATGATACTCTTATTAACTGAGCTACCCTGCTAAGGCAAAGTGTGCACTTCTTATTCAGTAGGGTCATACTTCACCAAAAAGGGGTTCATAAATTAAATGAAATTTAGCTGGTTGAATTACACCTCAAAGCTTATAAGAATACTTGCATTTTGTTCACTTCCAACCACACCAAAGATGAAGAAATGGATCCAAACAAATATTACCCTCAGGCAACAACGCCTTGAAAAAGACCTGGTTCTCCCAGGGGCTTTCGGCTTGGGGAGGTGGGGAGCTGCAACCACCAGCTGCTAAAAGTTTCAGGGTACTGCAGTGACACCCAGTTTTGTGGTTCCCTCCTAAGCTCAGCGGGATGGAGTGAGGAGCACGTGGGCTTCACCCTGGCAGTTCCAGCATAACAAGGCCTGTCCCTGGGGCCCTGGCATGTGAAGGGGCAATAGGTGAGGGATGAGCTGAGTCCAGACCACAGATGTTCTGAGCGACAGTGTCTGGGCCACACTTGGCATTCCCTCTGTTTAGCAGGGATTCCTTTGACCTGAACCATGGTAGGCCTTTCCTGTGCAAGGTACAGAGTCAGCCCTCCCTCCAAGTGAGCCCTGCCCTCTCCAGCACTTCCCCTGCCCTCTGCCTGCTCCTAGGTGGCTCCACGGGCCTCCACCTGCACCTCTTCCTGTAAGGTAAGTGCCTTGTGCTTTATTCCTCTTTACAGGGTCACTTACCCCAAAGCACTCCTCCTGAAGGGGCCATGTAACCCTCTCTCCCCATCTCCCTGACCCTGCCACGTGAGCTGTGAAGGCATCCTCATTGTACCCCACCTTTGACAGAGGCGGTGTACAATGAGGATGACTACAAACATGACAGGAAACTAATACAGGGGGAAAAATGCCAAAGGGTGTGCTGTTTCTTTTCAGAGTGATGAGAATGTCCTAAAATGGATTGGGATGATGGTTGCATAACTATGAATGTGCTAAAAATCATTGACTTGTACTCTTTAAATGGGTGACTTATGTGCTATGTATATGGTATATCTCAGTAAAGCTGTTACCTATAATATAGAAGCATCATATGGTAATTAGATGGGACGACCTTCCGAACTAAGCCACGGCATCATGCGGGCACCTGGGCAACATGACACCCCATTTCCATCAGCCTCCTCTCCGCTGCCTGGGCAGCGTTCATTCAATGGGTCTGCGGACACATCCCACGTTCTTCAGCGATGAGCTTGGATCCTGCAATTTCTCTTTTTCTTTCTTTGAAACCACTCCAGTTTTCTTTAGCTTATTTCCCTACTGGAACTTCTTTCTATTTCTTACAGGGGGCTCTCAGCCTGAGCTTGAAGACTGACTAGCTCCTTTTGAGTTCTTCCTGAAGCTTCTCTGGCCCTCAGTGCCCCCACCCCTTTACTCTTCCTGGCCCCCCACTCCCAAACTCACCCCTTTCAGCTTATTCAGGGCTTGGGGTGGGAGAGAGGAAGAAACCAAAAGACTGATTCATCTCAGCAGAGCTGTCATGGCCGCAAGGCGCTGAGCTCGCCGAGGACGCGCCCAGTCCAGGGGCAGGACACAGGGCAGAGCCTCGATGGGGGCTGCCCAGCTCCCCCCGCACAGTGGTGGGATATAGAAGGTCATGGGCGCAGATGGTCCCGAAGTGTAACTGAACACTAGACATCTGAAATCATCCAAGTCCAGGAAGATCACTTTTCTCTCCTGAGGGCTTTCACTACCACCATGCCCCAGTCTTACCCAGAATCCAGAAAGCTCCCCTCCTCACTCCCAGGCCTCTACAGCTCCAAACGGAGCACAGCAGTCCATGGCATATAACCAGCAAACCAAGTCTCTCCTCAACACACACAGTAATCTGAAGATGCATAAACAGTGCTCAAAACATTCAGTGCCTGTGATTTCAAAGTTTCTGGGAAGTTTACATCTTGAAACAAAGCTCACTCCCAGGTTTCCCCGGCCTTCCCTATCTGTGACCAGCAGCCTCCCTGGAACTCATGTGCACCTTCGGAAGGCATCAGACACCACCTGTTGCCCCGGCCCAGGGCCAAGCCTGGGGTGAGCGGGGGGACAGGCCAGGCCACAGAAAACCTCCTTCAAAAACAGGCCAGGGAAGAGAGAACCATTCAGAGAAAACAGGGCAGTGAGGCTCCGGGTTCTTAGGCAGCTGCGGGGGAGAGAAGAGCCCACTGCCAAGGGTGGGCTTACAGGAGCTGTAGGAAGGGCATCTTGGTGGTCGGGGTCCTGTACCAGAGGTGGGAGGAGGGATTAGGAGAAAGTGGAACTCTGAAAAGGAGCAGGTTGTTTTTGACCTTGAGGATGTTTTGATCCTGCCATGAATGTTACTGGTAAAAACAGTCAACATAAAAGTAAGCTGACAATGGCTAAATAACACACGATAACATTCACAGTAACTGACCAGAGCCGTCACTTTGTTAGTAACACTGAAAACTGCAAATAATGATCACAGCAGCAACAACCAGGGGGGTGTGCACATGAAAACTGACCGTCTGAAACTGGGGCTGATACGATTCTTCCTGATTAAAAGCTTTGACCAAAAATCAACTCTTCATTGTTCATTTTACACATATTTACTTAAGGAAATAAGGCAGCCCCAGCCCGGTGGCTTAGCTGGTTGGAGTGTCCTCCCATACACCAACAAGATTGTGGGTTCGATTCCCCATTAGTGCACATACCTAGGTTGCGGTTTGATTTCCTGGTCAGGGCATGTACATGTACAGGAGGCAACCGATCTCTCTCTCTCTCTCTCTCTCTCTCTCTCTCTCTCTCTCTCTCTCTCTCTCTCTCTCCCTCCCTCCCTCCCTCCCTCCCTCCCTCCCCCCCTTCTCTCTAAACTCAATAAGCATATCCTCAGTGAAAATTAAAAAACAACACAAGAAACAAAAAAAGCAAAAATTCTTATTAAAAAAGAAAATAAGGGAGAAGATTCAAAATGGTTTAACTGATCTACATAGAGAATTGATCAAGGAATTAAATTGGTTTGATGGAGTTACATAGGAAAATGTTTCTTTTGTATGTGTGTGTTTTTTGTTTGTTTTGTTTTGTTTTAATTAATCTTAATCTGAGAGTATTTTCCCACTGATTTTTAGAGAGAGGGTAAGCGAGGTGGAAAAACAGAGAGAGAGAGCATCAATGTGAGAGAGATACATCAATTGGTTGCCTCCTGCACACTCCCCAACCAGGGCTGGTGAATCAAACCTACAACCGAGGTACCTGCTCTTAACCAGATTGAACTTGGGACTCTTCAGTCCTCAGGCCAATGCTTTATCCACTGAGCCAAACCGGCTAGGGTAGGAAAATGTTTCTTGATGAACATCAGTTCGTATAATTCAGATTAAAAATTTATATTTAAATTTACATAGAATTTCTGAATTTGGTCCTCACTCAGGAAGCAGAAGTTGGCTTGCTTCCACAACCTTCCTGTCCCTAAACTCAGGGCCTCTCTCACCTGTTACCTGACTCTGATCATGTGCACAGGCTCTGGAGCTCCCTGGGCTCTCCGAAGCTCTCTCCTCTGCTACTTCCTGCCCTTTCTTCTCAGTGGCATTTGTCCTTGCCCTCACCTCTGTACCCAGTTAGCTGTTCTGCCTTTTCATCCCCACTCACTCCCAGGTTTGCCCATACCAGCTTTCATATAAGAACAATGGTAACCTAACCAGCCTCCTTGCTTCCCGTCTTGTCATCCTCTCCAAGCCATCCTCTACCCTGTGGTCAGAGTGATCTTCTAAAGCCTCCTTAAAAGCCGCCAGTGGCTCCTCAAAGCCTGAATGTTCTAGGTCTTAGCATGAAAGGCTCGTTCTGCCTGGCTCCCTATGCCATTGTTACAGGAATAGGTGAGACCACAGCTCTCTTGTGTCACTTCTCTATCACTAGAGCATTGGCCATACCAGCCACTTGTGTTAGGTTCACACCTTCCTTCATTCTGGGCAAGTGAGTTTCTTTCTCAGTAAATTCTTCCCCCATTTCACAACAATATTTTATAGGGGCCCCAAATCCTCTCAGCACCTCACCTCTTCTCCATTCTCCCCCTTTGCCCCCCACCAGACTGTCTTTCTTCTGATTATCAGCATCTCTTTGGTAGCCTTATTCGCTTCCACAGAGACTCCTGGTTCCTCAACTTTATTCCTTCGGGTTCTTTCCAGATCGAGCATAATGAGGTCAAAGTTTCTTGGAGAGTAGGGATAGGGTGATATACGTCTACTATTCTTTGCCAGAGCACACTTAGGAGAATATCCATCAAGAAAAAACCTCTAGTTCCTCAAAAAGTTAAACACAGAATCACCCTAGAATCCAGCCGTTCCACTCCTAGGTATATACTCAGAAATGAAACCAGGTACTCAAATGACAGCTTTTACATGAATGTTCATAGCAGCACTATCCACAATAGCCAAAAGGTAGAAACAACTCAATGTCCATCCATGGGTGAGTACATAAACAAAATATGATACATCCAAACAACAGAATTACTCAGGCTTAAAGAGAAACAAAGAACTGATACATGCTACAACATGGATGAACATGGATGAACCATATAAACCTTATACCTTGTAGAAAAGCCAGGCACAACAAGTCATATATGACTCACTTACATAAAATATCCAGAGCAGGAAAATTCTTGAAGACAGAAAGCAGACTGGTGGTTGCCAGGGGCTAGGAGTAGGAAGATAGGGAGTGACGGCTTAATGAACATGGGGCATGCGAGGGGGTAAGGGGGAGAGGGAAGGGTGGTGAAAATGCTCTGAAACCAGATGATGGTTGCATAACTTTATGAATATACTAAGTGCTATCTAATCGTATACTTTATTTTAAAAAATATATATTTTTGATTTCCGAGAGGAAGGGAGAGGGGGAGAAATACCAATGATGAGAGAGTATCATTGATCAGCTGCCTCCTGCATGCCCCCCAATTGGAGATCCAGCCCCCAACCTGGGCATGTGTCCTGACAGGGAATTAAACTATGACCTCCTGCTTCATAGGTTGATGCTCAACCACTGAACCATGCTGGCCGGCTGAACTGTATACTTTAAAATGGTTAGTTTTATGTTATGTGACTTCCACCTCAATAAAAAATAAAAATACAGAAAAGAAAGGACCTCTTTGGGGTGGAGTCAGAAAGTGTGCCAAGAACAGAGGTTGATGGGTAATTGAATTCTGTGTCCCTGAGGCTTTAAAGAAAGGGGGAGGGGATGGGTAAGAAGTGCCTCTTCAGTAAGTATGGTTCCCCGGGACACATCTTCCAAAGACTAAGCCTGAGCAGGGGTACAAGGGGTGAAGAGATGAAGGTGTCCGTGAGGCTGAGCTCACAAGGACAAGGAGTTCAGGGCTTGGAGGACTAGAAAGGTGACAAGCTTTAGGAGGGCAGACCTAACAGCCACTGTGGAGGGAGCCCTTGCTTGCCTGTACCTCATCACGTTCAGTAATAAAACAAGACATTTTCCATCTAAAAGCACCTGCGAGGTAAGGCTCATATGTAAGTGGACCCCATGAAGAGTTTTAGGCGGAGTGGAGATCAGATCACAGAGCTGCAAGGAGAAATCTCTTTACCCAAATTACACAGACCCACTCATCTGGTTCCTATTTCATTGCCCGAGTCTGGTTTATAGTCGTGCTTTTTCATGAAAGCTTTTAAGCGAGGCTATTCCCTGACGTCATGCAAAAAACATGTCCGAATTCAATTACATTGCAGAGCAGCGCGTTTGGAAGAGAATGCGGCCGTGAAGCCTGCCGGGGTCCTGTTTCCTTCCCGTTAAAGCCATTCGCCTGCTTTCTAACAGCAGAATCCCCCAACCCTGCTCTCCCGGCCCCTCTGTCTGGGAAATGCAGCCAGCACTGTGTCCCCCCAGGAGCAGAGATGTGGGCGGGCTGTCAGGGAGTGGTGTCCAGCTAGGGCATGCCCGGCACCAGGGCTCAGTCCTGAGCCGGCTTGTCAGAGGCTGCACACCTACAATCAAGGAGAGGAAGCAGGGCCTCCTGCTATTGGCTTTCTCAGGAATCTACTCCAAAACCTCCTTTCCACTTCCTCCTCCACCCCCATGCCTCATTCGGACTTGCCTACAGGCTCGGGGAATGGTTTTTCTTAAAAGTTATTGTGAAAAACAGCTCTTTTCAATAGAAGTCTGTTCTATTGTGAGCACATTCCTCATAGTTTTAATTTTTTCTCTGTTCCTTTCTCCTCCTGGCAGGAGCTGCCATACTCCTAAATTTCCAGTAGAGGCTGTTCTTTCTCTCCCTCAGCCTGACTTGGGTGACCTGCCATTTCTAAACAATTCTCTCCCCCTTGTCTATCCCTTCTTTTGAAGTCCATACTAACCACCCTCCGACTCCTTTTAACCTTAGCTAGAGACGTGGCCTTTCTCATTGACACAGACTTCCTGCCATCCCACGGGTGACTTCAATACCCATGAAGATGTCTCTCCGGGTATCTGGTTTGACCATTCTTCAACCTCTTCATTTCCAATACTCTCCATCTCCAATTTCACTCTACTCCCAATGACCATGATGGCATCTGAGAATTTGTCATTATTTAGAATGATTTCAACTTCAAGGTCTCAAATTCCAAGACTTTTCATCACTTTAAATGCACGTCATCATTGCTAACATTTATTGAGCACTTACTATGTGCAAGCACTATCGTAAATTCTTAATGATATTCCTTAATGATAAGGATGTGGGATTCAAACCACATAGTCTATACACTATGGTTCCTATATCATATGACCCCTCTAATAGCTCTAATGCAACGTGTTTTGTTTTGTTTTTTTTAATGTTTTTATTGATTTCTAGAAAGGAAGAAATAGAAACATCAACCAGCTACCTCCTGTACACATTCCCCCCACCTCCCAGGGATCAAGCCCATAACTTGGGTAGGTGCCCCCCAACTGGAATAGAACTGGTAACTTCTTCGTGTACGGGACTATGCTCAGCCATCTGAGTCACAGGGCCTAGGCCCTAATACAACCTTTTAACTTCTTATTTCTTCTACTGAGACTACTGAATCACTCTAATCCTGGCTATATCCTTGACCCTGACCCTTCTCATGGCCATTGCTTCTCTCTCTCTCTCTCTCTCTCTCTCTCTCTCTCTCTCTCTCTCTCCCCCCCCCCATATCCCTGGGTCTGTGATGCTCTTCCAACCCCACCCCCCCAGTCCCTTGGTCAACTTGACCCGCTACTAGGCTCAGCAGTATTCCATAACCACCTCTCCCCAAACCTACTGATCCCCTTTCAGCTACAGATTCTAGCTAGTTGAAGAGAGGCAGGATGCTGATTAGGCTCTCCATAAATTCATGGTATTTAATCTCAGCTGGCCTCTCACTGTCCCCTAGCAATTCTTTTCATTCATTTTTTTTTGTCACTCTTAACTGAACTTCTATATAAACTATTCCAGCTTTCTTCTTGTCCATATATCCTACTCCCAAACCATTCCTTCTTACAGATAATCTTGTCTTCTACAAGGGACACTCAATATAAACTCCATCTTCTGTCCTCCCCACCTTCAGAATTTCTCTAATGATTCTTTTAAAGCATTACCTTGAAGGCAGAGCAGGGTCTAGGAAATGTGGTTTTAGGACAAAGGAGCAAAGTCAATATTTACATGAGAGGGAGGAGAGCCTAAAGACACATGGGAGAAAAGGGCATCGTGGGGGATAAAGTTCATGGAAATGGCATAAGGTACTGCCCGAAGAATGTGGGAAGGTGAGGGAGCATTTTTTTTTTTTTAGCTGAGTTTGAAGGGGGGTGATGAGAAGACAAATGAGGTTACAGAGTAATCTATGCTCGGGCCCTTTATTTGCCTATCTCCTCCTTACTTCTAAACTCTTTGAAGATGGCTTCTCACTTCCCACTACTCAACCCTTTATCAACTCTCTTATGACATTTTCTCAATCCTTATCCTCTTTGACCTGACCTTTTAACAGTGTTTGGCATGGTTGACCAACCCTGTCCTCTTGATAGTTTTTCCTTATTTGAGTTTCATGACAATGGAACCTCTTGGTTTTCTTGGTAGGTCTTTGTTACTTCCTTTGCTAGCTTTCCTCCCAAACTACTACAATGGCCTCCTAAAAATGCCCCCTACCTTTAATTTCATTCTCTTCCTAATCCATCCATTTATCTCTCTCATTCAATATATATTTATTGAGCCCCTGGCATGTGCCAAGCATATGGCAGCTATTAAACTGCGACAGAATTAATCTTAATGCATAGCTCTGATCACGTTACTTATTTGTTCAAAAAGCTTTACTGCTTCTCTGGTGCAAATGGTATCCAGATTCTTTGGCCCGGAACTCCAGATTTTAGTGACATCTGTTGTTTTTGTGGCCTAACTTCTAATCACCTTTTTTGGATAGCAGTACCCCCATCTCACCCCGGAGAGCCAGCCCTTCCACACATTTTGGTCCATGTGGTTTGAGTGGGCCTAAGCTTGCCCCCCACTCCAGTATGGTACACGCCTCAAGTGCATGAGGAAGGCGGGTGAGATGAAGCTGGGATGCAGCAGAAGGCCTTGGGATCAAGCAGGACTCTGTCACATGCAAAAGATGGACATCTGACTCAGGTCTAAGGCAATCAAGTCCCCCACCTCAGAGCTAAGTTCTGGGATGGGCCTGGAACCCAACCAGAGCCATTAAAAAGCAATGAGATTTTAGTGGCACAGAGACAGCTGGAACTGCTATAGCCATCCTCCAGCTCCAAAGGAAGTGAGAGCCTATCTGAAACAGAACCACCCCAACAGCCAGGGGGAGAAATGGCAAGAAATTAGGACCTTGGGACACTGTTTGAGCCTTTGGTTATGGCACATCTGAAGCCAGCCCTCGCCCCAGGATCCTCACTTATATGACCCAATATGCCCCTCTGTGCTGAAGTGGGGTGGCTGGGACTTTCCATCTTTTGCATGTGACAGAGTCCTGCTTGATCCCAAGGCCTTCTGCTGCATCCCAGCCTCATCTCACCTGCCTCACTCATGCACTTGAGGCGTGTACCATACTGATTCATTCCTTTCCTGAACAGGCCTCGCCCTAGGCCACCTGTCTTTCTGGCGGGCTCCCCGTCTTCCCCCACTGAAATGATGCCCCTTCTTTAAGGCTCAGTTCTGATGAACTTTCCTCCTAGTAGCCGTTCTTCTCCAGTTTCCTCCACTGACAAATGTTTGTCAAATAAATGGCTAAGTAAACAAACAATGATACAGAAACGGTCGGGGGATGGGGAAGTAGTGGTTTCCAAAGTGCTTCGTGTACAAACCTCGTTCCAGGACTCAAGTTCACTATCGTCTTGTTTCGGGCTTCGGATTTGTTTTCTCTATCTTCCCACTGGTCTAAATCCCTGCTTCCTACCATCCTTGGCCATTATTTCCTTGAGACACTGGCTTTTTAGAATGTTAGTAGATATTTATTTCTTAGTTTATTGATTTTAGAGAGAGAGGAAGGGAGAGAGAGATGAATATCGATGTGAGAGTGCAATATCAATAGTCTGCCTCCTATCCCCCTCTACCCCCGCAACTAGGGGTTGAGCCTGCAACCCAGGCATGTGCCCTGACCAGGAATAGAACTTTTCGGTGCACAGGACAAAGCCCAGCTAATAGAACCACACCAGCCAGGGCAGAATGTTAGTGGATATTTAAAACATAAAAAGTCCAAATTCCAAAACCAACCAAAGGAGGAAAAAAAGATTTGGCTATTAAACAAGTTAGGAAAATTCTGGGTTAAAGAATTTGTTTGTTTTGTATTGTAGGGGGTGGGGAAGGGGGCCGGTCATGTATGCAGCCTTTCTCCAACTTACTCATAAAACAGGTCCCAGAGCAGAGGGAAGTGCCACATGATTCCCGTAGACATGCCTCAGGTTAAGGCAGTGCGGGCTATTTCATAGACACACATACAGCCCCTGCCCTTTGTTCAAGGTGCCTATTTGCTCTGCACAAGTGACGATTATGAACACGGCAAACTGTTCATTGTTAAATATGGCATGCTAAGTGGTTTTGCTCCCTGGCAAATCTCCAAACCATAATTACGAAGGGACTGGAGCTGCTGAGGAATTCTTGGGTTACCGGAGGCTTTGATCCCGCTGTGGCCTTCCCTCCCTGACACAAATTTCCCTGGGTGTGGCTGATTTTCATTGTTTCGCGCTGCTGTGGTGTTGCTTCAAAGGGGAGGATTGAACGGAACTTCAAGGTGACCAGGGGCCTGGGCCCCCTCAGCGACTGTGGAGACAGGCTCTGGTGAAATCTCTGAGCCTTTCGGAGCCCCCAGTGGCAGTAACCAAGGGAATGCACAAGCTCCGTCCAAGTATCGGAGTCGGAATGCTGTGGCCTCTAATATTCAGTTTCCCACACACTCTGGGAAGCTCAGATTCTTAAGCCTCACTCATTATCGGGTTTCCAGCTGGGGCGAAGCCTCGGTACTAAAGGCTGACATGACTTTGCTCAGCAAAAGGCAATAGACTCAGGATGGGCGAGGCTTTGTTATTTTATCCCATCACAGTTGAGAGATCGCATCTAAAATTCTTCGGGTGGCTACAGTCATTTGGCAAGTGCTAAACTCAAACTCACGTCATTGTCTCCTCTACAAAGTAAGGAAGATACCTCAACCTGGTCACAAACCATCAGGTCAAACTTTCGAAAGAGTCAGCTCTACCTAGTTTGGCTCAGTGGATAGAGTGCTGACCTGTGGACTGAAGGGTCCCGGGTTCAATTCTGGTCAAGGGCACATATCTCGGTTGCAGGTTCCTCCTTGGCCTGGGCCTTCTTCAGGGCTCGTGCAGGAGGCAATCAGTTGATGTATCTCACATCGATATTTCTGTCTTTCCCTCTCTCTAAAAATCAATGGAAAAATATCCTCGGGTGAGGATTTAAAAAAGAAAAGAGCCAGACTCCCTTCTGCTGAAACGTGATAAAATGTCAAGGGGGACATACCTGTTCCTCGGCCTCTTAAGTTTCCCCCTACTTGAAAAGAGAGACAGGAAAGAACACCTAGGTGTTCATGAATCTATGATAGAAGGAATAAAAAGATAACCTTCAAAATAAAGTGGTAAGTTTCTCTATTTGGTAAATAAAAACAATTCTATAACAAATAGCAAATTTCTGGCTTTCCAGCATTAAAAAAAATTAATTTAGTTTTTGAATTGGGGATGGAAATGTGTTCACTTTTTGACACTTGTTTTTATTCTTATTTTAATATAGCTATTCTGTGAACTGTGTGATTACCCCCATTTTACAGATGATGAAACTGAGGCCAAGAAAGCAGAACCAATTAGTTCAAGATAGAGATCACTATAGTTTCTCCAACATGGCAGTACTCTTCAGAGGTCTTTTCCAAGATGGAAAAGCACCTCCCTGGTTATGGGTAGAGGTCCCTTTGTTGGTGGGTGGAGAGTGGAGATGAAGAAACAAAGGCAGGGAGGAGGAGATAGAAATCCGAGTCCCTCAGGGCAGCAACAAGAAACCAGAGGTTCTATCCTGGTGGGAGCTCAGAGAATTGTCCAGAACCCACTTATTTTGGGGAGGGAGCCAGAATAATATCCTTCTGCTTCTCAGTGATAAGTATCAGGTAGTCAGTCACAAAGATTAGAGAGGTGTGCCCACCCTGGGCACCTTGGCCTGATTCCAAAAGGCTAGACTTTAGGGCAGTGCAGGAGGCTTCTAGGCCTCCTTCTCCCCTGAATGGGTCAACTTGGTAGGACCCCCGATTGTCCCCCCACTCAATCTATTCCATTCCCACCTTCCCCGTTGGCATCTGTCTTAGGAAGATGTATATGAGCTCATTCTGGAAAATGGGAGACCTTTCTTTCGCTCAAGGTGCAGGTCGATGATTCATATAGCTAAAAATGAACTTAAGGCCAGAATCAATGGAAGGAAAATGAAACATAAGCAAAAAGTTAAATTCCCTGCTATTTAAATTACAGAAAGGAGCATAAAACCTTATTTAGTAATTATAACCAACACTCAAATATGTAAATTTTAATTACATGTTATGGACCAGTGAGAGCAAAATGAGGAAAAAAGAAGGAGAGGTGAGTGTAGGGGAAAGCCACAGACTAAAGGAGAGAAAGCCCAGAGGCCGGCACCATGGCCCAAGCTCAGGCAAGTGAGAGGGGGAGGAGGTACAAAAAGAGGGGCATTCAGTAGATCTTGGGGAGGTGACTGGTAGTGTCCTAAGGGTAAGGCTTATTAACCTGTAAATATTACAACTCTTACTAATACTTACCCTTAAACTGTCAGATGTCCCACTCATGGAATGGGGGAGCCATATGAGCCCGCTGGAGAAGAATCGCTGGATTAAACAGAGGACACTAAACTAAATTTGAATTTTAGATAATGAATAGCTTTTTAGTATAAGTGTGTCCCAAATTTGCATGTGGCATACTTATAAAAGCAATTATTTATGGTTTACAAATTCAAATTTAACTGGATGTCCTGTCCAAATTTGCTAAATGTGGCAACCCTACTCCAGAAGCTAAACTGTTCTTTGGAGTGGAGCCTCGATGACCAGGCCAATATTGACACAAAGGGTCGTGAGGGAAAACAAGTTGAAGGTCACCTTTGGAAATGAGGAGTGAAGCAGCACCGAGATTTTGCTAACAGGATGGAAATCAGCAACTGGGGGATATCAATTCTCAAGTCTTCCCCTCCCGACGCTGTTCATTTCCTGCTGTTTCCCTCCAGGACAGCTGAGATGGGCTTGGCCTGTCTCCCTGCCAAGGGTTAAAGAGACTAAAAAGAGTAATTCTATACGTTGGGACTGAGGGTGACCTGGCCGGTGTGGGTCTTGCCCAAGAGACTGGAGGTTCTGAGGTAGAGAGCGAACTTGCAGAACACAAAGAAACAAGTAAAAACCAAACAAAACACAGTCCATAAATGATAGAATGCTAAAACACAGCTTAAACTCAGTTGTAGTCACTATAACAGAGTGATGGTGACAGGGCCACCACGACTGCCTTGGCCAAGGGGCCATCTGGGAGCTGACACAGAAAGAGTTGCTGCTCCTGAGCGCTGGGCAGGGACAGTAGGGTGGGGGTGGACATGGCAGTGACACATGGCAACAACTGGCTACAGTGGAGATAGCCTATGCTTCTTCTATCCCCTTTGCCCTGCTATGTACTCTGATTGCACACACAGCCAGTTCATGCATGTGTACTCCTTGACAGGTCTCAGCAGACCCCGGAGACTGTAATTCACAGTATATAGCCTTCTTGACTTTAAAATATGATGCACTTATATATAATAACAACTACTATTATTACAGCTTAAAATGGGATCATTCCATACATTCTGTTCCACTACTTGCATTTTTCAGGTAAGGATACGTCATAGATAACTTTGCATGTCAGTTCATATAGGTTTACTCCTTCACTTTCAACTGCCACGTGCATGTATCAAAGTTCAACTAATCCTTTGATGGACATTTAGGTTGCTCCTTTTCCTGCTATAAACAGTGTTGAAAGGAATAACCTTGTACATATATCTTTACCCATGTGCACATTTTTCTACAGGACATATGTAATTCCTAGAAGTGGAATTACTGCATCAATTGGTATATACATTTAAAATTTCCATAGATACCATTAAACTTCCTCTAAAAATGCACCAATTTATAGTCCTGCTAGCTATGATCATGCCTGTTCCTTCACAGCCTTAGCAATCTGGTAAGAGCAATGCTTTTAAATCTTTGCAAGTAAGATATGGGGAAAATGACAGTGGTTGTTCTAGTTGGCATTTCTTTCATATGTGTACTGTCCATGGCTTTCTTCTTCTACAAAGTGCTTGGTTTTATCTTTTGCCTCTTGTTCTATTATCTCCATTTGTTGACTTTGAAAGGTGTCTTTGTATATTGAGTTAACATTTGTCTAATAAACTCTACAAGTATTTTCTCTGAGGAGAGAGTTTTATCAATTTAAATCTTGATTGTGTTATCTGTTTGGGCCTCAAAAGTTTTTAATTTTTGTTTTGTCATAGGCTAACTTATTTAGAAGATGTGTATAAATATACAAATGATATTTTGTTGTTATATTTTTATTTAAAATTCTAAGTTTGCATGCAATCTGGTCAGAATGTGGGCTAGAATGGCCCTGCTTTATGGAATTGAAATTTTCTTGGTGACCCAAAAAATAATCAAGTTTTGAAAATGTTATGTAGCTATTTGAAATGGAAGTTTATTTTCTGTCTGAAGAGTACAAGGTTTATACATATCCAAGCTATTGAATATGGCATTCAAATCCTTTTTAGCCTTATTGTTTGGTCTGCTTGACGTTATAAGTTTGAGAAAGGCAGGCTAAAGTATTCTACTGTGGTTATAATTTTAACCAACTTCTTCTAATATGTCCTCATTCTTTTTTTGGGGGGAGGGGTCTATTTGAAGCTATTTTACCTGATGTTTAAAGGTTGATGCCTGTTAATCTTCTTTATGGATCGTATATTTTTATCATTATTCAATCTAAGGGTTATCCTTAAATTTAAAAAAAATTTTTTAAAGATTATAGTTGACATATAATATTAGTTTCAGGTATACTACACAGTGATTCAACATTTACATACCTTGTGAAGTGATTGCCACGATAAGGAGTTATTGTCTTTTTCCCTTTAATGATTTGAGTCTTAATTCCTATTTCAGTTATTTGAGTAGTTATGACAAAATGCTTTAAAAAAAAACCCCACATTTGGACATTTATTTCCCAAGAGATATCCTTTAGTCCCTCGTGACTCTGAATCTGGTCTCTTGACCAGTTGCATCGAGATAACCACGAGTTGAGAAGAAATACGGAATCTTAGGCCCTCCCTAGACCTACTGAGTCAGAAACTCCTTTTCACAAAAGCCCAGGTGATCTGTGCACACTCCGAAGTTTGAAAGTCTCTGCTTTAGAGGGCACTGGGGGCCCCTCCCTTAAACTATAATGATCTCCTGTTTTCTTCTTGGCACCTGGAGAGGGTCCCATAGAGAGCCACGTGACCGGGAGGACATTCTTGGCCTTTGGGGAACTGGTCCTCAGCTCTCTAGTTTTTGTCCTTCCCTGTTCCTTCACATTCTCCACTCCTCATGCTGGACTTCCAGTTTCCTACCTGTGTCATGGCACTCCCTGGGTACACACTAAGTCCTTGCCTAGTGGCCCACTCAACAGCCTCCTCCTTCCTTGCTCACAGATGTCCAGTTTTGTTCTGGGAGGTAATGCTTCCAGCTGCAAGTGATGTGTCGAGTCCATCTCATTCATCTTTGCATGATTCTTCCTCTCTTAGCCTACCTTTGTAGCTATAATGGCCATATACCCAGACTTGGCCAGAACGACACAGAGAAGTATCTGCTGGAGACTTAGGGGTGGGGGAGGGCATTTTTCTTCCTGGATAAAAATAATCTTGTGATGAGAAAATTGTATGTTCTTGCTCTTTCCTTCTTACCTAGAATATCTGGGTGATATCTGAAGCCATCTTGTTTTGTTGTGCTTTTTAAATCCTCACCTGAGGACATTTTCATTCATTGATTTTTAGAAAGAAAGAAAGGAAGAGAGAGAGAGAGAGAGAGAGAGAGAGAGAGAGAGAGAGAGAGAGAGAGAGAGAGAGAGAGAAACATTGCTCGGTTGCCTCCCACACGTCTGAACCAGGGCCGACAATCTAATCCACAACCTGGACATGCGCCCTGACTGGGAACTGAATCCTTCACCTTTGGGTGTATGCCACAACATTCATACAACTGAGCCACTCAGCCAGGGCCAGCCACCTTATGACCACGAGACTAAGCGGGAGGTCAAAACCAAAATGCTGAGGATGACAAAGCAGAAAGACGGAAAGAGCCAGGCAGGTCCTTGACTGGGAATCTGCTTCTCTGCCCCAACCTCAACCCCTTCCTTCTTTCTCTTCCCTCTACTCCAAATTCATTCTCCCTTCATCTTTCCTCCAGTTATAATATGGAATTGAAGTACTCCAGCCATTAGCTGTATTACGCTATATTCCTTATTTCTAATTTATAGTAACAGCTAAGTTAAGCCTTACCTTATAAATATCCGTCTCCCCAAATCTCCCCACCCACCAAATCCACCACTCTAAAATGAGAACAGTGGGTGTTTAGTTCTCGGAGACTGGAATTATTTCCCCCATGGATGAAAGCCAGCCAGCTCCAATCTAGGCAAACACACCCGCCCCCTCCCCTGCCTCCCAAGCCCAGGTGGCTGGCCCTGGTTCTAGCAGGCTCTGTAACAGGGCACTTCGTCTATTGGGACTGATTTTTAAAAATTTCTGCGGTTTCTGGGGAGTGGATGTTGTAAAATAGAATGAAAAGAAATTGAAGTTTGAAATTCGGTGAACTTTTCCCTGCTCCTTCCACGTGAGTAATGACTTGCTGATAGAAGCAGCTTTTTCAAAGATGAAAAACAATCTAAGATTTATGGACTAGCCTGTTCAAACGACCCAGCGCTGCTTGTAACCGAGAGGGAAACGTCAGGAGATTCCTAGATCTATTCTGGCTGGAGGAAGAGAAGGGCAGGGAGGAGTCTGGGAGGAGAGAGAAGGAAACAGACAGACGGACGGAGGGGTAAAAACTGACTGGAGTAGAGAGGAAGATGGAATCTTATGCCCGCTTTCTGATTCTACAATGACATGAACATGATAACCATGTCCAGCAAATGGTGGTGAATGAAAGAAACACTCATTGTTTTTACCTAAATGCCATGCTGCATACACCTTCTGCTAGCTGGTGAGGGAGGATGGGGGTGGGGAGGAGACAGGAGGATTGTACACATGGAGATGAATGGACCTTTTTCTTTGAAACTGGGAAATTCTGCTTCTAAGGGATCTGACTCCTCACTGTGTGCTTGGGAAGTCACCAGAAAAAGATTCCTGCCAATTTCTCAGAGTCCAATCTGAAACACTTGGCCAAGATTCTGCTCAGGGTTTGACCATCAGCCTCTTAACACCAACTGCTGTCTCCCCTGTCCCTCCCGCCTCTCCTGGAAAGGCCAGGGGTGGGGCCAGGAGCACAGCTGGGAGCAGCCCCGACGCTACATCTGGGCAGCCTCCTGGGGCTCGTGGTGCGGAGCCAACATTTTTGAGTGTATATTTTATAACCACAGCCTCAAGTACAAAAATAGAATGTGAAAAATAAAAAACAGCGCTCACAATCAGAGCCTCAATCATCCTGCTGGTTAGAGAGGTCAGAGGAATAATAAAACGAGAGTAACCAAACCGAGAACTGCGGCGAGGCGCATTCCAGAGCCAGGCCTATGCACAGCCTCTCCTAAGTGCCTGAGGCAGCTCGGCTCCCACTTAAAATGTCTGTTATCACTCCTGTGTGTCCCCTCTCCCCCTCAAGAGTTATTTATGAAGGAAGGTTTCTCGGTCAGCCTGCCAAGCAAGGCATCTTTCGCGGGGACCGGCCCAGACAGGAGGCTGAATGAAAAGCCCACAAGGCTGAGGGCCGAGGTGCCGCTCACTTCTGCTTCTTCACACACGCCCAGGCGGTAACTCAAAACCTGCAAACAACCCGAATCCTTTTCCAAACACAGACCGAATCCTTTATGTCAGGCTCCATATATTTCCCTAACTCCAGCTCCCCACCCCAGCCCCACTCCACAGCAGAAACCAATTTGCTTAGCAGAGGAGGTCGGGGAGTTCCCCCCCTTACAGCTCTCATTTGGAACAGATTAAGGAGGAGGAGAGGGCAAGGATCTGATTTTTTTTTTTTTCTTCCCTTTTCCTTTTGAAAAAAATTAACATGCAACTCAGGCAGAACTACCACGTTCTAGGCCTGGCTGCGGGGAGGAGGGTGTCCTTTTCGGGTGGAATGGAACTGGGCTGCTGGGAGCCCGCCGGCACATCTCCATCCAGCCTGACCCTGAAGGTGGCGCTGGTTCCCTGGGGGCCCGTGGGCTCGTTGTGAGGTGGGCAGGGGACCCCGACCCAAGCGGAGCAGCCCACCGCAAACCCATGTCCACACTCACCGCCCAAAAGAGCACCAGTGCCCTTCAGGAGCAACATGCCAACTCAACATGACCTCCTCGAGGATTTACCCTGCGACGGAGGCTCCTGCCCTTAGAAAGCTTATGGCGTGGGTGGGATCATAACCAAGAAACACCGTGAGAGCTACACAATGAGCTTATAAGAGCTGAAGAGAGCCTTACAAAAGAGAAGAGAATTAAAGGCCTGGAAGGCTGTGTGGGAAAGGGTCTGGGCTGAGCCTGTAGTACCAGCTCCACGCACATCTGCGGATGAGGACACGGCAGGCAGAAGACCAATGTGGGCAACAGCGTAGAGGACGACAGGGCAGGTGTATGCAAACAGATGGCCTCTGGGCTCTCCCCTCAGGTCTGATTCTTGAGTCTCTTTTTTTTTAATTTAAAAATTTTTAAATTTTTATTGATTTTTTTTTTTTTTTTACAGAGGAAGAGAGAGGGATAGAGTGTTAGAAACATAGATGGGAGCGAATCATTGATCAGCTGCCTCTTGCACATCTCCTACTGGGGATGTGCCCACAACCAAAGTACATGCCCTTGTCTGGAATCGAACCTGGGACCTTTCAGTCCGTAGGCTGACGCTCTATCCACTGAACCAAACTGGTTTTGGCTTGGGTCTCTATTAAAGGTGATCTCCCCCACCTCCCCATTAAAGAGATATCTTTCCAGTAACTTCTAGTAATGGGTAATGCAATTATGAGATTTGCAGTCTTATTTCCTGGTAGGGATATTTTGTTTGTTTGTTTGCATTTTGATGTGTATAGTCCTAAGAAATGCAAAGTAGGTAAGCAATTGAATTTAACAAGTTAGCAAAAAAATTTAGGTAAAAATTCTTACTATTGATTATTATTTTTTCTTATAAAACTGGCCTTTCTTATTACTTTCTTACAAAATGAGTTGCTAAAAAAAAATAATTTGGATGCAAAAAAGGGAAACCTGTTGACCTGAGCTGGAATAACACCTGAGAAGGTAACTCCCAATTGTTTAAGAGGCTCTAGCACTAGCTTATTTATCTTTTGTCCCCAGTGCTCAGCAAGCAGCTAGAACTTTCCAGCAACACAGCTGTTAGTACCTGTGTGAAAACAAGACGATGGGAGACAGTGGGAGGTGAAGGTCCTATCTCCCCACATCCATGCTTCCCTCCACACACAGGAGGAGACTTCTTAGCTGCGTACTTGAGCCTCCTTTGCTGAGCCATGTGGCATGTGGCTAAGTCCCAGCGATAGGACACCCCTGGAAGTGATGTGTGTGACCTCCAGGGGCCTCTCCCTCCCCTCCTTCCTGCTCACTGGATTGTGAATGTGGCAGTGGGGGCTGGAACTGCTACCTTGCATTAGAAGAGGGACAGGGTGGAGCACCAAGAAAGGAGCTAGACCCTGATAACTGCGTAGAGGACAGGGCAGGTGTATGCAAACAGATGGCCTCTGGGCTCTCCCCTCAGGTCGGATTCTTGGGTCTCTGAGCCTTTTCCGTGAGCGGGAGAAATAAGCCGCTACTTCTCCAAGCCACTTTTAACTTGGGCCTTTCTGTTATAGGCGCCAAATCTATGCCCTGACTAAACAGCTCTTTCATGCATGAAACTGGAAGAAAATACTCTGAAAGTCCATTTCAAGATATGCCCAAACCAAGATCCTTGGTTGTACTCCAATAAGTTGAGTACTTCAGCTGGAGGTGGGGCAGAGGAGAGAGAGAGCGAGACTCACACACAAACTGCTGTCAAGGCCAGTCTTTCTTGGTCTCTGATTCTCACTTGGTGCTGCCTGCCTGTCCTCCTGTGGACCAACCTCACAAGAAATCCCGTTTGAAAAGTTGAATTCCTGACACAGTGAGGATTTCCTGCTCACTTAGATGGGGGAGGGAAGTTTCTTTCTTTTGCTACTCATGATGCATCTGTGAGCTGGCCAGAGCATATCTCCTGAAATCCCACTCTCCTCCTCATGCGCATATGTATATCACCTCCAAAGTGCTCCTGTGTCCTCTTCACAAAAGTCACCTGAGAACATTTATCTAAACACACACCCACACACACCCTCCCTGGGATGCCCTGGCGCCACCAGAGCCACCGTCCATCTGTTCTGCCCTAGGAGCTCCTGCAAGGTGGAGACCTGTAGTAAACACAGAGCAGAAGGAACAGGAAGCCCAGGTGACCGCTGTGAGAGACCCGAGCGTTTGGAGGGTTTTGTGGGCAGGATGAGGGCTTCACAAGCCTCTGACATCAGCCTTCACACCTCCTGGGGTAACAGCAGGCTGCTGAAGAACGAGGGTCTAGACAGCAGCCAGATGTACTTTCTCAGGCAACAGCTATGTGGTGACTTGACAATTATTTGATTGTTGGGGCCAGAGGAAGGAGGATCAGCCCCTGGCAAGTCTGGAAGGGAATGGCCTTGGGTGGGGAAAGGGCAGAAGTCGGTGGTGATGGGAGGGGAGGAGGGGAGGAAGAGCTCAGGAAGGGCCAGCAGGACTCCTTAGTCATCCTAACCAGCCCAGGCCCATCGGGTCACCCTGACAGCGAGGTGGCCCTACTCCGGCAACTGGCTTAGGCTCAAAAAGGAAAACAGCCTGTGACGGTGAGGAGAGGAACCCTGCATCCTGCTGTGGCCTTCCCGAGGAAAGGGCAGGCCCCCGAGGTCAGACAGGAAGCACAGGAGAGGGGCGCAGAGGCTGAGGGTGGGGGACTGAGGATCACCGGGCACTGGGTCTGCCCTGACTCAGAGGGAAGACTGAGCTCTGCGGTGCCAGATGGCCCCAGCTCCAGACTGCGGCTTATCGTCACCTTCAGGGGTCACTCACCTTGGGCCCCAGAGCTTGGCTCTCAGGAAAAGCAACAGTGGAGGCAAAATGATACAAAACTGACCCTCATTTCCTTGAGAGGAGCCTGTTGTTGTCTCTCTGGGGCTTAGTTACTGGGAGGCCATGGAAACAATCCCAGAACCCTAGCAACCAGGCCCAGCCAGGTACTCTGCGGCAGTGGCAACCTGCTCCCAGGTTTAAGACGGGAGCATTAGTTTGCATCTGTTTTTTTGCACATCAGCAAGCCAGCTGCCCGTGACGCACTCACTGAGACACGGTGCACGTCAGGGGGCCTAGGCTTCCTGGTCAGCAGCTGATAGGAAAGGCAGTGTGGTACATGCTGACACGCTCCCCTGAGCCGGGGGAGGGGGGGGAGGGGTGAGAATAACTGGTTTCTGCCTTGATCAAGCACCTTCATTTTGAAGGAACAAACGAGGAAAGAGAGAAGTAGTTGCGGTGTAGTGTCTTCCTTCACCAGCCCTCTCTCCTCACTGTCTGGGCTGTGCCGGAGGTCGGCCTGGGAGTGCTGTAATTCCAAACATCTTGTGTTTGCTCCCCTGGAACCCTACTGACAATGTCAGTGAACACCCAGTCAGCCTGGGAGAGGGTCCGCCCGGGAGGCCAGGGCTGGCTGCGGGGTGTGGTTTAACTGCCGGGAGATGCCTGCTTTCCCAGAACACTCTGTTCTCCAGCCCTCTCTTCTGGGCAGGCTCCTTTCCTCTGCCTCACCCACAGCGCCCATTTCACCCCTGGCGGGTGCTCTCCAACCCAGGGGTATGGATTGTTCTGTGGGTACTTCTACGTTTCTGTCACCCCCTTTCTGTCACCAAGGCTTGGGAGCAGTAGAAAGAAGCACCGCTCTGTATCCGGGCCTGGGCCTCAGACCGCAGTTCCCACCTGAAAGCTACGGCTCTAAGCCCTCGGGCCGTGTGAGTGCCTTCCTCTAGGAAGGGGACTGGAAAATGGGGACACAGCCGCCTTGAGGTAGGTCTTTCTGCCACCTCTGGCTGCACCCACCCTGGCGACCACAACTTCTATTCCCTTCCCAAGGACAAGCTCTATCCGAGCCCTTGGGTTCCCAGTCCATTTGCTCAGTTATGATTCCGGTGTCTTCCTTCCAAATACAACAGTGAGTTTAGAAGACCTTCAACATCCCCTTTCTCATTTACTCCCAGCTCCTAGAGGCTGAGGAGTGCAAGGCCTTTGTCACACGGGCACCTGAGCTCCAATTCTGGCTCCACGCATCTTCCACAGGATCTTGTGCCCATGACTTCAACCCTCTGGATTCCAGGCTCTTCACATAAAAAAAAATAAAATAAAAAAAAATGCCCTGGCCGGTATGACTCAGTGGATAGAGTTGGCCTTTGGACTGAAGGGTCCCAGGTTTGATTCCGATCAAGGGCACGTACCTCAGCTGTAGGCTCCCGGCCCTGGTTGGGGGCATGTGGGAGGCAACCAATCGATGTGTCTTTCCGATGAGTGTTTCTCTATCTCTCCCTTTGCCTTCCACTCTCTCTAAAAGCCAATGGGGAAAATATCCATGAGTGAGGATTAAAATAAATAAGCAAATAAAATAAGATGGAGAAAACAGTAAACTATTTCATAGAGTGGCTGTGAGGATGCAGAGGTGAAACGAAGCAGGGGCATCGAGGGTAATGCTCTCCTTCCCCACCCACCACCGGCCTCTGCAGAGTGGGGGAGATGGCCAGACAGAGGCCCAGGAGGAAGGAGCCCATTCTCCAGCTGCTGCCACAGCCTTTGCCTCCCAGATGGATTCATTCGCACTGGCCCCAGACCCCTGACCCTGCTTGATAGTCCACTCAAAGGTCTTTCTCCTGCCGGGCCCCTGTGCCCTCGGGCCCCGGGGAGGAAGCTCTTGCCCAAGAAGTTCCATGCAGCAGGGCCAGGGAGGACCGGTGAGGGGAAGGTGGATCTGGCCCCGGCCCTGCCACAGGGGCCTGGCCCCACTAGATGCTTATCCACTCCCGATTGAAGTCAAGTCTCTGGGAAGAGGTGAGCCAAGGGCAGCTGATTTAATCTCCAGAACAAGGATCCACCTCCTCAGGGGAATTTCACAACTGAATCCAAACAGCTCCAACTCAAGGCTCAGTTTGATTCTAAAAACTCTTTATTGTGTTTAACTAATGTGACACATTCCTCCATTCTTTCACTCAGTTGATTACCTAATGACGATTTTTTTTTTTTCTTAGCATCTATTAAATGCCAGGTTCCAGGAATACAGAAGCAAGCTAAACAGACAAAAAATCATTTTGTGCTCATGGAGGGGGACAAACAAGGTAAATAAACAATAAAACTAATAAGGGAGTGAAAGGACTATGCAGAGAATTAAACCAGGGGGTGAAGTAACAGCAAACAGGGGGTGAGTGGTACTGTAAACAAACAGGGGGTGAGTGGTCAAGGCAAGCTCTCTGTGGTGATGACACTGAGGCTGAGACTGAAACGCAGAGTCAGCTGTGTGGACCGGGGGAGATCATTCCAAGTAGACAGAGCAGCCGGTGCAAAGGCCCTGAGGCTGGAATGAGCTTGGTGAGCTGGAGAACCCCACAGGAGGCTGGAGTGGCTGGAGCAGAGAAAGAGAGGGAGAGGGCATTGCAGGAGCCGAGGTTGGAGACAGAGGCTGGGTAGGCTTTGAATGTTACTTCGGGAGTTGTGTTTTATCCCGAGGAAGAAGGGAGGCCAAGGGTGAGTTCTGAGTAGGAGGCAACATCACCTGACCTGCTCCCTAAGAGCCCTTTCAGAGCCACGTGGACAGTGGGTGGCAGGCGGACAAGGGCAGAGGCAGGAAGACCAGACTGGAGGTTTTGCAGAAGTCCAGATAAGAGATGATAGTGGAACATGAAACAAGCCTGGTGGACAGTCCTTATATGTTAAGTATTTTTTGAGTGAACGAATGTATTTGATGTCACCACTTTTGCTTCTTATTTATTTATTTAAATGTATTTTTATTGATCTCAGAGAGGAAGGGGGAGGGAGAATCATTGATGGGCTGCCTCCTGCCTGCCCCCTACAGGGGATTGAGCCTGCAACTCTGGCATGTGCCCTGACTAGGAGTCGAACCAGTGACCTCTTGGTTCCTGGGTTGGCACTCTTGGTGGGCTTCTTCATGTTTAAATGATAAGAGGAAAGCTGTGAGAGGCCACTGAGCCATAATTGGTCAATCCCTAGGGAGATGTGAGAGGAGCAGTGAGGAAACAACTTAGAATTTTAAAAGAGGCACAGAGAAAGGAGAGGGGCAGAGATTAGCTGTTTCAGGAACTGAGGTCAGGCTGGAGACGGCTTTGAGGGTACATTCTAGCGCAGTGGTCCTCAACTTTCTTGGGTTGCTCTTCTCCAGAAAAACCTGCTTGGCACACACATCTAAGAGTGTATCACTGAGCTGACAGCCCCTCTAAAACGGAGTCTGGGGCCCGGCTCTTTGGAGACTGTGTATCCAAGGTGCTTAGAAAAAACCAAGTGAAAGGCAGTGGTAGGAGGGAGCTGCACTCAGAGAGCCGCTTTTCCCGGACACGACGCATGAAACACGACGCATGAACTTGCAGGAACTGAAACAAGCACAGGGCCTCCCCTGGGGCAGGTGCTGGGTGGGCAGGGGGGCTGGCTGGGCTGCTCCAGAGGTTCCAGGGTGGAACCGTCTGTGACTCAGCACAAAGTCCCACGGGTCCGGGGCTTGGCTGACGAGGTCACCGTGGGGCCACGGTGTAATGTCACCGTGACCCGGCCTCCCTGGCTGCTTGCTCAAGGGTAGGAGCATGTGAGATGTGTACATCCTCTCATGCTGGCTCTTTAGCTCTGTGTGGGTGACGATGGTGCACGTGTGTGTATGTGTGCAAGGCGGGAGGGGTGTGCAGGAGGAGCACGTTTTGGGGGAAATTGAGCAGGAATTGGGTCTTGTCTTCACCTGGCCCGTGTAACTGTTTCAGCCCAGCCCACAGCACCATTTGCTTCCTGCCCCATTCTCTAACCTCCGAGTCTCAATTTTCTACCTGCTGCTCCTATTTCCACCCTCCCACTTCCCTGCTAAGCTCCATCATTATTCCGGAATCTCTAAGGGTCCCCACACCAAGTACAGAGGCGACTGTGGTGTCTCCCAATAAACTGGGGACCAGAGCCCCCGCAGCCCCCGGCTGGCTCCCTGGCCCACAGCCTGAGACTCAGACCTGAGAGCTAACAGGAAGGATCCAGAGACCGAGCCACTCAGAGTTTGCAGGGAGGGAGCAATGAAAAACCATTGCCCTTTGAGCTGGTTCTACCAGGGAGGGTCCATGTGCCTGTTCTGGAGCTCATTCTTGTTTCCAAGGGCACCCTAAGCTCCTTAGAGAACTTGGGGCTGACCAAGGCAATTACGGTCTGGAGGCCTGCTCTAGGGAAAGGTCAGTCCATCAGCACAAACTGACCACCCACTGTGTACCTAATGGAAGTCGGTCTCTAACCCCATGGAAAAGTTGGGAAGACAAAACAAAACCAAGCACACGAAAGAGAAAATGGTAAAGGAGTAGAGAATCAAGGGCTATTTGGGGTGGTACAATAACCGAATGCCACAGGGATGCAGAGCAGAGGGCGACGAGGCTGGATGGCCAGCTGTTGCAGAAAAGGTGGGATTTAATGCGTTACCACTAAACGCTTTTAAGTGGCAGAATCAGCAGGTTTTGCAGGCCCTTTTGTGGGCGAGGGGCCTGCTGGGAGGGAGGGGTCAGTACTCCAAGGAGGGGAGCTCCCTCCCCCGCACCTGCTCAGGGATGAGCCCTGCTTCCCCACCTCCCTTCCTCTCCCTCCCATCTCCGCCTCTTAAGTCTTTTACCATGTTTTTGTAAGAAAGTTTCCATCTCATTTGTCAATTCTATCTCAATTAAAACAAAGTTTCGACCAATAAGTCCTCTTTCCGGAAGGTAAACTGACAATGGGTTTGAGGTTTGGGGGCCCCCTTGTTAACTGGCTTCTCATTCTTACCCTGCCTGCACCAGCTAAAGCCCAATGCTGGTTATCAGGAAGTTTTCCCCGAAACTCACAAATGGAACTGGGGGCAGGGACACAAATGGAACTGGGGGCAGGGAGGAGGCCGCCTGAATTAGGCCTCCCCAGTGGAAGGAGACCCCATGCTGGGAGGCAGGGGGTCTCAGGAGGAGTTAGAAAGCCACATCCTGCCGCCCCCCCTCCCCGCCCCCCAATCCAGCTCCCAGAACCCCAATCCTCTGCTGGGCATGTAGGCTTCCACCTGTGGCTCTCCAGATCTAGCCACCCCTTCCGGACGCCTTAGTTCTGGGCCATCTGTCCTTCTGTCCCGGAGGGCTCAGGTCTGCCTGCAGCATAGCAGTTTAAAGCTGCCAAAAACCTGCACGGGAGTCGAAGGGCTCTGCAGAAAGGAAAGGCCCAAACCCCAGATTGCTGGGTTATGGCCGCTTTCTAGGTCTACAGATTTTTAAGGTGTTTGTTCATCCCCCCTTTCTCCAAATGCAGCCTGTTCCAGCTGGGCCCTTCCCGAGTTCCTCTCCTGCCGCTCCCCCAGAACCCTGTCTGCCTCACGTGAGAACCACTTAGTTTAGTGGGTTGAATGTTGTCCAGGTTGTTTTTTCCTCCCATGGCTGTCCTTGTTCAAACGAAACCTGACGTGATACAGTGTCTGAAACAGACATAGTGAGCTGCTTGAGTGGAAGGTGGGGGGCCCGGGAAGTGGGAACTGCAGTCCACGGCCTTGAGCGTCTCCTGCTCTTGAAGCTTGAGCTCTTTCCTGAGCATCTCAAGGATTGGAGTCAAGGCAGAGCAGGGGAAGGAGGCAGGGGGGCCTCTTCTGGAGTCCTGCCCAAACACTTTTTTATCTGGTTACAAAGTCCAGTCATCTACACTGGAGTCCTAGAAAGGCCACTTAAAATAAATAAACAAACATATATATATATAAATATATATCGATTTCAGAGAGGAAAGGAAGAGAGAGAAAGAAATAGAAACATCAATGATTAGAGAGAATCACTGATTGGCTGCCTCCTGCACACCCTCCACTGGGGATCAAGCCCACAACCCAGGCATGTGCCCTGACCGGGAATTGAACCGTGACCTCCTTGTTCATAGGGTGACGCTCAACCACCGAGCCACGCCACAGAGGAGCCGGGAGGTAAAGGGTGGCGAGGGTCCCACTGCTGGGGCTTTCTGAAGTCCTCTTTCCAAAGGGAAGGGAGCTCAGGTGGTGCTCAGAATGTTGCTAATAGGCTGTGAGCTTCACCTTCCTGGTGACCCCGTGGACAGCAGAAGAAATCAGGAGGCAAAAGAGATAAATCCATCCTCACAGAGCTATGTAAACACAGAGTTACTTCCCCTGCGCCTTCCAGAGTCATTGACCAATTCATTCCACAAATCTATACTTGAGGCCAACTGTGTCCAAGGCGACAGGCTGGGGTGATGGACGACAGTTAATGTTTGCCTCTTCTTCTTCGACCGTTCCTAGCCTGGGCCCCTGGGATCAATAATGGGGCCGGTTAAGGCGTGCTGGGCTCCCGGCCAACGGTGCAGTGTGTGGGGAGGGCAGGGCAGAGATGGACAGTTCATTCTGTTCCTACAGCAGATCAGTCCCCTCTGCTCTCTCAGTGTCCACTGCCCATCTCTCCCAGGCCCAGGAAATACTCTGTCCCAGAGCACTGTGACTCGTGGCCTTTGAGTGCTTTTCCCAATTCTCAGTAGTCTGACTTCCTAGAACGCCACAGCCTTACTGCTACGTCAGTGCCAGAGGCACGGCTTGGTAGCTTTGCAACCTTCAAGTCCTCTTCACTTCCCCTTGTCTTCCACTCCCCACAGGACCAGCCCCAAAGCCGGTTGAGTCTACTACCCCCCATCACCACTGATAGTGGTGAGGACTTTTGCTACCAATTTCCAGTTGGTCTCTCTGCCTCAAATTTCTGCCCCCACTTACCCCCAGTCCCGATCCAGCTCACACACACGTTTCTGGCAACATTATTCCTGCTTACCCTTGGCTCAGCATTCAAGACCATCACCCGTGTCAGTGCCTCTTAGCTTTAACCCTCAGGGCACTCTTAGCTTTAACTCCTTCTCTACTGCCCTGGCACTCGTCTGTGTTCTGGCCACACAAGTCCACATGCTGCTCGCTCATCAGCTCCTGAGTCACCCCAACTCCAGGTTTTGGCTCTTCTTTTCCTTCTGTGTTGAATGCTCTCATCTGGGTCCCCTTTATCCCTACCTTCGAACCAGTTCTCCTCTCAGGCTGGGGACAGTGTAAGTGCAGAGCCCTCTCTGTCTTCATCCAGCCTCATCACAGGATGAGATCTTACAGGCAGGGAGTCCTCCTGTTTTACTTTTTCTTAGCATGAAAAGTAAGAATTAATTTAACTTAATTTTTTTCAATCAATATTTAGCCTCAAAAAAGATCTAAATATTACAGTAGAATTTAATAATATTATTTTACCGTGACGTTTATTAAACAACTGGGACAAAAATTTATGACATATATTTCCAAGGAAGTCAAGATTTAATAGTGATAATTAAATTGGAACAGCAAGGAATGTGGAAAATTGCCATTAGTTGTTTGATATCCTTAAGAGATGTCAAAATAAGACAATGTTGTTCTGATAAATCAGCTGGCTAACCATCCGACAGTCAGATTTTGACTACAGTGAAAAATCAGGGTAGTCGTCAGTCCTCAGCTACTTTCCAGTCTAAAGCAAATAGATGTATATTTTTTTGTTTAAGAAAATCAAGCTATGTAGCCCAGCCAGTGTGGATCAGTGATTGAGCGTTGACCTATAAATTGGGAGGTCATGGTTCGATTCCCATTTAAGGCACATACCTGGGTTGTGGGCTCCATCTCCAGTGGGAGGTGTGCAGGAGGCAGCCAATCAGTGATTCTCATCATTGACGTTTCTATCTCTTTCTCTCTCTCCCTTCACCTCTGAAATCAATAAAAGCATATTTAAAAAAAAGAAAAGAAAAGAAAAGAAAAGAAAAGAAAAGAAAATCAAGCTGTGTTGAGGAGGTTCTGGCTGAGGGAGCTCTCAGGCAACACAGGGCACATTGGGGGAACTGCTCAGTGTCCTTTAAATCTGAAGACTATAGCTTCAGTTTAATTTTTCTGGATGCAGAAATTCACTCAAAATGTGTTTAAACAAAAATAAGGGGGGGGGGGTGTTTTTATATAACTTAGGGAGAAACTACAGGAGTCACATGGGAGGTGAATTGTTGATAAGCCAGTCAGATGATCTATCAATATATATCACGTTGGTCTTTTGTAGTTGTAATTGGATTAAAAAAAACCACATTTTATTTTGGAATAATTTAAAGCATACTGAAAAGACACAGCTATAGAAATTCCATATCTGTGCTTACTATTTATATGCACACATAGTTTTATTTTTTTGGACCATTTGAGAGTAAGTTACAGGTGTTAATACCTCTTTACCCCTTAATATTTCAGCTGTGGATTTCCTAAAAACAATAATGTTCTCTTACAAAACCACAGTATAGCCACCAAATTCAGGAAATGTAATACTGACTTTAATCTCTAGGTAATATTTCGATTTGTCAGTTATTCTCATAATTTCCTATATGGCTTTTCACCCTTCCAGTACAGGTCTGTTCCACGGTAACATACAATAGTTCATTCAGTTGCTATAGATTTCTTGTTTTTCACACCTCAAGTCCTTTTTTACAGATGAAGATAAGGAATGCAAAGACAGATGTAGCCTTTTGCATTTAGTATTCCCTTAGAGGCTTTCACATATGGAATTTCATATGCAAAGGCACTCAATAAGAATAAGTGATTATTGATTTCTATTTCTTGAGAAAAAATTCAGTGAAGGAAGGAGAACATGATAATACAGTTTTACTATAAACACACTTAGAAAAAATTCTGAAATAAATAATAGTAGGGCAAATACTATAAAGATTAGGAGGGAAGAAGCCTGCCTAGAATTCCACTATGAAATGGTCTTCCCCAGCTTTAGTGGAGAGGGTCCTATAGAAATCTAGTAGTATATGCCACTAAATCAATGTTAACTGAGGACTCGCAGGGTGTCCTATGTGTCCTTCTAAGGAAAACCCACAATTTGAAAAAGAATCAATAATGGCAGAATTTTAAGTACTGAGGAACTTGGACAGGTTGGGATGGGGCGGGGAGAGGGGGAGAGAAGACTACTTATACATCACAAATCGGAATGTTTTCCCATGGAGAGGCAAAGCTGATTGTGGCTACACCTGCTCTAGAATAGTGTCACTGAGAGATTATTTAAAAACTAGGTCCTCTTACATGTGCAGAGAAAAGCACCTGGACCACTACAACGGTGTGCTGAGGTGCTGGGACAGTCACGCCTTCCAAGGAAAGCTTCTAGGGGCCACAGCCCTAACCATGGGGATAAGGGGCCCTGAGCTGGTTACAAACACTGTTTGGCTGTTTCCAATCCCATTCTGCTGTCCCCTGGGCAAATTTCTTTATTCAGCCTGTGACGCTCTTGCCTCAAAATGATGTTCTTGCTTCTCTTTGGTACGGTTGACTCAGATCTTTCCTGACACCCAGTCCCAAATGCACCAGAGAGGTCACCCTCTCAGGTGGCCATTTGTCCAGAGGTATGACCTTGCCTCCAGTCCCTTCCATCCAGCAATCATTTCCCACCTACAGCCAAAATTCCCTTTTGTTTCCATAGTATTTGCTATCACATACAGATAACCAGGGCCCCAGGGCTATGAACTCAGAACTGTTCACCTAGCTGTTCCTCTCCTGCTTCCTGGGTTAATATCACCACCAAATGAGGAGCCAAGGGCTCTGGCTGGGTAGTTCAGCTGGTTAGAGCACTGTCCTGATACCCCAAGGTTGCAGGTTCAATCTCTAGTCAGGGCACATATAGGAATCAACCAATGAGTTCATGAATTGGTGGAATAAAAAAATCAATGTTTCTCTCCCCCCCCCGCCCCCACTTCCTCTTTCTCTAAAATCAATGTATAAATAAATAAAAAATTTTAAGAAAGAGAAGCCAAGGCACAAAATGGAGACTCTAGATTATACTCATCTGTTTCCTTAGTATTTAAAAACTCACGGAGGAACACACTGATGGATCTATGATGTCTGGGTTATGTAACCATACAGATAATCAAGACTTGGCCTTATTAAAAAGGATGACAGTATAACTGACAAAAGGCACTGTTTATTAGATTTCTATCTTTGAAAATAATTTTTCTCTATGATATCCTAGAGCAGGAGTCTGGCTAGCAGATCACATCTCGGCAGCCACCTGTTTTTGTAAATAAAGTTTTATTGGAATAGCCCTTCCCACTTGTTTACCTGTTGTTTAAGTCTGCTTTCCCACTAAAGTGGCAGTTTCATAGACAGAGACAGAGACTGAATGGCCAAAAAAGCCTGATATATTCACTCTGACCCTTTAGCAAAAAAGAGTGCCAAGCCCTGTCTAAGAGCAATAGGCACTGCAGAAGCAGAAGGAGGTACCTGTTGACTGGCAGGTGTTCTCTTGTGACATGGCATTTGTCACTGTTTCCGTGGCAGCATCTCTGATGGCTTGCTCCTCACTCTGCAGGAGGGTGAGGACACACCTCCACAGGGCAAGTGTATCCTGCAGTCCTAAGGTGACAGAAAGGAGTCCAGTTACCTAGGCTGCAATTTACAAGCAGGTACAAATACCACTTCAAATGCATGGAGAACAGTATTTAATGAGCAACTGCCATTCCTGTTTTCCTGGATATTCTAAGAAAGGACGATCTGAGAGTCAGATAAACACAGAGAGAGCTAGCAAGCGAGAGAGCCCAAGGGGGAAGGTTTTAAAGTGTCTTTTCTTTCTTTCTCTCTTCTCGGTAGGGGGCATGGAGGAGGTAGCTGATTGATGATGTTTCTCACTCATGAATGTTTCTATCTCTCTATGCTTTTCCCTTCCTTTCTCTCTAAAAATCTATAAAAACATATTTTAAAAAATAAAATCAATGAAAACATACCTTCAGGTGAGGATTAAAACATACACACACACACACACACACACACACACACACAAAACACACACACAAACAAACAAACAACAACAACAACAACAACAAAAAAAAACCCTAAGTTCAGTGAAAAGCACCAGCAATCTTTCCAGTCACTTAAGCCAGAAGCCTGGATGTCATCCTTAAGTCTTCCTTTTACATGAACCTCAATACTAAGTCATGTTGATTCAACTTTCTAAATCCTTTCCAGCTGTCCCTTCTTTTTCCTCAATGCCACAGCTTCACACTGACCCATTCATTTCTCACCAAGATCATTGCAACAGGCTTCCCGGAAGAGGTGACGGTTAGGCCTGGTCTTGAAAGACAAATAGAAGTCAGTCAAGCAGCACTTTGTTTACAGAACTGCTCCCTACTGATGACTCATCGGGCCCACACTGGCCCTTTAGAAGGGAGAGGGAGGCAGGGCACGGAATAGGAAGAGCATTATAAGCCAGGTTAAAGCGTATTTAGATTTTATCCTGAAGGCAATGGGAACCCACTCAAAGGTTTTCAGTGTGAAGTGAAATGATCAGATCTGTATTTTAGAAAGACCACAAAAGCTTTTGGGAGCATAAAGAGAATGGGGGGGGGGGGTGTCAGGGCGGGGGGACGCCAAGACAGAAAGAAAAGAGGCCAGTCGTGGTTGGGTGGCTCAGGTGGTTGGAGCATTATCCGTACATCAAAAAGTTATGGGTTCGAATCCTAGTCAGGGCACATACCTCAGTTGCGGGTTCGATCCCTCTTGGGCATGTATAGGAAGCAACAAATCAATGTTTCTCACATTGATGTTTCTCTCTCTCAAAAGCAACAAAAACATATCCTCTGGTAAAGATTTACAAGAAAAGAAAAGAGGCCACTTAAGAGGCTGTTGGTGATCAATGATTAGAGTAGGAACCAAGAGGGTGGGAATACTCTTGAAGATGTACAGGTATAGTGTACACTGTCATTTTTCATCTTCCCTTTTTAAAAAAAATATATATATATATATTTTATTTAATTTTTACAGAGAGGAAGGGAAAGGGATAGAGAGTTAGAAACATCAATGAGAGAAACATCAATCAGCTGCCTCCCATACACTCCCTAAGGGGGATGTGCCCGCAACCAACGTATATGTCCTTGACCGGAATCGAACCTGGGACCCTTTAGTCCACAGGCCGATGCTCTATCCATTGAGCCAAATCGGTCAAGGCTCATCTTCCGTTCTTTTTCAACCTGGAGTATCTAGTCAGACTTTGAGCACATTTAGTGCAATGGACACCCCCTGCTCACTACACTTACCAAGCACGGGATGGGGGTTGGTGAGGAAAAATGGTGTGGTGCTGGTGAGGACTTCAGCAGCGGCCAGCCTGGACTCCGTGGGAAGATGATCTCCACAAGATGAGACCACCAACTGAACCCACTGCTTCAGTTTGGGGGCCACAGAGTCCCTGGTCTGAAAGCACAATATTTAGAGCAGTTCAGAAGATACAGTCATGAAAAGTGGGATGAGCTACATACACCAAACCAGATCTGCAAATTAGCTCTCACCACAGTGGGAGGAAAGGTTTTTCAGTTGCTTTTCCATCTCAACTAGGAAGAAATAAGCAAAGACAAAACTTTTGGGGGAAAGACCGTGCAACAAAAGTACTTATCGTCCCCAGATGCTTCTACCTTTAATAAAAGAACTTCCAATTTTGGCCGAGCATATAGGGACCCAGATAAAGACACATTTCCCAGACTTCCTTGAATTTGGGAGTAACATGTAATTAAGTTCTGACTCATGTGATGTCATTGGAAGTGGTATCTGTGCATTTTTCAGGTCAAACCTCAGGAGATAGGAGAGACCTTCATCTCCTGGGTTTTACTTCCTGCTAGCTGAATAAGGACAAGATGATGGGAGCTGGAGCAACCTGCTGGGTCCAGGCTGAGGACAGCAAACACCAAGGCTAACAGCTGGGGATCCAAACACTATCAAGCCACCCTATCTGCTCTGGGCTGCTTTCACCTGGTTTAAGTCACTGTCTTTAGGGGTTTCTGTTACAACATTTAAAGCGGTAATCCTAACTAACATTATTATTTAAACACAGCCCTATTTTTTTTAAAAAATAGCTTTTAGATATAATTTAATAGTTTTGAGATATAATTTACCCATTTAAAGTACTATGCAATTCAGTGTTTTTTAGTATATTTACACATATGTTAACCATCACCACAATAAATTTTAGAATAATTTCAGTACCAAAAAGAGAAACCTTTATACTTTTCACTTATCATTCTCCATCCTGTCACCTAGTCCTTCCTCAAGCCCTAAACAAGTCATCTACTATCTCAATGGATCTGCCATTTCTGGACATTTCATATAAATTAAATCAATACAATACTTTTGTGACTGGCTTCTTTACTTAACATGGTTTTTTGTGGTTGTTGTTGTTACTTATTTGTTTGTTTTTAGGTTCATCCATGAAATAGGATATATTTTTATGGCTGAATAATATTCCATTGTATAGACATACCATATTTCATTTACCCATTCAGCAGCTGATAGACATTCAGGTTGTTTCTATCTTTTAAATTCTTGTTTTGTTTTGTTTTTACTTTTTCTAGAAAGAGGTTAATGTTGCAAATGTATTTTACTTCCCCTGTCAATTAAACTTTTTAAATTTTTCAAAATAAGATGACTGGGTCTTCAGGTTGTCATAGAAGTAAACTGATGAGCATCTCAGACCTCAAGGAAGATTCTGACTCCCAATGCACAAGAAATCCAGGTTTCCCCAGGAAGTCTTTTGATGCATTCCTCTGCAGTTCTGTTAATTTTTCTCTCCCTGGAAAACTCCCAATTTTCATGAAATATCAGTGTATTCAAGTACCAAGCAGTGCCGTTAAGATTCATGTGACAAATGCTTAAAAAGGGCTTTAGATGAGTGATATATTTTGGCTGCCCTGTAGCCACTTTCTTAGAACTTGTTTTTTTCCCCTCTGGGCTGTAATTTTTTTTAAGCAAATCCTTTTCCTTCCTATAAACATCCCTCTAATCCCAACACACAAAATTGACTCTTTTTTTTGCTTTTTGTATGCTAATGACCAGCTGGCTTTGGACCCCTGGCCTGCCTTTGAATAACAGACCAAAGGAAACCGTGTATCTACTTAATTCTCATCCTCTGGTTTTCTCTCTCAGCCCAGGTTCTCTCTGAATTTAACAATCTCCTCTGTGACGTTCTCCTCAGCTCCCAAATACTCCCTCCCTCCTCTACATTCCCACAGTCTCCTCCCAACCAGAGCATTTAATATCATGACTGAACACTCCTTTCTCTCATTAGACTGTCCCTCCTGTCTCTATTCATCTTTGTGTCTCCAGGACCTCTCTCAGCGCTGCTTTATTGTAAGGCATCGGCACTGTCATGCTGACACCATCACAGTATGGTCATGTGTGACCAAGATCCTCAGGTGATTTCACTGTGCCGTGTTCTGGGGGAAGAATCAAGCCATAGCGATATACTTTCATACTTGGTGACTATGATCTAATCCTAGTGACTTATAATCCTTGGAATGGACTTATTCAGTCCCTCTCTAAATAGTCTAGAAAGAAAAATCAGGAAAAAAGGGGTCTAGGTATGTATATGTACATGTGTGTATTGGTGAGGAGGAGGTTGTGCTTTCTCATGGCCTCTAATCAAATGTGCCCAGAATAAGAGAAAATAAATGTCAAAGGTGGTGCTCAAAAATCCTTTGCAAGTTATACACAAAGTGAAAATCAACATGAACCATATTTCTATGGAGGTTACACAAACACGGCACAGTGCTTCTGCCTAATGACACCTTCCAGGTAAAAAAAGAGCACGAGATCCTAGACCCAAGATCAGGGGCAGAGTTGGCCTTACCTCTTCACTCGTCCGCATGTGGTGGACAATCACTTTGGAGGCAAGCCTCAGAGCTGTACTCTGAATTTCAGACCTAGAAAAAGTAAGCCAAAAACACCCCCCAAATCAAATCAAGCATATTTTATACAGATAGTAATCCAAGTGGATGTGAAGGCTACACAAAAACCTTGTGGCTACACAAACACCCCCAGAAGTAATTACCTTTTGGTTGACAACATGATACTCTGACATCTTTCTATTGCTTAGGCTTAGAACATGCTCCTACACTGACACTGAGAAATATAAGGCCTGAGTCTTTAGGTCAGGACTGTATTCAAATTCATTACATAACTGACTGATGTGACACTGAGGAACCCAGTTAGCACAGCAAATATTGGGACAAACCTTTCATTGGAAGCAATATCCATAGTCCAGTTCAAGAACTCCTTTGGGGTGAGATGGATACAGTGTTCCGTCTGGTGAAGCCACTCACTGGGGTCCATGCAATGGAGAATTTTCAGTATCTGTGTGAGCCAGATCCATGAAAAATAAAACAAAACAAAAACGTCAGGAAAAGGTCTTTCAGAAGCTAAGTGATAAATCACTTACAATAAGGGGTGTGTGTGTGTGTGTGTGTGTGTGTGTGTGTGTGTGTGGCCTATCTTTCAAAAAGCTCCCCTGATTTAGTTCCCTCCTAATACCTTGGGAGACCAAGACAGAGACACAACCAAGGTGCCCTAGAGATCTGTGATCAGAGTCTAGATGTCCAGATTCCTAAGTCAGTGTCCCTTCCTTTTGATTATACTTTCTAGGTGGCTATCTGTCCCCAAATAGCCATGTCAGCAAAGACCACTCTCTGACACATTCTACAGCTAACTGTCAATGCTGTTCGCTGCAGCGTTGAGTGGCTTACTCTCAATCTGCCTCTGGTTAGTCTGTCATCAATATTACCATCATCAAACACTTTTCTTACTGCCATCTGTGCATGGAACCATGCCAAACACCACACAAGAGAGTCCTTGTCCTCCTGATGCTGACTCTCCTTCAGATTGCTCCCGGAGAAGCCAAAGCAAACCCTGCCTTCATAATCTGATCCCTCTGGTTGGTTCATCAGAGTGTGGGAGTGGAAGGGGTAGTCAGTACACCGAAGGCTTTACCTTGCAGAAGCATTCTGGGTGATTTTCCTTCATTGCCAACATCAAGAACATCCCTCCCATATTCCACAACAAGGGTGGCAGTTCCTTCTCTCCTAACCCGGAGGCTGCTGCTGAAAACCTTTCCAACAGGGCTTCCAGTGTCAGCAGGCGCACGTCAGGGAAGGAAGACTCCAACAGCCGAGAGAAGGAGATGGGAACGTCCCGTGTCTGTTCTCCAGCCTGGACTGCCGCTGTCCACACTGCAGCGATGGCTAGCCTGGTGAGGCTCTGGAGGTACTGAGGTAGGCCTGGCACCGTGAAGGTATAGGGGAATCCTGTTATTAGCTCTGATCTTGAGATGATATTTCCAATTTCCTCCCATAAGCCAAGATGCTCTAGAACTAAAAAGAAAAAAAACACACAAAACACAAAAAAACCCAAAGGTAATCACTTTATTCAAAGTTTCACAAAAGGATTTGGGAAAACACAAGCCTCCGGACACACTAGGTGGGACTATCAGATATCTTTCCTGAGTACATTTCACACGTCCTATCTAATAAAAGAGTAAAGTGCAAATTGACCATCACTCCAACATACAAGATGGCTGCCCCCATGTGGTCAAAGATGGCCGCCACAAGATGATCAGCAGGGGAGGGCAGTTGGGAGGGATCAGGCCTGCAGAGGAGGGAATCAATCAGGCCAGCAGGCAGAAGCGGTTAGGGGCAATCAGAAAGGCAGGCAGGCAAGCAGATGGGAGTCAACAGTCTTGGACTGTAAGAGGGATGTCTGGCTTCCTGGTAGGATTGGGCCTAAATGGGCAGCCGGACATCCCTCAAGGGGTCCCAGATTGGAGAGGGTGCAGGTTGAGCTGCGGGATACACACCACCGTGCAGGAATTTCATGCACCGGGCCTCTAGTATGATATAATAAGTGACTTGCCCACCAAGGTTCAGGCTTCTGGTCCAGAAACAATTTCTATTTAGGTAACTCATAATTTCCTCCCTGGGGGACAAAAGACATTTCCATGGGAAGATGTGCTCCTTGCATCCCTCCCCAACATTTAGTCAATATGATCTCAGTAACCTCTTAAATCACCAAGCCTCAAAGTTGAGCTGCTCAGATCCCCTCTACAACACCTTTTCTCAGAGACTCTTGGTCAAACCTGGAGCTCACATGACAGACTATGCTATTGTTAGTAGGTCTACTGGCCTCTTTCTCCATTTTGATGTTCCAAATGAGCCCTTTAGGCATTTGAATACAGTTATTATGTCCCTTGTGTTTTCTCCAGACAAAACACCCCTACTTCCTTCAACTATTCACCATATAATAGGGTTTACCTTCTCTCACTAGTCTAACTGCCTTCTTTTCTTTGGACATACTTCACCCCCTCTTAAGAGATGGCCCCACAGGGTGGAACATGACCCTTTGTGTGGCCTGGCCAGGAGGACTATTACTTTCCCTGTTCTGACACTAGGCTACAGGAGTTGCATCACACTGTTGATTCAGGTAAAGCCCCCTGGAACCACAGTATTTCTTTTCTTGCTTGGTCTACCGATGCTGTGAATCATCTTTCTTCCACCTTGTACTCAGTGCTTAGACCTAGGCTTCTTTCTTTGTTTTAAACTCAAGTATATCCTGTTAAATTTTATTTGCCTGTTAAGTTTTATGGCCTTTTAGAATACCAAGATCTTTTTGTACTCTCAGTTCTGATAAAAAAAAAACCACACAAACAAACACATAGAGCCTACTATGTGCTTAGAAAGAGAAATGAATGACCAGGTAATTCCAATATAATTGTTTAAATGATAATCTGAATCTTAAAGGGGAAGAATGGATTGGAACCACCAAAGGCAGAGCAAAGTTTCAAACCTAAATTGACAAGCATGCCATAAAATGCCTGCAGTCAAATAAGTATTAAGAATGTGGACTGGGCCAGCAGCAGGGAGGACAGACACCTTCAAGTGTTCTGGTCAGTCAGCTCCCAGCTGCCCCTGTCCCCCACTCCACTCCAAGCTCTCAATTCACTAACCACCCGTCTGTGGGTCTAGTCATTCCCCAGTCATGAATCTCCCTAACTTTACCATTCTTTCCATAGAATTTTATCTGCAAGGACATCAGGATTTCATTAAATGCCTTGTTGAAATTCAGATATCTCATAACTCAGTAAACACTACTGATTTCTAGAAAACTATTATAACATAATATTGTAGAAATGTAAAATATTAAAATAACAGTTGGAAAAAAGGTAAAATTAAAAAAATAATAATACGGGCTTGCACTAATCCTGGAATTAAAATCACAAAATATTCATGTTACACATCAAGTTGTTTCAAAAAGAAGCTTGTCCCAAGAGGCAAAGTGAGGGCTCAGGCTCCAAAATGACTGTGCCTGTGGAGGCCACCATCCACCATCTATGGCTGCAGACACACTTTTTTTTTTTTTTTTTTTTTTTTTAAACTCAGACTCTGCAGAAGTCCAAGTTCAAGAAGGAGGGCAGGAATCTTTACAAAGCAGCAGGGAAATCCCAGGGAGTCGTGTCATCATCTCTACTTTCAATATCTAAAAACCTAATTCTATTACAATTTACTAACAAGAAGACTGCATTACCATGGTATGGTTTCCAGGTACCAATTCCCTGTACTTCCTCCTTACTGCTGCCTGTGAACACTACATTAAAAAGTGATATCATTTGTTTGGAAAGGAGTCAGAATCATGGCTCTGAGATCTGCTCATGAAAACATAATTAGAAACAAAAGAAAGTTCTAGGCCATTCAGAATAATTTTCAGAGGATCCTGTTAGCTGAAAGAGATATTCCAGGCAGAGTCTTTGGGACTTAAGAGCTGGGCACCCAGACTCATTTGCATCCTCTAGGACTTTGAGGAAAGATGGATGATGTCATCAAGAAGTCATGGACTAATGGCACTGTTCCAAAAAAGGGGTACATGAGGGACATGCTCAGGAAGGGCTCCTTTGAACTTCTTGGCCTATATGGCCTCTGGAGTTCAGTATAGTTCCATAAACATTTGTTGAACATATATTAGGTACTGTAGGAGATAAAGACATTCAGAGCTGAGAAATAAAAATTACCTGCAATTAAAGTGCTTTAAAATTAGTGGGAGATAAAGACGACTCAAAAATTGCAAAATGCTTAGTGACTTAAAATTGTGTGATAAGCTGAAATGCTGAGAATGTACCATGCACTATAGAATATTATATTCTCATTGTTCAATGCTATGAACAATTACACTTGTTGAATATTATTCTAAGTACTTCAACATACATCAACTCATGTAATAAAGTAGGCACTATTATTTTTCCCATTTTACAGATGAGGAAACAGAGAGGTTAAGTTACTTGCCCAAGGTCACACAGAAATGGTAGTTTATGACAAAAATGAGTGCAATGGGCACTTACAGGAGGGAACACAATGTAAGAAGGGCCCTGGAGGCTGCCCAAAGGTGCCTTGACTGGTAAAGAAAAGGGCAAATGTTTATGTGTGGGGAGGTAGGGCTTTAGTTCCAAGGAGAGCATAGCTCCTTCCAGCCTAGCACCTCACCATAGTGAAGAACTAGAGAATTCACCACACCCCATTTTCTCTTACATGTGAAAACACGAAACCCCTGACCAGGTAGCTCAGTTGGTTAGAGCATCATCCCGATATGTCAAGATTGTGGGTTCAATCCCTGGTCAGGGCACATATGCATGATATGTGGAACAACAAATCAATGTTTCTCTCTCTCTAATCAATTAAAAAGAGTAAAAATAAATAAAAACACCAAATGAGAGGAAGTCACCAAGAATTCAAAAGAATGAATAAGCACTGTAAGTACCCCTGCAGGCAGGACTTCAATGCTGGCTCTCTATGCACAGGTTCTAGCAGTGAATCAGAAAGACCAGGCTCTGCTCTCAGGAAATCCCCATTTAGGTGGGAACCACAGATCACCCTCTCCTCAGTGCCCAGAGTGAGGGGTCTCCAGGTGAAACAGGAGGTTGGAGTTAATACTTAAGCAGCTGCAGTGACTAACAAGGACGTATGGCTTTCCTGTTGAGCATAGTGGTTTCTCAGCCCAGGAAGTACATGAAATTCATCTGGAAAGCTTAGGAAAACGCTTATGTCAGGGGACACTTGACCGTGTCTCTGGGGTGAGCCTGGTTTTAAAGTGACCCAGGTGATCTGGTGCGCAGCTGGGGCTGATAGCCACTGTTTCACCAAAGGGTTTCACCAGCAGGATTTCACAACCTGGAGAAGTGCCGTTTTGTGTTCTGCCCTACCAAGTGCATCAAAGTCTAGAGTCTAGACCAACTACTTATTTCTGTTTTTAAGAGTGCCTGTTGTCTGCAGGGCACAAAAAAACCTCTTTGATGGGGTTCCTCGGTCTGAAGGTTAGCAACCTTCTCCCCTAGAAAAGGATTTTTCTACTTACAATTGTGATTGTTTTGGGTTTCTTTCTATCTTTCTTGGAAAGCCAAATGTTCCAATGAAGGAATCCAATGAAGATCCTCCTCTGATGATGCCATCTTATTGTTCATAAACTAGATGATATTTGCAGATTTTTATTAATTGGAGTTTTCCCCAGCCCTCCTTATTTGGAGAGTTTTTAGATTTCCCCATCAGTGCAGTCATTTTAGTCACCAAGTATGTGTGACTGATTCGGAACAACATCCAGTTTGATTTCATTTCTTAAATTAACATCTTTAGAGCAAGGCTATTTCTAGCCTTCAAACGACTGGCTTACTGGCTGAATTCACTTGGAAGGACACTACCTTCCACTCTGCTATGTCCTAATTATTTCAGTGGAGAAATAATTCCCAAGTTTGGAATTCAAGGACCAATAAAATGTCAAAATAACATGGAAGATTGGAATAAGTTGCCAACGTTTTACTTGGTAAAGTAGGGATATTAAAAATCTTCCATCTATATTTATTTCATGAAAGAAGGGCTATCCTTCACACCAAAAAATAATAAAACCACAGTGTCATCATAAAGACCAATTCTTTAAAGAATTTTGGCCTTAAGAAAAATTTACCTTCGTGTCATTTTGTTCAAGTTTTATTGTGAAAATGTCACCAGGGACCAGCTTTGGAGAAGCTGAGAAAAGCTTCCTGGGAGCGATCTGTCTGCATAGCATGACCACGTACAACAGAGAGCCTCTAGGAAGAGATCGACTTTGCCGAGTGGCTCAGGACAATGTCTGTGTGAAGCAGCACAGTGGCCCCATCACTTCCCTCTGGTCACCTCAGAGGCGCTATTTGAGTGCTTGGTCCTTTGGTGAGTTGCAGAGTTCAGTGTTACATCTACAACCTGAACAGTGATGCTAAGAGAACTGGATTTCAAAGCCACCATGTCCTAACCAACCAGGATAGGGCACTAACTTCGACCTGGCTGAAAGGGGATTTCAAAGCTGCAGATGCCTTGAGCAGGGACAGTGTCCTATTTCACAGATCCTGCTGTATTATTTAGGAAAGGGCAGGCCTGAAGGTCATTCATCTTTAATTTTCTAAACTATTCATGTAGGTTTGTTAGAATTTCTTTTCAAGATATCATCATAATCTTAAAAAAAATACATGTTGATTTAAACAGCTTTGACGGGTATTCTGGAAAAAAAAAAAAAAAAAGTGGATGATTTCATTACCACATAATTATGGATATAGCTGAGTTTCACCAGAAGAGCGTTTAATTTAGGTTAATTTAACTCCACATAAGTACTCAGCAAAGAGAGAGATTGGAAAATAACAATTAAAAGAGAGAAGGCAGTTTCACCTGGCCTTCTAATCACTGAGCAGATTCCCGAAGCGTGTTTGTGCTGTCACCTGAGACCCGTGGCTCTCAAACGTTAGGGTGCTCACTCACCTCCAGATTTCCTGATTCAGGAGCAGGTCCCAAAACAATCACACGTCTAACAAAATCCCAGGGTGATGCTGATGTTGCTGATGAAGGGACCACACTTTAAGAACCATTACCTCAGAGCATCTGAGATCATCATGCTTCTCAGTGTAAACATCTTGCCATGCTGAACGGGTGTAATTCTAGTGTTTATGGTACCTGTTTCTGTAGCCCGTGGCCCCCAATCAAAAGACAACCCTTCATCTAGTGCTCGACCAAAGAGCTCCTGAACATTATACGGTCCCTGACCTTCCCTGCTATGTCACCAAAGAAGAGAGCCTCTGGATTCTGTGCTGAACTGGCCGAAATAAAAGGGGCGGGAGGGAATAAGGGTACAGGCCCAAGGTGACAGCACTGTCTTGGCCCCAGCAGAGATGGCTCCGAGAGAAGCAAAAGCTCAGTGAACACAACTAACTTGTTCTATTTATAAGCAGCAATCAGTATCCATGAAGGAGGAAAGCTCCTCCTCGGGATTGAAAAGTCCAACCAAACAGGAAAAAGTGGTCTACTGCTATGGGATAAGTCACTTCCTGGGGATACTGTGTGAACAGCAATATTGATTGTGTCCCTGAGGTGGTCACTTGCTGCTGAGGGACAGAAGAAAGATGTTTATCCTGCCTGAGGACATGCTGTTCCCTTTCCCTCAACTGAATGAATGCATGCATGCATGAATGAATAAATTAATGAATGGACTTCTCTTTCATATATTATAAAGGCTCTGAATCCTCTGATACCACAAGGCCAAGAAAACTTTGCAGCTGTAATTGTTCTGAAGTTTCTTTTATCCATCCCTGCCTCTCTCTCTCCCCCAGAATCTCTATTCTTCTTTTAAAAGTAGGGGATGAGAAAATATAAGCCGATTTCATTTTTAATGCACAGGGAGATGGCCAGCTTGCTCTATTTCAAAGAATCGTAGCTCTGGTCAGAGAGCTCTGTAATCAGATCCAACAAAAGTTTTTATCTGAAACGGTTGATAAACTGGTTCTAAAAATAATCACAGATGATAATTTGTACACTTGAATGTTAATGTCCTGTTATGCAATTTCTCAGTAAAAAAAAAATTATATCTGGGGAGAGAAGGAAACCATAGGAACTACAACAACAAAAAACAACTGATTTAATAAATTTTGGCTTCTCCTTATCGAAGGGAAATTCCATTCTTCTACTTAATCCTCTGCCCCTCCCAATAAACTGTAATCCTGACCCCAGGCGCCCTTCCAGTTACAAACATGTAGAATGACCTGCTGGAAGGAACTGGATTCCTACTTTGTCTTGAGAAGCACCCTGAACTGGTACTTTTGGCTACTTTTGTTTCTAGGTCTCTGAACCCCTTCATGCCCTGCTTACACAGGTGTAAACCAAGACACACACCCCTCCGAAAACATCCCCTTCTTTCCTTGCCCCTCTGCATACTCTCAAAGGCATGTATTTTTAAGCACAAAATTCCTTATTTGCTGCTCAGCAAGGAGGAAGACTATCTTGTCAACCCATAAAATAAAACACAAGTCTCTTCAGAGAGCTCACCAGGCACTGTATGGTTCCAATAGCTTTTACTTCTTGCTTCCACCCACCATCCCATCCTGCCTCTGCCCAGCACAGGGAGTAAGTCAGGAAATACTTGTTTATAAACACATGACAACCGAAAGACATGACCATAAAATTACTTCTAAGCATACACAGCTTCTGGTTCTTTGTCTGTGAACTGCTCCTCGGGACAAGATCGGGAAATTAGAGACTTCCCTATTGTACCTTAGATGTTCCTGTTTAGTTTACTTTTTCCCCACAAAGGACCAGGGGCTTCTGTTCCACCCACAGGAAATGAGATACATTCTGAACCCAACTTGAGAGAAGGGAGATGGCTAGGAAGATTCCTTTAAAAAACCGGGGTTTACCTTTGTTATCGCACCTGTAATGAGAGAGAGGCTAGGACTACTTATCTCCGTCCCCTGCCAGTGCTATGGTTTACAGTTTGAGAGAAACAGACTCTAGGACTGAAGAGGTTACTGGTATCACTGGACTGCAGACCCACACCTGTAGGAACTGTGTCGCAAGGTGCAGCTGATAACTGGCAAATCCAACAATCTGGTTGGACTGGGAATGCCATTTGATGTGAAGTCTGGCCTCAACATGGAGGCAGGAGTTACTAGTAAGTCAATTCTGCCAGATGAGCAATGGAAGACGGTGAACCTGAGGGTAAGCGTACCTGACTACGGGACCAGCAACGCTCTGTCTCCGATTCTGGATGTGATGAACATTCATTTCTTTGCTCTCGCTATCCATTTTATCTCCTATTAGCTGTTGTGTTTTTTTTTTTGTTGTTGTTGTTTTTCAATGTTGGATTTTTCCTTTCTGAATGGCTTTTCAAGGAGTTTTCACAATGTTTTTCACGAGACCTTCACCCCAATTGTCTGACGGTATTATCCTTTTTTTTTTTTTTTTTACAATTGAGGAACCAAGAGGTTTCAAAACAAAGTGATGAACGTAATTTTTGCTTCGGCTCGTGAGGGTTTAATTCCTTTAGGAATTACCCTTCTGCCATAAACAACTAGAAAACTGGACAAAATGTACAAAATTGTTTTTAAACATTAGACATGGGCAGTGCAAGACAGTGATCCCGACAGAAGGAAACAAACAAGGCAAGCCTTTCAATTGCCCCAGACTATTCCCACAGTAGAGAAAGCTTGTAATCTGTGGGGCATCAGGGAGAGACCTGAGAGAGTATCCCTTTGTTAATGGAGCTAAACTTGCACTGACTAAAGGCTCCTTTTTAGATTGGATCCATCTTAACAAAGCTTAAAAACAAGTCTTAGAAGATTTTGATCAGAATATCTGAAGACATAATATTATATGATAGTACTCCTCAAATTAAGTCACAGATTTAACACAATACCTATCAAAATCCTAGCTGGTGATTCTTTTTAATGCATACTTTTATTGCTTTCAGAGAGGAAAGGAGAGGGAGAGAGAGAAACATCCATGATGAGAATCATTGATCAGATGCCTCCTGCACACCCCACACTGGGGTAGAGCCTGCAACCTGGGCATGTGTCCTGACCTGGAATTGAACCATGACTCCTAGTTCATACGTCAACACTCAACCACTGAGTCACGCTGGCTGGGCTAGTATTTCTTTTTTTGCAGAAATTGACAAGTTGACCCTAAAATCTGTATGAAAGTGTAAAGGACCCAGTTATAACAATCTTGAAAAAGTTTTAGGACTCACAATCCTGATTTTAAAAGTTACCACAAAGCAATAGATAATAGTGTGGTCCTTGCATAAAGGAAGATATACACCGAGTGGCCATATTATTATGACCACCCCATCAGTACTTCGATGGGCCACCTTTTGCCTTCAAAACTGCGGCGATTCTTCTTGGCATTGACTTCACGAGATGTTGAAAGGTGATGCGAGGAATCTGACACCATGCCTGATGAATAGCACTGTCCAGTTCTGTGAGATTTGATGGTTGTTGAACCAGCTGCCTGATGGCTCTTTTAACTTCATCCAACAAATGCCCAATTGGATTGAGATCTGGTGATTGTGGGGGCCACCTAAGCAAGATAAAGTCTTCCTCGTGTTCTTGAAACCACCCTGTACAATATGAGCACTGTGGCATGGCCCATTGTCTTGTTGGAAGAAGCCATCTCCATTGAGATACGCCATTAACATGATAGGATGAACTTGATTAGCAATGATATTTAGGTATGTTGTGTTATTCAGATGTTGTTCCACATGAATTAAAGGGCCCAAATCATGCCAGGAAAACATGCCCCAAAATATAACAGTGCCCCCACCAGCATGAAGGGTTGTACTCATGCATGTGGGGTGCATGCTTTCATGCTGTCTCCATGAAATTCTCACTCTGCCATCTGTATGATGCAAATGGAAACATGATTCATCAGACACATGACTTTTCCAATGCTCAACTGTCCAATCCTTGTGTTCCTGTGTGAATTGGAGATGTTTTATCTTAGTAACTGCAGACAGCAAAGGTATTCAAACAGGCCTTTGGCTTCCATATCTCATTCGATGCAGTGTATGGCTAATTTGCCTACAGATGTCAGGTGGTCATAATAATCTGGCCACTCAGTGTATAGATCAGTGTAATAGATTTGAGAGTTTAGAATTAAATCCATGTATTTATATGGTCAATTTACAAAAGTTAACTCAAAATGAACCAAAACCTAAATATTAAGAGATATAATTATAAAACTCATAGAAAGAAAACATGGGTACAAATCTTTGTGACCTTGAATTAGGCAATGGTTTCTTAGATATAATATCAAAAGCACAAGCAACAACAGAAAAAATAAACTAGACTACATCCAAATTAAAAACTTTTTTACATCAAAGGACATTATCAAGAAAGTAAAAAGACAACCTACAGAATTGGAGAAAATACTGACAAATTGTATATCTGATAAAGTATTAATATCCAGAATATATAAAGAACTCCTACAATTCAGGAATAAAAAGACAAATAACCCAATTTAAAAAGGGGCAAAGGATCTCAAGTCATTTCTCTAAAGAAGATAAACAAATGGCCAATTAGAATCAGAAAAGATACTCAATATTATTAGCCATTAGGGAAATGCAAATCAAAAGCACAGTGAAGTACCACTTCACACCCACTAGGATGATTATAATAAAAAGATGAACAATAATAAGTGAAGTTGATGATGTAGAGAAATTGGAAACCTCATACGTTGCTGGTAGGAATGTAAAATGGTGAAGTCTATCGATATTTGGAAACAGTTTGACAAGTCCTCAAAAAGTTAAACTTAGAGATGGCATATGGCCAAGCAATTCTACTCCTAGGTAAATACCCAAGAGAATTGAAAATATATGTCCCTCCCAAAATGTAAGTATGAATCTTCATAACAGCAAAAAGTAGAAATAACCCCAAAGTCTATGAACTAATGAATGGATAAACAAAATGTGGGATATCTATACAATGGAATATTATTTAGCCATTAAAAAGAATAGAGTGTTGATTCATTGTACACCATGGATGAACCCTGAAAACATTATAAGAGAAAGAATCCAGACACAAAGACCACACGATGTATGTATGATTCCATTTACATGAAATGTCTAGAATGAGCTTTCAAAAGTAACTTGCTTAACTAATTTAACTGACATTGGCAACTAGTTTCATATGATCTGTGATGAGGGGGGCTGGAATGGGGCAAGACAGGAACACACAGAAAACCTGAAATTATAGATCTTAGACCCCAGTGGCTCATCTGAACAGTATTTTATTCCTGGGATGGAGATGTGGGTAAGAGGGGTTTGAGATATTGTTCTGTTACAGTTCCAGACACTCAGCCCAACTCATATTATAATGAGGCCCTTAATTTTGGTTATAGAAATGGAAATAGACCAGGAGCCAGAAAAACTTACTTCACTAACCAGCTGTGTGACCTTGGACAAGTCACTTCATTGCTACAGTTTCCACTCTACCTATTGATTAAGTGGTCTCTGAACTCTAAAATTCTAAGGATTGTGGGCCTATGTACTCAGCACCAGGCTTGGAATGAATGAGGGATAAACACCACATGAACCTAGCAATCTATTAACACACCCTGTATTATTCTGACATCAGAGAGGCAGCTAGGAACCATCCGCTTATTTTAGGAGCTCACTGTCCCTGGGAAAGACACTTTTGGCAAAAGCAACAGCTCAGATGATAGTCCCAATGTTTTGGAGAAAAAAAAAAACTAATTTATTGACAACAAAGCCCGTTTTTTCCCCTTGAAATTTCATAGCTGCAGGCCCAGAAATACAAAGTTCCCAGAAGACTCTAAAAATGTGTTCTCAATTCCCTTTTATCTCCCACCCAGAGCTGAGAGAATAGCACCAACTGTGTCATATTAAACACATCTGCATCTAAAGCTGATAAAAGTGCATGACCGAGGGAACAGATATGAATTGTTTTCAATTTGTTCAGATGGGATTGGTTAAATTTAACCTAATTAGACCAAATAATCAAAGTAGGTGTTTGTAAGTTGCCAATGTTTTCATTCTCTGTAATTGTTTGGCTATATTTCCCAGGAACTTAGGTAAAGAAAGTTAATATGTATAAAAATCATTGACCTTATACTTATTCATGTCACACATATATTATTCATGTTATAGGCAATACAAATACAAGGCATTGTTGAATATTTCCCACAGATTTTACCACTTAACCATCATCAACATCTAAACTGGCCTTTGGGAGGCTTACATGACCTAACCTCCATTGTATACATACGAGCAGTAATAAATGAGGGTCTGTCTTCTAATCTTACACTGATCTACAAAGCACACTGACCAAGCCTGTAGACTATTTAGGAATTCTGACTTAATGCACACAAACTGGTAACATTTAAGACATTTAGAAAAAAAATATTAACAATAAAAAGTTGCATCCCAATTAAAACAAAATGTTTATTGCATTTGGCAAAATGATGAGATCTGAAGTATAAATTCCAACTAAGAAAGAAACCACAAAATGCAGTCACCAGCAGCCTGGTATTGGGAAGTGTTTTGTGCAGTGGCTGTAGGTCCACTTTCAAAAGGAGACGGAGCAGGGGCCTGCCCAGGAATGGTCAAGTTTTCTCTTTGTAGTAACTGCTCCAATCCTGGGAACACCTCACATTACTCCAGAGTCCCTCAGAATGGGAGAGAGAAACACAGGCAAGAAGGTCACTGTAAAAGCATGTGTTCTAGAACAGTGGTTGCCAACTGGTGGTCAGCGGACCACTGGTGGTCCTTGAGGTCCAAAAGGTTGGCAACTGCTGACCTAGAAGCTCTTGTAAAGGGGACCCCTCTCTGAGGCCTGCGGGGCCTTCACGAGAGGAAGAACCCTGAGAAGTTATGTCAACAAAGAGGATTCTAGGGTACCCTTTCTGAGTGGTTTTCTGACTCTGGCCCTGATGGGATTGTGAGGCCACAGAGTAGTAGGTGGCTGGAAATCTCAGGGTCTGCTATCTTTTTTGTTACTTGTTTTTATTTTTATTGATTTCAGAGAGGAATGGGGGAGAGAGAGAAACATCCGTGATGACAGAGAATCATTGATTGGCTGCTTCCTGCATACCTACTATTGGAGTTCAAACCTGCAATCAGGCCATGTGCCCTGACGGGGAATCCAACCATGACCTCCTGGTTCATAGGTTGATGCTCAACCACTGAGCTACAACAAATGGGATCAAGCTCTGCTATCTTACCACACATGTAACATTAAGAAGTTTTCTCTGTGCCTCAGTTTCCTCATGTCTAAAATGAAGGACCATGCCTGACTGGGTGGCTCAGTTGGTTACAGCATCATCCCATACACCAAAAGGTTGCAGATTCGATCCCTGATTAGGGGGAGTACAGGAGCTTGGTTTGACTCTAAAGTCAATAAACATATCCTTGGGTGAAGATTAAAAAAATAAAAATAAAAATTAAATGAAGGATCACTAGTACCTCCATGAATGCATGCAAATGCTTGCATAGTGCTTAGCATAGAGTTAAGTGCTCAATAAATATTGGTCATATTATGATCTCTACAAGAAAGATGACATATATTTTAAAATTTTTAATTTATAGATCTTTAAAAAGAGAGAGAGCAAGAGAAACATCAATATGTTGTTCCACTTATTCATTGGTTGCTTTTTGTGTGTGCCCTGACTAGGGATGGAACCCTCAACCTTGGTGTATCAGGACAACATTCTAATCAACTGAGCTACCCAGCTAGGGATTATGAGAAAGATGATATTGAAAATGTTTCCTGAAAATGAGAATATAATGGGCATTCAATATACATTTCAGATGTGATATGGAACAGGATGGACAATGTTTCTACCTGAAACATTTCTATGAAATTATGTCAATTCTTTACCTCTTTGGGATTAACTAATCCTCTTCATATAGAGTTATAAAAGAGAGTACCAGGTTGCTAAAATTACTAAAATAGAGACTAGAAAAGAAAACCCCCCTCACAAACTTCAACTGAAAGTCAGAAAGTGCAAATAGGTAAGAGACTTGTTTAAACACTTGGTAAAAGAAAATGTCCAATTCAATTGATGGGAAAAACACAAATTTAAGGGGTGTGGACATAAAAGAGAAATAGAAAGTCCATCTCTCAGGATAAGAGGATAAATATTTAGTCAAGATTCAGATAGAATTTCAGTAAACAGATAATTCACTGGAAAATTTCCAACCTGAGAGCAAATAATTTGAGATGAGTTTAAACTGCGAAGGAAAGCTCTCTATCCCACGTCCCTGCCCAGGCCTGTAGCAGCCTCCGAGTCCTGCGGCAGCAAGGATTTTTCTTCCTCATCCCCCCAGCCCCAACCGGAGACTATAATTTTCTTTCCAGCAGGAAACTGATCTATTCTAATGATGACAGCTGGATTCAGAAGAGGAAAAATAATACAGGGGACAGAGAGTCCTGGTGGGTTTAAATCACTTTACAACTCAAAACACAACCCCCAGATTTGGAATTTTTAAAACCTAGTTAATGGCTGAGAAAACCTCAAATGATTGGGAAGTTCTAAGATAAAAGTTTGAATTACACAAAACACATAATTATCTTAAGCTTTTCTAATCATCTCTGCCTTTCCCCTTCACTGTTTTTTTCTCATTGTTTATGCCCCCGGCCCTTCAATGTGGTTCTAAGATACATTAGAGGTAAGAATAGCCTTACAAGGTCACTTACAAAATAATATTTGAGAGGATCTGGGTTTCCTCCATCCAAAAATTTTTTCCTGAAAGTGATATTATTTTATTTCTTTGGGAATAATTAATCTCCTTCATATTTAGATACATTTATTTTTGAAATACATGTACACAAACAAACAGGATTATATTGTGTAAAATTCGTACAATGAGAAATCAGAGTCGTGAACCTCCTTATAAACACACCATTATAAAACAACTACTTTTAGCAATATGTTGCCTTTAACTTTAGTCTGGTCCTCCACTCCTCACCACCCACCTCCCAAACTCCCAATACTGATGACCATAATGCCTACACATATCTTTTTGACATCCCGAGAAGGGATTTTCCGTTACATTCTTTTTTAGTGACAAGAGGAACTGAGCTTCCTAAGGTTGCTAAGAATCCTAAGAGGATCCAGGCATAGAGAGAAGTGTCACCTCTTCTATGAAGCTCTTCCTGTCCTCCCTAGTAGAAATGACCATTCATTCTTCAGTGCCTCAGCTGTATTCAGTACATATTTCCTTTTTGTAACCCCTTATTGCAACTACTTATAAGCCCAAGATATATTCATGTGCATCTCCAGATGCAGGTGTTCAATGTTTCTGATGCTAGTTGTCATGTCTAAAAGAAAATAAATGAACAACAACAAAAATGATCCTTTTCTAATTCAAAGAGGCAGGAGCAGCCGGAATCAACTGGATTCCTGATATTCTGTGCCAGTGATGCTGTGCCTCAGTGTCTTCCTGAGAAAGCAGGCATTTCTTCTTTCCTGAAAATGTTTAAGAATAGAAGGAAAGCCCAGCCAACGTGGCTCAGTGGTTGAGCATTGTCCCACGAACCAAGAGGTCGCCCATTTGATTCCAGTTAGCACAAATGCTTGGGTTTCAGGCTCATTCCCAGTAGGGCGCATGCAGGAGGCAGCCAACTGATGTTTTTCTCTCATCAAAGTTTCTATCTCTCTATCCCTCTCTCACTCTCTAAAAATCAATAAAAAAGCATTAAAAAAAAAAAAAAAGAATAGGAGGAAAACAGAAAATGTGAGGGGTAGAGCATAATTTTGCTAGGCTGCAGAGGATTAGATTAGACGCTTGGTTTCCAGGTCTTGATAATGATGAAAATATTAATGGTAGCTAATATTAACTGAGCACTTATTCTGATGATGCAAAGCACATTCATTTTTGTAAAAATCCTCACTGGAGGATATATTTTCCATTGATTTTTAGAGAGAGTGGAAGGGATGGAGGGTGTGGGAGAGAGAGAAACATTGATGTCAGAGAGACACATGAACTGGTTGCCTCCCAAACTCACCCTAGTGGTATCAAGCCTGCAATCCAGTTATGTGCCCTTGACCGGGAATCAAACCTGTGACACTTGGGTGTGAGGGCCAATACTTTAACTACTGACCAACACTGGCCAGGGCTGCAAAGCACATTCTTTGGCTTATAAGGTAAACTATAATGCTATGACATTATTCTGAAATCGTGTTGAAATCTACACATCTAAGTAAGTGATCACCTTGGTTGGTAATATACTTAACTATTGTTCAAATGGCCTTTGAAAACAATCTATGAAACACACAAAAATAGTTTTCATTATTTTAAGCTCACAAGTTTATTTTTACCTAAACAGTGCTATACCTCTTAAATTACCATTGTATTTGACATTTGGTTAGTTCTAAAAATCTAATTCATCCTTAGAGAAGGACAATTTGTTCTACTGTTCTGTGAATGCATTATATGAATACATGCCTTCACAGAGAAAGACACAGATACCTACACATACATCCTGTGGTTTATAAGGGTAATTCCCAAAGGTCTAGACAAAAACAGTACTTGTCCAACAGGAACATAATATGAGGCATATATGTAATTTTGATTTTCTAGTAGCCACATTTTTAAGAGCAAAAAGAAACAAGTGAAATTAGTTTTAATAATACATTTGATTTAATCCAAAATATAAAAAAATATCATTCTGACTCATAATCAATGAAAAAAATCAATGAGAAATTTAACACTTTTTTCCATACCAGGTCTTTGAGATTTTGTGTTTAATTTTATTCTTACAGAACATCTCAATTTGTATCAGTCACATCCCAAATGCTCAAGAGCCACATGTCGCCAGTGTCTGTCATACCAGTGCAGGATAAAATATTTAAAGCCATGGTTGTCATACTGGGATAAGAGTTGGGAGGAAAGGATGATTCAAAATGGCCAAAGTCATCTTTATGGAAGAGCTAAAGGACAGGCACTTGGAGAAGAGAGAGGGTATTCTACAACATTCAAGGGTTAACCCTTCTAGACAAGAAATAATGGTACTAAGGCAAGAAAACCTTAGTTCAGCCGAAACCGGTTTGGCTCAATGGATAGAGCGTCTGCCTGCAGACTGAAAGTCCCAGGTTCGATTCCGGTCAAGGGCATGTACCTTGGTTATGGGCACATCCCCAGTAAGAGGTTTGCAGGAGGCAGCTGATGGATAATTCTCTCTCATCGATGTTTCTAATTCTCTATTCCTCTCTCTTCCTCTCTGTAAAAAAATCAATAAAATATATTTTTTTTAAAAAGGAAAAAAAAAGAAAAGAAAAACTTAGTTCAAATAAACTAATAATTACAGTCAACCACACAACTCTGATAGGATGCCACTGACTGGACTTGTGAATGGTAAGCAACTCTTTCATGGCCAAGGCCCTGTAGACACTAAGCAGAAAAGTATTATAAAGCTGGAATCTGGAATTGAAATACAAAAATGTTGGAAACCCAAAACATCTTACATCTGGTAACATCTGGTTTATAATCTCTGGACCCCAGTTAGCTCAAGAGTAAAATAAAGCGGACACAATTTTGAGGTGTCTTATAGCTAGGGTGACCTATAATTTATTGCGCAAACCTGGACACTTTCAAGAGTAAAAGGGGGCACTATTAATAATTATGCTGGGACGAGAGGCATAAAGGAGGACTGTTTACAGCCATAAAACTATATGATCCTATTCTACCAAATGGACACAACAGCTACTCCTGTGCAGGGATATGGAGCTGATGAAAGTCCAGGCATGTTCTTATTACCTCTGCATGGCCAGGGGGCTTTGTGGGCTAATATGCATTGATCCGGGTGAGGTGGTTTCGCACCTCCCCCTCAAAGTATTTTAACTTGGTTTGAATTTGGGAGCAGGGTTCCATCTGGACAGAGCTGGACTCTGACAGCCTGAATATATTTACTGAAGACAACAAATCATTGACAGACTAAATTTAACAGAGGAAAGGCCTGGCCTGCTTGTACTCAGAGTCTGACTCTGTAATTGTAGCCTCCTTCAGACAGGCCTAATCAATTAGAAGAGGCTGATTTTAACCAGTTGCAGGCTCGTTACCCTGCATTCCAGTTTGTGTTGACGAAAATCAGTTTCAGTCTGTGGCCTGGAACTCATGTACAGCACTTCCTTCGGCCTCTTATATAAACACATCAAAAAATTTTTTATTTGGAGTTGCCCTTCTCCCTTTTAAGAAAACCACTTTGTGGATCGTGATTAAAATAGAACAATTGTATGTGGATCTGGGACCCATACCAGGAAACATATATGACCCAGGAACACGTATAAAGTCAGAGCGTGAGGTAGCGAAGGGTGGATTTGAGACAGTCTCAAATATCCAGGCTCCAACGTTAATGAGTCCAGCTCAGTTATCTCCACAAATGGAACAGAAAGAACTCTTATTGAAAATGATGACCTTTCAAAGGAAATGCATGAAAGAAGAAAAAGCCAAGGTCTTAGAAACACGGAGAGTATCTGAGCAGATTCCACACTCTTCCCTGAAAGAACACATAGAAAGTAAACAGCAAACTTCCAACTAAACAAGGACGTGTTTCCTTGAGAAGCTTCTAGGAGGGAACCCTATGACACTATGTTTAATTTCGATGTGTGGTTTAGTCTTAACAAAAGTAGAAGGTGGGGGAGTGTGTGGTAGAGTCACTCAAAACCCCACCTACATTTCAAAGACCTGTAACCATTCCAAAATATGATATAACTATGAATCATACCTGGCTGGTTGCCTTTTGTGGGTTTGTCAAGGCAGCGAGTCAACAGGAAGAGGATATCAATATACACAGCTCTGGTCACCAAACATGGATTTTGCCTAGAAAGGTAAAGAATAGAAAAATAAATTGATATTTTCTCTCCCTGAGGCCTAGGTCACAGAATAGAGAAAAATGGGTATTTTTCTACCAGGCATGTCATGAGGCTTAGGGAGTTACAGCGAATGTTAGAAAAGAACAGATAATCACCAATGGTGAGAACACATCCGTAAGTCAAGTGGGAAAAAGAAGTCCTAAAGCATGTGGTGAAGGTCAGGCGTAGGCGTGTATAAAACAGATAACACTTTATACTCTGGCTACAAGTAAAATAAACGGAAAATGCACAAAAACCAATATTGTCTCTCAGTTATCTGAAAACAAGATGTGGTGGTGGGAGGACCATCTTCTATTATTTTCTTCTTAATGAACAAATCTAGGGGGAAAACCATTGGTTGGGAAGATCACTGGGTAGCATTTTGGAGAAGAAAAATTGCACTCGCATATGACAAACCATGTTTACGGACTTAAAGGAACCAGGTGAAAAATAAACACATGAAAGCATTAACATAGACGGGAGCAGACATTCCTAATAAATGGAGTATTTTCTTCCCTCAATAAATGGAGCAGTTCATTGTACAATATGACCCACAGGCTGGAACAAGTGAGTGGACTCAGATGTAGGGATCTAGATACAAAAGGAAGAATGGAGTATTTCTTTTGAGAATGGCACTGCCCTGGCCAGGTAGCTCAGTTGATTAGAGCATTGTCTCTGTTGTGAGTTCAATCCCTAGTCAGGGCACATACAAGAATCAATCAATGAATGCATAAATAAATGGAACAACAAATCAATGTTTCTCTATAAAAATCAATCAATAAAAAAAAAAAAAAAAAAAGGATCAACACTGTTGGTGCCTGGCTCTGAGCCTCAGTTCATCCTGACCAGGAAAAGAGCCCTAGCCTCCTCAGTGTACTAATAATTTGGCACGAGTAGGAAAAACAATAGGGAGAGATCTGGGTTTGAGTCCTGGCTTTGCCATTTATCTCTGTGACCTGATTCAGACTCCTGACCTGGGCAATGGGAACCCTAGTCACCTCTGTGAGTTACTGTGAGTATTTGGTGTGGCAGAGCAAACTGGAATGCCCACCTCGGTATCCATGGCAGATCCCCTAAGCCAGGCGTCCTCAAACTTTTTAAAGTGGGGGCCAGATCACGGTCCCTCAGAGAGCTGGAGGGCCGGACTATATGAACTACTAATTACTACTGTAACACCTCGGCTGCGCTCACTGCCCAAAAAACCTGGCGGGCCGGATCAGACTCCTCTGCGGGCCGCATGTGGCCCGCGGGCCGTAGTTTGAAGACGTCTGCAAGCGTCCAATCCCTGCCCTTCTCTGCTTTAACATGAAATTGGGGAATGGCACAAGCGTTCTGCCTAGTGGATTTCCATTTACTGATGGAAACCTTTCTTCTCATTCCCTGTGAATAAGTTTACCATTTCCCCAGTTTATTCCCACTCTGACCTGAGCTGCCCATATCTTAGGGCTGCCATATATTTTAGCAAGGAAAGCAATCAGGATGAAACCAGTTTGGCTCAGTGGATGGAGCGTCAGCCTCTGGACTGAAGGGTCCTGGGTTCTATTCGGGTCAGGGGCATGTAGCTTGGTTGTGGGCACATCCCCAGGGGCGGGTATGCAGGAGGCAACTGATCGGTATTTCTCTCTTATCGACGTTTCTAGCTCTCTATCCCTCTCTCTTCCTTTCTGTAAAAAATCAATATTTTAAAAAAAGAAAAGCAATCAGATACTTTTGATTTAAAACAAAACAGTCTTGTTTCAAGGTTTCTCTGTTGCTGACCTGCCTCACTTCTGTTTCACTGACTTGCTTCACCAACACTATCTGCTCACTCCCTGGCTTCTACCCTGCCATCACTCCTAGTTTATATGTATACTGCATGTTTGGCCTAATTTCATACCTGCATCTGGTTATTTTTAAAAAATTAGTTTTAAAAAATAGGTAACACATGCGCATGGTATAAAAATAATTCAAACAGTACAAAAGGACATAGTGTGAAAATTAAGTACCTTTTCTATGCTTTCACCCTCTACCCGTAATCTGTTCCCAAAGGCAACCATTATTACTACTTAGTATATCTTTCCAGGAACATTCTGTTCTTTAACAAGCATCTCTCTAGAGCTATCCACTTGTTTATTTTTACATAAGTAGTGGTTTACTATGTATAGTAAGCCCAACTTAACACTGTCAATAGGTCCTGTGACTTCAAGTGAGAAGACATTTAACAAAACCAATTTGACCACAGGCCAATTAATATAAACAAGAGTTAAGTTCCTACAACATCTCACCAACATTATAACATGATGACATTGAAGGAAATCATGGCATTTGAGGACCTGCTGTACTAACTTCTGAGCACTGCTTTTTTTCACTAATATATTTTGGATATCATTCTATTAAAAACAGAGATTTGACTTATTTAAAAAAAAAAAAAAAAGGGGGGGGGGGTTTGTAAACAGCTCCATTTCATGTATGTGCCAATCCCCCATTGAAATAATTCAGATTGTGTAAGATACGTTGCTGAAAACAATGCAATAAATATACATGTACATCAGTTTTGTACATATAAGAGGAGAAATTCCTAGAAGCTGAATTGCGGGATCAAAATATTGCACACTTAAAATTTTGATTGATTTTGACAAGGTGCCCTCCAAAAAGACTGTACCAATTTACACTTTCACCAACAGTGTGTAAGAATTCGCAATCACAATTATTTTATTACTAGAGGCCTTGCGCATGGATAGGGTCCCTAGGCCTAGCCGGCAATCAGGGCCAATCAGGTTCCTTACCCCGCGGCCTCCCTGCCTCCTCTTTCCCTTGCTCCCTCAGGGCCCCACCACCACTGCTGGTAACCTGCCATGTTCCGCACCTCCCCCTGGTGGTCAGTGCACATCATAGTGAGCGACTGAACTCCCAAGGGGACAATTTGCATATTAGCCTTTTATTATATAGGAGAAGTGAGGCTGAATGTCACTTTACGTGTTTTTCAAAAAAGATACTTGAGCCGAAACCAGTTTGGCTCAGTGGATAGAGCGTCGGCCTGCGGACTGAAAGGTCCCAGGTTCGATTCCGATCAAGGGCATGTACCTTGGGTGTGGGCACATCCCCAGTAGAGGGTGTGCTGATCGATGATTCTCTCTCATCGATGTTTCTAACTCTCTATCCCTCTCCCTTCCTCTCTGTAAAAAATCAATAAAAAAAAAAGATACTTGAAGTTTCTTTTTCTATGAACTGTATCAAATTCCATGTATATTATATTGTTGGTCTTTCCCTTATTGATTTGTAGGAACTCTTTGTATATAAGAAAATCTACTTTATCACATGTTACAAATATGTTTTTGCAATTTATCAATTGTCTTTTAACTTTACTCATGATTTTATCTTGCAATTCAAGAATGTTTAGTTTTATGCAGTCAAATATATCAATTTTTAAATTTATGTCTCCTGAGTTTTATGTCAAGCTTACAAAGTCTAACCCTTCTCCAAAATTTTATATAAATCTCCCCCCCCCCCGTTTCTTCTAGTCTATTTTGTTATTCTTAATACTTTTACCTATCTGAGTTTTTTACCCCTAATCTTTCTGATACTTTTTACCTCTACCTAGTTATCCCCAGGTCTCTCAATCATGACTTCCTATCCTTACTCTTCCACCCACTATGAAAAGCCCACAGTCTATGAAAACTTTTTTAATGATATCATTTGCAATTCTAGCATTTCCACAGGTAGGACTTTCCCTGCCAAAGAAAGGGCTACTCAGAAAGAAAGGGAGAAAACCCCTGCAGGTGTTAATGAGTCATCAGATGGATGTCTAGCGCAGGGCGAGGAAATGGCCCGCAGAGAGCAAATGAAATGCCTCCTGAGCCTCCAGCTGTAAGCTAGGTGCTGGAGGGAGATGCACATGAGATAATTTCTGACCTCAGAGAGTATTGTTTAGTTATATGGAGACAACATAGGATATAAGGAGTGAAGAGCAACAACAAGTCAGGGTGGACTGGAGAAATGGAACGGGTCTACAAAGACGTAACTCCAGCTGGGCCCTGGAAGATGGGGGGAGAATTTAGACAAAGTTGACAAGGAAGGCTATGTTGAGAGGCGGCAATAGATGTGGAAAGGCATTAGTCAGGCTTGGCTAGGGACCTGGGACACCAGATTGGGAAAATGAGAGGATGTGTTGAGAAGGAGGGAACAAGAGCAAGGCAAGCCAGGCTTTCAGAAGGTGGGCTACTTCGTGTTGGCTGGACGCTTCTCACGTAAAAACATACTTCCTGTTCCCAGGTGGCCTCACAGGCATAGCTTAGCACCTGGATGTTCCTCTGTCTGAGGAACCATGAAGGGAAGTGTTGGGAAAAACGGTTTGACTTTCAAGTCTGATGAGGAGCTTAGTTTCCAGTAGATTTTTAGCGAAGTTAATATATTTTTTTAAATTTTCTAAATGAGTAGGGGAAGGTCTGGCAAGCTTTAAAGCCCACTGCCAGGCTGAGATGTTCTGCATCTTCTCTGGAGCGGGCACAGGCTGGCGACCTGGGACCCTGCAGGTACAGTTCCCACTGCTCCCATGGCTATGAAGCTCTGGCCATCTGAGGTAGTCAACGAGATCATGAGAGGCTCCCTCCGCCGCTGCTGCTTTCGATTCCAGGGAACAGAGAGGATCTGGGCCACAAAGGAGTCCATCCATGGCTTCTCCTCCGAGACTGACTCAGAGAGAAATCCTGGCGCGCGGCCAACGCGCATGGCTCCACCCTGGAGCCCCGCCACGGCCACAACCACAGCCACATAACATCCCTGTCTGGAGTCAGACTTGGGTTTCGCTCTGAACTGGCTTCTAAGTGGGGAGAATAATGTTTTCTCCCTCTTTTTCTCACTCTTCCTTGGTGTTTGTTCTGACTTGGAAATGGTACACTGTGAGTTCAGGGTGAGCCAGAGGTTTGTTCTCGGTCTGTCAAGCCACTTTGATGATGGGAATAAAATCCTGGGAAGAGCAAGCCAGCTGGACAGGAAACCAAGCCACAGGGTTTTGGTGGGCTTGGGGCTTTTTGCTACCCCCAAATGGAAAAACACTGGCATGGGGCATGGTATAGTGAAGAGTTAGTGTTTTTAAAAAAGCTGAAGTGGTCTGGGTCTAACAGATGGGCTGAAAAATAGCATAACAGTGGCTTTAGAAGGAGTAGCAGGAATCAGGTACTATGAGGACTGAGTTTACATATCTAAAATGAAACAAAGGGCCTGTTAAGAAACTTGCTTCCTTCCATTTTTTTTTTTTTTAATCATTTGTCTCCTGACAAAAATCTGCCCGAGAACCTGATTAATATGTTTCTGCCTTGGGAAATCTCTGAACTTCATTAAACCTCCTGCCCTTGTAAGGTCAGGCCTGTTTCTAACTGCCCGGGAAACGGCCAAGAGATTGCAATCTCAACCTTATGTTTGCATTTCCCCAGGCCAATTTGCCAATTTCCCCAGGCCACCTGGGTGTGGTTTCTGCCTATAAAAGCTTGTAACTAACCTCTGTTCAGGGCTCTCAAGCGGCAGTCTTTTTCTGGACTGCTGCTTGTGGGTCCCTGCGCAGCGCTTGGAATAAACCTCCTGCTCCTTGCATCAAGACTCGGGCTCTGCGTTTGATTTGGGGTCGCCGCTCATCCTTTGGACCGGGGGTCTTTCAGGCCTTACATTCTGGGGGCTCGTCCGGGACCGAGCGGCCCCCCCCTCAAGCCCAGAACCGATCTTGGAGGTAAGAAGGGGTACCCCGAAGTTGTCTGTCTTTGTCTTGTGTTCTGTTATCTGATCTGGTTCTGTGTGCGCACTTCTGTAATCTGATCTGGTTCTGAGTTCGCAGCCGTTCGGCAACTCGTGAGAGTGGCCGAACAGTGGTCGGTAGACGTGTCGGAGGGCCACAGGCTGCAACCCTGGGGGACGCCCCAAGGGTGCAGGAGAGCCAGGGGCGCCTGGCGGTCTCCTATCAGGTGTCGGGTTCGAGTCCCGGCAATCAGGTGTCGGGTTCGAGTCCCGGCAATCAGGTGTCGGGTTCGAGTCCCGGCAATCAGGTGTCGGGTTCGAGTCCCGGCAATCAGGTGTCGGGTTCGAGTCCCGGCAATCAGGTGTCGGGTTCGAGTCCCGGCAATCAGGTGTCGGGTTCGAGTCCCGGCAATCAGGTGTCGGGTTCGAGTCCCGGCAATCAGGTGTCCGGTTCGAGTCCCGGCAATCAGGTGTCGGGTTCGAGTCCCGGCAATCAGGTGTCGGGTTCGAGTCCCGGCGAAGATCGGATAGGTTTGGTTACTGAGACAGTGAGGCAGCCGCGACCGTCTGCCCCAATCGTGTGTTTGTGGAAGAGATTCAAGTGGAGACTCCTTGGCTCTGTCTGGGTTTGGAGTCTGGAGATTCCCTGGTTCTGGTCTGAGTGAGTGTTTTGTGAGTGTTGAGAGAGTGCGGCCGCAATCGAGTGTGTGGGAATTGGTAAAAGTGCAGTGTTTTTGTTTTTACTCTTTTGGATTTGTTTTGGAATTATTTGTTGCCTAACAAATTGGGAAGAAAGAGAAAAATGGGGCAAGGAAACTCAAAGGAGAGTCACCTAAGTCCCCTTGAATGCATGGTTAAAAATTTTCCGGACTTCAAAAAAACGAGGTGAAGGCTATGGTGTTTCGGTAGATGCCTTCACTCTCCGGAGACTGTGAATTGGAGTGGCCGACATTTGGGGTTGATTGGCCTTCAACAGGGACCCTAGACATGGGGCCCTACACGGGAGTCCGGCGGATAGTCTATAGGAGCCCTGGGCATCCGGACCAAATTCCATACACTGATATCTGGATTGATGTTCTTTTTGATAACCCCAAATGATTGAAGGAGTGTGGTTGTCTCCTTGACAAAGGAAAATTGGGAAAGAGACCTCCCAGGTCCATCTTACTCGCCCGGCCACAGGCGAGCAGAGAGAAAGAAAGAAACCTTTAATTTGTTTAAAGCTGAGTGCTCTGGTGGCAGCACCGCCTTCGTCACCTGGGACCCGTTTGCTCCCTGCCTCCATTCACCTCCAGGAGTTGAGTAGCTGGAGGCAGCAGATAAATTAAAAACTGGTTTCCCAAGTCATTGTAAGCAGCTCTTGAAATTCCCTGCCATGAGGCGGAAACTAGATGGTAATGGTAACAAGTTTATGTGAATGGTGGTGAACGGCCCTGAATGGCCAGGAGTCTTTAGGTAAAGAATGTGTTCATTTGCATTTGAATGCTGCTCCAGCAGCCCACAATGGTTAGTCTTTGTCATTGGTATCAGCTAAGCAGAGTCATATAGCTACTTAAGTATGAATTGTGATTGACCTATGATTTTCTGACATTGTCTTAAATCCTAGTAAACTGCCTCTGGTGTGGAGAGGTCTAGGGGAGGCCGGAGAGCGAAAGACTATTAGTTCTCCTACAAAGAGATTATTCAGTGCTTTGTTTGAACTTGCCAGCTTTAAAAGTTCAAAGTATAAATTGAATTAGGAAAAGTTAATTGCAGTAACTAGATGCCTAGAATATGGCAGGCTAAACTGTATTATATGTGTTTAGAATAAGCAGTAATGATTCTCATTTGTCAGATGAAAAAGTATGTAATGCTTACACTTAAGAAATTATTCTAAGTCGGGTTTTCTGAAGTAATGTTTAATGTAACATGAAACTTTTGTATTTGATTTGTTTTGTTTTGCTTTTTTCATATGCCATTGTTGTCAATTTGGGCTTGTACCTGCATCTTGTATTTTGTACATTCGGTTGTTTAAACTTTGGGAATCATTTTTGGTTTCAGTCATGTGTATCTACTTTATAGGTTTAAGTAGACTTCATCACAAAGGTTTATAATTTATTTAGAATTGTGTTAAAACAATGTGAAACTGCTTGGACACTTTTCACCGTGTTCTATTAGGGGATTTAAAGGCACAGTTAAAATTCTCCTGTGCCCCTTTTCAGTCTTATCAGAATCTGAGATCTTTATCTGTAGGAAGAATGTGGCAGTTTAAAATTCAAGCGGCTATTGGGAACAGAGTGCTAGACCTGCTCTCTCTTCCCTCTGCCTTTCCTAAATATTCTAAAATAATGGTTATAGATTTTTGAAGGACATAGGAAGAAGGTTTAAGAGCTAATGTAAAATAGTGAAAGTTTTTATAAAAGTTGTACATGTGATGAGAAGGTAGGGAGCGACTGACAGTCTATCTCCAGATTCTAGTGGCCGGCCTCAGAGGAGCCGCGCGTCGGCCCACCAATTTGGCTAAGGTAAGGGATGTCCTTCAGGGACCCACGGAGCCTCCCTCGGTCTTTCTTGAGCGACTAATGGAAGCATTCAGGCGGTACCCTGCGACCGAGGGGCAGCGGGCTTCGGTGGCTATGGCCTTTATTGGCCAATCTGCTTTATACTTTGCAGGACTTAGTTAAGGAGGCAGAGAAGGTGTAGACAGGAGAAGAATCTCACGCGCATCTTGGCAGCAGTGGTAGGTGATAAGGGAGAGGTAAGGGTAGAACCTGGGCGATCGCCTCCCACTCGACCGAGATCAATGTGCCTACTGTAAAGAAAAAGGACACTGGAAGAGAGAATGCCCAAGAAGGCAGAGGAAGGAGAAGGAAGCCAAGACCATTTTGGCCTTTCATGAGGAGAGTGACTGAGGGGGACGGGGCTCGGAACCCCTCCCTGAGCCCAGGGTAACCATCCAAGTGGAGGGGAAACCAGTAGAATTTCTGGTGGACACAGGAGCACAATAAAAGCTCCCTTGGGGCCGATATCTAAGAAAACTTCTTGGGTCATTGGGGCCACCGGTAATGAGCAATACCCGTGGATGACTAACCGGACTGTAGATCTTGGGACTGGGACGGTCACCCACTCTTTCCTTGTGACCAAAGTCTCTTGTTGGACGAGGGGAGAGTCCAATTCGGGGCCCCCGTGACATTGAATCCTGCCTCTCTGCTACCAGAAGCAGACTTGGAAAAGAGAGAGATTCTGCATTCCTGTCAGAAGATATTGGCTGAAGAAACGGGGGCCAGGCGGGATCTCAGAGACACACCCCTACCCGGGTCCCCCCTCACTTGGTTCACAGATGGCAGCAGCTACCTCTCGGACAGGAAGAGGAGGGCAGGAACCGCGGTAGTCAGCACGGATGAGGTAATCTGGTCTAGCAGTCTGCCAGAAGGCACCTCAGCACAGAAGGCAGAACACAAGCCCTCAGGTTGGCTGAAGAGTCAACATCTACACTGACAGCAGAGGCCATACATGCCCCCAAAGAAGTTGCCCAGGGCACCAAAAGGGGACGTCTGAGGTGGCGGAAGGGAACAGGAAGGCAGATGTTGAAGCAAAACAGGCTGCCTTGGGACTAAACATCCTGCCGCTAGCAAAAGTCTCTTTGGACCCTCCTAAGTCCTTCTCTTACTCCCCAGAAGAGGAGGGGGAGATGGCCAGAAAGCCTGGCAAATACGTCAAGGATAAGTACGGGGTCTGAAAGGATAAGGCAGGTGAGAAGATAATCGTCCCTGAAGAAATGGCAACACCGCCTCACCCATCTGGGTCCAAAATCCGAAAGCTCACCTCCCTAGCCGAGAGAACTGTCGCTAGCTGCAAGGCATGCTGCAAGGCATGAAATTCCCACCCCTCGAAAGGGAAAGGGGAAATAGGCCGGGCAGCTATTGGGAAGTTGACTTTACGGAAGGAAGTCAAGCCGGCCCGGTAGTCTTTAGCAAAACGGCAACCACAGTAGCCAAGATTGAAGACATCTTTCCCCGGTTTGGAGTTCCAGAGGTAATTGGTTCAGATAATGGGCTGGCATTCATCGCCCAGGTAAGTCAGGGAATTGCCAAGGTGCTGGGGATTAATTGAAAGTTGCATTGTTCATGTAGACCCCAAAGTTCAGGACAGGTAGAAAGGATGAATAGAACGTTAAAAGAGGCTATGACTAAATTATCCTTAGAAACTGGCGTGACAGACTGGACAGTCCTCCTTCCCTTTGCCCTATTCCGTGCCCGGAATACGTCCGGGCCCCTGGGAGTAACCCCTTTTGAAATCCTTTTCGGGGCCCCACCACCACTCACTGCTGACCCGTGGACAGAAACTCACGCTCCTCAATCCCTGCTCGCTAGGTTGAAGGCGTTGGAGACGGTCCAAAAGGACGTGTGGGTCCCTTTGGCTGACCACACCAGTTCCAGGTTGGGGACTTTGTCTACGTTCATCGTCACTGGACAGCCAACTTGGAACCCCGGTGGAAGGGACACCCACCGCCATCAAGGTAGACGGCATCGCCTCCTGGATCCATGCCTCTCATGCCAAACCTGCACCACCGCCTGACGATGGATGGACTGTGGAGACTGCTTATAGACACTCTTTGGGGATGGTGGCTGCCACTGACTCCTACTCGCGGCGGGTCTTGATGATGCCCCGCCCAATCAGTTCCCCTTTTATGGGAGAACAAGGAGTGAGGCCCGGCGGTGTGGAGGGGCTGAGGTTTTCTTTTGTAAGAGCTGGTTTCAATAACCCTAGCTGTCTTGCTGGGGCTAGGGATAACCGCCGGGGTGGGGACTGGGACAGCAGCTTTAATCCAAACCCCACAGTATAGAAGGGCTCAGAGTGGCAATACGAGCCATTGAACAATCCATCACTATCCCTGACCTCGCTGTCTGAGGTAGTAAGGACGGTGGCCTGTGTGCAGCTTTGAAAGAGGAGTGTTGTTTTTATAGATCATTCAGGCATGGTGAAGGACTCTATGGCCAAACTGAGAGAGAGACTATACAGGAGGCAAAGAGATAGAGAAGCTCAACAGGGGTGGTTTGAAAATTGGTTTAATCGTTCCCCGTGGCTCACCACCCTAATCTCCACCTCATGGGGCCTTTGATTACTTCTAACCCTCGGGCCCTGTATCATAACTGGGCAAGGGGAAACAGAATATGAGTTCCAGGGTTGAAACTCAGTCCTGAGAAGAGGAGGGAATGTAAGGTCAGGCCTGTTTCTAACTGCCCGGGAAACGGCCAAGAGATTGCAATCTCAACCTTATGTTTGCATTTCCCCAGGCCAATTTGCCAATTTCCCCAGGCCACCTGGGTGTGGTTTCTGCCTATAAAAGCTTGTAACTAACCTCTGTTCAGGGCTCTCAAGCGGCAGTCTTTTTCTGGACTGCTGCTTGTGGGTCCCTGCGCAGCGCTTGGAATAAACCTCCTGCTCCTTGCATCAAGACTCGGGCTCTGCGTTTGATTTGGGGTCGCCGCTCATCCTTTGGACCGGGGGTCTTTCAGGCCTTACACCCTCTCTCCTGGACGTTGGGGGGAGGCAGAAGGCAGGGCAGAGAGCAGGGATTCCCAGACACGTCCACAATGGCCCTAGTGTCTGGGGGACAGCAGGAGCTTTTGGGAAGTCTGTGATAAATTATTCACTTCTCCTGTCCCTTCCGGAATCCCAGTGGCTGCAGAGCTTTCTAACTGAGGACCATTCATTCAGAAAACATTTACTAAGAGGAGACTAAGAGCCAGGAATAGGGCCAGTGTTTGGAAACATGAAGATGAAATGAATCAGTGACACATTCACTGCCCTCAAGGAACTTAGAGTCCTGAATAGTGTTTTTCAAACTGTAGGTTATGGTCCATTTTGCTGCTTATGAAATTAACTAGTGGGTAGTGACCAGCATAAGAGGGAGAAAAGAAAGGAGGGAAGGAAAGGGAGGAAGAAAGAGGAAGGAGAGAGCAAACTAGGGAAGGTAGGATGGAAAAATATAATCCGAGTGCATCAAATTAATGAAGGAATTGTTTCCTTCACTTGTAAAGTCCTTACCTAGAATTTTTAATAAATTTACATGTAAGATGTAAATAATTTACGAGAAGCAATTAACTTTAAGTAAAAATACTGATCGATTTGTTCTAACTCCTTTATTTTTATTTTCCAGGTAATAAGCCACTCTGCATTATACTGAATGGTACCTATAGGGTTATGCTTGGTATCCAAAATGATGATGAATGTGTTGAAAGAGAACATTCCTGGAATTAAATATGCTAAGTCTTGAGTAAATTCCCTTTTTGCTGCATTTTTAGACTGTTTTTAGACTTACATAAACATTAAAATTTCAAACTGTGCAAAATCTCATGAGTGTGTATATACATATTCATATATCCACAGAGCACATAGATACACATTGGGTCACATATAAGGTATTTTTTGTTGTTGTGAATGGCCATCAGAAAAACTTGAAACCCACTAGTTTGGTGGGAGAAACATCATACTAGAGTGTGATGGGTGCCCCGAAGGAGGGAAATTAAAGATGGTGGAAGAGGAAGTGTGTGGTGTACCTGGGTGAATCAGCAAGTGACTTGGCAGAGAGCCGGAGAGCGAGGGAGGATCTGCAGTGACCACAGCAGAGGAAGCACAATGTGGCCAAAGGCTTGGGTACATGGCATATTTGGAGAACAACAAGAAGTGCAAAGGGGAAGGACAGCAGAAAATGACAGAGGATGAGTAAAATGCCCCAAACAGGAGAGCTTAGGAGTGACCTTTAAGAGCTCCAAAAACTCCCAGGGGGTAAAGTCCCAGGAGACCCCCTCAGCCCAATTCCCATTGGAGAGCTGGGATGCCCACTCACTCCTGTGAAGCTTGGTGGGCTCCCTGGAAGGGACAGACTACACTCTTCCAGAAGAATGCACTGCCCTCGTCAGGGTACTCGTGTCTGTTAAGGTCACTAAACCAAGTGACCCCACCTGGTCTTCCACAGAGGCAGGGTCTGAGGTCATTCCAGTCCCCAGGGAACTGCTCCCCTAGAACCCTGCTTAGACTCATGGCTTAACTTCATTAACCTAGAAACTCTGAGCACCATGAGGGATATCCTACTTGGGACAGAAAAAAAAGGAGAGGACAAAGTTCTGGCTTTGCAAAGAGTATGGTCCTGTGTGTGCGTGTGTGTGTGTGGTGTGTGTGTGTGTGTGTGTGTGGTGTGTGGTGTATGTGGAGAAAAACAAAATACACAAAAACCACCAGAGGGAATCTGGGCAGGATCTGGCCAGTGAAAGGAAAGAAGTGATGCCAGCAGGAGAGTTATCAAGAGCAAAGGTACTCAGGTGGGGGGGTGCCACATGCAGGGAAGAATGATGACCAGAAAATCAAACAGGTGCAGCTGCCAAGCCTGATGGCTTAGAATGACCCTGGGTCTTGATTCCTAGCAGGAGCTCATCACAGCCCATCGCAGGTCATCCTCCAGTCTCAGCTCTACACGGGCCCACTCCCACTCACATCTCCTCTCCTTCTTAACTAAAATGGGCAAAAAGCACGGGCAGCTTCTCACCACACAGCCAGCAGTGGAATTATTGAAGCTATGTTCTGGGGACCACCCCAGGTCTGAAACAGGATGGCAGAAAGAGAACCAGAAAAAGAGAGGCAAACTGGGTGGGGCAAGGGGAGAGAGAAGGCAGATGAGAAGTGGGGGGTGGGGGGAAGAGAAGAGAAAAAGTATGATGGAGGGAAAGCAGTAGTAGAGGGAGAGGGAAAGACAGTCTATAACAGGTTCCCATGAACCCCACCACTTGACAATGTCCAGTCACCATTTCCTTTATTTAAAACTCAGTCAAGCCGAGCTGGCATGGCTCAGTGGTTGAGCGTAGACTTCTGAACCGGGAGGTTACAGTTCAATTCCCGGTTGGGGCACATGCCTGCGTTGTGGGCCCATCACCAGTGTGGGGTGTATGGGAGGCAGCCAATCAATGATTCTCTCTTATCATTAATATTTCTATCTCTCTCTCCCCTTCTCCCTTCCTCTTGGAAATCAATTAAACACACACACACAACTCAGTCATGCCTGACCTCTAGGAAACAGCCTCCGAGGGCATCTGAATGGCTGACTTTGACAGAGGACATTGTGCTGACCTTCCTCTGGTCTCCCAGAGATCACGCTGCCATCTCTGTAGTGTAGGAAGCTCAAGTCTCTGCAGTGGTAGCTGTCCACAGGCCAGCCGCTGCCCCTCCTTCCATTTGGTTATAAGAGGAAGAGCTGCTGCGGTGAGGAGCCAGGAGGTATGTCTTTGATGCAGGCCAGATTCAGTCATACAAATGTGGAAGTGTCAACTACACAAAGAGAACTCCTCTCTCCCTTCTGATTTCCATTTTTACCATAGCCCACAGCCAAGCAACAATCATATGGCATTCTTAGAGAAACAATAGGGGATTTGTTTAAACCGAGATGCCAAATGGTCATGAATTGCAGAATATATATTTTTAAACAAGTTATTTCCCCCCCACTGTAACTTCCAGAATTTAGATCTAAACACGGGGCCAGCTGGCAGTGGCAGGCCGGGCCTGGCTGGCTACCCAGGTCTGCTCATTTACCTTGCCCTCCCTAAGGCGGGGGAATGGCAAAGCTGCATTTGTAGGTTGTGCTCCAACTTCCACCCAGCCTTTCTTGGTCTGGGGCTTTTCAAGTGTTTATACTCACAACCCACACGTATAAGCTGCCCTCCTACTTGGATTTTCCATTTGAAGTGAAGCCATGTTCGTGCCCTGCTCTGGTGGTTGACCAACTTATAGGGAATTCTTACTGAGCTGCCATGCACAAAGCAAGAAACATGAGCTGTGAGTCTGTCCAGGAAGGAACCCAGCGTCCCAGCCATGCACTAGGGAGCACCAGTGGCTTCCCCGGGAAAAGCAGCGTTTATTCCTGGGGGATGAAGTCTGGAAGCAGAGGGCATTAACCATGTTACCAGGGTCCCGGGTACCCCTCAGCCTGGCCCAGGCAGCCTGCAGGAAGTACTGCTTGGGTCTGGGTTGAAGTCACAGCCGCTCTGTTTTCCTGGGAATGCCACTGCCCATGAGGTGCCCACAACCTCAATGCCCAGGCTCTGCCTTTCCCTCCAGTTGGGGTCACCTGCTTTTTCTGAGGCATTGAAAAATGCCCTCTCACACCCTAGGGCCCTCATATTTTTCCATCGTTCTATGGGGCATCTTTTTCTCATTAATGTGCTAACGCTCAAGTATGTGCAGAGAATGAGGAAAAAGAGACCTTGTGTGGGACTTGGGATTTGTTCAAAGCCTGGGGAAACCTTTTTAGAGGGTGTATGTTTTTTATTCCTTTTATGAGAGATGCATGTTTCCCCCCCCTCTGTGACTTGTTTAAAAGTAAAGTTTAATATGCTGCCAGAGAAATTGCTGGTTAATAACTTAATAAGCTATGTGCTAGGAATTATGGGAGAAAGTAGTATCCAAGAGAACTTTTATTATACAGTTTGGGGCTTGGAGGATATATAGCTTCAGTTATTATATAAAATGCTAACAGAAGTCTCTTTTCTTTTCAAACCTTACTTTCTCCCCAGGATTATAAAAAAGATAAATAAGTGAGGTGAATGAAAACTTCTAGAAGCTTCCTGAGAAGGTGAGATTTTTTTTTTTTTAACCTTACCCAAGGATATGTTTCCATTGCTTTGTAGAGAGAGACGAATTAGGTTTTGGGGGCAGAGAGAAGCATCATGTAAAAGAGAAACATTGATCGGTTGCCTCCAGTACACACCCCAACGGGAGATCAAACCTGCAACGTAGATATGTGCCCTGACCGGGAATTGAACCAGCAACCTTTTAGTGTATGGGATGATGCTTCAACCAACTGAGCCACCCAGGCAGGGCAGAAGGTGAGAATTTCAAACAGGACAGTCAACAGAACTGTGCTAATGTGAACCTGGCAAAGTATATACTTGGACATTAGCTTTGGCCATAACAGTAATAATGATAATAATAACATCAAGTTCACTTTATTAAAAGTTTTATCTTAAAAAAAGATTCCTGTTTTATCTTTGTAAGAAGAAAAATATTATTAAAGGGCATTATTGTTCCCATTTTTACAAATCCACAAAGCAGTTCATACAGCTCAAGTGACCTACCCAAAAATCAGGGCAACCACCAAGAATAGCATCAAGGCTTTCCAGACAAATTGTATCTGCGTGTCCCAAACACAATCAGATGAAAAGTGAGACGCTGTGCCAAACAAGTGTATTTTGGTTTGCAGCCTCATGCTCCAGTGTTATGTCCTGGTAGCCAGGCTGGTGAAGGGCAAGGCTCTGAGAACAGCTGCTTCTGTGAGGTCAACACAAAGGCCTATTTTCAACATGGCCGATTATGCTGATAAAGATTTAATTATTTGACAACAGATATTTCTATATCTAGCTCTTTTATACTTTCATACCCATTACTCACTATGTCCCTCTCTGCCCTCATTTATTTCACACTGTCATTTTAGAACATCCCGCTTTACAGGTAAAAACTGAGACCCCACCCCGATTCCAAATTACAGGCCACACATCACTGGTTAAGTAGCTGAGCCGGGACCAGAACCCAGACCTGCTAACCTTGAGTTTACTCTGCCTCTCCTCAATGTCAGAAGGTGCGTTCACAGGCTAGAGGCTTCCCACCCCCTGAGTGCCTCTCCAAGCGACCCTCTCTGTGTCACCCAGGAACAGAGGGCCGTGGGCTGATGAGAGTCCCTTCTGGTTCAGAGCCCTGAAGAAGCTCCTGAAGTTAGGTGGGCCAGTCCTTTGGCCAAGGAAGGATGGGCATCACTAGCAGGAGGACAGCAGGCTTTGGAGGGTCTCTCTCAAAGCCACTCCCTTGGCCCATTCACATAACACCAGCCCACATGCCCGACAAGCCCTCCTGGAGGTAGCCTGAAGCCTGACCATGCAGGCCAAATGTACCAAGGCTGAGTCAGCTCATAGGAGAGCGGGGAAGCAGGAGGCCAAATTAGGCCTAAAGAAGCCTTCCCGCCATGTCTAGGTGTTACCTAAAACCTGCACTCAGAGTGACTGACTTCAGTTAAAGGTACAGTCTCCAAAAGACCAATAATGAAAAAACAATTGTATGACCCAGAAGAATGGATTTATTTGCATACTAGGACTTAGTAACATGTTAGCATGATTTGTTGGTCAGATCAAGCAGCAGCCAGCCAGCTGAGAATGGCGAGGTCTAGAGCAGTGGTCGCCAACCACTGGTGGTCCATGAGGTCCGAAAGGTTGGCGACTGCTAGTCTAGAGCATGAGTCCCTGCCCAAGGAGGGCAGCTCTGGAGAGAGGGCCTTGGGCAGCCCAGAAAATAGCTGCACTATTTTCTAGGAGGATGATCAACCTGCATGGAAGAAGAAAGTGGATCAAGAAGCAATTTACATCCCTCACGAGGGGCCATCTCCAGGGTCAGCCACATCTGACAAGTAGGAAGAAATCACCTGCCCCTTTTGTTTATTTCCTCATCTACAAATACTGGTTTGGATTAGATCTTTGTTTTGAAATAGGGAGTCAGAGTGCTATGCTTAGTCTCTTTTGGGGCTACCAATGGCCTCCCTCCCGGCCTGCACCATATTTCCCATCTCTTCTATCTTCAATATCTTGAACTTCCCCTTAAGTTTCTGTTTGAAGAAAGGATTCCACTGGATTAGATGATCTCTACATTCCCTTTCTTGCTATAAATTCTTGGTTCTATGATCCTCTGAGCAATTTTGAGAACATGTATCAGGCAGCATCTCTAGTCCCATTACCTGCTGTCCAGATAGGCAACAGGGGTTTCCAGGTTTCCCTGTTAGGGACTTCTGTTGACCACAAGGAAGGGCTAAAATTTTTATTGGTCATAGGAGAGGCTGGAAAAATTTAATACACTCCTCAGGGTGTCTTATGTGTATGGAGATAGCAGCCTATTTGCCAGTGTTAGCCTGAGTTTATTGACTTCCTTTTAAGTCTTGGATCAAGTCCAAATTCCTCTGGCTGACATTTAAGGCCTGCCACAACCGGTCTCTTATCAGATCTTGTACTGCTTGCCAAAACACACCATGCTTGTCTCCTTCAACTCTGTCTCCTCACTGGCCCATAATATAGCATATGCATTCTCTACAGTATGACATCACACATGTTGTCCACCATCTTGAAATGCTCTTTCCCACCACTTTTGGTTTTTACAAATCACACCCATGCTCTAAGAACCATCTCAAACATTACCTACCCTAGCAAGCCTTCCCTGACTATCCAAGTCCTCATTCTTATCTGAATTTTTGTGCTTATTATATATTCTATGGAATTAGAACTTCTACAAGGACATCAATGTTGGTTGTTTCACACGGATAAGCTTTCTTTTCAACTAGTTTGGAACATAACATAAATTCTGATAATAGAGACTCCATTATATACGTCTAAAGTGGTTCCCACAAGCTGAGCACTGTACTAAGATTCCTTCCTGGAGTACTTGGGCAATGAGACCAGCATAATTTACTTAGCAACATAGGTTCTAGACTGGTATAACCTCACTCATTCCCCAATCTAAGAAAAACAATCTTATCTAACAGTTGAATCTCACCAAGCCTTTAAAGACGCCTTCCTCCTCCTAGAAGACTTCCTTGATATTCCTACCCCCACAAGCTGGCTCCTGTAACATACTGTGGCCTCATGCCAGCATTTAACAAATTCTTACTTACAGTCATTAAATCCATACTTGTCTTATGCACTCGGTTTCTGAACTGGGAAAATATTCATCTCTATATTCCTGACTGTGCTTTGCCTTGTACTGTTTGTGAATATGAATTGCTTTGAATTAATTGGGAATGAATGGCTCAATAAAGGTAACCAAGCTACTGATTTAACAAAAAGATGGAATACGTTACATGCTAAAGGAAACACCTCCACTGTATTAGAGTTCTACATAATGTGATGAAAATGTGTTGAAGACACTTCAAGCCTGTAGTCGCTTAGAAGCTGGGCAATGACAGCATTGCACGCATCTTCCAAAAAGCCAAGAGCTACAAGTGGAGCCAAACAAATAACTTCTGAACTAATTACCATCTCCAGGTTAGGTTTGCAGATTTCTATATTCAAAAAGTAGAAAGCACCAGCATTTGGGGATTGAATTCTTGATGTACAATGCATCAAAGGGTTATTTTTATTTCTTACTGCAGTGTAAAGAAAATTTGATCTTGGGCAACTTGCTCAAAGGCTCAGTTTAATATATTGACCGCTTCTGACTGCTCTTAACCAACGAGTTTCCATAAGCTCAGTCTGTCAACAAGAAATACCTCATATATCCTCCAGCTTCACTTTTACTCAAACAGCGTATTCCTTCAAGATTTGACATATTTTTAATTATTTATTTATTTATTTATTTATTTATTTATTTATTTATGGGGAGAGAGGTGTGATTGTGCTTGTGCCCATTGGAGATCGAAGATCGGACCTACAACCTAGATGGATATGTGCCCTGACAGGCAACTGATTGACCAGGAATCGAAGCTGCTACCTCTTGGTGCATGGGAGGATGCTGCAACCAATTGAATCTCATGGGTAAGGGTGAGACTTGACATATTTTTGAAAGGACTACGTAATGAAAATGTTTTTCACCTTGTCCATTGCTTTGGGTTAAAATATGCTAACTTAATGTTTCTCTCTGTTTTTAAAAAATACAAACAGGATCTCATTCCGAGATATCATGACCTTAAACATTCCTGAGAGGTCTGAAAGGGAAGCAAACAAATGTCAACAAGCTTGGGTCTAAAATACACCAACTTCATTTCTCTCATCATTCAAATATGCATGCGGCTCAAGGAGACTTTGAATGGGCTGAGTTTGAGGATTAAAGAGGGATCCTAATGGGAATCTTCTTCTCCCATAAAATCTGGAGGGTTTGAAAGAAAAAGCAATTTTAAAAAGGGAGGGGGGGGGGAAAATACTGGAAAAACTTTTATTTTGATTAAAAAAAAAAGAAAGAGCAAAGAAGAAACAAACCATAAGCAAAACCCAACCCCCAGCAATGCCTGGAAACTTGCTATGTAACTAGCCTGGAAACTTGCTATGTAACTAACCACCCCTGTTCAGACTTGCTTCCCTTCAAGAATTGGCAGGGACCACAAATGATAGCCTTAAAATGCCACATGATCATCTGAATATTTTAACAATCCTTCTTGACTGGATTCATTTCAACAGCATGGGAGTAACAGCAACCTGCAGCTGTGGCGAAGAACAGAGGGCTCTGTTTCCAGTGGAGGAGTTACGATAGAGGGACCTTTCCTTCGGGAGGGGACCGGGCCAGGAGACAGGAGGGATGTGGGAAGGGCTAAGGGACAGTGGGAAAGAGGAATCAGACCTCAACCCCAGTATTTCTGCCTGGGAAGCGCAGTCTCTTATGTGAATAAATCTGGCGGTTAGAAAATAAATGCTGTCTTCAGCTGTAAAGCAAAACAGAATCCTAAACCAGAACTTCTGCAGCTGGCCACAGACCCCCCTGGGGAAGAACTAGGATTGCCACACAAAAGCAAGCCCTAGCTTTGTCTCTATAAGCATTTTTTTTTTCCATACACATTTAAATCCATAGGCCCTCAAGGGGCAGACCACTCAGCTTAGTGGGGATCAGTAAGAAAGAAGGAAAATGGGGAGAACAGATGAGAGGATGGACAGGGAAGGATATGCAGAAGTGACTGAAAGTCTATGCACTTGGGCAATGAGGAGCTCGTGGAGGGAGTATCAGGAACACTGAGGGGGAAGCTGTAGAGGAAAGGAGACGGATCATATAGTTAATAATTCTTGCAAATAAGAACTAACTTGGGATAACAAATCATTAGGTATAGTACAAAGATTACGTCTTCAACAAACATGAGCTCCCTCCACCATCTCTTTCCCCGCATCAGCTCTGTTTTATTCAAAAATTTATTTCCCAAGGTTGCTTTCCTTGTGACCTTCGGACCTGTTCTTATAGTCCTGAGAGCCTGTTTTTCTCACCAGAATATCAGGCTGTTATTTTTCAAAATGATAAATACTTACTGCATACCAACAAAGCACTGGTTCCACCCCAGGCACTGAGGCTACTGGGATGGCTGCCCAGACAAGGGAGTGTGAACTCCCTAGGAGAGTGCTAAGGTCATGCAATTCCTCAATGCAGGTCATCCCAGGTGGATGGGAAAGAATTCTGGGATGACTCCTTCAGTAGCTCAGTCCTATCCTATGGCTCCAAGCTCCAGTCACAAGCCCTTGAAAATGAGGGTGTAAAGGCAGGGAATACTTCAGAGAGGGGGCTGAATGATCACAGTGCCTGGTACTCTGACCCTTGGCCTTCAAAATATATATACTGTGTCTCTAAACCAGCAGCACTGGAATTGCCTGGAGCTTGTCAGAAATGCAGGGTCTCAGGCCCCATCCTAGACTGATTGAATGTGAGTCTTCATTTGAGGAGATACCTAGGTGATTCATGTGCATACCACGGCCTGAGAAGCACTGCTCTAAAGAATGCCTAAGTTAACTGCCATTCAAAGCCTTGACATAAAAACACTGTCTGGACGGATGGAGGAAATGTGGCCCAGTACAAAGAGCACAACACGGAGCAAGGAGCTAAGTCCTCAACAAACGCTTGTTGTTGTCAGGTACCTGTGTGAGACGGGCGGTCCCCCTGACCTCTCCGGGCTGCCCTTTTCCATCTGCACGGGGATGGGAGTAGACGACAATAACCTTTAAGATTCTTTCAATGCTGAAGTTCTAGGCCTATGATTCCACTTGACAAGACTCTATTTTGTTGCCCTTGCTACAATGACGTGGTGGTTTAAATAAACACTTGTAGTATTTAATATGCTCAGTAAGTATGTGTTGAATGAAGTGATGTAAGAATCATCTATTTTATTTAAGCATCACCTCAAAAAATAAAAATGGGCCATGAACTTCCAGGATAATCAACCACAACAGAGTATCAGATTTAAATTGGTATTTTTAAGAGCAATTGACATAATTTAGGTAACCAACTTCAGAAATCCATCCATATATGAAACAATAGTATGGCCCTCACACTGGCCCAGCTGTGGAACTGAAGTTTTAATGGCTACATCTCCTGGGAAGCAGGCTAAAGAAACTGTCAATCCATCTTTCTCCAATGAATCATTGGTCTCAAAGAAAAATACAAGTGCCCTCTAGCATGACTGCTATTTTACCCAATACTCATCCTTGACCCCCTCCCTTGGGGCAATTTGAGACACAAGAATGCACAAGAAAACATCATCAGTTCTCAATCTGACTGCAGTTTAGAATCTCCTGGAGATTGGGCAACACCCTAAACCAAAAAAAATCAAAGGTCAGACCTGGCATCCGTTGTTTAAAAACCTCTGGTTGTTGGTTAAAAAAAATAGACTTATATTAACTTCATTTCCACATTTTATACTTGACCAATTTTCTATGATAAGCATATACAACACTGACAATCAAGAAAAAAAAAAAGAAAAGATTTAGTAGGACATGTCTTTCTTCCTGTTCATTACATCATTCATTATATTGTTTGGTAGTCCATTTAGTTCACCACATTTATTAAAATAAAGCACATCCACACTTATTTTTTTTTCTTTTTATAACTGAGGGAAACACTAGATAGCCAAATTGACATCTAAAAAAATGTTAAGCCTAATATAATAGTAATCTTCTCAAAGTAAATAAAACTTTTCCTAGTCCTGCTTGTCAGGGCTTTTATTATTATTATTATTGTTGTTGTTGTTGTTATTAATCCTCACCTGGGATATGTTTCCCATTGCTTTTATAGAGTGGAAGGGAGGGAGGGAGGAAGGGAAGAGAGTGAGAGAGAGTGGAAGAGAGAGAGGGAGATGTGAAACTCCTGTATGCATCCTGTATCCCAAGTATGTGCCCTTTGGTGCCTGGGTTGTTGTCTAACCACTGAGCACACCAGCCAGGGCTTGACAAGACTTTAAAAACGTCCTTCCTATTCAGGCAGAGCCTATGGTCCAGCTGGGACAGTGGAGCTGGAGCCTGCGAACAGCCAGGGCGGCAGACAGGCCGTGATCTGGGACTGTGCTGACCCCTCTTCTGGAATACCCACAGCCAGCCTCTCTGGGACAACGGCTGACCCCTGTTCTCACTGTTTCTGATCTGGATCAGCTTAGTTTTCCTGCAATAGATGGTAAACTGCCTTCACACCATGAGAGACAGTAAACTGGATTGAGGAGGGAGGAATGGAGGAAAAGGGGAAGAAAGGGACTTGCAGGATTAATGAGCTGATTTCCATAAAGACTTTGACATCTTGGAATGAAAAGCGGCCTGTAAGAGCAGAAGCCCAGTCCTCCGCTCAGGCCATGTTGCCAGCTGGCCATTCATCACCCCAAATTCCCCAACAACTCCATGGCTATTGCTTAATCACCTCATATAAATCCCTATTAATCTTGCAAAGTCAAAACAGAAATATATGACAAAAGTCTTTATTTTATGTGCCCCAATTTCTGGGTCAAAATTTAAAAAACTGAACTGGTTATCCAATGGCTCCAAAGAACTTAAAGACACACGCTCTTCTTCCGGCAGAAAAGGACAAATAAATGACATCCTTGCTAATGTTTTTGTACTTATTGGACTGAATGAACTCAGGCTGATGACCAAAGAGAGGGGGGAAAAGGTGTTGGCGCTAAAATTTAAACCAACCCCCCCCCCCCCCCCCAAATAACATTAATGTTTCATAGTTTATGTCAAAAGATAAAAAAAAAAAGTTCTTAGGGGACACAAAGGAACATTGATTCCTCTTTCATGTGTAAACTGTGAGGGACATAAAGGAGCCCCTTCAGCAGAGGAAGCTGGAATACTGTACACTGTAACGTCTTCTCCGGGAAAGGCAGGTGAGAATGCGAAGACAGGGTTGGCTTTGAGAAGGGCCCACTAGGACCTGGAGCTCATGCAAGCAAGGAGCTGTAAATGCAGACAGACACCTCCTATAGCAACACTCTTAAGAGGACCTCAGGGATAGGGCAGGCATGTGATAGACTGAGGCTTCATCACTTATATCCTATTATAAACTTTCTTATGCAGGAACCTCAAGGTTACTGTGACAATGGTGTGAATAATACAGAAAAACTGATCCATGCCTTTGGAATGCATTGTGTTCTGGCAATGTGTTTTTCTCCCAAACGTTATTTTAGGCCCCGAACACATGCTGGTTAATATGGTAAAAGCGTGTTGGGCAGTAAGAGGAAGCCTGGTGTTAGGAACCATCTACAGACCACCCACGAAGTGTAAAGTTCACACTTGGATAATAAAGTGTTGACTGTACTGGAAACATAATAAGTGGCTTTCCTGGACTCTCAGCAAGGAAGGTGGAAACCCAGTGAATTGCAGTGATTCATGCCTTTGTTTTCTAGGGCTGGAAAATCATGGAGAAAAATCAGAGGAGATGGGTGGGAGTGATGATGATGATGATGAAAAGCCTGATTAGCAAACTGCAGTGGAACCAAAGGGAAGGTCAAAGGAGGCCAGGAGGACTTCTCCAGCTTTGCCATCCATCTTCAGGCACTGCACAACATGGAGGCCCATTCAGATGGTTGGCCTGCTACTCTGTGTCCTTCTTCTTATCCAAACAGAAGGAACTGGCCCATCAAACCAGTGAATGAAGAACTTCTATGAAACCCATGAAAGGATAGCAAGCTAAGGGGGCAGAAACTCCTTCCTCAGTGAACTTTAAAAAGAGGAGATTCAGTATTGTCTTGGGCCAGTAAAGCTAGAAGCAGGGGTTTCAACAGCATGGTTTTTGGAGAGCCCTGACTTCCTGATAACCTAGAAATAATAGCTGGAGGGTCTGGCCTATGAATTGGTAAACACAGAAGAGCACAAATGTAATCAACAGTTCCTTGTTCTGAAAAAGCATCTGGGGGAAGTTGTCTAGAAGCCACACAGAAGTCAAACTATACTAGGCCCATGGAAGTGGTTTATGGTGCATCAACTCCTCCTCTTTTTTAAAATACGCTTTTATTGATTTCAGAGAGAGGAAGAAAGAGGGAGAGAGAGATAGAAACATCGATGATGAGAGAGAATAATCAGTTGGCTACCTCCTCCATGCCCCCCTATTGGGCATAAAGCCTGCAGCCCGGGCATGTGTCCTTGACCGGAATGGAGTCCGTAGGCCAATGCTCTACCCACTGAGCCAAACCAGCTAGGGCCATCAATTCCTACTCTTTAAAAGAGAGAGAGAGAGAAAAATTGGACTAAAAATGAGAGATTAACTATCACTTTATTGGCATTTTAGACACTAAAGAGTTTTCCCATCAATATTCCTGTCCAAAGCTGTAGGAGCTTAGAGAAATATGGAGACTCACATCCACACATGGAGAAATCCCTCACTGGCTCCCTTTCATTAAAGGTTTCCTTTAGAATTTTTTTAATGTGTGATTCAAGTATTTTTTCCGCTACCTTTCCTTTCTTTTTTGTTTTTTAAGGATATGTTTTTATTGATTTTAGAGAGAGGAAGGGAGAGGGAGAGAAACATCGATGTGAGAGAGAAACATCAACTGGTTACCCCGACTGGGGATTGCACCTACAACCTGGGTATATGCCCCGACGTGGGAATTGAACCCACAACCTTTTGGTATATGACACAATGCTTCAAACAACTGAGCCGCTCTGGCCAGGGCTCTTCAGCTTTATTTTCTGCCATATGTACCTTATCACACTCACTCTGCCACTTTATACTGCCATGTTTTTGCCTAAGACATTATGTGAGCCTAGAATACCCCTCCCTGCCCTAGCCACTAAGCAAAATTCCTCTCATTTCTTGAAAGGTGAAATGCTGGGTTTCCCCTGCCCCTCCTTTGGGCTGGAGAGCCCTGATTTCCTGATAACCTAGAAATAATAGCTGGAGGGTCTGGCCCATGTAAATGTAAATACATTTATTATCACACTTAGCATATGGGATGGAAATTATTTATTTACTACACATCTCCAGTATTTTGTTGGATTACACTCAACTGCAGGCCTCAAACTACCTATCACTTGCTTTGCCATATAAGGTGGGAAGCCCAACAAAAGTGAACAAAAGCATATTTAAAAAAAAAAAAAATTAAAAAAGAGGCCGTTATGTTAGGCAACCAACATATTGACTCTTAATCAAACACAACATACGCAGCATGGGATGCGGTAGCATGTGGTCTTCCACTAGACTGCCTCTGCTGGAACTGACAGAGGACACACTGGGTTCCTCCCAACATCACTGTCTGACATGGATTTGAACACAGTGTTATGGAGAGCATTTCCTATGAAGTAAATGAGATATTCTTTCACTCCGTTTTTCACACAGAAAAGTGGGAAAGTTCTAGAATAAACTAATGGCAAGGAGGAAGAACAAAATGTATCTACTCTTCTTTGCCTTGCTTACTCAAGCTATTCTATTGTACTTTCTACTTAAAATGGCAATGCCCATCTCTTCATATTCATGCCCATCTATCCCCCAGTGCCTGCTCAAGGCTTACATCAATCTCTACTCTCTGAGTTGCTACAATACCAAAGAGTTTGTACCCCACGATTTCATCAAGTACGGCCTTTCATTGTTATACTATCTAACACAGGGTTGGGCATGTAGCAGGTATTAATAAAAATAAGCTGATTGGTGGAGAGATAAAAAGCCATATTACATGCCCCCCAGCCACACAGCAGCTTTAGAAAAATTGTCAAGAAAATATTTTTCTTTCTTCACCACAAGCCAAAGTTCTAAAAAGATAAATACTCTAATAAGTTTAGAAAACTCATGCCAATGACGTTTAAAACTCCCACAACTAGAAACAGCAATTCTCCAATGTATTCCTAACCCTTGATAACTCCTTGCTCATGAGGGGTTGTAACATACCTCTTGGCCAGCCAGAGTTTGGCTGTGGTACAAACAGCAACATCAGCCAGCTCCTGCTGAAAGTGCACATTCATTCTGTGTTTGGAGTCTGAGAAGGCTTGCAACAAATGAAAAACCTAAACCAAGAGAGAGAAAAAGCAATGTCTGCTGTGAAAATATATTTTTTTTCTAAATGCAAGTTCCTCCCTTTTAGATTTCCTCCAAATATTCCCCTGAAAGAAAACAGACACCTGCAGAATGTGGCTCAGCTCTCTTTGCAGAAAGCTTGTTGGTTTTGGAGGATTTAGCAAGTGGCAAGGAACCCACGGACCTGTGCTCTGGGTTCCACACATGGTTCCAAAGAAAGGTGAGCAGACGATCATTTGATACGAGAGCTTATTAGTTACAAACAACCTAGAAGTTGATCTTAGCAAAGAAATGCAAACATCTTTCTCTTATGTTAGCAGTCACTCATAAAGAACGTAACCTCTTAAAGCCTAAGGGCCTGAGAATCTAGCTGGTTTACATGTCTGGGTTTATCGGAACAGGCTTGGCTAAAGAAACAGGCCACAAGGACGCTTGCCTTTGCAAACACTCCACAGCGACGTCTGTAAACTATTCAGATTTTTTAGTAGATCTTTGCTTAGATGTCAGGAGTGGAGGCAGCAAGGCAGACACATCCACTTTCTCACTCTTACACGACGTTATATTATAATGAAGCGGAGAAAGACCCATCCTGTTCTATCTCTAGCTGCCTATGTTTAGGACAGAGGCCACAGTTCCAGCAGACACATGACATGGGGCACGAGCGAGTGTACGTGCCCACCTGCGTGTGTCATGGATTCACGCTCCGATATGACGTCAACGAGGAGTACAAACCTGCAGAAGAGCAAGAAAGTGGACGAGGGCTTGGATGCGATCTTCTGACCTTACCCAGCGCCAAGGAGAGAGACACATGTCACAGAAATCCTTCAGTCGCCCTTATCTTAATCAAGGAGGAGGTGGGTGAACAAAGCAAGTGCAGATAAACACATGAAGAACTTGGAAAGGCTATTTTAAAACGCAGTTTGTTTTCTTTCCCTACTGTATCCTTCATCAGAGCTGCAGAGGCTCTTTCTCAGCAATAAGATTCAAGTTTTTCTTTTTCCTCTCATGTCAGCGAGGGGCATAAATGAGAGTTATATATGGAACGGAGTAGAGAAGAGCAAGGGGCCAAGATAAAAGAAACCTAGAGTCATCAGACCCTAAATAAGTAGGAGCCGGCAGGTTTTCTGGGGTCAGACATCTGTAATTAGCAACAACAAATATATACTGACCACCTTTTGTTTAGAGAAAAAAGAAATTGTGATGAATTTACCGTCTGCGCCCTGGCCCATGTGGCTCAGTTGGTTGGGTTTCATTCTATGCACCAAGAGGTTGCTGGTTCGGTCCCCGGTAAGGAGCATGCAAGAGGCAACCAACTGATGTCCCCCCTCTCACATCGACATTTCCCTCTCTCCTCCCTTCCTCTCTCTCTGAAAACCAATTAAAAAAAAAAAAATCTTTTAAAAAAAATTATGTAACCACTATTTTTTTTCTAAACAGAAGTAACTGGACAGGAGAATGCACACATGTCCTAATGGAAACTGAAAATGCTTTCTCTAATAATGGGCCTGTTATTTCAGAAGCAACAGATCGAATATCACTGCTTCACCACACCCCCCTGGGGACCCAAACCGCCCGTCCTGAAGTCTGGAGGAATGGGTCTGGCTGGGGCTTCTGTTCTTCTGTGGTGACTGCCAGAGTGAAAAAAAAATACCTTCCTCTGCCTGAATCCCACCAGCCTGAAAGGCTTGGCAACATCACTGGGCCTCGCTTCACTTTCCTCCACAGCTGCACAGACCCAACCACCAGGGCTTTTCATGGTGTCACAGGATCGTAATTAATCAGCAGACACCAGCAAAATACATGACTGTGGAACTTACTTGTAAAGAAAGCTGTGAGATTTTCAAATGACTCTCATTTAGAAGCAATCGCTTCAAAAATAACTCCTGATGGATGTTTAAACTTAGTCCTATATTTGCTCACCTTACTTGGCAAAAACAAGGCTGTTTTTGAAACGGTTCGTAGCTCTAGTTTATGAAAATCAGCCTGTCACCGTGGGTACACACCGCACAACAATTGTGATCCTGGTCATTCACCAGGAACGGAGAACTCGGAGTGTGGTCGAGCCCAGGCTTGGGATAATTTGGAAACTGCCTATAATACAGGGCTGCCCTGCACCAAACGTGGAGAGCCCCAAGCTGCCGGAAGTGGGACTGATGACTAACTGAACGCACATGAGAGCTGCGAGCAGTCGAGGAGTCACTTTCCGTGTCCCCAGTTTGGGGTGGGAATCAAACATTCCGGCCAGATATTTATTAAAGAGCTATCACCGCTATGGACTGTCCTGGGAGTCACAGCAGAGAACAGAGTCCCTGCTCCTCTGCAGCTCACATTCTAGTTCTGGATAAATGGAGAATCAACAGCTTCCTGACTCTCTGCCTGGCGGGGAGATACAGCCGCCACCGCTCCCTCTGCTTCCTGACCTCACCCCGCAGGATTTCAACCACCATTTGCTGAATTGATGTCAGTATCTGGTGTCTCTTCCGATACTAACTCTGCCTTTAGGACACAAGCTCATGGGTTTGGTCCTGCAGTATGTGCCCCCCAACCCCCTTCGTGGGAGTGGAGACACTGGGCTGAGTAACTCGCACTCCAGTGGATTTCTGATCTGGTGGGGAAGGCAGGAGGCTAGATTAGCGGTAAGAACGCAGCCCTAGGGGGGAAAAATGGGCGCAACACACACTTTGGAGTCAGGTTGACACAGGCGTCAACCTAGTTACTATTAGGGCTTTGGGCAACTCACAGAAACAGGTTAACATGGATAATAACATCCATATTATAGGATTACAGAGGGATTTAAAAGAAAATACAGTACTTGGCACACACTAGGCACCTGAAAAAAAAAGTTACTTCTCTTCCTTTTTCTGCCTGCTCCCTCCTTCCAGGCCCCCACTCCTGAAGTAAACAGTCAGAGAAGGCTTTGTAGAAAGTGACATTCATATTTGGCCTTGAAAAAAAATCCTGCCAGAATTGGGAGAACAATGTACAAACAGAGAAACATGAATTATAAAAAAAAAATTTTTAAGGGTCTTAAAATATTGGTATTCCCAACTAAAAGAATAAATCTTACTATAAACTATAGACTTTAGTTAATGAAAATGTGATGATCTCAGTGTATTAATTGTAATAAATGTACCCTCTAATGCAAAATATTCATAGTAAGAGGAAACTGGGGAGAAGGGACTGGGAGGACCTGCTCGGGTTTTCTGTGAACCTAAAATTGTTCTAAAAAGAGCTGCTAGTTAAAAATACTGGGGCTGCTCAGGGGACAGCAGGTAGTTGTGCGTGACGAAAGCACAGCCAGGGTGTGTGTGGAGGGTGGGAGGAGACAGAGCTGGACACAGATCTTAAATGCCACATCAAGGAATGTGTGTTCTGTTCTTAATAGCTTTTAAGTGATCAGACCTGTAACTTGGGGGGCAAAGGGCAGGGCAGTGTAGAGGCTGGATTAATGGGCAACACGACCAACACTATTGCAATAGTCCAGTCAGGAGGTGGTGAGGGGTAAAACCAGAGGCTGAAAACCAAGAGCCTTTGGACAAAAATGGCTGCAGATGTTTTATTTGATCTGCACAATATTGTTAAACTATTTTTTATGAACTGGGAGATTTCACATCAAAATCATCCTGATTTCCAATTAAAAAAAAATATTTTTTTTTATTGATTTTTTACAGAGAGGAAGGGAGAGGGACAGAGAGCCAGAAACATCGATGAGAGAGAAACATCGATCAGCTGCCTGTGCCCACAACCAAGGTACATGCCCTTGACCAGAATCAAACCTGGGACCCTTGAGTCCGAAGGCCGACGCTCAAACCGGTCAGGGCTCCAATTTCTTTTGTAAAATCAAAACATCTGCCACCTTGGAGCCACACTCCCACAGAGCCATTAGGCCTGGGCTGAGGAGCAGCAGCTGGCTCCGTTGACAAGAAATGCATGCTCAGGGTCTCCACTGTCCCCTCTACTGACCAGTACCCAGGTCGCTTGGGTGGAGTATCAAGGTTGTTTATCACTTATCTCATGTTTTTCCCTCCAACCCCTCACTTATATTTACTGAACCCAAGTCTCCATCAAAAGTTTGAAGACAAAAGATGCATCAAGAGGGTGGCATTTTATATCCACCCCCCGCTTCGTTCACTTACTTGCCTGACACAGACAGGACTGAATGTGTGACACCCCAACCTCACCCCAATCTAAACAATAGGAGCAGTGGAAAGAAGAGGAAAGGATACATTTGAGAGACTTTGGAGTCCAAAGAGGCAGGGCTTGGCAACTGCTCTAGACATGGAGTTGAAAGTCAGGAAAGAGACTAGGAACTGAGGCAGCTGGTGCTGGAGGCCCACCCTTCAAGGCAGGGATCACAGGAGCACATGTAGCCGTTTTGGGAATGAGGAAGGGGGTTTAGTGAGTTTGGTTAGGAATGTCCAGTGATAACTACTCTAGGGAAGGCAGTACATTGTACAAACCAGGAAGTCTTCTGAGAGTGGAGAGGAGCTCTATTAATACTAGGTGTACCGGTTAATAATGTGGATTTTTTTCAATAGATGGAGTTAAACATATGTTGATATTTTTGTGACTAAATATGTATGCTATTTTGTTGTATTGACAACAAGCTTCAAAATTTCACATGTCGAATTTGCTGAAGGTGTTCATATTTTTACACTTAAAAATGTCGAATTTTGTGCCAAAAAGTGAGCATTTGTGGGAAGTTTTAATTCATTACTTTATTTTGAAGAAAAGTGCTGCTGAAAGTTATCATATACTTCCAGAAGCTTATGGTGAACACGCTCCAACTCAAGATACTTATGAATGCTGGTTTAAACACTTTAAAAGTGATGATTTCTATGTGAAAGACAAAGAAAGTCCAGATCAACCAAAAAAGTTTGAAGACCAACAAATAAGCATTATTGGATGAAGATGTGTGTCAAACTCAAAAACAACTTACAGAAAGATTAAACGTTGCTAAGCAAACACTTTTCAATCATTTACAAGCAATGGGAAATATTTTAAAGGAAGGAAAATGGGTGCCACATCAAATGGAAAACCGAAAAGTCATCAGTAAAATGTTGCTTCAACAGCACAAAAGAAAGTCTTTTTTGCATCCAATTGTGACTGGCGATGAAAAGTGGATTTATCTACTTATTTAGACATTTATTTATTTTGAGAATCCCAAATGCACCAAATCATGGGTTGATCCAGGTCAACCATCAACATCAACTGCAAGGCCAAATCGCTTCAGAAAGAAGACAATGCTCTGCGTTTGGTGGCATCAGGAAGGTGTGGTATTATGAGCTTCTAAAATCAGGCGAAATGATTAATACTAATAGCTACTGACAACAAATAACCAATTTGAACCATGCTTTGATCGTGAAATGACCAGAATGTTCCAGAAGACACAGCAAAGTAATTTTGCTTCATGATGGTGCACCTTCACACACTGTTAAAGACACGTTAAAAGATCTTGCCTGGCAAGTATTAATCCAACCACCGTATTCACCATTCCTTGCTCCTTCAGATTACCACTTGTTCTGATAGATGGCACATGCATTTTCTGAGCAGGACTTCACAATGTATGAGGAAGTGGAAATTTTGGTCTCTGAATGGTCCTCCTCAAAACAAGAAAAGTTCTACTGGGACAGTATCCACAAATTAACTGAAAGATGGGGAAATGTGTAGCTGGCGATGGACATTACTTTGAATAAAGCACTTTTGATGTTTCTCTTGAAATTATTGTGTTTTCTTTCATTACAAAATTCGCCATTACTAACCAGTACACTACTGATCACACTGGGACAAGCAGGGCAGCTGTTTACCTGCAGCTATGGGAGGCCTTTTGGAAAAGCTGAGTGGATTAGGAGGGGTCTTCGGCAAAAGAATCGGGAGAAAGTGGTGTTGACTTAAGACAGTTGTGATTCATCAGAAAGAGACCAAAAGCACACAGCAAGCAACTGAGTGCAGACTGAACAGCATCATCAGGACCATCACAGGCTGGGACCGTCACAGGCTCAGGACTATCAGGCTGGACTATCATACTGGGACTTCAGGCTGGGACTTCAGGCTGGGACTGTCGAGAGATGAGGCGATCATCCCTGCCCTGACAAGGAAGGGGCTAGACTTCTGGCCCCTGAGATGCATGTCTAAATGAAACTCTGGGAGGATCTAAGAAAAGTTTGGAGAACCTGGAAGCAGTTACTCTCTGCCCACCCCCATTCCCACTCTAAACACAGGGAGACTCAGGGGAGTTTCCAACCATCTGTGCAAAACATGGGGTCCATTTTGGCAGCTTTGAATCTTAAAAGTGACTCCACAGAGCAAATGTAATGCTCTTTGAATAAATACCACAGGTCTAAGAAGAGTCATGAGGCAGATCCTGAAAAAGCTTGCACTGCACCAGTAAAATATGTCTGGTTTATGCTGCTGGACTAAAATAGTGACTTGTGTTAGACAAGATCAAGATGATAGATGGCTGTTTGGGAATGCGACGCTGAGATGGGTTTTCCTCTTCACCAAGCATGGCTTCCAGGCAGTTTCCCCCCTTATAAAGTCAACAGCAGGTGAGTGCCAGGAACCAGCGGGCTCCAGCAATAACAGGACCAGGGTAGGCAGGGCAGGAAAAAGGATAACCCCAATGAAAAAAAAGACACTCACTTCAGAGGTCAGAAGCATGTGGTTGAATGTATCGAATCACTGACAACCCCAACTCTGAAGAGCAACAGACCTATCCACGTTTGCAACTGTATTTTCTTAAAAACAAATTCTATTCTTCTTTTGCAGCATGCAGGCTGGGGACAAACACTTTTGTCCCTATCACATTCAGCCAAGTATAAAATTTCTGCATCTGCTATTTTGCCTAGCTCTTCTCCCCCTCTCCCCCGCCCTGTTTCTCCAACCCCCACAACTAAGTCAGAGCCACATTTTTCCGAGCTCAGTGTTTACACAGGATTTTATTTCGGCTGGTAAAACATCTGTATTTTTTCAGGGACTTAAATAAATGATCTATGCCGGGAATGTACAGTATAGGGTGATGTCAGGCCCCCTTTTTTTCTCGACTCACTGGGCAGAACAGGCAAACATTGTTTCAGCCTGTCGCTGGGAATGTGAATATTTATCCTGTCAACTTAATTCATACAAACAGAACTAAAGGCAGGCAGGCAGAAGTATTTTATGGCTTTAAGTCAGACTGAAGGGGGGCAATGGTGTGAGTAGGGGGATGACTGAAGGAGGGATCTAAACTTTCTAATTCACAGAAACATGCCTAATCATATAACTGTCGGGAAATGGAAATGGATACAGCAAAAATCATTTAAAAGGCAGTGTGTGTGTGTGTGTGTGTGTGTGTGTAGGTGGGAAATGAAGAGAGAGAGGTTTTCTAACTTACTTGTCATTTCTTATTATTAAAATGTGGGTTAGAATTTAATTGTTCTCTGCTTCAGGCATATCAATCTTATCTCCAACAGGACCACAGGCTTCTCAGAAGCACCCCTCTTTTCTCTTACTTCACAGTGCAGGGCATGGTGCTTGTTGGGTATATGTACCTGCCTACGTCATCTGTACAGAGAGCTCAACATAATCTTTTTATTAACAGCTCCACTGTTTCCAGCCTGGGAGGATCAGTGTGGACTGGGGGCATGACCCTGGGATACTTAAGTTACTCAACCTGGTCATCCCTACAAGAAAGGGCTCAGTGGGCGTGTACCACCCACAGGAACCCACCCATCTGATCCCATGCTGGAGAGGTGGCCAGGAAGCATTTCAAGTGGTTACTCCCCAGACCTCAACCTGTTCATCAAATGAGAACACATCCTTAGAAAGGTCTGGGTAAGTTCCCAAAAGGCGACACTTTGCCATGCTGGGAAAGGGTCACTAACTACAAAGTGTAATTACTTCCTAACTGACTCTGGTTTGGGGAAAGGAAGCACAGGAAATAGGCCACGAATATCTTTAAGGACTAAAATCTACAAAAACACAAAGTCTGTAGGAGCCTGGAAATTTACTTTGTTGTATCAAATGCGTTCCTTCTTTCTATTAACACTCCCACAGCTCTAGTTCAGGAACCCAAGACCCTACACCTCTCTGATGGAAACAAGTTAACTGACTGGTCTTTGCCTCTAAAACTTATTTTGCAGATGGCTGCAGAGAAATCTTAAAAACCAAGCCCCAATCATATTACCGTATTTTTCGGACCATAAGACGCTCCGGACCATAAGACGCACCAGTTTTTAGAGAAGGGAAATGAAGAAAAAAAGATTCTGAAACAAATAGTGTCCTAAGATATTTTATGTGCATTAAAACCCAACATCACAGTCATAAACACATGTAATCAACCCTGTAAAGTAAACAGCAGCATTTAGAACCATTTTAGAGCCGGGCAAGCACACAGAGACCACACAGAGCAGGGCAAGTAAAAAAACTTTTTTTTTAAAGTATATGTGTAGGCTATATTTGGACCATAAGACGCAGGGACTTTCCCCCCCCCACTTCTGAGGGAAAAAAAGTGCGTCTAATGGTCCGAAGAATACGGTACTCCCAAATTCAAAATCCTTCAATAATTTCCAACCCCCTATAGAATTTGCTGGGCACTAAAGGCTCAACTCACCTTTCTACTTGTGTTTACTCCCTACTTCCTCCCTTCATGTATCTATTCTGTGGCCACTGGGAAAGACAACTAACAAATACTTCTCTGTGCAGGATGTTCCTTCCATTTCTCCTCCATCCTCTCTGCCTACTGACATTTCATTTCCACTGTAAGGTCCACCATGAACCCTTCCTCAGCTTTCTTCAGTTGACTCCACCCCCAACCCTAAGAGTTACTTTTTTTCCTATTCAGCTTCAATTACATATACTAATATACTAATTATTTTACATATACTATAATTACATATACTAATATATATATGTTATATATATATATATATATATATATATATATATATATCCATCCATTATCATGACTATCAATCTACAATTTGCCTGTATAGGTCTTTGAAGGAAAGGACTGTGTCCCAGTTTTCATAGACCCTGGACCCCAAGGATGAGTAGCTTTGGCTGTCAGACAGATGGGCTCAATAAAGAGAGCATTTATTGACTTCTAATTCTATCAGGCCACCTTGCCAGTAGTGGTAAAAGCAGAATCTGTATTCACACCAGCAGCTGTGGTACTAAACCTCTCTAAACTCTCTCCACACAAAAGGGTTGGCGAAATACATGGTATTAAAAAGAGCATTATGCTAAGTGAAATAAACCAGTCAGAGAAAGATAAATATCACATGATCTTACTCATTTGTGGATTATAATGAACAACATAAATTGATGAACAAAAATAGAACTAGAGCCGAAGCCGGTTTGGCTCAGTGGATAGAGCGTCAGCCTGTGGACTGAAAGGTCCCGGGTTCGATTCCGGTCAAAGGCATGCACCCTGGTTGCGGGCACATCCCCAGTAGGGGGTGTGCTAGAGGCAGCTGATCGATGTCTCTCTCATCGATGTTTCTAACTCTATCTCTCTCCCTTCCTCTTTGTAAAAAATCAATAAAATATATTAAAAAAAAGAAAAGAAAAAAAAGAACTAGAGACAGAGAAGCATCAATCAGATGCTCAAACCTCAGAAGGAAGGTAGAGGAGGGTAGGGGTAAGGGGGAGAGATCAACCAAAGTACTTATATGCATGCTTATAAGCATAAGTGATGGACGCAGACAACAGGAGGTGAGGGTGAGGGCAGGACTGGGGGTGAGGTGGAGAGACAATGGGAGAATAAGGACATATTTATAATACCTTACTCAATAAAGAAAAGATATATATATTAAAAAATAAAGTCTTTTAAAACAAAAAAATAAAAAGAGAGTGAGTATATGCTTCGCCTGAATCATCTCTGGCCCGGTGTTCCAAATTTTACAATTCATTTAGGAGTCTGGCACCTAGAAGAGGCATCAAGGGCCCTGAGCTATTGGATTTAGAAAGTTATGTCAAAAGTAGTCAATCTTAACCCAACATACAAACAAAGACTTGCATTTAAAGAATTAACAATTTACAAAACACTGACTTAATACCTGTTCTAACTAAAGAGTTCCTAACTTTAGAACAGTGGTCGCCAACCAGAGGGCCGTTGGACACCAGTGGTCCATGAGGTGCAAAAGGTTGGTGACCACTGCTTTAGATACATTTCTGAAAAACTACATATAAAAAAAAATTAAATTACAAACTATTAAGTTAAAGAATAAGTCCCAGTTTAAATTCTTTAGGGGAAGCTTTATTACCTATGATAATTCATCTTTTCTACATATCTGGAGCTTTACCTATTGAGTTTCCTTAAAGATAATATTTAGATCAATAAGAAATTCTTTAATGTAGCAAAATTTATTAATGAAAAACAATAGGTAATTTGTTCAGTCAAGATAGTTAATTTTAAAGCAATACAGAAGGAAAGAAATTGACTGTAGTATGAATGAAACAAAATTAGTCAAGAATCAACAATTACTGCAGCTTAGTGATAGTTAAGATACATGGGACTCATCACATTATTCTGTTTACATTTGTGTAAATTTAAATTTTTCTATATAAAAGTTTTAGAGAAGGAGAGAAGGGAAAGAGAAAAGAATGCAGCTATAGGACATAGAGATGAAATCAATATTAAAAAGTTTATGATCTAGTGCAGGGAATAAGATATGTACATAAATAATTAAAATTCAAGGTAGAGAACAGTAAGTGCTATAAAGAGATGTAAAGAATAGAGGGGTCAGAAATAAACTTGCTAGAAATACATTAGGTGATAAAAGTGATATTTAAATAGTGGCTAAAATATTGATTTATCCAATTAATGGTATTAAAAACAACCAAATAGTTTTTTTTTTTAAATAATATGGTTAGATCCCTACCCAAAGTCTTGCACTGAAATAAATTCCAGATGGAGAAAATAATCAAATGTAAAAAACAAAACAAAAAAACCCCACCCCACAATAAAAATGCTAGAAGAAAACAGGAAAATGTTTTATAATCTTCAGGTAAAAATGGGCTTTTTATAAGTCTGTCAACATAAAAACTGAAAACTTTTGTAAGGTAAAAACTAAAAGGAATATTCAAAAGTAAAGGGGAAAAAGGGAAAAATATTTGCTAATTCTCCTAAGATACAAAGCTCTTGCAAATTAATAACAAAAATGAAAGTAATTGAATAAAATATGTCAGGGAGTTACCAACTTTTGCCATTCATAGCACCCTTAGCACCTCAATAATCTTTTCACGGTGCCTCTAGGCCAAAAGAAATACCTAATAGTTCCATTTATTAAGTAGTTAGGTCCAAACAACCTAATAAGTATTTATACCCTAACAACTTAGGAACTGTTTGAAAAAATAATACACATAAGTTGAAAGAAAAAATATTTTGATCTCATTCCTTAATAACCACAAATACTTACTAATGGGGTATGTGTGCCTGTTGGCTACTCATAACTTCCCAAGCCTCGGGATTGTTGGACTCCACCCTCATTCCTGTTCCATATTGATTTTCTCATGGAACTTGCTTTTTATAGCGGCAACTATCAAATACTCAACTTTGCAAAGATATATAGCATCTTCGAAAGGAATGCAGTGTAAGCTAATGTTGATAAGTGTAAATCGCCTCAAGCTAGTAGTTCTCATAATATTTCACAGATGGTAAACATCATTGTGTTTCTCTCCCAAATTTAAAATATCCCACAGAGCTTTGGCACACACTTTGGGAACTGCAAATATTTAGCAAAGAATATAAACAAGCAATTCACAGATGAAATACAAATATAGCCAATAAACATATGAAGACATGTTTAACTTCATTCATGTTTAAGGAAGGGCAATTAAAACAATAATTTAAAAACAACAACATTAATTTGTACAGGATTTTTCTTAAAAATTAGTAGGTAGGACCCCCATCTAATAACTAGGTAAGAAAACAATACTCTCATTCATCATTGGTGGGAACATAAATTGTCACCTTTTTTTGGGGGGGTGGAGGGGAGATAACCAGCAAGGCCATCCTGTTGCACATACAGAATTTTTTTTTTTATATAGTGGTTTCCCTTGGAGCTAGACAAAATAGCAACTTGGAAGACATGCACTTTCTTCAGTGTAATACCCACTTCTAGGAATTTGTCTCACAGAAAGGGGTATGGGCACAGATAACAGATGCCCAAGGATGATCTTCAGTAGCACTGACTCTAACAGGAAAATTCAGAAACAACCAATACAGGATCAATAGAAAAAATTATGGGATATTTCTACAAGTATCACATCACAGAAAGCCAAGCTGTACAGCTATTAACAAGAATGTTGTAGGTTTATATACACTAACATGGAAATATCTCTAAGACACACTGATAATTTAAAAAAGCAAGCTGCAAAAATAGTACAATCCCATTTTTATTGGTACCAAATTATTAACAGTGAGGGTGGGATTTTTTTTTTTACTTGGTGATTTTTTGGGGGAATGGACTCCCATTGGTCAAATTTGAGATAATTTTATTATTTTTAATTTATATTTATTTTTTTATTAATTAACTAATTTTAAATTTTAATTAATGTTTAAGGATGAAATTTTGTTGCATTTTTCTATAACTTAGAAAGTTTTACAGTAAAAACGCATTACTTTTTAAAAAACACTTTTTGAGAAATAATTATAATCTCATTACAAGTTGCAAAACTAGTAGCATTGTCCTTTTCAATCATCTTTTCCCAATTGTGACTTCTTATGTAATTGCAGTACTATATCAAAACCAGAAAATTGACATAGGCACATTACTATTAACTAGGTTACCTACCCTATTCAATTTTGCCATTTTTTACATGTATTCATGTGTGTGTGTGTGTGTGTGTGTATGAGCAATTTTATCCCATGCATGGATTTGTGCAACCACCATGACAATCGAGCATACAGACTGTCTTATCACCACAAATGAAGAATGCATTATTTTTGGAATCAGAAGTAATAGAAGTTAAGTAATGTTCTTTTTATCATGTATTCCCTAACCCCATACTCAGTATTAAAATTCACATACAAATTATTGGGACAGGTGGCTATGTGCTATTTTTCACTAAGAGATAGAAATCAAAGAAAAGGAATGTTTCAATGCCCCTAAGAGGAAGCTAGGACTTCCAAGGCTTCTCCTGGTGTCTTCCTTTGACTTTTCAGATTTGTACCCAATGAGGTTTGGAGAGCATGTCAGAGGGTAGAGAAGGCTGGCCACAGAGGTAGTGGGTAGCAGGACATTTTTTTTTTTTTCTTTGAGAGCTGCAGGAAATCATTAGTGTTGTCTCTCCAGCAAGCAAAGCCAAAGGAAATGCAAAGTTAACATGTTAATTTGTGTTTTCCAGATTTTAGAGTAGCCATAAAATCTGCTTTATAGAAGAGTCTGACCAACAGAAAACTGTTTGGCCTTCAGGCCAGTAACCCACATTACTGGGAGCTGCCCAGGGAGGGGTTTGGGGAAAAGGGCCTGCAAACCTGGGCCTGGGCTGCAGCCAGCCTCCGAGTCAGCGGCCGACAGCACATTGTGGCAACTGAGTCCCCTTTCTGAAAAATGAACATGGAAATTTTTTTTTGACTCTGGGTTGCAGCTTATTTCAAAGGTCATCAAAGTAAACAAAAGGAAAAGACTGTGAATCTTTATAAGTCAAAAAGTGACAACTGTTTATAAAGCAACAGTTTGTATTTTCTCATGGAGGAAGGAAAAAAAGATTCCTCTAAGCTCCAGGAAGGAGAACTGGGTGGGTTCCCCTCCCCCCTCTCTCATCCCCCATTTGTTTGTTCATTTGCCAGTCAGCACCTCCAGCAGTGAGGTCCAGGAACATCTGTTGCATCCATTTTATGTGGAATTGTAGAAGTCTACTGGATGGTTGGGATTTGTGAAATAAACCATGTCTTAAGAAGCAAAAGCCTCTATATATTGATAACTGCCTTCTGCAGTGCTGCTGAGGACCGGAAGTCATACAGGCAGGCTGTACACCGTAAGGTCTCTCTGAATCTGGAGACCAGTTTCCTGGGCAAGTTTGTTCAGAGAAGGGTGATTTTGTGAGGTCTGACTGAAACAAAAGGTTGTGAAACCAACCCTTATGAAGTTTCCTCTGATCCCTGGGAGTGATCAAAACACCTTTTTCACTTAGGAATTTTCTTGGATGAGCTGACAAACTCTGGACAATCATCATGGGCACACTTCTAATTGGATTTCATATCTGTTATGAATAATGAAACTAGATGGCATTAAAATAATAATCAAGCCCTAGCCAGTTTGGCTCAGTGGATAGAGCATCGGCCTTCAGATTGAAGGGTCTCAGGTTTGATTCTGGTCATGGGTAATGTATCTCATTTGCAGGCTCAATCCCCAACCTTGGTCAGGATGTGTGCAGGAGGCAACAAATCAATGTCTCTCTCTCTCTGTGTCTCCCCCTCCTTCCACTCTCTAAAAAAAAATCAATGGAAAAATGTCCTCGGGTGAAGATAAACATAACAAAAATCTAAAAGGTACTTTTTACATGGGATGCTGTGTTCATTAATCGTGTGCTTCCCATTCTGTTATAAAGACTGCACATTATTTCTACTTATCCAGTAAGGCCCAGCTCATCGGCTCCCTCTGTGAAGTTCTCCTCGACAATTCTAGGTTGTGGAAATCTCTCCATCCTCTCATCCCATAGTATTTATTATCTGAACCACTCATTTGGCACCTAAGATATGTTGCCTTGATTGCTATTTATCTTTTTATGTAAACCATGTTGTTTTATCTCCTACAGAGCCTTACAGGAATGCAAACGTTTGTTGACTTGATTTTAAATTTATGTCAATTACCATGTGGGCTGAGATAAACAGTACTTTCAAGGCAATAGTTAACTCAATATAGTGAAAGTAAACACCAAGACTGCTTGCAAATGGGTTGGCTTACAAAGATGACCAATGAAGGCAAGTCCTTGAGATTGGAATATGTTTGTGGCGTGAGCTGACAGCATGCTTTTCCTAGCCTACTAACATATGCCGTCATGATATCTACATGGGTTCATCCGCCTCCAAGCTCATCTTGAGGAAACTCTTCGCCTTCCCTCTACTTCAGTTCAAAGACTGGCGCCTTTACAAAACCCCAAGAACTGTTACGTTTATTTGTTGAATAAAAGGCTGAGTGAAACAATGACTCCAAGTAACCATCCAAAACCCATTTTGGCCTATCCCCTTTCACCATATGGCTGGAGGGCAACAAGAATTCATTTTAGGAAAATTCTAAGAGAACAAGCCCTCCCAGCCAAATATTGGGACTGATTACAATGGGACAACAGGTTATACCCACTTGATTCATACTGAGAAACATTAGTCTTTAGACAAGTGGTTCTAAAAACTGGTCTGATTTTACCCCCAGGAGACATGGGCATTGTCTAGAAACATTTTTGGTTGTCTCAACTGAAAGGTGGTGCCACTGGCATCTAGTGAGTAGAGGGCAGGGATGTTGTTAAACATCCTACAATGCCCAGGGCAATTCCTCTCAACAAGGAATTATCCAGCCCCAAGTGTCAATAGTGCCGAGGCGCAGAAACCCTGGCTTCCTGCAAGAGCCCAGGCTTTGTGGTCAAGACCTAGCTGGTGACCTTGGGAAAATTATTTTCATTTCCTCATCTATAAAATGAAGCTAACAATATAATTCATCTCATGAGATTATTGTTAAGTCTAAAAGATAACTGATGTGAAAAGTACCTTGTAATTTCTCTCTAAAGATTGGTCATCCTTGTTAATGGATGCCTCATGTGCCATTTTAATTTTCAGTGCATTTTAGGCATCTCTCTGTGTTGGTGTAGAAAGGAGACTCACCTCACTGCCTCCATTCATCTGGGGTATCTATGTTTTCCTGTCTATATTTATTTAGTTCTCAGTTATTTAGCAGCTTTCTTACTTCTCAATGGTACCTGCTTATTATGTCCTTTTTTGGCACCTGTTCCTGCTTGGCCACTGGCCTGCTGCAGTAATGTTCCTTAGCTATACTTTAATGGTCTCTCGTGATTTTTCCCAGGAATAGTACTTTGCGACTAATCATCTTACTATAGTTCATAACAATGACCAAGGGTATGGCAAGGATAAATTAATGATTATCCCTCAAGTGCTTTGAGAAGTGTAAGCACAATCCTCATTATCAAGTTTGCGCCCCCCCCCCCCCCCCCCCCCGTTATATATATTTTATTGATTTTCCACAGAGAGGAAGGGAGAGGGATAGAAAGCTAGAAACATCGATGACAGAGAAACATCGACCAGCTGCCTCCTGCACACCTCCTACTGGGGTACATGCCCTTGACCGGAATCGAACCTGGGACCTTTCAGTCTGCAGACTGACACTCTAAGTTTGCCCTTTTTGTCATAAGCTACATAAGCTGCACATGGGATGTACATTGAAGAGTAAGTTGTGCCATTCAGTGTCTCAGAAAAGCAATCTGGTAACCCTTAAAGATATCAGCTGACAGCTATGACCTCTTGATACTCTTTCCAACAGAGCATGCTCCGTAAATTCACAAATCCCGAGGTAGGATTTCCAGCTCTGTTTCCTGCCTCAGAGAGGCAACCATGTCAAAATAAGCTGAATAAATGCATTCTTATTTTCCTAAAATTTCCCGAATGACCCAAATCAGGTAACACTTTAACAAGTGCTTTAGCTTCCACCACGGCATGTGTTGGGTTAATCTGGCCAATTGGCTTGCATTTTAGTCAAAGGAAACAAAGCCTCCTTCCTGTGTATATCAGTCTCATAAAATGGGTATTCGGATATTTCACATAGCAAGGCCTATGGACTTACACTGTAGTCTCCTATGAAAGGTATATAAATGTATTTAAAATTCCATAGGTTCTTGATTAAAAAAAAAAAAGCAATATAGTAGTTACTCCCAATCTTCTTGAAATTAGTGGTGAACTCTTATAGAATGAATCATGTCTCCATAGCAGGTAGAATCTTAGCTATCAAGAAAATAGAAATTACTCAGAAATCTTTGAAGTGGCTAACTTTCTGAAGAAAGTGGAGTTTTACTTAGAAAAAAGTAACAGATAAAGAGACCAGGGTGAATTTGAAGTTGCATACATACAATTGGTAGTTAACCCTCTATAACCACCTGGGACTTCTTATTTCTCACACTTCCAAACAATTTCAGTGAAAAATAAAGGATATTCAATTGTTTTGATAGGATTAGAGTATGAAGGTGGGTGAAGAGGAGAGGTATACACAACATAGTAGCAGAATGCAACGAGGAATATTAACTTTATGCATAATACCTCTTAATACTGGAGGAAAATGAGGCCAAGACACAAACCATTAAGATTCCAATAAAGTTAATAACTAAAACAAGAAATTGGGATTCTTTATATTTTTATGGAAAAAATACCATAGTTTCTCAAAATATAAAAAATAATATTACTATATGTTCCCACAATTCCACTTCTGGGTATATAGTCAAAAGGATTGAAAGGAGGGTCTCAAAAAGACATGTGTACATCTATTTCATAGCAACTTTATTTACAATAGCCAAAAGATGGAAGAAACCCATGTGTCCACTGACAGATAAACGAGTACACAAATGCGGCATATTACACACAATGGAATATTACTCAGCTATAAGAAGGATGTTTGACACAGGCCACAACATAGATGACCCTTAAAGACATTATGGAAAGAGAAATAAGACAGTAACAAAAACCAAATATGTATAATTTCACTTATATGAGTGAGGTCAAAGACACTCAAGCTCAAACAAACAGAAATGGTTGTTGCCAGGAGTTGGGGAAAAGGAGAAATAGGGAGTTACTGGGGAAAAGGAGAAATAGGAAGTTACAGTATATACTAGTAAGTTTCAATTTTGCAAGATAAAAAAATTTTGGAGATTGGTTGCACATTATTTGTGAATACAGGGGTGGGCAAAAGAAGGTTTACAGTTATGCGTACAGTTTATACTTGCATTATTTATTATTATATTATTTATTATTATATTATTTATTTGTGTTATAACCATAAACCTCCTTTTGCCCTCCCCTGTACTTAATGCTACTAAACAGTTAAAAATGGTTAAAATGGTAAACTTTATGTGCATTTTATCACAATTAAAATGTTTAAAGTTTTTAAAAGATGTCCTACATTCAAGTCACCAATATTCAATATTGTAATGTATTCAGTATCATTTCTCGGACATATTTTACATCCTCAAATTACAGAGGTCCTCCATCTATTAAAAAAAAAACCTTATAATATAAATGTCTAATCATGAGGGTGTACACTTGAAACTAATATAATATTGCATGTCAACTGTAATTTAAAAAAATTTTTTTTAAATAGCCTTGTGAGTGAACTACACATTTACTTTAGAGTACCAACTTATTGTGAGACTGCAGTAATTAGATACCCTTAGAATCCCATTTGACTTCTTTTAATCCTTAAAAAATTAGCATCAGGTGCTAATTAAAAATAGCAAAGTCTATCATTAGAGGCAAGCTATCGGTTGTACTAATTGTAGAGGAAGGAGGACTTTTCGTGTACACTGAGATACTGGAATGTCTGAGCAGATTGTAATAACCTGTTTTATTGCTTTTCTAGTGTCCACTGCTTTTCCAGTCTCTCTACAACACAGCGAGGAGAGGGACACACCACCTTAGACTAAACTCTGAGACAAAGTTTAATTTTTAAAAATTGTCTCCATTGCAGACTATTTTTAAAAGTATTATGCTTACCAGAGAAGATGTGGTTGAGACTGTTTTTATGATCAGTATATCTCTATACATCACCAAAGGAGATACAAAAGTTTGTTTTATATCATACACTGTGCAGAACCTTCAACTCTACCTCCCATGCAATATCCTTCTCCTTGCTCATGCCAAAAACCTGCTCAATATTTTAGCCCCTTTCATTATCCCCACTCCACACCATCTTTTTAAACCTGTTGATAACTCTATCTTTCATTTAGCTATGCTGAAATCTGTCCAAAATTTCACCAACTCACCAACTTAAATTCCATCAAGTTCCTTTTCTGTTCTTCTCCATCCTCCTTAACCAACCTAATAACATAGGTCAGAATATCTACAGGCTCTAATTCACTTATTTTCTTTTCTACTTCACTATAGCAAAGACACCTTTCCCAATACCTCTAGGCATCCAGCTGTAAAACTCAAATAATATAACCAACTTTCCCTCCATTGCTCTAGATGAGACTGTCATAAGGACTGTTGACCTCCTTGTTCCTTATAAAATGTGTTGTGCACAGTTATTATTGTTATCTCTGTCCTGGGTTCCCACGACTCTTACTTCATGCCCCTTGATCCTGACCACAAAACACTGTGTTACTAAACAGCTCACCCAGTCTCCTGCTTCCTCCATTCCTGCCTTGGGTCAGTCTTGCCAGCTGCCCTTTAAACTTGGAAGAGTCTCTCCTCACATCTGCCAATTTGCTATTTCAAATGCTTCCTTCTTACTCATGTCTGCCTGCCTGCTCTCTACACGAATGGCCAGGAGCACCCTTCCTAGAGCAGAAGAAAGTAAGTGATGAAAAGAAACCCAGAACACTTTATTGCCCATTAAGAATTTGAGCTTAGAAATGTCTAGTCTAGATTTTCTTATTGCCCTTCACTGTCTTTTAACTTCAAAGGCAAATTACCTAGAAATGTATGATATTCCTCCCTTGGGGTGATGGGGGTAGTGGTGGTAAATCTCTCTTATCTCCTGGACCTGACGAAAAGATCACTTGTATCTATAGTAACTCAGTTTTATACACTGAATCCTTCCTCTCTTCCACTCTTAACTGATGTTTTCCACACTTGCCTTGCCATTAGAATCACCTATTTGCTCAGTAAAAAGGCAGATTCTGGGGTCCTGCCTCAGATCCACACAATCAAAATCTTTAGGGTAGGAGCTTGGAAATCTGTATTTTAAACAGCAGCCCAGGTAACTTTTGTGTCAGGTAAGTTTGGGAAACATTTGGCAGCCTAGTAAATCAGCCTGTTTTTGTCAGCGTCTTAACAACCAGACGTCTGAAGGTATATAGCCAGATGGCCTGAATTAATTAGAATTTAGTCATGAAGCTTCTACCTATTCCAGCCATGCTGATAATGTGGTTTAAAATTAATACTCTGTAATTTTGTATTCTAATTCTTCTGTTTTAGATTTGTTGCTTATTTTTCCTATGTCATACAAGATTCTGGTGATAAAATTATACTGCTTTATATCCACCCCAGTGCTTAATTAGCACAGTATTGAGCATTTAACTGAAACTAAATTAAAACATTACTGATTGATCAATACAGGCACCACCCAAATTTAAAAAAAAAAAAAGCCTAAAAACTCCATGTCCTGAAAAGTATCTGAGTAACACAGCGTCCTTTCCTCTCCATCAGGTCAATGAGAATGAGAATTCAAATTTAGGTTTGTCTCTTGGCCTGAAAGAGCAAAGCAATTATTCAGTGATTTGGCCAGATTTCTAGAAACTATTGTTATGCCTTGTCTGACTGCCTAGATTTCTCATTAATAGAGTCAACTTCCTTTCATCTCAAGGAAGTACTGCTTTGAGTTCTTTCCACCATCATGCGAGGAGATCTCAGTTAATGATTTGCATCTGATAGCTTATCATAAAAATTCAAGTAGCAGGCCTGCTTTTAGGCATGGACACACAAGGAAGAAGTTCAAGGATGCTTATTTTAAAACATACTTATTACAAACATGAAGACCATTCTAGTTTAAAATATAAATGCCAATAGGAAGAAATGTAGGACTCTTTCTAAAAAGTGCAATATTACTAATTATGTAATGTTCAGAAAAATAAAGTTGAGCAAACAATAGGAAGCCGATTTATTCAAGAAGTTACCACTGAAAACAAGTTTCTTGGGGGCGTGTACCACAGCTGTGTTCAGCATTCTATTTTTCAATAGGATGACCCCATTTTCCATTAAATAAAAAGCTTCAAATGTAAACAATGAATGGCCTGTCTGATGAAATTCATCCCTGAAACTGAGCAGATTTCTAAATCAATGCATAGACCAGGCTATTTATAAACTCTACTTCCCATCAACCTCAGCACTATGTCAACTAACAATAACAAGTTAATGTTTTCCAGTAACCTCCACTGTGCCATTTAATTGCCAGCTCTCAGGCCAAGGTAAACTCTGCAGTAACAAAAGAGCTAACATCACAATAAAAGAATGAGATTAATGAATTTACATTTCTGCTTTGAAGTGAATGTAAAAAATCATGCCCATAACATATCCTTTATCAGGCATGAGCTTTAATTGTGCCAAATAGTTTTAGAGTGATTTGAAGGTAAAGTTTAAAAATATTCTTTTCTTTTTTTTTTTTTTAATTAACCACAAGCTTCAATCCTTGGAGAGAAAAAAAAAAATTAAATCAAGAACCTCCTCTTTGTAGTATTATAGAGAGTGTACAAGTCCCCAAATTGTCAAACACAATTTCTAAACCTTGGCCACCACTCTTAAAAGTTTTTTTAAAAAACTGAAATATCACTTAACATGCTCCAAATGAAGTGTACAGATTGATGAATTTTTATACATGCCTAATTATATAGTTTTTACTTGTAATAATATAACTCAACAAATGCTTCCATTATGTAAGATTATCATGTTTGTTCTAAAATCTACATTATAGCATTCTTTAGCATTGTGGTCAAAAGGAAACATTCATTCTCTTCTCCCACACTGATTTAAATGTTAACAGATATTGAGTAATAGAAATATAAGAATTAGAGGTACTCATTTTTTGTTGGGGGAGGGATGAACCTTCAAAATATAAAATAAGAAAATACTCTTATAAAAAAAATGAAGACAAGTTTACTACAAAGGGAAAGATCATTAACTCTGATTTTCAAACTGATTTTTTTGGTAAACTTCCCCCTGAACTCAACTCCTCAGTAAACAAAAATGAATTAAATCTTCATAGTTTTTCCAACTAAATCAGTTTTACAGTTTTACAGGCAATAGATCAAATCATTTTGGTCTGTTTTCCAAACCTCCACATACATTTGGTCATTTAATTGCTAAGAAAGTCCAGTATCATTTCCTTGTTCTAGTACACTGTGAAATCACTTGTCATTTTAGCAGCTATCTATATGTGCTAAATTTCCCCATTACTAAAATATCAACTCCACAAGCTAGTGATGGATTATAAAACCCAGGTCCAAGATATACAACTCATCCCGGATTTCTGATGGTTGAGACAGCTCATGCCTGGGTGTTGGGTTTTTATCACACTCATCCAAACACATTCTCTGATTTTTTAACTGCCTGTTGTCACCTCCTCCATAATATACATTTCTTTCTTAGTAGGCTACTATAATGATGTGCTCAGCTAAACAAATGTGTACGTATCAGGGGCAAATATCTAAGAAACATCAACACTTTCTGGATACAGAATAACTGTAAAAAGACCAATTTGAATTCATAAGCAGTCTTTTTAAACAAAAATAACTTTTAAAGAGCTGCTGATTCATTATTTAAATATCATGAACTACACTAAAATGACTACCAAGTAGTATTTCTCTTAAACTAAACCTAAATAAATTCAGAAGATTCATTTGTAATGAACATTCATAAAGGAAATTACATTTGAGTACAGTTTTAATGCCAGAAGTATAAAAACAAAATTCTAAAATAGTAAAGTTCATATTAATGCAATTTTCTCTGTAATCTAGGAAAATCTCACTCTTTTAAAAAATATATATTTTATTGATTTTTTACAGAGAGGAAGAGAGAGGGATAGAGAGTTAGAAACATCAATGAGAGAAAATCACCGACCAGCTGCCTCTTGCACACCCCCTACTGGGGATATGCCCGCAACCAATGTACATGCCCTTGACCGGAATCGAACACATCATAATTAAAATGCCAAGGGCAAAAGACAAAGAGAATATTAAAAGCAGCAAGAGAAAAACAGTTACCTACAAGGGAGTACCCATAGAACTGTCAGCTGATTTCTCAACAGAAACTATGCAGGCCAGAAGGGAGTGGCAAGAAATATACAAAGTGATGAACAGCAAGAACCTACAACCAATATTACTCTACCCAGCAAAGCTATCATTTAGAATTGAAGGTCAGATAAAGAGCTTCACAGATAAGAAAAAGCTAAAGGAGTTCATCAACACCAAACCAGTATCATATGAAATGCTGAAGGGTATTCTCTAAGAAGAGGAAGAAAAAGGTAAAGAAAAATTATGAACAACAAAGTAACAATAAATACATATCTATCAACAAGTGAATCTAAAAATCAAGTGAATAAAAAATCTGATAAACAGAATAAACTGGTGAATATAATAGAATCAGGGGCATAGAAAGGGAGTGAACTGACAATTCTCAGGAGGATGGGATGTGGGGAGTGTGGGAAGAGATTGGACAAAAATCTTATACGTATGGACAAGGACAGTGGAGGAGGGCATGGGATGGGGTGGGAACTGGATGGAGGGGAGCTATGGGGGGAAAAAGAGGAACAACTGTAATAATCTGAACAATGAAGATTTATTTAAAAAAACACCCCCACAACACAATAGCTCTTCATTAATTTATTTTTTATTCTACTTGGTAATGTTAAGTAATTTTCATAATAGTATTTTAAAACTTATATTAATAATTATAAAAGACAGTTCCCATTTATTAAGAAACTATACCATGACAGCAGCCACTATACTGGAAACTTGTACATATAACATCTCTAGTCCTTATATCAACCTTACAAATTACATACTATCATTATTTTATATACTGAGTAGCCAGATTATTATGCATTCAGAGATCATAATAATCTGGCCATGCAGTGTAGATGGTTAAGCTTCAATTTTAAATTTAAGTGACTTGCCCTGGCCAAATATCTAGAAAGTGAGAAAGGAGTATGTTGATCCCAGCCTGCCTAGATCTAAAACTGCTATCCAAAAATAATCTGGTTTGTCAATGAAACTCTAAGAATGGAGCAATAAAAACAGTTCTAGATTACAAATTGTGCATACCAAGTAGCAATGATGTAACTATAATGAAACATAGCATCCTCTCAATGATTTTTAGTTTCCAAATGGTAAATACTGTGGGGTCTGTGTCTTATTTATACTCTCTCATGGTAGCTTGGCATTTCAGTCATTGGATGATATCCAAAGTGAATCTACCTTATACCAAATTCTTTCCAATAAAGAAGAGAGTTAAAGTGGAGGACAGTGAGCTAGAATTTTACACTGAGGAAAATTTTGTAACTTTATTTTCTATGTATAAGGTCCCAATGTGGGAAACTGAAAATCCGTATGCCAAAAAAATACAACGCTGGTTATTTTGACTTCCCTCTGCTGGGCAGTAAACCTCTTGAACTTCAGTCTATTTTTGGAAATTGAGGTATCCCGTTAATCCCATTACAGAACTGCTGATGGTGGTGAGACAGCAAAGGAAAGTCGGCACAGGGCCTGTACCGGTCAAGTCTCCAAGAACAGGAATAAAGCAAAGCACATGCAAGCAAAAGCATTTTGCAGGAAATTTTGTGAAATTGGTGTCAGTGTTCACAGCCCAACACAAGAAATGCCACCCAACTGCAAGCTGTTTCAGATTAAAAGGGGCCCCTGAAGCTGGATCAATGTTGTAAACTCCTGGAGCCAATATTTACAGCATGGATGAAGCTGTACTTGTAGAAAACAGCACAGCCCTTTTCTGTTTATCCTCTCTAAGGGTTCAACACATAGTCAGCAATACTCTCTTCTACTATTTGGTGTGAATATAGAGATAATGCACAAAGTGCAGAACTTCCTCTGTTGAGACGGCATGGTACAAAGACCCTATTGCATACACTCTGGAAGACCCCTGCCCTTTTTTTTTTTTTTTTTTTTTTTTTTTTTAAGGCTCCTTCTGATGATGATTTGTTTTCTATAAGCAGCTGAGATAACTAAGACAATTAAAAATTAAAAAAAAATTTCAATTACAGTTGACATACAATATTAGTTTCAGATATACAACACAATGATTAGACATTTATATAGCTTACTAAGCGATCACCTGATAAATCTAGTACTCATCTAGTACCATACACAGTTATTACAGACAATTTGTTAAAATGAAAATCACCTCCTCTTCTCAATGCATTTTCAAAGTCCTCTTTCATTCTAAAGCTAAAAACACACAGAACTAATGTCCCTGCCCCAAATGAATGTGGTATTAGGGATTTACAGGGTGCCCTGAATAATGATAAATATCCACATTCTAAACATCCAGTCTTAGTACAGAGGGCCATGTGTTAAGTTAGTGATGCCTAAGTATATCCCACTTAGAAGCAAAACAACCAATCCATACAGGGTCAACAGTGAGGACTCTGCTGCTACTTTCCAGACAGAGGCCCAAAGGCCACACTCATATGGAGCTAGATGTCAGTAATTACTGACATTCAGAAGGGCCCTTTCAGAGGCCCTGGCAATCTAGATACACATAGTAATGCTTACCCTACTCATCACTACTCTATGAGGAAGAAAATCTGTTTTTCTAAGCAAGAGGACTGGAAAGTGGGGTGCTCTAGAGCAGCAGTCACCAACCTTTCAGACCTCATGGACCACCAGTGGTCTGAGGACCACTGGTTGGCAACCATTGCTCTAGAGTAAAGGTGTCGAACTCAATCAGAGAAGGGGCCAAAATCTAAAATCCAGCCTAAATCGCGGGCCGAATGGTTTACTGAACAGTCATAAACTGTCATTGTGATGGAAACGCAGCGGAGTGCAGTTATGACAGCGCGGTGTGGGCCACATTGCAAGGCCTGGCGGGACGGATTTGGCCCGTGGGCCTTGTGTTTGACACATGTGCTCTAGAGTATGCTTTAGATATACCAAAAAGTTGCAGAGAGGGTACAAAAAGTTTCTGTATATACCTCACTCATTTCCCTCACTGCTACCATCTTATGTTACTACTAGAGGCCTGGTGAATGAATTCGTGCATGGGTAGGGTCTGGTTGAACCCAGTGAGGGGGGAGGAGGGGAGAGGCTGCCAGGGGGAGAAGCCACAGGTGACTGGCCGGCCAGACCCACCCTCAGTTGGTGTGTTGGGGGCCAATCGGGCCTGGATCAAACTGGTTGGTTGCCACAGCGCACGTCACAGCCACTGGTCATTCTGGTCATTCTGGTCATTCCGCCATTCCAGTTGCTGGTCTTTTATGTATATAGATGGTACATCTGTCACACTAAGGAAGTAACTGGTACATTACTGTCTATTAAACTGCATACACTTTATTCAGGTCCCACTAGTTTTTCATCTAATGTCCTTTTTCTGTTCCAACATCTCATCCAGGTTAGCATGTTACATTTAGCTCTCATGTCCCAGTAGGCTCCTCTAGTCTGAGACAGTTTCTTAGACTTTTTTCTTGCTTTTGATAACCTTCGCAGTTTTGAGGAGTTCTGGTCAGAAATTTTGTAAGAAATTTGAGATTGTCTGATTTTTTTTTTTTTTATTAGACTAGGATTATGAGTCATTGGAAGGAAGACCACAGAGGTGACATACCATTTTCAAATCATAAAAAGAGTGCATGCTATCAACATGATTTATTCCTGTTGCTGTTAGTCTTGAGCACATAGCTTAGCGGTAGTATTTGCCAGATTTCTGAAGTTAAGTCTCCATCCTCCCTCCTTCCACACGCTCAGGAAGCAAGTCACTGTGAGTAGCCCACTCTCTGGGGATGAGGGAAAGGAGGCCAAGTGTCACTTTCTGAAGGAGGGAGGGAGTATCTACATAAATTATTTGGAATCCTTCTGCCTGGGAGATTTGTTTCTTCTCCCCCATTGATTTGTTTGCTTATCTATTTTATTTATTTATATCATTATGGATATTTATTTTATACTATGAGTTACAGGCTCACTACAACATCCTGGGAAAGGCTTATTTGGACTATCACTTCATCTTTTTTCTTTTTCTTTGTTAATCCTCACCAAGGATATTTTTTCCATTGATTTTTAGAGAGAATGGAAGGTAGGGGGAAGAGACACACAGAGAGAAACATCGATGTGAAAGAGACACACCCATTTGTTGCCTCCTGCATGTACCCCATTAGTCCCAGGGATTGAGCTGGCAAATGAGGTGCGTCTCCTTGGCAAGAACTGAGCCTGTGACTCTTCAGTCCAAGGACCAACACTCTAATCACTGAGTCAAACCAGCTAAGGCTGGACTAGCACTGCTTAAACACACACACACACACACACACACACACACACACACACACACGTGTATGTTCAATCATTAATTACTGCCCTGTATTTCTGTTCTGTAAAAAAAAAAATCTGAAAAATATAACCTGTTAATTAAATTTTCTCTCAAGTAGACTGATCAATGAGTACTGCTTTTCAGTATAAAAAGAACAGATTGTTAATTGGACTAATAAATGTTTCACATGCTTGAAAAAAATCAATTATAAAACAGGAACTGCAACTGTATTTTAGAAACATGTTAGATATAAAAATCACTATATACCCTGTAATCCAAGAAGAAAGGAAAGGCATAAAGTCTATTTGCTATAAACTGACTTAAACTTACAAGTAAAACCTGTCTTACCATTTACATGGAAAAAAATCTTTTTAAAAGGCTTAAGTAGTGAATAATGGAAAAAAATGTCAAACAGAACGTTTAAAATGCTAATTATATTGCTCTCTTTGAAGACTAACAAAGGTGATGGATTTTTCTGGCACTTGTAAACTCTTCAGAGTCACAATTTAAAAAAAGAGAACGTTAAACCCATTTGATATAAAAATAACTCTGAACATCTTTAGTTCCCTTTTGGGAAATACGATTCTGAGGAACTTAATGAAAAATACCTCCCTCACTAGCAACTGTACTTCACTAAGATTAAAAAGGAATTCAAATAGGGGAATGACCAAGATACTTGCGAAAGTACAGGATCATCTCTTCAATATAAACATGGGTTCAATATTAAAGCATCTGATACCTGTGCATACCTAGCACTCTCCGGAGTGCTGTCCTTTCAAGTATAGATCACACATCCCTTCATAACAAGAAAAATAAGTGGAGGGTGAAGCAGGAAAGCAAGAGTCTTCCTTGATTTGGCAAAAGAAGCGAATGAACATATGGAGATTTAGACTGTCCCCAATAGCATGCTGTACTCGAGTGATCACGGAACTCATCTGCACACAGAGAAGGTCACAACCAATGAGGCTTTAGAACAATTTTGAAAGACCCCCTTCCTGCCCTAAATAACAGTCTGCCCCTCCCCCCACCTCTTCTGGAGACAGAAGATCTGGCCATTAGAGTCACTTGGTTTTATCTCATTTATTTTTCACAACTATCCCAGAACACTATTTGCTTCTTCACTTTACAGAGGAGGGAATGAAGGCTAAGAGATCTCAGCAGGCAGTGGAGCGGGCAATCGAGCCCACATACATAGTCTTACTCCAGAGTCTTTCTTCTCAAACACTATTATATTACAACAGAACTACTAACCGGGAAAAGCAATACAGACGACACACAAGAAAAAAGATGGATCTAATCATCTAAAAGCGGAGGATAGGCTATGGGACCATAGGTGGGTGGAAGGGGTCCAGGGTAGCCAGGGAGTCAGAACGGTTGGCACTACTCTAGGAGCTGGACACATATGTAATTTTGTTGAATAAACTCATTATTATCTGAATGTCCAGTGGAACACAGAAATAAACAAGGAAAAGAAAGGCATTTATATGAGTAACTGTATGCCAACAAATTGGACAACCTAGAAGGAATGGATAAATTCCTGGAAACATGTCTAGACACCAATCAAGAATGATTCAGGAAGAAATAGAAGAATGAAACAGACCAATAATGAGTAAGAAGGCTGAGTAAGTAATCAAAGACCTCCCCAAAAGAAAAGCCCAGGGCAGTTGGGTTCACTGGTAAATTCTATCAAACATCTAAAGGAGAATTACTGTCAATCCTTTCAAACCTTTCCAAAAAGAATTGAAGAAGAGGGAACACTCCCCAATGCCTTTTATGAGGCCTGTATTACCCAAAGCCAGATAAGACCCTACAAAGGAAAGAAAACCATAGGCTGATATCCTGATGAGTTTTGATGTAAAAATATTCAACAAAATACTAGGAAAACAAATTGAACAGAACATTAAAAAGATTATATACAATGATCAAGTGGAATTTACACCTGGGATGCAAGAATGGGTTAACAAATGTAAATTAATAAATGTAACATATTACATTAATAGAATGGAAGATAAAAAACATATGATCATCTCAACAGATGAGTAAGGGGGAGGGGAGAGATAAAAGGAGGGGTGAAAAAGGAGAACAAAGAAAAAGAAGGAGAAAGGAGAAGAGGGAGGAGAGGAAGGAGAAAGGCGGAAGAGAAAGAGGAGGAACAAGAGGAGGAGAATGATTCTTTGAGATCCCCAGCCTTAGTGATGTATATTCCCCTCCTTTTCCTTATTCCTATGCATAGCTCATTGCAGTCTGTAGAATTATAATTTGTTCATGGATCAGGAAGGGTTTCTTTCATGGCCACTGGTATTTAAAAGAGCTGCATCACATCTTGTCTACACGGAATCAAGATTCTCAACTAAGGGTGATTCAGCCTCCCAGAGGATATGGGGAAATATCTGGAAACATTTTTGATGTCATAGCTGAGAGGGTGGGTACTAGCATCTACTGGAGAGTTGCTACTAAACATATTACAATGCACAGTACAGTCCCTGTAACAAAAAATAACCAGGCCTCTGCCATGAAAGGACAGAGTGGAGGGGCTAGAGATGTACAGTAGGGAGAAATATAAGAATGTCACAAACAATAATACAGTTAAAATAGAAAGTTTTATTACTTATTTAAACTTCCCTTTAGGCCCGTGGGCTGATTTTCCTTCAGGCCTCTGGGTGGCTGCCAAATTGTCTGGCTATCCTCAACTACAATGCTTTTAAACAGCCAACGAGGCCTCAGTCACTGAAGTATCTGGGTGCTTTAAGTAAATCCAAGGGCTATGCAGCCCGTACACATGCTATGCAGCCTCAATAAATGCATCCTCAATAAAACAAGAAGGACTGCGTTTTTCCTGTTAGTTTGGCATGTCCAAAAACACACAACAAATAGTGCTGTTTGCATGGGCTGGAGACCCACCAAACCAAGTGCATCATGTAACAGGACCACATACCATCAGATATTTTATAAGAGTTCTGGGAAACAACAGCAGCCTGCTAGTGTGTCCACAGCGTGATGTTTTGTTCTGCTGTGTTTTGAAAGTACACTCAGAATTATCTTCAGTCATAAAAAGTATCAAACAATAAGGCTAGGAGGGGGTGGAAAGCAGGTCTTCCAAGATGAAAAATGAACTTGGCAAAAGTGCTAGATTAATCTATTTAGGAGGGTCCTATATCTCCCTTTCAGTTTATGAACTTCAGATCCCCCCTTGGAATGCTAAAAGACTCCTTTGTCTGGGACAGTGTGACAGTGTTCCCTTCTTGATTCATCAGGTTTCTGATGGGGTCTGAGGGAGGGAGTGTAATTCAAAACAAAACAGGTGCAAGGAATAACCCTTGTAGGAACTCAACCCTTAAAAATCAGAACTAATCTCAGCTCTTATAATCTTTAATACAATCTACAGGAAGGTAGAGAACACTGAGCAGAGAATCTTTTGTGGAGCATGTACACATACAAAGTCAAAACTGCTGAAAATTGACTTATTTCTCCTTTATGCACACACTCACATATCAATAGGAATCCTCACAATTTTTACAGTATCATTTCAATGTTCATTAGTTTTTTAAAGACACAGCTTCCTTTAGCTCAAAGTCTTTCATTCACCACCTGTATCAATGGATTTCACATTTTGGATCACAAACTAGTATCAGGGTTGGTGGTGATGGCAATGGCAGATGCAGCACCAAGTAGTAAGAATAGCAACTAACATTCACTGAACACTTACTGCCAGGTGTACCGGTTAATAATGCAAATTTTGTAATCAAAGAAAACACGATAACTTCAAGAGAAACATCAAAAGTGCTTTATTCAAAGTAATGTGCATTTCCCCCATCTTCCAGGTAATTTGTGGATACTGTCCCAATAGAACTTTTCTTGTTTTGAGGTAAACCATTCAGAGACCCAATTTTCTACTTCTTCATACATTTTGAAGTGTAGCTTAGAAAGTGCTTGTGCCATCGATCAGAATGGAATGTAATCTGAAGGAGCAAAGTCTGGTGAATACAGTGGGTGAGTTAACACTTGCCAGACAAGATCTTTTAACATGTCTTTAACTGGGTTTGAAGTGTGTGATGGTGCGTTATTATGAAGCAAAATTACTTTGCTGTATCTTCCGGCACAATCTGATTTTTCATGATCAAAGTGTATTTCAAATTGATTATTTGTTGTCAGTAGGGATCAGTATTAACAGTTTCACCTGGTTTTAGTAGCTCATGATACACCACACCTTCCTGATGCCACCAAACGCAGAGCATTGTCTTCTTCTCGAAACAATTTGGCCTTGCAGTCCATGTTGATGGTTGAACTAGGTCAACTCATGATTTTGTGCACTTGGGATTCTCAAAATAAATCCACTTTTCATCGCCAGTCATAATTGGATGCAAAAAAAAGACTTTCTTTCATGCTGTTGAAGTAACATTTTACTGATAACTTTTCAGTTTTCCATCTGTCTCTCGTTCAGTTGATGTGGCACCCATTTTCCTTTCTTTAAAATCTTTTCCATTGCTTGTAAATGATTGGAAATTGTTTGCTTAGCAACGTTTAAGCTTTCTGCAAGTTGTTTTTGAGTTTGACACACATCTTCATCCAATAATGCTTGTAATTGTTGGTCTTCAAACTTTTTCGGTTAACCTGGACGTTCTTTGTCTTTCACATCGAAATCATCACTTTTAAAGCATTTAAACCAGCATTCACAATTATCTTGAGATGGAGCATGTTCACCATAAGCTTTCCAAAGTATTTAACTTTCAGCTGTACTTTTCTTCAAAATAAAGTAATGAATTAAAACTTCCCACAAATGCTTTTTTTTTTGTGCCACAAAATTGAACATTTTTAAGTGTAAAAATATCTATGTTAAAACCTTCAGAAAATTTGACATATGAAGTTTTGAAGCTTGTTGTCAATACAACAAAATAGCATACATATTAAGTCGCATATATATCAACATTTGTGTAACTCCATCTACTGAAAAAAAAATCCACATTATATACCTGGTATATGCGGAGACCTTGCTGAGCACTACCTGTGTATTAGTTCATTTCATCCTCACAACCAACTTATCTGGTAGTTCTACCTTCCCATTTACAGAGGAAGACGTGGAGGCACAGAAATCAACTGGACCAAAATGTCACAGATATAGGACCTATAAGGAAAACAAACTTAGCTCTTAATCACTATATAGAATGACCTCTTTGAGTACATGCTTCCAGCTTTTATACTTATTTAAGAAATTATATACTACTCTATTCATATGCTATACACATTATACACCAGATACAAAATAACAGTTAAGAGGATGAAAGAAAAGAAATAACATGTCAACATTTTCTGCCCTATGCATTACTGTCTTGCACCCTGCATTTGAAGTCCACAGGCCTGCAGAGTCTAAATGTCTTGGCCTGGCATTTGTGGTCTCACACGTTGACCCTTGCCCACTTTACCAATCACATATCCCATCTGTTCCTGCCACTCTCCAGGAGCCAATAGACTGGTGTACTCATTGTCCCCTGCAAACACTTCTGCATGCCCTGCTCTGTGCCTCGGTTCACACCAAGTCCTTTTTCTCAACAGCAGAACACTAGTTTAAAGGTTTATCCGAAGACTCAATGTCCCCACAAAGCCACCTCTCGCTCTCCCCTCAGATGTGTGTTCTCAGCCACTCGCCTGGCACACAGCACAGTTAGGTATTTCCGTGTACCTGTTTATGATGTGGCAAGCTTGTTTTTCACTGCAGCTCACAGATCCCTAGCAGGCAGAGATTGTTACATATTAACTTTTCTCCGTATTCTCCATGGTACCTGCATAGTATTATGCACGAATAATCACTCAGTAACTATCTGCTTAGTAAAAGAATACACAGGTACAGACAGCTAAATATAGGAGAGGAGGTGCTGTGATGAACACTTTCCTGAACTCACAGGACCCACTGACTGACTCACTATGCTTTTGTGGGGAAAGAACTTCACACAGTCCCTAGTAACCTCCACATCCAGCATGGGACAATACTGAGGACACAGGTTTCCCAAGCAGTGACATCCTTCCTGGCCTTGTTTATCCACTATTGCCAACTCTGTGGGCACTTCTCCCTGGTTAAAGGCAGTATCAAATATACAGACATGTAACCAACTCAATTTCAGGAGAAAAGATGTTTATTCTTTTGCTCAAATGTTACTTTTTCAACAATTACTATTCTGATATCTTATTTAATACTATCACCTGCCCCTTTCTCATATGAATTTCTTTCTTCTTTTTAAAAAAAAAATATTTTATTGATTTCTCACAGAGAGGAAGAGAGAGAGATAAGAGAGATAGAAACGTCGATGAGAGAGAAACATCAACCAGCTGCCTCTTGCACACACCCCATCGGGGATGTGCCCGCAACCAATGTACATGCCCCTGATCGGAATCGAACCCGGGACCCTTCAGTCCGCAGACCGACACTCTACCGCTGAGCCAAACCGGCTTCAGCCTCATATGAATTTCTGATTCCCCTTATCCTACTCTACTTGTTCTCTTTGCCCATAGCAATTATTACCTTATAATAAATGTAATTTACTCATTTATTATCCTAATATATAAAAAGCCAGGGGCTGTCATGACTGACACAACTGGACGGATGACTGAACACAGGATGTGTGGGGCAATAAGGCTGGAAGAGGAGAATTGAACAGCAGGCTGCATGGGGCAACCAGGCTGTTAGGGGAGGCATTTTGGGGTGACCAGGCTAGCGAAGGAGGGGGGGCATTTGGGGACAACCAGGACACACGGGGGGGGGACAGTTGGGGGGGCAACCAGTTGGGGGCAACCAGGTCAGCAGGGGGGTGGGGGAAGTTGGGGCAACCAAGCCAGCAGTGGGACAGTTAGGGGTGACCAGGCCAGCGGGGGGTAAGGGGTAGGGTGGGCAGTGAGGGGCAACCAGGCTGGCAGGCAGAGGCAGTTAGGGGTAATCAGGCTGGCAGGGCGGGCAGTTAGGGGCAATCAGGCAGGTGAGCAGTTAGGAGCCAGCGGTCCTGGACTATGAGAGGGATGTCAGACTGCAGGTCTAAACTGGCATTCAGAAATCCCTTGTGAGGTCTTGGAGTGGAGAGGGTACAGACTGAGCTGAAGGGACTTCCCTCCCCCACATCCTTGCACAAATTTCGTGCACTGGGCCTCTAGTGCTTATTATCATAAAGTAGCATAAATTTTATTATAATATCATGCACTACTGCCCGTCTCTCTGCCTCCAGAATGTAAGCTCTATGACAGCAGCGATGAGAGCCAGGGCCTGCCTCTTGTTCTCTGATGTATTCCAAGCACCTAAAACATTACCTGGCATGTTGGTGCTCAATCAACAGCTGTCAAACGAATAAATAAACAGACCATGTCAACTTCCATTTCACTCCACATTTTGAAGGCCCCGGAGAGCCATTCTTGCCTAAAAAATTTCTTTCCCGTACCCACAGAAATGGTATAGTATAATGGTTGACTGCACAAACTTGAAAGCTTTGAATCCCAGCTCCACTTTTGACCATTTCTCTTTGCATAACATTAGTCAAATTTCCACCTCTCTCATTCTCAGTTTTCTCATTAGTATAATGGGAATAGTAATAATCCCAGAAGAGTCTCCATAGGCACTCATAAACACACATAGAATAACTGGTGTGTATATATGTGTGTGTGTGTGTGTGTGTGTGTGTGTGTGTGTGTGTGTATACATACAATTTTTTCACCATTATGTCTTCTACTTTAATTCTGAATAATACAAAAACCTGGGGACATATGAACTGACAAATCTCTAAATTCTATGTACCCTGACTGATGCTGTGAGTTCGGAGAATCACAGCACAGCAGGAGGACCCTGGCCAGGGACAGCGATGGTGCACTGCAGCCATGCTCTGGCCCTTGCAGCTAAGAGCTGTCCTCCAGACCTGGCAAGCGCTCCCTAAGAAACACAAACCAATAAAAGCCTTTCGATATTTATAAGAAAGGGATTAATTCATCTTCAAATGTAGCTTTTTAATTAAAAATGACTTTTGTAGGCTTATATCCAGAAAAAAGCAATTGCCAAAAAGTAAGGTTTAACAGGGTTTAGTCTTTCTTTCTTTCCTTTTTAAAAGCCCAGTGCTTCCCAGTTCTTTTCATGTCAAAGCACACGTATAAACTAATCTTTCTTTGGCACTCTGGGGTAAACAGATACTGCTGCTCCCAGCTGCAGGTAACTGCCTGGAGCCCCCAGCCCGCTAAGCCCTGGGAGCCGAAGGAACCAATAAATATTTGATGCATGCACAGCCAAAGCATTGGAGAAGCTCTGCTTTAGCCCTTTTTGGGCTGGGGTCTTGCTAGCAATAAGATTTTTCTCCTTTCACACAAGCGCTCAAAATGAAAAAGTGAATCCAGCCACTAGTCAAAAGAGTGAGCATTCTCTTTATGACTCACCTCAGAGAAAGAGCACACTGACTATTTATAACTTCCAGCATCAGCATAATTCCAGGCTTTTGTTTTTGACTTTCCATCCTGAAATTATATTTTCTGGGTATAAAATAAACAACAATGGAGATAAGCCAACCTAAGTCACCAAATGGGATCTGTCAAGTTATGTTCCACTTCTAGACAGCTTGAGCATTCTACTTTATGTTTCACAATTTGGTATCTTTAAGAAATATGAAAAAGATATTGAAATTCTTTAAGCACAAGGTGCTGTCTTAAATGGTCATAATTTTAAAAGATGGAATTGATTATTCTTTTAAATTATACTTATAATCATAAGTTCTGTTGCAACAATATTAGTTTTGATTTTTTTTTCCTAAAAAAATTCGTTTCCTTATTTAGAAAACTGCAATAGAATTTCTACTTAAGGCTACCTCTAGCACTGATTTTCTATTTGCTTTCACTGCTGCTTCTCTTCGTAGCAGAGAATGAAAGATGGCTGGTCTTATCCCTCCATTTCTTGACCAGTGACTCCTTTAGATGACTAGCTGGCTGAATTGGTCTACCTTCCTTTCCTGGCTTTCCCCTTTCTTTTCCACAAAGACAATGCTAATATCTGCCTCTGTTTGTGTCCTCATGCTGTCCCTGCTTCCACCCCCAAAGAGTCCCTAACTCTAGCCCTACTACAGAGTGTAACTGGTGTTACAGACTAATGTGGAAATCACTTTCATTTCAGTCTTCTTTTATGCCAGATGTCCTGTGTGGTGGGTTTAGATTTTGCCTCATCTTCATCTGTTACTCATATGCTCCCTGGTCCCTGAAGGTTTAGTTGGTTCATTTGGTTTTTAACCCACAACTTCCCATACTGGCAGGTGAGAGCCATGCTTAGAACAGGGCAAACATATTATAGTGTCCAGTGAATTGAATCCAATCTTGACTACTTTTTCATGGTTGCATCAGCTTCCAGACCTAAAATCTACAATTCCTGCAGGTGACCATGTTTCAGAGGTTTTGTCATAACCCTTAAAGATGACAGAAGGTATAGCAACTGTGAACTTGGCTATAACCTAGCTCCCAAAGCAGGACTCCATATTTCTAGGTTAGGAGTATTAAATGGGAAACTTAAGAGAAGTGATGAGAAAGAGAAGAACAGAGGGAAGGAAGGTTACAGTAAGTGCTTTTTAATAAAGTTTTAAAAATTACTGATTTTTAGAGAGAAGGAAGAAAGAGAAACATTGATTTAAAAGATATTTTTATTTATTTCAGAGAGGAAGGGAGAAGGAGAGAGAGATAGAAACATCAATGATGAGAGAAAAATCATTGATAGTTTGTCTCCTGCATGCCCCCAACTAGGGATAGAGCTGGCAAACTGGGCTTGTGACCTCCTGGTTCATAGGTCAACTACTGAGCCACACCAATCAGGCAAAAACACTGATTTGTTGTTCCACTTATTTATGCATTCATTGGTTGCTTCTTGTATGTGCTCTGACTGGGGTGTCAGGACAATGCTCTAAACAACTGACCTACCCAGCTAGAGCACAACAAGTGCTTTTAAAAGTCTTTTACCAGTTGTAGCTGCTGGGGGCTTCACTGACTTCCTCTGTCCCTCCGTATAGTACCAATGGACTTTGTTTCCAATATTGTAGCATCATATCAAATTAGATTTAAGGAGACCAATGGAGTGACAAGGAATTAAAAACAAAGTGAAGACGGATTCTTGGTTTGGTTTCCTTAAGCATCAAAAGTTGGGTTCACATTGACTATCAGAGATGCTGCACGTTTTAAAGAGAAAAAGGGCTCCAGAGTCTGACATTTTCTCTCTTCCCCAGGCTACCTCTGCGACAAGTCAATCTCTCAGACTGATCTCAGTTTTCTCGTCAAGAGCCCGGGCTGGGAGGCTGAGAGAGGCGTGTGTGTGTGTGTGTGTGTGTGTGTGTGTGTGTGTGTGTCTGGCAGGAATAGCACCTACCTTGCTGGTTGCTGAGAGCTTTAACGAAATCACATATGCAATTCACGTGGAACGCAGGAGGTGCTCAAAAGGTTCCTTTTACTTCTCTTATGGCAGACTTTCCAAACGCGTGGGCCCGGGCTGTCTGAAGTGCATCCCTGGCTAATATTTCATGTCAACCCAAGTATGCAGCTCTGCTCTTAGCTCCACAGCCAGGAAAGTGGGACCTTTTCCACTCAGAATTCTAAAAGTGCAGCAATCAGGCTCCAAACTTGGGGAGAATAAAATTTTTTAGAAAAGTATTCAACAGATTCTGCTGGTAGAAAATGAGAATGCTTAATACCGCAAAGGGATGTGAAGAACTGTGTCGATTAGTTGCATTATCTAAAGAAAAAAAGAACGCCTTTGCCTAGAATGTTCAGATAAAATACAAAAGTGGCTTTTCTGCTTTTCACAGTAGCTAAATAGTCTCAACTGCCCACTGTACCTAACCCATATACAAGAATGGAGAGAAAGAGCAGGGATCACCTTTTTATGTTTATACCATCAGAAAAAGAACCAAAATAGACAGAAAATGAAAAAAACTAAACTCAAAATCCCAACTTTTACTTCAAATGGCATAAATTTCCTTATGAAACACCAAAAGGCAAGTTAAATACCCAAGAATCAGAATGAATCTTTCCTTGTGGTTGCTGGCCAAACTCTTCCTCAACATAAAAGAATATTTTTGGGCTCCAGTGTGATTTCTCGGGTCTGATAAGTCACCTAGTAATAATCTTAAGGCCCCAACATGCAGAATTTTGGCAACGAAAACAGACAGTTAATTCTATTTAAAAGACAGGGTAGCCCTGCCAGTGCTGTTCCCAAATGAGGTAATGTCCATGGCTCTTATCTAGCCTTTATTGAGATTTAATGTCATTTACCACTGGCTCTTGCAAACCTGCTGCATAATCTCACCTTCTCTGGTGTGCGTTACTTCCAGTCCATTTCAACCTTGCAATTAGGAACCTCTGGTTTTTACAATGGTTAAGAAGTGAATCTCATGGGTTTTTATTTTTGTTGCATGTCCTATAATTTAAATCTTTCTTCCGTATACCCGGAACATCGAGAGGTCAGCATATTTCTCGTTTTTAAGGTATACTATAAAAATACTTCTGAGGTTTGATATATTTATGTAAACATTTATCAAAGAAGTAAAAATGTATAATTCAAGAAAATGTTCTGTGAAAGAATTTGTTTTCTGATTACTAAATGATTTCCTGCTTTTGCAAAAACAACCATTTTATATTTACTTAGCTGGCTCTGAAAGTCCCATGGAGATTATCATTCCTTTCAATCCCTAACATCACTTTTCCAGGTGCAGGCCTTGTACTGATTCCAAAGGTGGCTTTATGTGGAGAAGGAATCGCTAAGCTGTAGAAAGGAAAGAGGAAAAGAGTCGTGTGCCCCCCCCCCCCCCCCCAAATCTTAACCTTTATCATAAGCTTTCCCCTTAAAGAACAACAGGGTGAATGAAATAGAACTATTACAACACAGATGAGACACCCGAATGGACATGACAAAAAGATTTTCAGGTGCATCTGACTTCCTTTCTTCAACCAGAGTATAAACCAATCTTGGTAAAGACAGGAATCTACTTAACAAACATGAGCACAATACCCAACACCCAACAACCATACTGTTGTTTTCCCCCCCAACAAACCCTGTAAGTCTCCAGCACTCAGGAACAAGAGCAACAACCACAACCACCCAGAATCAGAAGGCTTTTACCTTCCCATACTGTTTCATATTTTATGTGGCAGAAAAAGTAAATTTGAGGATGTCAAACGCAGCCCAGCTACAGAGAAAGGGACATGTATTGTTGCTGGGCAGACTGGTGGTGTGTGTGGGAAATTCGGCCAGGAGGCCCATTTGAGTAACTGGTGAAGAGCCAAAGAAGCAATTCCAACCCCACCACTTTTGACAAAGTTCAGCCAAGAGCGGATCTTCAATAAAGAAAATCTGATGGCTAATTCCCCCTAACAATCTGAGCCTTCCTTGTAACTCAGCTGCACAATCGCAGGATCTCTGAGAAGCCTGTTCTGCATTACTCATTATTGCCAGCCCTTTCCCTTCAAAGAAGCAACAATCTGATAGCATCAAGAGATCTAACTTGTATGGGCCTCAGAGTCCCATCTTTAAAGCCAAGATAATAACTTCTGCTCCTCTCTTTATCACAGGGATATAGTGAAAACCAAGAAAGATGAGTGTTTAAGAGTTTATACTGAAGAAAGCACCAAAGTCTACAATGTACAATACATAACATAGTCCAGAGGATCTGGTCTGGGAGCCTCAGGGGTCATACATTCTTTTCAGGAGGTCTGCAATATTAAACATTTTCCCAAATGATACTAAGACATTGCTTTCCTCTTTTATTCTAATTCTTTCACAAGTGTATAGCGGAGTTTGCCAGAGGCTACAGGTATGTTATGATGACATCACTCTAATGACTAATGGAATGTGTACTTGTAAGATCTTGTGTTTTAAGATCTTCTGCTTTAGTTTCTCATTAAATATTGATAGACAAAAGCTCTTTGGTATCCTCAATAACTTTTAAGAGGTTAAAGAAGTCCTGAGAGCAGTTTGAGACCTGCCAACCTAGAATTTCAGTCTCACCCAAACTTGCAGTTCTCAGATGGGCTGACTTCTCACCCACGGAGAGCCTTTCTACAAGTTGTTCTGTCTGCATGGGAGACTCTTTTCCCCCCTTCATTTGACTAACTTCTGCTCTCTGCTTAGATGCCGCTTTCTCGGGGAAGCCTTCCCTGACTTCTCCAAGACCAGTTAAGTGGCCCAGCTACGTGCCCCCTTGGTATTTAGCACAGAACACTATGGTTGCCCATTTCTTGGTCTTCTCTTGGCCTTGATTCCTTTAATGCAGGAACTGTTTTGACTGTGACATAGTAGTCTGTAAGAGGAATTCAGTGAATACTCTTGCAATACATCAAACAACTAAGGAAGGAAGGAGAGAATATAGGTCTTTCTTGCATTCTCACTTAGAGGGAATCAGTTACTAAAAATATTAGTTTTCATTATAGCATAGGCTCATTCAAACTGTGATAATAACAATAATAACTATTTATATATCTATATTTTTTATGTACTAGGTACGATGCTAAGAATTCTAATCACTTTATATAGACATTAATTCATTTAGTCTTCACCAAATCCCTATGAGGTATACACTACTATTATCCTCATCTCAAAAACAAAGACACAGATGTGCGGGTAGTGCATATCTAGATTTGAGATTTATACTCGGACAGCCTGGCTCCAGAATCCCGTGCCATTGACTTCACATGTCAGCAGTGCAGACCTCTAGCTTATAAGATACATTGGAATATCAAGGCCATTTCTCAACTCTGCTCACAAATCAGAAACATGATCTAATATTTAAATCCCACTCCCAGCCATGGTGAGTGACCACAACAGACACGTGAACATTAGATCTCCTCACCAATACCACCTGTCCCCAAGTTTATAGTTAGGGTTTAAGAAGTTCCAATAAGAACTCTATTTATTAAAAACAGAAGTCTCCTTTGTAGCATGGAGAAAATAGGAAAGCAGGGTCTGATATTTCCACGTACAACTCTCCTTGTACTTCTCGGGCTAATCTCTCTTTCAAGGAATGCTCACAACTTCACCCTGAACAAGGAGCATCTTAGAATGTTCCACAGACATACTTGATGGAAAAGACACAATTTTATCTGGTTCAGAGAGGTAAGTCCAAATGGGAAAGCATACTGTAGAAAACAGAATTTAATGCAACAGATGACCTGGCAGAATTACAGTGTGACACTGTACTCATGATTGTAATAAATAAGAAAAAATAATAACCTAAGAAATCCTTGTTCTTTCAGCAATAGAAAAAGTTCTGTGAATAAAGTTAAAAGCTTGTGCAATAAATCTTCACCTGCTAACACTATATGAGAAACCAAAGTTCACCCTGTGATGTTTGACAGAAGTCACACAAAGCTACTTTACTTACCTGGAGAAGCGTTCCATGAATATGGTTTTGCCGGAAACACTGGTCAGTGCAATTGGGGAGTTTGTCCAACAGAGTTCGGATCGTAGCAGGGACTTCGTCTCTCATAACAAATGGAACCAAGGCACGAGCTGCCATTTCACGAGAGCGGTAGACAGGTGAATTACCACATCTGGAAAGAAATAAAAACACAAGACCATTCAATACTCACTTTCACATCCATGCCTTTGTATGTGCTGATCTACCTAATTCTGGCTGAGATAGTGAAGGTGAGGGGGTAATGGAATTGCTCTTTACTCCAAAAGATGTTTTTGGGTTTTTTTAATACAATTATTCCAAATGATTGTGTGTGTGTGTGTGTGTGTGTGTGTGTGTGTGTGTTAGTTCTATAGGCAACTTTGCTTTTCTTATAAATATCATTAACATCTATGATTCTATCACAGGGATAAATGTAGATAGGCTTTGGGAATAAGATAATAGCCAAAAATGGCTTACTCCTCAGCAAGCAAACAAAAGCACCATGGTAAGTGCCATGAGAATGGCACTGTTGTCATACTGTAGTTGGCAAGATGAGAAGTACGTTTGAGAGTTGAAAGATGATCAAAAGCACAAGGCAGTACTGGAAAAATGATAAGCAAGTAATCTTGACATTATGGCTACAAGAGGATAAGATTGTGGGTTGTGGTTCTGAGAAAAATGTAACTTAGAAAACCTAGCCTAATTTAAGCACACCAAAAGAAATCAGGCAATTGTTCTACCAGATACAGTGGAAAGCAAGGGTGGGTGCTCTAGTTATAGGTAGATGTGTCTGGTTGAAGCAGAGACTCTTAAATAATAGTGGAACTTAAGGCTGAGGGGTGGGTCACCTCAGACTAGGGAGTGCCAAATGGAAGACTATATGATCAGAACTTGCCAAGAGAACAAAAGTGGATCCTCAAGTCGCCAAATCCTTGCCTCTGGGCTAACTCACACTGAAAGAGCTTGAATAGAAACCACCAGCTCCTAAATAAGTAAAAGTCATGGACAAGTGGTATTTTGAGATTCTACAAAAGTCATTGGAAAGGCAGGCCATCCTCTAAGGGCCTCTTGACTTTGTAAACACTCAGAACCTGAGAGTACACAACCATTTTTGCTGAAACTATGCACTTGAGAGCCTCCCTGCACAATCTTAGTTGAGAGGAAAGCCCAACATAAGTCCTAGCCTAGAGAAGTTCTTGACTAGAATGCCCAAGACTTCATGATCATTCATCCAATTAAAAAAGTAACCCAGCTTAGAATCAAGAAATGTCTTGGATGCCAAGACAAGGAGGGCAGAGGAGAGCAGGACAAGGAGATGGGCTCTTGTTTAGTTTGTTTGTTTTTGTTTTTCTCAAAGTTAATCAGTATTCCAAGAATGAATTTCTGGTAAAATCAGAGCCATTAGGCCCATGTGGCCGGTTATGCTTAGCATGTAGAGGAACAAAGGCCTATGACTGAAATGCTTCTAACGCCTATCACCAACATTTATCTTAATAAGACAAGAAAAGTACAGTTACAATTTCTATATAAATTGACTGATCTAAGCAGAATTTCATCATGGGTAGGAGGAGAGAAAGAGATGTCAGGTAAGTCAGGTAAGTCAAAACACTGTCACCCTCCCCACCAAAAGTATACGTCTGTGAGATAGGTCCATCAGCCCACGCTTTCAGGTGAAGAGATCCCCTTACATTGCATTACGGGAAGACAGTGAAGGCTTCAGTTACAGTAGGTAGCTCGAGATTTCCCAATGGTCTTTGACTAGGTTCTGCCAACTCTAAAATGATTAAATGTTTAATCTGTAATTGGCAAATGCAGTAAAATGTTTGCTTTGGCCCAAGGGAGGTTAGGAGGGTGAGTAAGAAAACTTCATTTGACAGAGAAAAGAAAATACTCTGAAAATGCTTTGAGATTTAATTAGCAAATGACCTCACTCGGCACAGTCATTTGTCCTAAGCTTTCCCTTCTGTCTGTCCTCCACTCCTCCAATGCACACATTTTGTGCTATAGTGTGTTTTATGTTACCGAAAGGGCTCTTGTGTATAAATGTTTCTTTTCAAATACAAATAACTCTGACATAGTTACAGATGTTTGGTTTCTAATTAGTAGTAACTGTACACTAAAGAATGCCCCTCCTTTTACTCCTGACCTTTTACAAATGATGATTTCCCAAAGGAATCTGGCGTCCTTACAGAAGAAAGAATGGAAAGCGGGAAGAGAGCCAACATTTTCTGCTTTCGGATACCCTGTACTAGGGTACTTTCCAAATGCACACAATCAGGTTAAAGAGCAAAACAAAACCTCCCCACAAAAAAAGTAATGCAATTACAGAAAAAGAGAAGAAGCCTATTTTAAAAGTAGTATTTAATTAAGTAACATTCATTATAAAGCAATGATTAAATGTAACTTCAAACCTCTCTATTGCAAATTGTTTAAATGGAAGGGTAGATTATTTCTCTCTCTCTCTCTCTCTCTCTCTCTCTCTCTCTCTCTCACACACACACACACACACACACACACACACACACAAATACACACACACACACAGCAAAAAAACCATTTCCAGGTTACTGTTTTGTCAGCTATTAGAAGCAGGAGAGGATTCTGATGGGATTTAGCGCTTCTCCAGATATATGTGGCCCAGAGTGTAAGGGGATAAACACTGTCTTTTTAACCCTAAGTGAAATATATCTGAAGCTAAACTCTATTTTTCTCCTGAGCAGAGTCTTCCAGTTTGATTCAGGAAATGTGCCAAACTAGGCAGAGATGCTCTTCAGGAACATAGAAGCCAGTGGCTCCAAGGATGGAAAAATAGAGCTAAAATCGAAGAGCCTCTATTCCTCCCAGTCTCAATTTCTTCTGGAAAATAAAGAAGAAGAAAAAATGCCTGGCAGGCATGGCTCAGCTGTTGAGCACTGATGTATGAACCTGGATGTCACAGTTCGATTCCTGGTCAGGAAACATGCCCAGGATGCGGGCTCAATCCCCAGTGTGGGGTATGCAGAAGGCAGCTGATCAATTATTCTCTCTCATCATTGATGTATATCTCTCTCTCCCTCTCCCTTCCTCTCTGAAATAAAAAATATATATATTTAAAAAAAAGAAAGTGGATGTGGAATCCTGAAGGCCTTTTCTGCTTTTACCATTGTTTGAAAACATTTTTCTCAGTAGCTCTAGCTGTGCTCTAGGCATGAAAACCAGGTCCTCCATAGGATCCGAGGGACACCTTTGGACGTCAGGAACCTGAAGATCCCCAGGAGTTTAGAAGGTAGTATTCTGAGGAGGGAAAGACCACTCTTCTGAGATCATCCCCCCATTCCATTCAGTTTCACAGAGTGGTGGCTAAGGTTTTTGTTTTTTTGTTTGTTTGTTTTTCTAGCTATTTCCCTCTTCTATTTGCCCTGAGAATCTGTTCCAGTTTCTCCTTAATGGTTTTACAAGTAAGTGGGCAGACATCCCTAAAACTGTCTCTGCTCACCCATACCTGTAGGTTGGGCATGGAGACATCTCCTGAGGGCCTAGCACAAGCATGCACTGGGGTAAACACAAGAGAATCAGAGAGAGAAATCACTGCCCAGCCACAGGGAACCTACGGGTAGGGGAGAAGATGCGATCAGCCAATGCTGTGCAGGGCCATGCAAAGTAAACATAAGGTGCTTGTAGAAGAACTGAGGAGGGACCAAGAGAGGAGGGTGGGTGGGCTGGGAGACCCCGGGCAGCTGTGACTAAGTGGGGTCAGGCAGAAAGAATCTTGGGTTTGGCGAGAAAGGGGTGTTCTTCCCAGGCCTGTGCCTTTTCCTACACGAACCCAAACTGCTCCTCAGTGCATTTAGTCAGAAGGAAGGGAAGCGAGGTTACTAAGTGAGCCAGGAGTGCTTACCTACATTAGACTACTTCACTTTTCTAAATCTTCACTATGAGGTCATTATCATCATCCTATTCTAAGATGAGGGAAGTGAGGTCTTGCTTTCTAATTAGGGTCTGTCCACCTGCAAAGTTCAGTCTAAGAATTCACAATGTAGTTGCCTCAAAATCCTCAGAGCCTTAAAAAAAACACACCTGTTTTCCGAGTAACCTGTTCAACCTAATCACACTGAGGGCTGAACGACTTCTGGAATGAACCCATCTCTTATTGGTAGATTGTGAAGCAGAACAATAAGATGGTGCTGATAATAAACAATATTTACTGAGCACGGTAGGGGCCAGACTTAGTGTTAAAAGTTTTGCATGTAATACATCATTTAATCCTTACAACAAGGCAGAATGGCTGAGCGATCACTTCTAAGCATGTGGGGAGGTATTTCTGAACCGAGTGGACTATGTCAGAGCTGGGGGCCTTGAGTAAGTCACTCCTGAGTGACTGTCTTCAGAAAAGTCTCAGAATGGCTTCAGGACCCAGCCAATAACTCCCTTCACTCTCCATCACTTATATAAGCCTTGTTCCCCCATTTCCTCTGGATTCCCAGACCCAGCTCCAGTCCTGATCCCCACTTACAGAGATCAAGCTGTACCTTCCACAAAGCAGAAAGCTCCAGCTTCTGATGCTAATGAAAATGATCATCTGCATTCCCTAGATGCCCCTACATGACCAAGGTGTTAGCCTCTTGGGAGCTGGCCTGAGTTGGAAGACACTATCTGACCTACACCCAAGTTCCTGACTGAATATACTCACGAACACCCTGCCATTACCATCTGCCTCTCATACAACATGCCTGTCTGCTCATGGGGAATGACAATCTTCAAAGTTGAGACAACTTTACCTTGCAGGGTATCTCTGAAGGCTGGGTTAGCATGGGTGGCTGGGGCCTCAGGTTATATGCTATTAAGATAAAAAAATCTTTCTACATATGTTTTGTCACATTAACTATTATTTCATCCTTAGTGCTGTGCATATTGTAGTTCGCTCTTGCTGGAATGAATGTCTTTTCACAATGTTGGAACTCCTCTTCATCTTTTGAACTCTGCTCAAGTATCACTTCTTTGGGAAAACCTTACTGCACCCCCTCTGGTGAGAATCAATCACTTTCTTTCCCATCCCTGTCCCTGCGATTGCATATTCAGATCTGTCAGAGCAGGGGACACGTCTCATTTGCCTTTCCCACAGTACCCCTCAGGCATCATGCTGGCTTGATCAAATCTTGAGATCAGAAACAAGGTCTTTATACTTCTGAGTAAAATAGAACATAGGACAGGAGTTAAGAACATGTTCTGGAATTCAGCAGACCTCACTTTAAATCTAAGTCCTGTCATTTACTCGTGTCTGACCTTGGACAGGTTAGTGAAACACCCAGGTTTTTAATCTATAAAATGGGGAAGAGTAATGATCTCATAGGGCTGTTATGATGCTTAAAAGAGATAACACATCCTATCTAATAAAAGGGTAATATGCAAATTAACTATCACTCCATCACAAAGATGGTGGTACCTATAGCCACAAGACGGCAGTGCCCAGTCCCCTCAGCCCAATGGAGTCCTGGGGGGGGGGCAGAGGGGGGCGCTGAGAGTGGGCAGCGTGAACGGCCTGGTGGAATGCTTGTTTTGTCGCCGCAGAGACAAGGCAAGCGTTCTGCCCTCACAGAGGAGTAGCCGGGGCCTCTGGGCAGTGCATGCACATGGCCTTCTACATGAAACTCAGCAAGCATGTCCCTCTAGGCATACCTTAGGCTTACTGCTTAGGTTACCTTTCCTTCTGTGTTTAAAGAGAGGCTGAGGTTGCTGGGTGTTGCTGTCCCTGGGACCGCTGCACCACAGGCTGTGGGGCGCTGGCACCCTCCAGAACTGGGTGCTGCTGTGGGGAGCAGTGCCCGTTCTCTGGGATCCACCTGGGCCCGGCATGTCCAGGGGAGACAGCTGGGAGCAGACAGATCCTGGGCTTGGGAGTAAGGGGTGGGGTACGGAGCAAGCAGGAGGAAAGGAATTCAGGGCGATTCATTCCAGTGGCTCTCACTCCAAGGCCTCACTCAAGTGCAGAAAGCTCTCCAGTGATGTCAGAGCCTTGGACCTTGCCTTGGGATTCTCTGACTCCCCCACCCTTAGGCTGCAGCTCACCAACTTCAGGGAGGGAGGATGTTTGAGAAACCAGCCTGTCTGGGTGGAAAAGAGTATGGGAGCATCACTCTGTTTGCTTCTGACTGTTTTCTCTTTGTAAATCCAATTTCTGGTTTTCTACACTTTTTCTTAGGGTGACCTGGCTTTTGACAGCAAAAACAGACTCCTCTACAGTTTCACAGCAGACCTCATGGACTGATTCTGCTGCCTTGCCCTCAGAAACCAGCAGGTATATACATCATGTTCATGTAAAGACATTCAAACCTGTAGAGAACTTTTACGAGTTTACTCGAGCCAAACTGTCCACACTTGGGAGCAGAACCCCAAAGGGTTGGGACAATGATCTGGAGAATGGCTGTTTTTTGCTTTGTTTTATTCATTCTTCTTTTTAAAAAATTTAATTATATTTTCATTGATTTCCGAGAGGAATGGAGCAGGAGAGAGAGACAGAAACATCATCAGTGAGAGAGAATCACTGGTCAGTTGCTTCCTGCAAGTTCCCAACTGGGGATCAAGCCCACAACGAGGCAAACATCTTGCCGCAGGCGTGGAGAGCCTCTGGGCAGTGGGCGCGGAGTGGCCAGGCCCTGCAGAGAGCAGAGAACCATGAGTACTGGGCCTAAGCCGTCAAGGCTCCAGGATTGGAGAGGACTCCCCTGAGGGCTTCAGATTAGAGAGGTTGGTTTGTGGGACCCAGATTCGTGTGGCCACTTCATGAATTTCGTACACCAGGCCTCTAGTATAAAACATGATGCCTATGAGTTAGTGATCAAAACATCGCAGCTATTACTGAATCTGGTAGGTGGAATAACTTAAACTTAAAGCTTTAACAACATGTACAAACTTCTAGTGTTCGCTCTCTTAATAACTGGCCGAGGACACAGGGCCTTGATGTACCAACAGGCTTCAGGAGCTCACCAAGGCCTTTTCTTCCTCTCCCCACCAATAGAGCTGGAAAGGGGAGAAAGAACATTGAGTTTCTTTGGGGCCAATTGAGTGTGAGACCATCTGCCTTTATTCTTCAGGCCCAGGGCCCACATCCTATTTTCTGCCAATTCTAATGCTGTTTCACCAAAGATTTCTTTTCATTGTATGTTGTTCCTAGTTTCAAATTTTGCCTTGAGGAAACATATATATGTGTGGGCATGTGTGCATGCATCAAAGAGAGAAACCGCTAAAAAAATAAGTTTGTACTAAGTGAATTTGAAAAAGCAGACATTTCAGTGTGTCCTGAGATTATTAAATATGTTTTTGTTACAAATGTGGCATTCCTGAAGTCCATCTTCCACATTCTCAGGTGAGCTCAGTGCCCATCAGAATTGCCAGATTCTCTACTTGTCCTTCCTATACCAATTTTCAGTTCATCAGAGGACCGACCACCACCTGACCTACGTGTTCCTTTTCCTGCAACTCAAACCACTAACACTTAAAAGTTGCATTTACTGTAATCTCGCTCTCTGCATAGCTCATGGATTTCTTTATTCAAATATATTTCTTGGAAGGGTAATAGGTTCAGGACTTTTGAAGTCTGATTTTTTTAAAACCCTTGGTTTGGGTAGTAAGGGGGAAATAAGAGCAGTTGACAGTGGCTAAGCTAAAAACTGCATATTTCCAGCTTCCACGAACAATATATATATATATATATATATATATATATATATATATATATATATATATATATATATATGGATCGGCAAGTAGAATGTTTAGTTTAAATGTCTATGTGCTGGGCAGCTCAAAGCAGTAATTGCTCTTTGCAATTCCAACTCCAAGCAACATGTTAAAATCTTTTTACAAAATATTTTTATGAAGAAAAGCCAACAATAAGCCACAAGAGAACATCTGAGAACTGCAGTGTGGAACCACCTGAGACAGTCCAACCAGAGTCTAATTCATAGAAGATGCCTCCAAGTCACCGGGGCTCCATCCAGACTGACTAGCCACAGGCTGTTCGTCCCAAAGTGGTGAAAACGGCAACTGCCAAGAGCTGGGAATCAGCCTCCATCACTCTGACATCCCTCCACTTGTCCCTGTAAGACCTGCACACAGCACTTGGCCACGTATATGGCAAGGACATAGGGTCATGGATGCAATGCCACTTGAATTCATACCAGTGCTTTTAGTGTTACAAAAAAAAAAAGCAAGGGAATTTTCCAACAGGGACAGGGGAAAGTATCCAGGATGGAACTTACTTTAAAAAGGTCTTTGAATTGCCCTGGTTTGGCTCAGTGGCTAGAGCATCGGACTGTGGACTGAAGGGTCCCAGGTTTGATTCCAATCAAGGGCACATGCCCAGGTTGTGGGCTCGAACCCCAGTAGGAGGCATTTAGGAGGCAGCCGATCAATGATTCTCTCTCATTATTGACTTTTCTATCTCTCTCCCTCCCCCTTCCTCTCTGAAATAAATAAAATAAATATATGTATTTTAAAAGACCTTTGAATAATGTTCTTTAATTACTTAAAATTACAAACATGTCAAATAAATGAAAGGATGCATGATTTCTAGATGCTAACCCTGGTTAGTAGTACTTGCTATCAAAATATAGAGATGAAATCAACCTAATTGTCCAGACAGCTGGAAAGAACGTTGTTTCCCCTCTGGAGCACTGGAATATGGTATACCTTAACCATGATTCTTTCCTGACTCAGAAAACCATGAGAAAGGCTTGAGAGCATCGTAACTACGAGGACTTCGGAAACCCTAGACCTAGAGGTTAAAAGGAAATGATTAATTTCAGTCTTTACCCCAAGTAGAATGGAGTATTATAAAGTGCAAGGATACAAATATCTAGTACAAACACTATAAAACTTCCTCAACGATGAAAATAACCACCAGATTTAGTTTGAAATTTTGGCATGAATTCCCCTCCCGGCCCATCTGTGGGTTTTCTCTCTGCCTCTGGATCAACAAGCCGCATACTGGCCCACTGGTCTCCCACAGGGCCGCCGGGAAGGCATTCTGGGTCTGCCCGCAGGGCTCCGGCTGGGACAAGCTGAGGGCTGGGCAGGAGCAAAGGCTGCAGCTTGAGCAGACTGAGTGAAAGGGCTGCACATTCCTCTCAGCAGCAAAGCCCTCACATTGTTTCTGCTCTGGCTCCGCAAAACACCAAGAGATGAACACATTCAGGCGACCGCTGAGGCTTTAAAGGGGTTGAAGATAATGCCTGGTCTCAGCGTGTCTTTCCTTGCAGAAAAGAAAACAGTCCTGAAAATGCTGGGTCTCCTTGTGGTGATGGCTCAAAGGCCAAGTTCTCAAAGTGATTTCATTCTCAGTTGAAATTCATCCCACTGACCTGCAGGCATGTGACTCCAGCTTTACAGTGAGCGGTTTTCAGTTCACAAACACAGGCTACATGGTCAATTTAAGAAACGACACAAAGGTATAGAGAGAGCATACCCTCTTCTTTTTAGAGGAAAGGTTTAGAAAGAAATGTGTGGGGGTTTTTTGGTTCCGTTTTTAAAAGTTTTTGTTTGTTTTTTTTAGCCTCCAAATATTCCAGAACGTCTGATAGCTCTCTTTTGCCACTTTAAATACAAATTTCTCATTCTGGCAGTCAAGGCACTCTAAATCTAGCCCAGACTGGCTGAACAAATCATCAGATGCTGAGTAAGCCTTTCTTAGACCGACAGAACTTGACTTTACAGGTGACAATTTCTGAAAAGACATGAAAATCTTGTAAAAACTAAGCAGCCTGTGAGTCTAGTGAGTGTTCAATGTACACGGATGATAATTTTAAAGTGAACACTTTAAAACGTGAACAATTTTATGAACTTCCCGTTGGCAATAATATGCTACATTTCTGAAAGATTCCAATACCCATGTTAAAACCCAAGAAAGGAAAAAGGGATTCAGGTAAGAACATTTTCTGAGTTTCTGTGACATGTCAGGCAATGTGCTCAGTGCTTTCAACCATTTTACCTCAATTCTAGTACTCAAACCCTATAAAGTAAGTATGCAAACATATGTAGGATTTTGTCTAGTGGGAACATGCACAAAATGTTTAGTTACCAAATAAAATGTAACCACAATCAAAGTGCTTTGTGAAATTTCTTTCTGTTTACTAATGGCTATGCAATCCTTTATAAGCAATGTATCCCACTAATTCCAATGGTTAAAACTCATATTTGTAGATTCCATACACAATGAATTGGTGGCTTAAATATGTTTTCTATTGCTCTAACTAGTGTTTAACAAAATAAAACCTAAAATTTTATAATATGTTACCCTTAAGAAAGGCAAATTAGTCACCAGGATATAATAACTGACCCAAAGTCATCCACCAAAATTGTAGTTTTTGTAGTAGAGCCACCCACCAAAGGTTGATGAAGCACCCATGTGAGACTGAGGCTCCCCAAAGACTGTGGCAGTATCCTCTGCTGTCCCCCATCAATATCGATTACCTGGTCAAATCATCGGCAATCTTTCAAAGTATGTTATTTATTTAAAGACAAGTTCAAAATGTCCAAGAATAGATGACCTATTTTGGAGGAGTAAATCTGAAGCAGAAACTCTTACATTGTCCCTTGGTGTGTGTTTTTAAAATATATTTTTATTGATTTCAGAGAGGAAGGGAGAAGAAGAGAGAAATAGAAACATCAATGATGAGAGGGTATCACTGATTGGATGCCTCCTACATGCCTCACACTGGGGACCAAGCCCGCAACCCGGGCATGTGCCCTTAATCGGAATCAAACATGGGACCCTTCAGTCCGCAGGCTGACGCTATTTCCACTGAGCCAAACTGGCAGGGCCCTTTGGTGTCTCTTAAGCAAGACTTTTAAAACATCCTCAAATCAAAACATTAGCATCTAGCAATGTGGCCGCAGGAAATTACATAATATCCTTTCATAGCCTCATCTGTAAAATACGACTGGAATAAGTGATCTCTAAGGTCTTTTTCAATAACAAAACCATGTAATTCAATGGACATTTAAACATTCTAGGAAGACAGTTATCTCTTTTATTTTAAAATATCTTTATGACTTCTTGACTTGTTCCATCGCTTAATCGAATAATATCGATGCCAATAATAAAAGTTTTATGTCTAACGCTAACCACACTCAATTTTTCTATGGTTGAAGCCAATTTTCTCTAGTGTAAGCCTCTCTAAAGTTGGAGAACAAATGACCAGTGTTTTCTACACACAGGAAAACCCTTCATTAACGATACTGGAGTCCTGTCATTGAGTCACCCCTTAAGCTTCCCTTTTGTGGGCTAAAGCAACCCCAACGCCTTTAATCATGTAGAACCTCTTCTCAAGAATCTAGTTAATTATTTTGCCTCTACAGAGAGTAAATGAATCCTCCCAATATTATCAGCTAAAGCGATGATTTGTGCTACTGCAGGATGAGAGAAATTTGAGCATTTCTTTTAATTTGATTACTTTCCAGAGACTGCAATTCATTTTTGCTAAAGCTAATTAATGCCCCCGAGTCACCCTCCTTAGATTTCATAGCAACACTTCAAGCTAAAATCAGAAAGAATGAATTTTAAAAAACAAAGCACATGGAAAATTTTGAAAAATTCCAAGAAATTGTGTTTTTGGCCTGAAAAAAAAAAAAAAAAAAACACACCACACCACACCAACACAAACAAACAAACAAAAAAAAAAAACAGCACAAAAGAGCAATGAATATTGAGATGTTAGCAACAGCCCTGCCACAGGGAAGATTCTTTTCTCAAATTAAGACTGCAATTAGGTAAATTGAGTTGTACATCAGCATGCCTATGGCATCCAAACAGACAACTTCCACCCCTATTTTTAAATACCTTCAGGAAAAGTTTTACATCCTCCTTTGGTTGCCCAATGCCCACATCAATGTCCTAGTATAATAAAAAAGCACTTCCTTAAGTATAATTATACTCTCTCTTGCTGTAACTTAAATTTGTTTTTCTACATGTCAGGGAAATAAATGCCTATATTTAAAACAATAACCTTTTGACTTATGTCCAGAATATGTTCTAAATGATATGAAAACAACCCAATGAAAAAATTGGGTCAAACTTTGAACCAACACTTAAGCAGAAAAGATATATGAATGGCAAATACTAAACATATGTAAAGATACTCAACATCCTTAGTCATTAAAGAAGTTCAAATTGAGACCACACTGAGTTACCACTACATACTCACCAGAAAGACTAAAATTAAAAAGATTGAGCCTACCAAGTGTTGGCTGGCATATGGAACCATAGGACTGTTCATCCTCTGCTGGTGGGACTACAGAATGATACAGTCACTTTGGAAAATAATTTGGCAGTTTCTTAAATAGTCAAATGTACACTTTCCATATAACCCTCTCATTCCACTCCTGTGTTTACCGCTGTGGTTGGCAAACTGCAACTCACGAGCCACATGTGGCTCTTTGGCCCCTTGAGTGTGGCTCTTCCACAAAATAACGGCCTGGGCGAGTCTATTTTAAAGAAATGGCATTAGAAGAAGTTTAAGTTTAAAAAATTTGGCTCTCAAAAGAAATTTCAATCGTTGTACTTGTTGATATTTGACTCTGTTGACTAATGAGTTTGCTGACCACTGCCCTAGAGAAATAAAAACGTATGTGCAGTCAAAGACCTGTACATGAATAATTCTAGCACCTTTATTTCATGCTGGCAGCTGGAGGAAGGAAAGCCCCGATAGGCCCTGATCACCAGTCAGGCCTAGGGACTCTACCCAATGGGTCCCATATTGCAAGAGGGCACAGGCTGAGCTGAGGGATACCTCTCTCCCCCACACTCTGTGCACGAATTTGTGCACCGGGCCTCTAGTTTTAATATAAGGGATTTGAGCATCCTCAAATCCTAGGGGCTCCTAGAACCAACCCCCCCATAGGACACTAAGGGACTGTAGTTAAGTTTTTGGATAATCAAAAATTATATGCATTGCCCCTGACCCCTGCATTGTTCTAGGGTCAATTGTAGTATATGAATTCTAGAAAATACAAATTAAACCACAGTGACAATTTGGAGAATAGCCATTGCCTGGTGATGGGAGTGGGGATGAGAGAGGGGCTCGAGGAAACTTTTGTGAGTGATGGATTATGATATGTTCACTATCTTTACAGTGGTGATGGTTTTATGTGTGTATAAACTTATCAAATTATACACTCTAAACATGTGTAGTTGATTTTATATCAATTATACCTTGACACTAATATATTTTTTAAAATATATTTTATTGATTTTTTACAGAGAGGAAGGGAGAGAGATAGAGAGCTAGAAACGTCGATGAGACGTTTCCACCGACCAGCTGCCTCTTGCACACCCCCTACCGGGGATGTGCCCACAACCAATGTACATGCCCCTAACCGGAATCGAACCTGGGACCTTTCAGTCCGCAGACTGATGCTCTACCACTGAGCCAAACCGGTTTCAGCGACACTAATATTTTTAAGAATAATCTCTTACACACATTAGAAAGTTATTAAGTTGTACCTCTTGTCTTATTTTCCCTTCTTAGCCTCCAGCACCATTTTCAAAACATCCCAAGTCTCTTCTTCCTCATATTAAACAATGTAGCTATTTCCTTTGAACTTTTATGACCAGAATTAACTTTTCCTTGTGCTTTCTTAAAAAACCAAATCAATAAATATTTAGGTTGTAACAATCATATATGAATTTTTTAACCCCACCCCTTTTTTTCAGGACAATGTCCAAGTTTTCCACATTTTTTAAAAATATTGTTGACACTATTACAGATATCCCCATTCCCCTTGTCCCCCATTACTCACCTCCATCCAGCCTCCTCCACATGCTCTTCTATGATAGGCTCAGAGACATTAACTGATATGGCCAAGCTCACAAAGGGAGTGAGTGGACAAGCTGGGATTCCAAGTCAAGTCTATCTGACTCTAATGTCTGTGCTAGTTACAAACCAGTGTGCCCCAACTGTAAGATATTTTGAACAACAATCACATGTATTAAAAGAAATTCAAAAGACTGAACAACAGTAACATGTTAAAAGGAATTAAACTTTATTATTCTTATGTACCCTTGACAATTCAAATCATTTGACCAAGCAATATTGACTTTGTTGGGCCAGCTTCAGTAAACTCATCTGAATTTAGCAGTATGATTTTCTATTTGAGTATTTATAGATTATCTCCTCCATCTTTAGTAGATTAAACCTGGTTCGTACTATCTTTCATTTTTGCTTATTTTGGTAACTGTCTTATTCCACAATGAAAAAATAATTTTCAACTCATCCCAGTTTTAATCATACTGAATTTTGAAAAAATAAAAACTAAGTTGGTGTACTATTATTTAATACGTCCAAATAAATGCACAATGGAGACTGTTGTGCAAAGTTTGAAGATGAAACAAACTGATCATCACACACATATACCCTACCACTAATTAAAAATATACTAATGTTACAAGTATACAATTTCAGTGGTGGTGCTATCTTTGTTCAGAAACAAGGTACATTACTATATGGCTGAAGCCCTCCAGCCTTTAATTAGGTTACTGATTATAAGAAGAATCACATTACCTGAATTGTGACTAAGGCTTATTTAATGCATTAACTTCATGATAACTGTATTTTAAGATAGGGAGCATGTCAATAAAAAATTCTAGTCACGTCCTCCAACCTAGCCATGTAACATTTACTAGGAGAAAATCATTGCTAATTCCCACTGCTACTTTTAGTGGCAAGAGATATTTTATACTATATTTTAAGCCTAAGTAGCACTAAAGAGAAGCTTCACAGAAGGTATATTAAAAAATAAGAAAATCATTAAGTTACATTCGTTATTTTAATTTGAATTCAAAATAAATTTAGCTTTAATTCAATATCTCACTCCCTACCTTCCCTATCAATTAAAAAAAAAAAAAAGAGGCCAGTGAAAATTGTATAAGTCATTCTTCAGTCATGACAAGGACATAACCCTTCAACCTAAGATTAAAAATAAATGCTATGTGTGAAATTCAATACTGCTTAACTTCTGGGTGCTAAGGTTTAATAAATATAACGTTTCAAAGAAGTTAAACAATCTAGATCATTTCTGGCCATTTTCATGATTTTATCAGTAGAGTTCTATGGCTTTGGCTACATTTGCTAGTGTTTAAATCCTGGGTAAACGGGTAAAAATTTGGCATCATTCAGTCTATAATCAGTATCACCAGTTCGTACAAGGCACAGAAAAGTTCTCTACTCCCCCAGATGCTTCAATGCATTTCATTTTTTATTCAAATGATTATTCTGACAAAACCATTAGTCAAGAAGAAAGCAAAGAAACCTTATTTTACAAAGTTGAGAGTTTAAAGACACACCTTTCACACCAGACTGCTTTACCTATGCTATTTCTGGCAAAAATCTTTATTTCCTATAAGAATACATTTTTAGAAAAAAATCCCTATTTTTCTTAACTATGAAGTTAGGGCTTGTTTTTACTGGTTTCACTCCAAGTGAGCTTTTCTGTTTTAAATTTACCTTAGCGCTTCCTAAGTTCCTATATTTTCTTGCCTTTTTAAAGAAAAATACTAAATTTAAATATGAGAAAGGTACTGCTAAAACCTTTCACAACTGCCTTCATTGATGGTAGGAATAAGTACCACAGGGGTGCACAGTCATAAGGGAAAAAGATGCGTCTCCCAGTCAGAGTTCTAAGTTCAGCTCTCTCATGGTTAACAAGAAAAAATGTTTCCTTATTTAGGATAAGGCTAGTTTCACACTTTCTTTTTTCTATCCTAAAATTCAAATTGCAGCTATGTCACAAGGTAACATGTTTGCAGGGTTTGAGAAGTTTCTTGGCTTAGCGAAAAAAGTGCAATGGTCTAGTCCTCAAAAAGGTTCCCCTTACCTAGCCCTCCAGCAGAGAGGTTGAAAGAGCTTGTGGAATCTCTAGTCAAGAGTTTTATAGCAAACATGGACTGGGTGGGGGACAGAAGCTAACAGGAAAACAGAAGGTCAGAGTTAAGCTTAATTTGGTAAAGCAAGTTGTGCTTGGACACTTAATAGCTGCCAGATACCCAAGATTAGGGTAATTTACTTAATGCTGCTTCTAGTCATGGAGGGTTTCAATGCCACTATTTGAAAATCGGAGGAATAATAGTGCTACTATTCCAGGCATCGTGAGACCCGATTCCCCTTCTTTTTTGTTACATTCATGGAAAAGTGTTTATAGTTGTTTAGAATCAATCATTTTCAAGACAGGTCTCTTTTCTGATCCCAGACTTCCCAATGTGCCCATGATGGCAGCAAAACAGTCTCTTCGTCTTGCATTAATTAAGGTTCTCTGTGCTCCCAGTCACTCGTTCTTAAAAGGGTACATATTGCCTTATGTGCAAAAGCAACCTCATCCAAAATAAAGCAGACCGCGGAGCCCATTCCTACGGTTTTCCAGCTCTGACCAAAGTACTGGGGCTGCCAAGAAGCAGGTATTTATTTATTTGTTTGTTTGTTTATTTATTTATTTTACTTTACAATATGCATAATATAACTTACACATTCTTAAGTGCACAGTTCAGTGCCATTAAGTACATCTACCAAGCAGTTTTAAAGCATTTTGGACTCTGGCCTCAGGGTCATTCACTGGCCGATACTCATGGCTTCACAGAGATAAATGTCCTTCTATTTCTAGGTAATCTTTTGGCTAAGAATTCAAAGTCAGGGCTCATTCAACACACTAGGGTTTGCATACTTTGAAGTGAAGAATGAACCACCCCAAACAAGCATTTGTCCATTTCCTTCCAGATGGAAGATAGAAATGTTGATAGTCTCTTCCTTGCCATTAAACCTTTCGGAAAATAAGGAGCCTACTATTCCCTGCCCTTTGGGATTTTTACAAACATCAGGCTGCAGTTCAGAACACAGACAAGAAGCTGTCCAAGGAAAACATGCCCTCAAATTAACAGGATCTAAACAAAGCTGGAACTAGGTAATTAATGGCAGGAATTGGACTCTGCTCGCTTGCTTCTCTGATAACAATCTGGCATTTTATCAGGAGGGTCTTTTATCTGGAAGATTCACTATGTTCTGCTGCTGGACCTATTCGGGGAGAGAACAAGGACAAACTTTCATCCTGGAAAGGAAACGGAACCACATGTAGAAGCAAGAAAGCGTTAAAGCTGTAAATAAAGACCTCCAAGTCTTTCCCTGCCAGAGGGAGAAGGCAATGAAAACCAAGATGTCTTCTCTCACAGAAAGCCTGAGAGCAAGTTCTGGTGGGGACAAAGCCACTGTAGTCCTCACCCAGGCCATACATGTGATGGCAATTTGCTTTCTGCCTTTTTAAAAAAATATATAGTTTTATTTATTTCAGAGAGGAAGAAAGAGAGAGAAAAAGCAATGATGAGAGAGATTCATTGATCGGCTGCCTCCTGTATGCCAGTGACTGGGATAGAGCCACATCCCAGGCCTGTGCCCTGACCAGGAATCTAACTATGACTTCTCAGTTCTTAAGTTGATGCTCATCCACTGAGCCACGCCCATGCTGGCTGGGCTTGCTTTCTGCCTTTGTTCCAAGTTCTGCACCCTCTCCCCAAGCCCTTGCCTTATCCCATCTCTTATCTAACCAGTGTCTTCCATTTCTTTCTGTCAAAGCCAATGAAACCTAGTTGCTTTGCGGCAGCACCAGAGGAGAAAGATGGCGGCCACCTTAGTAGCGAGAGGAGCAGGTCCCGCACCCGCCTGGGGGCCGGAGGCCATTACCCCCGACTGGGAAAACCGGGAAGTCTCCACAGGGACCACTATCAGGGACGTTCAGTTAGACGGGGGCGTGGTTCTGGGGGCCGATTCCCGAACAACCACTGGGTCCTACATCGCCAATTGAGTGACTGACAAGCTAACCCCCATTCATGATCGAATCTTCTGCTGCCACTCCGGCTCTGCAGCGGATACCCAGGCTGTAGCTGATGCTGTTACCTATCAGCTTGGTTTCCACAGCATTGAGCTGAATGAGCCTCCTCTGGTACACACTGCAGCCAGCCTCTTTAAGGAAATGTGTTACCGATACCGGGAAGACCTGATGGCAGGAATCATCGTTGCAGGCTGGGACTCCCAAGAAGGAGGGCAGGTGTACTCGGTGCCCATGGGGAGGATGATGGTAAGACAATCCTTTGCCATTGGAGGTTCTGGAAGCTCCTATATTTATGGCTATGTCGATGCTACCTACTGGGAAGGTATGACCAAGGAAGAGTGTCTGCAATTCACTGCCAATGCTCTCGCTTTGGCCATGGAGAGGGATGGCTCCAGTGGTGGGGTGATCCGTCTGGCATCCATATCAGAATCAGGGGTAGAGCGGCAGGTACTCTTGGGAGACCAGATCCCCAAATTCTCCATTGCCACTTTACCACCTCCCTGAATCCTGGGATTCTAGGATACAATAAGAGACATCCCCTACTGACCCAAAATTCAATAAACAGTTTGTCAAAGAAAAAAAAAAAAAAAAAAAAGCCAATGAAACCTAAGCTAATTCATACAGTGGTATAAATTAGTAACAATAACTTAGAATGATATATATACCTCACAGTGGGATCCCCATTTTAGGAGTCAAAACCATATAACTTCAAGAACAAAGTATACCCATGAAACTTCGAGGTTCAGCTCAAAAAAGAGGTAGCATCAGAGAAAACTGGGTGAGCGGAGGGCACTGTTTAAGACCTCTCAAATCATTTCATACAGCTGCCAACTATCCCAGGTGAATGGCTGCGGTGGGGTAGGAGCTGGCCCTCTGAAAGGCTTCCTTCCCAAGGGAAAAGGAGACTGGCGTGGGAGTGCATAACAATTAGTAGTAGAAAGCATTCCCTATTCCCCTTTCAGACACGGCCACTCCTCTCAGACCTCGTAACAACATGTCAAGAATTGGTTATGGAAGGACTCAGGAAAAACAGGGCTTTGAGTTCTCCACCCTACTGAGAACCCAGGAATATTTATCCAAGGTTGAGCCAGAATGACTGGCCAATTCCAAAACCCACAGCCTGGGGCTTATAATCCTGAGTACAGATTGCCCGGCAATGCTAGATCCTCCTGGAAGGCTGCATAGCAATCCTGTGGAGCCTCCTAGTTTCATATGGAGGCCCCTTCATGACAGTTTGCAGCAGGGCAGACAAGTGAGGGGTGGGGGTGGGGAGAGGGGCGGGTGGGGGAGGCGCCAGGAAGCCCCTCTGCTGGCCAGCTTTCAATGGGGGAATTCTATCAGCATTCTAAAGCTGCTACTTCAGGGACGTGTTCAACCATGCAGCAGAATGCAAATCCCTTGCTAGTCTTTTCAAGTTTTCCCTAAGTCCGGTTCTCATTCTGGCTGTGAATTAAATTCTGATGTCTTAAATCATGTTGGAAAAAAAAAAAAAGGGGGTAAGAACTGATTGAATTATGTTAATTATAAGGCATTGAAGCCCAGTAGACAACAAGAATTACGTTTCTAAAGTTTCTGTTCGCTAGACTTAGGCAGGTTATAATTAGTATTAAGTAAGTTTTACTTTTCATTTTAGCCAAGCTGAAAAGAAGCTGAGCCTTAAACTCTGGCTTTACAAGAAAAGAAAAAAAAAGAAGAAGAAGAAAAAAAAAAGATTCTCCTGGAAAAGAAAAATGAATAAACAGTCAAGCAAAAAACAAACCAACACTACTCACCCATTACCCAAAAGGGCGGCTTAAAGAACTTACTTGGTTTAATGTTTGAAAATATTTTCTACCCACTGCTTTGTAAATTATTTTCTTGTCTGTGTGACACATCCCTCAGTAACAATTCAGCTTTTCCTTGGCGCCCTAGATATATTTCCAGTTTCTACCAAAACAGATGGCCCTTTTCTGCATAAATGTAATAATCAAAAAGGACCAGGCTTGTTTACACAGTAGCACCCTTCGGACAAATATATATATTTTGTTAATCTCTGGACGTGGTAGAGACCGAACACAAAATCTCATTCATGTGGGCCCGTCTAATTTTGATTATGTGAATATTCAGACCAAGGCTGAGCTAACCTTTGGGATGGAGAGTTTTTATTTAAAGTTAGGAGAATTGTGGCCATCTCTTAGGAACATGAGGACATGAATATCCCAGAGCAGGAATTCTTCTTGGGGCACATCTCATGTCAGGGCACATCTCATGTCAGCCTTTGTGATATGAACTATTAACTAGTATGTTCACCAGATGCCACTGTTAACCCACCCGTTAGAGCAGTTCCCTAAAGTTACTATACACAATTTGGGGTAATGAAACTTTTATTTCATAATATTCAGTAATTTGAACACTTCACTGATTCAGACTTGCCCTTTTTTCCCAAATAAGTTTAGGATTACCATTTAAGACAATTTTTAAAAATTTTAACATGTATTTATATTTTTGTAATTCTGTTTTTCTCTCTGAGTAAAAAGGGTGCTCAAGTAAGCTGTGTGTGAAAGTACTTTGTAACGAAAGTACTTTGTAAGTTTCTAATTCTTATATAAATGTTTGTTACTGTTATTTTTCTTTTTCCTTTCAACAGTTCTGAAGATTTTCAAAATTATGTGAAGCTTCAACAGTGGAAAATTCAGATGGTAAAGACAGATGGAAAGTATATTTTCTAATAGTTTTAAAATTATGCATAAATGGTAGCCCACAAATAATCTCATGAAGATTCTGTGCTTCTTGCCTGGCCAGCATGGCTCAGTGGTTGAGGGTTGACCTATGAACCAGAAGGTCAAAGTTCAATTCCAATTAGGGCATATGCCCTGGTTTCGGGCTCAATCTCCAGTCCTGCAGAAGGCAGTCAATAATGATTCTGTCTCAACACTTATGCTTCTATTCTTTCTCCCTCTCTCTTTCTCTCTGAAATCAATGGAAAAAAAAATAAAATATATATATATATATGTAAAGATTCTGTGCTTAACCTTGACATATTTTCTTTTTGCTAAAACACAACTATGCAATGACCAGTTATTTCCTATTATAAAGAAAAATTCTTTTGTAAGAAATTCTCGGTATTTCTCAAGAATCTCAGAATTTCAGTTGAGCCAGTTTTATTTAGCAACCTGTCACAACCATTTGTACTCAAATGCATGTTTTTCTTCCTTTTCTACTAATTTCAGATTGTAAAATGAGATCACTGCCAAAGCAATGCCCAAGGGAGATAGTGGAAGAGATATCTCAAGAAAGCAAAGTAAGACCAAATGCCTGTTATTTAAAACTGCAGTTTAATTTTGGCATGTTCAGAACCAGCTAGTCCTATTTCACGGCTATAGCAAACAGATGCATTAGAAAGGCCTACTGTAGTGTTAAGCATTAGCACAGCTAAGGGAGTGGCCAGAGCCTGGGTTCTAGTGTGCTGGGTTTGAACCCACCTTATCACTTACTAGTGGTATGGCCTAAGGCACATTTCTAAACTTCCCAATGCCCTAACTTGCCCTCTCTGTAGAATGGGAATAGCAACATTACGGTGTTGTCATGATAATTAAATTAGTATGTATTAAGTCCTAAAATAGTGTTCAGCCCATAGAAATATTTGCTAAGTGTTATCATTTTTCACTAATTAGATGAAAAACAAATTAGAGCAAAGAAGATAGGTACCAAGAAGCAGTATAGCACAAAGGACACCTCATTATGCCAAAAATCTTATCTGATTCTCTGCTATGTTTCTATCATGCTTGACAAATAATCAGTGTTTGCAATAAATCTCTGTTGATTAGATGAATAAATGAATCAGTATCTGACTCCTTAACGAATTATTTTTTGACTGGGGAAATATGCTTATCCTTCTGGGCCTTGGCTTTTCCAACTCCAAAGAAAGGTACTTGCCACTTGCTACCTCAAAGTGATAATCAATATTAAAAAAAAAAAAAAAAGCAAATTGTTTCAAACTTATTGGCCTTTTAAACCAAAAGTCAATGGTTTTTTAAACCAATGTACTTTTGTTATTGGGTACACATGAATGATATAGGGGAAAAGGGTGGGGAGCAGTCCTATGTGATACCCTAAATCCTCATTCTAACATGTTTCCTTTGAAGAAATCCTCTGACTACAGTTGGCCAGGTAGAATGTGATATTAGACATATGTTAGGCCCTAAGAGATGCCTGCTCAAATCTCAGTGTGCAAATGAATTACCTGGGGGCTTATTTTGAAATTGCTGACTTTTAAGTATCTGTGGGACATGTAAAAGGAACTGTCTAAGGCCCTGGCCAGGTAGCTTAGTCCTGATACGCCAATGTTGAGGGTTTGATCTCTGGTCAGGGCACATAGAAGCAGCAGCCAATGAACACATACATAAGTGGAACAACAAATCAGTTTTTTTCTCTCTCTCTCTTAAAAGTCAATTTTAAGAGATTTGGCTAAAAATAGAAAGTTGAATGATTCTGTACAAGTTCTAGTTAAAGAACTGACTCATTAGTGTATGTGAGCAGCAACTCTGGAAAGTGAATGCAAAGTGAAAAAGAGAGACTGTGGGGCAAAACAAAGAGGCGCACCTACATTTGGAAGACAACAGGTGGGAAAGGCCCTGCCAAGAGGAGAAAGACACAATGGCCAAAGAAGGCCACAAAGGAGGGGGGTCATAAAAAAGGGAATGTACAGCAGTGTCAAATTCCAGGGGAAGATCTAAAAAGACAAGGGTTAAAAAGCATTTGACGGCTTTTGTCACTAAGGAGGTCACTTCTATTTCATCTTTGTAAGTGCAGCTTCAGTGAAGTGGGAGAAGCATCCAGGATATCATGGTTTGATGAACAAATAAGAGGGGAGAAAATGGAGACTATACCATAGACAACCTTTTCCAAGAGTCTGGCTAAAAACAAAGGAGAGAACTAGGGTAGAGCAGGTGTCATGGAGAGAGTCCATGCCTAATGGCCTATATTTTCTCTTGTAAATAAGAGGTGATGAAAGTAGGGGCTTTGGGTTTGGGCAATGACACAAATATTTAATGGATAGAAGAACTGGTGATGAAAAGCACTCGTGAAATAAAATGAAAGATGAAAATAAATGAAGAAGAAAATGTGTGTAATTAGTTTGGAGGGGAGACAAGATGAGCAATCAAGAGTCTCAATGTTAAGGTAAGTAAGAAAAATAAGATACAAAGGGAAAAGTGGTATCTTGTGCAGTTGATGTGATTAAAGAAGCTTGTTTGAATTAGAAGATTATAAACAGACTGGTAAGGATTAAGGGCCAGAGAAGAGGGAGGGGAAAACATAGTGCTAGTCAGTGAAAGATAACCAAAATGTAACCAGACAATCAATGGATCCTTGTTATCCATCACTACTTGAGCCAATTAAGCAGAGACAGAATGGGATCATATGAGTGTTTATTCCAATACTGCCAGCAGTATGGGAGAACAGCAGGTCATCCACAAAAATGTGCTCTGCTGCCCACCACCAGCTGCTTACATTGGGTAGAAGGGCAAAGATTAGATGGAAAGTAGGCAAAAGGGTATGCCAAATGGGCAGTTTCCAGGTCATGCAGGCTCCAGATCTGCAAAGGCCTGTGGGTATGCAAAGGTGTGGGGTCTTCAAAGGGCTAGCAGCTCTGGTTTCTGCAACAAATGTTGTTAACAGGCAGCTCCTGGATGGGGAGGATGGGCCACGTTTTCCAGGTGAGCTCCCAGGTCCCACATGCAACTCCCAGCCAGGTTAGAATATGCCTTCTTTTATCAGAACATAACAATCGCAGTTAACAGAGTATGATTAATATTTCTTACGAGTAGCTGGTCCCCAACATTCTATTTCTGCCCCTATCAAAAATATGCTCATTATTTTTCCTTGTCCTTATTTTAAATTTATAATAATTCACCTTCACCTTCTTATTCTATTCCCTGATATGTTCTACCTAAAGAGAAAAATATATAATTTTTTTTATCTTAAAAGATGAGATGACTGCATGTTAGCTGGTATTTGGGATGTGGTACTGTCAAATCCTTTAATTCAGCATTATTCAGCTACGGTGTTTGAGAAAATAACTAAAACTAAGGAAATAAAAGTTCCTTAGGGAAAATAAAAAAAGTTCCTGTTAAGCACTAACCCATTTATTTTGTTAATTTCCTGGGTCACTCTTGATTCAAGTGGAAGCAAAGCTCTTTATGATGACCTCCAAGTTATGAATTATAAAACTGGGCCGGGACCGGTTTGGCTCAGTGGATAGAGCGTCGGCCTTCGGACTGAAAGGTCCTGGGTTCGATTCCGGTCAAGGGCATGTACCTTGGTTATGGGCACATCTCCAGTGGGGGGTGTGCAAAAGGCAGCTGATCGATGATTCTCTCTCATTGATGTTTCTAACTCTCTGTCCCTCTCAATTCCTCTCTGTGTAAAATCAATAAAATATATTTTAAAAAACAAAAAACAAAAAAAACTGGCTCGCACAATTGCCCCCTTGTGAGAGCCCACTGTCGCAGGCGTCCTCAAACTTTTTAAAGTGGGGGCCAGATCACGGTCCCTCAGAGAGCTGGAGGGCCGGACTATATGAACTACTAATTCCTACTGTAACACCTCGGCTGTGCTCACTGCCCAAAAAACCTGGCGGGCCGGATCAGACTCCTCTGCGGGCCGCATGTGGCCCGCGGGCCGTAGTTTGAAGACGCCTGGTACAGAGTGGACAGCACAGCTTTTCTCAACTCTCACATGAGCAGCTAACCTGGGGGATTTCTTAATGTCCTCCAGATGCCGACTAATGCCCATACTCTTCCTGCCTTGCACTTGTGAAGTCCTCCTGAACTTCTCCAATCCCTGGGGCTCTTCTCCTTGTTCCTTGGTGTATCTGTCACATAATTATGTGGTTAATATACAGAGTATGTCAGGTTCACAAGCATGGGTTTTATCTCACTAATGAGTAACTTCTTCAAGGATAAAAAACCTTTTTTCTTTACTTTGCATCATACCCAAGACCAAACACTAGCAAGGTATACAGTGGATGTTTTACAACTACTTGATTTATCTATTAACTGACTGGATTCTAAGCTTTGGAGTGAATGGCATCAATAGGACATGGAATATCATCATTGTCAAAAATTTCACCTAAGAATGAGGCTGTTTGCAGATTAAATCACTTGTTCTAACATGACCTGAACTGGCCTATTGAAATAACAGATAACATTGAAGAAAAGCTGGTCCCTACAAGTTTTATTTTTCTAGCTTGCTTTGTCATTGCATTCCATATGAGGTGAACTCCTCATTCCTTTTACTAAAATGTATTTAGAAAATGGTCTTAAAGAGATCTGATACCACAAATGAAGTCAGTCAGGCCCTCTTTAGGTACTAAGAGATAAAAATTAGTGACAGATGGCAGAGTATTTTTAATGCCAGAACTTTTTGCAAAAAAAAAAAAAAAAAAAAAAAGCCATTCAATACAGAAAATATGATTTCATTCCACAGGATGAACCTCAGCTACCTCAGGATTTGGAAATTCAGAGGGCCATGAGCAAAGCCCTCCAAATGAAGTGCTAGCTAGGCAGGGCCACAGTGAAAAGGAGACCAAGTAGGTGGCTGTCCAAACTAAGATTTCACCAACATTAGGAAACAATCTTCCAATCCCTTATATAATGCCTACAGTTATACCACCCGAGTTTCATTGCTTTATTTCAAAATGTCTGTGTTATACAACATCTAGCCCCAAGCAAAGTAATGACTAGGATCATTTACATATGTGTATGAATGCAGTGTGAATGCAGGGAGTGGACACAGGTTGGCTTGTAGACAAAGAGGGAAATTTAGCAGCTAAAAACCCTCTGGGCAGAACCAATCATCTTGTTATCCGAGTCCACTAGTAAAATCAAAGGTCAGGGATTCCACAACCATTGATGGAATGGCAGGTCCCTTCTTTCAGGATAGTATAAGAAGGCCTAACCTTTAATCCTGTTCCCTAAGGCTCCTGGAATTTAGCACCACCGGAGGGCGGTGTTCCTAGGCTGGCTAGGTGGAGGAAGTTCTACATTAATAGCACCAGCGAAGCCCTATTCCCAGCTGTTTCTACTTGTAATAGCTAGGTTTAAGGACTCCTGTACTCTCTCTCTAGGCACTTCTGTTCAGGAAGATTCTTCTGGAAGTTTGGACAACAAAGAGTTACCTATTTTAATCGCTTTCAGACAAGCATCTCTGACTTTTCTCAAAAACTCAGATGTTCCTTGTACTTGTCAGAAAACAAATGTGGCTTAAGCCAACATCTGGAATGGAGAAAATATAGCAGCAATAATCAAAAAAGATAATTAAGTTAATAAGGAATGCTTTTCAGACATAACATCCCATAGGCCAAAAGAAAAAAAAATGTTTTCAGAACTATCCAGAACAAAGTTATAGAAGTTACTTAGGAGCTAGATCTAAGTGGATTAACTGCAGAAGGGCACCATGTAGGACCAGACCATTGTGACCTTGGGGCCATGCCAAGAATGGCACCCCAACTTCTCTTCTCTGGGAGAAGGACGAACTCATACCAATGTACAAATGCATGTTGCAGGCTTAGAGAAAAATTTATAATTTCATTCGCTGCACATTTAAAATCCAGCAGTTGTTCAGCTGCTCTGAAATAAGGCATTTCAAAAAGATGCCTTGATGGCCATCTAGCTCATCCTCAGATGCATCGCCTAACATGTGATGAGTTTTCCTTGAACACTTTCAGTGACTGGCAGTATTATGGAAATCTTTCTATTCTGATGGAGAATGTTAACTTTCACAAAATTCTTTATATTGAAATCTGAAATCTATCTGATACTTTCCCATTGGGAGCACAAGACAGAAATTATTTGCCTTCTGCCAAATGGCAGCCTCTGAAGTGTGTAAAGACCATTACCATGTTGCCTCGAAGTTTTTTCCAGCCTAACTATTTCCAGATGTTTAGCTTCCTCCTCATCTTGGTCACCTCCTCTGTATAAATACTAATCTTTCAGTGACTCTCATAAAACGGGAAGCCCAGAGCAGAACATAATAAGCAAAATGATATGGGTTTACTATGACCAGCAGAGTTGAAAGGGACTAAACCCTTCACTATTTGGAAGTAGCAACTGTGTCACACTTCCTCCTTAGGGCTCACCAGAAAATCCCATTCCCCAAGATTTAAAAAATAAAAAACTGCTTTGCAGCCAGCCAGCCCCAGTTTGTATGCACACAATTTTGATTTTTTTCTTTAAAAAAAAAATCAGAATATGAGGCTGTTTGCAGATCTCTGTTAAATGTTATCTTGATAGCCTCTATCAGTCTCGTCTTCCAAGGCTATTTCAAATCTTATTTTTTAATTATGAACTACATGAGACATATCAAATGAAAGAGTATGGAGAATATGACAATCAACCATTTGCCCAGAACCCAACCCAAGAGCACATCACAAAGAGAACTGAAGCTCCTAATATATGTATGCTTCCTCAATTTCATCCTCCTCAACCACAGCGATAATGGCTACTAGCCTAAATTTGTGTTTGCCACTCTCATGCTTAAAGGCTATTTTGAATTTTTACTCCACGACCCACTATATTTATGTTATGTGCAAACCTGATAAACATGCCATCTAGTCTGTCTTCATGTAAGTAAGTAATTTAAATGTTGAATACGGCGGCATTGTCTTCATCTATCAGATTAGTAATGCCTTAAACAATGAGATGACTCAGGCAAGACTTCTTCTTAGGGGATTCTTACTAGCTCTCAGCAAAATAAAGTGTGAGGCACTCACAAGTAATGCACCGAACAATCCAGTCTAAAACAGTTAGTACAATATTTACTGTTGTTTGGTCACTGATAAAATACGCATTTTCCTCTCTCTTTTGAAAACTGTTCTGCAAGCTCCTAGTGTAACATTCCCACCCAGCCCACATTTCCCTCAAATGACTGGCATTGTTCTACACTCAATCTGGGTGCCAGGATTTGCCTTCATGCATAGGAGACAGTGCTCTTTCTCTTTCTCTATCACCTCACTTACACCTGCCTTCAGGGCCTTCCTCTCAGTTGACTGGCAGAGACAAGCCAAAGCAGGAGTTTAAAGTCTGCCCTCTTTCAATCACCATTATATGCCAACTCCATCCTTTCTCTAGAAATTTTCTTAACAAGCAAACCAAGGAGCTTTTTTTCTGCTATTTTGCAAGCAGGATTACCCCATTACGCAGATTGACAGCCCCTATTCATGCTGCATCAACCTGGGAGTCTTTCCCCCCACATGTTTTGGCTTGTTTATAATTCTATGACTTTCAACAGAAAAACGGCACCTCCCTCCTTCTTCTCTTCTTATCAATCCAGACTCCTCTCTGTCGGCTCTAAAGCCTGTAGCAGTGTATAATAGCTACGAAGTGGGCCTCCAGAGCAGTTCACTCGACAGCAGGTAGGAGGGAGGAGTTCAGTCCGGAAAGGCCAGGACCGAGGCTCAGGAGGCCAGAAAGGACCTACATAATATCTAATACCTTAATTTGATAGAAAAGGAAACAGAGGGTCAGAGAGGGGACGTCAAAATAAAAGTGAATGTCAGAGATCGTAATGGAACATAAGATCCCTCAAAGGCCAGGTAAAACACAAAACCTAGCCAACACAAAACCCTCTCTATGTAACCAGTGGAATATGAAATGTGGCTCCAATATTGTAGGACTAGAGTCCCTTAAGTATTTTGAAGATACACAGACCTGTTAAAACACATGCTGTCTCAATTCACAAGGTTTCATTTTGAAACCGGAGCTAGGCAGAGAAAGGTACCAAAAAACAAAAACAAACCAAAAAACCCCACAGCTGCTTCTGCATGGAAAGAGATTAAGACTTATTTGGAGAGAACAATCACTGAACATATAAATTACAGTATGATGCAATAATGACGAATAGCAAGATAAGAGGTTTAAGTAACAAATGCTGCAGCCATTCAGAGGGAGAGATGATTAGAGCTGAGGTGCAGAGAACGAAGGCATGTCTTCCTTCCCAGCAGTGTCTCCACATTTATCTCTCTATAAAGCAATTCCTGTCTTCTCTTTATCTATAAGGATTCTGGGAAGATAGTCAATAGAAAGACACAGCCTTGAAGGAGAGCTCCCAGTATTACACTCACAAATGAAGGTAGAAGCCAGCTACTGTCTACTCCAAAAACCCCCAACTCTACACTGTGGAAAACAAATTCTTTCAACTTCATAACCTGGGTAATGAGTAAATGATAATGCTTGAATTATGTAACTTTCAAGGAAAACAAAACGAAAGTCAATGTTATTTCCCAATAGCAAAGTCTTAAAAGGTCTAATTATTCTTAGTTTTTGTACCTAATCCCTTTTTAAGATTAGTATAATCACAAAATAGTTTAACAAGATAGAAAACACATATTTTCCAATTTTTAAAAAATTGTTGACTAGATTTTTCAAGATCTCAACTAAAAAGTTTTTACTGCCTTGGTCCCTATAGATGTTTTCCATTACCATGTGTTTAATTGAGACTGTTATTACTTATACTTCAATATTGTTTAGAGAACAGAAAAAAAAATTTCACTGAAAATTTATTTAATGTAAACAATGACTAAAATGATTTGGTGAAAAACATTCTGAAGCAATTTGCAATGGAAATAAGCAACAACAACAAAAAAGGGGTGAAGTGGGGGGAGATCCTTCTAAAAGCACTGAAAAAGTGAATAAAAGGCAGTTGAGGGACTGATTTAGCCCACAGATATTAATCTGATGCTGAGAATTTCTGTTTCAGTTGATAGATACCCTTACAGAAATTCTCAGCATCAGATTAATATCTGTGGGATAAATCAGTCCCTCAACTGCCTTTCATTCACTTTTTGGGTGAAAGACAGACTCTTAGATACCTTACAAACAAAGATTCCACTGGTCTAGGGAGGTAAGCAGGCTTGTCCAAGTGTCACAGCAAGGAAGTGGCAGAGCTTGGTCAGAACCAGTTGTCTTGAGTTCAGGGCCCTTGCTCTGTTCAGGACCTCATGCTGTTATAAGGTTTGGGCATATTTGGTTTCCTACAGCTCTTCAATTAAACTTGAAAGTTGCTTGTGAAAGGGAACTCAAAAGTGCATGTCCAGAGATATTTTCGTCTCTAAAAAGCCCCAAACACGTGGCCACTGGTGAGCTGTACTCAGGGAGCTGGTCAGGGTCCCTTTTAAAGCATGTGTAGCTTTGTGGTATTTGACTGGAGGGTGAACTGCTTAAGTTGAAGGCATCTTGTTCATGGTAAAGGGCTGTGTTTCTGGATCCAGCATAGCATCAGGGACATAAAGTATACTGGATCGAAAACAAAAACTTAACAAACGAAACACTGGGATTAGTATGATCATTTCTGTTCCAAGATGATTCCAAGATGATGCAACGATCATAACTGCACACATGCATAACTTTGGAAAATCCAAATCAGAAACTTATAAGTTTTTTAAGTCAACAAAGAAAATCAACAGAGACTTAAGTTTATGCTAACAAATGTGGGATAAGGAATAAAAATAGTAGTAATACAAATATTATTGGAGAGGAAGGAAATGGCAAGTAAGTAGACATAAATCAAAAGGAAATAAAATGCTGTCATTGGGGCCTTTAATCTTCTCATTATGCAATTCACTTTAGCATAGCAACCTTTGTGCTACTCCCACCATCTGAAAAATTTCTTTAGCTAAACTCAGAGTATCCAAGAGCCTGATTATAGCTCTTCCAAGTACATAAATTAACATCAACAATGCCACAAAAATAAAACATCGCCCATCCGCTTGTGTATCCATCCATCTTTTCAGCAATTATCCCAAGTCAAAACAGCCCAATCTTTACTATAACTAGACCCATAAAAAATACCTAAAATGATGTTTTATGATAAAATTTTCTTCCTTCATGAATAATTTTTTCAAAAGCAATTTAAATCAAATGTATACAGTTTTATCAGGTTCACTATACTATAAAAAAAATGTTTATAGTTTATAGCTCCAGTGTGACTGTGAACATTTTATGGTAGCACAGGGTTGTCTCTGCTGTAAGTTGATGAAACCTAAAACTGGGTTTTTTTTTAACTAAATTTAGGATATTTCCAATGAACCAAAAAAGATGGTCAAGAAAGAAAAGCCAGCCTTCCTCCACACCTGGCACAGACCAACCTCATTGCCCAAGGCATCCACACATGTGAGCCTGAGAGAATAGTGGCATCCAATCAAGCCACCCTCACCACTGAAAAAGCAAAGTAAGGAGCAGAACACATTGCTGGTGGGGACATGACTTCTACATCCTGAAAACAGCCTGTTCTCAGATCTACCTACTTTGGATGAAGGCTCCTTCATTGCTGCAAGCAATGAGCCTACTCAAAGTAGCTAAAGCTCTGGTCTACACAAAAGGGAACTGGTTATTTTGGTGTAGTAGAAAGAGTACACCAACATTCTTTATTTTTTATTTTTTAATATATTTTATTAATTTCCCACAGAGAAGAAGGGACAGAGAAAGTTAGAAACATCGATCAGCTGCCTCTTGCCCACCCCACTGGGGATGTGCCCGCAACCAAGGTACATGCCCTTGACCAGAATTGAACCTGGGACCTTTTAGTCCACAGGCTGACGCTCTATCCACTGAGCCAAACTGGTTTCGGCCAACATTATTGATAAGTCCTGCATACTTGGGTCCATATTCCAGTTCTCTGACTCCCTTTGTGAATCTCAGTTTTCTCACCAGGAAAACAGGAGTGATAACACTTTTTTCAGAATCACTGTAAGCAAAATGTCTAGTTTTGGGAGCAAAATGTCCTTCTAGTTTATTAAAAAGTATCTTTGTGGGTATGTGTTGAAGGGAAGTGGTTCTGATAATATTTAGGTTTATTATTCCAGATTTAATCTTACTGCTCAGTGTGACCTACAGACCAGAAACCTCAGCATTCCCTGGAAGTTTGTTTGAAAGGCAGACTCTCAGATTCCACGCCAAATCTACTGAGTCAGATTCCCAAGTCATATGTTTACATCTATTCTACAATATAATACACATGAACATTCAATAAACCAGAGCCTCTTGACACTCTAAGCTAAGGTATTAATTGTGACGACTCCTGCTAGTGGTGGTGCTATTTTTCAGGTAGAAAGCAACTAACAACCCAGGCCTTCTCACTGGAAGGATGAGATGATGGTATGTTCCTTACTTTGTGCCTTTTGAGTTTAAAAAAAAAAAATGCATTAAGTACACTGGTTCCAGTTAATACTTAAATCTTCTATATTTATGTAATCCTTGTTATGTGTAATAAATTCCCTGAACATAATTAGTAATATGAGCCTTCTGATATATGATAAACGAACAAATAACAGTTAGGAAGGACACCTTCGATGTAGTAATTTCTGGTTTCTAGGATGCAACACATAACAGATCGATTAGTAAGAAGGTTCTACAAACTGAATGTTCTCAACACAGGATGACAAAGTTCTAAAGCCTACACTGTGCCTCTCTGTGCATGTGCCTTTCCCTTCCCATCCACTTTCTGAAACACCTCTTAGTTCTTTCCAGTTACATGTGAAAGTACAAGTTTTAAATGCTCCTGAAAGTAAAATTATGACTCAAATTTCTAAAATGAATCACCAAATGCTGGATAGGGAGGCTGGTAACTTTGTGTCTCAGGAAACAAAACCCAATCTGAGTGAGTCATCTCTGTGATCACAGATAACACAGCCACAGCCAGGGCTTGGCGAAAACAAATGGCGATAGCAACCACATGTCAGAATCTCCTGTTTAATGGTTTCTCATATTAAAATGCATCAGTCAGCTCTGTGAAACCAGGAAGTGGAACACAGGACACCACATAATAACAAAAACAACTCTTGTGAGTTTGGTATATTTTATCCTTCTGCTCTAAGTCCATTTCGGTTTTTGAAAATAACTCAAATAAATGAAGGTGATGTTTTGTCAAGAGGTAAGTATAAAGGAATAAGCTAACTATTATGACAGGCTCTGAAATAGTTCATAATAAAATCTCAATACTTTATAGAGGCCTAGTTACTGAAGCTGTTGATCCAAAATGAAAAAATTGGCAGATGACTCAAAAAATGTAACAGAGGAAATGGTAACAGGCTTTAGAAGCAGGAAAGCCTGCTATCTTGTGACTCCATGCACAATCTGTATGCATGGCTCTTTCTCAGATACTACAAGCTCTAAAGAAAGGACAAGTGCATAGTAAACGCATGCTATGTGGCTTTGCCATCAAGATGCTCCTCCTTGCACCCACTAGGAAACTGCTCCATAGTGAAGAGCCAAAGGACCTCTTGAAGCCCTGGAGAGGGGACATACGCCAGGACTAAGCCTGCCCCATGTTGGTCAGGCTCAGCACTGGGGTAATGCAACAGCCAGGCTATGCTTTTCAAAAGGGGGCACCTCCTATCAACTCCACACACCCACTGGCAGGTGGACTCCAAGGAAACCTTATTTAAACAGTAGATGTAAGCTCCCACACCCACAATATAAGCAGTGAAATACTGGAGACCAGTTGGGGGCAATGGCAATATTCCCTGTTCCCTTCCTTCACTAGACACGCCCCAGAGTTAAAATAAATAAATAAATAAAAATCAGTAATTTCTAAAATAAGAACAAGATAAAATGCCCGCCATAAAGCCCCAAGGCCACCCCCATTGTTTCCACAGAGCATCCACTACCTCATAATGAAGGGGATAAAAGGTGCCATGCTGAGTGCAGAGTAGGTGCCGTCCATCGGGGAAGGGTAGAGTCGCCCCAACACCAACAGTAAGAGGAACATGCTGGGCTGACGGTTTAGTTCTCCTATGTCACTGAAAAAAATCATTGCACAGAAAAGATTTAAAATTTAAGAGGCGCTATCTTCAACAATTTTTCTCATTAAATAATTATGCATAGAAAGTGAAACTCGCCCCAAAACCGGTTTGGCTCAGCGGTAGAGCATCGGTCTGCGGATTGGAAGGTCCCAGGTTCGATTCCGGTCAAGGGCATGTATGTTGGTTGCGGGCACATCCCCGGTAGGGGGTGTGCAAGAGGCAGCTGGTCGATGTTTCTCTCTCATCGACGTTCTAGCTCTCTATCTCTCTCCCTTTCTCTCTGTAAAAAATCAATAAAATATTTATTTAAAAAAAAAAAGTGAAACTCTATGATTAGGAATAGTTTTCCTTTTTTTTCCTTTTTCTATCCTCCCCCCCCCCCCCTTAATCTATTCCTAATGTGTAAATGAAGAACTGCCAAAGCCATGGATTGGGCTTTTGCACCCAATCCTCTTATCAAAACTAATCATTTAATAATTTAAGTCTGCTGTTTTTATTCGAGCTGTTCATACAGAACAGGTGCCTGTTCCAGAGAAAGAAATGTGAAATTTTCAACATACGAATGTAGTTAAGAAAGCATGAACAGTTACTGACTAGGGCCAGAAAAGCCCATCTGCACAAGTTACTAATGTGGAAATGTATCATAAACAAAAGTAAAATTCATTGATGTTATTTTACTTTCCCATTACAGACAACTAGTACAAATTCATACCAAGTGCTAGAAGAATTAAAAAGATGCCCATTCTAAAAATTCCCCCATCAGCTACAGACTGTGATTGGAAGGACAATGGTGAACTTCTCCATCTGCCCCGATTAGCCTGGAAACCCTCTTTATGGCTTTGAGTTTCCAGGGCCACTGGCCATCTTTGTTCAGGAACACCAGAACCACTTCTGATCATAGGTGACAGGTTAGTCAGCTAACTGATGTAGTTTCACAATAGTCAGCCGTAACAGACCAGCAATAAAGACAGGTGCATTAAAGTAAACTCAACATGTAAACACACATCTTTTTAAATAATTTAGGAAGAAAATGCTCTTAACAGAAGAAATCACCATGTGCTTCTAGGAAGCTAGTTCCTGTATAACACTGGAAACAGGATTTTAAAACTATAATATCAAAATGGGATTTTATACAACTTTTCATGTATAAATCTACTAAAGAGACTCAGACAACATCTATATATATAAAATCCTAGCAATCAGAATGGTGGACCAACCAGAAAAACTGGAATGACCGGGTGGCTATGAGGCGCACCGCAGCAGCTAACCGGTCTTATCTGGGCCCTGATCGGGCTCCTCTCCCCAACCTAACTGGGGGCAAGTCTGGCTGGCTAACCTTTTGAGGCCCCTCCCTCCTGCTGGCTGGGCCCAATAGACCTCTATGGGGCAGGCCAGCCAGACCCTAACTGTGTACGAATTCATGCACTGGGCCTCCAGTGATGTAATAAAGAAGCACTTTTAAAAAATCCATCTGAATTACAAAGAAGAAGATGGTTAAAAACTGTTGCCTGGAGGGAAAAATCTCCCTTGATTCACATCTTGATTTTACTTTGCCCCACCCTATTCTCGCCTTACCTGTCCACAGTATTGGATACAGCCTCTAATTGCTTGAGAAGAAAAGGGTAAAGTTCTGGGAAACGAGAAAAAAATTCACTCCCTGTCATTCTGTGGAGAAAAAGAAAGAGAGGAATTACTATCATTTCCTCTAATTAAATAATAAAGCCTCTATTTTTTTTAAAGACAATTGAGATTATTTAGAAATACACTTTTTAGAATGTATTTTTATTGAATTTATTGAGGGTTACCTTGATTAATTAAATAGGTTTCAAGTGCACAAGTCTATAATGCATCATCTGTATACTGTATTGTAGGTGCACCACCCATAGTCTAATCTTTTGTCACCATGTATTCCCCCTTCCCCTCCCGTACTTACCCAACCCTCTTCCCTCTGGTAATCACATTTTATACTTAGATATTTAATGAAATAATGTTAAAAACAAAGCCTACATATGAAGAATCTAATAATAAGTGAAAACAATACATTTAATTTTGATTTGGGAAGTGCTCCTAATATGTGCAAATTTGTCTCAAAATTTAAGACTATGTATATTTACAAATATTTGATATTAAATTCTGTCAGGGATAAATACATCATTTGTAAAAATTCCAAGTTTCCAACAATTAATTTGGACTATGAATGCAGTCAACAGCTGGTTGACTGAGACTGACTCAGTTTCATTAATAAGAAAAAGTCCAGAACAAGGTTTCTCAATGACCAGATAATTCCTTGTTGTAGACACTGCAGAATGTTGAGCAGCCTTCATAACTTCTATCCCTTAGATGCCAATAGTACGGTAGTAACACTGCCCCCCAGCAAAGAAAATAAAAATGGTCTTTGGCCATTACCAGATGCACCTTGAGGGGAAAAATATCTCCAGTTGAGACACCTGGTCTGGAGTATGGTGATCAGAAGTATGAACTTGTGTGAAGTTCTGAGGGTCCAATCCCAGCAAACAACTGTGAGGACTACCTTTTTCATCTTTATTAACACTACTCTAAAATTCTGACAAGATCCTGAAAATAGCTCAAACTAAATACAGCATTTAGTTAAATACTCCATCTCCATATCTATTAAAAAGCTGGTCGATGTTTCTCTCTCATTGACGTTTCTAGCTCTCTATCTCTCTCTCCCTTCCTCTCTGTGAAAAATCAATAAAATATATTTAAGTGGAAAAAAAAAACTATTCTGAAGGGGTGCATAAATATTCCCTAACTTGCCCCTTCTTATCAACTCTCTATGTATGCTCCTACTAATGGAGACCAAAACATCATATTTAAAAATTGCTGTGTATTTTACACATAGCGAAATGTTCAAATCTTAAGTATACCATTCAATCCATTGTCACAAATGCATACACTCATGTAATTCAGACCTCTATGAAGACTCAGAAAATTTCTATCATCTCAGAAAGTTCCCTTGTGCCCCTTTCCAGTCAATTCTCAATCCTTAAAGCAATCATGATTTGATTTCCATGATCATAATTTGGTTTTGTCTATTCTAGAATTTCATATAAATGTAATAATACATTACATAACTTTTGTGTCTGGCTTTTCTCACTGGACATAAAGTTTATGAGATTCATCCATGCTATTCGATGTACTAATAGCTTGATTCTGTGTTTGCTGAGTACTACTATTTCATTATATGAATATACAAATTTGTTTACCTCTTGACAGACATGGATTGTTCCCACTTCTTGACTATTATGAATAAAGCTGCTATGAACTTTCTCTAGTTGTGTTTTTGTGGATATATATTTTCATTTCTCTTAGGTAAATATCTGAGAATAAAACTGCAGTATGTTTAATATTTTAGGAAACTGGCAGTTTTCCAAAATAATAACAATAGCATTTTACACTCCCAACAAGAAAAACATTCTAGTGTCACCGCATATTTTTCTAACACTTGCTACTGCCTTTCTTTTTTCCATTTTAGCCATCCTAGTGGGTATGGAGTGGTATCTCTCTATGATTTTGATTTACATTTACTTGATGATTAAATGACATTAAACACATTTTCTGTGCTTTGGTCATTGGTATTGCCTTTTGCTAAGTATCTATTCAAGATTTTTGCCACTTTTAAATTACGTTGCTTGCCGAAGCCGGTTTGGCTCAGTGGATAGAGCGTCGGTCTGCGAACTGAAAGGTCCCAGGTTTGATTCCGGTCAAGGGCATGTACCTTGGTTGCAGGCACATCCCTGGTAGGGGCTGTGCAAGAGGCAGCTGGTCGATGTTTCTCTCTCATCGACATTTCTAGCTCTCTATCTCTCTCCCTTTCTCTCTGTTAAAAAATCAATAAAATATAAATTTTAAAAAAATTACGTTGCTTGTTTCTTTTGCCATATATGCATTGCATGAACTTTCTCGTAGTCTGTGGTTTGCCAATTTATTTTCTTAATATATTTTGATGAACAGAAGTTTCAAAGTATTAATGAAGTCCAAATTGGATCAATTTATTTATTTTGTGATTCATGCTTTCCATAGCCAAATAAATCTTTGCCTTCTGAACATCACAAAGATATTGTTTTCATATACAAGTTTAATAGCTTTATGTTGAGGTCTATGATCCATCAAAAATATGGTGTGAGGTAGAGGTCAAGGTTCTTTTTTTCTACATTAGTGTATCATATTTTTAATAGAGAGATGCCACAAAAAAAGACATCAGTCTTAAGAAGGAAAGATTATATTATAAAGTTGAATTTCTCCCCCAACTCAATGCAATTACAATAAAAATAGTAATTTGTGTGTGTGTGTGTGTGTGTGTGAGAGAGAGAGAAACCAGATTCTAAAATACATAAAGATGCGCAAAGGGCCAAGCAAGAGAGGCCAAGATAATCTTAAAGAACAACAAAGCTGGAGGTCTCATACAATCAAGTAGCTAGAATAAGACTTCAGCAGTAATTAGAACGCTGTGGTGACAAATAGGCCAATGAAATAAAATAGAGAGCACAGTAACACACCTACATACACACATATATGAAAACTTGATTTATGAAAGACCTGGCATGCAGATGCTAGTACTATGAAAACCATACATGCTATAACTAATTACCCAAACAAAATTAAAATTGGATTCTAACCTCCAACAATATACAAAGTTAAATTCCAGTGAATTCAAGACTTAGAAGTAAAAATTAAAATTTCTAAACTCCTTAAAAGACAACAGAGAATAGAATTTATTGAACAAGACCCAAAAGCATCAACTAGTAGGTGCATGGGACGATAGTAACCAACTGAGTCACACCGGTCAGGGCTGAACATTTTAACTAATTGTTTTGTACTTAGTAGCTTGATGGATTTTGACTACATCTTTTAAAAACATTTTGTTCAAGTTATTTTGTCCATACTTGATGGGGGAGGACCATGAAACATTCAATGTGCACTGTGAGGGTTTAAATAAAACCAAAAATATTTTCTAAGAAGAATGTGACCTTATACAGGTACTATGAACACATAGGAGGTGCCTTTCTAGTCTAGCATTCTTAGCTCCACAATACTATTTAGAAAATGTTGACTCAATTTCTGCTTCAGCTCTTAGGGATATACAATATTAACAATTCTTGTGTATTATGAAATAGAGTCTCAAGAGGCAAGGCCTATAGGAAGATGTTGGAATTATCTAAACAGAACTCAAACTTCACTCACACCTGATTTTCAACTACATGAAAAGTTCTACAACACCTTAAATCCAGATCTTAGACTGCTACATAAATACCAGCCTTCAACTAACAATGTATACACTTTATAGTTAAACTGAGTGAAAAATTACCACATTCAGGTGTCTCTCTATTTGGAGGCAGTTCATAGATTTGGGGCTAGCTCCTACAGGTCTGTAATCCAGCCTTATTTTAATAGGCCAAAGCCATGAAACCATTTCAGTCCATATTTGAATCTCCCTCCTCTGAATCCTGGAACATATGACTTTTACCTCTCACTTGCTACTTAATAAAAGCTGTAGTGTAAGCATATTTTTCTCAAGAAAGTAGCAAATATATTTTAAAAATACCTACATACTTCATGTTGGGTACTGTGCTAGGTCCTATGGGAGATACTAACAATATGCAATAGTCACTGCTCTTAGAGTTTAAAATCTAGTTAGAAAGACAAGGCATATATATCCTTATAATAAAAGCCCAATATGCTAAGTATCCAGTTGACTGGTCGGCCACTCAACCAATCAAAACATAATATGCTAATGATAGGCTAAGGCCACTCAACCACTCACTATGGTGTGCACTGACCACCCGGGGGCAATCGACTGGTCAACAAGTCGCTATGACATGCACTGACCACCAGAGGGCAGGCGCTCCAATTAGTAGGTTAGCTTGCTGCTGGGATCCAACCTATCAGGACTGAGTGAAATGAATTGAACATACCCTGGAGCTCTCCTGCGGTCCCTCTCCATTGACCAACTTCCCATGTCCCTCCCCAGCCCTAATCGTGCACCAGTGGGATTCCTCGGCCTGGCCTGTGCACTCTCGCAATCTGAGACCCCTCAGGGGATGTCAGAGAGCTGGTTTTGGCCTGATCCCACAGACCAGGCCAACGGACCCCACTGTTACACGAATTCGTGCACCAGGCCTCTAGTTCAAAAAAACCAATAATGTAAGGCAAATCAGTGTAAAGGTCAAATGAATAAACCTATATAATAAAAGGCTAATATGCAAATTGTCCTCTTGACCAGGATTTCAACTGGGAGTTCAACCAGGGGACAAGGCCAGCCAGCCAACCACCTGTGGCCCCTCTCCCTGGTCATCCCCACCACAGACAGGCCTCCCTACCCCAATCAGGGCAGGCCAGCCAGACCCCACCTATGCACAAATTCATGCACAGGGCCTCTAGTACTTACAATGAAAAGTACAGAGTTGGAAAAGATATAATTGGGAGCTGAAGAGGTTAGGGAAAATTTTGTGGGAAACACAGAAACCAAGATGAGTCTGGAAAAATTAGTAACAGTAGGTTAAAAAGGAGAAGACAGCATGGAGGGAGTGGGCAGGTAAAGGAACAAGTGGGTAGATAAACCAGCTGGATAAAAAGAGGACTTCATAATAAAAGTAGGATGGCATATAATTTTTTAGAAATTTGAATGCCTGACTAAGCAGATTTATCTGCGTCTTACAGGCATCGAAAGTTTCTGAACAGAAAAGATATGTGACAAGAGCAGATAGACTGGACTAGGGAGCAGAAACATAGTGACCCAATGAACATTCACTAAATGTGTACCTGTTAACCTTAACTAGAGCATAAATATCTATAGGTAAGGGACCATATCTACTTCCTTACATCTCTCTTGATACACAGCACAATACTATGTAAATGTCCATTGACTGGTAAAAAATTTTTCTTCTCTGGCAAATATTGATAAATAATATTGGGGGGGGGGGGAATATCTAATATAGTTAACCTCAAAACTATGCCTTATACCTTTTTCTTCTCTTAGTGATTCCCAAGTGCCATCTAACTACCCACCCAATTTTCCAAGCCCGAAACTCCCCACGTATATGGTCATCAGGGCACTCCTGCTGTTTCTACCTCTGGAGTATCTATTGAATCCATGTCTCTTATTCCTCACTGATACCTCCCCAAGTCTAACTGCTATTATCTCTTGCCTAGATACTGTGTCAGCTTCTCACCTGATCTCTTTGTTCACATCTTGCCTCCTCTTAACTTTCTATTGTGACAAGAATTCTTGTTATAAAATACAAATTTAATCAAGCGATATTATGAGATTAATGGCTCCCTACTGCTTTTTGAATAAAGACTAAACTCCTTAGCTTGATTTACCAAGTTCTGCTTAATTTGACTCACTTGTCCAGTCCTAGACATAAATTTGAGGGGTGGAATTCTATCAATATTCAATACTTTTCTAGTCTCCAGATCTTGGCAAATGTTGTTTGTACTTTCTGCTAGGAAAAGCTTCTTCCCTTTATTATCCCAGACCAAGTCTAAATGATCCTTCAATTTTGGGCTTTGGATGATTTCTTCAGGGATACTTTCCTAATGTCCCAAATATGGGTTGAGTGCCTGCCATTGGTCTTACACTATAACCTATAATCACCCCATCATAGCACTTGAAGCATGTCATAACATGGAATTCCTCATTTAATTTCTTCTTTCTCCCACCAGACTATACATCCTGCATGGGCAGAGACTATGTCTATTTTATTTTTCCACATTATCTCAGGTGCTAAGTATGATGCTCAGTTCACACTGGTGCCTAATAAATACTGAATAAACAAAAGAACAGAGTCCTTGACATAGTCAAGGAGAAAAGGAATTATGACTTAAAATGGTGACAAATTCATAATTTCTTAAAGTGCCTCCTTAGCTATATCTGAGGACATTCAGAATCACATTTGACTTAATAAATTGAATATCCTGCAAGGACTTGAAAAATTTTTAAACACAAATATAAAGCTTGTCTCACTGGTTTGCAAACAGTTCAATTCTAGCTCACCCAAATAAGCAAACAGGCTGATATGCCACCTGCACAGATAAAGCAAGCCCTGGAGGTAAATTCTCCAGTGACAGGCATTTCAAACCTGTTTATCTATGAGGCTAAAAACTGGCCCAGCAACTTTATAAAAACAAGGGAAGTGGTAGCCAAAAGGAAAAACTGAACCTCTTCTAAGTTCAGGCTCCTAGGAAGACAAAAGGAGACCACCAAAAATTGTGAATGGGATAAGACAACATAGGTGAAAACAAACAAGCCTGGATAGAGGGTGAGAATAAAGCAGCTTTAACTTAGGGCTGTCAGGCTACACAAAAGCTGAGTTAGCCCCTAACCCATCAGGTAAGATTAGACAATTGATGAGAGGCCCTTAAGGAAACAGAAGCTCCTTGAAAAAAAAAATCTGCTTGTCTAGCATCAAGAATAAGGTACCAGCAGCACAGAGTGGCCATGGGCTCCTCCAGAGCACTCATCTGCCCAAGCCCAGCCAGAGCAGAGAACAAAGTAGGCAGGCCATAGAAGTTTCCTGAATGAATGAAAGTGCCTGCCTGGCAATCATTTTGTTTTATTTTAAAAGTTTTTTTTTCTTGTGTGTGTGTGTGTGTGTGTGTGTGTGTGTGTGTGTGTGTGTTTTATTAGCACTAATTTGTTGAAGAAAATTTTGATAATAAAGAATATTGCAAGGAGAAAAATCTAAAAATCACCACAAACTCACCACTCAAAATAGCTGCCAGTGCACTGATGTCTTTCCATCTGTAGTTTTCTCCCCATTATACATTATTCTATAATTTTTTACACTTAGTAAAGTATATCAAATACTTTCCACATCAATCTGAACCCATTTTAACATAGCCAGTGTGACACTCTCTGTGCTTCTCCTATGGCTGAACATACGCCTGGGCACTAACCCAGAATGACCCATCTCCCTCTTGGCTAAGCCATGTGTAGTCCTGACTCCAGCCACGTCCAGAGCCTACCTCTGTCTGCACACTTCATGTCTAACCTTGGCAATGCCAAGAGTCTAGTTTTAGAGCTTTCACCATTTTGGTAGTCTCTGAATCCAGCCTGCCACCTAACACATTTGAATCTAACTTAGCTTAGAAAAACCTTCCCTTGAATCAAGCCTCTATTTCTCTTGGAGATCCTGTCCTAAGATCGGCCACATATAAAAGGTTGAAATGCCAGAAGCACATGTTTCTGAGATTAACAAAAGCATCCAGATGAAAACTATCATACTATGAGAAGAAACATTTGGTGAAATATGCTAAAAATAAAAATAAGATATCTCTGTCCCCATTTCCTACATACACATTCCCTATCATTCTCAGTCATCTCAGGAATGGGGATCAACAGGATAATGCACAAAGGTATAAAAAGAGAAAGCTAACAAAGGCAAGCACAAACAGGCAGGAGTAAGGAGCTGCAGAGCAGACTGCGAGGAGCTGCGTAGCTTGCGCCTGTTTTCTTTGTGTGTGTGTGTTTAACAGAATTTATTCACAGGCCATGGAGCAAACACCATAAATCTAGTCATTAGATGAAAGCAAACGCTGAAGACAAAAGCCTGGAGGTTTTCAGACTGTATTTCAAATGGGAACCCAATAAAGTATGAAAACCTAGTTACTCCCCAGATTGTGGCTTATAAAATCACCCAGAGAGAAATCAGTCAAGGGCCTGTATCTCTTTGCCACAGTGATTACTGATAAAAACAGCAAGCTTCATCTTAAGAAAAACAGTACCCCCAAATGGAAACAAACCTAGAAAGATGACAAAGTGTGTGCAAGCACACACTCACACACACACACACACTCTTCAAAGAGTGATCAAATGCACTCATAAAATAGAAGCAACTAATAACAAAGAAATCTGGTTTTGGAATTCCACTGGGAGGCTCTTATTCCATTCTAGAATCCTCTCCCCCATCTCTGACACCAGCATTTCTCCCTAGAGCAGCAGCAGTTATAAAAGTGACTGGACAAAAAGACGTCAGTGGTCCCAGAGTCAGAATCTCACAACAAGCACCTGTAATCATGGTAATGGTTCCACCAGGAAGTCCTGTAATTAAATTTCAGGCAAACCTGTCGGAAGTTAAAGTACTAGGAAAGGCATCTTCTTCAGGGCCTCTGTTCTAAGCACATGACTCTGACCAGATCTCATACAATCTCATTTCCCTTCTTATCCTCTGTAGATAGCCATGAAATTCCTGATCTTTTGAATGACTTTCTAATCCCTCCCTTCAAATAAAAAAACTAGCCATCACTATACTATACCCTGAGAAGGTGAAAGGCCTTGGTTCTGGAAGTGCATGCCCTCCCGCGTGTGAAACCACTGGCCCAGGGTGGGCCTGGAAATACACTTTCACTAATCACACAACCAGTTGGTCAGTAAACACACATCTCTTGAATTCCTCATGTGTGCAAGGTCCCACTCAGGCAGTTTATACGGATACTAGTAGCCCTGCGCATGAATCCCTGCGCCAGTAGCTCTCTGCAGGCCTAGCCACTCTGCGCCCACTGCCCAGAGGCTCTCTGGGCCCAGAGGCCCATCTACGGCTGGGCGTGGGACACTTGCCTCCCTCTTACCCTGCCACTGTTCCATACCTGCTGCCCAGAGGTCCTCTGAGGCTGCGGTGGAATGCTTGCCTTGTCGCCGCAGCAATGAAGCAAGCATTCCACCAGGCCCCTCATGCTGCCTACTCTCAATGGCCACCCCCCTGGGACTGGGAGACTCAGGCAGGGCTAAGAGGACCGAGTGCCGCCATCTTTGTGATGGAGTGACAGTTAATTTGCATATTACCCTTTTATTAGATAGGATTTTTACACCAGAATTTTTTCTTAGAAAATTCCATCATCTATAAAATATCAGAAGCAGTCTACCTCCAATAGTTAATCAACAACTTAAGGATTTGTATGCATGCATATAAGCATAACCAATGGACGCAGACAATAGGGGGTGAGGGTGAGGGCAGGATTGGAGGGTAGGGGCAATGAGTGGGTAAGCACACATTTGTAATACCTTAATAAAGGAGAAAAAGAGAGAGAGAGAGAGAGAGAGAGAGAGAGAGAGAGAGGGAGAGGGAGAGAGAGAGAGACCAAAGATATGATAATTAAATGTAATGCAAAATTCTTAATTGGGGAGAAATTGTTACAAAGAATAAAATTTAAATATGAATTGTATATCTATAATAGGAGAACCAAAACCAGTTTGGCTCAGTGGATAGAGCATTGGCCTGTGGACTGAAAGGTCCCAGGTTCGATTCTGGTCAGGGGCATATACCTCAGTTATAGGCACATCCCTAGTGGGGCGGGGGGGTGTGTGCAGGAGGCAACTGATCAATGTTTCTCTCTCATCGATGTTTTAACTTTCTATTCCTCTCCCTTCCTCTCTGTAAAAGTAAATAAAATATATTTTAAAATAATAATAATAATAAAAGGGGGGGGGGGAATTATTTTCTAAGCAATTTGTGGTAGAATGTTTCTAAAAATGGCCACAATTTCCACTGCCCTCCCCAAGTGTACATACCTCTCTTCCTTCAAGAGGTGGGCTCTATTTCCTCTCCCTTTCACACTGATCTAGCTTTGTGACTTCTTTAATCAACAAAAGCCCATAGACATGATGCTGTGCCTTAGGCTTCAAGAGAAATGGCAGCCTCTGTATTCACTGTCTTGAAGATGAGACTACTCTGCTAGAGAAAGACCCCACTCCCCCAGTTATTTATGCCCTCAGGAGAGGGTCTAGACATGAGTGTGAGACCATCTTGGTCATTCCAACCCCAGCTGAGGTCCCAGATAAGTAAATGTAGCTACCTGCATGAACCCAGATGAAACTAAATGGTGAAAAACCACCCAGCTGAACCCAGCTAACTGACAAAATTGTGAGAAATATGAAACTGTTATTACTTTAAGCCACTAAATTTTGGGGTGTTTGTTATGCAGCAACAGGTAAGTGAAAGAGAATATGCAAGGTACTGAGTTAGAGTTAGACTATATGGAAAAGATACTACTAACAAAAAGGGATACTGATAGCAGAAACACACAGTTTAACTACTATATTTATTCTCTCCCTGTTCTGGGGACCAGAAAGCTGAAATATGTATCAACACTCTACAATCAAAGTGTCAGCAGGGTAGCTCCAGAAGCTCTTGAGAAGTTTCTGACCCTCACCTATTTTAGCTTCTGGTGGCTGCTGGCATTCTTTGGCTTGTAGCTGCATACGCCAATCTCTACCTGTGGTCACACTGCTTTCTCCTCTTTTGTCTCTCAAATCTCCTGCTATCCCATTTAAAAAAATATATATTTTATTGATTTTTCACAGAGAGGAAGGGAGAGAGACAGAGAGCCAGAAACATCGATGACAGAAATACATCGACAAGCTGCCTCCTGTACACGCCCCACCAGGGACATGCCTGCAACCTACGTACATGCTCTTGACTGGAATTGAACCTGGAACCCTTCGGTCCACAGGCCGACACTCTATCCACTGAGCCAAACCGGTCTCGGCTGCTATTCCATTCTTATCAATGCATTAGGATCCACCAAAAAATTCAAGATAACTACTCCGTCATAAAGTCCTTAATGTAATCATATTGACAAAGACCCCCTTTCCGTCCAAGGTAACAACATTTACAGATTCCAGGGATTAGGACTTGATGTCTTTGGGGGATCATTATTTTGCCTATCACAACTATGAAAACATCCAAAAGTTAAGACTGTAGGGGGCAAGAATGAACCTAACTTTTATTTCAATTCAGTTGGTTTTCAAACTTTTAAAGCAAACAAACAAATAACAACAAAAACACTCGTGCCCCCCACCCCTAATCTCAATATTTAAAAACTAAAAACAAAATAAAAGCAGAACTGTTCTGGTTGAAACAGGGTTGAGGTAAGTGATCATCAGTTTGGCCTCTCTCTTATCCTTAGCAAGCACAGCCCTGACACCCGTGAGCTCCAGAGCTCCTTACTTCCTATTATTCCCATCTCTTTCTCTCTCTAGTTAACCAGCACGTGCCATCCATCACTGCCCACTCTTCTCTACAATGGCAATTTTATCTTTTTCATAACATTAATAGTTATGTTGCTTTATTAAAACATTAGAGGCCCAGTGCATGAAATTCGTGCACAGAACGGGGACCCCTTCGAGGATGTCCAATTGCCAGTTTAGGCCCGATCCTGCGGCAGTCAGACATCCCTCTCACAATCCGGGACCACTGGCTCCTAACCACTCACCTGCCTGATCAACCCCCCCTCCCCCAACTGCCCCCCTGCTGGACTGATTGCCCCCTAACTGTCTGGAAGGAAGTCAGACATCTGGAAGATGTCCAGTCATCCAGACTAATTAGCATATTACCCTTTTATTAGTATAGATGTTTCAAGTCTGTATCCTCTTACCAGGAAGTGAGTTCCTTGAGAATAAAAACTTGCTTGCTCCTGATTTAACCCAAACACCTTGAATGGAACTAGCACATTAAGATACTCAGAAAATATGTCACCTTCTTACTGTTTTCTTAGAACTCCCTCCACAAGTCTCCTTCCTCAATTAAGGATGGGCAATCTTCCTTTTAGCCACAGGGGTCCTGTCCCTATCAGCCTGACTCCAAAGATATGTACAGGATTAAAGAAACTCTGATTTGATAATCCTAAAGAGCATCATAAAAGCATTAAAATCCTAGTCAAGCACATGCATTAAACATCCAAACAGCTCATATAGTGCTGAACCTGCCTCATCGAAAATGCTAGCAATCACCTAGAAACTACTCTTTTACTCACTAACACTACTAATTTAGCATAAGGTCCAATATTTCAAAATAAGCTTTTGGTTTCTATCTCTGTAACACTTTTGTTCAATGAACTCTGTCAAGATTCTACTCTAAACCTTACAGACATTTCCATTAGGCTAGTATTAATTTGCCAGTTCACGTGATTAAAGCAAGGGGAAGGTGCCAACACAGGTCCAGACTTTACTGAACATATTAGAACTAGAAGGACTCTTAGAAAAGGTCTAGTAATCATTTAATTTTATAGATGAGGAAACTCATCTTAAGTGAGTCTCCCAAGATCAAAATACTGGTTGGGGAAAGTATAGGGCTAGACTCCAACTCTCTTGTTTCCCTATCTAGCCAGTAGAGTTTTCAGGGTTTCTAATATACAGGCAATGTCACTATCCCTATTCCACGCATTCACTTGACAAGCAGAAGGCATAGTGGTCCAGGCCAGCTAGTTTTCAAAGAAGCTCATGCTGTGGTCAGATAGGGATCCTGGTCAAGCCAGGTTAAAATTCCAACCTAATTCTACTTCCATATAGTGAGCCAGGCACCCACTAACCTTAAAGGGAGTACATGAGCAGGCAAACTACCAGCTAAACTAATCTTTAAAAATCTATCCATCTGCTCTTAAAAAGTATTTCTGGACATCACTGGACCACAGAGACTAAGTATCAAGCTTTCTCCTATATTCAAATGAAGAGAAGCTTCCTAACACAGTACAATACCCCTAACCATCCCCACTCTTTCGCCAGAAGAGAAAAACAAAAACAAAAACAAAAACCCTCTAACGCCCATGCAAGTCAAATTAGTAGAGGACAGTGTGTGTACTTGTTTTTATTCAGACTCAATGCTTCCTTTTCCCCAGTGAACCCATGTTTTTTGTAAGTTTGTGAAGACTCAGGCTAAGACTTATTTACATGAAAAACAAAAACAAAAAACAAGCAGTCACCAGGCAAATGTTACACTTCCAATTAACACACACTGTTGTCCATAACTGGTATGATGTGATATCCGGTGCCCAGTTTCCCAAATTCGCAGCTGGAAGAAATGAAAAAAGACTCAGAACACAAAGTGTGACCTGCTGCTGCAGAAGTATGGAAAATAGTCCATTTAGCGGATGTTCATCGCAGACTGAAGGATTGAGTCTTCTCTCTGAACAACTGCCTGGAAGTACTAAAAAAAATGGGATAATTTTCAACAGATTGGCTGGATCTCCAGACGGAGAGGAAAAGCCAGCATTTGGCAGAGTTGTGAAAGGAACATTTTGGACATCTTAGCCATTTATATTTTGGGGAGCCAGAGAACTAATCTGGAATAAGTGTAACTCATTATTGTTATTATTATTAAAAAGCCTAACCTCTGGCTCCTGGGGCTGGCAGCAGGAAGCATGTTGGTTTCTGTAGCAATGCAAGTGAAATTTATTAAATTAGACATTCCAAGATCAGGGTCCTGAGCTTGGTGTTCTCACGAATGCCGATGTTTTCAAGTACCCTCAAGTTAGTAGGCTGTCACCTCCTTGCGGACCCTGAAAAGCCATCTGTTTGGCCCTGGTACTCAGTAGCCTGTACATGGAGATCACACAGAGGCAGGTTTTCAACCTGGCTGGGAGCCATTCCCTTCCATGCGTGTTTCCCCCTAACAGCCAGGCCTAAATCCTTCCAAGGGTGAGGCTGTGTTTGCCACCTCAACTGTATCTCCTGCAAGTCTAGTAGAGGAGACAGACAGCGTGTACTTCCTACATTTTCAAAAATAAATAAAGGAATAAATCATGCCTCTATTCTTCCCCTCTTTTTAGTTACATTCTACTAATTACAATTAACATATGTTCATTTTTAAAAATCAGGTAATACAAATCAGTAGTAAAAGAAAATTTACCTTGCTCTCTACTCTAGAGCTTTTCTATATACATAAAGAAGTTAAACGTATACATAATCTATATACAGTAGTTGTTCTGAAGGAGTGACAAATCTAGCTGTGCTAAACAAAATAAATGTTCTTCAGTCACCTGCTTTAAAAAAAATATTTAGGTACTTCACTCATTTATGTTTTGAAAGTAGAAAGAGAAAATCTAGTGTTTCTGGTACTTAATTTTTAAAAATGTTTTGGAATAAAAGTACATTTTCATTATTTTATCTCCATTGTGATAAATAAAGTCTAGCTAACTAAAGACTAAGAGGAAGAAAATCATATTCCATGAGAATGTTGAAGCAAATGCTCGGTTAACTTCTGCTATCTAACTCTGCTGCCATGCTGATCCTTAATTCTCTGTTTGGGAGGTTTTTTTTTTCCTCTCCACATAACATTCAAAATTTAATGAATGTGTCTTGGTATGGACAATTTTTTCTTTGTTGTACTGAAATTTGTGTCCTTTTAGTTCTAAGAAATTGTCCTGTGCTATTTCTTTGACAATTTCTGCCCTCATTTTTCTTTGCTTCCCTTTCTGAACTCCTATAAATTAGGTGTGTTGGATTGCCTGAAATAATCTTCTAATTTCCTTTTTTTTCTCTCTCCCATGTTCCATCTTTCTTGTTTTCTTTAGTTTTACCTCTGAAAGGGTTCTTGTACTCTATCTCCCAGCCTATGTATTGAAATGTTCATTGGATTATCATATTTTTAACATTAAATTCTATAATGTGTCAAACAAGGGTTAGAAAACAGGCCAACAAGAAGGCACAAATGAAGACCATCATTAATAAGCAATATTACAGAAAGACATTTTATTTAAAGGATTGGTTCTAGCATCCACTGAAGCTCTTCATCATATAAAGCTAAAGAACACCAACTTTAAGCGCAAAATGTTCTACTTAAAGATGTTCTCCTTCCTCCAATTTGGAGGGACTCCAAAGCAATGGAGACACAATAGTTATTAAAAAGGCAGGAAATTCTTCCAGTTAACCAACTTTTACACACTGTTCCTTATGGTCAAACTCTTCCCCACACTGTGGTAACGCTTTTTTGACTTTGTGACCTTATTACTAAGACTGTCAATTATGTTCACCATGTTTGAGCAGAGGATCTGCTTGAATGCCAAAGACTACTCCACAGAGCTATTTAATCTTTCCTAACAGAGACTCATTGAAACTGGGAGTCTGGTAAAATGTTTTACCTAACCTTGCAAAGTAAATATCTGAAGAATATAAATACCTCCAAGGCAAGTCTAAAATGTATAAAATTCACAAATATTAAGGCAAATGCTACCTTAATTATATAATTACATTTCAAGTAAAATAATGCTATTAGTTTAGACAAACTAAGGCAGTTCAAATATTATTATCGGACTACATTAAGCCTATTTCCAATGGTAAAATATTTTTTAATAGTATGGACAGCATTTCATTTTAAATTTGACTTTATTCATAAAGTCAAATTTAAAACCATAGATAAACTATAAATTATTCTGTGGTGTAATGAGAATGAGAATATATAATGTAGTGAGACAGCAAAGGTTTAGAATTCAGACCAGAGGAGCTCTATCTATTGGCAGTGTGACCTTGGGTGCATTGTTCAACCTTGCTGCATACCTTTCCACTTTGTTTTCCATAAAATGGGAGTAATAGTGCCTACCTTGAGGAGCTACTGTGAGAAATGAGATAATACCTGGGCAAATCTAACACTGTGCCTTCAAATTTTACACACATTGTTCTTTAGCCTTGGCTCCTTTTACCTGGCCCTCTTTGTCAGCCAGGTCGCCCCCAACTGCTCCCCACCCCCTCCGCTGCTGGCTTGGTTGCACCTAACTGCCCCCTCCCTGCTGGCCTGATTGCTAACTGCCCCCCCTCCCCGCCAGCCTGGTCACCCCCAACTCCCCCCGCTGCCCCCAACTGCCCCACCCCCGCCAGCCTGGTCACCCCTAACTGCCCCTGCATCAGCCTAATCACCCCTAACTACCCCTTCTGCCGCCCTGGTCGCCCCCAACTGTACCCCTCCCCAACCCCCGCCAGCCTGATCACCCCAAACTGCTCCCCTCACCAGCTTGGTCACCTCTTACTGACCTCCCTCCCAGCTCCCCACTGCTGGCCTGATCACTCCCAACTGCCGTCCCCTCCCCTCCCCCACCACCAACCTGGTCACCCCACGTAGCGTAGCCTGCTGTTCCGTCGTTTGGTCAAACCTCGGGCTGGCCCAGGCCGGCTGGGCATCCAACATCTGAGGCTTGCCTGTGCCTCGGCCCGCCTGGGGCAGCTGGGGGGCTGAGAGGACTGGGCACTGCCATCTTTGAGGGCATGGTAGTCAATTAGCATGTGCCTTATAGATAGCATTAGATAGGATAGGAGCCAAAGGCCAAGAAGAAAGCTATAAAATGGTATGGATGAATTCATATCATTAGAAAAAATATGGTTAAAGTGTCTAAACACATATACACGCGCACACACGCACACACACACACACACACACACACACACACACACACACACGATATGTTAAAAATGATAAAAATGATGGTATATAATGCTGTCTCATACTTTCCCACTCACATATGATAAGAAAACAATATTTGTTTTTTATGTACATCATAACTGAACCTACACACAAATTTCCTTGGAAAAGAAAACCATATTTTTCATAATTATTTGTGATTGCAATTGACTGGCTAGCAATTGAGTCTGTATGGAAAAAGTTTAAAATCACTCTAATAGTTTTCTAAAAATTCTCCAAATTTTCCAGAAAACAGGGAACCTACAAAAATGATTGATGCAAAGACTAAATAAAAACAACAAATTAAAGGAACAGTCCCTGATAGTTTTCATATGTAAATTTTGGCATTCCATCTTATTTTTAATTAATTCCATTAAATTGGTGTTTCATAGGTCAGAGGATTTTATGACTGCACACCAAAAATGTTGTTTATAAAGCCATTTACAGGGAACTGCCCACAAGTTTTTTTCAAATACATTTTTTCCTTTTGCCCAATTTAAATTGTTATTGCTTCATTTTTCCCCCCTCCTTTAAGTCCAATGTTGGTCTTTTTACTCACTTCCACTTCTTTTCCTTGCCCTTCAACAAAGCATAGTCCATCATATACTCTATTCCATCCTTTTTTAGAATTTATATAGCACCAAATTACTTTAGCCTGCATGTACACTAAGGAAGAAAAGGAAAAATAAAAACAAACCAGGTGGTAGTAGATAAATATCCTTACATACACACAAGGCCTCACTTCCCTCATGCTCCACAAAACTCCTAAATAGGGTAGCCAAGGTTTATTTATAGTAAGGACCAAGGGTAACACGGGATAAAAATGAAAATACAGCCAGAGAAGCCTCATAGCCTCCTCTGGCCTAATTTAAATGGGGTTACTCAAGTTCATAGATCGGTAATGGATGATGTTGCAAAACAAGGATGAATCAAAAGAGTCATCACTAAAATACTGTTTTATCTAAGAACAGATATATCATGTGTTTTGCCCTAAAAGACATGACTCACATGGAGCCCACGATTCCTTTCCTTTCTTCCCTGAAATTGGAGCAAAACCAAAAAGGGGTTGGGAGGGGAGCCACATACCTAGAGTCCCACACCACTTCAATGGTTTCAATTCTGTTATTAATCAGAAATGTGACTTACATAACTCACCTGAGTCTCAGTTTCCTCATCTATTAAATAGGGATAATTTTACCTAACCTAACTACCTCACATGGTTAGTGTTAAGATTAAATGAGATAACAGATGGGAAAATACTTTGAAGTCACCATGTTCTGCTGATTCCACCTCCCATCTCTCAATTCTATTTACATCGTTCAATCTCCATTATCGCTATTCTAATTCAGATCACCAACATGCTTTTCCTAGGCTAGATCACTGGTTTACAATACCAGACCACACAGGTACCCAGCCATTCATGAAGAAAATTAGAAAAGCCAGGGCAATGTATAAATTTTAGATAAAGCTAAATGTTATACACTTAAATACCTAAAATGTATTAGAGATTCTCCTGTGTGTGTGGCATATTGCGGGTATGAATGTTGAACGGTCCTTTATATTATTAAATAACTAGTAGCCCTGCACATACACCCGTGGGCCAGTAGCTCGCTGCTGCCCTCCAGTAGCTCTCCGCCCACAAGCCCCCCTCCCCTCCACCAGCCTCCCCCATAGCTTGCTGCCCAGTCCTTTCTTGAAGCTCTCCACAGCCCCACCCTCCTGCTAATCCGTGATCTGGTCGTTATGTGGTCAGTCGTTCTGCTTCACGGCATAGCGACCATTTCCATATTACATCTTTATTATATAGGATTCTAATAGGGCATGTTTTTTTTTTAATGTCCTTACTTAACAAAATGAAAATGTTAGCAACTCTATTATGTTGATCCTCAAAATTAAAAACAATTTTTTTTTGCTGGTTCATGAAATCCAAAAGTCTGGGTACTGCTAGACTACATTATCCTAGCAAACAAAACTATTCCTATAAACTGCCCTCCCAAGTCTTCGCATTTATTTCCAATTCAGCTACAGTGTGTTCTCTACACAGTAATCAAAATGATCAAACTAAAACCTAATGCTATTATACCTGTGCTTAAAAATGCTTTCCTTGATCCCACATCAAGTTGGTTGATCAGGTCCCCACCTCATCTCATGCCACCCCTCTCTTACATTCTGCACAGCATCATGTTTTGTGATGGCTCACTTTCACCCCAACACTTGTGCACAGGAGCAATCACTCTCTTATATCCCTGGTAAACATTTCCTTTCCTTCAATTCACTCCTTGTCTTTCTTGCTCTGGGGTGTCTTCCTTGATTCCCCCTTGTCCAGATCACATGCATCCCCTGTGTGCTCTTACTTCCCTCATTGTACTGGTAGAACTTCATTCATACATTGTTAAACATTTACTAGGTTTCTTTTATGTATCAAGCACTGTTTTAGGTGCTAGAGATTCAGCAGTGAATGAGACAAAGACCCACATCCCCAAGTTGGAGACACACTAGTAAGGAGAAATGTGCTAGAAATTAAAATTCAAAATAACATAGAAGTTAAATATCTGATGATTGCTTATCATTGTATCCATTGAACCTAGTGAAATGCCTGGCTCTTAGCTGGGGCTAAAAAATATTTATTGAATGAATAAATATAGGAGTGTCAAAAAGCACTATACAAATGTGAAGGATTGACTTCAGTGTGCATGGGTTCATACTGGCTTGTTAAAATCTCTTCTTAGAGTCTGGCCAACGTTTTCAGAAGCCTTAAAAACATGCTGTGTCAGTTATACAAGGCCATTCACTACTCTAAGACTTGGTTTTATACTTGGCAGAAGTAGTAATTTTACCAGTAATTTTCAGATCAAATGAGTTAAGCACTGAAGTCTCGAAAGTCCCAACTTGGCATAGTGTGCATCTTCCTCAAACTCAAAACACAAAAGTAAAAGAAAGCCAGTCCTTATAAGGTTCAGATACTAGGACACTTCATGCTACATCTAAAAGGTTAATACTGCAAAGTCAATAACTACCATGAATAAGGACTTGTCAGATCACTGGCAAGTCATAATCCTACGTGAGTTATCACCTGAAGTGAATTCAAGTCAAGAAAGTAAACATTTAATTAATATTCATTTGCCTTTGGTTCAAGGACGGTCTTAGAAATAAGCTTTCTTTTAATTAAAAATAAAAGTAACCCAGAAAGCTGAAATAAGATCTGAGGAACACTCGGTGTGGGCCAGCTAGTCAGCATAAGAAAAGAGTTGGCAGTATCCAGGTGAAACTGCTCCAGGGTGTGACTATAACACCATTCTGTTCATGAAAAGATTTGAAAAATAGATTTTTCTGGACGGAACTGAGCCGAAAATCTCCACTACCAAGCTGATGAGCCAAAAATTAATCCTGGTACAAAGGTACCCAGTGGTTCTGAAAATAGCTTGGTGCCTTTATATACTGCAAATATATCAAGCCTTTGGCTTGAGACTTGTACCAACGGACAAACATGTATTGAGCTAGTACTGGAGGACACTAGCACACATAAGATATAATTCTAAGCCTCAAGGAACTCAAGTTCAAAAAAACAAGACGGATATTAATGGGAAAACAAAAGCAAAACACCAACTCTGATTGAAGGACTGGCATGGTAAGAGCAATAGAAGTGGGATAACCTTGTTCCAGAGGCTAAAGCAGAGGGGAGAGCCTACAAAGGGATGCTCAGCGAAGGCCAGTTTCACAAGAGGTGAGGCCCCCAGGAGGCTGGCAGGTCTGGAAAAGCAGAGGAAGAGGGGCCCTAAACTAGTGTAGGGGAAGCCTGGCCTTGAAGGACAGCTAGGAACCTTTCCCAGGAGTGAAGGAGGAGGAAGAATGTGTGGGGGAAGGGGAGTGAGCACGGGGCATGGATAGGTAAGGTGGAGGGAAAAGCTCCTCTGGTAGACAGGAGGTTGGACTGTGGAAGGACCTGGATTAGGGAAGCTAATGACTTTAAAACTTATTTCTCAAGTACTGGAAAGCCACCTGAAATTTTAACAAACGAGTAATGTGATGAACTGTATTTGGGTCTATCCTAAACATTTTCACATAAGTCTATCCTCCTGCCCACACAAAAGAATTAAAAAGAGAATTTTTCTAAACAACATTCCAAAAAGTTTAAGAACCAGCATATTTTCATAGATATATAAATAAAGTCATATCACGGTGGCTAAGTTTTGTATCATTCAGTAAATCACATATCCCTGGCGAAATGCAGCCACCAGGCAAGGTGCATTCTATTGTAAGTAGCCCTGGAAAATGACTTCTGAAAGGCAAACCCAGCCCTAACTACACCTCCCCCAACCTGATTAGGGTCTTTATTTTGCTTTAAGCATTACAGATTTCCTATGTGCCATGAAAGAAGAGCTGTTAGTCATCAATATGGACGGTGTGTGTGTTAACAGGGTGCTTTGTTCAGAAACTTTAATTATAGGTTTCAGCCTCAGATGAATGTAAAATAAAAAACACTGGAGGGGACTTTCTCTCTGCTGATTGGCCAGCTGAGTAGTATCGTGGACTTTCCGCTCAAACTTGTCTCTGAGCGCATCTCTTGAAGAAGCAGTTTCCTCCCTGATGTGGGGGGCATGGCTGACCTGAGTTGAATCCCGCTTGCTTCTCTGGCCACATCGGGGCTGCCTTGTATCACTCAGCTTCCAACAGAGGTTCCGCAATCAAAAGCCTCAAGATGCACTAATGTGATCTTGGCAGTTTCATAGTTTTTAGAGGCTTCTGCCTCAACAAAGGCAACGTGACTGCACTTGCTTGCGCTGGCTCCAGGCCCTCCCAGAGCTTTATCACCTTTGACCCCCAAAAGCTGTGTAGAAGAAACACGGAGTATAAAGCCAGACATTCATCTATCTTCCAGTTTATGAAATGATTTTACTCTGGCAAGTGATTATCTGGGGAAGACTGCTGAACCAAAGGTCTTTGGGGCTGCGTTTTGTAGCTTTATTATCATAGAGATGTGAGCGTTTATAAACTGTAAACAAGGAACCAAATAAATAGCAATAAAACCGGCTAAAGACACTGGAGTTTGAAAGTTTTCTGAGTAACAACAAAGCAAGGCGGAAACTCTGGTTAATAAAAGGCCTGCTTTCTAACCCTTACTGGTAGGACATATTCAGGCACTCTTCAACAGAAAATAGAAGACTCATGTCAGTGTCACAGAAAGGAAAGTTGCTGACCAGGAAATGTCCATAAAATCAATATGAAAAAATATAAAGAGAATTTCCCCAACTAGTAGGGGGAACAACGCCAAGTGCCTGAAAATCTTTAAATCCTCTCCAAAAGCACTATAAGTGATGGTAAAATTTGTAGTTAAAAAAAAAAAAAAAAAAAGTAGGGAAGCTTTTTAATTTCAGAGTAAAGTAGAAGTCAGTTAATTGAAAGAAGGAAAAAAAACTAAACTCAATAGATCATTTTGGAAACAAGACCAAAGGACTTGGGTTTCTCTTAATTTCTTCCATTCTTCCATTCACTGAGCCCTTTTACTATTAGAGGTTCTATGTTGGGCATTGCGGGGGATACAAAGAGAAATTTAGCTTTCTGTTCTCTTCAGTTCTGGGGGAAAAAGCCAAATCAAAATCCTAAAACACACAACCACAAAAACCTGCCTTCGCCATGAAAAGGCATTTCCAGTTCAAAATGCACACAATGATTATTTGGACAGAGACATGTGGTAAACATTTCCTAGGGAAGGAGCAAAGGAAAAAAGGTCAAAGGTAGAAGTCAACTGAGAAGAACTGCAACGTCTCAGCAATTCACAGGGTTAAAGGATAGCAACAGTTTGAAGGGTAGAGATACCACCTCCATTCATTACAAACTGAGATTTGAGAGAGAATCTCTTCCTTCTCTGGGGTGAATACCACAACATCTGTTCTCTTGTCATAACAGCAACTAAGTTAATTTAAGAAAATATTCCCTCTCTCTTTTTAATGCTGTTGGTGCATAATTACATTTCTCCTGAGCCTTGGTTTCCTTTAGACGTGTTTATTCTGCACATCTGCTCTCCCCATACCTGATTACACAAAGGTATCATAAATAGCAAACCAACAGGTATAAAGAGACCAGCCCTCAAAACAGATCAAAGCAAACAGCCCGTGGAGTCCTTTGGAAATCTTGGCTGGCAGCTCTTGTAAATAAAAGTGCTTCTAAAGCAGAAAGCATTCAACTACCGTATTTATATAGGGCGTGATTGACAGGTCAGTTATTAACTTCATAAAAACACAGGCAATGTTAACTAGCAAGAATGTTTGTTCTAGCTGTTCTATCTGAAGGAAAATGAAATCCAAGATAGAATGGCTTGCTCTCTGTTTCTTTTAAGTATTTATTTTAGAACCATGCAGTATAAAAGAATGTTTTTTCAAGTCAGTGAACTTAAGCTATTTTGCTTACTGTTCTGGAATTTAAGTATGTTGTTATAATTCTTTAGAAAACAAATGTTACATTTACTAAAGGCAAATTCCAATGGTGTACCATGATCTTTTCAACCCCTCGAAAAATTTTTATTCTTTTGGATTACTAAAATTTAAAAAAATTACATTAATGTAACTAAAGTATATCAAGTTGGAGAATCCAAGAACAGCAAGGTTCCTATCCACTGCTCTGGAAGAAGGCATGTGCTCCTTGAATTGCTTATGGTAGCAAGTTTAAAATTTGCAAAAGGAGATAAGAATAAACTGGCCTGCATTTATTAATATTATTTTGAGGGCTTTTCTTCACTAGTAATACATTCTATTATGTATGATCATTTACTTTAATTTACAATGTAGTATATTTTATTTTTTAAACTGTGTCAAAAAATAACATCAGTTGTATGCAGATTTATGGTCAGGAAACCCTCAAAATCCACTTTTGCATGCAATGGTTTCATCCTTGAGGCTTACCATGGTTAGGTAGCACTCACCACCATCCCAGTGGAAAATACAAAAGTGCCAGCCTATGTTTCTCTAATTTGAAGAGCAACTTCTATAATAGTAGCTTTCAGCAACTTTATGGCAAAGAAATATAAAAATATTGCACTTAGCCAATCTATAATCTTATTATTTTTAAAATAATTTTTTAAGAACAGAGAAGTAGAAAGAAAAGGTAGGATGAAAAAAAAAATTTTTTTTTTGCTTTTTTGAATCAATCAGCCAATACTTTTTAAGACTGAAATTATATTAATATAAAGTTGGCATTTCCCGGCCAAATAAATGTTTATGAAGTTGACCATATGTCTATGTGCATATTTGTTTATACATATTTAATACCCAGAGGCCTCAGAGTTTTTCCCTATAAACGTAAGTTCTGTTAAATGCCTCTTGAATTAAATTAAAAAGGCTATTTGTTAATCAAAATGTTTCACTCTCAGCAAAGACTGTTATCATATGAGCTGAATACCAAACACAGGAGCAAACCAAAAATCCCCAGAAAATTCATCCTATTCATCAGTACATTTAATGTACCATACTCCTGCCTCCTCCAGCATTCCTGCAAGTTACAGTCTTTCAAGAACACAGAATTCTCATGAAATAAATACTCAGCCTCAGAACATGCCTGGCCTCCTCTGCATCCACCCCTCCCCCGCAGGACAATATTTTCAAACTAGAATATTTGTTTTGACAGACTTCTGCTTGCTTAATTCTTTGGCAAAGTATTTCTTGTGCACCCCAAGCCAGTAATGAACATTTTGCCAGAAATATGCAACTTTTGGCAATACAAGAATAGGAAAGAAAAAAAAAAAAAAGTAAACCCTGCCAGCAGAGACTTCTAGAACTGAAGATAAAAGCAGGCACACTGAATGAACAGAATCCTTTCCCTAAACATATTATAATTTCCTTGTTTTCCCTGCTTCTCACCATCATGAGGAAAACCTTCATTTGGCAGTTTCACATGCCTTCTCCACACTATATAAAGCAATGGGAAACTATTCCCTAAATCTTGGTTTCTAATTAAGGAACTACTTATCCAAATGAAAAATGTAGGTTAGCTAATCCTACTCAGAGAGTAAATCTCCAAAACAATTTCTTAATAATAGTTTATCAGGAAAATTAAAATCCATTGAACTTGTTTAATCCAGTGGAATACTTCTCTTTCATTATTTCTCCCGTTACATTTAAGGACCTAACACTCAAAAACTCAACAATGCAAGATGGCTCCACCTCTACTGAGTTCAGAGGGCTGGGCAGGATATCACACAGCTCTCTCCTCAGAGAGCTTAGGGTGTGGGTGAAGTGCCTCTTTCTACAACTACACAGATTCTTGGGAGAAGGAATATCCCACAAAGTAAATTTCCTGCGTGGGTGGAGTCAGGTACTTTCCAAAAAAACAAAACAAAACCAACTACTCATGGATCTTGAAAGGGGAGCACCAGGGAACAGACAAGCGTGTCTCAAGAGAATATCAGATTATTGACATATTCAATCTCTCCCCCCATGTGTCACTTAAACGGTGATGCCCTCGGGAATCTTCACCACGCTGGGTTATCCCATTCACTCTCCTGGCATAAAATATCACCCAAACACAGGTGACTCCTTCATCCAGCCCAGAACTCACTCCTCCGCTCCAGACCCACTATATTAAACTGTTTATTGGTATGGTCCAGTGGATGTCCTTCAGGCATCTCGAAACATAAGCACAAAACTGAACTTGGAATCCCCCTCCAACCTCTTTCTCCTTCTAAATCTTCACTCAATCACTGAGCCACCCAGGCCAGGCACACCTATTGTTTTAATATCTCTAATTAATAATGCCCTTTAGCCTATTTCCTACCCCATTTCTGAACTGAACTCCCTTCTCCCTTCTAGTCCATCCAGTTTCCCAAAGTGTGCTCTTCAAAACATAATTCTTCATGCCATAAAAAAGGCCTTCATGATTCAATATTTTAAATGAGCTACCACTGGAGAGCCACAGAAAATATCAGTATATTACATTTTCAAGACATCTACATTGAAGAAACATGTTCACACCAATCTTTCACCACCACCATCTGTCCTCCTGGCTCCCTCTTCCCCTACTGTTTTTCTTCACTTGGCTAACCTGCACTCATCCTTCACGCTCAGCCCCAGACTCTTTTAGGAAGTTTCCTGACAGTAGATTCTCATCCCTACTCCATGCTTCCAGATCGCCCCTTGTATGCCTCCATCCAGAACACTCAATACTAATGGTGTGTCATTTGCAGAATGTCTACATCACTTGATTGTGGGCCCCATGAAGGCAAAGACTTATACTTATTGTAAGTCTTTATATGGTCCAGAGCAGTGTGTTTATCGCACTACTGAGCAAATGGATGATCGTAATAGCTAAATGTACAGATTTCTACTCTGTGCCAAAACTCTTCTAACCTTCTTGCATGTATTAACTCAACTTAATCCACTCTCAAGCCCTATCAAGTAAATGGTAGTATTTTCCCCATGTAATATGAGGCAACTGAGGCAGAAAGAACGAAAGTTCATTATTCTTCCAATATGGTCTCATTTTCTTATCTCCTACAGGATAAACATGAGTAATTTTGCTCTGCTTAGGAAAGTGGACGTGACTGAAATCTATCTGGCAGAATTTTTAGAACTACTGCATATTACAGGGGGGGGGGGAAAGCTTTAGTGTAGTGGGAAAATAACTGGATTAGGAGTCATATCTGCTTCATATTAGATATAAGACATGTGGCAAACTAACAAACTAAATTCCACGTGTGCTATTTAGAATGAGGGCATTAATACTTATCTTATGCACATTCCACCCAGGATTACAAGAGGTAAGCATGTGAAGATCTTTTGCAGCTTTTATATTATAAAGTTGGGTATAGTGATGCTACTATTATCATGAACAATATAATGGAATGTCTGACTCCCCACATAGCAAATACTTTAAGTCAATTATGGTATATCTCCAGTTTTATTTCCTTTGTGGATAAACTGGTCCAAATAATTGGAAATTTTTCAACTCTACATAGAGATTTCTACTGAAAGTTAAAAAACATTCTACCGCCGAAACCAGTTTGGCTCAGTGGATAGAGCATCGGCCTGCGGACAGAAGGGTCCTGGGTTCGATTCCGGCCAAGGGCATGTACCTTGGTTGTGGGCACATCCCCAGTGGGGGGTGTGCAAGAGGCAGTTGATCGATGACTCTCTCTCATCGATGTTTCTCTCTATCTCTTTTCCTTCCGCTCTGTAAAAAATCAATAAAAAAAATATTTCTGAAACACACACACACACACACACACACACACACAAATTCTACTAAGTTGAACCAGTTAAACTTCATCTGCTTTAGGGCTCACAATATAAAGTAGAAAATAAGAAAAGCCATTGAGTATTAATTTTAAAAAGTGACTAACTTATCTGTACGGTAGGGACTATCTCACTCTCCTGTCACTAAAGGAATCTTATATAATACAGCCAGTGCTCTCAGCCCCACAAACTATGAACAGCTCAGTAGATAAATCTCAGTAAGCCTCCACATCAAACAGACTGGAAGAAATCAAAAGACCGCTGAGCTAAGCCAGACCAGGCTGATATTTTGGTTTATTGGTTAACTGTTATGCTTGGAAAGGCATAAAGCTTAATTGCCAGGCTTGAGGTGTACGTCAAAAATGCCTGACTTAAGTAGAAATTCTGATCATAGCATCTGTCACTAGTTAAAATACATGGAGATCTTTATCCAGGATATTTTTTGTTGTTTATATTTTCAATAAATGAAAACAACGCAGTCACATGGTGACTAAATATGAATCACTGTTTCAGCTCTTTGAGACAGTTTGGAAATCCCAGGTGTAAATTAGGGAGTAACACTGTTGTTAATCCAAATCATGTGAACATTAAAAAGGGGGAAATCTGGTTTAGTTTATGACTTCTTGTGGTATTAACCAAAGGTTTCTCACAAATACTAATGAATACAACACTTTGAAACACTATATGGAAAAGTAAAATCTGGTGGGGTTATTTGGATATTTTTACCATTTTCTCCTGAATAACTAACTCCAGTTGGCTGAACAAGCAACAAAACTAAACATTTTATAAAGGCCTTAGGATAAGGTAATTTCTCCAAGTAAAATCCAGTAAAGATTTCAGTGAAAAGTGAAAAATGAGGTTCTCATCTCTGCTTTGTCCTCGTTTTCACTGCTACTCAACTATACTCATCAAATCAGTACTTACCACTGCTTTCTTTAGGACATGAAACAAACTTAAAACACAATCCTCCCCTTAAGAACTTGGAATTCATTTGAGGTTACATAACTAACTCGCAAGAAGTAATACCAACACAGAATGAGATAGTCCACATCGTCTGGGGTCCCTCAGGAAGAGTCCTGAGGAAGGGGACAACAGTGAGTGCTGGAGGACCAGTTTATCCGTTCAATTAATTTAAAAACAATTTTCACTAAAGGAAAGCTTCCTATATACCAAGTTTTACTGCAGCACGCCTTTTATAAGCATTATCACATTTACTCCTCACAACTGCAGAGGCAGAGCCTATCCCCAACTTCTGATGCTGCTGAAATAAAGAGACTGAGGCTCAAGGGTCTAAATAATTTGCTCAAAGTCAGAGCCAGAAGTAAAATCCAGATTTGCTCAACGGAACATATATTTTCTTAGCAACACCAACATATTGTTTTTTTCCTTCCCATGGAAGGCACAACATTTACAAGGCAGAGGGGTAAAAATGGGGCATCGGACAGAGGCCCTGCTCTCAAGGAGCACAGACAGGTCAGGAAGACTTCCCAGAGGAGAAAAGATTCAAGTTGGACTCAAAAGATTGGAAAAATCAACAGAGTGTAAGTAGAAAAGAAGGAACAAGCATTTCAGGAGCAGAAAAGGCATGAACAAAAGCAACACAAAGAAAAATTCTAACATATTCAAAAGAAAAGTAGGGAAGTTAGCTTGATTAGTGTATATGTATTTGTTGGTAGTTGGTAGAAGTTTAATAGATATTTGTGGGTTTGAATAATAGGAGATAAGGTTGAAAAGGGTGGGTCCAAATTATATAGGGCCTTGAAAGCTAACCTGAAAAAAATACAATTAACCAACAAATAATGTGGGCAAATGTTCAACCTCACTAGTAATAAAAGCAATATAAATTGAAACAACATGGCAATGTTCCCTCTCATATTCTCTTAAACTTACATTAAAAAATAATAATACCCATTAATAGGATGATTATACATGCTGGTACATTTGTAAATTGGTATCTTCTTATTAAAGAGAAGCATGGCTATGGCTTTAAGTTTTGTGGAATGCTTACATTCTTCAACCCAGTATTTCCATTTCTGATAATCCAAAAAACATGGGCGAAACTAAAATACATGAGGATATTCTCTACACCCTTTTTATAATGTGGAAATGATAGATGGAATGTAAATGCTCAATGGTAGGCAGTTGGTTAAAAAAAAAAATGGTTTAACTAAAAAGGAAAAGGCCAATTAAAGGGGTATAGACTTTAGACCATAGGCAACAGAGAACTATTGAAAATTCCTAAGCAGGAAGGTCACATGGGAAGACTTTTTCAAGATAATCAACTTATCAAAAAAATCTCACAATCTATATATATAAAAGCCAAGTGACCAGAACGACTGAACGACTGAACAACCAGTCACTATGATGCTCACTATGGCGGCCAACAGCCTGATTAGGGTCCTGATCAGCACGCCCCCCCCAAGCCCCCTGCCAACCTCCCATGGCCCCTCCCCCAGCCAGCCCCACGCCTGGTCGGCCCCCACCTACCCTGATAGGGGGTGGGGCTGGCCAACCTCCTGCCACCGGCCCGGCCTGATCAGCCCCCATTGGAGTGGACCAGCCAGACCCCACTTGTGCACAAATTTCTGCACCGGGCCTCTAGTATTCAAATAGAATCTGAAGACTAGTTATACTCTGTTACCAAGAAATTACATGTAGGAAAATCTATCTGCAAGCAATAGCCCTGCATATTAAAATACTTTGCAAATAAAGTTACTCACCATATCATTAATTTTTTTTTTTAAATCTAGGAGAAAAACTAAATATTTACTACTAAGAGAATTACTAAGTCAACTATGATAGGTCCTTTATAAGGAATGTTATTTTAAAATGCTAGGATGATATTATATGCAAAATCTTGAAGAATCATTAAATTTCAATTTAATGGTGGGTGACGGGCAGGAAGAGATTTCTAGAGAAAGAAAACTCCACAGAAAATGCCATAAACCCCATGGAATTCAATTCTCATGGGTTAGCCAACCAGTTTGGCAGTGCATAGCAGCACAGTTTTGAAGGCAGTCAGAGCTGAAAACAGGAAGAATAAAGAAAAGCAAGTATTTAAGAATGCTGTGACCATCTGTGGAAAGGCCACAACTTATTCATGATCACATGGCAATTGACATACATTTTTCCAAAGACATACATATTATAAATAGTGGGACTTAGCCCACAGATATCTATTTACTTCCCCAATGACAAATTATACATTTACAATGATAAAAAATCAAAACCTATGTTATTATAATATTAGTAACTAATCGAAACAAGAGAACATCATTGAAAGAAAAAAATCTCTTTTATTTCCCTAAAATGTTGAAGCTTCAGGAAAAGTTGGCTAATCCTATATAATAAATGGCTAATAGGCAAATTGTCCCCTCAACCGGGAGTCCAACTGGGAATTCGATCAGGAGGCGAGGCCGGCCAGCCAACTGCCCATGGCCTCTTCCCCCAGCTAACCCAGCCTGATGGGCCCAGATAGGGGCCAGCAGGCCAGACACCAGCCGTGCACCAATTCATGCACCGGGCCTCTAGTAAAATAATAAAGGAGATAGACATTGACTTATGGTGTGTTTTTGAGGGAAACTGGGCATTCACTTTTAGAGGACAGTGATACTTTTATCAGGATTTTATTTCCAAATACAAGTGGAGAAAGGGAGGTATACTGCTCTAACGTTTATTGGTCAGGATCTGAATCATTCATTGCCATACAGATAGAACAAAAGAAGGTAGCAAGGTAAAGAAATGGTCAGGTGAGATTTTCCTGCCTAAATGGCAGAAGCACGAGGATGTGGAGGAAGGAGTTTAAAGAGGATGTGTGCTTGAATAGTGTGATAAAGAGCTTTGCTAGAGCTGCAAGTGTGCAGTGGCATGAAGTGAGGGGATGCAAGTAATGACACACAAGCTTTCCACAAGGGAGAGGAAAGGAACAAGCAACTTAGGGCATTCCACCATGCATTACAGTTGAGCTCAAGTCTTAACTTGACTGTTTTTCAAATATTTAGACCACATTTTACAAATGTTTGCACTCCCCCTCAGAGCTCAGAACCTCAAATCAAGTAAGTGTATTTGTTGAATGAATGATGAAGGGGGGGAAATATTGGACCACCTAAACAAGGCCACCGCTTATCAGAAATGGAACCAGTGGCCTGAGGGTATTGATTGAAGGGGAACAAGTGAATTAAGGGGGGAAGTACGTAATTGACCACTTATATGTATCTAAATCAGCTGTTCATAAATTGAGTGATCACAGAGATAAATGCAAGAATGATAAAGACGTGCTAAGAGCAATGGATGGCTGCAGAATATGCTTACATAGCAGAAAATTCTAGACCTCAGAGATTTTAGCAGCTGGATCAGACTTACTGATCCTTGTCATGCATAGCTAGTCTGACCACATCTTCTTTCCAGACCAGCGGGTTTGCCCTAACCCAGACAGCCCTATGTTCTATGATAGAGGCAGTTTGTACAGAACAGAACGGTAACAGTTTGGAGGAGAGAAATAAAAGATAGAAACTTGGCAGAGAAAGAAAGAAATTAATTTGAGTTCAGAGGCCAAAAAGTCACATCAAAATACAATACTCAATTTAAATGGAATAGATTTTTGTTTCATAAGTCAAAATAATTAAGTGCCAATTCCACTAAATTTAGAAAGGTCATTTGACTTCAAACCATTTGGACTTACCATAACAAAATCCAATGTTATAATTTGTGTGTGAATTAGAGTTTATAATAAAAGACTATGTGAACATTTTGTTAGCTTGCCAGAGATTAGCTGTGAACCAGGGAGACATTTCATATTGCATAGTAGCAGTTTCTGACTTAGAAATTGATTATATCTTATTCACAATCCCTATTTTAATGCTCTACAAAGCTTCCCCCACCCCCTGCCCCCATTTGAAGACATATACTTTGTTATTGAATGCATTTTTACAATGCAAACTTGCATACAGGAATAAATTATACAAACTAAATATCCAGATACTTGCATGTCTTCATATCTTTTTTAAAATGACATGAAGAAATTGAATAAAAAAGGAAAAAATACTTTCCCAATAGGTTAAAATACTACATATATAATATTACTTATCTTCTTTTTAAGCCATTCTTCTTCTTTTTCTTTTTTTTTAAATATATATTTTATTGATTTTGTACAGAGAGGAAGGGAGAGAGATAGAGAGTTAGAAACATCGATGAGAGAGACTCATCGATTGGCTGCCTTTTGCACACTCCCTACTGGGGATATGCCCGCAACCAAGGTACATGCCCTTGACCGGAATCGAACCCGGGACCTTTCAGTCCCCAAGCTGACGCTCTATCCATTGAGCCACACCGGTTTCGGCTAAGCCATTATTCTTAATGAAAACATTTTTAAAGTTCTTGAAATAGTCTAGGAAAATGTAGCAGCAAACATCATTAGTCACATATTACAAATTAATTCCCCCATCTCATCCTTCCCTTTAACAGTACTTGACTTTAGCTGGGTATTCACCCCTCTCTGATTATGCTTCAGGGAGGGGTAGCACCAACCCTAGACCCAAATGGAGAATCCTGATTAGTCCAAGATAGTATTTCTTCTTTATTCAGAACTTGGTAGATCCATTTCCCTCATCAGGATAAGTTGAGGCATGCTAAAGGGTTCATTCCAGCCAAAGAGATATGAAGGAAAGTAGGGTGTGGAGTTAAAAGCATGGAAACATATACAGGAGGTGCTGTTATTACTCTTAAAAAGAAACAAAGATGCATAAGGCCACTGGAAATTATGCTTTGACTCTGTTGCATCTAGATGTGATGGCTGGAACTGCAGCCACTTTGTAACCACGAGGAAAGCTTGCTTGGGGTCAATGCGACCAAATCAAGGAGGGCACAGTACAAGAGCGAAAAGAACCTGGTTTTTTATAATGCCATCAACTTAAAATGGATCAATTCCCCATAAAACCTGTAGGTTATATGCAAGATACTTTTCCTTATTGTTTAAAATTTGATTTGGGTCTTCTGTTACTTGTAGCCAAAAGCATCCTGCTACAAGTCTGAATTATTTCAAGCCTCCATTTACTTTTATTATTTTTAAATATATTTTTTATTGATTACAGAGAGGAAGGAAGAGGGAGAGATAGAAACATCAATGATGAGAATCATTGACTGGCTGCCTCCTGCATGCCCCCCTCTGGGGATAAAGCCCGAAACCCAGGCATGTGCCCTTGGTGGGAATTGAACCTGGGACCCTTCAGTCTGCAGGCTGATGTTGATGCTCTAGCTACTGAGCTAAAGCAGGTAGGGCTCAAGCTTCTGTTCAAATACTAACAAATAGAGCCCTTATTTGGGAGATGAGGGACATTAAAGTATGCTAAGTTACTAACAACTCATATATAGTTCAAAGGTGCATAACTCAGCCATACTATTGGATCCTAAAGCCTTATCTATATTTCAAAACTGGTTCCTATTCCATTGCCCTCTTCCTGCCCTCCCAACACACACACACACACACACACACACACACACACACACACACATCATATCTAATGGTCTAATGGTTTTGGTACTAACCTTACTGATCAGTTCATCAACAATGTTGTAGGGCCTATTTCCCCTATCTCAACAATCAAGACTTTGGGAATAAGGATATTATCTTATTCTAACACGGGGTGGGGAATGCCCAGCCCGCAGGCCATATAAGGCTGGCAAAACAATTTGGTCTGGCCATGCCAAGGCATTATGGGTGAGTTAATTAAATGTTTAGCCAATTTTTAATTTTTAAGAATATTCTGTATGGTCCGTGAGTGACGCTATAAATATCCAAGTGGCCCTTACCAGAAAAAAGTTCCACAACCCTGTTAACAAAATGGTAGGAGATTTCAATGTAGAATACAAAGTGCATTCTCCTAAAGAGGCACTTTAAATATCCTAAAACCTAAAGTAAAATTTTCATTGATTCAGATTTATTGACTACCTTCCAGGTATGTGTGTGAGTGCATGTACATGTGTAAGGATGGTCTCTGATGATGTCATCACAATATAAATCAATTCCCCTATAAATTTTTCTCTGATAACTTAGGATAATTTAGTCTATTTAACTTCAAGTAGAACTAAGCCTTTCTTTTGCTGCCAATATATATCTGAAATGAATATTTTCCCTTCTCACAGATGGTGCTGCTCCTAAGGATTGGAAACATGCCTCTCACATGCCTTAATCAGTACCCCCCAAGCTACATCTGATGGAACAAAAGATGGTAATATATGTTCTTTAAGAAAATTTTCATGGTCAAATAATTTGGGGAAATACTGCATGATATTGAGCATTTGTCACACTCCTGAAGAATCACAAAACACACTATCTAGAATATTAAATGTTTTCAGAAGTTCTGTCATAAAGAATTTTTATTTCAGTATCTCTGAAACTTACTTGAGTGTATTTTTCACTAAATATCTTTTAATATCGAGAAAACTAGTACTAATCTTTAAAACATAAGTCTTTTCCCCTTTAGTATAGCCACTAATCAATTCAGAAGTTAACAAAAATAAATAAATGCTGAAATAATTGCACCAACCTGGAACCAAGCTATAACAACCTACAAAGCACAAGTTATTTTCAAGTAAGTCTCTTCCAGGGTATTGTATCATATCCTTCAATCTCACCAGCCAGGGCAATGCAATTACTTCTCAAAAGATTCCTAAAACAATGCTTTTATCATGAAATACTCCAATACAAAAACTTCTAATGTATCCCTATCATCATGTAAACTCCAAACTAGCTTCCTTGGTATGTCTGATATAGTCTCAAAACCTATATCAGCGCACACATAGAGTAGGTAGTCAATGAATCCTTGTTCTAGGAAGAACATGAATGAATTAATGTTTTCATAATGTCCTCTCTGTCTAGTCTAATTAATCTTCTGACTTTCTCAGACATGTAAAATGTGTGCTCCAATCTCTGTTTCTGTATTCATGCTTTATATAATCTCACATGCAACACTGTACTCTCTACTTATCCAAATCTTGTCTCTCCTTTCAAGTCCAGACTAAGTCCCAATTCTGCATGGAACCTGAACTCATCCTCCTCTGACCCCATATTCCCAAACAGTACTGAAGAATTTAATGTTCATGTTTTCATAAACTGGTTCACATGTTGTTCTTATCTCTCAATAAGTGATAAACTCCTTCAAATCCAAGACCACGTTATAACTGCTTTTGTACATATTAGAATGTCAAGGTACATAAGTATTCGATGAAAAATCTCATTGATTATATTTTATTAAAAAAAAAAGTTTGGTGTGTAACAATAGTTGGAAATTACTGTAATTTCTAAACTATACATTACTAAAATCAATAGTTATAAGGACAAAGTTCTGCATAAAGAAGAAATACTATCCAAGTTCTGAAGAAGCTATTTCCTCTGGATTTAATCTCTTTGACTTCACTTTCTCATTTTGAAAGTAGCTCTGTGATATTTCTCTACAAGTATTGAATGAGCAACAAATACAGCCTGTAAACCCCCTGATAAATGAAGACTATCTCATAGTCCTGAAAGCAATCCTGACGTCTTCAATTATGTAATCCTACTATTACATTATATTAGCCTGGTTCATATAAAATGTAAGCTACAAAAATACCAAAGCTGAGAAAAAATATTTACTCATGCTTTTACTAAGATGCAGAAAGAGGATGCATGCACTGCCAAAATTCCATAGAACATGCTCAAACTAAAGCAACAATGCCTTAGTTATTAAAGAAGGCAATGGCCTGAAGCAGTACTTAGAAACAAAGAATACTTGGTTCATGCAAGAGTCAATATTTAAGGACACAATGACTAATTCCCACTTCAAGTTCATGAACATATTTTTTTAAGAGATTCTTTTTGGTTAAAATTTTTATTTGTGGTTTTCCTACCTGCGATCCATGAAACTAAGAATGAACTTGAAATATGAAACTCTCCAGTAGGCCAAAGTGTCAGCATAGACTTAACTCATATATTGAACCTCTTAACAAGGGTCACACAAGACTTGTGCTTTACTTCTTAGTCTCCAAAAATTCTCAATTATCTACTCTGCCTAAAGAACCAGACTGAAGGTTCTATCAACAACTATGGTAAATGTTTGAATGACATCTCCAGATCATATCAAAACACTGAGCTCTTAACTTAATTTTAGATTATTCAAATCCAAACTAGTATTATTGTTGCTAGTAGAAACTGCATTTATAAATAATCAGCTAATTAAAAAAATGTGCTAGTTGAGCTTGCTGTAAGATACAGGAACCGTTAATTAAATTTATTTCCAGTATTGCTGTGTGACTTCAATCACTCAATGTTTTTGCACCTCAGTTTTCGCATCTGCCAAATGAGAATGGGACTAGATGGCTTCTTAGAGTCTCTCAAACACAAAACTAGTAAACATAGTTATTATCACTTTTATTAAAGATATGAATGAAAAATGTAAGCAAAGACTTGGGGAAACATTAGGTTAACCCTGGAAGACACTATGCCATTGACAAGGATTATCACCAAATTCCCAAAATCTTCTCCCCATAGCACCAAAATCACCTTGTCACTATGCCATTGACAAGGATTATCACCAAATTCCCAAAATCTTCTCCCCATACCATCAACTACAAGAATTTTACAGAGGTCGTGTCTTTACTGACCACACCATTATCCCCTCCACCCATATCCTATTGGAGTAATTCAATCCGTCCCTAACATGCCAAGAAAAAACTAAGATTTTTACCTTCCTGGCTTTCTAGTATGGCATTAGAAAACTGGTGACCGGTTCCTCCCACACATTTCCTTTGCTCCTGAAACAAAATGCACCATCCACAGAAAGGGTGTTCAAGTCACTTCAAAACAAACTTATCCATTGGTTCCCCTTCCTCCTAAAATCAACCTGCCATGTGGGAGATGGGAGATTTTTGATCCACAGTGAAACTTCAGGTGAAGTGGCTCATTTCCCCCAGAACTGGACAGTGTAAAAATCTAAAGCCAGACTCTAAAAAGGTGACTCACTGTTCCTGAGGGGCTGTGAGTGCCATGTGCAAATTGCAGGTACTCTGCAGATGGAACTGGATTTATGTTCTAGTTCTGCCACTTTCTGGCTGTATGGCCTCGGGCAAATAACTCAATCTCATACCTGAGTTGACCTCTGTAAAATGAGGATGGATGACTATCCACCCCATAGGGCTGTGATGAGGCCAAATTAGACACCCATAACAGGTCTGGCATGTGCCAAGCACACAAAGAGGCACTAAGGATATGCTACCCCCTTCACAATTTCTCCGTTTCTTCTGTGTAAGTGGAACAGAGCTCCAACATAGCAGATAACTGCCATGTTCTCCATTAGACCGTCATTTCCCTAGGGCTGAGAGCATGTCTAATTTATCTTTGGATCCCAGCGCCCGGCAGAGGGCTTGGTCCAGAGTAAAACCTTAATTAATGCTTGTTAAATGGAAAAAATGAGAATCCTTTAGGTCTGAGGATGTTAAGATTATCCTGGCCACAAAGAAAATTCTGATTTTCAGTTTGGCCAAATAGGCACTTGCTACAAACTACTATGTAGTTCAAAGCAAAAAAAAAAAAAAAAAAAAAAAAAAAAAATTTACTCTGAACTCTAATAATTACATTCTCTAAAATACAGAAACCCAAAGCCCTATAGCTCTCAATTTTAGTTTTGAGAAACCAATTCTTCCCTAAACAATGGAGTGGGTAACCACAAAAATTTGTGGAATCTCTCTCTTCCTTGAAAACATGAAGAACAGAAGAGAAGCCAGTCTGTCTGGATATTGCTGCAAAATCTGTCTATAAACAAGGGTTGGACTAGCCCTGGCTGGGTGGCACAGTTGGCTGGACAGTCATCGTCCCGTATACCAAAAGGCTGTGGGTTCGATCCCCAGTTGGGTTACATTTGTGAGACAACCAACAGATGTTTCTCTCTCCATTCCTCTCTCTAAAATCAAGAAACATGCTGTCAGGTGAAGATAAAAAACAACAACAAAACAGAGGCTGAACTAGATTATATACCCCTTAGAGGAGCCTTCCATACCTATACCACTAAGATAGTAAGAGAAGTAACTAAAATAACTGTCATTTACACTAAAAAAAGAAAATAAATACAATTTAACAGCTCATAAAATAGTCATTAGAAATAATTTTACTTGTACTTAATGATGCTTTTACAAATATCCTAAGCTATTAATTTGAATATAAGCTTTCTCTAGCATAGGGGTGTCGAACTCAATCAGAGAAGGGGCCAAAATCTAAAATCCAGCCTAAATCGCGGGCCGAATGGTTTACTGAACAGTCATAAACTGTCATTGTGATGGAAACGCAGCGGAGTGCAGTGATGACAGCGTGGTGCGGGCCACATTGCAAGGCCTGGCGTGACAGATTTGGCCCGCGGGCCTTGTGTTTGACACATGTGCTCTAGCAAGATAAAATAGACATTGTACTTAACAATACAGAAAATTATTCTTTCTTTTGTTCCTCTTTTTTAACCTACATGTTTGCATGTACCCCAAATCTTCTTATTCCAACCATTATAAGAACACTATTTCCTCCCAATGCTCCATCAACATTCCTGTTAATGAATTTATAATACATCCATTACTCATAGCACATTGTACAGCTATTATATGTTATCTTGTATTTGTACCTTTTTTGTGTGTGTGTGTGTTTTTTTGTTTGTTAAATAACAATTTTTGTTTCCCTGGCTAAAATGTAAGCTCCTTGAGCAAGTTCCAAGTTTTATATTTTTCATGTACTCCTTTATCGTGCCAATACTGAATTCACAACACAACCTTACAAATTCATATTGGCTAATGGACTGATTTAAAATGAAAGAGAGAAGGCAAAAGCTATAGACCACTGCGCACTAAGCTCCTGTATGAAGCTTTGGCAAAGTCTAAAATAAAGCTTTCAGATTGCTCCTTACTGATATTTGTCATTCACCTAGGACTAGAATAGCCGAAGGTAAATACACACAGGGACAAAAGGGAAGACCTGGAATTAAAGATCACATTGCCCTGTAAGGAATGAGGATCTATCAAGGTGAGCCCACTCACCGCAGATGGAGGCTACTGGGGAAAGCCCAGCACACTCCCAGATCACAGAGCTGTGCAAGTTCAATTCTATATAGTCTTGGTTAATCATTGTTCAGGACAAGCCAGTCAGATGATAATAAAGAGAAAGGAATGGAGCTTTAGAAAACTAAAATGTAATGACATCATTTAAAACAAAGCTGTACAATGTAGGTTTTCTCATTCTTCATAATCCAAAGCACACATGCATAACAAGACCCAAGCGCTCCAGTTCAGTCCTTCTGTGTGCACTCAGCATACTTAAAGATGGGGACGCAAAATCCCTGCTCCTTTCTTTATATAGGAAAAGGGAACTTCTTGTCCCCACAACGAGGCAGCTACTGTTCTAGGAACTGGGAAAACAGCAGTTTACCAAACTAGTAAGTCTAGTAACAATTACATAAAACCTTAATTATTTTACAGAAGTAAGAGCTATCAAGGATAGTCCAAATCTCTTAGAGGGGAAAAAAAATCAAGGCCCAAAGAGGTTAACTAACCTATCTCCACTGATTATGATGGCTATATGGCAAAAAAGGCAGGAGTAAAAACAAGAATTCTTATCTCTTCTCTAGTAATGACATTTACTTGTTCATTAAGCAAGTATTCCTGTATGCCTATTATTTTCCAGACAATACCCTAGGCACCAGGTATACAGAAATGTATAAGATCCTGACCTTGATCTCAGAAAGCAGTGTAACTGTGAGACAATGAAATGAGTACAATAACAGAAGTGGTAATGGAGGGGGGGAGGGGAGAGGAGCAAGTTGCATAGGGCTTCCAATATTTTAAAAGAAAATGAATTGTTAATAATTTATTTTATTCTCACCACAGCCCTATGAGTACAGAGCACAGATCTTATTACTTGGGTTACATAGATGGAGAAACTCAAGTCCAAAGCGGATAAGGGAGTCTATTAAGGTCATTTCCAATGGCAGCAAAATGCCTAGAAACCAAGTCTGTTTACTCCTAGAGACTTTTTTTTTCTCACTAGATAGGAAAGGCAGATGTTCTTTTTATGTCCAGTCCCCTGCTGGCCAACAGCACACATTTGCAAGACAATCTGTGGCTGTGAAAGTAGACTTAACTGTCTGTGAGGTCTCATCAGCCGAGTTAGTCATTCAATGGTTGAGTAACCAACTAGCAGGACATCATTATTACTAGCATTCTTAAAGTGCCCGTTATACATACACACAAAAGATGGAAAAAGGTTCTGCCCCTCAGGGAGTTAATACTGTAGGGAACAGGCATATAAACACTTCAACAAAAAGTGACTAAACAAACTACAACTAAAAGAATCATTACAAATAATAGCAAATTTAAGACACTAAAGGTTTTGCAGAGCAAATCTAACAGGTGCTGCCAAAAGTATACTCTTTAAGGATTGAACAGAATTCTTGTATACATAATAGTGTGTCCCAATCGTTAGTTTATTGAACTAAAGGCTCTTACCAAAAATGTTCATTATATTTAAAAAATTAACTTCTTAATTCCATTTCACTTCTGAACTTTACTCAAAGCAATTATATGAATATTTCATTTCCCTCTTTCTAGGAAAGTTATCTATTTTGTAACCATTCCTAATTAAGAGCAATGAGTTTATAATAGAGATTTCCCATGCTTGGGCAAAAATATCAAAACGGTGTGGTTTCACTGCTCTATTCTTCCACCCATCTTCAGATACAACTTAAATGAAATGAATGTGATAATTTTCTCTTGTTCAGAATCAAATTTATTTACACAACCAAGAATCACTCACATCATAAAAGGGAAAAAAGAATTTTTTCACTTTCAAGTTGTTTTAAACATTAATTTCACTTGTTTAATAACCTCAGATCGTATTTTATTTATACTACTATCATGGCCTTACAACATGACCAAACTGTTTTAAATGTTTTGAAATTTTGTAATTACCAAAATAAACAAAGCTAAGTAAAGAGAAACAAATATTAGTAATTTCAAACTACTGACAGAAAGAATTTCTCTAGAAACGAGCTAAATAGTAAAAATTATAATCTTTCTTTAAAAAAAATAGAATTATCACTATTTTAAAGACACAACTTGGTTAAAAAATATCTCTGCTGTTTGCTGAATATACTCAGGGAATTCATACTTATAGCCAGTTGCCTTCCTTTTAAATATTTATTAAATTTTATAGGGTGATAAGTAATAATTTAAATAACAATTCTTAACTAACAGTAGGTTTCAACAGAATTATCAATAGTGCATCATAAAATTATTTCATGATATGTTCTAATTCCCAAGACTTAGTTCCATCACAAGAAAATATGTTTTAATAAACAAAAGCTTAAATCCTAAATTAAAAGTGTGATAATCAACATTTTTAGGTAGGAGAGAAATATGGCCTGATTTATTTCTATTATAGATCTAGAGAAAGAATACTGGACCAAACTGGATCTTGAATGAAGAAAGTAAATATGCAGCAACAGCGACATCTAGTGTTAACACTACAAGCCACTAAACTACCACTCACCTAAATGCTAAAGAAACCACTATTCAAAGATTCTCCTCTTTAAAAACCAACAAACAGAACTTGTGCACTGTATCTAAAAATCACCCTTCATCAAAGTATTTCAATATATTTCCTTCCAGATTTTAAAAACCTTAAAGGAAAAAAAAACATCTCAGAGGGTTAAGATAACATGAAAGTCCTAAAAGTGAAAAGCATTATTTATTCTGTGTGCCCAATATCTGTAACTGCTCCTCTTGGTTACAGAGTTTAATTGAAAGTTAATCTGGGACATGTTACTTATGACTGTATCATAAACATTTAAATTTCCAGCTATAAAAGCAAGATATTGCACAAGCTAGTACTCAATGACACATCAAGAAAAAGCAATTTAGGAGATTTCAGGAATAACTGAAAATGCAAAGAAATAAAATAAAAAACTTTAGCTGTTGCACTGAGAAAAGTTCTACATTTCAGTCCCTGCTACCTTGCTATATTTTCATTAAAAAGTAAGATATTTTGCCCAAGGTCTTAGAAATTGGCAGTGTAGGTTAATTTACTGTAGTATTTTCATAGTTTTATACTCTAGATTATTCTATAAAAGTAAGCAAAATTCTAAAAATTGATTTTGGCCTGGAAATATTTTTTTTTTTTTTAAGTAAAGTTAGCATTAGACAGAGCTTACGTATTTTTTTTGAAAAGTTCATCTTTTCCCCTTTTAACTCCAAATATTCTTGTGATCAAGGTACTGAAGAGAAGTGTGGATGAATTTCTCACCTAATGTAAAAAGAAATACACAGTAAGTGTTAAGAAGATTCATGGCATGAAACTAACACTTTCAATGTTCAAACTGGACATTCAAAATCATTCCTCCATTGGCTAGTTGCAGGGCTAAAAAAATATGATTTATGTTCATAAAAATAAGACAATTAAAAAAAAACTTTACAGTAAACTACTCGATGCCTTCATTTTAAGCTAAACTCTATAATCCAACTACTTGCACACACATAGCTCTTTCTGATACTTATATTACTACCAATTGTTTTCATTATTTATTTTATTTGTATCACCATATAACACTTCTTTAAAGAAGCAATTCATTTTCCATAACTTGCTGTAATCATTTACCATAAGGTAATATTTAGCCGAAGCCAGTTTGGCTCAGTGGTAGAGGGTTTGTCTGCGGACTGAAGGGTCCCAGGTTTGATTCCGGGCAAGGGCATGTACATTGGTTGCGGGAACATCCCTGGTGGGGGGTGTGCAGGAGGCAGCTGATCGATAGAATATGTCCAGAATAGAATCTACATCACTAATATGGCCACGATAATATTTAACGCCCAAAATTTTGTTTACTAATGCCACAATGCCAGTAACTTAATAGTTATTTTAACTATAAAACTACCTGAGACAACTAGTTAATAAAAATAGGAGAAAAGAACTATCATTAATAAATACGAATTTCTTCAAAATGATAATAGAGCATTATCTATTTCCAAATCAATGTATCAAAATGCTTTGGTATATCATAAAAATATTCTGAGTGATTGGGCTTCTTCAATTACTTTGCCAAATCAGAGAAGACAGGTAGTGACTTTACTACCATGTGTGTATACCGGCAACACAGAGAATATTCAAAATCAGAAAACACGAACTTACTGTCAACACAGAACTTATATTCTAATAAGATAGGTGTCTCAACCATATGGCACGTTTCAAGAGCAATATAAGAAGAGAGGTAATCTAAAGTAACAATGTGAGATTTAGAAAATAGTTTATGAAACTCCCACGGTCAGGGTCACAGACTCAAGTGCTATGAGGAGCAGCAGAGGACTTGTTCGAGTGAAGTCACTATTCGGCTGCAGCTGAGTTATTGCCATGAGGAAATGTAAGCCCAGTGTTGCTCGGTTTTTTCTTTTTTAAGAGAAGCCAGAAACCCCAATTTTTATGTGAAATCATTATTTTGAAATGTTGGCAATAAATTAAAGGGGGGAGGGGGAGGAAACCATGGTGGAAGCCAAATAAAACACAGTTGCAGACTAGATCTGACCAATCAGACACTGGTTTGCAACCTCTGCTCTAGAAGCTCAAGAGTTACTCAATTCATGCCAGGTAACTCTAGAAGTGGACTACATCTATATTGCCGCAATTCATACCAAAATTACAATGAAACCCTAAAACTGAATGAATTCACTGTGTCCATTCAATAGTCAACAAAAGTCCCTACTATGTGTCCTGCCCAATATTCCCAAACAACAAACCAATCTGTCCTGCTAACTCTGTCAACATCACCTCTGTCCTAGCTGAGGTCTTGATTATCTCTTACCTAGAATACTGATTTAGTTTCTAAAGAATCATAGGTTTAAGATGAATTGGTCATCTGAGACCCCCGTCTCCTCTGAGGAATCACACCAACTCCATCTTGCCCTAAACCAAACTTGCTGCCAATGGCTGCCAGATGCAGGAGTGTGAAAACAGGAGTGCCTAGAGGCTGTGTTACAGTGTGAATGGGCACCTCCTCATTAGGCTGGAGGCAGGAGTCACACAATGCCATTTGGTAATATAACACGGATCAGCCTTCGGGTGCAATCACTATGTGATAGAATCACTTATACACATTCTACTTTCACAAGCCCATATACCAACTAAACGTGAATTAGGAAAAACATTCTCTTCCTGTAAGTTAATAAAGCCAAGGCATGTAGCCTAAAAGGCAGAGGATGCCTGGTTTCAGTGCCACACAGCCCTCAGCCTGGCATCCTTTGGTAACTTCACAACTACCACACAGGGCCTGGAGACGCTTGTGCCAACAGAGCACAAAGGACATGTGGCAGGGCTACCGGGAAGATCTGAAAGGCTTTTTCCTCTGAAACCCACTGCAAAATGTGAAGCAGAACTGGCCTGAGGGAAGCAAATGAAAGAGACACCAGAGAGAAATAAAAACCCAACGTGAGTCTTAGAAGGACCGTCAGGTGGCATACTCAGTGGAATGCGGGGCAAGCTGGAAAGAGGCGTTACCTGTCCTGCAATGAGGATGCAGGGAGAGAAGCTTCAGTGTTCGACAGTCACTGAACACAAAAAAGGGAATGCCCAGTAATGTCTGTTTCCAAACACGGCCCAGAAAATCTGTTTCCATATATGTGCACCTATAAGTTACTTTCTGTTTCCTACATTTTTAATTAAACTGGCTTCATCTCTAAAATACATGAAAATTATCGGTTGTCACCATCTTTACTAATATTTCCCTCTTCTGAGCCACCATCACCTCCTGGCAGAAATATTACAATAGCTTCCTGATTGGTCTTCCTCCTTCCCTCTTACCATCTTATAATGGAGTCTCTACTTTTAAGCATATCAATCAGATCCTATTACTCCCCTACAATGTGCAAACTGTTTCAACAATGTGGGAGTCACAGTTTCCAACTCCAGGTCTGTCCCAACTACACCCACAGGGGCTGTGGCTCAGCCAGTCATGTCCAGACACAGGTAAGATGCTGCATCAGAGGGAATGAAATCAGGCTTCTCTAGCAGCTGCCCAAGTTGGGTGAGTGCCCCAAGGGGTGAACTTTGACCAATAAAAAACAGATGAGACTGTTCCAAGAGATGGTAAGTTTCACATGGCCTGGCTAGAATATACTATATCACGTGACTATACAATCAGCTCAGTCTTCCTGCAAGGTTCAGGCCTGCTTGGTAATGTCTTTCCTCTTTCCTTGCCTCACTTCCCTTTTTCCTTCATTCTTGCTGCTTTGGGTTTGTACTATTCAATAAAACCTTAGCACCTAGGCTATATCCCCAGCTCTCTAAGGGATCAAAACCCTATAAGGTAGATAAGCTGCACCTTCTCTGTATTCCTATAACACCCAAAAGTTTCCCCTATAACAGCACAGGTTCTGGAGTCCGAAGGATAATAGTTGTGTGTCCTTTGACAAAGTTATTTCACCGCTGAGCCTTGTTTTCCTTATTTGTAAAATGGGAATTAAAATAATACAATCTACCTCACAGGGTTGTTCTGAGCATTAAGTGGGATAATCAATGTAAATGATGCCAGGCACATGGAAAACACCCAATAAGACAGCCTTTATTATGATTGTCTTATTTATCTCTCTTTTTCTAATGCTTAATATATCAATGCTGATATGTTTACAAAAATACATTTCCCCTGTATTTTAAAAATGCCTAATAGCCGAAACCGGTTTGGCTCAGTGGATAGAGCGTCGGCCTGCGGACTGAAAAGTCCCAGGTTCGATTCCGGTCAAGGGCATGTATCTTGGTTGTGGGCACATCCCCAGTAGGGGGTGTGCAAGAGGCAGCTGATCAATGTTTCTCTCTCAACGATGTTTCTAACTCTCTATCCCTCTCTCTTCCTCTCTGTAAAAAATCAATAAAATATATTTAAAATAAAAATGCCTAATAGGTGGTAAAGACCAAGAAATTTGTATGGTCTCAATACAAAAGACTGAGGAATCTGTAAAAACAAATTATGAATGTTTCATAGAAAATATTCCTATACTACAAAACTAAAATTAAGTTCATTTTACTTGTGCTTTTTCCTCTTTAACTTATCAGAAAAAAATAATTGTCATGAGTACAGGTGTACTCACCGCATAAAATATATTCCTGATAAAATGTGTACAAATAGCCAAGACAGGTTTGGCTCAGTGGATAGAGCGTCGGCCTGCGGACTCAAGGGTCCCAGGTTCGATTCCAGTCAAGGGCATGTACCTTGGTTGCGGGCACATCCCCAGGAAGGGGTGTGCAGGAGGCAGCTGATCGATGATTCTCTCTCACCGATATTTCTAACTCTCTATCCCTCTCTCTTCCTCTCTGTAAAAAATCAATAAAATATATATTTTTAAAAATGTGTACAAATAAGATTTCTGTAAATCAAACCATATTTCATAGGCGTTCAGAAAAAGAAAATCACACTTTAAATGACTTCAATAGAGAATGCTGTGGTAAATTGCTTTGTAAAATCACATGCATTATGTTGATTTACAGTTTTGATATATCTTAGGTTTTCATAAGGAAGAAAATATAACAGTCAATATATTAAACAAATATATTGGATATATTAAATAAGAATATGGGTCATTATAGTTATTTTCTCTAATAAAGCAAACTGAATTGAAACAAGAAGATTCTTTTATAACCAGTGTTAAAAAGGAAGATTTCCCCAAAAATAAATCTATATATAAGGACTGACATATATTTATGCAGTCTTGCATGTATACATATGTGCATATGAATACTACACACATGTGTATACTACACACATAGAAAAAACAGGAAGATAATGCATCAGAATGCTAATAATTACATCTGTATATAGTTAATAGGTGACTCGTGTTTTTTTTTATGCTGTCCTTTCTTTTCAAAGTTTCTGTAGTGCACATGTGTTACTTTTAAAAAGATCTCAGAAAAGACCTCTTAAATAAATAAAACAATCTGATACTTTCAGTTTTGCTAAAAAGTTGAAAAAGTCACCAGGTTTCACTCTCTAAAAAATCTTTCACAGAGAACATTTCTTTGTTCACCTTGAACTAATGACATTAAATAAACCATACTGATATTTCTGGCAATCGGTTTTATGATCTCTATTGTTCCTGATGGTCAAGCCACATTCCTACCTCTGTGACTCAACTGACAGCACAGAGGTATTGCTTCGTTTCCTGTAAATGTGTAAGGTAAACACGGTGTCCTCCAGCGTAGTTAGGCAATTCTGCTAGACAGAATTCAGACAGCTTCTTTATTACAGGAAGATGCACAATTTTCCAGGCAAGAGGTGGCAACCTTGAGGATTCCGTTTCATACTGGGTGTCTGTGCCTTGCCTATACTGCAATACACTGACTCTCAACTAGAGGCATATCATAAAGTTATAAAATGTTTGTGTAGCTAATTGGAAAGCTTGCCTTCCTAGAAAATTCTTCATTCTGCAGGTAATGTATTAAGGTCTAGTTTTTTTATTTCTCCTCTCCCCTTGCCAGTCTTATTTTAAAGCCAGATGTCAAACACTTACAAGCGATAGATTTATCTCCTTTATTTTAGAAAGCATAATGATACAGGATAATAAAATCATAGTGCTTCTCCCAAGAATCATGGAAAAAAACATGTAAAAGGTTATATCCTTAAATCCAACAACTAAACTGGTCATTGTCAACTATCTTTAAAGTTCTGAATCAGAGTTTCTGGAGTGCAAAAAAAAAAAAGTATCTCAGTATTTCTCACTCATTTTCATGCTGTGTTTGTTTTTTACCTTTTGATAGAGAATATTTATAGGAATCACTCACCACACTGATACCCAGAGCCCACAGCATCCAAAAGAGAGACATTAAGATACTGAGCCATTTTGCTTGTAGCTCAACATCACTAAACATCAGGGAAATGGAAATCAAAACCAGAATGAGCTTCCACTTCACACCCATTTAGAAAGATTGCTATTTAATAAAAATTAAAAAACACCAAAAAATAACAAGAGTTGGCAAGAATGTAAAGAAATTGGAACTTCTGTATATTGCTGATGGGAGTAGAAAAATGGTGCTGCCACTATGTAATATAGTTAAACATTCCTTAAAAAGTTAAACATAAAATTACCATATGATTTACACATAAAACTGAAAACAGGGACTCCAACAGATATTTGTATACCAATGTTCACTGAAACATTATTCACAAAAGCCAAAAAAGAAACAATCTAAATGCCCACCAACAAATGAATGAATAAACAAAATATCATATATACATACAATGGAATATTGTTCAGCCTTAAAAGGAATGAAATTATGCTACATGTGACAATATGGCTTAACATTAAAAGCACTATGCTAACTGAATAATCCAAATATAAAAAGACAAATATTGTATGATTCCATTTATATAAGGTACCTACAATAGGCAAATTCATAGAGACAGAATGTAGAGCACAGGTTTCCAGGTCTAGGGGAAGGGAGAGATGGGGAGTTACTATTTAATGGTTATAGAGCTTTGGTTTGGGATGATGAAGAAGTTCTCATCATGGATAGTGGTGATGACTGCACAACCTTGTGTATTAGTTATTGTCCCTGAATTGCATACTTAAAAATGGTTGAAATGGTATATTTTTTAAAAAGGGATAGTTGATAATTTAAGCAAAAATAATAACAATGTAGCATGGGTTTATAACATACATAAAAGCAAAATTTACAACATCACAAAGAGTGAGAGGAGAAACACGGAAGTACGTGTGCTAGGTTCTTACACGTTAAGTAAAGTGGTATAATGTCACTTGAGGATACAATGTGATGTTCAAGATATAGACTATAAACCTTAAAGCAATCACTAAAATAAGAAAACAAGGAACTAGAATGCGATAATAAAATACCAAGAGTGAAAATGTAGCCCAATCCAAGGATTTATCCTTTAAAGAAACTCTGATAAAATGTAGTACATATTTTTATCATTCAGTGAATGGTTAGCTTATTAAAACCTGCTCAGAGTATAATTAAGTCAATGAAAATAAATGGCAAAAGTACTTACTGCCCAGACTGGTGATGTAAAGCCCAGAATTGCAGCCTTAGCTCCATCAGCAACATAAGGAATAATACTTTCTCCCAGACGTGTATCTCTGAACAAGGCTCTAAGAATATTTAAAGCATGAACCTAGAATTAAAAAGTTAAAAATTAGTTGTGGGTTAAAGACTGGTAATTCTAAATACAGGATGTCTCACCCCGCACCAAAAAAAAAAAAATGTATACACACTTTGAATAATTATTAGGTTCAATGGGTTAGATCTAAAAAGAAAGAAATATCAATTGAGTTATCAGCTTTAAAAGTGTGTACATACCTAATCACAGCTTCAAAACAAAACAAAAAATTATGAAATTTAAGAAACAATCTACTAACAAAATAGCAGATTTTAATAAAACATACCTAATAATTGATAAATCAATTTTTTCAAAGTTAGTAAATTTGAACAATGTAATAAAAAAAAAGCTTGATCCAACAGATATATGTAGAATCCTATACCTAACAGAAACAACATATTTTTTCATGAAACATTCATTTTTTAAAATTACATCAAACTTAACCACTAATACAGTCTCGACAAATCCCAGATAGTTATCTTATAGATTATGCTCTGATCACAGTGGAATAAAGTTGCAAATTTATTTTCTTAAAATATTTTTAATACTGACATTTTAAAACACTGGTCAAAGAAAAAAAATTTAATACTTAGAACTGGGCAATAAATGACAATGCTACTACACATCAACAGGTGGGATGCACATTAAGTGGAACTTAAAAAAATTAATAATGCTTATATTAAAAAAACCTGAAAATGAATATGCTAAGTGTCATGTACTGCATAATGCCACCCTCCCAAGACTAGGAGTCATAGCAGATCTCCTTAATACATTGAAACAAACCCAAACAGGCAGACAAAATGGGGAGATAAACAAGCTGCAATAGAAAGAACAAGAGAATTCTCCAGAAGAGCTAAATCAATGGAAATAAGCAATTTATCTGATATAGAGTTCAGAGTAATGATGATAAGTATGCTCACCAGCATGAAAAAATATATAGAAAACTATGAAAACAACCACTTACAAATAAAAAATGACATAGCAGAAATAAAGAATACACTTGTCCTGGCCAGTGCTACCAAGTGGTTAGAGCATCGGCCCACACACCAAAGGGTCTCAGGTTCTATTCCTGGTCAAGGGCACATACTTGGGCTGCAGGTTCCATCCCCAGCCCTGATCAAAGTGTATGTAGGAAGCAATGGGTCTATGTGTCTAGCACCACATGTTGATATCTCTATCTCTCTCTCTCTCTCTCTCTCCACCTTCTTTCCCACCCTCCCCCCTTCCTTCCACTTTCTCTAAAAATCAATGGAAAAAATATCCTCAGATGAGAATTAACAACAAAAACAGAAATACACTAGGCCCTAGCTGGTTTGGTTCAGTGGATAATTTTGACCCATGGACACAAGGGTCCCAGATTCAATTCCAGTCAAGGGCACATACCTTGGTTGCAGGCTAACCCCCAGCCCCAGGTAAGGGTGCATGTGGAAGGCAACTAAGCAATGTGTCTCTCTCATATCAGTGTTTCTACCTATGTGTCTTCCTTCCTCTCTGTCTAAAAACCAATGGAAAAATATCCTCGGTTGAGAATTAACAACAACAAAAAAATGCACCAGTAGGAATAAACAGCAGATTAGAGGAAGCCAAGGATCGAATCAGCAAATTAAGACTCAATCAGAGAACCAAAAGAAAAACAATTAAAAAACAGGAGGACAATTTAAGGGAACTGTGGGACAACATGAAACATAATATGTACATCATAGGAGTACCAGAAGGGGAAGCAAGTGAGCAAGGACCTGTTTGGAGAAATAATGGCAGAATCCTTCCCTAATCTGGTGAAGGAAAAAGTCAGCCACATTCAGGAAGCTCAGAGTCCCAAGCAAGAAGAACCCAAAAAGGCTCACACCTAGACACATCATAATTAAAATGACAAAAATTATAGACAACAAGAATCTTAAAGGCAGCAAGAGAAAACTATTTGTTAGCTAAACTCTACAGGCCAGAAGGGAATGGCATGAAGTATTCAAAGTAATGAAAAGCAAGGATCTGAAACCAAGACTACTCTATCCAGCAAAGCTATCATTCAAAATAGATGATGAAATAAGAATTTCCCAGACAAGAAAAGGCCAAAGGAGTTTATTACTACCAAGCCAGCATTGCAAAAAATGTTAAAGGGACAGCTGTACTAATAAGAAATAGAGGAGAAACAGGCATAAAGAAAAAAAACGGCCTACTTGGTGTGGCTCAGTGGTTGCGTGTTCATTATGAACCAGGAGGTCATGATTTGATTCCTGGTCATAGGCCTGGGTTGCAGGCTCAATCCTTAAGGGGTGTGCTGGGGAGGAGGGGGGGGGGGCAGCTGATCAATGATTCTCTCTCATCATTTATGTCTCTATCTCTCTCTCCCTGAAATCAATAAAAATAAATGTATTTTAAAAAATAAAATGGCAATAAAAAATTAACCCTAAATGTAAATGGATTAAACACTCCAATCAAAAGACATAAGGTAGCTGAATGAATAAGAAAACATGACCTACCTCAGAACAAAAAACTCATAAAGGATAAAAGTGAAGCATTTACTGAGAAAGCCTAGAAAAGAAGAATCTGGCAGGCATTTACCATGGTGGAGTGGGGTAGAGTGGAGCTGTAAGGAGTACTTAACCCAACTTCATACACACACACACTTGACCCACCTTTAACATAAATAAAGGGTATAAGCATTAGCTGAAATTAAAATCTGAATATACCAAAAGTCAGACACTACATTTTAGGGAAAGATCCAACTGCTCAGTTACAAAATGTAGCTCAAGCAACATCGAGATGCAATAGTATTACAAAACATCCAAGATGGATGTTTTCAGAAGAGTTTAAAAGTAGTTCATTTATATATATATATATATATATATATATATATATATATATATATATATATATATATCAAAATAAACCAATAGTTTATTTTGTGGACAGAATAACCAACATAAAACAAAAAATCAAAATAAGCTTCAAATGTCTGTCCTATCTTCAAGAGTTCTACATCTTTAGTGGATAGGTTTTTTCTTTTTAAGTATAGCAAAGATTTAAAACCACTGCCTTCCTAGCAGGGTTTGTGTACTTCTATTATTACCTGGGGGACTGTACTCTGTGAGTCATCAGTAGGCCTAGCCAAAGAGATTAACTCTTTCATTGTTGTTCTCAACAAATCCATTTTGCCTTTCTTAGGTTCAGATGCCAACAGTGCCTATGGAAAAATAAGGCAAAAATTAACAAGGCTCTTATTTTGCTACTTTCCAGAATCAATCCCAAAATGCAAAATTCCCTCTATAAGAACACGTGATATCAAGCAAATTCATTAAGCCATGTGTCCTTGAGCAAGTAGTTTAATTGGGTAAAGGTAATATCATAGGAAACTTCTAGTTTGCTTGTGAATTAATATAATTCTAAGAAGTTGAGAATGGCTCTTGTTGACAACTCTTTTAGGACCATAGTTAGGTGGCAGGTCTCAGATAAAATAAGCAAGTCAGTTTAGTAACAAATTTCCCCAACAAGAACATACTCTTTATTCAAAAACAAAAACAAAAAGCCTGGCCGGTATGGCTCAGTGGTAGAGCATTGACCAATGCACCAGGAGGTCATGGTTCACACAAGAGCCGATGGTCTTAGGCTCTACAGCAATGGTTCTTAACCTGTGGGTCACAACCCACAGGTTGAGAACTGGTAGCAGAGTCACCTAAGACTATCGGGAAACACAGATATTTACATTACAATTCATAACAGTAGCAAAATTATAGTTATGAAGTAGCAACGAAAATAATTTTATGTTTAGGGGTCACCACAACATGAGGAACTGTATTAAAGGGTCATGGCATTAGAAAGGTTGAGAATCACTGCATTATATGGTTTCATTTATATGAAATGTCCAGAATGGGCAAACATACAGAGACAGAAAATAAATTAGTGGTTGTGGAGGCCTCAACTAAACAGTCGTATTTCACAGGCATGTAGCTATGGCTCCCAGGAATGAAAAGTTTCAAGCTACTCAGTTTCTCCTGATTTAATACTGTGAGGACCTTGGTTTTTATTCTTTGGATTCATGAAGGTGATAGTCTCTTAATTTCAGCATTATGGAAACAAAGGATTTTCCTTTCCAATAGCAATACCTGGATATGCTATAATGGAGCAATCTTGAAGGTGTAATATTAAGTGAAAAAAGCAAGGGGCAAAACCATGTATATAATATGCTTTCGTTTGTGTTAAAAAAAACAAAGACACCCATTCTCATATAGAGAGGTGCTCAGGAGTCAGACTGCCTGGGCTCCAGTCTTAGTTCTGCTCCTACCTCTATGGCCTTAGCAAGTCACTTAACTTTATAAGCTCCAGTTTCTTCATTTATAATACACAGACAATAACAGGACCTATTTCATAAGGCTTGAGGAAGGATTAAATGAGATAATATGTGTGAAAAAAGTACTTACAAATGTTAGCGACTATTAAGATTGTTTTACTCATGGACATTTTATGAAAGAGTTTAAAAGAAACTGGTTGCCTTTAGAGTCTTAAGGGTCTTGAAATGAGAGAAAGACTATGTTTTTATAATTCAACAAAAGGTAACGTGCACTTCCTGGAAGTGAGCAATGAATGTGCCACAGTGATGTCAGTCTACTTAATGAACAGGCAGAAATGTATACCACCCTCTGTTCACTTCAAGGCTGACCTCTTCACGGGTTTGTTCCAAGAACAGATCTGTCCAGGAACATACTGTCCACACATTAAAACAAAGCTACAAATGCTATAGTACTAAAAAGACAGAAACGTCTCTTATGCAATGCTCCCTAAAATGTCAAGTGAGTCAGAATACGTTATTATCAAAAGACAAATAAACAAACAGCTATGGGCCTGCAGATACGTACCTGTATGTAGAAAGGAATTCCAGCACTGCGCCTTGTAGCACAGAGTTTAGATGAAGGATCACTGCATTTAATTTCCTCTAAAACATTCCATAACCACTGTTCTGGTAGCTTTTGCAGACTCACATTAGGGCATCTAAAAGGCATAAATAAGTGAACATTTGGAATTTTCATGTACCAAAAATTAGAAGTACAAACTATCCTATATAATAAAAGCCCAGAGACCATAAAAGCAGAAAGACCAGAACAACCACTTGACCAGTCACTATGAGGTGCACTGACCACACTCAGTCCCTTTCCCCAGCCAGCAGGCTCCAATGGCCGATGGCAAACAGGGACTCAGTGTGGGTGGTGGGGGTGCAGGCGGTGCCAGGCCAAAGCCCCCGCCCCACCGGTTACCCCACACACAGACAGCAATCAGCATCAGGGGTGGGGCCAGCAAGGGGGCGGGGACAGCTGAGCTCTCGGTCCCTCCCCCAGCCATAAGGCTCCCATTGCTGGAAGGGAACCCGAGTGGATGGAGGTGGGGGGCGGGGCTGACTGCCAGCAGCCTGGGAAGATGGCCCTGATGAAAGGCTTGGCCCAGGGACTGAACTATGCATGATTTAGTGCGCTGGGCCACTAGTTAATACATATTTTCACTGTTATTTCTCCTTACATTTGAAGGGAGAAAAACTAAAAAATGTCTCCCTTTCTATTTTTCTATTTATTATGGGTTTTAGGATTTGAAGCTATTGAAGATCCTATTCTTCATAAAAAGCATGTGTCTTATCTGAAAATAAGCTTTCACACTGAGGCTTGTACCAACACTCAAAATGTTCTAAAGATGGTTAAACAAGCCCTCACAGATGTTCTACAGTTCTGCAAAATTCCAGTACCATAATTCTATACATGATGGTAATTTATTTTCCATAGTTATAGAGATTATACATATTCAAAGAAAATACATTTAAAGAACATTTTAAGTATTTTAGGGTTAATTTACTCCACAATGGCTGAGCAGGGAAAAGAAAAAGAAAAAAGGGAATTAAAGCAAAAGTCATCTTTTTGTGACCTACCCATTCACACACAAAAAAAGTTGGAGACACAGAGGTGAGTAGAAACTACTTGATCTACGAGTGGGTTTCATATACTTGTATTTTCTTCCCTACCACAGGACCACTGGCAATGTAAGACTGGCTTATAGATAATGCTTTAGTCGAGGGTCAAGAATCCTGTAGGAGGAATTCACCATGTAAGGGGGAAAAACAACAGCAGAAGATGGGGATCTTTTCCTATTTTCTTATCAAGTGCACTAAAATATCAGTACAACAAATTGGGGAGTTCAGTCATACTCCCCAACACTGGCACATATAGGTTCTACCAAAACCAACCAATTGGAGAAGTCGGGCCTCGGATCAGCGTAAGCCATTTCACCATGAGACATCCTTCCTTCCCTGAACTTACAATGGCTCTTGACTGTTAACAAATCTTGGTCTAACTCATTTTCCATCTTGATCAAATCTTCCAGCTTGAAAGGTTGCCTATGACCTGGCCCACACCCTTCTAGTTGAAGCTAACCTTAAAAGTTTTTCCAGATTTCTACACAGATCTTTTGTTCTAGTGAAGTTGTTCACTTTACTGGTCCCCATCTCCCTTCTCTATATTCCCAACTCAGCATTTGCTTATAGTCTCCACACTTATCTCTATCATCCAAATTGCAGAAACTTCCTCCAAATATTGCATTTCACAAGAAACTTTTCTTTCTTGAAGCTTCAATGTACTTAGAGCAACTACTAGGCACAAAGTGTACAAGGGGTCAGTACAGTGCCAGAGAAGGGGCGGAATTTGTGCTGGACTTTGAAGGATGTGTGGTCAGAATGGTAGGAGGGCCACATACGTGGGGTTAAGGAAGAAGGAGATGAGATGACCGAGAAAATAGTTTATGTAAAGGCATAGAGGCAATTCCCTCATTTGGATTCTGGGTTATTATAACTATAAACAGTTAACTACCCCTATTCATTCCCTTGAGTGTAGCATACCAAGACTAAATGCTCCTTGTTAAATCGGGGAATTTGAAAACAAAGGCCAGAAGAATGTTCACCAAGGTCAAAACTGGCAAAGTGCCCTCCACGGAGCACTCTCTGCCCACTGCCAACAATCCAAGAACCTCAGGAACTCTGGGAAATGCTCAAGGCGCCAACTTCTACCATCCAGTCCAGACTTTCTTGTTCTGCTTTGTAATTCCCCTGGATTGTATCAGCTTTTCTGCAGAATACCTCAGTTGACTGGTTTCCAATTTAGACTCTGTGTTGGACCTTACTCCTATGATTCCCTTGATTCTTAGTTCTGCATCTCTCCCAGGCCAGTCCTGGCCCCCCAGCCATATACAAGAACTGGCCCAATAATAGATATTCCTTAAAATAACTTTAGAATATTCAAGAAATAAATGAAGAAATAAATTCTACTTTAAAAGAGCAAGAAATTATCAGGAACACACAATACTGAAGAACAAGCCCATAATAAAGATTCTGGAAATACTGGAAATTAAAATGTACTTTTGAAAAAATAACAGATAAGATGAATTCTAAAGAAAAACTTAAAAGATAGTTTTCCGGGAAATGCACCCAAAATAGTACACAGAAAGAAAAAAGTACAAAATATATATGTGTGTGTATGTATGTGTGTACTCCAACTCCCTTAGACAACTGGGGACCTTAACTGCTGTTAATAAACTGTTTTCTTACATTAACTAAATGACTCAACACTGGTCTACAGAAATTAGCTCACCTGCAAACAAAAAGCATCTAATATATATTAAACATGAAGTATATTTAAAGTATATTTTTGCTTCAAAATATGAAGCAAAATTCCCAGAAAATCATTGAGACTCAATTGCCAGAAAACTAGTTATGTATAACCTCAATCTGCCAATATCTTCATTTCCTAAATAACAGTTAATTTACTAAGCTGTTATCATTAAAGACTTTTAGCACAAGAAGGAAGAAAATCTTTTCCGTTTCCCATAAACACCTTCATTTTATCAGGTTTAAGAGCAACTCCAGTCGCCGAAACCGGTTTGGCTCAGTGGATAGAGCATCGGCCTGTGGACTGGAAGGTCCCAGGTTCAATTCCGGTCAAGGGCCTGTACCTTGGTTGCGGGAACATCCCCGGTAGGGGTTGTGCACGAGGCAGCTGATTGATGTTTCTCTCTCATCCATGTTTCTAACTCTCTATCACTCTCTCTTCCTCTCTGTAAAAAAAATAAATAAACTATATATATATATATATATATATATATATATATATATATATATATATATTTTTTTTTTTTTTTTTAAAGAGCAACCCCAAATGAAAATTCATTATAATAAATAAGTTATTTGACCCTAACCAGTTTGGCTCAGTGGATAGAGCATCGGCCTGTGGACTGAGGGGGTCACAGGTTTGATTCCAGTCAAGGGCATGTACCTTGGTTGCAGGCACATCTCTAGTAGGGGGTATGCACGAGGCAGCTGATTGATGTTTCTCTCTCATCCATGTTTCTAACTCTCTCTCCTCCTCTCTGTAAAAAATCAATAAAATATATTTTAAGAATAAGTTATTTGGTCAAGAAAAATAAATATCAATAAAAACAAAGCTTTTTATCTCCTGATTGATTGTTAATAAACTTTTACCTTACCAAGGTCCCTTATTTCTCTTGCTTGTTTTTCACATGTTAATCATCAAAATATTTACAAATAATGCAAGAGAGAGAGTGATTGTTTTGGGACAAAACCAGAATATGTCCCAAATCTATATATATAAAAGCTAAGCGACTGAACAAGCAGAACGACCAGGATGACCGGTCACTATGACATGCACTGTGCCAGCCAACTGGTCCGATCTGGGGCAGGGCCAGCAGCCAACTTCCCGCATCCTCTCCCCCCAGCTAACCATGTCCCAGTCAGCTCTGATCAGAGTGGGCAGGCTGGACCCCACCTGTGCATGAATTCGTGCACTGGGCCTCTAGTCTTGATATAAAGTAAATGATGTGTTTACTCAAGCTGAAGATCATCAGTCATCACCATCAGTATCTGAATGAACACAGCTATCAACAATACTTTAAAAAATAATAAATTCTCAGCCTGGTAATTCAGAATAACACACTTAGAGTCCTAACACACTGCGTATCACATATCGGAGTAAATGACACACAGGTAATCAAGGGGTTATAGAATCGGTCTGATATACAATACATAGATATAAGAGTTTTATTCCTTCATATAGATCACATGTGTCAAACACAAGGCCCGCGGGCCAAATCCGTCCCGCCAGGCCTTGCAATGTGGCCCGCACTGCGCTGTCATCACTGCACTCTGCTGCGTTTCCATCACAATGACAGTTTATGACTGTTCAGTAAACCATTCGGCCCGCGATTTAGGCTGGATTTTAGATTTTGGCCCCTTCTCTGATTGAGTTTGACACCCCTAATATAGATGAAAATAGAGGACACTGAAAAAAAGTCATGTGACTGCGGACAAATCACTTGATTTCTCAGTGCCTAATAATGAAAATAAAAACTATTATTAAAACACTATGAAATTCAATGAGCTATTATTACCTGGGTTACTGTAACAAGTAGAGAAAACAATGAGCCTAAATTCTTACAGTACCCAAAGCTCCTCATGAGAATGTCCCCAAAATACCTCAGCATGGTCCCACACAAGCCTTAGCCCTTGTTCAGGTCTTCCTTCATATGATTCTCTTAGGTCTACAGTTAAAGTTTCAAATATAGATTTTAAAAATTGTGTCGAGGGTCACAGCAACCCTCACCTACCACATCATTCTCTCAGTGGCCAAACAGGGTGTTTCTAACACTGCCTCTGGCACACAATAGAAGTTGAAGAAATATATGGATGTGTTATTAAATAAGGGCCAGCTAGTGTTGGTGCCAGCTGCTGTGCATTCGCTGTGCCTTCAGTTAGGCAAATGATTGCAAAACCAAGTAAAAAAGGAAGGCTAGAACTTGACGGCTTTGCAATGGTAAAATCACTGTGCTTATAAAAGCACAATAACCTAACCTAGAGTTGTGACTAGTCAATGAAGTTCTGTTTACATTCCAGCAAGGAAATCTTACTTTATAAGGAAGTGATTTCAAAACTCCAGAGTTGCTGGTGTTTATGATAAATGAAGGAATTCAGAGGTAAAAATGGAAGCAGACAAGGTTCTCCAGAACAATGCAAAAAACTCTCGTTGTTGGTTTTGGTTCCTCATCACACAACCAAGGGGTCGGCAAGGAAAAGGGAAAAGTTCCTGAGTCAGGCAGGACTTGGTTCTTCGTGCCAACTCGATGCAGTCACCAAGCACAGCCGTGGGGAATTCCAACCCTGCTTTTGTGAGAGCCTATCCACTGAAAGAGCAGACATCCTCTTTGTCTGAAGGCTCCTTTGTTTTATTTCACTCCCATGTCAAATTAATACAAAATAAGCAGTGTCTTCAGTCTCTGAGTACATCATAAAAACTGTAACTTTCTTACAAGGGATTCAAGGTTCTTCATAAACAACTCTCACTAAATGTTATTAATCCACAAAATGCTCCTAAGAGATTAGTTTGCCAGTAGTAAGGGAAGTTTACTAAAAAAAATGTATCCAACTTCCCTCAATCTTTTTTCATACCTCAAATCCCCAGATTCCCCAAATCAAAAAACTAGAAAGCAGCATTGTATAATGAATGAGCAGAAGGCTGAGCTGAAAGTAGCCTTGGAAAGCTGAACTCTTTAGTTTATCGGAGGATACATACAGGCCAGAGGGGATAAATGGCTCTCCTAGCGTCAAAAAAGTTGGTAGATGGAACTCAGGTCTAATTTATATCTCAATATTCTTTTCTCTACACTCCAAGGGAGATATGGTTAAGAGGGTGGTAAGAGGAATCAGACCACTCTGGTTTTCTTGTTTGCATATATGCATAGCCCATGGACACAGACAATAGTGTGCTGCAGGTCTGGGAGGGGGGTTGGAGAGGTGGAGGGAGTCAATTGGTGGGGGGGAATAGCAAAGGGGACATCTGTAATACTTTAAACAATAAAGATAAATTTTTAAAAATAAACTTAAATTTATTTTACTTTTTTCAAAAAAGAAGTAGTAGAGATTTAAAGTAACAGGGGGTTGGGGCGCTGATGGAAAAAAGGCAGAGAATTTTATTGAAGGTTGTTTTGTCTCCTCTTTGCCAAGTGCTATGACCTGAGTCCCTAGTAAAAGCAACAGGAATGAACAGGCCAGGCCAGGCCAGGCCAGGCTGGAGTTTAGGCCTTTGTACTGTCTTGAGCAGATCACTAGAGCAAATTATTATTCCATAAACAGATTAGTCCAATTTCTATCCACAAAGCTATCTCACTCATAGTGGATAAGTATTCCTAAGATAAGCATAAAACCACAGACCGAAATCAAATTACATATTCTGTATACCCAACTAATGGGTAATTAGACTATTTTGTGCCAATAAATCAGGTTCCCTGACTACAAAGTGGTTTTTGAATGGCTCCATCCATTCACCTAAGTATGGTAACATAGAGCTATTTTTTATTGAGTTCTGATTAGTTATATTACTATTGGTAATTGAAAAATGTTACCATCACTTCTTAAAACTTACTTGGTATATTATTTTTCCTAAATTAGAGATTTTTCCGATCTCCAATTATTTCATAATCTCAATTCTCCACTCCATTCATTCTTTAGCCAAGTATTATGTTTATTATTTAAAAGCCCAAGTTTATTATTTCAGTTAAAATAAACAGTGACAGATGTGAAGGTTGTGTGGCTGTGCACACACATTTTAAAGAGAACCCTGAAGCCTGGAGAAATTTTAAACCTGAAAAATGATTCGCCCAAATGAGACCCAATGAGAAAGTTACATATCAACAGAAGCCATCTTTATCTCCCTAATATTGAGTAATGTTGAGGTTTACTGCAGGCTAAAACATCACGGGGGTATTTTGAAGCCTTAGCTACAGGCACAGACAATAACGATGACCAAAATCTAAATTGAATTACCAATCAAAAGGCCATGAGGGGAAGAGCAAAATATGGTAGATTAAAAGAGGTGGTTAGGCCAGGCCAGTGCGGTTCATGGTTGAGTATTGACCTATGAACCTGGAGGTCATAGTTTGATTCCCCGACAGGGCACATGCCCGGGTTGAGGGCTTGATCCACAGAAAGGGGCGTGCAGTAGGCAGCCAATCAATGATTCTCGCTCATCATTGATGTTTCTATCTCTCTCTCCCTCTCCCTTCCTCTTTGAAATCAATTAAAAATGTGTGTGTGTGTGTGTGTGTGTGTGTGTGTATATATATATATATATTTTTTTTTTAAGTATTTAAAAGAATGTACCAGATTGTTGATTCTCCTAATATTTAATACTAGTAGCCCTACACACGAATCCGTGCTCCAGCAGCTGCCACCCTCCTATAGCTCCCCCTGCTGCCCTCTCCATCCCTCCCCAACTGCCCACCCCAGCTGGCCTGGTCACCCCTAACTTCCCTCCTCTGCTGGCCTGATTGCTCACAACTGCCCTCCCCTGCTGGCCATTTTGTGGCAGCCATCATGTGACCACATGGGGGTGGCCATCTTGTGTGAGGGCATGACAGAAAATTTGGCATTACAATTTGCATAACTGCCTCAGCAGGGGAGGACAGTTGGGGGATGAAGGGGACCAGGCCTGCAGGGGAGGGCAGTTAGAGTTGATCAGGCCAGCAGGGGAGGGCAGTTGGGGGCAATTGGGATGTCAGGGGAGCAGTTAGGCATCGGTCAGACTGGCAGGGGAGTGGTTAGGGGATTATCAGGCTGGTAGGCAGAAGCGGTTAGGGGCAATCAGGCTTGCAGGCAGGCAAGCGGTTGGGAGCCAGCAATCCGGATTGTGAGATGGATGTCCGACTGCCAGTTTAGGCTTGATCCAATTGTAATTCTCCAATAAGGTAGGGTATATTTTTTTCCGTTATTACATCTCAGTTGTTCATAAGATGTTTTCTGTTGGATTTATTTGAATTGTAGTAGCTATATATAATTAACTGAGGAAAGTTTCAACACATATTTAAATTACCACTGTCCACCATAATTGCTGACATCCATGAGTCAGCACTAGCATTTTATGACAAAAACTGCTAAATGTCAGCAGTTCATTTTTTCAAGCCAATAATGTGAAAATGACTATAATTACTGCAATAAATATTTGCAAGTTAAACTATACTTCAATTAGTACAGCAATTCATATATACGAAGAGAAGACAATATCAAGTATTCACAAACTTCCCTATTAAATTTAGAATTATAGTCAGTAATTTAGTCCCCTTAAAATTAAGCTTTTAATAAATGGTTAGAAAAGTGAACACTAGATCACCAGCTTACCACCCCAGTTTAGGATTCTGTTTTTCATTAGAAAAACAACTTAAAATATTAAGGTCACAGAGAGAATAAACAAGAAGAATGAATGTCATCAGAAACTTGAATTTAGAGTTATGACTTTAATGCATTTAACCATTCCAATCAAATGTTTAGACTGGTAATTATGTTTTTTAAAAGAGAATATGAATATTTTACCAAATGGTAATTAGAAAGCACCATATAAGAACATTAGATTCTAGAAAATTAACTCAATATATATATATATATATATATATATATATTGTGTGTGTGTGTGCACGTGCACACGCGCAAGTACTGTTTTCAAAAAATTTTCCAGAAAAAAAAATGCTTCCCATTCCTACTTATTCATAGATGATTATTTAATAGTGAATAGTAGTTAATTAGTTCAATAGTGAATTGTTTAACAGATTGTTTAGCAGTAAAGTCAGTTTACATTTGATGACATCTTGAATAATCCAATTAAAACCAATTCAAACAATGTGGCTCATGTTTAACTCTTGGTTATTTATCCATGAATCTCTTTAAGTGCTTCCTTCCTCAACACAGCTGTATTTCAAGAGGTGACCAGCAGTTGGCCTCCATTTTTCAGCGGATTTGCATTAAATGTTGCAAATGTTTTAAATATTGTATGCCTAAATAACTTTTTCTTAAGTTAAGAGCTTATAAAAAGCTTTCAAGGGATAAAAACAACAACAACACATTTCCTTTAAAAAATAATAACCAAACAAAAGGAAACCACACATACTGTAAAGATGTTCTCTGCAAAACATTCTGTTCAGCAGACCTGAAATGTCTCCAGAGGGATCAAGAACCACTTGGTCTGGAAGCAACAGTTGAGAACTCACAACAGTTGGTTAAAATCCAGTATTGACAACCACGAGAAATGGCTGAGAAACCAACCCTGGGCCTTGCCTAGTCTCCCCATTTCATTTATTTGGAATGCCTTCATCTGTACCATTCAACCAAAAAGTATACTTGCCCAAAAGTCTCCGTCTTTGGTCCTCTATTCTTCTTCCTTATATGGTACACCCTCCCTATTAAATATGATGTTTATGGTGACAACTCATAAATCTACATCTCTGTTTCTGTTATATAACCCAAACTAATCCCCTATCTCCAAGCTCTGATAAATATTTCCATCAGGATATGCCATCATAATCTCATACTCAACACATACAAATTTATTTACTTTTATTAAACTAACTCTCTCTTTCGGTTTCCTTATCTTTGTTAATATCAAATTCACCTTTCTATCACCAAGAATTAAAGCACAGGGACAAGTGTGGGCGGCCTGGGGACCTCCATCACTCACATTCAGTTGGTTCATGTAGCAGTCTGCATTTTACAAAGATAGGCACTACACTATCCCCAACCCCATGTGCATTTCTACAGTGTGATCTTGCCACTTTGCCATCAAATGGTGGAGTCTAATTCCTCTCCCCTTGAATTTGGACTGAACTTAAAACTCACTTATTACCGAAAGAATGTGACTGAAGCAATGCCATCAGACTTCCGAGGTGAGGTCAGAACAGACCACGCAACTTCTGCCTGATTCTCTTGGCATACTCTGTTTTGTTTTGTTTTGTTTTGTGTGCGTGCGTGCGTGCGTGTGTGTGTGTGTGTGTGTGTGTGTGTGTGTGTGTGTTTTGGGGGGAGGGGGTTTAAGCTGCCCTATGAGAATTTCAACTACCCTAAAACTGCCATGCTGAGAAGCCACATGTAGTCTCAACTAAGCCAATTTTCTATCCCATCAATCTTCTTATCTTGCTCAAATATGCTGGTCTCACTTTCCTGGTTGGTATTCAGCAAACACACACCCAAACATATAGCAATGTTGGGTGCTGATGGCCAGAAATGTGAATAAAGCTGTCTTGGATGCCATCAATTGAACTTGGTAAATACCCTGAGGAAAAGAATCACACAGTTGAGTACTCCTTAATTCCTGACATACAAAATCATGAAATATAAAATAATATCCACAGCTCTCCTTCTAAGCAGTCAATACACATATATAGAGCTTTCACTGTGTGGGGCTGAAGGTTAACTGAGACACCACTTCTTTACCTCCATTGCCAGAGCCACCATCACAGAGGAGCTCTCATTAGCTCAAAGCTAGATTGTTACACCTGATTCCAGGTTCTCCTCACTACAATCTATCATTTACAATCCATATAACCTAAGACCTCCAACAAAGAAACTACTTTACACAGGAACACCACAACCTCATAATGGTGTACATTTATAGAACATTTTACAATGAAAACGGTCTTCATAAATATCTATTTTATTTGATCTATACACAAAAGTCAGAGAGAGCCCTGGCCAGTTTTTTCACTGGTTAGAGCATGGGCCCTTCCTTTCTCCTGTCTACTTAATCCTTACTCATCCATTAGCACAAATCCCACCTCTCCCATTAAGCCCTACCAGCCTATCCCCATTACTTTCTCTCTCTGATATTCCTACATAATTTGTAAATTTCATCCCAATATTGATAATTATATTAGATTGTTTATCTTAGTCTCACTTCCCAGGTTGGTATTCAGCTAACACACACCTGTACATACAGCGATATTGGATGCTTATGCCCAAAGTCTGTTCTGAGCCATCAGTGCCCATGAAACACTATTTGTTAAGTATTTTGAATTTCATCCTGCTTATTTCACAAATTAAACCATAAGCCCTTTGAGAAAAGGAAGTTTGTCTTATAAAGAAGTATTATATCCTCCAAACCAAACACAGTATTATGTTATATCCTCCAAAACAGGCATACAACTAGTGTTCAATATATACTTATTAATTCATTTTAAAGAGAGGAAAGTGTGTTGTGTTGTGAGAAAAAAAAAATATTACTAAGTCATGTATGTCTACACTGGAAAGAATAAGTTGAAAAGGTAATAAAATATTTTCAAGATCAGTAGTTTAAAGTCAGGAACATATTCTAGGATATCATTTAAAGGTATTCTGTGCAGCCCATAACTGCCAAAATGTTTTATAAATGTTTTTACCAAGAGTGTGAAGAAAAAAAAAATGTGTCAAAATATTCAAGGATAATCTAACAGCCCAAAATAAAATGTGTGCTGAGGCTACAAGGCTGGCAGAATTCTTCTTCATTTCAAAACGCTTCCAGGCGATGGAAATGTTTTCCTGGAAAATACTACCTCTTATTTAGAGAACACTTGCCATGAACACTTAGTCATTAAGTAATTTAAGGTTTCCTCAGAAGCTATTTGGAGGAAATCTAGTCTATGAATGAATGGAATTATCAGCACCAATAATGTGTGTGTGTTTGGGGGGGGGGGGGGGAAGGGGAAGGCTAAATATATGAAATCTGCCTAAGTATTTTTTCAAATAAGAGGGGAAAATCTTTTATACACTTTTGTCTATTATTGTTCTTTAAAAATTTTCCTATAAAACTACCCCCCCCCAAAAAAAAAAAGAAAAAGAAAAAGAAAAAAATATCCATAAAATCCTTTCTCTGTCTGTAATACACAAAAATCCAAAGAACTGGAGGGCTTCTTTTTTTTTCTTTTTCTTTTTTAAAAAATGTATTTTATTGATTTTTTTACAGAGAGGGAGAGAGATAGAGAGCTAGAAATGTCAATGAGAGAGGAACATCGACCAGCTGCCTCTTGCACACCCCCTAACGGGGATGTGCATGCAAACAACGTCCATGCCCCTGACCGGAATCCAACCTGGGACCGTTCAGTCCACAGACCGATGCTCTACCACTGAGCCAAACCGGCTTCGGCTGGAGGGCTTCTTTTATTCCACATACCAAGCAATATTCAAACAGACAAAACAGTCATTTCATTTAAGAAAAGAAATGGTAACTTCAAGGCTCTTTTTTAGCAAAATCTTTGAGTTTTCTTCAAATCACCTTTCAATGAGAGAAAAACCCGGTTTGGACATTTGCATCTGCAGTAAATCATACAATGAAACCTAAGAAAACGATTTCTTCCAAGAGTTTAAACATCAAAAGACACAACTACATTCTACTTCAAGCACATGGTTGGGACAGTTAGTCTTTTTAAAATGTACACAGAGGATTTGTTTTGTTTTACCTGTTTAGTATTTCGGTGAGTTTCACGAAGCCCGTGTAAGCCAGTTCAAACGCTCCTCGGTGCCTGGACTGTAAAAGGTGCTGTTTAAAGTGTTCTCCTACTTCTTTTACCTTTTAAACAAAATTTAGAAATAAATAAGTGGTCAGTTTATGCTTGTAACAGCATTTAGAACTCGGAGCTAGAGAGATGTCCATCCATAGCACTTACTGTGTGACAGGTAGTATTTTAAGCATTAGTATTTTAAGCATTAGTATTTTAAGCATTTTTATGTAAGTTAATCTTCATAATAATTCATGAAATAAGCACTATTAACTCTATTTTACAATGGAGAAAATGAGGCCTAGAAAGGCCGAGTCACTTATTCAAGGTCACACAGCATGGAAGTGTAGATCCAGTACACAAACCTTGGCAGTCTGGCTCCAGAGTCGGCAATCTTGAACTGCTATATTAGAGCTGCCTCCCTAAGCGAGCCTCACAAATCTGACAGTGTATCACTCAACACCAATGGCCAATCACACAAGGTGACAATCCTCACACACCTACTGTGGTTAGATTACACATAATGAAATTGACCATTTTAACCATCTTTAAGGATGCAGTTCAGTGGCACTCAGCATATTCACATTGTTGTGCAATCATCACCACCATCCATCTACAGAACATTTTCATCATCCCAAAATGAAACTCCAATCCATTAAACAGCTCCCGATAAATACCTTTTAGAGATACACAAATGTGAATGGCAAGATTTGGTGCAAAGGACTGAAAATTGACAGGCATCACTGAATCAGAATCATGGAATTTTCCAAAAGGCTACCCACAGCTTTCCTATATGTTGCCCCTCTGCAGGCAAGGTTAGACAAATTACAAATATGACCATTTATTTTAAAGAAGGCATGACTAACAATTAGTTATTGATGAGGTTTTGTACTGTTAAACTGGTTGGGCTGGCTGTATTTTTATTAACATTTGGTGGGTATTGGCTTCAAAAAAACACAAGATTTTAAATAAAACTTCAGCACCTCGCCGAATGCTTAGCAGATTAGTGCAAGGGGACAGAGGGTAGAACAAACCAAGATGTCTGTCCTCACAGTGCATAGTTCAGAGGAAACCAATATGCTGGGGGGTGCCCCCTGGAAGCTCATCTCATTTCATTTCATTAGAAATGAAAGATTCTTCTGTTCTGGAATAGATTATTAGAAGAAGCTTCATATCCAGATGTCAAATAGGATATACTTGATGGACCACAAAGGAAGAGGATAACTAACATGGGAAGAAACTGGGTGGGTAGACTGAATGAATAAACACTTGGTTAAGTACCTGCTCCCAGCCAGACACTTGACTGGATCTTTTTACATGACTGAATACAGAATATATGACAAGGTTAGCAAACTCGGCTGAATGGCCTTGAAGTTTTACGCCAGAAAACGGTGAATGCTTAGGGATGCGCCCATTACAAAGTGCAGAATGCAGTGTGGCCTAACAGCTCTGGCCAGGCTGGATAATGAGATTATAGGGAATACAGCTGGTGCAAATGACTTAGAAAGTAATGACAACAGTCAGAATAGGAAACAGAATCTTTACATTTAATTTTAAAAGTGAAAAAAAAATCCTCTGAAAACTTTCTATTACATGCCACTAAGGTCTTATTTACAGTTCATAAAAAGCTTTCTTTTAATGTAGATGATGTCTTCACAAAATATTTTAATAAATAACATAAATATCAAGATTTTTTAAAGGGAATTAAGGTAAAAATACAAAAAAGGCCCTGCTTCCTTTTCTTAAAATTCAATTCTAGTCATTGTCTTTTTAAGTTTAGCAGCTCCTGCTTTCTAACTTTTCATAAAGCCTACTTCTATAGGCATATTAATATGCTTTATGGACTTACAAGGTGTAAAATTCCTCAGGAAAGTACTGCTACATGTCACGATACTAAGCATCTACAATTCACCAGCTTTCTACTTAGGGGACCTAACTGCTCATCTAGAGCACAAAACTCACGAAGGACATGTGTAAATATATTTTTTATTTGTCCTTTATATATGCCAGTAGACAGAAATACAGAAGAAAGATCAAGACTAATTCCACTCATTATAAATTAGATAAACCCAAGAGGATTTAAACATGCATGGAACGTTTTCTGAAAACACTGTACAGTGCTTAAGAGGGCTGAGTTCAGGCTCCCTACTTGGCCTCCTTACTAAGGCAACTAATTAAGTAACAGTTCCCTGATCTGTGAAACTGGGATAACACTAGGACCTATTTCACAGGATTATTCTGAGAGAAAAAGGAGATTATACATATGACATTTAGCAGAGTACCTGGCACAGAATAGCAAGCAATAAATGGCCATTTTTGTTTTTATTTTGTATCATCGAAGTGTAATGCTTAATTCTAAACTTAATTTGAAGTCTGACTTTAAGCCCTAGCTTTTTTGGGATAGTAGATAGAGCATTTTCCTGAGGACTGAAAGGTGCAGGTTTGATTCAGGTCAAGAGCATGTACCTTGGTTGCAGACTCCTCTCCAACCCGGGCGCTGGTTGGGGCGCATGCAGGAAGCAACCGATTGATATGTTTCTCTCACATGGAAACTTCTCTCTGTCTTTTCCTCTCTCTTTTACTCTCTCTAAAAGTTAATGGAAAAATATCCTTGAGTGAGGAGTAACAATAAATAAATAAATAAATAAAATCTTGCTTTAAGTCATAGCCACTTCTTATAATCTTAGAAATATTAATAGGAGTTTCTAATTCCACTTTTGTTAAATGGTATAGTTTATAAAAGTTTACACTATAGTAAGATAATTAATGTTTGAAATGGTACATTTTTCTACTATAGTGATTTCTTAGTAATATTTGGGATTTCTTCAATGCCTAAATATTGTTCTCTTACATAACAACAACAAAGATAATAGTTTTCTGTTATTCAACCATCTTCTTACTAGAATGTTTGTTCTTTGATTTATAGCAAATTCTTAACTATGTGCCATTTTAACTGCTGTCCTTTAGGCTGAGTTTCTTCAATCCCCTTTTATATTTATAGGCTCTTGAGGTCAGAGAACCACATATTATATTTCTTTATGTTCCCACAGTACCCTTGTAGTAACACAGTCAATAAAGAGGTCACTAAATGTTGTGCTTAACTTCATTTCACAGCTTAAAAATGTGAACCTGCCTTCAGTACAATTCAAGGGATACTTTTTTATAATTTTTTTTTTTTTTAAATCTGGGCAAAGAAAATACAAAAGGCAATTTCTTAACTTATGAATGCTAATAATCACTTCCCATTTTGAGGTCCATTACAGAAAAACCTAAAACAGTAACAAAAGACCTGAGGGAATGTATAAACCCACTTAGCCACGTACATCATGAAAATTACAAACGAATCTAAAATAGGAGTTTAAAAAAGACCTAATTTCTAATAGTTGATCATTATTTCTATTCGTGTGATTTCTGTGGTAATCATTACTACCAAGGGGAAAGCAGCCAGAGAAATCTATCCAAAAGCTTCTTTTTAGGAATAGTAGGGGGAAATGTATGTATATGAATTGATACTCTGCATAGAGGAAGTTGTTTAAAAAATCAGCAGGAACTGGGTATCTGATATCCCCTGGAAAGAGGACCAACAAAACGTATCAAGCAAAAACTCCACGTCAGCAAAGCATCCAGCTTGAAGCCTAGACACACACCAGTCAGGAAGATGCGAGATAAGGCTGCACGTGCCGCTCATTTTTGAGGGGTCTCGGCTTACGTCTCTCAACGCTGGTTTTATCTCTGCCTCTTGCACGAGGACATCATGAAAGAAAGAACCTTTCATGATGTGACTACCTCGCGGGAGGAGAGTCAGACTGCCTCTGAATGAGCACATTTCCCTCTTGGTGAAGCTGCGGGGGACACGTGCTGCTTCCCAAGTGGCTTAGGGAGAGGAATCATTTGCTAAAAAAAAGTTCAGCAGCAGGTAGCCTGACTGTCCTGTTGCTTACAAAAATTTGGTTGGGTATGGGAAGTGGGAAAATTGAATTTAAAGAAAAATTAAATGAGCTGGTCCGAACAAAAGCAGCACTGTGCCGTGTCAGAACACAGGCTGGGAAGGAGAAGAATCGGGTTCCTGTCCCAGAGCTGCCACAGACCAGCTCTGTGATCTTGGGCAGGCCAGGTAGCATCCAAGGGCTTCGGTTTCCCCTTGTTCAAGGGAGCTGGATAATATCATCTCTGTGGCCCTTCCAGCTCTCATCATTTGTGAACACGGCACTGAATGTTCAGAATTACAATGAGCTCCAGTTCTTGTACAGCAACAAAAATCTCCACACTGTAATCTCACTACCTGCTGGTTTTATCTCTGCCTCTTGCACGGGGACATCATGAAAGAACCTTTCATGATGTGACTACCTCGCTCACATACATGGTGTTTAAGTGTCGTGTCTCTCCCCCCTCCATCCTCCTCAACAAAGGGCCATAAAGATGGCTCTAAAGGAACTGGGCTATAAAGGAAATCCTCTGCCAACTACATTTAAGACAAGAAATTACAACTGGCCGAGACCGGTTTGGCTCGGTGGATGGAGCGTCAGCTTGGGGACTGAAGGGTCCCGGGTTCAATTCCGGTCAAGGGCATGTACCTTGGTTGCGGGCATGTCCCCAGTGGGGGGTGTGCAGGAGGCAGCTGATAGATGACTCTCTCTCATCGATGTTTCTAACTCTCTATCTCTCTCTCTTCCTCTCTGTACAAAATCAATAAAATATTTTTTAAAAAAAAGAAATTACAACTGAATTACTACACTAGTTTTTCAAGAGTGAAGGGTAAAGTGGAAAGTAGAGAAGCAAAGGCTGAACATCAGTATTTTAGGATGTAAGGAACTGCCTCCTTCATCCACTGAGAGAAAAGCAGATCACAGTTATGAGTGGTCTCGGGAATAAGAAATCCAAATTCTACATTCTCCCCCATAAAGGGTAGCGTTCTGCCTACAAGCCACTTCACTGCCTCTGCTCTGCGAGTCTGTTCTGATTGCCCTCAGCGAAGGTATTGACTGAAATTCTTAGTTTTGGCACTAGGTGCACAGAAGATTTAGTGTCACCAGGGCCCTTGGAAGGGAGGTGGACCTTAGGCATGGCTCAGCCACTTCAATGTAAATTACAATACATTCTTCTCAGTCATTTATATTTTTTAATTCACAAGCATTTTTAAGTACATGGGAGTATTTCATAGAACAAATTTTATGTTTAAAAGCAGAACTCCTCCAGTAATATGAATAAACCTATTTCTTGAAGACTTTGGCTTTTCATTGACTAAATATGCCCCTAAACTGAGGCATTTCTTTGAAGTCAGCATGACCAAGAATGAAGTGTTCCACAGAAGGCAGGGTTTCAGTGCCAGAACAGTGCTATCATGGACATTCTTGATCATTCATCCAGTTAATTCTTCTCAAACCAATATAAGTAAGGTCACCACATAAACAGCGACATAGGAAAATGACTAAACCTCATTAGAATAGAAAGTAATATTTTACCGAAAAACAGGATGCAATTTTTTTTTCAAGAAAACAGTCATTAGAAGAGTTCTTTGGTTTTAAGAGCCTCTTTGTTATTATTGCTGCTGCTCTTTTACACACATCTCTTTTACTGTATATTAACCCCCAATATTAACATGGGTATCCCACATAAATTAAATTCGTAAGATTTGGGCGCTACATAAAAGATGTCAAGGCAAAATAATTTTCAAAGGAAGCTTTCAGGTCTTTCTCGGTTACAGTAAAAGCAAAATATGTTTCCCTTGTTGTTGTTTTGTAAACACTACCCAACAAACCCAAAAAACTAGATGTTTTAACTAGTCCTTGAAAAGCTGAGACTCTAGCATATGTTTACTGTTTAGTGAGATGGTGACCATCAGTGAAGTAATCACTAATCATAGCCGGGTTCCTCAGCAAATACACTGGTATTGGCACTACAGCTAATCATCAGCAAAGACTGCAAGTAACACTAAGACACTAACACCTATTTGATTTGGAAGAGAATAAGGAACAGAATGACGCTGGCCGTGTACTGTTCTCTCTGCCATTCTCCATCTCAAGGCCTTGCAACATCATCACAAGCCCAGCCACTAACCAGATGCAAACACATGAGCCTAAGAGAGTGTGAGAATAAAAATATTAGCATTATTTCCATGGGACTACTCACGTGGTTATTACAGAAATAATCAGCATTAGCACACTACAATGTTTGTTTTGTTCTCAAATGTTGTAACACCCTAAGGGCAAAATTATCTTTATTTGAAAAAGGTTAAAAATGAAAGTACATGATGCATATCTTTGCTAGAAAATGGTGGAAAATGGATTTGTTGAAACCACATGAAGAGAAAGAGGGAATCAATTAAAAAACAGAAATCTAATAAATCTAAAGTATTTCCAAGTGAAATGCTTATAGTAAGCAAATTTCTTGTAAACATTGCACTCATGTCACTTGAATAGTCCCAGATGGTGAACTAACTTTGTGGTCTTGAAATAAAAGTCAGCCAATAAGCCAAAGTGACTACAAATTTATTATCAATGGAGTGGGAGACAAGAGATCCAGAATCAATCAATGTATTACTATTTTTTCTTTGCAAAATTTAAGAGGTTTGTGGAGTTTTACTAAAAAGACAATTTCATTTAAATTTAAATTTGTATGTGTTAATTAAAGTAATAATATTGAAGATAAAAATGAGGTGAACAATCTAGTTATTTATATAACTTTAGAAAAATAAAAATGTTTGTAAAAAATTACGTAGTTTTGAAATGTATCACAAGGTCTAATTCTTAAACTACCATAAACTTTTTTCAGTTGGTAACTCTGTGACTTTATTCAAGAAATATTCATAATTCCTTTTTTTTAAAGTTGAGTGATACATAAAAATTTGTGATCTGTGCTTTGACCAGAAATGATAGCAGGTGAGATAAGCATCTACCCTACCTGCTCCACCGTCAACAATCCATCAGGAGATTCTGGCAGGGGTTGCATGGGTAGAAGCTGGCACAGTGTGCCTAAAAGTAAAGAAACTTCCTTCATGCTCCTCCAGGAGCATACCAGCACCATCTGAGCGGTTACATCACATGTTTTTCCGTCTTTACCTAAAAAAAAAAAAAAAAAATCTATTGCAACACTTGATTGCTTACATCCAGGTTTCTTAGAACTTATTCGTAATTCCCTACAAATAATCTGCTTAAACAAACCAATTTGTCATAAATTATTGATATATTTATTCAGGAAAAAATAACTAACATTTGTTGAGCATGTCCTATGAGTAGAAATTGTGTTATTTCTTTAATATATAATTTTCAAAATAAATTTAAAAATGTAATTTCAAAACTTAAGTATAAGCTTGGAAATTCATGAAATAAGTTCTGTCATTCAGTCATCTATAAAATATGACTATAACAATTATAGTTCATTACTTATTTTGGTGAGAGTGGTTGTTATATCAGTAAAAGAGTAGGATAGGGCTATTTAAATCAAAGGAAAATACAAATTCACTTTCAAAATACATTTAAATTCCATGGTAAATAAACTATAATTATCCTTGCTCTCTTTTCCTAGTTTTAGAAATAGTTTAGTGCTCACATTAAAAAAAAGTCAAAGACAAATTATTAAATTTAAAAGGTAAGTAAACAAACAATATTTACAATGCTATCCCACTTGTGTTTTTAAAAGCCCACTAAACTAAGAGGATAAATGTACACATACATAAATACATAGAACATGTCTAAAAGGATATGTACTCAAAGGGAAGAAGTGGGATTAGGGATGAAGGAGGACTTTAATTTGTTTTAAATCGTATTTACCTCTGTATTGTTTGAAATTAATATAATAAGCAAATATTTATGTTATTTTGTGTAATTAAGAAAAAAAAACCAGAAATTTTAATAAGACAATAGCCCCACCTAGTGGAGAATGCAGAAACGTGTAATAAATCACTAAGATAATACTGCTCCAGATGAGTTTTTGTAGCATTATAGAAAATTACAAAATAACAACTTATGAGAAAATAAGCAGGAAGAACTATAATTCTGGAAGCTTGGTACAATAGAGCAGCTCACATTTTATTGAATAATAAGGTTTATTTCCTTTAAAAGGCTGCTTGACTGACTATAAGGACTCACAACAGACAAGAAACCATAGTGGAAGAAGCCGATTGCTGCAAACCCGAATTCCCAGGGCTTCCCTGCTCTTACATCACCTGGCTGTCAGGACAGGCTTTAGCAATCAAAGGCTCTCTGTTGTAGCAACTTATATATTGCTCTAAGGCACACCATTTTCTGGTAAAAGTTTTATAAACTCATTCCCCAAATAAATCATTTATACGCTAAAAAAAGACTTCATTTTCTAAAAATAAAAATGCTCTGTACATATTTGTAGCCTCTGATTTACTATATAAAAAAGTGAACTGTACATTTTTCTTTGAAACTTAAACATTGATTATAATATGATTTTTATATAAGCTACCTTTGATTTCTGCAGAAGTATCAATATTAGGTACATTGGCATTCAAGTCCTCCAAGTCAAAGCTATCATGTTCTTTCAATATTTTGGCTTGATTGAAATAATCATTAGTATCTCGCGGCTGAATCTCATTCAAAATCATCTGTAAGCGGCTTGCTGACTCTGAGAGAGAGAGAGATGACAGTACATGCTGATTTTCCTTGGAAGTATTTGCCCTAAAAAATAATGCAATTTTCAATACTTGATAATGAACTATATTAGAAGGGACTCACAGGATGAATTATGGGAAATTTATATAAGGTATCAATGACACTGAGTGTACTTTTAATATGTTGTATAGAGGCATCAATTGGCTGCCTCCTGCACACCCTCTCCTGGGGATCGAGCCCACAACCAGGGTATGTGCTCTGACCAAAAATGGTTCGTGACCTCCTAGTCCATAGGTCAAGACTCAACCACATCGGCCAAGCCTGAGTGTACTTTTAAAATATGGCACGCGCACACACACACACACCAGAAACTGTCAATAAGACAAAGGCTGCCATTCCATTCACATCGCTTTTCTTAGTATTGTCTAAGAATCTCAATCATGTGGAAGAAAAGCAATAAACTTTTATAAATTTTATTTTTAAGAGACTGTTTTCCCTATCTACAACACAAGTTATCAAAGTTTAAAAGTAGGAAGTTTAAAAGACATAAAGAAACCCACCACCAACAAAAACAATCTTTTATAGCCCAGGAATATCATAAAGTTTTCAGATTTGACTTTAAATGCATTATGTAAAATACTGCTCCCTAAGTATGATTTACAGTCCTAGCATTATATTAAAGTTCATTTTTTATTCCCTAAGCACTCACTGGATCTGGAAATGTAAGCTCCATGAATGCAAAACTTTGTTCACTGCTGAGTGGCCAGTGTCTGGAACAGAAATTAGCTCATGGCAGAGGCTCAGTAACATGACCTGAAGGAATGAACTGATGACTACAAGGTAATAAAGAGTAAGCCCGGTCAGGGTTTTAAAGAAATAACAGAGCAAATCAAAGAGCAAATCAAAGAGCAGGTATTTACTGTATACCTATTATACACAATTATTCTTTAGATATTATGGAAAATACAAAGACCCAAACTACTATCATCATGATGATTCAACCAACATCTTATGTTCTCTTGTGGTTTCCTTGAGATTTTGCCAAAAACAAACAAATTCAGACAACCATGAAAAAGTAACAACTGGACCAAAAGAAACCATGAAAAGACTAAGAAAAAAGAGGGATTATCAGAGTAAAAATTTTAAGAACCCTGCTATTCAATTTTATTGGCTTTCTGGGGAGATTCATTTCAAAGAATTCAGAATGTACGGCAGATAATGTGTGTGGTGGGGGAGTGGAAGGGGGAGAGGAGGAGTGGAGAAAACCAGAGGAAAATAAGTCAAAATAAGAAAAGACCAGTGCACCACAGACAAATTTTTGAGATCAACAGGTATTTTTAAATGTTAATAACTATAATTTTAGCATACTTTGCAGGCCCTACCTACAATAGGTGACAAATACTCAAGATTTCTCATCCAGAATAGACAGGGTAGGGCAAAGGCAGGTTTATACTTGTGGATACACGAAACAGAGCTTATTCTTATATTAATATTTATCCTTTTATTATCTTCCATACAAACTACTATAAACCTATTTTTGCCTGTCTCTATACTGGTACTTGCCTGATTCAAATATTAGTTATCATATGGGGTGTTTTTTATTCCTATGTACTAAGTAGGAATGTTAAGGCATCAGATTTCTGTATTTATCAACTAAAATAAATAACTATGTCTTAGTGTCATGAACCATCACCAATTTTCCAACTCATTTTTAGTAAAGAACAAAATCTAACATTTCCTATGCAAACACACACATCCAGGTTAAAATATCAGTCCAAGGTATTACCTTGTATGCTGTGATGTGTTTATGATATATTCAGTGTGTTTTTAATACAAGGCTCACAGTTGTACTCTAAAATGCATTCAAACTTAATATTTTAAGAGACCAAATGTAAATTCACTTATGATTTTATAGGTGTTAACAACAAATCCCTTCTGACCCTTGTAGTTCAGGAGTATTATTATATACAGTACTAGAGGCCCGGAACACAAAATTCATGCACTCTGTGCCCTCTAGCAGTTTAAGAGCCCCTGGGAGCCTGCCGGGAGCAGGCCTAAGCAAGCAGTCAGACATCCTTAGCACTGCCCTGGAGGAAGGATAGGCTCCCGCCACCTCTGCTGCACTCACCAGCCATGAGCCCAGTTTCTGGCTGAGCAGTTCTCCCCCTGTGGAAGTGCACTGACCGCCAGGGGGTAGCTCCTGCATTGAGCATCTGCCCCCTGGTGGTTAGTGCACATAACAGCAACCAGTCATTCCACCATTTGGTCAATTTGCATATCAGCCCTTTATTATATGGGATAACCTAGGACATCCCAGGCACACAGTTTAATTTCCATTCTTTCAGGAATTATTAGTTAATTGATTTATTAATTATAACAAATATTTATTGTGTACCTATTTCTACTACGCAGTATACTAAACACAAGGGAAAAAAATAAACAAGATCCCTATTAAATTACTAGAGGCCTGGTGCACAAAATTCGTGTGGAGGGGAAAGGGGAAAGTGTCCCTCAGCCCAGCCTGCACCCTCTCCAATCTGGGAAGCCTTAAGGGATGTCCGACTGCCCGTTTAGGCCTGATCACAGTAGGATCGGGCCTAAAGGGCAGTCGGACATCTCTCTCACAATCCAGGACTGCTGGCTCCCAACTGCTCACTTGCCTGCCTTCCTGATTGCCCCTTACCACTCTGCTTGCCAGTATAATCACCCCCTAACCACTCCTTTACCAGCCTGATTGATGCCTAACTGCTCACCTGCCAGCATGTTCGCCCCTAACTGCCCTCCCCTGCAGGCCTGGTCCTCCCCAACTGCTCTCCCCTGCAGGCCTCAGTGCCCCCCAACTGCCCTTCCCTGAAGGCCCGGTCACCCCAACTTCCCTCCCTTGCAGGCCTGGTTCCTCCTAACTGCTTTCCCCTGCTGGCCATCTTGTGGCGACCATCTTGTGTCCACATGGGGGCAGACATCTTGTGTGTTGGAGAGACAGTCAATTTGCATATTATTCTTTTATTAAATAGGAAAGAGGCCTGGTGGGGGCTAGCTGGTTTGCCCTGAAAGGTGTCCCGGATCAGGGTGGGGGTCCCCTTGGGGTGTGGAGTAGCCTGAAAGAAGGGCCTGTGGTGGTTTGCAAGCTGGCCACGCCCCCCAGTGACCCAAGTGGAGGCCCTGGTATCTGGGATTTATTTATCTTCTATAATTGAAACTTCATAGTGTTGAGTGAAGGCCTGGGCCCACCAGAGTGTGTGGAAAGCTTGGCTTCTTCCATTGCCGGGAAACTCAAGCCTCCTACTTTCTCCGTGGCCACAGCCATCTTGGTTAGAGTTAATTTGCATACTCACTCCTGATTGGCTGGTGGATGTGGCTTGTGGGTGTAGCAGATTGATGGTTGATTTGCATATTACTCTTTTATTAGATAGGATAACAACCCCATGAAGAAGCACTCTATGGGAAGTAGAAAGTGGGAAGAGACAAGGCTGGCAAAGTTGCAGGAGCCAAACTATTACATGACCTTAGATCATTAAAGTATTTTAAATAAGGGGGCTAGGGTAGAGCAGGGTACAAGGGTACGTGTGACATGATGAATTATATGATTAGAAAGGATTACTTTCAGTGTAGCAAGAAGGAGATAAGAGTAGATGTGGCGAAACCAGTTCAGAGGTCCCTAGTACAAACAAGAGGAGATAAAAGCCTGGAGTAACGTAAGAAGATGCAGATAAAAAGAAAAGAGATTTGAAAGATATTTAAGGGAACACTGAAAGAATGTGGAGACAGGCTAAATATAAACGCACAAGATGTCAAGCAGCCCTAGGCACCTAAGTTGCATAAATAGACTTTTGGAAGGGCCATTTGCAAAGACACAGGGGTTGGGAGGGAAAAGACAGATGAAAGTTCATCATATAAATTGGGGGCATTTTGAGTATCTCTTTTTTTTTTTAATTAAATGGTCTTTGCCCATTTCAGATTCCTAAGAAGTTGCCTTCTTTGATTGAACCCCATCAATTGCCACCTCTCTAATGTATACTGCCCACTCTCCCAGTCCCAGCAATTACCTAGTAGACTGTGCTCTGAAATGACAATAATAGAAAACCCAATTTACCCCAGGGGAGGAAGCGCCTTACTCATCACCTGGTTATCATTTATTTATTTAGGTTATTATGTAATACTTAAAAATATTTGTGAAAGGGCGGAAATATCACTAGTAATAATTAGTTTTCTCCCTTATTTACCATGTACAACTCTCCAAATAAATGATTAGAAAAAATATATAAAAGGAAAGAAAAAGATGAATTTGAGCTTTCTTTGTTTGCTGACCTGAATCAGTGTCCATTGGGATGAGGCCTTCTGGGGATGAGCTCTGAATGATGGGAGCCACCACAGCAGAAAGCCTGTAGGACATCAGCAGGAGCTTCTGCACCACAAGTCTCCATTCACTCACCAACTGCAGGCTGCTGCAACAAGCGTGTTAGGGAAATTTATACTAAAGCAAAAATCAGATTCTATGAATAGAAATTAATAGATAAAAGGAGTTGAAAGAATTTGGGTTTCAAATTGTGCATTCTATGAAATATTTAAGAAATAAAAATGTGGGCCTAGCTGGTCTGGCTCAGTGGATAGAGCGTCAGCCTGTGGACTGAAGGGCCCCAGGTTCGATTCTGGGCAAGGGCACATGCCAGGTTGCAGGCGTGATCCCCAGTAGGGGATGTGCAAGAGACAGCCGATCAGTGATTCTCTCTCATCATTGATGTTTCTATCGCTCTCTCCCTCTCCCTTCCTCTATAAAATCAATAAAAATACACTTTAAAAAATTAAATTAAAAAACAAAAAAAATGTGCGTATATATGTACATTTTTAATTATCTGTAAGGCCCATACATTCCTTTCCCTGGACATCTTCCTATAAGAGTTTGAAGCCCAGAAATGAGTATTCAGGAGAGCACTGTGAATGCACTTACTTTAGAGGTAATTTCTGCAAAGCCCTTGTTATACAGTGAACTCGCCCATACATTGGAAATGAAGCTGCTGCCTGAAGCAGAGACTTTTCAGCCTGACATACTTCTTCCTCAAGATTTTCCAACAAGCATTTGATAACTAGAAAAAAATCAAACAAAAACACACAAAGTAATGCAAATTTTAAAAGACACATAAATTTGTGAATAGCAGAACAGTTCCCATGAAAATACCCAACTCAACTGTTCTTTATAGGAGAGGTTTTGAATTTTAAAAAAAGATCTTTCAGGGTATCTACTCTATCCATTTCTAATTAAGGCAGAACAGAGTATTTTTCCCTGACTTCCTAGATCCATTTACAGCATTCACTCTTAATCATTCCTCCTAGAATCCTCTACCTGGGCTATCAAACCCTAGGCCCTCCCAGGTGCCATGTACTGTATGGACAGCAGATTTTAAAAAATAATAATAGCTTTATTGTGATATAAATCATATATCATTTATGCATTTAAAGTGTACAAATCAGTGTTTTTCAGTTTATGCACAAATATGAAAAACCATCACCACAATCAATTTTACAACATTTTCATCCTTCACTATCAAAAACCCCTCACCCATTACCAGTCACTCCCCTCCCTGCACCTCTCATCTTCCCCAGTCCTAGGCAACCAAGGATCTATTTTCAGTCTCTTTAGATTTGCCTATTCTGGACATATCATATAAATGGAATCATACAAGATGTGACTTCTTTCACTTAGCATAATGTTTTCAAGTTCATCCATGTATCAAGATTTCATTTCCTTACAAATGAATAATAAATAGTCCATTGCATGAATATACCACATTTTGTATATCTTTTTATCAATTTGTAGATATTTGGGTTGTTTTCACTTTTAAACAATTATGAACAGTGCTGCTATGAACATTGTGTATATGAGTTTTTGTTCAGACATAGTTTTCATTTCTCTTAAGTATGCATCCATTATAAACTGAATGTTTGTAAACCCCACCCGCCGCCACCACCACCACCACCAAAAAAAATTCATGTTGAAGCCCTACCCCACCACGTGGTGGTATTTGGAGGATGGACCTTTAGGAAGTAATTAGATTTCGAGGAGGTGATGAGGGTGGGATCAGTGTCCTTTTAAGAAGAGGAAGAAAATCTGATCTCTCCCTTCCATGTGGGCACAAAGCAAGGGGGCTCCTGTCTGCAAGCCACGAAGAAGGCACCCATCAGGAATGGAAACTTCCAGCACCTTAATCTTGAAATTCCCAGCCTCCAGACCTGGGAAAATAAATGCCTGTTGTTTAAGGCACACAGTCTATGTAGCTTGTTATAGAAGCCTTAGCTGACTAAGATCGTGGTCGAAAACCACATGCGGTTCTTTGGCCCCTTGAGTGTGGCTCTTCCACAAAATACCACGGCCTGGGCGAGTCTATTTTGAAGAAGTGGCATTAGAAGAAGTTTAAGTTTAAAAAATTTGGCTCTCAAAAGAAATTTAAATTGTCCTGTTGATATTTGGCTGTGTTGACTAATGAGTTTGCCGACCACTGAACTAAGTAAGACAATGCCAAAAATTGGAACTGTGAAGTCATATGGTTACTCTGTATTTAATCTTTTGAAGAACCTACAGACTGCTTTCCAAAGTGGCTGCACCATTTTACATTCCAGCAGCATTTGTGACAGATCCATTTTCTCCACATCCTCATCAACACTTGTATTATAGTCATCCTACAGGATGTTACGTGCTTCCTCACTGTGATTTTGATTTGCATTTTCCTAATGGTTAATGGTGTTGAACATTTTCTCATGTGCTTATTTTTCATATTTGACTTTTTTTGCCTATTCACATAGGCATTATTTATTTAAAAAAGAGAAGTCCATCAACAAGAGAATGCATTAATAAACTTTAGCAAATGTATATAATATACAGTATTCATATAAAATTCAAAATCATGTAAAAGTAAATAATATATTGCTTAATGATATATACACAGGTGGTAAGACCTTGGTAAAAAAAAAAAAAAGAAAAATTAATATAAAGCAAAACAGTTATATGGTGGGGAGAAAGAACTAGGAAAAAAGAGAGCCTTCAAAGGTGTGGCTGCTGGTGTATTTAAACTGGGTATTATCAAGTAGCTAGGGGAAAAAACTTGTTAAGTTTTTTTAATTATTATTATTTAAATCCTGTATATATTTACATATTCTTTGAATATTTGAAATATTTCATAAAGGTTAAAGATGTCAGAGAAAATAATTTTCAACTCTATCTGACCTCTCTTTTTTTAAAAAAAGAATTCCTATCTGTCCTTATTTCCAATATAATTCCAAAATGAAGATTTATTAACCTAAAATTAAATACATAAATCCCAAACAAATATTTGTTGAAAAACACTATATCTAAACCAACTCAGGATTTTAGAACTAACTATATGGAAAGAATAAAAGCAGGTGCAAGATAAGTAGTTATAAACCCTGACAGCAAAGGAACTCTCTATTCTATATAGAAATAACAAAGATGATCTGGATATAGGCATGGTAAAATTTCTGCAAAAAAAAAGTAAATTTTTAGTAGAGAATTTCATAATTGCTTTACTAATGTATATTGGTATATCTACTTATTTAACATGAATGTCTGTTTAAAAACAAATGTTAGAGCTAAGTAAACTGTGCATAGAAGGAACTCGTGGTATTTTTATATGCTAGTAAACTACTATGCTGGTAAACTCTAAAATAAAATAAACCACAAAGAAATGTTGAACCATTAAATATTCTAACCAAATGAGTAGTGAACGAGTAAGATAATGGTTTTGATAAATAAAAGCAAAATGTCATTTACTCAATACAAACCCATCAATGTGTTCCTTTCTACCACAGCAGCAGACTTATCTCCATTTCCACATGCAGCCTGCTGAGCTTTTAAGTAGGCTGACAGAGACGATGGCAGGGCATTCTGACCAATTAAGAAGTTCAGCAGGTAGGAAGCTGTTACACAGTCATATGGTTTGGTACTGGTGCTGAGCGCCAGTGCTGCCTGGAATAAGCCTTGCAGTTTCTCTGAATCCTAGAATAAAGCACAAATTCAGTAACTGTCACTAAAACATTCTTTAATTGGAAGGAATAATACATATTTAAAAACAGGGCCTGCCACATAACTCAATAAGAACATCAACTCCCTTTCTCCCTATATATAGGTTAGAGTTTTTATCACAGTAATTAACGGTTATTATTCATCAGTTCTAGTGATCAGGGTCTCGAAAATATTATAATATCAGTTGGGAAATTCAAAATTGATACAACTTTTTTAAAAAGTACCTCTTTTTTTAGCAAAGTTTATGTTTTCCTATACAATTCTACTATGACTACAGCCAGATCATTTCTGTTATTTCTAATGGAGCAGAGTTCTTTTGTATCCAGGTGTGTTTTGTCTAAGAAGCATACCCTGCCTTCTTCCTCCCCCCTTTTCATAGAGCTAGTTCAAAGGAGGAAACTACAAATCCATACAAAAATGTAAAGCTACCAACCAGCCTGTTCCTGGCAAAGATCCATGTGTATGCATGGAAAATAATCAGACAAGCCTCCGAAATTCTGCATCAGATCTCTCACACCTATATCTCATATACAAATCTACTCACATAGCTCATCCTAAAACACACATACACATACACACACACAAAAAAATAAATAAATAAAAAAATAAAAAAACAGAACAAAGCATAGTAAGGCAGAGAGCTGAGGACAGGAGATGTGGTCCTACTCCCAACTCCAGGGTTAACATGGTGCTGGAACTCAGGGATTCACTGATCATAATATTGATTTTACTAGGTTTATTCCATAACTGTCTGATATAGGGAAAAAATCATTATAAACTTAATTTTGAATTTCATTATATGTACTCATAATTACTGATGTCAAATATACTAATTCAAATACCAGTTTATTTGCCTTTTTAAATTCTTTGCCTTTTTTTACATTTTTTATGACCTAAAAAACTTAAAGATAGTGACCAAAAACCACTATTTGAAAGGACCAATTAAGCATATAAAGCCATTTTTTGTAACTGACAGTAAGTCTCTGAATTCCTTAACTAACCAATTAGTAAGAACACAATACATAGCCTTTGGAATATAAAATATCTTCATTTTACCATCTGAGGTTAATCAAAATATGATATGAAGGAAGACCTTGGATATGTAGCTCTACTATATATGTGTCTATACATACACACACATACGTATATACATACACACACATATATACATATACTAAAGGTCCCCTTCATGCACTGGAGGTGGGGTCCCTCAGCCTGGCCTGCCCTCTCTCACAGTCTGAGAGCCCTCAGGGATAGGTGACGGGAGATTAAGGGAAGGCAACACTTCCATCACACTTCTGCTGCTGCCACTGCCGGCAGCACAAGCTTCAGCCAGCCTTGGTTACCTGAGCCTCAGGCAGCCCTGGGCAGCTGGGCAGTTGTCATCCGAGGCTTGCCTGCACCTTGGGCTGGCCTTGGGCGGCTGAGGGGCTGAGGGAGGGGCTGGCAGAGCTGAGGAGACTGGGCACCATCAGCTTTGTGACAGTGTTTGGTCAATTTGCATATTCCCTCTTTATTAGAAAAGATAGATAAAAGTCCTCAAGAGAGCTTAGATTAGCATTCAAGAATATTTTAAAGTTAACTATATTAAAAATTAATTATATATTAATATAAAGCATATCCAAAGAAAGACTTTGGAAATATCCTATATAATAATGAGCTAATATGCAAATGGTCGCCACACCTTCACATCTTCACACAATAATGGTACAGACATTCAAACTGGGGAGAGAGAAATGGGGACCAGCCAGGCACAAATGAGCTCATGAGAGAGGAATGGGGACCAGCCAGGCTGTGGCCTGGGAGAGGGACAAGCTGCCTGCCCACGGTCCTGGGTACCAGCAGCTGTGCCTGTGTCTGTGGCCCAGGAGAGGGACAATCTGCACACCCCATGGTTTCCATGGTCCTGGGCGTCAATGGCTGCACCTGCAGCCCGGGAGAGGGACAAGCCGCCCTCCCTGTGGTCCTGGGTGCCTGTGGCCAGCCAAAGGAAGGGAAGCCTGGATACTGGTGCCTGCAACCAACTGGAGGAGGGAATCTTGGGTCCCAGGTGTGGTGCGAGGCCGAGGCAATTAGGGGTGATCAGGCCAGCTGGGGAGCAGTTAGGGGCAATCAGGCCATTAGAGGAGCAGTTGTGGGTGATCAGGCAGGCAGGCAGAGGTATTTAGGGGTGATCAGGCAGGCAGGCAGAGGGGTTAGGGGCAATCAGGCAAGCAGGCAGGCCAGTGGTCCCAGATTGTGAGAGGCAGTCGAACATCCCTCAAGGGGTCCCGGACTGGAGAGGGTGCAGGCTGTTCTGAGGGAATCCCGTTCCCCCTCCCCAATCCCCTCACCCCGACCCCGTGCAAGAATTTCATGTGCCGGGCCTCTAGTGTAATAAATATTTTAATATCTTGACTACTTATTCCCAAGATCACTTTACCAAAATGCAAACCAGACCAGATATTAGAACCACCCAAATCCTACAGCAAGCCACATGAAGTACTAAGTTTTCTGAATTCTGCAGTAGTATCTAAAGACCAAGCACACATTTATCAAATAAGAGATATAGAGGATCCTTCATAATTCAGATAAGGACCAAGTCTTTCAAATAGATGCAATAATGTCCCTTCCCCACTCCAGATACTCTCAAAATATTTGCCAGGAAAGAGGTATCCTATATAATAAAAACCTAATACGCTAAGCGTCTGAACATTTGTTCGACCGTTCAACTAGTCTCTATGACGCATACTGACCACCAAGGGGCAGATGTTCCAACCGGTAGGTTAGCTTGCTTCCGGAGTCTAGCTGATTGGGACTAGGTGAGACAGATGGACATGCCTGGAGCCCTCCCCTGGTCCCTCCCCAGCCCTAATCATGCACTAATGGGGTCTCTCAGCCTGGCCTGCGCCCTCTCGCAATCTGGGACCCTTCGGGAGATGTCAAAGAGCTGGTTTCAGCCTGAGGCCTGGAGGTCAGGCCTCTAGTAGTTTTATAAATATGAATATAAATGTGTATTACAAGTCTAGTGCAATGAAAGAAAAATAAGGAGCAAGGAAGAGGGGAGTGTGGGAGAGGAGAAAGAAAGTGAAATGAGAGAAATTATCTTCTTTAAGATCTCTGTATGGTACAAAAGTAAGAAGCCGAAGCACCAAAGAAGCTTCTGCTCACCAGAGCACCTGAAAGACCACAGGGATAGGTGAACACTGGAGGGCAACTCCAACATGGATTCAAGTTAGAAAAGATACTCTGAGATCTTGCAATGCCACCTAGAAACCATGGGACAGACACCTTGTAACATGTGCTCCTACAGAATCCACTTCATCTACAAGTTGCCCTGCCCTAAATACAGCCTAATAGCTGGAGCCATAGGCTCCAACTGCAGCCCCTCCAGGTGACCTTGGCCTTTATACAGCTCTAACAGAAAGCCATAACAAAGCTCTAAAGCCAGTGACCCCACAGCTGCTGGTGAGCTCACAGCCCTAGAATAAGCTTAAAGGGCGAAGCAGAACCCTGAGCTAGGGAGCCCCTACAGACCCATCCCCATGCTGTGACCTCATTTCCAACCCTATCTTTGGTTTCCACCCTAACGTGGGAAGTGCAAAATGTGAGGAAGAGAGTAGGGGCTGGGGATGGAGTCGACCTCCCAGGGAGAGAACTGGTTGTTAACCTCAAGTACTCTGAGTTTCAGTTTAGTTATTGCTTGTTGGAAGATCAGAAACATATTTTCTACCTCACTTAACACTCAGCTTCCCAGTCTACTAAACAGGGAGATTATCTCAAAATTTTTTACTCCAGTTACTGTAAGTGATGTGTTTTGATCAAATATTAACATGTCCAAGGAAATTGGAGAGACCACAGTTAACTGAAATCTACCAATAATCTCGTAAACAATAAAACCTATTGCCTCCTACACCTCCTTTTTTATCAAAACAAAAAAACAAAACTCACTGATTTGGACTTTATTTTCCTTGACAATACTTTCTCCGCCCCTACTATGAATCCCCACCTCATCACCCTACAACAGTAGATGTATAATGATAACTGAAACAGCCAGAAGATAGAAGAAGGCAAATGCAAAGAACCTGGACAATCCACTGACTGTTTTAACTGTTGCTTTAAACCAAGCATGTCAAACTTGCGGCTGGCAGGCGGCATGCCTCATTTAAACCTGCTGGCCACAAGTGTGACATGCTTGCTTTAAACAGAAAGTTTTCATGCATATACATTTACATAGGAAAAGTCCAAATACCTGAAATTGTATATGTGTTTTTGGTAACTTCATCAGAAGATCAAATGCTAAAAGTTTCACTGGTTCAAAAGTGCTGGTAAAACATTCCATTAGTGTTTGGAAACGACCAACATCAATATCATGACTCAACTGATACACCGTTTGGACTTGACCTAAAAAAAAAATACACAAAAAAATAAACATTTAAAAGTCAATTAAAAGAAAAAAAGTCAACATTTTCAAGTTATTTGGACAAATTTATAGAAATTCATACAAAAATTCACACTTCATACTTTATCCATCCTATCTAATAAAAGAATAATATGCAAATTGATCATCACTCCAACATACAAAGTGGCTGCCACAAGATGGCCAACAGGGGAGGGCAGTTGAGAGGGACCAGGTCTGCAGGGAGGACAGTTGTGGGTAATGAGGCCTGTAGGGGAGGGCAGTTGGGGGGACCCAGGTTTGCAGGAGAGGGCAGATAGGAGTGACCAGGCATGCAGGGGAGGGCAGTTAGGGGCAATCAGGCTGGCAGGCAGAAGCGGTTAGGGGCTATCAGGAAGGCAGGCAGGTGAGCAGTTGGGAGCCAGCAGTCCTGGATTGTGAGAGGGATGTCCGACTGCCCATTTAGTCCAGGTTCCCAGATTGGAGAGGGTGTAGGCTGGGCTGAAGGACACACCCCTCTGTGCACAAATTTCTTGCACCAGGCCTCTAGTAATATCATAAAAGAATAATTTTCCATTAACTTATTTCATAAAATAAATTACCATAAAAATGATAGTATTACAGTTTTCTAATAGAAAATAATGTTTTAAAAATTTGTTTAAAATCACTTCATTCTCTTTCTTTCTTTTTTTTTTCTTGTGCACTTCATTCTCTTTCAAAAGTCTACATATTACATAACAGACAACTAAATTATATTTTGAATAAATAAAAACCAATTAAAAATTACATCTTTTAAAGAAAATCTTTATAAAACTTCTTGACCTAGGAGCCAAAGTCCTACCATGTATTAATTGAACTGACACTGAACAATTAATATGACATAGCCTAATAGAATTACTGAACATCAAGATAAAGAAGTAATCTTTTAGCCATTCAGGCAAAAAAAAAAAAAAAAAAAAAAAACCTAAATTCAGCCACAAAGTGGAAAAACAGTCTGGCTGCACTCTTCACCAGAGCAGCATGTAGTGCTAGAAGACAGTGAAGCAATGCTTAAAAAATTCTCAGTGAAAGAAAGCGTGACAAAAACCTGTATATCAAAATCATAATTCTAGTATCAAGTATAACAGCAATATTAATATTTATCAATGTGCAAAAAATTAAGAACTATGTTTCCCCAACTCTTCCCAAAGAAAGACTAATGTTAGCCAACCAAAAAATGAACAGGAAAACTGTCACAAAAGAATGATGGCAGTCACTGAATTCACTGAACTCTAAGATCAAGATGGAACAACTATGGCAAATAATGGGTTTCATAACCGAATGTGAGGAATATTTAACAGCATTTAACAAATTAATCCCTGCTAATAACTGAAAACATTCCAGTGCTTACTTAATTTGAGGAATGTTGTTCAATATAACTGCTTTTAACTTAATCTTAACTCACAAGTTAATGTAACTCTGTGAAACAACCAGAGCAAGAAACTGAAGTTTTTGTCACTTCATTTATACCTCTGCTCAAATTTGTTTCTTCTATTCCAATTCAGATACCTCTTTCCCTTTCTCTTGCCTGATTGTTCTGGCTGAAACTTTCACTACAATGGGGAATGGCAGTGGTGAAAGTGAGCATCTGTGTCTGGTGCCTGATCACAGGAGAAAGGCTTTGTCTTTACCAGTGAGTATGATATGGTGTTGGCTGTGGCTTTTTCATGAATGTTCTTATCACACCTAGGAAGTTCCCTTCTAGTCCCAGTTTGCTGGGTGTTTATCATAAAAGGGTGGTGAATTTTGTCAATACTTTTTCTATTGATACATTAATTGAGATTATCATGTGTGTGTGCATTTCCTTTGTTCTAATGTGGTATATTACACTGACTATTTTTTTATGTTGAACCATCCTTACATTCCTGAGATTAAATTCCAGTTACTTAGTCATGGTATATAACACTTTTAAAACAGTTAGACTTGGTTTGCTAGTAAAGGATAAGAATTTTTGCATCTATATTCATAAAGGAGACTGACCCACAGCTTTTTGTGGAATCTGTCTGGCTTTGGTATCAGTGATACTAGCCTCACAGAATGAGTTAGCAGATGCTCACTCCTCTCCAACCTTTTGGAAGCATTTGAAAAGGATTGGTGTTACTCTTTCTTTAAACGTTTGGTAGAATTCACCAGTGAAGCTACTGCTAGGCTTTGTTGAGAGGCTTTGTATTACTCTCTCTCTTTACTTGGTATAGGTCTGCTCACCTTTCCTATTTTTTTCTTAAGTCAATAATTTTATGTTTCTAGGAATATGTCCATTTCGTCTAGGCTATTTAACTTGTTGGAAATACAATTGTTCATAGTATTGTCTTACAGTCCTTTTTAGTTCTGAAAGGTCAGTGGAAACATCCTTACTTTCATTTCTGATTTTAGTTATTTATACCTTCTTTCTTTTTTTTCCTAGTATAGTCAAAACTTTGTCAATTTTGTTGATGTTCTAAAAAACCAATAACCCCAACTTTTGGTTTTGTTGAGTCTCTGTACTGTTTTCCATTTATCTCCATTCTAATCTTTATTATTTCCTTCCTTCTGCTAGCTTCTTATAAGGTTTGCTCTTCTTTTTTCTAATTCCTTGAGGTATAGTTAGTTAATTGATTTGAGATTTTTTTCTCTTTAAATGTAGGCTTGTACAGCTATAAATCTCTCTCTGAGCTCTGCTTCTGCTTCATCCCATGGTTTGGTATGTTGTGCTTTGTTTTTATTCCTCTCAAAGTATTTTCTAATTTTCCTTGTGATTTCTTCTTCACCCACTGGTTGTTTAAAGGCTCTAATCAAATATGAAGCCTTCTCTGGATGAAACGGTTAGCACTGCCCATCCTCCCAAGCAAACCATATCTCCCTCCCCTTCTCTTCCTGAAATACCTTTTCATAGTACTTATCGCCATCTGAAATCCTACCTATCACATGGTAATTTACTGTGTGACTCCCTTCACTAAAATCTAAGCTCAAATATGGGAAGCACTTTGTTTTGTACACTGCATATCCATGGCTGCATGACATGTAATAACTAAATAAAAATTTACTGAACCAACACCTTTACTCAAATTATGGAATCAAGTTTTTCACCATAAATACTGGGATATATTATTGAGTAAGAAAGATGCATGTGCTTATTCTTCTTGAACTAGGACAATACTTGAGGAAAGGAAGAAACCATTTGACTAATCACAGACCTTCTATAAAATAATATAGAAACCCACATTAAAGTTCTTGGGATAAAGATGAATTATAAATTTACATTTCCCATCCAGTATTTTATGGTCATATCTTTAAAGTTAAGGAGTATAGTGTGACTTGAACCATTTGCATTACTCTCACATTGTTTAATTAACAGAAATACTGTGAAGCCAGTCACTGCCCAATTATATGTGACTCCTTCATTAGGAACATGACTTGGCTTTTTCATTTTTAAACAATATTTACATATGTTAAACTACTCTCTCAATTGAAAAATTGCCAGCATAATCAGCCCAGTGTTACTTCCCCTACACCTAGGTGCAACTATACAGAAAACTTTTTGTTAACTGGATAAGCAACCACTTGTAGGTAAAACTTCATTTTCTAAGTTCAGTTGTAGTACAATTGAAATTCTCTTAACTGACAGATGCCTCTATCTACATTTTCTGAGGCTACTGTAACAAATTACCACAAACTAGTAGCTTAAAACCACAGAAATCTATTCTCTCACAGTCCTGGAAGCTAGAAGTACAAAATCCAGGCGTTGTTAGGGCCATGCTCACTGTGTAGGCTCAAGGGAGAAGTGGTGCCGGTCTCTTTCAGCTTCCGGTGGCTGCCAGGATTCCATGGCTTGTAGCCATAGCTCTCCAATCTCTACTGTCAACTGACTCCTCTCTGTGTCAGATCTCCCTTTGCCTCTCTCTTAGAACACTTGTGATTGGCATTTAGGCCCATCCAGATAATCCAAGGTGATGTCATTTTAAGATCCTTAATCACATCTTCAAAGAATCTTTTTCCAAGTAAGTTCACATTCATGGGTTGTAAGGATTTGATGTGGGTACCTTTTGGAGAACATTTTTCGGCCTCACACACCTACTCTCATCAGGTGATCAAATTTACCATCATGAATAATGGAACAAGCCAACATTACGTACCTCCCTGCTATGATGCCCTGAGTAAAACGTCAAAACACCTATGAGATATCATAGCAAAAATGCAAAATCTGAGTGAAATCATGAGGAAACAACAAGACTGATAGACATTCCTCCAAAATGTTAATGTCTCGAAATAAGACGCTTTCCAGATTAAAGGAGGCTAAAAGAGATATAACAACGAAATGCAACATATGATCTTGAACTAGTTCCTGGATTATAGGCAAAAAAAAAAAAAAAAAAAAAAAAAAAATGTTTCCTAAAAAAGGCCACTTACTGGGACAACTGGCAAATTTGTAATATCGGTTGTATGTTAGAAAACAGCATTATATCAACATTACATTTCCTAAACTTGAGCATTGTGTTATAGTTAGAAAATTAATGAGATAGATAGATAAAGCAAATATGGCAAATTCGTGAATAATGTCATTTGTTCAACATCCTTTCTCAATAACATTGACATGGGGGCAGATTTAATTCCCGGCAAAGGCCACTTTGTGTGTGGAATCTGCAAGCCGTCCCCGGGTCTGCACGGGTTTTCTACGGGCAGCCCAGTTTCCTCCCACATCCCAAACTGTGCATGTTCGGTAACAGCTGTGTCTAAAGTGTCCCGGTCTGAGGAAGTGTGGGTGTGCATGTGTGTGAGTGTGCTCTGCAATGGAAGGGCACCCTGTCCCTCGTGCCCTGAGCTGCCAGGGTGGGCTCAGGCCGCCTGAGACCCTGACTGGAACAAATGGGTTAGAAAAGAATGATCTTACTTTTTTTTTTACTAGTCTTTCTTAAATGTAGATGTAATTTCACATTTATTTCAATGCTTAGTATTAGAAGTGTTTCGGGTCTTTTTTTTTTTTTAAAGTTTGGTGATGTTTTTGTGGCCAAAAGTACGCTATAGAAACTTAATTCTTGTTTATATCAATTAGCCTGTGGTAAAACTGGTTTCGTTATACGTTGTTTCACTTAAAGCAGCAGTTTCCAAGAACCCATTTATATATTAACTAGAGGCTCGGTGCACGAACTTAGTGCACTTGGGAGGGGCTCCCCGGGCAGCCAGCCTGCACCCTCTTGCATTCCAGGAGTCCTCAGAGAATGTCCAACTGACGAGTTAGGCCCGCTCCTTGTCTCCACCACTGCTGCTGTGCTCGCCAGCCATGAGCCTGGCTTCTGGCTGAGCGGTGCTTGCACTGACCACAGGGGAACAGCTTCTGCATTGAGCATTTGCTCCCTGGTGGTCAGTGCATGTCATAGCAATCGGTCATTCTGCCATCTGGCCAAAACCGGTTCTCCAACATCCTGAGGGGTCCCAGATTGTAAAAGGGTACAGACCAGGCCAAGGGGCCCCACTGGTGCACGATTGGGTCGGGAAGAAATATGGGGGGTTGACCAGCTAGGGAGGAACCATGGGAGGGCTCTAGGGTGTGTCTGGCACATTTTGCTCAGTCCCGATCAGCCGGACCCCAGCAACAAGCTAACCTATCAGTCAAAGTGTCTGCCCCCTGCTGGTTAGTGCACATCATAGCAAGCAGTTGAGCGGCCTTAGCATATCATTATCATATCTTTGATGGCCAACTGGACGACCAGAAACTTAGCATATTATGCTTGTATTATATAGGATGACATCTTATAAACAAATGATAAATCTAGGTAGAGGGTACACAGTTGTACACAAAACTATTCTTGAACCTTTGCTGTTGGCTTGAATTTTTTTCAAATAAAAACTTGGGGGGGGGGGGGGAATGGTTTTCTTCAAATGAAGCAAGCCTGTATTAATATCAAATAACTCTGCTCCCAGCTAAAAAAGTATATTTTGCCTAAATATTTAAACTAGAAAAAAAAAATCCAACAATATAGCAAAGTTCTCTGATCCTCTGGCCCTTGCTTTCCAAAAAGAAGCAGAGCAAGATATTTTTCTGTTTGAACACAATCAAGAAGGACTGAGCACAAACCAGAAGTACAGATTAAAACATACACAAACTCATGCACAGAGATAAAAAGAACCTTGTCCTGCCCTAGCCAGTTTGGCTCCATGGATAGAGCGTTGGCCTGCGGACTGAAGGGTCCCAGGTTAGATTCTGGCCAAGGGCACATGCCCAGGTTGCAAGCTCGATCCCCAGTAGGGGGCATGCTGAAGGTAGCCAATCAATGATTCTTTCTCATTATTGATGTTTCTATCTCTCTCCCTCTTTCTTCCTCTCTGAAATCAATAAAGAAAAAACTTTTTTAAAAGAACCATGTCTTGTCAAAAAGGAAAAAAATAAAACAACTCAAATGGAAGTTCAATGTTCAGCTAAGTATCCCGCAGAAGGAGAAACAAAGGGCATCGTTAAATCAGGATGCCTGGAAATGACATCATCCTAGTCTTTCTGAAACCAGATTGAGACTTACTAAACAGATAGCATGTAGAGGGAAACCACATTTTAACCACAAAGACTCACTGTAACACAAAAGAAAAAGAAATTTTTTAACTTAAAGAACAGATTGGACAGATTAGAATACCAACATATTAATTGGGGCACACTGAGAACATAATGAGCATAGTTCATGAAAACTGTAGTTTTGGTTTGGCAAATAATAACTACAGTTTTCCTCATGTGCCTTATTGACAAATTTAATTATGTCCACATTAAAATTATATAGTGAGAATAAAACATCTCATAAGAACTTTAAAAGGCAACAAACTCAAGCTTCAAGTAAAATAAAATGTTGAAAAAATGTGTTTTGCAAGAAAAAATATACCTTCCCAAACATTATTGAAAACTTACCTTCTGGGACAGGGAAAACTTCAGCTATTGAGCCTAAAATGGTTAAAGCTGAAAATCTAGTTGGGTAGGAAGAGCCAGGAAACAATGCTTCAAAAAGACTGTTGCAAATGGATGACATGAAATTCTAAAAATAAATTACAATAAGTATAATTGAGTTAACTTTACAATAGGTTATCACCAAAGCTCCATATTTAAGAATGGGGTTTTTTTCTTTTAATTATGGAAAAAATATTTTTAGAAACAATACTAGTTATTCACTTCCCTTAACACTTCTGATTGACACCCTTGACCATAGCTATATCATGACTACAATGAACTCCATCTTTGTAGAGCCAACAAGTACAAATCCGATGTTTCACACACTTTTAGTGATGCATTCAGGCATCAAAAGCATGTATACAGGAACAGAAGATGGTTGCCGACAGGAAGGCAGACTACAAGATAGTGCATGAGTGAGAAAACAAAGGGAGACTGTGTGGTCGCACGGGGAGTGTTTGTTGGTGAGTTGAGGGACAGCTATACTCCAGGAGACTGTTGGGGACTGTTGGTGGTCAGTGCACGTCATAGCAAGCAGATGAGCGGCCTTGGCATATAATTAGCATATTACACTTTGATTGGTTAAATGGCCAACTAGACAACCAGACACTTAGCATATTAGGCCGGGCAGCCCCCAGTGCTGCTAGGATCCCTCCTGGAGTGACCGGATCAGACGCAGAGACCGCACCATCTTGAAGGGGAACATGGGAATCTACAAATACGGCACCCACCGAACAGCTTGGAACCTGAGAACACCGGTCCCCAATTGGCACAAGCACGCGGATTCAGAGGAGCTCTACACTCCACCAGGAAAAGGTCAGATTTCACCTGGGATAAGGTGAGGTCTTTGGTCCCAGCAGGAGAGAAAAACTGCTCATGCAGGAGCTGGAGAACCTGAGGAAGTCTGCTCCTAGAAAAATCTGCGGCTGTTGGGGCTGGTGCGATCCATGAATGTGGAAGGGGGTCCACAGAGCTGCTAATAGAAGGGAACTCTAAAAGCAACCCATTTTGATCTCATGTAAAAGGACAGCTTAAAAATTTTAAAAGTGTGCCAGCTGCTTAGACCCAAGGGGGAAAAAAAGACTGCACCAACTTGTGTGCAGCCCCGGAGTTCACTCTTATGCTGGCTCTCTTTTTTTCTTCTTTTCTCTTTTCCTCTTTAAATCCTTGCTTCTGATTACTAAGCCCAATACACAGGATCACCCAATTGGGGATACCCTAAGAGACTGCAGGGGAAAGCTGTTTTTCTGAAACCTGGGGATCAGAGCAGGGAATAACCATCAGGGAATCAGCTCTGGGCAACCCACATCCACAAACCAGTATTGAGTGCCACAGGGAAAACAGGATTTAAGCACTGGCTAGAGAGGAGCTATAGACCCGGAGGTCAATCCAGAAACACTGCCACCCAGTGGTTAAATCACAAATTAACTACTGTGAAAACATTAAAGGAATACAAGAAATTAAGACACACTGCCTGCTTAAAAATCAGGACTGGCTTACAACACTGAGGAACTCAGGGAACTTCAATACTGTCCTGACTAGGAAACAGGCATGCCAAACAGAACAGAGGAAGTGAATGATCTTCATTACTGCACATTTTTATTTTTTTCATCTTTTATTTAAGAAACTTTTTTCTTTTTTTCTCACTTGATTTTACCTTTTTAACTATTACATTTTTATTTTCAGTCAATATTATTACTACTACTATTTTACTTTTTTTTTTTTAAGTGCCATTTATTTTCTCTTTATTTTACTTTGGGATTAGTGTTCTACATTCTATTTTCATCTTTCCTTTAGCATCATTTTACTCTATCTCAACTTTACCTTTATGCCATCACTCTTTTCCTAACTTTCCCCCTTTTGTTGTCCTGCTTCTCTTACCCTATTCCTGCTTTAGATTCTCCCTAGTCCTTCTTTTTACCTCCTGTTAAAATTTCACCCTACTTATATATCTAATTTCCAAACCCCTGCTCCAAGTCCATACACATCTCTCTCTTCTCTTTCTTCCCCCCAAATTTTTTCTCTCTCTCCTTTTATTGTTTGCCTGATTGTTGATTGTATCAACTTTTTATGCTTGTTTGTGAGATTGTTTTGCTTATTCTTTTTTCTTTGCTTTGTTTTTGGGGTTTTTTTGCTTCTGTTTTTCCCTTGCCTCGCTTGATGTTAGTTGTTGTTAGTAGTTTGCATTCATCTCCAAGTACTTGTTGCTGGCATTTGCTCAGATTAGTGGCTGTTCTATTGGAGTTTTCTCCCCATATATAGTTTGTTCCCCTCTTCTTTCTTATTCTCTTACTTTTCTCTCTTACTTTTTTTTCCTTTTCCCAATTTCATTTTTGCACTCCTTTCTTTTTTTTTTCTCTCTCTCTCTCTCCTTTCTCTCCTATCCTCTAATTCGCCTTTCTCTGGTGGTCACCTTTATTTGGGGTTATTAATATTGTGAATACATTTCTGTTCAGTGGCTTGTGCATTGTACCTGGTTGTGTTGTATTTTGTGCCTTTAAATCAATGTAGGAGAGAGAGAAATACATAACCAGACACCCGGAGAAGAGAGAAACAGCCCACATATGAAAGTAAAACAGGCATCACCAGAAAAGTAAACAAAATCGAGGCAAGCAACCTGTCAGAGAAAGAATTCAGAGAAATGGTCATAAGGTGGCTGAAAAGAATGGAAGACAAATTCAACAATATGTGTAAGAACCAAGAGGAAATGTAGAAGAACCAAGAAGAAATGAGAAATGACATCACTGCTATAAAGAACTGAATAGGAAACAAGAATAGACTAGAAGAAGCAGAGGACTGCATCAGTGAGCTAGAAGACAAGGTAGAAAAAAATACCCAAGTAGAGCAGCTTCTAGGAGAAAAAAAATTAAAAAACAGGAGGAGAGCCTAAGAGAACTTTGGGACAACACGAAACAAAAGTATGTATACATTTTAAGTTTTAAAATGACCGAAGAAATAGCCAATACATGTTACCTGATAAATTTGATAAATGTAATACTTGATAAAAATAACTATAGTGACATAATTCATTTAGAAATCCAACTATTATGTTGTCTACTATCTGCCCCTTTTTTTAGACTCCTGCTCTACAATCCTGTTTATACAAAGATTAAAAAAAAACTTTTCGTAAAATGCAATTTTCAAACAAAAAGCAAAGTGGGAAATACTTTATCCAGGATAAAACCTTCCCCCTCTAATTAAAAGGATAACTTTTTTCTGTGTAAGATCAAGAGAAAAAGTATAAGGACAAGTTGTGATTATGAAGCATCTAGTATAATACTATGCCTTGATGACATATATTTGTAACTGAATAGATATAAACAGCTCTACTCTCAACTGACTAGACATAATCCCTGAATTCATTTTTTTGGTCAAGGACATACAACTCTGGGGCCTTATCCTCTACGACCTTACGGCTCTAAGTAAGAGTTTATTAGTTTCAACGGAATAGGGTAGTTATTAAAAATACCCTAGTTAAATTAGTTTTAATTATAAATCAATAGATTTATTCTCTATCTAAAGACTAGTTTTTTAAAAACTAAAAAAAGCACATATATGAAAAATCAGAATGTCAATCCATAAAATAAGTTTTGTGTTTCTAAATACCTAATTTAGACAAATGTCATTTTACCCTTTCAAAAAGAAGCTAAAGAAATGTGTTATCTTAGATCATCTAGCAGCAATCTCAGAAAGGCTAAAAAATAACTCTTATACACACGTAGCAAGTGGTCAGTATATATATTCTAATCACTTTTGATGACTGCCAGCAAGGCTTTTTAGAGTGACTTAGAGTTCACAAAGAGCTGTCTCATTTAGTCATCAAGACAAACCTTTCATAGTGGTTACTAATCCCACTTACAGTTTGATAGACTCCAAATAAGCTAACTAGTCAATGGCAGAATTAGGATACACCTATCTACTTTCCCAGTCTTTATTATTGGGATTTTACAAAGATGAAGCTGATTTCAGCCTTTGTATAGGAATATTCTTCCTCAGATTATTTTGTACCTTTTAATACAAAATTGAAAACTAAGGCCCATCCATAACGTTTAAAGTAGGTACTCACTATGTTATAGCTCCAATGTATCAATTTACTATGCTTGTTTTCCTAAATGAAATAAAATAGATGAACTTTGTCCTCTATCTGGGGCTTAGAAAAAAAATAAAAATCTACTTCTAAGAGGCTAGATTTGGAGTAATAAACCAGTGGTGGAAAGTTCATTCTGATCTGATGGAAAGAAATTAAAGGTTGTCAAGCTGAGCCCTGGCCCAGATTGGGGCTGCTGTACCTGGGGTTCCATCCAATCCGCTAACACCAAGTATCCTAAAAGTCAATTCTGCTCCTCAAGCTCACTCCAAAATGGGACAGACAGAATCTCCATAGCTGGACCATGAGCCAGGAGTTACTAACACCAAGCCACCAAATATCATGTTAGTATAAAGAGAGGAGGCCCCGACTCAGCGGTCTCTGCCCTGGGGAGGAGTGGAGGAGTTCAGGGCCAGCAGTTACCTTTCTGTTACAAAATTTAATCCATCTGGCCCATATAAGCTGTAAATGATTGAGGCTAGCTCATTAATATTGCTTTCTAACAGACCTGAAGTCCAGCACTGGTTCTACAACTCAGGCGGCCTGAAGAGAACTATGTAAGACTATATAAAACCCAGCTTGAATAAAAAAGTACATAAATACTACTTACCAAGAGACTTCCATTTATTTCCCTTTAATACATAGTCATCATTTCTTAAGAATCCATGTGTTTAGAAATATATCACCTACCTTATACTGATGTAAAGAAACAGAAGGGTGATGTTTGGTTAACTCATTATCTGGCTCTTGTTTGGATTTGTTTTGCTCCAGTTTATAAAGCACCTGAGAACTTTCCTGTATCCTACAAAATAACTTTAGAGAGAAAAAAAAATAATAAGGCATATGTGAGCCACGTTAACTTTAAATGCCAAGAATAAACCCTTAAGTTCTTTAAACTAAAACGTCAGGCAAGGAAAGTACTGGTTTTTAAACTCTTAATATTTACAGTGTCTCTTTTAGCATTTACATTGTTAAAACCAAAAACATTACACTGCAAACCAGAATATAAGTCTTTAAAACACAGTTCTATTTCCTTTAGATCAGCAAGAACCTAAAGAAGATATATTCACTTCTATATTCTACCAATTCTTTACCCCAAAAAAGTATCGCATGATTAATTCAAGCTGACTTATTCAATAATGACCATTTCATGAGGTGCTTTAAATGTTTTCTTCAAATAACTTATACCCTAAAAATTCATCGAGGGATTTTTTTTTAATTTTTTTTTCCTTTCAAAATAAGAGCTCCAGTTTGACTTATTACCCCAAAAATGAAAAGTCTTTTCACTCTGGACTTTCATCACAAATGCAAACTGTTCTATGGAAGGGTCATGAAGAGATATGGTACATAAAGCCCATAATCATTATTCTCACACTCTCCCAAAATCTGGGCTCTTTTGGGAAATGATTTCCAGAGCGAAGTTCACCACTTTCCTATACTTTCTGAAGAGAAATCCTACCTTTTTAAGAAGAGAACAAATCTGTTGCCGCACTCCTGGGGACTGACTGTTAAGATTGTATGTGATAAAAAATTGAATACACTGCATTTCTTCTATGGAAACAATTTCTGTGCTTCGGTTACTTTCACAAAGCAAGCCTAGTGTATCTATCCGTACCTAAAACACATCAAGCAATAACATGTTAATTTTTCAATGAAATAAGTGAAGCCTAAACCACTTGACACATTTAATTTTTTACATAGGCTACCAAAGGAAAAAAATAACAACACTAAAAGTGAGTTTTACCCATATGTACTGCAGTAAGGTTTCCTAATCCCAAAGATCGTGTGGTTATTGCCTATAAAATTATTTTATCAAATGTGTAGATTGGATATTTATTAAACAATCTGAAAAATTCTTATTCCACAATAATGTTCAACTTCATTCTTTTTTATTCTATTTCCTCAGGGACCACTTTACCCCAAGACCCCCTCCCACACTCTCAGATTAGTCATGTACACCTACTCCCATTCTGCACACTCATCTCTGTTTGCATTAATTTCACTTCCTTGCTGAAGGCTCTAGTTGCCAACTGAATGAAAACTGAAGCCTTCAGCCTAGGATTGGAGGCTTCCATAAAATGGACAAAACACTTCACTCCTGCCAAACAATTTCCTTAATTATCCTCTCATCCTTGGTTGTCATTCTGTGGGCTGCTGCAATGCTTCCTCTTCTAATCAAATTCATCACTTTCCTAATCAGCCACCACTGCTCTGATCAGTCTCTTCTCCTGAGTTTCCGAAGACCTTACCCATAAAGGCACTCTTTTATCTGTATTTTTTTTCTAAGAGTCTCTAGTTGTTTCATGCAGGTTTTCTTATTCCTTCAACTAAACTCCAAGAAGCCTGAGTACAAGGTCTTCACTTTTCATTCTCTATCCATCATCCTTATGAACCCCTTAAAACAGTGATGGGCACCACGTAGGGGGCTCTGTATTGGATTGATAAGTGAATAAAAAACCAGGGAGCTACTATATGTGTGAAGTGCTAGTTCTTCTGTTGACTTACTTGGCAGTGCTGATGAATTAAGCCCTGCTTTATTTTTGCACTGGACACAAGATTCCTCCAGGCATCCGTTGCGGACTGAAGATGTCCATGAGCTCTAGCTGTTCGCAGACATGCCATCAACGCTCCCAGAGCCCCTCTACTATGAGATGACCCTAAAGATGGAAGAGATTGCTCTTGTTTCAAAAGCAGTAACAAAGACCGGTACTGTGCTATATAAATACTACCACAAGTTTCATGTTTGTAACTAACATTATATTTAAAAAACCACAATGACTTATTTTTATGTATAGTGCCTTTACCCATAAAGGCACTCTTTTATCTGTATTTTTTTTCTAAGATTCTCTAGTTGTTTCATGCAGATTTTCTTATTCCTTCAACTAAACTACATAAGTTCCTTATGTATAGGAATCAGATTTTTCAACTATCTTATAGTTACTCTTTGAAGTATTGAAAGTTTTTAATTATCTTAGTTGTAAATATTCTTAAAGTGATTGATGTAGGGTGCCAGATTCCTGCTTTGCTAAACAGAATACAATAATACTAGAGATCTGGTATTATTCATGCACTGGAGGGAGGGTCCCTCAGCCCGGCCTGCCCCCTCTCACAGTCCAAGAGCGCTCAGGGGTGGGAGAAGACCCAGCAATCAGGAGAAGGCAATGCCCCATCACACCTCTGCTGCTGCCACTGCTGGCGGCGCAAGCCTCAGCTGGCCCTGGTTACCTGAACCTTGGGCGGCCCTGGGCAGCTGGGCAGCCACCATCCAAGGCTTGACTGCACCTCGGCCCAGCCCTGGGCAATTTGGGGGTTGAAGGGACTGGGGACTCCAGAGGCAGTCATGCGGAGGAGCTGGGTCCAGCCTTGTCGTGAGCCTGCTCCCCTGGCAGGGCTGAGGGGACTGGGCGCCGCCATCTGTGGCTGTGGGTGCCGCCATCTTTGAGAGCAGGACAGTCAATTAGCGTATTTCCCTCCTTATTGGCTGTGGGTGCCGCCATCTTTTGTGATGGTGTGAGGGTCAATTAGCATATTCCCTATTTATTAAATAGGAGGATTAAGATTTGCATTATGAATAAGGATCATAATTTTAGATATTAATTACCGAACTGTGCTGTAATGCAGTGACTCCTTCAGAGTTACAGAGTCTCCATGGGATGCTTACTCCTATTCTAAATTATTACAGATGGCTGTTTCCTGAGGTCATGCCTCTCAATGTTTTGTCTTTTTCCCACAGGCAAAAACTTGCCACAGCCAATTTACCTGTTTAACCTTGCCAAAACAGTTTTCAGTTACTGTTTTTATCACTTCAATATTTATGTAAAACACACATTTACTCCATTCTGACAACCAAATAACAAATAAGAACTTGACAAAAGAATTTAAAACCTAGTGCAGTAGTCCTCCTTTATCCACAGTTTCACTTTCCACAGTTTCAGTTACCTACAGTCAACCATGATCCAAAAACATTAAATGAAAATTTCCAGAAATAAACAAGTCACAAGTTTTGAATTGCACACCATTCTGAGTAGCGTGATGACAAATAGCACAGTCCCACTCTGCTCAGCCCAGGATGTGAATCTTCCCTTTGCCCAGTGTATTCACACTGTGTACCCTATCTGCCATTAGTCACTTAGTAGCTAAATCAGTTAGAACTGTTACTATATCACAGTGCTTGTGTAAAATAAGTAACCTTTATTTTACTCAAAATGGTCCCAAAGCAAAGAATAGTGATGCTGACAATTCTGCATGCCAAAGAAAAGTCGTAAAGTGCTTTCTTTAAGTGAAAAAAATAGAAGTTCTTGACTTAATAAGAAAAAAGATCGTATGCTGAGCTTGCTAAGATTTATAGTAAAAATGACTCCATGAAACTGTCTAACTTATAAACGTTATCATAAGTATGTATGCATGGGGGGGAAAACATAGTATAAATGGGGTTTGGTACTATCCATAGCTTCAGGCATCCACTGAGGGTCTTTAAATGTATCCCCTGCAGATAAGGAGGGACTACTATAATAAAAAACAAAAACAAAAAACTCTCATAATCATAAATGGAATCAATCCTAAGCTTGTAGAAATGACTTGAACCAAAAAACTCTATTCAGCTATGTACAGTAACATTTGGTTTCAATCTGAAATCCTTAATGTTAATATCCTTCTTTACTACTTAAACTTGAGTATAGTCAATATCTGGCTGAGTAACTATATTTAAGAATTCTAATTAGAAATTACTAAAACAGAAATTCATTTTCTTACCATTTTTAGCATCGGCAGAAGTCTGAAGAATCTTTACCATGTAGCTTAAGCTTTCAGGGTTGCAATTCAATAATTTTGGCAAGTAATAATCAATCACATAAGATTTTTGATCCAGACTTCCTTCACACAGTATGTGAAGGAGAGGAGAAACCCAAGTCTCATGCCACTGATCAATCCAAGTACCGTCGACAGCCTGAGATTTCAAATGAGTCTTGTGATTTTTAAACATGGCTTCTAAGAGGTCACTTGCATAAGGAACCAGTGACTGGTCTCCCATCACCTCTAAGATCTGCGATGGAATAGTTTTAGCTAATGCCAAAATATGTTCAGTTCCTATGCAATCTACCAAACAGCCAAGGCATATGTACTTTCCTTTAATATGCCATTCCAATTGCAGAAGACTCTCGGTCAGTTCAAAAATGAAATGATCAGCGGCCAAGTCTGATTTTTCTAGCTTTGACTCTGCAACAGTGAGCTGGTGCATTTGGAGAATGTTTCTGAATATGATTTTGGTTTGGTGTCTCAAAGCATCCAATGGATGTTCCCAGTGGGTATAGACATATTCCAAAAGTCTTCTAGCTATGCTTGAATTCCCGTTCAGACTGTCCTTGAGGCTTGGGGAACTTGATTCAAGAGCATGTATGGCTGAGCTAGTCCAAGATGCCAAAATTCTAGACAGAAACATTTCTAGAGTTGATTCCTTGATCCTGAAGAAAAATGAGCTGTGTTATTATAAAGTGACTACTAAAAGAAATTTCACGTTATAATCATTTAAACTTTAGAGATAAAATACAAAGAATGATCAGAAAAGCTAATCATTATTAAATGTACAACAAAAATTATAAACAAGACCAAAAAAGACCTCAAATTTGTATCTAAATCTATTCATCTTATAAAATAAATAAATAAATAAATAAATAAATAAATGATACAAGGAAACTTTTGGGGGGTGATGTAAATATTCATTCTTTTGATTGTGATGATTGTTTCACAGGTATTTTAAAACACATTGAGGAGCTAGGGCTGGGAAAAGTTAGTTGGAATGAGGTTTCTGAAAATCTTCTGAAGTTGATTATAGTGATAGTTGCATCACCTTGTGAATATGTAAGAAAACCTGATACAGACACTACAAATTGTATATTAGTTAGTTTGTTGTAAAATAACAAAATGAAGAATAAATTTTAAAATATGCACAAAATTTAAAAATATGTACAATTTTAAAATACATATAGCCCTAACTGGTTTGGCTCAGTGGATAGAGCATCGGCCTGTGTACTCAAGGGTCCCAGGTTTAATTCCAGTCGAGGGCAGGTACCTTGGTTGCGGGCACATCCCTAGTAGGGGGTGTGAAGAAGGCAGCTGATTGATGCTTTTCTCTCTCATCAATGTTTCTAACTATCTACCTATCTCTCCCTCTCCCTTTCTCTCTGTAAAAAAATCAATATAATATATTTTTAAAATAAAAATATAAAAATACATATAAACTGAAAACCATATAGTTTATTTTAGAACACTAGTTTTCTCCCTTTATCTACATGTTCATTATTACCAAGCTGTTCTATGGTTTGACATGTAAAGCACATGAACACTTTCAGGAATTATGGCAAGAACATAAAAAAAATAATAATAAAATAAAATATAATTCAATGAAGTCAAAAGACTGGGGAACAGTTCTGGCTCAGGTGCTTCTTAGAAATATGCTCTTAGCCTAAAGCACTTACTTTTCTAAAGCATTCACTTTACCCATTCAAGAAACGAGGTTTCCTAACCCAGCTACCAGACATGTAAAGATCACACTGAATTACCTATGATAAAGTTGTTCAAAACTATAATGCACTATACATATGGAAATATTCTCCTAACATCTCATTTTTTCTTGTTCTACTCTCACACCCACTTCATTCCCTTTCAATTTAACCAACCACTTTTCATTGAATTACTAAGTACGCTGGCTCAGTTGCCATCTTTCAAATGTCTGACAAGCAAAATAAAATATGAGACACCAGCATCAAAACTCACTGTGAACTCAAGGTGAACAGAACATGCACAGTATTCACGAGCAGGGCCTCCCCACTCGGGCCCATCCTGCCATCCTGCCAGTCCAACATGGTGAGCGTCCCCTGACACAGGAACAGGAGGGCTGACTCGGAGACATCAGCACAACAAAGACTCCTGCAGGAGTGCACAAACCACTCCGGGGCGCTCGTGCAGTCCACAGAACAGAGAAGCAAACTACTGATCTGAAAAATATAACAGAGCTAATACATGTAAAGCCTCTAAAACTTTTCAGAGATATTTCAAAATACTAATCCAAAACTCTCTTTCCCCATAAACAACCTAAGAAATGAACCTAAAGGTGAGAAAGCCACAAGTGTTAAGTTTATTATAACAATAGAAAACAAATAAAATCTAAGTACATGAACCAGTTTGCTGATTTGAATGTACTGGTAGAGCACAACACATCGCCACCTGGAGGTAGATGAGCTTAACTAATGCTTTTAAGAGATGATTTAGAAAGAAAATTTTTAATTTTATCCAATAATTACTGTGTGATCTCAGAGCATGGCACATATCTATTTTGTATAAAGTCAGGCAAGGAGCTAAAATAAGTTTCTAGACAACAGTAAAGGAAAAAAACTGCTAGTAGTAAATATAAGGATTGTGGCCCAAATTATCAAATTATACTCTCCATATGATCAAGTTCACTGAACAACTGATTCTAGCAGGCTTCCTGTCTAAAATACAATACTTGGGTTATTCTTAATAAAAAAATTAATATTTATAGCCGAAACCGGTTTGGCTCAGTAGATAAAGCGTCAGCCTGCAGACTGAAAGGTCCCAGGTTCAATTCCGGTCAGGGGCATGTACCTTGGTTGCTGGCACATCCCCAGTAGGGGGTGTTCAGGAGGCAGCTGGTCGATGTTTCTCTCATCGATATTTTTAACTCTATCCTTCTCCCTTCCTCTCTCTAAAAAATCAATAAAATATATATTTTTTTAAAATTCATATTTATAAAAAACATATTACTATATATGTGGACATTAACCTCTGAATATTTTATAATACTGAGAGAACTGAACAACCAGCTCTAGAAAAAACTAGAAGAATACATATAAAAAAAGTTGATAGTGATTATCTTTGTGAGATGAATTTATAGGTAACTGTTGTGTTATTTCTGCTTTACCTGAATTTTTGCAACTGCCTCTTATATATGAGAAAAAGGTCATCAGAAAGATTGAGCAAAAAAATTTAATTCATTTCTTTAAAAATATTTTTAAACATGCATCAAACTACCAATAAAATTCAATTCTAAAAAGGAGAGGCACTCACCAAGTCAGGAATCTTTTCAGGTGGATGAAACATAGCCTTAATAAAAAGAATAACAGCTAATCCAGATGTACTCTGAATTGTCCGCAAGAGGTCATCTATTTGGCAAAAATAAATAAATAGCTTGAATTAAATAATGATGGATATTTGGTACAGTAGAAAGACCAGATGCTGCAGAATAAGAGCCCTGGCTGCAATTTCCAGCCTGACTACTTCTAGGTGAATAGGCCTTAGAACTCAGCTCCCAGAGACTCAGCTTTCTCTTCTATAAAATTGGAAAATGTAACTCCTATCTGACAGTTTTTATAAAATTTAAATGAATAATGAACACAAAGACTTTATGCTCAACTCATAAATACTCCTTCCTTTCCCCTCTAACATCCAACCTTTCTTCCTCTTCATCTACTGTCCTAACACATCTAGCAGCAACATCGTTTGTCCCCTCCCCTCCCCCAATGCTTCTGAATCCCAACCCCACTACATTACTTTTTCTTAGCGATTTCAGGGCTTCTGTAAAGAGCTTGCATCAGGGCTAATTACAAACTCTGCTATCATTAGCACTGCACCCAATCTTGACTTGCTATCTTCATTAGCCTCTGGTTTGTCAGAAAGTATACTAAATAATAGGGTGAATTATTTAACCTGTTAAAAGATTATAAATACCCACTATAAGTTGCCTACTAATTAGCCATTATGTCTTTTATCCATGTTAAAAGAACTATGACTTTGATTGAGGCATCCATGTGCCCAGCCAAAGGCAAGATAATTGCTTCCTCAATCTTCCTTGCAATTAAAGATAGCCATATAAGGGTTCAGGCCAATGGGAGGTAAGCACAAATTTCTTGGGTACTTTTGATTTCCTCATTAAAAGCAAAGATGCAACTGGCCCACCTTTCTAACTTAAACAGAGACATGCTGCCTGAAGTTACAGCAGCCATATGACAACCATGAGGTAGCAAACTTGTGGAGGAAAGCTAACATGCTTAAAGGCCAAAAAGCAGAAATACGTGGGTTCTAGACTGTCTACAGTAGTTCTGGATCACCTGCTCCTGAACTTCTTGTTATGTGAGAAGGAGGGGAGGCCCATATACTTAAGTCCAGTTTTCTGCTTATAGCTAAACACTTTACTCATACAGGAAGCTTTACACGCCTTGGGAAAGTAGCATTGATTAGATGCCATCAACTTTTCAGAAAAGAGGCTACCTTAAATTAAAATCATGTCTTCTCTGCATTTCACCAAGTAGTCATTTTTTTTTTCAGCAAATATCCTCAGAAGTCTATGAATTATGTCTTAATAAGAATAACTTTCCTTTTAAATCCTTTCATAATAATGATGTCTTTAATTAAAAAAAAAAAAGTTTTATTGCTCAAATGTGCAGCTCTAAACACTGTAACTTAGTCTCGTTCAATCTTTAAAACTTCGATATGTGTCTAAGTGTCTTTTAATCAACATGTACCCTCTCCACCCCTTTCTTTTTGTTACAACTGCTCTGAGGAACTCTGGCCTCCAGACCTGTTAAGCTACCCACAATCTGGATATTGCATTTGTTGACTCCTGATGTTCCTCTGTAATTCCTGAAAATTGGCAGATGACCTAGAAATAGGGCCAGTCTCAAGTTCAATCCCTTTGGTGGTAAAAGCAAGACTCTAAGGGGCACATTGTGTCTGGTGATATTCTAACTCTATCATTTCATTTTAATTTATTAGTTGAAATACTCTAATAAGAAGACATGTCTTCTCAGTGTTTGATTTCCCAGAGGTACAGTTCACATGAACAGAATACTAGTAAAGAGGCATAACGACCCGCCTCACAATGACTACTGAGATAAGGAGAAATGTGTGGATTACACCCAACTTTCCATATCTTCCTTCAAAATTCGAAAATTTCTTCTCCAGAATTTTCTTTTGCTACTTAAAGTCTGTGGCCTTTCAACATTAAGACTATTAGGTTTTCTTCTTTGTATACAATACATGCACACACTTAGAAAAATCCTTCAACCTTATCCATTGCTGAATTTGAAAGAAAAAGCATTAAAACCTTGTAATCCCAGGCCTTTTCCCACTTTGTGGGACTGAGGAAGGAGAAGTCCTACATCTTTGTTAAGTATTATATATTTCATACCATTATTAGCAAAAATTGAGTGTCAATGATAATCATCATTTTTTTACACTTACCATCACTTAAAAACTTGGTAAAAATACTCAGCAGTTCACACATACTCTGCCATGTGGGAGAACTGGAAATGTTTGAATTAATTCTCTGGAGGCCTTGAACTTTCTGTACTAACATTACTGAAACTCTAATGCCTACCAATAAGTCATTCATCAACTGCGTTTGAACAATATGATTTCCAGCAAATTTTCTACAATGAAGAAAAGACATCATTACAAAAGAAAAGTCAAATAAAAATGTCACCATTTCTATCACTCTTCAAAACAGCACATTCAATAAAAGGGGGTGTTGAAGTTTATAACTTGTTATTAATTTTTAATTTGTGACCAAAGCAGCAAACAGAAAAAAAGCAACTTGGAAGAAATAGAAACTATGTCAAGATAAAATATTTTTAAAAGCTTTCATTAATATCTCCAGAGAGATTACAGAGAGTATTTCATCACAAACTAAGAACAAGATGCTATGAGAAAGAAACTTTCAGGTAACCCTAATCGGTTTGGCTCAGTGGATAGAGAGTCAGCCTGCAGACTCAAGATTCCCAGGTTCGATTCCGGTCAAGGGCATGTACCCTTGGTTGCAGGCACATCCCCAGTAAGGAGTGTGCAGGAGGCAGCTGATCAAGTTTCTAACACTCTATTCCTCTCCCTTCCTCTCTGTAAAAAATCAATTAAAAAAAAAAAAAAAAAAAAATATATATATATATATATATATATATATATATATATATATATATATTTTTTTTTTTTTTTTTTTTTTTTTTTTTTTAAAGAAACTTTCAGGTAGAGAAAAGAGTTCTTCCCTTTCTGCTCTGGCTGGTTTTTCTCAGAAGTTAGAGTGACGGCCTGTAGACCAAACAGTGGCATGTTCAATTTCCTGTCAAAAAGCACATAGCTGGGTTGCAGATTTGATCCCCAACCCTTATTGGGACTGGGTTGGGAAGCAACCAATCAATGTGTATCTCTCACATTGATGTTTCTCTCCCTCCCCCCCCCCTCTCTCTCTCTCTCTCTTCCTCCCTTCCATTCTCCCTGAAAATCAATGGGGGGAAAAATATCCTCAAATGAGGATTAACAAGAAAATAAAGAAATAAATAAGTTCTGCCCTTTCTCATTTAGTCTCTTAGTAACTTATATTTTTAAAAATTGAATCTCAAACCTCTAGAAAATGAATTTAAATAATCTGGTCTAACATTTATGAAGAGGGATAGAAAGGAGCACATGGTAGAACTTTTAAAAATTTTCCTTTGTACAAAGACAACATACAAGTACAAGTATGCACAAGCATGCAAACATGTAACACTTGCCTATTTTCTTCTGTGATTTCAATTAAACTCTTCTGTAGAAAATAAAGCACTGAAAGGAAAAGAATATAATGACAAAACAGAATTTAAAAACTTTGAACTTTAACTTCAGAACAAGAAACTATTTTAAATCAGTTACCTAAAATGATATCATAGTATAGAAGTAGAAATTTGAAAGAAAGGAACATGATATACCTTACTTTACTGCCAAGAAACTTAAAAGAACTTGTTTCAAAATATGACTCATACAAGCAGTCACCTCTCAGAATAAAGTAAAATAATAGGACTTACCATTTTCAAGAAGATTATTGACACTTGTTATACCTGTGAGAGAGAAAATTAACACTGATAAGAAGTTTCAGCACCAAAATTAACATCAGTTAAAAACAATGATGTAGTGACTGGTATTAACCAGGAAAATTACTAGAGCTGTCTTACCCAACTTAAAGTTCTCCATACAGGAAGATATATTGTCAATTACTTTCCTATAAGAGTATAGATCAGTTGTATTCAATTCTTTCTGAAGACGAGAAGTAAAACTTTGTATGGCCTCAGTAAGAAAAAATTCAGGTAGGCAATTCAGTGAGCTAGAAAAAGAAGCAAATATTGAAATCTTGACAACTCAGTAGTATAAGGCTATGTGAAGAAGGGGAGGAATCATTACACATGAAGGAATTACTGAACCAGACCTTCACAATACTGCCAGAAATTAACTTAAGACTATCCTCAACAGAGTAACCAGAGTGATATTACCAAAACATCATATTATTCCTCTACCTCAAATCACCTAATAATGTCCCACCCAAAGTAATAATCAAAGTGCTTGCAATGACTTTTAAGACAGTGTTGATCTGGTCCCACCGTTACCTCTCATCTTGATCCTTGTTCACTATTTCTAGCTACATGGTCTTCCTTTGTTCCAACAACATGCCAAAGCCTTTGCTCTTGCTATTTCCTCCACCTGGAACAGTTTCCTTCAAATATAACCAATAATCATTCCCTCATCCCTTTTGAGTCAATTTCAAATATCACTCTATCAATAACTGAGCAAAGATATCTAAAGTGATCACTGTTTTAACTCTATCCCTCTTCCCATCCTTGGGTTTCCCTTTCCCTCTTCTCAGCTTTATTTTTCTCCACAGCACTCATACCACCTAATCCTATATATTTTGCTTCTTTATCTTGTGTATTTTCTAAATTCCTCTTAGAATGTAACCTTCATTCTAGACTTACTCACTGTATCCCCAAAGCCTCGAAGAATACTTTGACACATAGTAGGTGATCAGTAAAAACTTACTGAATGAATAAATTAAATTTTACATTAATTAATCTAAATCAAAACCAGTAGGCTTTTTTTTTTTAAAAAATCTGGCTAAACAGTCCTGAAGTTTTTCTAGAAGAAAAAAAAATAAAAATGGAAATATTCTGAAAAAGAAGAGCCACTAGAGCAAGCATGTCAAACTCAAAGGCTAACACAAACAAATAAACATTGCATGCAGCAAATATGACATGCTTGCACTAGAGGGATGTCTTGCTCTGATATATAAACTACATTGTCAAACTATAGTAAATAGCCCTAACTGGTTTGGCTCAGTGGATAGAGCATCAGCCTGTGGACTGAAGGGTCCCAGGTTCAATTCTGGTCAAGGGCATGTACCTTAGTTGTGGGCACATCCCCAATAGGAGGTGTGCAGGAGGCAGCTGATTGATGTTTCTCTCTCATCGATGTTTCTAACTCTCTAACTCTCTATCCTCCTCCCTTCCTCTCTGTAAAAAAATCAATAATATATATATATATATATTTTAAAAAACTATAGTAAATAAAAGTGTGGTGTTTCTGTATAAACAAATAATCCCAGTGTAAAACCAAACCAGGGAAAAGAAATTTTTAATATTAGTTATTTTTTATCTAATTGAACATTTATATGGCCCAATTCCCTTCCTTTTTCTCTTACCTTGCCAAGACTTTCTTCAAGGGATTCTTTATACTCAAAGAAAGATAAATGCCTGCTAAAATATCCAGGCAACTTCTAATAGTGGGATCACACATGCCGTTTTTATCTGCCTTCTCCAGTAAAGGAACAATCTATAATCCAAAAAATTCAAAGTCATAGTAATTTTTTAAAATATAAAGCATAACAAAGTAACATGGATTCAACTACTCTTTTTATTCTCAATTATAATGTGAAACTAGAGGCCCAGTGCACGAATTCGTGCATGGGTAGAGTCCGACTGGCCTACCCCTATTGGGGCCGATTGATCAGGCAGGCTGGCTGGTCAGCTGGGGGGAGAGGACATGGGAGGTTGGCTGGCCGGCCCCACCCCTGATCAGGGTGAGGGTGAGCCCATTGGGGATTATTGGGGGCAGGGCAGCTGGGGAGAGGGGCTGTGGGTGGTTGGCCGGCAGGCCCTAGGCCCTGGTCAAACTCCCAGTCTAAGTCCTATTCGAGGGGACAATTTGCATATTAGCCTTTTATTATATAGGATATTTTCTACTCCACACTGTTAAACATCTATTCAGTATTTATTAACATGCCCCCAATTCCCACTTTACCCTCCAGACCCACCTCTATTGAGAATTACAGACCTGTCAATGACTTAAGGTACAGAAATTCTGTAGCACAACTGAAAAACCAATAATGCATTTAACTGCTTTCCAAAAAAATATTATGCAAGTTCAAATGATAAATCCTAATATTGAAATACTTGTAAGGACAGTCTTTATATTTTAAGTTAACTTTTTAATGTGCCTGCTAAATAAGTTTGAAGATTCTGATTAACAGAAATCATTTTTTAAAAATTTCTCGCCACAAAAGGTATATTCAGTTTTCACATTATCCTATCTACTTACAGTCCAATGGTGATAAAAACCTGAGTATGGCTTCTGTTGCTACTTTGAATAAAAAGACATACAATAAACAGAAAGAAAAACCTAGTATTTAATGCTACATTGATATTAAATAATCAGGACTCAAAACTTAACAATTAATTTTAAAAGTCCATAACATGCATCCATGAATATCAATTTGGCTTTACCTGTTTAACATAACGGATTTGTGACACTCCATCGGTGAGTTGTACACAATGTAACAGCAAAGAAGCTAGATTTTCTCTTTCCACATCAGCCAAAGCTATATAACATACACACAAAAAATGTCTTTGTTGATTTAACAGTATATGGATATGAGTTTGCCTTTGTTATGCATTCTATAAAATTTAAGTATTTATAAACCCAAAACACCAGGCAGAACTTAGCCTGAAACAGAATTTTAAGAAAGCCATTTTACATCGAAAACTGAATATAAAGAACATGGGAAAAAATAGATAGCAAGTTTGCACATTAGGTGATATGAATTCCCAGACATAAAATACTCTATTTGCAACCTAGAAAAGAAATAGTCAGAAATCACTTACTTCTCAAAGTTTCAAGGTCCTGATGACAAACGGTCAATGCAGTAACTTGTATTTCTTTCTTCTTCTTCACCACCATCGTGAAAGAAAAGAGACCCTGAACGAAAGAAGAGTTTAAGGTATTGTCCTAATGCAGTTCCTGAACCTGAGCACCATGGATATGTTAGGCCAGATAACTTTTTGCTGTGGGGTTGTTGTCCTGTGCACTGTAGGATGATTAACACATCCCTGGCCTGTACCAACTAGATGTATCATCTTCCTCATACCAAGTAGTGACAACCAAAAATATATCTCCAATTATTGCCCCATGATTCCCTGAGGAGCAAAGCTGCTATCGGTTGAGAACCACTGGTCTAAGGATTTCTGCTTTGAAAAAGAAAAACTCTTTTTTAAGCTCAAAAAGAGTTTATTATTATCTACGGTTAATTTTACCTCCTATAAGCCAGTCTTTGTATTTTAAAATACAGCAAGCCTTCACTTTAACAATAACAAAAGAAACTAGCATGGTTTTCCAAAAGTAAAGTGTATCTAACTAACCTCAGTAACTTCTTAGACTGGCAGATCAGGAGACATCATAACACACTGTCTCCTGATTGGTGCAAAGTATTTAATAAAGAAAAAATGTGCATGCTGTCCTTGTGAGTTTGCTTTTAGTGAACAAACAAGAGTTTATTTTAGTTACTAGGGTTCATCATGGACTGAACAAATGTACTTGAAAAACACACACTAGTCATACCATGCCATCTGGAGAGAAGTCACTAGGGAAATGCCACACAGGGTTCTTTTCTTGGTGCAGTTAACATTTTTAGCAATCTATACAATGCAGACATCAGAGGACATAACATAGTGAATTTATAAAAGAATATAATGTTGATTTATAAAAGATACAAAGCTGGGAGGACATGTTGGATGAGGATTAAAAAACAGCCCAATGAACTAGAATAAATTTACCAAGATGAACTATAAATAAATGTAAACTGCTGCATTTAGATCAGAAAAACATAATATAGAAATGCAGAATGAGGGTGCAGGAGGAGGTGAAATGTGACTTGAAACAGTTCAATATGTTGTTTGAAGCAGCTCAATGTGAGCCAACATTAGAAGTCAGGTGGATTTAAGGAGTGCATGATTCCTTGGTTATCCCACAAGTCAGGTGACATGTAGAGCATTAGGTGCAGAGACGGAGGCCACATCTTAAAGATCCATAATAAATAATGGAGCTTCCAAAGACCAACCAGACTTCTGAAGGGTCTTGAAAGCACTGCCTTCAGAGAAGAGCTTAGTTAACCAAAGGTGGTCTGGAGAAAAGGGATCAGGATAAATGTCTTAAATGGCTCCTGGACTGGTGAGGAGAAAGGGGTGTAGATGTCTTTTGTATATATATAACAGAAAAAGTACAAGCTTCAGGGAGGCAAATTCCAGCTCAATTCAAAGGAAGACCTCCATGTTCCAAGTATGGAACGGGCTGTCTTTTAAACAGAGAACTCCCAACACTGGGAACATCCCTTTTCATTTGGACTCCTGTTAGAGTCTCCAAACTGGTCTCCTCACTTCCACCCTTGCTTCTGAAAATTCCATTCTCTTCACAATCATCCAAGCAATCTTTTTTAAAAACTGAAATCAAATCTAATTACTCTCTCCAGCTTTCCAAAGGCTTCCAATTACATGTGGAATAAAATCCAAACTAGAAATTTTGGCCATCAAGGACCTAAATATCTGGTCCTGACTTTCCTTACACTTCATTTCAAGTTAATCTTTTTTTCACCATCTCAGGGGCTTAGCTCTTCCTGCTACTCTTATTCCTATCTAAGGGGCATTGCATGTCCTGATACCTCTGCCTGTTAATGCTCATTTCATCAGATCCTTGCAGGTTTCTTTTAGAATAACCCCTCTAAGAGAACTCTTCTGTGACCATTCTATCTAAAATGCCACCATTCCTATCCCAGATGGACAGCTCAGTTGTTTAGAACATCGTCTGACACTCCAAAGTTGTGGATTCCATCTCTGGTCAGGGCACATACAAGAAGCAACCAATGAATGCATACGTAAGTGGAACAACAAATTGATGTCTCTCTCTCTCTCTCTCAAAATTAATTTTTTAAAAGTGTTTAAAAATAAGTAAAATGCCACCATTCCTACACACACACAAGTTCCATTACTTCTTCTTCATAGTATTTACTGCTACTTGAAATTACACTGACTGGATTATTTGCATATTGTCTGTGCTCCCTAGCAGTAAACTCCATGAAAGCAGCAACTTCCATCTGGTTTGTCCACTGTTTTAATTCTCAATTCCTAAAACAGTACTTGGTGCAGAGTAGAGTGCTTAATAAATATTAGGTTAAAACATGTGAATTAATGAACAATGATTTATCAGAGATGTTCTAGAAGTGGTGCATGCCTTTCACGGCAGAAAGGTGGACTTCCTAGTATCTAAAGTATATTCTACATGTATGTGACAAGCTAGTCCTGACACTAATGAACTGTGGTCCAAAATTTGCAAAAGGAGATATCAATATAGCAGTGGCATGTGAAAAGCCACTTAACAGAAAATAGTAATAAAAATGGAGATCCTTGGTCAAAGTTTAGAAGGGACAGAGACAGATAACTGGGGAGACTATTCTCTGGTAAATGGGGAGCAAGTCTGCAGCAGGATTTGATCTTGGAAACTTCGAGACCATACAAAAAAAAAAAAAAAAAAGCGACATGCTTATGTGTGCTCAATGGATGCCCACACGTTTGTCCCGATGAACGCTGCCTCCCGCGTAGGAAAAACCCGGCGTCCACCGCAAGGCACTGCTTAGGTGGCCAGAAGATGCTCAGCAAAGTACACTCCTCCTGGGTTCTCGGGCAGCTTCCCTTTGCAACGCTCCTTCACTCCCATCTACATCTTCCTGGCTGACTCCCACACACATTCTCTAAGGCAACTTTCGAACCGTGTGGAGTCCGTGGAATGACAGGTGAAAAAATATATATATACACATTGGTTAAAACGCTGTTTCCCAGGAGACCTAAGCGACCAGCAATCAGTTTCACGACACTAGAGTCTCGCGATGCTAAGGAACGGGAATTGATGTCAGTCACCTGGCGGCCCCTCACCCGGCGATGGAGAGTCACGCGCAGCCGCGGGTCTGGGGGACAGGACGCGGCGGGACAGCCAAACCTCGTGCCCGTGGGCGTCGGAGAAGAGTCGCCTCCGCCTAGATGAGTCCCGGAAGCTCGTGTAGTTCTACGGTGTTTCGGTGGCTCTCAACGTGGTCTGCCAACTACCGGGTCACAGCGACGGGAGGGAAGCTAGAGGACCTGTAGGAGGAGTCATCGCGAGAATTGAGCTCACGGAATCCTCCAATCAGGAGTCCGGAAAGGTCTTGATGTCACCGGGGGGCGGAAGTCAGAGTGGGGACTGGGACTCTGACTTGAAAGAGTGCGCGGTATCTTAGCCGGACTAGCCTAACAGGTTGGGATCCGGCCCACCTCAATCTCAGTAGGGCAGCTACAACTGGGGTTCCCCCTCAGCTCCCCCCACATCTCAAGTGGTGGGAAACACCTTTTGCTCCACGCAGACACTCCACCCTTCTCCCACTCGGCTTGCTCACGCACAGAGCGGGAGAAAACTGCCTCCAGGAGGAGCCTAACAGTGTTAAAGCCTGCAAGGCGCTGCGGGCAGCTGCTCCCTCAGCCTTTGGGGAGATCCCTCTGGTGAATTGCACCCCGATCGTCCCTTCCCTCAACCTCTGTTCTTGCAGCGCGGACTCAGACCTCCTGTCCCAGAACTCCTGGGAAGTCTGGCCCTACCACACAACATTCCCCAGCGCCCCTCCTGGTCCCAAAGAGAAGGAGTTCTTACCATTTGCAACAGCATGGATGGAACTGGAGAGCATTATGCTAAGTGAAATAAGTCAGGAAGATATTACATGATCTCACTCATTTTTGGAATGTAATGGACAACAGAAACTGATGAACAAAAACAAACAAACAAACAAACAAACAAAACAGATCCAGAGACACAGAAACGTTTATCAGACCATCAAACCTCAGAGGGAAGGTAGGGAGGGTGGGAGTAAGGGGGAGAGACCAACCAAAGGACTTCTATACATGCATATAAGCATAACCAATGGACACAGACAACAGGGAGGTGAGGACATGGGGGCGGGGGGAGATAATGGGGGAGAAATGACACATGTCACACCTTAATCAATAAAGAAATTTAAAAATAAATAATTGGGGGGAAGGGTAGCCTGCAAGAGTAGGTAGGGGGGTGGGGCGGGATTTGATCTGCAGCCAGAAGAATTTTGACGAAAATTAGAAGTATTCTAATTAGAAGTATTGAATGAGCTATTGTATTGAATCAAGTGTATTGATTCATTCAGCAAATAGATAAGTGCTATTGTCAGAGTGTTGCCAGCCGCTAGCCTTGAAAGTTACCCACTATTTAGAATGCATATTTTACACAGAACTTTAATGATAAACACAAAACTTAAGGGCCAAGCACTACTCTAGGAGCTGGGATGGGGAAAGATCTGGCATAGACGCTGATGCTTTGTTCAAATGCAATTAATTTGCAAAACAACTGAGAAACATTACAGTTCCCCAAACCTTTAGTCACATTGGTGATCTTAAGTTTTTATTATTACTTTTCTGAATTTTATTTCACCTTCCCTTGTTTTTCTTTGTAGATTTGCCACATCTGTATGTATCACTATGGAATACCTTATTTTGTTTGATTTTGAGCTTTTTTTATGGAATCGTTTTCCCTGGGACTTCACTTCCTTCAGAATTGCTTTTGGCATTCACCCACATAAAAGCAAGCCTCTGTATTTCTTTCATTTGCTGATATCCAGTATTCCATTGTTTAATATACCACATTCATGTATCCATTCCTCTCCTTTGGAGATTCGGATTGTTGGTAAATGTGTGCAGAACTTTCTCTACAGGGTTGTTTTTATAATATATTTTTTTTAACCAGGATAGATAGTAAATACATTGAGCCCGACCAGTATGGCTCAGAGGTTGAGCGTGGATCTATGAACCAGGAGGTCAAGGTTAGATTACCGGTCAGGTACATGCCTGGGTTATGGGCTCGGTTCTTAGTAGGGGTATGTGAGACAGTCAATCAATGAATCTCTCTCATCATTGATGTTTCAGTTTCTCTCCCCAACTCCCTTTCTCTCTGAAATAAATAAAAATATATTTAAAAGAAAAAAAAGAAATACATTATACCTTGAACCAAGTACACATAAATATTTGCAAATATACAACTATTTTGTTTTGGGAGAGTCAGCAAAATTATTCTCCAGAAACCCGTACTGTTATTGTCAACAAATTATTTAGTACAGGTTCACGGTGGGAATTTTAATAATTTCACAAGCCAAATAGCATACAAAATATCTCTTAATAAACCAATTTTAAAAATAACATACTCCAAATAATGACAAGTTAATCACACTATTGATCCAGACCAGAAAAGATGAAGGAAAAATGTCCACATTTAATATGAGGTGTACCTTTTATGAGGAAGAACTCCAGGAAAGAAGGCAACCAACCAAGAGCTGATCTCAAGCTGTCAGTGCAAAAGCACTACATGCAGTGGCTAAAGAAAGACTCCCCAAAGATATCCGTGTGATCATCTTATTTGGTACAAGGGACTTTGCAGATGTGATTAAGGGTTTGAGATGAGATTATCTTGATATACCCAGATAGGCCCAAATACAAGGGGGCATTTTGGAATTTAGACTGCAGTCCCTTATTTTGTGTTGGATCACTGGGTGCCTGACATAGCCCACACTTTTAACCAGATTTGAACAGAAGAAGAATGGCCGCTTGGCCAAAGTGAAAGTGGATGAAGTGGTAGGTTTCGTGTGTCACATGATTCCCGAAGCTCCTCCCCTTGATACAATGCCTGGTGAGGTCAGACTCCTTCACTAGTTGGGCTGCAGTTGTATTTCTCCAGCACCTGAGTAGCAAGCTGTCTGCACATTCTCAACACACATTTTTTATCACCACCTTTCAGTCATACGTGGATCGGGCCAGCTGACAGCTATGATCTCTTGGGGTGAGGGTAGTATGGCTCAGGCCAAGTGGGAGCTGCCACTACCTTAGTCCAGGTGCTTGTAATCCTGTACCAACTTTCTTGGTCCTCTTCCCACTTTGGCCAGTGGTGTGGGAACGGGTGAATTCCAGCAGTGAAGTGACCATCCCGCAGCACTGTGAAAAATTCATCCAAACTCAGCTGCTTATTCCTGCTCTCAGCACAGATAAGCAAGAAAGGCAGGAGTTGAGGATTCTTGGAAAGAGAAATACTGTATTTTCTGCACCCCAGCATGCAGAAATCTTGATGCTGTTCCAGGAGTAGGAATAAACTCCAGAGGGCCTTAGACTGGAGTGCCCACATCTCAGACATCCTCCTTTGAGACAATCATTCACACCAGCCCCTTAGGCAAAGTCCCTACAGGACTCGTCTCTGTCCCACACCCAGACCTGGCCTGGACTTGGGAGGAGCCACAAGTGGTCCCTCCTCTTAACCCCAGTGACCTTCATTTACTCCTCTCAACAGACCTGTGGAGCATATAGGACTGGGAGTCTCATTTTATTAATGAAATGTGGTCAAATGGAACAAATGGCCAGCATGCAGTGGTTCTGATGCTTAGTCCAGGGCTCTTTCCATTATATTCCAAACTCCTCTTTTTATATGCAAATGAGGACAAGCATGTGGTGACACTTCCCCACAAAGTGAAACGATGCCATAATTACAAAGAGTTTAGGAATTAATGGTACTAAATGGGTTTCATGTTAAATTCTGAAGTATGTGGCCGAGGGTCAGATTTCCCAAGTGTCACCCCTGCCATCTGGTGGTCAAGTGACAATATAACTAAAACAACTGGGTACTGATACTGTCATCTTATTAAAGTTACACATGACCCCGAGGTAGGGTGAATGATTTGAATATGAGGCTCTGGCTTTTAGGGCCTGAGATGACAAAATAAAATGTTAAGTATACAAATAAAGGTCAGAGGTTTTTCACAATTATCTCTGCTCAGGATGAAGAACCTCATAGTTTACAATGGAAGAGTCCCTTCATCCATTTATTCAACAAATATTTATTAAACATTGTCTTAAATTGGTTCCCCAGGAAGCAGATTCTAGGCAGAGATTTGCATGAGAGAGGGCTACTGGAGAGCACTCTTGAGAACAACCCTTGTAAGGGATTGAGGGAAGCAATTGGTCAGAAAGGTTAGAGCTGGGATGAATTTGCCACAGAGACTTTGGCCAATCCTACTGGGAACTCTGGAGTTGACTTGGCAAGGGACAGAACCTCTGTCCTGCATCAATTAGTTATTGGATCAGACAGTAAGCTGTAACAGCTGACACTAAGAGCATCTGGGGAAATGAGTGCCTCGGTCCCAAAGGGGTGAGGGGAGAAGGGATCGGGCAACACATTACAGCATCCATTACAGACCCCTGCTATGTTCTGGGCCCTGTGCCATAGTCTAAGGATATGATGTTGAACAAAACAACATCTCAGTTTTCCAAAGTTACCCAGGGGTGCAGAGTTGAAGAATCGACAAACCAACAAATGTTTAAAAAAAAACCAGGAAATAGCCCCGGTTTGGCTCAGTGGATAGAGCGTTGGCCCTCTGACTGAAGAAGGGTCCTGGGTTCGATTCTGGTCAAAGGCATGTACCTGGGTTGCGGCACTATCCCCAATAGGGGGCGTGCAGGAGGCAGCTGATCGATGTTTCTCTCTCATTGATGTTTCTCTCTATTCTCCCTTTCTCTTTGTAATAATCAATAAAATATATGTTAAAAAACACAAAAAAAGAAACAGAAAGTTATATTTCAGAAATTATATTTCTGAAAGTACATTTCATAAGCTTAAACATCAAAGAAAAATCCATGCCTTTTATTTTTTTTAATATATTTTTATTGACTTCAGAGAGGAAGGAGAGAGAGATAGAAACATCAATGATAAAAGAAAATCATTGATTGGCTGCCACCTGCACATCCACCACTGGGATCGAGCCCACAATCTGAACATATGCCCTGACTGGGAATCGAACCGATGACCTCTTGGTCATCCGCTGAGCTACACCCAGCTGGGCCATGCCTTTTATTGAAGGCAATTATGAAGGCTGAAAATATTTGAGGTGAAAAGTGAGTTCACTCTCCGCTGGTATAAAATTGAAGAAGAAAAAAAGGCCAGTCAGAAACAGTTCTGGAGAAACTTGCCTGTGAAACATAACCAAAGCAGTAGGAGATTACTGGACACAGATGATTACCCGTGTTCATCTGTGAGGGACTGTGGATCCCTTCAGCTCTCCCAAGAACAGGTGATGGGGCTTTACTTCTATCCTGGGACCTACACGTGTTCTCAGCTATTGGGATGGAGGGCGGCCTGTAGGCAGGGGCATGCTGGATGCTGATCTTTGGTTGTTTTCCCCAGACATAGCATATTGGTGCGATCACGAAGAGCAGCTCCTTGGTGCTTGGTTAGGTGGGGCAGGGTGGTCTTGATGTTGATTCTGCTCCTGTCCATTTGGTGCCCACAATCCAATCCCATTGCCCCAGCCATTTCCTCCTGCACATTTGCTTCTCTTCCCTCTTTCTCCATCTGTGGAATCTTTATTTCATCTCAGAGAAAAGCACTTGGATTTGCCTGTTACCCCAGCCTGCTACTTATGATAATGAACTCTATACCTTGAGCCTTTAGGGCTTACATATTTGAAATGCACAAAACTTTCTCTACCACAAATTTCAGTAAAATCATGTAGGACTTAAAAAGCCCAAAACTGCCTTCCTTGCCCCCTGATTTAGCTGTAGTGTCCATTCTGAGGCAGGACAGATGGAATTGTGCTATAGGTTTGGGTGGAGCAGAGGACCATCATGGAAGTTCCTCTTGACAGTCCTAAAATCTCTTCACAGATTCAGATGCTGGCCTTCAAACAAACGTCTCCCTTTGGATGTCCTTCTTCAAACTCTTGACCTCTTTTTGCCTTGCTTCTTCCTAACTAGCGTTTCCTTCTGAATTCTCTTATCCCAATTGGTGACCTGAGCAAGCGAAAACTCTGAGAGTCTTTCCTCCAACTCCACTTTCAGCTGACTAATCATCAAGTTCAAGACAGCCCCTGTTTGGTGTCACTACCCCCATTTCAAGACACTGTTAACAGCCTCCTGACTTATCCCTGTAGAGTTTCTTGCCCTTAGCAATACTGACATTTTGGCCTTGTAGATAGATAATTCCTTGTTGTGGGTGCTGTCTTGTGCCTTGTAGGATGTTTAGTAGCATCCTGGCCACCATCCACTAGATGTCAGTAGCACTCCTTAGTCGTGACAATCACAAATGTCTCCAGAACAGTACTGTGTTGAGCCGCATGGGGACCTGAGGCAGAAGGGAACTTACCAAAATGCCCTCTCGTATTTTGAACCAAGTGTAAAAGTTAATGAAAGTTCTACAACAACAACAAAAAGACAGAATTCACCCCCTGCTGATGTAAAATTTGAAGGAGAAGGAGAAGAAAAGACACGCTTAAGCCATTCCAGAGAAACTTTGCAGGGCCCAGTACAAAATGAAAACACAGGGCTCCTTCTTCAAAAATGATGAAGAATTTCAAGACAGTTGACAGGAGGGCATTAAACTAAGTATGGGGCCCTTCTAAGCATGGGGTCCTTTGGAGTGGGGACCCCGTTTTACTGCATGGGTCTCACACGCATGAAGCTAGCTCTGAACCCCACATTACCCAATCTGCGTGATAGGAAATGGAACAGCTTTGTCGGCCCTGGGAAGCTTACGCTGATGGGGAACAACTGTTCTCATTGCACAATAACACAGAGCCTTCAAACAAACAACGTTGTGAAGTTTTGGCATTAACTTTGATTTTAAAAAATCTTGCATTGAACACTGTTTATCTTGATTACTGAGGATTTTAGCACCCTCTTAACTTTTTGCACCCAGGGTGAGTTCTTCCCCAATCTGCGCCCCACTCCAGGCTTTGTCAGATGTTTCCTGATGATGTAGAGCAGTGGTTCCCAAACTTCGGCCTGTATCACAGTCACTTGGAGGGCTTGTTTTAAGAGACTGGGTGACTCTTAAACATCCTTTAACGCAAATCTGCTGTTGTCATCCTTAGAAACCTCCTTTAGTCCCCTAGATTGAGCGAAGCGGCTTTACGTTAAGCTCCCATTGCACATTGAGTATACCTCTCTGCTAGCATTTAACTTTGTATTGAAATGACCTGTTCTGTGAATGTCTCCCTCATCAGATAGAATCAACCTCAAGTGACAGGGATGCTGGTGAACAGCCGAGTCTTCAGAGCCTTGAGGTTTGAGGGTCTGACTGATAGTTATAATTGTTTATAACAATCTAACGTGTTTTTTTAATGCAGAATCAACCCTTAATGTGTTATTGGTAGCCTCTAGGTCCTATTGATACAATATTTATGTAAGCTAAGAAAGCAAAAGCTAGAAAAGAAAAATGTGAAGTGTTAGAAATAGTAAGAAATGCAGTAGAAAGAAAAGCAGCAGAATAGAATGATCTAGAATGACACAGGTAGGAAAAGAGCACAAGAGAAAACTTCTTAAATTCAGGAGTGTATTTTTCCACTAAAAGATAAATTTTATCATGTTAAAATTCTTTGGTAGTATCTATTATACTGGGAATATTTTAATAAAGCAGTTGGCTTTATTGCTTTAAAATAGGTTTAAAGAATCCTATATAATAAAGAGCTAATGTGCTAATTAGACCGAACAACTGAACGACCTTCCAGACGAAGCCAGGGCTGTGAGGGCTGAGCCACTTGCACGAATTTCGTGCTTTGGGCCACTAGTCATTTTATAACAGAAGAGAATAGCATTAGACTTCAAAGTACAAAGCTAGCATATGAAGCTGTTTAAGTTAAAATTTTTTTTGGATAGTTGGCTTCTGATGTCATGGAAAAGATGAAATTCAAAATCCCTCAAAGGAGAGCATGAGCTGCAATCTGCCATAGAAATATTGGATATCTTTTAGGACAAAGTAAACCAAAATTCTGACCTAAAAGTATTACCCATTAAATTTAAAGAAAGGAAGCCTCATGACAATGATTGAAACTTCAATATTTCTGAGAAGAAAATGTATTTGTAGTGAGTTTCCAAGATGCTAAATTCCATCATACATCTTCGATGTTTTCCACACCTTTTTAAATACACATATTCTTGTTAGGGAGATTGAATGTAATCTGTCTCATTTAAAATTATGACTATACATTTATGAAATAGGATGTCGGTAAATACGGAAGTGCTACTTCAAGGAAAGACTTGCTGCCCAGACTGCTGAGAATTTAGTGAGCAGACAGCCTCCAGCTGTGACTCTTGTCAGGGTTTCCTAACCTGTGGCCATGCCCAAGCACACACCCTTCCATCCACTCACTGATAAACTGATGGCATTCCCATGGCATTTCCTGAGGCTTTGGGGAGCCAATATCATAGTTCTCTCTCCAACTTACATCATACCCTTCAAACAGGATGTTGGCCCCTAATAAATATCATGCATGCCAAGCCCCATCTCAGTTCCTGCTTTCAAAGAAAAATAATTAGTGACAAATATTAACAAATTTATGAAATGAGACACATTTGTGGTTCTTCACTTCTTTTTCTAATCAATTATATACACCAGCAAGGGGTGTGGTGTTGCAGGAGGCAGTTGATCGATGTTTCTAACTCTCTATCCCTCTCCCTTCCTCAATGTAAAAAAAATCAATAAAAAATATATTTAAAAAAAATAATAAAGTATTATTGTATCTAGTGTAATGAAACATTATATTAATTGCAAACGTAACCAACTTTTCTTCAGACTCAAAAGAGAACTAGAGAATTAAAAAACAAAATCTGTTTACCTGGTTTTTTTCTCCTTCAGCACTTATTTCATACAATTTTAACAAGTAACTAAAGTGTGTGTGTGTGTGTGTGTGTGTGTGTGTAATATCATTCAATGTATTAGCATGTTTTGTTCATTTATTGCCCATTTAAACGATAAAGGGCAACTTAAAATTATGTTTAGTGACCAGGCTTTGTATTTGTTTCTTTTTTTAGAAACTGGCTATGTATCCAAAGATTATTTCTTTTTTTTTTTTTTTAATTAATTTATTTATTTATTTTTACATATTTTAATGATTTTTTTTTGCCCCCTCCCTCCCTCCCCCATATCCCCTCCCTCCCCATAGTTTTATGTCCATTGGTTGTACTTATATGCATGTATACAAGTCCTTCGGTTGATCTGTTATCTCCCCCAGATCCTCCTCCCCTCCCCGCTGTAATTTGACAATCTGCTTGTTGCTTTACTGTCTCTATATCTATCTTTTGGTTCATCAGTTTATAATGCTCTTTATTATCCACAAATGAGTGAGGTCATGTGGTGTTTCTCTTTCTTTGATTGGCTTATTTCACTCAGCATGATGTTCTCCAATTCCATCCAGGTTGCTGCAAATGATGAGAATTCCTTCTTCTTTATGGCAGCATAGTATTCCATTGTGTAGATGTACCATAGTTTTTGGATCCAATCATCTGCTGACGGGCACCTAGGCTGTTTCCAAATTCTGGCTATTGTAGATTGTGCTGCTATGAACATAGGGGTGCATATATCCTTTCTGATTGGTGTTTCTAGTTTCTTGGGATATATTCCTAGGAGTGGGATTACTGGATCAAATGGGAGTTCCATTTTCAGTTTTTTGAGGAAACTCCACACTGTTCTCCACAGTGGTTGCACCAGTCTGCATTCCCACCAGCAGTGCACGAGGGTTCCTTTTTCTCCGCAACCTCGCCAACACTTGTCGTTTGTCGATTTGTTGATGTTGGCCATTCTGACAGGTGTGAGATGGTACCGCATTGTTGTTTTGATTTGCATCTCTCGTATAATTAGTGACTTTGAGCATGTTTTCATGTGCCTTTTGGCCTTCCTTCTGTCTTCTTTTGAAAATATTCTATTTAGGTCCCTTGCCCATTTCTTAATTGGATCATTCATCTTCCTTTTATTTAGTTGTATCAGCTGTCTGTAGATGTTAGAGATTAAACCTTTATCAGTGGTGTTATTTGCAAATATGTTCTCCCACACAGTGGGCTTTCTTGTTGTTTTGTTGATGGTTTCTTTTGCTGTAAAAAAGCTTTTTATTTTGATGTAGTCCCATTTGTTTATTTTCTCTTTAGCTTCCATTGCCCTAGGGGCAGTATCAGTGAAGAAGTTCTTTTGGCATACGTCTGAGATTTTGCTGCCTGAGGATGCTTCTAGTATTTTTATGGTTTCCCGTCTGATGTTTAAGTCCTGTATCCATTTTGAGTTTATTTTTGTGTATGGTGTAAGTTGGTGATCTAGTTTCATTCTTTTGCATGTGTCTACCCAATTTTCCCAACACCATTTATTGAAGAAACTGTCTTGACTCCATTGTATATTCGTGCCTCCTTTGTCAAATATTAATTGAGCATATTGATTTGGGTTGATATCTGGGTTCTCGATTCTATTCCATTGATCTATATGTCTGTTCTTGTGCCAGTACCAGGCTGTTTTGAGAACAGTGGAAAGATTATTTCTTAATTAATTTAAGCATTTGTCTAAACTTTTAAAGTTAAAGCTCTGGAAATTACTATAATTTACTTGACATGTCAAATCTTTGTGATTTGAAGCATTGTCAGAAATGCGTAAAATTAAACCCTTTGAACAGACATTCATTATCATCCTATTTAGTTGAATACAATTTTATACATATAATTTTTTACTTAAAGCAAGTTATGAAAACAGTGGTAATTTATTTAAGAAGTGTAGGACATTTAAGAAGTTTGAATCAAATGAAATTTAACCCTGGTCTTGAACAGGATTAACAAACTATTGTGTTAACATTGTTTTTATATGGTACTAGAGGCCTGGTACATGAATTCGTGCACATGTAGGATCCACTGGCCAGCCCTGATGGGGGCCAATCGGGCTGGGCTGGTGGGGGTGGGGTGGGGCTGCAGACAGTTGGCCAGCTGGCCCCACCCTTGATCAAAGTGGGGGTGGCCCATCAGGGCCCTCTTTAGGCTGTTGGCCTCCACAGTGCTTGTCCTTTTGCCATTCCAGTCACTTGGTTTTTATACATATAGATACTAATTTTTAAAGACTAAATCATGACAAAACTTCTTTTATCTTAAAACTAAAGCTTTTTCTTCTTATCTGATAGCTGTTACGTGGGCCATTATATGAATATTCTTTTTAGTGTCAATAAGAAGAAACACAGAGTAATATCTCTTTTCTTTTTTCGACTGCTTATCTGGACTATATTCCTAGAGTGAGCACATAGCAACTGAATGCCTCTTTAAAATTAAATAATCTTCAAAGTTTTCCAAGAGAAGGAAAAGAAAGAGCAAAAATGTGAGGGAGCCAAAAACGAATATGAAATTGTTTTTGTAAAAAGCTAATTGTGTTCTCTCATCAAGGAGTGGGAAGAAAATATAAATATAGAAAAGTACACTTTACATATATACACCCAAAAGAGAGTGGCAAGCAGTTGGTTTTGACATAACTTGAATCCTTGACAATTTTATCAAGCCATCCATTAGAGCATCAAGATTTCAGAAATCCCCAAAGTACAAAAACCAAGGAGGGGGTGTTTCTTAGGATAAACAACATTTTCTTTCTTTTTGGCAAACAAGACAATCTCCTTAAAAAGTTTTCTTCTTCTTTTAAATCCGAGGCACTTCTTGAATGAACAGCCTTGTTCATGTCAAAATTTCCCCAAAGTGGTCAATGCTTTCCAAATGGTCCTAGTGAAATTGTGCCCGTCAGAAAATTAAGTGTACAGGTAGCCTGGAAGAGGAGTAGTTTTATATTAAGAAAACCCTGGAGAACACAGTGGTGTTGGACCGTGGTTGGCAAACTGCGGCTCTCAAGCCACATCGGCTCTTTGGCCCCTTGAGTGTGGCTCTTCCACAAAATACCATGGCCTGGGCGAATCTGTTTTGAAGACGTGACATTAGGAGAAGTTTAAGTTTAAAAAATTTGGCTCTCAAAAGAAATTTCAAGCGTTGTACTGTTGATATTTGGCTCTGCTGACTAATGAGTTTGCCGACCACTGGGCTAGGAGAATGGTGCTTGGTTAACTTTCTGTTTCCAGAACTTGATTAAAGCCCAGTCATTGCTAATCCAGACCTGAACACAATCTCCCTATTTGGTGTGAGATTAAACAGAGCAGCTCTCAGGAAACAATGACAAGACTGAGAGAGATGTCCTTATACGATCTATACAAGAGACCTAAGGAAAAGCTCATTCAAACTTTTCAAGCTGGTCTATGGAGAACTCCTTAGCCCTGGAGCTTTGCTCAAAGATGAACTTATTAGACCTCCTCTCCCTGCAAATATGAAATTGTTTTTATATAAAGCTATTTGCGTTCCCTCTGCAAGGAGAGGGAAGAACGATTAAGTTCTTTCCCTATAGTTCTCCTCTTGTAGACAAACAACACGCCAAATAATTTTGCCAAAGAACAGTACAAAACTGGTTATGTTTTTCCTCAGAGATTCCACAGTCTGTTCCATGCTTCCATGTCTCTGGATCCACTCCGTTCATCAGATTTTGTTCATTAGATTCCACATATGAGTGAGATCATGTTACACTTGTTTTTCTCTGACTGGCTTATTTCACATAATACTCTCCAGGACTCCCAGACCCTTTTGTTCTCCCCTTCCAATTAGTTGTTAGACCTTGTAGATTTATGTGATTTTTTTTAAAGAAGTTGAACTACAGAATATAGATTGCTGTGAAGCCAGAATTCCCAGTTCTACCATTTAATGTCCACATAACCTTGGGACAGCTATTTAACCTCTATGTGCCTCAGTTACCCCATGTCAGATAGGAATAGTAATTGCACCTATATCACAGAGTTGTTATGAGATTATGTATGATAAAGCATTCAGAACAGTGCCCAATGCATCATTGTAAGTGCCACCGGTTGTTTACTATATGTATCTATTCCACTCAGCATCTCTTAATTCCCACCATGACCTCCATTTCATTTTCACTATGAGCATCATAGTTCAGATCTTCATTGATTATTTCCTGAGCCTCCGAACTGCTCTTCCCTCTCCTAGCCAGTCTCTCCACCATGCTAGATAGAGCTTCCTTAAGCCCAGCTCTGGCCACCCATTGCTTCTGTTCATCACCACCAGCCCCCAGCTGCCACCATCTCTCACCAGGAAGACAAATAGTTTCCCAACTGCTCACACTGAATCCACTCTTGCTCTTCTCTAATCCATTCTCTGCCCTCCTGCTACATCTGACCTTGTCACTATTTAAAACATTTCAGTGGATTCCCGGTTCTCTTGGAATAATGTAGTCACAACCCTGCTACTCACAGTGTGTCCCTGGAACTTGTTAGAAATACCCAATCCTGGTCCGCATACCAAGCCTATGGAGTCTGAATCTGCATTTTAACAAGACCCCCACTGAGGTCTCAGAAGCCCTGTCCTGTAAGGTCCCAGACAGTCTACCCCTTTCTTCTGCGGACACCTCCTTCTCGACTCTTCTCCTGCCCCTGGTGTCCCTGCCTCACTCGCCTTTCAGCCCCTCCAACATCGCAGGCTTCTCCTCACTGCAGGGCCTGGTAGCTTTTGTTCCCACAATCTGGGATACGTTTCCCATCATCCCTTTGCTTTGCCTGGCTAATTCCTTCACCCCTCAGCTCAGCTTTTTCTCAAAGGTCTTCCTGATTCCTGGGACTGGGCCAAATCCCCTTATTATTTGGTGGTAGAGCACCTTGTGCTTCTCCTTCAAAACATCTAATGCATGCCGGGACCGGTTTGGCTCAATGGATAGAGCGTCGGCTTGGGGACTGAAGGGACCCGGGTTCGATTCCGGTCAAGGGCATGTACCTTGGTTGCGGGCATGTCCCCAGTGGGGGGTGTGCAAGAGGCAGCTGATCGATGACTCTCTCTCATTGATGTTTCTAACTCTATCTCTCTCACTTCCTCTCTGTACAAAATCAATAAAATATATTTAAAAAACAAAGAAACAAACAAAAACATCTAATGTAATTTGTAATTATATACAGGGGTGGGAATGGGAAGTTTATAGTTCATATGGAAAGAGACACACAGGTTATGATTATTAAAATAGCTTTATCAAGAGAAAGACATAGCACACTTAGGTGCAATCTCATAAGTGCTCGATTTGCCAGCCTTCATTGTTTACACATTATTGTTGTCTTAGAAAAAAAAAAAAAAAAGCTGAATTCAGTGACCTGCTTGGGTTAGCCCCACGGTCTCCTGAGGTGGTTGAATTCAAACCTACTCTTGCCCATCCCTGCATTTATTTGTGTGGACATTAATGAGCATGCATATTTCCCCGTAGGTCACAGTTCCCTGAAGACAGAAACCATGTCTGGCATTTCTCAGTTTGTATCCCTCAGAACCTAGTACAATGCCTGAAATATTATATGTATTTAATACATTATATCTCCCTCATCACCTTCATTTATTCACTTGACAAATATTTTTTGTGTACCTACTACATGCCAGGCATTGTGCCATATATACTGGATATACAGTAAAGAGGAAAACCAGACAGTATCTACTCTCATTATAGTCTAGTGTGTGTGTGGAGGGGGGCAGTAGGCAACCAAATAATCAGAAATAAGTGTATTACAGCTGAGGTAAATACTATAAAACAAAGGTGCATAATGCCATTAACATTCATGAGGGCTCATCAGGGATATTTTCCAACTGCTGCTACTTAACATAGAAAACATAAAATTCAACACGTAGTTTTCTTTTTTTCAGAACACCTTACTTGAGATATTTCAAATAACATACAAATCACTCATTTAAACTGTACCTGTCAATGGCCTCTGGTATACTTACAGAATTATGTAATCATCAACCCAAGTTTTAGAAGGTTTTTGTGTCCCCCAAAGAAATTCTTCTCCCGTTAGCCATCACTTCTATCCTTCCCAGCCTCTCATAACCACTAATCTACTTTCTATCTTTATAAATTTGCTATAATGGACATCTCATGTAAATGGAATCAGACAAAATGTGATCATTTATGATTGGCTCTTTCATTTAGCATAATATTTTCTTCTTCTTTTTCTTTTTTTTAATATATATATTTTTATTGATTTTTTACAGAGAGGAAGGGAGAGAGATAGAGAGCTAGAAATGTCGATGAGAGAGAAACATTGACCAGCTGCCTCTTGCATACCCCCTACCGGGGATGTGCCCTCAACCAATGTACATGCCCTTGACCGGAATCAAACCTGGGACCTTTCAGTCCGCAGACTGACGCTCTACCACTGAGCCAAACCTGCTTTGGCTAGCATAATATTTTCAAGGTGTATCCGTGTTATAGCATTTATCAGCACTTCATTTCTTTTTATGGCTAAAGAATATTTCCTTGTACCATATATTTTTCTTAGCACAGCCAGAAACAGGATGCTGCTCCGCTGTATTCTTCACAGCCAAACAAATCCAATTTGTCATGTTTTTCTATAAAAAGGTGACAGTAAGTAAACGTTGGCTGAGCCTTGCATGGGTGGTAGCAGAGTTTAGAAAGCTTCTTTTCATGAGTGACTTTCTTCACTCAGCTCTCTTGTCTATTTAGCATTCTGACTCACCAGCGGAAGTGATTCTATTTTGGCAGTCTTTCTCTCTCTCTCTCCTGCTCTTCATTCTTTGGTCTCTCCTAACTTGCTGTGTTAAGTGATGCAAGTTACTTACATGGTGTTTATGTAATTCCTGTGTGCTCTGTAAAATAAGCCCCGTCCAGCCTGCTTATTTGCCAAAGCTGTTTGGAGAAGTTTTTCACATGATATGCATCATCAGCTCCCATAGAAGGCAAAAGGAATTTGATGTGTGGGGGCCGTCTGGGATCCAGTCCAAAGTTAGTGCTCATCTGGAAGAAATATGGAAGCCTGATACTCGCTTACTGGCCTTTTAGTCATAGTTACTTATTGCCTTCCCTGTAAGGAACTTTGCACATCTTTACCTCTTCATGCTTTTCTATATAAGGTGAAGTGAGCTTTAGGAAAGGAAAAAAAGAAGAAAAAGAAGAAAAGGATTGTAGTGGGAAAAGCCTCTGACACCCTCTATTGGCCAACTGTGAGCCAGAGAGTAATTTGACCTAGTTTTGTGAACCTCAGAAGGATTACCCATACATTCAGAATTCTCTCTCTCTCTCTCTCTCTCTCTCTCTCTCTCTCTCTCTCTCTCTCTCTCTCTCTCTCTTTCTTTCTCTCCCCATTCCTCCTTCCTTTTCCTCCCTCCCTTTCCTCCCTTTCTCCCTTCCTCTACCCCCCAGATTGGCCTCTCCAGATCCCATTTTGGGAAGTAAAATCTAATTAGACTTACATTATCACTCATCTACTTGTATAATTCTCTGTGCTGGGTGCTGAGAAGGATGCAAAAGGAAGAAAATAAATTTCAAATTTCAAAGGTCTAATGGAGCAATAAAAGGCACTACAAAAAGGCAGAAAGTGCCAAGAGCAGAAACAAGAGAAGAGGTGGGGGGTGAGAAGCATGGCTGCAAGGAGAAGATGATTTGAGCTGCATCTCAGAAGAGGATAGTTAGAACTTCTCAAAGCGAACATAGGCAATAGTACAATAGTAGATACTCGGTGTGCCGGTTAATATGCGATTATTTTTCAATAGATGGAGTTACATATAAGTTGATAGATATGCGATTGGATATGTAGGCTATTGTGTTGTATTGACAGCAAGCTTCAAAACTTCCTACGTCAAATTTTCTGAAGGTGTTTAACATCATAGATATTTTTACGCTTGAAAATGTCGAATTTCATGCAAAAAAATGAGCATTTGCGGAAAGTTTTAATTCATTGCTTTATTTTGAAGAAAAGTGCTGCTGAAAGTTATCGCTTACTTCATGAAGCTTATGGTGAACATGCTCCATCTCAAGATACTTGTGAACGCTGGTTTAAATGCTTTAACAGTGATGATTTCAATGTGAAAAGCAAAGAATGTCCAGGTCAACCAAAAAAGTTTGAAGACCAACAATTATAAGCATCATCATGAAGCATTATCTAACTATTCTCATCTAAGACACAGCTCAAACTCAAAAACAACTTGGGGAAAGTTTAAATGTTGCTCAGCAAACAGTTTCCAATAGCTTACAACCAATGGGAAAGATTTTAAAGGAAGGAAAATGGGTGCCACATCAGCTGAATGAGAGGCAAATGGAAAACCAAAAAGTCATCAGTAAAATGTTGCTTCAATGGCATGAAAGAAAGTCTTTTTTGCATTGAATTGTGACAGGCGATGAAAAGTGGATTTATTTTGAGAATCCCAAATGCACAAAATCATGGATTGACCCAGGTTAACCATCAACATGGACTGCAAGACCAAATCGCGTCAGAAAGAAGACAATGCTTTGTGTTTGGTACTCTGTGGTACTGGTTAAAACTTCGGATTGACCCTTTACAGGTTAAAAATTTGGATGAACATTTACTACTTTAAAATGCAGATTTTGTAATCAAAGAAAGAGCGATAATTTCAAGAGAAACATCAAATGTGCTTTATTCAAAGCAATGTCCATTGCTAGCTACACATTTCCCCCATCTTTTAGGTAATTTGTGGATACTGTCCCAATAGAACTTTTCATGTTTTAAGGCAGACCATTCAGAGACCCAATTTTCCACTTCTTTGTACGTTTTGAAGTGCTGCTCAGGAAGTGCGTGTGCGTTCTTGGAAGGAATGGTAATCTGAAGGAGCAAGTTCTGGTGAATTTGGTGGGTGGGTTAATACTTCCCAGGCAAGATCTTTTAATGTGTCTCTAACTGGTTTTGAAGTGTGTGATGTGCATCATCATGAAGCAAAATTACTTTGCCGTGTCTTCTGGCCCATTCTGGTCATTTTATGATCAAAGCGTAATTCAAATTGATTATTGTCCGTAGAGATCAGTATTAATGTTTCACCTGGTTTTAGAAGCTTATAATATACCACACCTTCCTGATGCCACCAAACACAGAGCATTGTCTTCTTTCCAAAGCCATTTGGCCTTGCAATCCATGTTGATGGTTAACCTGGGTCAACCCATGATTTTGTGCATTTGGGATTCTCAAAATAAATCCACTTTTCATCGCCTGTCACAATTCAATGCAAAAAAGACTTTCTTTCATGCCATTGAAGCAACTTTTACTGACGACATTTCGGTTTTCCATTTGTCTCTCGTTCAGCTGATGTGGCATCCATTTTCCTTCCTTTAAAATCTTTCCCATTGGTTGTAAGCTATTGGGAACTGTTTGCTGAGCAACATTTAAACTTTCCCCAAGTTGTTTTTGAGTTTGAGCTGTGTCTTAGATGAGGATAGTTAGATAATGGCTTCATGATGATGCTTATAATTGTTGGTCTTCAAACTTTTTGGTTGACCTGGACGTTCTTTGTCTCTCACATTGAAATCATCACTTTTCAAAGCATTTAAACCAGCTTTCACAAGTATCTTGAGATGGAGCATGTTCACCATAAGCTTCCAAAGTAAGCGATAACTTTCAGCAGCACTTTTCTTCAAAATAAAGTAATGAATTAAAACCTCCCCCAAATGCTCATTTTTTTTTTGCATGAAATTCGACATTTTCAAGCGTAAAAATATCTCTGATGTTAACACCTTCAGAAAACTTGACATAGGAAGTTTTGAAGCTTGCTGTCAATACAACACAATAGCCTACATATCCAATCGCATATCTATCAACATATGTGTAATTCCATCTATTGGGGGGAAAAACAACCCTCATTAGTAACCGGTACAGCTAGTAAATGCTCCAAAAGGACTTCGCTGGGGTGGGGAGGTACACAGCAGCTCAGCTGCCTGGAGAGCAGCTGTGAAAAAAAAAAAAAAAAAAAAAAAAAAAAAAAAAAAAAAAAAAAAAAAAAAGCTAAACACGTAGGATGGAGGCCTCAAGTTCAAAACTGGGGAATCTTGTTTTTGATGATTTAAGCCAAGGGAAGGCAGAGAGGGTCTTGGGCGGGGTGTTCCTCAAAACTTCAGGACTCATAAACTGGCAAAAAGGGTGAAGGATGGAGGTCCAAGAAGAGAGACGTCAGGCTGGGAGATCCAACAGGTGGGTGCGGGGTGCGGGCAGAAGGAAGAGAAAGGAGGTGACCGGCACCGCAGGGTCTGAGCTCCAGGTGTGGGGAATTCTAGGGGTGCACACACTCCAGGACACAACTGCCTCCCGCCCCAGGGACGGGGAGCAGGCAGAGCCCTAGCCACACCTCCAGGTGACGTGGGGCGATCGGAGGCGACCTCCGATGGGCTCCTCCCGCCGCCAGTCCCCGCAGGAGGCGTGCCCTGCCCCGCCCGCTCCCGGCTCCCGGCTCGGAGTGCGGCGGGCCGGGCGGAGAGCCCCTGGAGCCCCGCACCGGGCGCGGCTGGGTCTTGGGGCGCGGCCACTGGGGACCCCGATCGGAGGTAGGCTAATGAGAAGGGCGGTGGGCCCAGAGGCGACCTCAGGGCTGCGGATGCGCGGGTGTCCCCGCCCCCTGGAGAGCGCGCGTTCCCGGGGGTGGGAAGGGGGGAGGGAGGGGGAATGGGGGGCTCGCTGGATGGAGGATGGGGGCGGCGGGCGGGCACCGGGGGATGGAACCGGCTGGTGCAGGACTCGCCTCCGCGCCTCCCGCCTCCCCCCTCCCCACGTCTCCCCCGCTCGCTGCCCCCAAGACTGTGGGGTCTCCTCTGGGGGCGGGGGCTCCTAGCGCCCTGGTCTCCCTGGACATTGTGTTTGCAAAAGTGGGGCCCGGGTTCGTGGCGTGGAGCCGGCGATTGGGGGGGGGGGGGGGGAGGACACGCACCCGGGAGCCCCGCGTCCTTGGCCGAGGGGCCCGCGCAGTGAGGGATGCTTCGGCCCGGCCTCCGCTGGCGGGGAGCCCCACCGTGATCCCCGGTGCGAAACTTCTCTAAACTCGGGAACCGTGTGCTGCACCTGGAGTTGCCGGACTGTCAGAGTGCCCTTAGGGGACCCACCTCCAAACTGCGCTGCCCCGAAGTCCTCAAACCACTTTTAAAAAGACAAAAAGACGGAACATTTGAATCCTAGGTTGTGATGTGCGAAATGCATTGGAAAGAAGAGTTAAGCCTTTTACACAGTCCCAGGGCTGTGCTCCCTGCAGGTCACTTTCTTTGTGTGGAAATGCCCATCGCAAGCCCGGACCGCAGGAGTGTCCCCCAGGAGCCGTGGGGCCAGGGGCACGGCTGTTCTGGGCCACAGGTTGTGCCCCAGAGGGGCTGGGTGGTAGTCCGGAGGCTCCTTCCACAAGGCATGCCTCAGTGTGGTCCAGAAAGACATCTTTTCTGCTTTAGAAAACAAATAGATACAAACACACAGTTACCTGGCCAAGTTAAGCTGTTGCCGAAGAGGAGAGAATTACAGTACGAGTGGCCCACCCTGAGCCTCATGGGGTCAGCGTAAGTAGATGAATCGGCTCTTTTCTTTTTCTTTCCCTTTTGGGATTTGGAAGAGAAACAGGAAGTCAGAGATTCAAGAGAAAAAGAGCTTTCACTCCACAATTGTCAACAGTTAATTTTGTGTCGGTAAATATTTCCAGAAGTCTCTGAGGGGCATTGGGAAAAGCCAAGGCGTTTTCCGTCCGCGGCAGTGAAGAGAGAGTCACTTTCCAATTCAGAATCTGGTCATGGCTTTTATTTAGCAAGTGGGTTCAGCTCCCAAAGCTATACGGTGGGTTCCATAAAGTCAGAGGTCATGGAGAAGGACGGTGGACATTGTTCAAAGTTAGAGTCTTTGATCAAATTGATGCATTCGCACAGCAGTTACTTCACACTAACTGAAATTACAGAATGAAATGAAGAATCAGGTGTCTAGACCTCAGGGCGACCATTAGCCAGCCAATCTAACTTTGAATTTTTTAAAAAAATTATGATCTTATTAATAGGGAATGCAGACATTCAATGCCAACAGTATGTTAAGGTTTTGCTATTTCATTATAAAATAGGTCATTAGCATAACCAAATATATGAATAGGCATGTTGAACATAGAATTTATATACGGTGTCATTTTCATAGCAAAGTACTCTTGGAAAGACATATGTCTGATTCTTGTCATATTTGAGGTTAAAAATTACCTCTAAATTACTTGAGTTGATGGTGAAATTCTTGGCAGGGATAACGACAAACAATGGATCATTAAATGTGTAAATGTTGACCTAATCTATATCCACTTAAAGTCTTAAACTATTACTTTTTAATCATTTGTAAATACAGTAGATGCTCTTTTTAAAATTGAAGTATAGTAATTCACAAACCATTCAATTTACCCATTTAAAAGTATACAATTCAGTGATTTTTAGTAAATTCACTAGGCTGTGCAACCATTAACACTAATTCTAGAGTATTTTCTTTCCTTTTTTTATTTTATTTTTTTATTGATTTCAGAGAGGAAAGGAGAGAGAAAGAGAGAAACATCAATGATGAGAGAAAATCATCCATAGGCTGCCTCCTACATGCCCCCTACTGGGTAAGAGACCAAAACCCAGGCATGTGCCCTGACCCGGAACTGAACGGTGACCTCCTCCATAAGCTGATGCTCAACCGCTGAGCCATGCTGGCTGGGCTAATTCTGGAGCGTTTTCATCACTCCAAAAAGAAGCTGCAAAGGGATCGCTATTGCGCTTTCTTCACAGCCCGTGGCAACCACCAACCATCTTTCTGTCTCCTTCGATTTACGTATTTTACATAAGTGGAATCACAATATGTGGCCTTTTGCGTCTGGCTTCTTCACTTGGAAGTTAGGATATTATTTTCAAGGTCCATCCATTGTAGCATGCATCAAAACTTCATTCCTTTTTTGTGGTTGCATAATATCCATTCATCTGATTATGGACATTAGGTTGTTTCCACTTTTTGGCTCTTTGAATAATGGTGCTATGAACATTTGTGTACAAATTTTGGTGGGGATTTATGTATTCAGTTATCTTGGTATATATACTTAGTATTGGAGTTTCTGTGTCATATGGCAATTTTATGTAAAAAATTTTTGAGGAACCGTTAAAACTATTTTTCCAAAACAGCTATACCATTTTTACATTCCCAGCAGCAATGTGTGAGAGTTCTACTTTCTCTACGTCCTCACCAACACTATTATTACATGTCTTTTTTTAAAAAAAATATATTTTATTGATTTTTTTTATAGAGAGGAGGAGAGAGGGATAGAGAGCTAGAAACGTCTATGAGAGAGAAACATCGACCAGCTGCCTCTTGCACACCCCCTACTGGGGATGTGCCTGCAACCAATGTACATGCCCTTGACTGGAATCGAACCTGGGACCTTTCAGTCCGTAGACCGACGCTCTACCACTGAACCAAACTGGTTTTGGCACATGTCTTTTTTTTTATTTAGCCATCCGATTGGTATGTTTTGGTATGTCATTGTGATTTTGATATGCTTTTTCCTACAGCTAATGGTGTTAAGCACCTTTTCAAGTGCTTATTGGCCATTTGTATATATACTTTAGAGAAATACTTTACCGGTATTTATATTCTTTGCCTACTTTTCAGTTGTTTTTGTTAAATTGTAAGAGTCCTTTATGTATTCTGAATACAGGTCCTGGTCAGATGTATGATTTGGAAAGATCTGTGGGTTATCTTTCACTTTCTTTTTAAAAAAATATATTTTATTGATTTTTTAAAAATATATATTTTATTGATTTTTTTACAGAGAAGAAGGGAGAGGGATAGTTAGAAACATCAATGAGAAACATCGATTAGCTACCTCCTGCATGCACCCTACTGGGGATGTGCCTGAAACCAAGGTACATGCCCTGACCAGAATCAAACCTGGGACCCTTCAGTCTGCAGGCCGACGCTCTATCCACTGATCCAAATCGGCAAGGGCTATCTTTCATTTTCTTGATGGTATCTCTTGAAGCACAAAAGTTTAAAATTTTTATTAAGTCCAACTTATCTATTTTTCTTTAATTACTTATGTTTTACACATCATATCTAAGAAACTGTTTTCTATCCAGAATCACAAAGACTTATGCCTATGTCTTCTTCTAAGAGTTTGGAACTAGGGTCTTACATTTAGGTGTTTGATCCATTTTAAGTTAATTTGTGTATATGATATAAAGTGTGTGGTGGAGGAGGGTCCAAATTTTTCTTTTGCATGTGAATATCCAGTTATCTAGTACCATTTTTTAAAATTTTATTTTTTAATTACAGTTTAAATTCAATATTTTTTACATTAGTTTCAGGTGTAGGGCATAGTGACTAAACAATTATATGCCTTACAAAGTGTTCTTGATATTTCCAGTACTCACCGGGCACAGTATTTCTATGTTCTACTTTACATCTCATGACTATTGTCTCTACCAGTCTGTACTTCTCAATTCTTTTATCTTCTCCACCTAACCCTCAGCCTCCCTCTAGCACCATTTTTAAAAAAGACTACTCTCATTTCCCATTGAATGGTCTTGGCACCTTTGTCAAAACTCAATTGAATGTAAATGTGAGGTTTTATTTCTGTACTCTTGATTGTAATCCATTGATCTACATATCTGTCTTTATGCCAATACCACATAGTCTTCATTACTGTAGCTTTATGGTGATTTTTTAAATTGGAACATTTGATTCCTACAGCTTTTCAACCTTGTTTTGACTATTCTGGATCCCCTGAATTTCCATATGAATTTTAGGTTCAGCTTCTCAGTTTCTGGAATTTTGACAGGGATTGTATTGAATGTGTCTATCCAATGGCAAGTCTTGCCATCTTCACAATATTAAGTCTTCCAATCTATGAATATGGGCTGTCTTTCATTTATTTAGGTCTTTTAAATTTTCTTTCAGAGATATTTGGCAGTTCTCACAGTACAATCCTTATACTTCTAGTGTTAAATTTATTCTTAAGTATTTATTTTTTTGTGATGCTATTTTAAATGGAAGATATTCTTGATTTCATGTTTGGATTTTTCCTGGCTAGTGTATAGAAAAACAGTTGATTTTTGTATATTGATCTGGTACTTGAAACTTTGCTGAACTCAAATAGTTCTAGTAGTTTTTTTTTGGTGGGTTCCTTGGAATTTTCTATGTACAAGATCATGATATCTGAAAACAGAGGTAGTTTAGTTCTTCCTTTCCAATCTGGATACTTTCTATTTATTTTATTGCCCTGGCTTGAACCTTCAGTACAATGTTGTCTACAAGTAGTGAGAGTAGATATTTTTGTCTTATTTCTAATCTTAAGTGGACCAGTCATTTACTGTTAAGTATGATGTAAGCTGTGGGCTTTGCATAGATGCTCTTTATCAGGTTGAGAAAGTTCCTTTCTGTTACTAGTTTGTTGACTTTTTAAAAATACGTTTTTAATTGATTTCAGAGAGAGGACTGGAGAAGGAGAGAGAAAGAAACATCAATGATGAGAGAATCATCGATATCAGCTGCCTCCTGTATGTCCCCTCCTGGGGATCAAGCCTGCAACCCGGGCATGTGCCCTGACCAGGAATCGAACCCGCAACCTTTTGTATAAACCAACTGAGCCACCTGGCTAGGCAAGCATAAAACAATAGTTATGCTAGGAAAATAATCTTTTGTAGTTTAAAAACTGGTATATAAGTTAGGGGTTATATTACAGTAAATTCTGGAAAAACAAATTGGTTAATATGTGAGGGAGACATATTTTTGTAAAACAAAAGCGCAGAATAGTACGCCTGCAACTGCAGTTCTGTCCTTGGGTTCTGAGAGTTTTGCTGTCACATAGAGTCCATGACAGGCTTGGTTTCTTCAGGAGGTTCATTTCTAATGCAAATTTTGTCCATTCATAGCAAGACCTATTCAGAAATATATTATTACCAAGCTATTTAATAAATGGCCTGATAAAACATTGAACGTTTCAGACTACTTATATGAATCCCAGAGCCAGAAACAATCAGGCTTTCAAAATCAAGTACTATTGTATTTTTTGCTATTTAGAATTTCAAAACCTTTCCCTGCCTCCTGGCTTCTGCCTCACAGGGGCAGAATCTCCTCCAGAGGGAAAGTGAATAAAACTGATTCCAGATTTATTGACTTAATGTAGGTGGTTCTAAATTTTATATTTATATGTTTTCTCTTGTTCCAAATAAAAATTATGCAAACTTGTCCAAGGTTATAATACTTTGCCCAGTTAAATATGCCAAAGGATATTTGGCTTGAAAAACAACCTGGACCGGGAAAAATTTAGGGTGGTGATAATAATTATAATGTAAGTCCAAGCCTTAATTGTAGCACTGGTATAAAGCTTCTTTAGATAATTCTGTCATGCTACCAATAGAATCACACTGTAATAATCCTGTAAATTTAAGAATGTGATAAAATTATGAGCTGATTGATTTTTAAAATCTAGAGCTAAAATAATAATAGTACTCTATGTTTGTGGTGCTATTTTACTGTCCAAAGTGCTGTTAAAAACTGCACTATTTAATTTGTCCCATGAAAAAGAATGATTTTTTACTATTATGTCCCCCTTTTTTCTACATTGGATAAACTGAGACAGAGAAAGATTAGGTTACATAGAACATTTAATTAATACAGTTAGGCCTTCAACCCTGGCTTACTGTATCCAACTAAGTCCTTTCCATGTGCTGTCACCAGTTCCGGAGTTTATCTTAGAATTCGAAACTTGTATCTGTGTATGATTAGGTGGTTATTAGAATATGTACATCAGATGGTTTAATGAATTACCCTGAGTGCTAACTGGTATTATGCCATTCGAATGCTTTCTTTTATAGAATAAATATGGCAGAGCTTTCTGAGACAGAAGGACCAGTAGATTGGAAGGAACGATGCGTAGCTCTGGAGTCCCAACTCATGAAATTTAGGGTTCAAGCAAGCAAGATAAGAGAGCTCCTAGCAGAGAAGGTAAGCTTTTCTCCCTGACCTGTGTTATTTTAAAAAATATATATTTTTATTGATTTTTTTTACAGAGAGGAAGAGAGAGGGATAGAGAGTTAGAAACATCAATAAGAGAGAACCAAGGCACATGCCCTTGACCGGAATCAAACCTGGGACGCTCTATCCACTAAGTCAAACCGGTTTCGGCTCCCTGACCTGTGTTATTAAACAGCAGTGACGTAGGCCCTATTTCATTTCTGTTAAATAATCACAGTACTTTTAGGGATAAACACTTGACACAAAATGACTATAATTTAACTTTTTGCCAGGGCTTTGAAGCCATATTTGGTCTAGTCTTTTGCCAGTCTTAGAGTACATTAAGACTAAAACATTTCATTGCAAATTCTAGTGGAATATGTAAGCATTATATGTATTTGACAAATGTAGAGTGCATTTATTCCAGAGAGAAAAGCTATAATTTATTTGATTTTGCTAGAGAAGTGTGACAGCATTTTGATCTACTTAAATGTTTAGGAAAGTTATGTTTAAAGTGATTATAGAAGAACGTTCCCTATTGATAGTTAAAATGTGTTTATACTGTATTTGAAAAAATACAGTATTTATATTGACTAACTATATATCACTAAGCTATCATCTCAGCTGGAATTTAAAATAATTGTATACCTTTCTTAATAATTCTCATCATGTGATTAAAATTTTATGTCACAAGAATTTGGGGGGCATGTATGTGTATAAAATGAATAGCTAAATTCATCCATTTATGCATTCATTCATTCATAAATATTCATTGAGGGCGGACTATGTGACAGACACTGTTCTTAATGCTGCAGTTACAATTGTGAACAAGACACGCTGTGTTTCTATTCCCAGGGAACTTGGATTCTAGATCTGCACTGTCCAATATGGCAGCCACTAGCCACAAGTGGCTGATCAGTGTTTGAAATTAAGCTAGGTAAAATCGAGATGTGTTGCAAATGTAAAACACGCACCAGAAAACTACATATCACGAAAACCCAGTGAAACATCATTCAGTTTAATATCATCTTAAATTTTTGTGCTTTAACATCTTTTAGGTCCAAAGATTTAAGTTATGCCATTAGTATCCAATATCAATTTGCTTTTACTTATCTCTATTCTAATCAAAGTTGTAACTTGAAGAAAATACCAGTTGAATGTCTCCAAATTGGGGAAGCTTATCCTAACTCACAGTTAGTGACACATGCTTTTGCCTTTTGCTCCTCTCTCTATGAAAACCATTTCTGAGGTTGTACTGTGATTTATCAGGTATTTTCCACAATTCTAACCACCTCATACGATGACTTTTGTCAAGATTATAAATTATGTACATGTTGGTAAACCTCATTCCAAGGTGTTGCCTTAGCCTCTCAGCAGTTAGCACACTCTTGACTCCTCAAAATTTTTTTTGGTTCTCTATGGACTAAATAGAAGTTATGCTTATTTGGTTTCCAATTAATTGACCTTTAAATTCTGAATTTGATGGCAGCTTTTATTCTGTGTGTGTTTTTTTTTTTAGAAGACTTGTAACAAAATTATTTTGGTGCCCATTTTTTAAACATTAGTGTTGTTTTCTCTACAATATTGAAAATAGCTTTTGATTAATAATTTGTGTTATTAGACTTTATTTTTTCCTTGTCAGTGGATGAATTTTGAGAGGGTTTTTCTTCCTCCTTTTTTTTTTTTTTTTTTGTCTTTTGTATCTGTGACTTAAATCCTTTGCCAGATCTAAGGGCTGGAATTACTCAGTTGTGTCTTATACAGTGGAAAGTGGATAAGTTTGCCAAGTTACTCGTGGTTTTCCAGTAAATAGGTTCAACACCAAAAGGGAAATAACGTTTTTCACAATATTTTCTGTTATATTCCATTATGCAATATTTTTCTCTGGATTAAAAATTAGTTTTGGTACCCACCCATGTTTAAATAAAAATATCAAGTATTTGTTGATTCCTTATGTGCTTAACAACATGGGAAGTAATAAACTTTATTGTTCTCATTTTACAGATTAGGAAACGGATGTTTACTATGTGCCAGGTTTACTAAATGCCTTTTGCAAATTAACTTTTTAATTATTACAACAACCCTATGAGATAGGTACTGAATTATCCATATTTGCATAAGAGGAAACTTAGGCGCATAGCAGTTACTTAGCTTGCCTGTGTTTGTGCCAAAAAGTAAGTGGTGAAGCCAAGATTTGAAACTTGGCATTCTGCTTTCAGAACCTGAATACTTAGCCATCACCCTATATGGCCTCTCCCATATAGTTTTATTACCACATTCCTTGCTTTCTCTGACATACGTACCCACTCATCTATTCAATCTTCTTTTCAGCCATGCAACAGATAAATCCATCTCTGCTTGGGGGTCGGTATCTGTGTGTTACGATGTGTGTGTGTATGTAGTCATAATGATTTACATAACATTACTTTTTTTTTTTTTTTTCCCCAAAGCAAACCCTATTGCATTGCTTCTGCATGCCAACTTGAGTCAAATGTTGCATTCCAGAGGCCAGTCTGGTCCCATTCATAACCAACTGGTTTTATGTTAGGACCAGTATTCCCCATAGCTTTTCCCTACTAGTTCTCCACACCTTCCCCTTAAATGGATCCTGGCCCAAGGCTGAGGATTCTTGAGAGAGTACTCATTTGATTTTTAGCTCTTTGCCAGGAATTCTAGCCAACTTTGCTTTTCTGCAATAGTTTTTGACTCTTAGTTCTGTTTTATTGGCACGGGCTATGGCAGCTAACACTGAGTGCTAACTATAGTTCCTAAGCAATTAGTACAACCATTAGCTAATTTAAACCCCAAAGTAACCTGATGAGGAAACTATTGTGATTCCCAGTCTAAATATGTTGACATTAAGACTGAGAGTATTTGAATAGTATGCCCAGTATCACACAGCTAGAAATTGAAGAGCTGGCATTAAACCTTAGATCTTTCATGCTTTTCTTGTGATGCAGTTTATAAATAGAGTGCCTCACACATAGAAGTAACTCATTATTATTTTCCTATATCTTTCTAAACGAATACATTGGCTAAGTGTGCAAGGAGATGATTTAAACAAATGTAATTGCCAATTAATAGGAGACATCTTTCTGAATTTTTAAAAAAAGACATGTGAGATGATCTCAGAGTGTTGTTTTTTTTAAAAAATATATTTTATTGATCTTTTACAGAGAGGAAGGGAGAGGGACAGAGAGTTAGAAACATTGATGAGAGAGACATCAATCAGCTGCCTTCTGCACACCCCCTACCGGGGCTGTGCCCGCAACCAATGTACATGCCCTTGACTGGAATCGAACCTGAGACCTTTCAGTCCGCAGACCGATGCTCTATCCACTGAGCCAAACCGGTTTTGGCCTCAGACTGTTTTTTTTTATAATGAAAGGTGAATTTCAGTTACATACCATATACCTTATTTATTTGTTTATTTACTTGGAGATGGAGTAGGAGAATACAGGGTTTTTTCCTTAAAAAGCATTATTTTGTATTTTTTAATCATAATTTCTAAGTAGCTTTAGAATATTGAAGTTTATGAAGAAAAAGGCCTTATTGAAGTCTTGGGCAAATACTGCTGTAAGTGGGAGAGGTCTCTAAAGGAATTTAAGGAATGGTGTTGGAAATATCTCTAGTATGCCAAATATAAACTCTTCAGGGAAGCTGAGATTTAAGTAGTTTTCCTACTTTACAGTATTACTAGTTTTCTGAGTCAGGAAGGGGGAAAAAGGCAAGTTTCACTTTAAGTTGAAGTGAAGGTTGTTTCCTATGGGCTAGAGTGGAAGGATTTCTCCTTTAGGTTTCAGTGTGGCCCACATCACCTCGGGCTGCCTTTGGCTGAGACAGCAGTGCTGTCTGGTTTCTGGGCACTTGACCTTCCTTCTGAGACTGTGATTCCCCAGAGGTGGTTTAGAATGCTCTCCTGGGAATGAGGAGTCTGTGGACAGCACAAGGTTTGCTTTTCATATGACCACGCCTGTTTAAATTTCACATCTCAGTGTCTCTGTGGCCTCCCCTAACATTTCACAGTATTATACAATAACTGTGAAATTATGTGTATTCCAACGATAAGACTTTGCAGGCTAATTTATATCATTTTGGGCTACTGATGGAAGATATTATTTATTATAACAAAATGGTGATAGAGTCTTTTATGGGTTCTATGGGGGAGGGAAAGTCAGGAAGAAAGCTACTTGGGGGATTGCAGTCTATGGCAGTAAGTATAAAGGTCCTAAAGTATTCCGTCTAACATAGCCAGCCTACAATACTCGAAACACTAAGCATTAATGGCCTCAGTGTTATGATCTAAGATCAGTGGCAGATTTCCTCCTGCCATTTGCTGCTGTGTCCAGTAGCATTAGAATACAGAGGGCACTTCTGTAGTAATCAAAACAGTAGGTTTTGTTATCGTATTAAGTGGCCTGTTCATAAAATACTTATTTTTGTCCAATGCCTGATCTGGACAGCAGATCATTCCAGTGTCTTTTAGTGACTTAGTGTGGATTGCTTATGGAGTTAGCCCAAGCTTTACATCATGAAAGTAAAACCTTACATGAATATTTCCTGCACTGCTTTATTAAGTGTTTTGCAAAGTTACTTTTCAGCTTAAATGATTATGAAAGCAGTCACTCAAAATTAAAGTATTGCTTTTCTATAAACTGATTTTAAAGTGTCATAAACTTTATTGGAGATACTTACACGTGTATTTACATTTATGTAATGGGACACATTCCTTAAAAAGTTGATGACATTGTGAGATTTCTAAGTGCCTTTCCAAAGGGAAATATGAGCCTTTATAATTTTTTTTTCTATTTTCCTCACTTTACAGATGCAACAGCTTGAGAGACAGGTTATTGATGCTGAACGTCAAGCAGAAAAAGCTTTTCAACAGGTAGGGTATAATTTTAGTTTTGTCCTTCACCTGGAAGATTTAATTTCATACAGTGGATTCTTTTAGTGGCCTGACAACTTTCCAAGGAAACCCAAACTAACCTAATCCTTAGTTTTCTTAAATTAATTATTCTTGAAAATTTTTTTTTAATTTTATTATGCCAATGTCAACCCCTGCAAGAGTATATAGGTAATGAACACCCAGTACCAACTTCAGCAGTTAATTAAATCACAGTTACTCTATAACTCCATCCACTTTTCCCTCCTCACCCCCACACCAGGCTATTTTGAAACAAATCCCAGACATCTTATCATTTCACCCATGAGTATTTCAGCAACTAATCTATAAATGAAGACTTAAAAATCTTAACTACCATGCCATCTCCCAGTTTCTATACAATTTAGCAAAATCTGAATATATTTCTTTTTGTGACAACACTTTAAATTTATTCAGTATCTATTTTTTATGCCCCAAGAATTTTTTTTCTTAAATACTTCCCAATGAATCTAAAAGTTAACAGGAAACATAAACAGAGCAGATGAATTCTCACACACCGATTATAGCACCTTGCTTTGGCCTGCCCAAGATTAAGTAAATATTATGAATCCTTTGCTATCTTTAACAGTTTCCCTGGGACGGTGGCCTATTTGCTGTTTATGTTGCTTAAATTCAGCTTGTCCTTTGTCATTGAGCCATAGCCTAAGACTTAAACTGTATTTATATTAACCAAAAAGGAATGTTTCACCACTAAAAGCAGTAGTCAGCTAAAACCAGCTCAACTGGACACTTTTTAGCTTTGACCATTTTTCTTCTTGTTTACTCATGAGGGGCGTCACCTGCACAACCATTAAATAAGTGGATTTTAGAGGGGAGGAAAAAATCACATATTTCCCCAGAGGCATATTGGCAGTCTTTATACTTAATGCTACAGGACATTTTTATTGTTACTCACAACTTTTGAAAGCAGTGTGTGCAGTTTAACCCACTACTATTTATGAGTATTCTGTGAGACAGAAAAGCAACGAGTCTTGCATTGGGAAGATAATGATCCACAGGACTCATTCCCAAGTACCTGATTAGCTGTGTACTCAAAGCTACTACACCAGTGGTCGGCAAACTCGTTAGTCAACAGCCAAATATCAACAGTACAATGACTGAAATTTCTTTTGAGAGCCAAGTTTTTTAAACTTAAACTTCTCCTAATGCCACTTCTTCAACATAGACTCGCCCAGGCTGTGGTATTTTGTGGAAGAGCCACACTCAAGGGACCAAAGAGCCGCATGTGGCTCACGAGCCGCAGTTTGCCGACCACTGTACTACACGATTTTATGCTAACCATTGGGGTCAATAACTTCCCCTGTAGAAGTTTGTGTTTTCCTTCTGTCCTGAGTTCAATCACGTGCCTTTGTTTGTGGTTGGTAGAAGCTGGATTTCAAGTTCCCTGTGACCATTCAAACACGTGGGCTCATCTGCCTCTCTAAAGTTGGTTCTTCATATCAAAATCAATTTTGGTTCCTAATAAATGATTACTACTCAGTCATAATCTGCAGGGCCTTGCAAGCGTTTCTTTAACAACCAGTGTGAATTCATATATGTTTGTTACTGGCCAATCTCTGAGTAGTTAAAAATTTTATATGGTTCAGGTTAAATGAATCAAAAAAGACCCGGGCTATTTTCTGTGGACTTGTGGTAAGATATTTTGAAAGCTGCTTGGTTTTCCTATAAGCTTTTTTTTTTTTTTTTTTAATATATTTTATTGATTTTCCACAGAGAGGAAGGGAGAGGGATAGAGAGCTAGAAACATCAATGAGAGAGAAACATCGACCAGCCTCCTGCACACCCCCTACTGGGGATGTGCCTGCAACCAAGGTACATGCCCTTGACTGGAATCGAACCTGGGACCCTTCAGTCTGCAGACCGACACTCTATCCATTGAGCCAAACCGGTTTCGGCCCTATAAGCCTTTTCTGTAGAACTCTTATTCTTTCATTATCAAGGGCGACTGATGAATTCTGTGAAACTCGGTCTTAACAGGGCCACTTAGCAAATGGGTTGCCTGGAACTATTTGGTGATCCCTCTCCTTAGGAGACGTTGCCATTTTTGCCAATTTTTTCCTTGCCTGGGAAAGTGTTTATCTAAAAGCACTAATCAATTTGCAGAGTTGCACGTGCCAAAGATGCAGCCAAGGAGCTCTGGCTGCGGCATTCATTCATAAAACGAGAATGCCTTTCAAACTGAATGTGTTTTTCAAGGAAGATGCATACTCCCAAACCAGAGTTTTCCTAGGCAGTAACAGGACAGTTTTATGTGGCAGCCCCAGGTCTGTAGGGTGGCTTGCTCTGACTCAATAAAAGAGAGTGTAGGTATAGGCCTGGTAATGTTTATTTCTATTCTTATTCAGTTATTTTTGGTTTTCTTTAGGCTTATAGGCATGGAAAAAAAATTTTCCTTCTATGTTCTTTGGCTGATCTAATAATTAAATTGGCATAAGACAGATTTACAGGATTAAAAACCCCAAATTTAATGATTTATGTATGGGAGCCCCATAAAGATATGAGATTCATAGAAGTGAACAAAGTAGGTAGCTTTCATACCTTTTAGACGAGAGAACAATAAATTTGTGAAAAATTGACAAAATGAAGGGGGTTGTGCTTCACTAAATTTTTGAAGAAGTAACAAGACTTGTTTATATAGTTTTCTCGGCCCTAAGTTTCTTACTGTGCTGGTAAGAATGCCTTGTACCCTCCGGATACAGGGAGGGTATCTTTCAAATGGGAGATTTGTTTCCTGCTTTGGAGGGAACCAAAGAGGGTCAGAGTGTCCTTCTTGGACTGGCTGTTTCTCAAGTAACTTTAGTTCAAATCCTCAATATGCCCAAGAGGCACGTTTGGGGGGGATATATTCTGCTCCCCTTTAGGGTTATCATCTATTACTGGATTCCTGGAGCACATACACCATTTTGGACTTGGACCCTGCTCTTCTCTCTCTGCTTCCACAGCTACAGGATGTCCTGTGCAGAATTGGCTGTACCATCTTCAGATGGACCCTAGATACTCACTGTCCTGCTCCAGCTGTTTTTCATGACAGCGTCCCTAATATAGCCCTGTGTCCTTGACTGTTGGTCTGCAGTTTCTGCAGAAAGCCTGCTATGTTATGTTAAAAAAAAAAAAATCTAAACCTTAAGATGACTTAAAATTGTCTTTTGGATAGTGAAATACCTTTTTTTTAAATCTTTTTAAACATCTACTTTTATTTTCATAGTTTCCAGCCATGTGGATGGTGTTTATATAGGACACTTTTGGCATTGGATTTGAATTTACACTTATATGCTGAACTCACAGGGGAAATCTTGTATTCACGGTTAAAAAAACAAAACAAAACTAGCCTTAAGATCATCCTTCCAGATGTTAAGTATTTTCAAACATTAAGTAAGGACTGCGTGATTTTTCAGAGGTGTTTTTCATAGTTTAAGGTTTTTCATCCTAACTATAATCTTTAATTCCTCAAATGCTTTTGCATATTTATCTTCTTGGCCCCTATAATCTGAAACATTGCTAAAACTACTTTCCTACTTATTTGGAGTATATAAACTAAAAGTCTTAGTATCATAGAAATGGCCCAGCACTTCATTTTCTTTCTTACTATCATTAACACTCACACATCTCTTCTAAGATTTTACATGTTCAAATGTGTTTTGCAAAAGATATAAGCAGAGCCAGTGTATTTTAGATATTAAACTTGAGGCACCACTGTACCCCCAGACACTCTCTTTTCTATTTTTCTTTTCCCCCCCATTACCCTTATCATCTTGTGTAACATTCTGTATAATTTTTACACCTTTATTATACTTGTGATCTCTCTTACCCAAAGACTTTAATTTCAATTCAGGCAAAGACTTTAGGTCTGTGTTATTCACTGATGTCTACCCAGGACCTAGAACAGGCCTGGCAGAATCAGGTATTCACTGAATATTTGTTAAATTGGTGAATCAATAAACCTCACTTGACATACTCTCCTACCTATATCTTGACACTCATTTTTAAAAATATTTTTTTATGATTCCATCAGTGGACCCTAAGTTTTTTTTATTTCCTTTTGCTTTCCATTATAAGTGTGTGTGTGTGTGTGTGTGTGTGTTTTCATCTAAGTTTAATTTTCCCCTCAAAATGTATTATTATGCTAGGCCATCCAATTAGGATATTTATCTCACCACTTACCTTCTTTATATTCCTTTAAACTTTGTTTAAAATATGAAAAAGTTAGGGCTGGAAATTTCCTGATTCTTATTAAATGCTTTGCATATTATTATTGTTTTACTAAACATGTACATTACTTTATATGATAGCAATTCTGCAAATCTCTAATGTACCCTTTTGTACTTCAGAGTTACCACTTGGCTAAGTCGTCTTCAGACTTGATAATTGTTATATATACATTAAAATGTGCTGTGCAGTATTTTCCTTTTATGATGATACCTTTTAGGAACTTATTTAATGTTAATGTAAAATTCTAAATTTAATACTGTGATAAATTAAGTCCATGCCTAATTTTATTATTTCTCTTCTGAACTTAGGTACAAGTTATGGAAGAGAAATTAAAAGCAGCTAATATTCAAACGAGTGAATCAGAGACAAGATTATATAAAAAGTGTCAAGATCTGGAGACCCTGATACAGGAAAAAGATGACATCATACAAAACTTGGAACTGCAACTTGAAGAGCAGGTTAGGAAGGATTTGATCATTTAACAGTTCTAAATATATGCATTCGTTTATGCATAATCACAAAGATTAAAGAGACAGAGCTTGAACTTCTAAATTTTGGTCAGAAATCTTACTCATTTGGTCAACTCATAGAAGGGCATCACATTTATTGGTGAGAGGTGAAAGTAAAATGGCATTCACCTTTAAGTCTGGGGTAATTCTGAGACGCTTTTTGTATGTGAAAATGCTCCTAACTATAAAGGTTTGTGTATAATGTTTAAGTTGAAAACACTTGGTTATCAGCAGGCCTTTCTGTCTGTAAAATGTCTCAAATAAATCTTTGTTTTAGATGGTTTAGGGTGTTGGGAATGTTGATGGATCATTATATTTTAAATATATGTTTGTGGCTAATTTATCTGCTTAGAAATGTGCACATTGCTTATAAACCACTTTATTGAGTTCATTTTAAAAGTTTATTAGCAAAAAGATTGCATTAGGATTATTTAGCATCATTTATGAAATTGTTAAGTATGTTAAATTACTTATTTTCAGCTTTTCCCCCCCCCCATTTCTGTGGGTATTGGTGTTTTATTGGATCAGTGGTTTTCAGCCTTCACCACCCCTGTTCCCCACCAAATATAATTTATATGGTAGTCACATTCTCAGTAGTTTTGTGACCATAACTAGATTTTAAGGTTGGTAAATGTAAGCTAGCGCTTTTTGGTCTTCATTTTTTTCTTGATCTTTAAAAACTAGTAGTGTTTGAGGGGAAACCAAAGCCAGGTCCCAGAGGAGATTCTGACTCTCTTCTCTCTAACCTGGTTGACCACTTTCCCCGTCCCTCCCCCCATTGTTGTTAACCCTGGTTTCTTTTGTTGAAAAGTTCAGTGGATTGATTTCAGTATATTATCTTTCAGAGAAAGAGAATAGCAGTTGTTAAAAGTAGTAATATTCGCATATGCTATTATGGTTTATTATTTTATCCGCTGGACAATTGTCACTTTTTTTTTTTTTTACTCTATTTGGTAATTTGAAGGTAGAGGTATTAACTTGGAAACAAGTTTTAAGTGTATTTGCCTTTTCTATGTATGATATAACATTTTTAGACCTGTGAGCTTATATTTGAACTAAACAAACTGTTAATGTTATTTCAGAAACAAATAAGGATACAAGAAGCTAAAATAATAGAAGAGAAAGCAGCTAAGATTAAAGAATGGGTAACACTTAAGTTAAATGAGGTACTTAATGTTATATTTTGCCTTTTCTGTACCTTTTACTTCTTTTAAATAGATAAGTTATCAGAATTATATGATCAGTCTCAGTGAAACAAAATTCTGGCCAGTTGGTTCAGCTGCTGTCTTTTGGTAAAAGTGAGATAGGGTGCTTTCATTTTAATGTTCAATATATTTCTAAAATGAAAAATATTGATAAGCTCATGGTAATCAGTATAAGTAGCCTCATTCCAATTAGTATTTTCTAAACTCTATTTCATTAATTTTAAATAATTATAGAACATGTGAATGTCATAAAATTGCGTTCAGTATCTAAGAAGTACACATTATTTAGTTTATATGGCAGATTAAATGCTAAAGTAATTTGGTTTAAATTAATTTTACAGTGTAAAGGCATAGGGGGTGAAAACACTTAAAACTCCTAGTTTTAGAAAAAATTAATATTGAAGCCATAATTATGTAGATTGATAACTTATGCTGATAAATCTGTCTGATATTTGCTTATCATTTCTTTTGTATTTTGCTTATGTGTAATTAGGTATTAACATTTTCTAAATATTGTAATTTACTAGTATATTTTAGAAATATATATAAATATATTTTTTACATATAAAATATAAAAGAATACCATATGTCCTTTTAGCTGGAATTGGAGAATCAGAATCTTCGTTTGATTAATCAAAACCAAACCGAAGAGATAAGAACAATACAGTCAAAACTACAAGGTATGAGTACTTTGACTAAAATAGCTCAGTTGGTTTTATTTGGTTATATACAATTTTACTATTGAGCACTTGATATATGACTGGCACTACTAAGAAACTGAATTTTACATTTTACTTATTTTGAATTGAGTTATATTTAAATAACCACATGTTCATATTAGAAAACACAGGTAGACAGTAGCAAGTAACACAAAAGAGATAATACTAATTTCAACGTTTATTTTCAGGTATGTTTGCTTAAAAAAAAATTAGCTCTGGCCTGTCTTTCTCAATGGCTTGTGCATTGAAGGGTCTTGGGTTCGATTCCTGGTCAACGGCATGTACCTGGGTTGCAGTGCAGGAGTCAGCCAATTGATGTGTCTCTCTCACATCGATGTTCCCCTCCTTCCCTCTCTTCCACTCTCTCTAAAAATCAGTGGTGATTTATTCAACTGTCAGCCCTTCTCCCTTTCCCTGAGGTCAGATGTAGAGGGTGAAGGGTGAGGCTGAAATTTCCAACCCTCTAATCACTTGGCTGTTTCCCCTGGCAGCCAGGCCTCATCACTAATCATCAGGGAAATGCAAAACGACAATGAGATATCACTGCATACCTGTCAGAATGACTATTATCAAAAAGACAAGAAATAACTAGGTGTTAGCAAGGATGTGGACAAAAGGGAACCCTGATACACTGCTAATGGTAATGTAAATTGGTTTAGCTACCATGGAAAGGAGTATGGAGATTTCAAAAAAATTAAAAATAGAACTACCATATATGATTCAGCAATTCTACTTCTGGGCATTTATCTGAAGAAAATGAAAACACTAATTCAAAAGATATGTGCACCCCATGTTCATTGCAGCATTTTTACAACAGCCAAGATATGAAAACAATTTAAATGTCTATCGATAGATGAATGGATAAAGAAGCCATAAAAAGAGAAATCTTGCCATTTGCAACAATAAGGATGAACTCAAGGGCTTTATGTTAAGTTAAATAAGTAAAAAAAAAAAAAAAAAAAAAAAAAAGACAAATACCTTGTCATCTTTTATATGTGGAATCTAAAAATAAATAAAATTGGAAAACCAAGCTCATTGACACAGAGAACAAATTGGCGGTTGCCAAAAACGAGGGATGTGTGGTGGGAGAAATAGGTGAAGTTTTTTTTTCTTTTTCTTTAGTTTTACTAAATTGAATAATAAAAGGGGGGGGAAAGATGAACCTTAGGATTTTCAGGCTTTTATTCTGGCATAAGGAGTGATTTGTCCCCATTTTTATGTGCTTTGGTTCTGTGTTTAACAAGCTGTGAAAAATTCAGATCTTGATTTTGATTAACGATCTTGCAGAAGTTCAAGGGAAGAAGTCATCCAGTGTTTCCACACCAAAGCTTTCGGAAGGCCAGCGTCTGAGCAGTTTGACCTTCGGGTGCTTTTTGTCCCGAGCGAGGAGTCCTCCTCAAGTGGTAAAATCTGAGGAAATGAGCAAGATACCATCTAAAGAACCCGAGTTCACTGAAGCAAAAGATATAGAAGGTATTTATGAACGAGCAGAATTTGCTTTGACATTTTTTAAAAGGGAAAAATCCTTATGTAGCTTAATTTTCCTTTTTTAATTTTTAATTTCCATCACTCAAAAGGGTAAATATACAAATTTTTTTTTTCTTGACAGATTCATGTCTTATGAAACTACTTTTAAAGAGCAGTTCAGCATTTAACATTGTGTATCTAGTTATGTTTTGTTGTTGTTTTTTTGAGAGAGAGTCTTTGCCAGTGATACAGAGGAGAAACTGATTTCTCCTCTTGGTACTTCTTCCTGCAGTAGGAAGCAGTGATGTTTAAAATTGCAAAAGGTTTGCAGTCCGGCTGGCATGGCTCAGTGGTAGAGCATTGACCTATGGACTGGGAGGTCATGGTTTGACTCCTGGTGAGGACACATGCCTGGGTTGTCAGCTCTATCTCAATGTGGGGCATGCAGGAGGCAGCCCATCAAGGATTCTCTCTAATCATTGATGTTTCTGTCTCTCTCTCCCCTTTTTTATTCTCTCTGAAATCAATCAATCTATATATATATATATATATATATATATATATATATACACACACACACACACACACATACACATACACATACACATACACATACACACACACACATACTAGAGGCCTGTTGCAGGAAGATTCCTGCAAAAATAGGACTTCCTTGGGCCTATTCCTGCAAGAATAGAGCTTCCTGTGGCCTGAGTGAAGCCTAGACACTCGCAGAGGCTGCGGAGCAGCTGGATCTGCTGCCAGTGTGGCTGGATCCAGCCTCTTTGTTCAGCACCCGAGTTCTGTAGCCCAGCTGACAGGCCCGGACACTCCAGAGGCTGTGAGTGGTGAGGCTGGATGCCCCGCCAGAGTGGGCAGATCCAGCCTCACCACTCAGCCTCCCTCCCACCCCTTCCCTGGCCTACAGGCCTGGATATTCCAGCAGAGGGTTTGAGGGGACTGGGTGCCGCCATCTTGTGGCTATGGGCACCACCATCTTTGTGAATGGAGTGACAGTTAATTTGCATATTAATCTTTTATTAGATAGGATCTTTTTAAAAGGTTCACAGTTGTACCTACATAGTACTTGTTTCAGTTTAGAGTTTCATATTAGAGCTATGAACTTTCTGTTCATTATTTTAAATATTCAAAAATTATCTAATATTAAATATAACATTGCAAATTTCTAAAGAAAAAGAGCACTAGGGGACAATTTTTTAACTGCTTTGATTTTCCCTTTATTGCTTCAAAGACGAAAATATTTGTTTAGATGTTGAAACGCTGAACCTCTGTGCGGATTTGTATTCTTCTTTCGGTCTTAAAGCCCCTCTAAATTTTGCTTTGTGATGCTGCTGCTGGCTTTGCACCTAGGATGACTTTTCCCAGCTGTTTCAGGGAGACTGAATTTGCATCTTCTCTATTTACAGTCCCCACTTCGCTTCCCCCAAAGGAAAAAACTATAGCCCTAAAAGTCTATGCTTGATTATGAAATTCTGGAAACTACCTCATGTTTTTTCAGTTTGAAGGCTCCTGTGCTACTCACTTTTATGCCATTACTTGCATGTTTGTTGTTGTTGTTGTTTGCTGAGAAGGCTGCCTAGACTGAAACTTCTGTTCATTTGCAAGTGATTTAACCAAGTGCCTGATACCAAATTGCAGAGTTTATTTGTTCAGCCTCTATATCCTTTGCTATAAAGGTCATACCTGTGTTTCTGTTTTCAAAAGTTTATTTTGTACTCTTTGATCTAAAACTTTAGTTCGCTGTTTCTGAAGGCAGTGGTTTATTCTGTTAATTATGTTATAAACAAAATAAACCATGTCTAAAGACATTGTAGAAGAGTGTAATTCTTATTATAAAAACACATTTTGAAGTTATGATTAAACCAGAAGTAGAGGGAGGAAAGCCTTTCTCTGTTTATGTTTTCTTCATGGTTTTGCATATTTCATGTACTGAAGTTTGGAAACCAAGTTTGTTATCTAAACTTTATTATGTTTTAATTTACTTGGGATGATTTTGAAATATAATTGAAAGAGGGTTGTCATTCTCTTTGCTTCTAAAATCGATTTAAGAGTATCATTTTTTAGTGGCTGCTTTCTTGGATAGGTAGTGTTGCCCTTTTTCACATTTTGCTTCTTTGATTATCTCTCCTTAGACTATTGTCAGTCTTCCCCCAAAATGTTAATATGTAAAAGCAGTTTCATTTTGATACTACCCTATTGAAGTGTTAGGGCTCCATATTTTATATAAAGCTAATCGTTTCCAAACTTGGATTTTAAAAAGTCATACAACTAGAAAAGAATAATGTAAATTAAATTAACTCTATTCTTATGAAAACTACAGTTTTTACCATGTAGTTACATAAAGCTAAATGCGTAGGAAGATGATATTATTAAAGCCAAACGTGCCAATATGATATACGCTTTTCTAGAAATGGAAATTCCAGAGAAATCTGTCGATAACCACGTTCAAGGAAACAACCGAGGCCAGAGAACCCCGGGTCCAACCCCTTGCGGCTCAGAACAGAATCGCAAATCAAGAACCAGCTTTGCTACGGAGGGCGGCACATCCCAGAACTCTGGGGCTCCTGGGAGTGACTGGAGTTCCGACGAGGAAGACGGGAGCAAAGGAAGAGCCAAGTCCAGGTACACGTCCACCCTCTCCAGCCACACGTCAGAGGAAGGGGCCCAGTGTAGCAGGATGGGCAGCGAGACCTACCTAACAGCGTCCGATGACAGCAGTTCTATATTTGAAGAAGAGACTTTCGGCATCAAGCGACTAGAACACAAGAAGCTGTATTCTTGGCAGCAGGAAGCGCAGTGGAAAGCTCAGAATAGTCTTCTTCTTGGAAAGGGAAATCCTGAGTCAAGTAAAAAAGAGCACGACAGTTCCTCAGACGAACTGAATAAAAAATTTCAGTCTCAAAGGCTGGATTATTCATCATCCTCCAGCGAGCCCAACACCCCAAGCCCTATTCTGACCCCAGCGTTGACTCCAAAGCATCCTAACCTACTGCCTGGAAGAGGAACCCAGTTAGTGCCTTCATCCAACCTGCCACCCCCAAAGTTAAGGATTCCCAATGTTTTCAGTATAAGCGTCGCCCTGGCCAAAAGGCACCTAAGCCAGCCGCAGTTAAGTTCCGACAGGATGTTTGGTACAAACAGAAATGCGATAAGCATGATCCGGCCGCTGAGGCCCCAGGAAACCGACCTGGATCTGGTGGATGGCGACAGCCCAGAGGTTTTAGAGAACATGGACACCAGTGGTGACGACGGATTGTTTTCCTATGACTCCCTGGAGTCCCCGTGTTCAGATGACCAGGAAAGCTGTGACTCGGCGAAGAAGGCGGCATGCAGCAAACCTCCAACTCCTCCCCTGCACCGCTTTCCCTCCTGGGTAAATTGTGCTGCTGCGTGGAGCACACGCACACTATTTATTTATTTATTTTTTCTTAACACTCATTTTCAGGTTTGGCTGCTTCTCCTGCTTCTTTTCAAATCTACCTGTGTTCCAATCATTCCCTGTTTTCAGAGCAAAATCTCCCCTTCTCTTTCTCACTGAGGTCTGAGTCGCTGAGAAGTAAGACAAGGGTAAGACAGATGGGAGAACAAGATACGACCTTTATTACTGATTAAATGGATTTTAGAGAATTGGTGGGCAGATGAGCTTTCTAATACTGGACTTTGGGACCAGCTGATTGATTCATCGGCTGGTGCCGGACCCTGCTCAGGCTGCGGCCAGTGGGGCCTGCCCCTCGGAAATGGAAAGCCTAGAGCAAGAACAAATGGTTGTTCTAAATAAGGGAAAGGAGAGAGGAAGGTGCTGGACTCTGCATGTCCAGTTTCTCCTTCTAAGCTTTCCAATCGCATTAAACCACTCCTCCTCCCTGGGGAGGGAGAGTGAATAGTTGGGAAGAGATCAGGAGTATTGAATTACTGGAGCTCCCTCCACAATTAAGAAAACATCTGGGTGGAGGAGAAAGGTTCCTCTTTCATTGTATGATATGTGTGGGTGAATTCTCCACCAGGACGCTTCACTCTGATTGGCCATCCGTTTTTGAAGTTAATTATTTAATTGACTGGCTTTAAGAGAAATTTAATTTTGCTCTTTATGAACTTATAAACCCCATTCCTTTAACCAAAAGCATCTTCCTAAATATCCAGAATTAGGCTGAAATTCTTCCATTGAAACACTGACAATTAATACAATAATTAACCCACCCATTACATGATTTCTTAAGAATTGCCAGATTTGAAAATTCTTCCCCTGTTTGAAACAGAGTGAAACGGTCTGTTCTGTAGATTTAAGTTTTCCTTCCCAGTTTGACGTAATTTAACCTGTGGCCTCAAGAGAAACACCTGGACGGCAGGAGTTTTGGGTTTTTGGAGTCGTGCTCTGTAGTTATTTTTTTTTATTTAGTGAGAAATGCAGTTTTTAGCAAATTAAGGTGACCATGTTTCCTAGTATAAATTCAGACCTTGAGCTGTATGTGCTCTTATTTACTTTCAGAAGAACCTTTCATTGTCCATATGAAACCGTCTGCAGTTTATTACTAAATTCTGGACAGAAAAAAAAAAAAAAAAAAAAAAAGCGGGAGGGGATGCTATCAGCATGTGAACCTCTGGAATTCCAAATATGTTATCCTGTAGGCAGCGTGCTTTTCTTATTATGTTGAGATTTCCAGAGATTTAGGTTAGGCTTTCATGTTTGTTTTAGTTGGCAAACCATTTTACTTTTTTTTTTTTTTTTTTTTTTTTTTTTTGTTTTTTTTTTTTTTTTTTTTTTTTTTTTTTTTTTTTTTTTTTTTTTTTTTTGCCTTTTTTGCTTTTCCTTGGCTGCTGAAACTATTCAGTCCTGGAAAAAATACTATTGTTTTTTTCACAAACCCTTTAGCAGACTGGCCAAGTTTGAGATTTTATTTTTGTTTATTGGTATTTTCAGGTTTTACAAAAGAGCGATGTATTCCTATTCAATTTATCAGAGTTTATTTTAAGGATTTTTAATAGTTTAAGACATAGCCCATCCTCATTGAACTTGACTATCATTTAAAATTCAATGGTCACTCTAGGGGGACAACCTGTGATGATTGAGCAGGACCTCTGATCGTCAACTCCTTAGAAACTGGTGACACCATTGCCCGTGGCCCAGTGGCTCACTTTTCCTCTCCTCTCTACAGCGAGTCTGCTTCTCTCACCACTTCTAACTACTCCTCTTCACTCTCCCATGATTTCTTACTGTCTCACATCTCCTGCTTACTGTCTTATCCTACATAATAAAAGGCTAATATGCAAATTTCCCCCTCAACCAGGAATTCCACCGTAAGTTTGACCAGGAGGTGGGCCAGCCCACCAACCACCCGTGGCATCTCCCCCATCCAGCCCTGCTCCCAATAGCCCCCCCACCCTGATTGGGGGTGGGGCCAGCTGGCTAACCTACCGTGTGCCCTGCCCCCTGCTGGCCCAGCCCCATTGCCCCAATCAGGGCGGGTCGGCCGGACCCCACCCATGCACAAATTCATACACCAGGCCTCTAGTTTTTATCTACCAGTATTTCTCTGTTCTGCCAACTCTGCCCACAATCACACTCTCAAAGAAACTGCATCTGAGTCATTCAGTCAGCCACTCTTCAATCCAGAGTGTCTCAGACGGTCAGAGCTTCTCACGCCCATGACCTCACAGGCCCCTGGCTAGCACAGTCCTGACCAGGACTGCCTTAGGTGCCTACTGTACTATGGTCCAGACAACTGTGTCCAGGTTAGAGACCCTTTTCTCACAGTGGGCAGGGTTAATAACCTTTTTAGTACCCATTTCAGAGCTACCTCTGAACTGAAAAAGAGAAAGAAAAATAACCTACTTTTGGAAAAAGTATACATTCCATTAAAAATTGGAAAAAATTATACATTCCATTGCAATTCTCACACTTACTATTTGACCTCAGGTGTTTCTTCTATTTCATTGGAATATGAAGGTAACAACGCTTAAATGCTACTCTATCTGTGATTTCTGATTTCAAGTGTTTTCTTTTTTCTTCAACCATGCTCTAGAATAGTAGAATATTAAAGGCAATATTTATGTGTAGTCAACGATTAGGAATGGATTCTGGATTCATGTTACAACTATTCAAGGTCCCCCCCCCCCTTTTTTTTTCTTTAACCATATTCTAGAATGGTTGGCTATTAGAGTTAGTGCTCATGTAGAGTTAGTGATTGATTGTGAGTAAGCTTTCTATTACTTTTTTCCTATCCTCAAAAGAATTTAAAATACCGAGCAAAAATTTGGGAACAAAGATAAATAATGGAATTATTAATGGATGAAAAAAAACCTCTGCAGTGCTATTCACAGTGGCATATTTTAGTTGGCAATGGTGACAGTTTTATAATAATGCTGTACTCTAATGAATATTAAATGAAAAACATGTGTATTGAAAGTAATCATTTCTTTGCTTTAAATATTCAGTTTAAACTTCTCTTTTACATTAGGAAAGCAGAATTTATGCTGTGGCCAAGTCAGGCATTCGGATGTCTGAGGCCTTCAGTGTGGAGAATGTTAATAAAAGTAAGTGGTTTTGCATGCTATCACATGAATGAACCTTGAGGACATTACGCTAAGTGAAATAAGCAGTCACAAAAATGCAAATACTGTATGATTCCACTTATATGAGGTATCTACAGTAGTCAGATTCATAGAAACAGAAAGTGGAATACTGATTATTGGGAGTTGGGGGAAGGGAAGGGAGAATAGTTGTTTTATGGGTACAGAATTTCTGGTTTGTAAGATAATGTTATCAAGATCAGATTCACTGGTTATCTCTGAGATATGGATTAGTGGTAGGATAGGAAGAAGAAATGACGGGGATGACCAGTCCACCAGTACTTTGATGCGCAGTGACCACCAGGGGGCAGACACTCAACACAGGAGCTGCCCCCTGGTGGTCAGTGTAGTTTCACAGCCAACCTCCTGCAGCTCCTCCCCACAGCTGGCCAACCTCCCGAGGCCCCTCCCCAGTGCCGGCCAGCCCCTCTGATAGGCCCCGATCGCCAGCCAAACCAAGGTGCACCAATTCGTGCACCAGGCCTCTAGTGAGGAAATAATGAACCATGTAATAGAGCGTATGATTACACCTGCAAATGCCATAATTTTTAAAGTAGAGTATATAACCAATAATCATGTTAATCCAATTTCTCTTTTAATTGGAAATTTTGTTAATTCACATTTGTAAGAAATAGACCTTCTAAAATGCTGGTTAGAAGGTTTTGTGTTGTTTTTGAGAAAATAATTTTGTTTTCTGTTTCAGATTCTGTTGCAATGCTTTCCTATACCACATCAGGACTTTATACATCTCTGATATACAAGAATTTGACAACTCCAGTGTATACAACATTGAAGGGGGTAACTCATTATTGTTACTGTTAAACATGTAACAATATAGCATAAAAATATAAGAAATGAACAATCTGGAGAAGATATTTGTTCTTATCAGTATTAGAGATCTGAGTCCAATTTTGTTCTGTCCCATGTGATACTCCACCCCCTCCACGGATTAGTTAATTGTTTAAAGGAACTATATTACTAATGATGCCATGAAAACTAACTTAGAAAAATCTCTGTATCACTGCCAGGACTCCCCTCCCTTGCTTGAAGAATCTTATTTAAATAAGTATCACCAGGTATTCATGCCCTTGTGTTTTCAGGAATCTTTTATAAATCGCCACATGCCTTGCTCATTAGAATTTGGGACTTAGCAACATGACTTTGATCATGGCAAGACATATTCTTTCATTCCTTAAAAAACATGTATTCCATGGCTGCTTCTGATAAAACCTTCTAGCATCTAGGACGGTGCCTGATATACCGGCCCTGGATCTGGGGGCTGAGCTTTGTTCTCCAGCAGTGCCCATGCCTCGTTATTTGACTGTGGACAAATCCTTCAGTCTCCTTAGAGAGTGAGGGGATTAGCTGAGATGATCTTTTAGGCTCTTTATAGATCTAAACGTCTGTTCTTCCTAAAGAGAGAGGTGACCGTAGCGATGGACACACAGAGCTGACTCTGCTTTTCTGCAGAAGGCGACCCAGATAAGCAGCAGCCCGTTCCTGGACGAGTCGTCTGGGTCAGAGGAGGAAGAGAGTTCCAGATGCAGCTCCCGGACGTCCGAGTCCGACACGCGCAGCCGGAGCGGGCCCGGCAGCCCCAGAGCCATGAAGCGAGGTGAGCGAAAGGCTCGGGCGTCCGAGGCGACTCCAAACCGTTCAGAATACTTCGTGGGACTCTTATCTCTTGTAATAGGATATTTTAAAAAGTCAGAACACTTATTTTAAACCACGGTGACGAGAGAATTAGCCTGGGACTAAGACACTTATATTCTCGATTCTCTTCCTGTTCCCAGACAAGCCACATACGCTTTTTTTGTTTAACCTTTTCTTTCATGTAAAAGAGAGGACACTTTATTGTGGGTAACAATTCATTTGGATAATTTATGGGATAGATTTATTTCTGCTCAATTTGATACAATGCTAAATGGCAGCAAACACATCTAAAAATCTGGTGATTAATCTGATAGTAAGATGGAAAACAATAAAAAATTTACTTCAGATATATTTGTGATGTTTAGTGGATTTGGAAGAAACTTTTCGCTTAGGAAGAGGTTACAGAGAGATGTCATCACACTAAATGGTGTCTATAGTTACAGAAACTTTGAATTCACCATGATACGTTTATTGGTTTTCAAACTGTGTTCCATGGAACCCCTAGGTATTCCCAAACCCCTCATTTTCAACTGGAGTCATCAACTTTCATAGGTTTAGTATTTTGGGGCTTCCAATGGTCTTTTTGTTTATACCTTGACTCCTCAACTTACCCTCCAACCCCCCAACTAGATTTATATTAATTTTTTCTCCCAAAGTTGTGCTAGGTCTTATTTTCAGGGGATGTCTTACCTTTCTATGCGCTAGGTCTTATTTTCGGAGGATGTCTTATTTTCAGGGAAACATGGTATCACTCTTTTACTCAAAACTGGTGACACCATTATGCAGGAACTCAAAATGGCTATAAGGTGTCTTTTATATCCTTCCTCCTCTCCTTTTTTTCTCCTCCTTCATTCAACTCTGGCCACACTGCTGTTCCTGGAACATCCCAGACACGCTTTTATGTCAGGACCTTTGCACTGGTTGCTTCCTCTGCTTGGTCCTCTTCACCCAGCTGTCTATATGGCCGACTCCCCCGCCTCCTTCAGTGCCTGTGCAGACACTGTCCTCTCAGTGAGATCTGCGCTGACCACACCATTCAGATGTACTCCTTCACCTTCTCCAACTGCTGGGCTCTTGAAAATTCCTTTAGTCTGCCCTCTATATTATTTTTCCACAGGACTCAGTGCCCATTTTTTATCTGTCTCCCTCCAACGAGAATCCGCGTTCCACGAGGGCAGAAAAGGTTCTGTTCTGTTGTCTGTTCTATTGCTAGCACCTAGGATGGCGCCTGATTTACTGGCCCTGGATCCAGGGGCCTGAGCTTTGTTCTCCACCAGTGCCCACGCTTAGTTATTTGACTGTGGGCAAATCCTTTAGTCTCCTTAGAGAATGAGGGGATTCGCTAAGATGATCTTTTAGGTCCTTTATAGATCTAAATTTCTGTTCTTCCATTAAAAGAAAAAAGACATTACAGTAATCACAACTGTTATTTGTCTTATTCACATAAATAATAATGATACAGTGACATTCTTCTAATGTCCCTTAAATGTTAATAAATATTTTTAATTGGCTATATATTCTAATGAATAATGATCTAAGTCCTTGATTTTATTTAATATATTCAAAATCTCCATTGTAGTGACCCTCCAAATATAACTTGCAATTTTCAAGTCTTTTTCTAAAAAGCCAAGTGAGTTCTTGTGAAAATGTTCCCTGAATTTTCTTTTATAGCCCCTGGCAAATGAAATAGTCTGTTTATGTCTTTAAATCATATTGCTTCTCTTTTAAAAATATTTTTAAAATCTATAAACTAGTATTATTGGGCTTATACAAAAAAATTCTGAAATTGTGGAGTGTTTGTAAATGTGAATTACTTTAAAGGTGATTACAAAAAGTGAATGTGATTGTGAAAATCTTAAGATTAAATATTTGAAAAAAAAAGATTTAATATTTGTTTGCCTATATATAAAAACGTAAAAGCACAAATTTTAATCCTTAATAAAATATACATTTGTAGACTAATGTATATGTTTTATATATGCAAAAATAACTTTGCTTTTAATCACTTTAAATGTTAATGTTCTTTTGACTTCCTTAAAGACTTGCAGGTTAGTCCTTACCCTTTAGTTTCATTTTCTGCTTTAAAAGTTCTTCATGGCCAAAGGAATGAGACTAAATCTAGCAGAGGAAGGCTTACGATTTAGGAATAGCTGTATCCTTAAGAGAACTCCCAGCCAGCCTTTGGACCACCCAATTATTAAATATTGACTTTGATTTATTTCTCTATTCATCTAGGTGTGTCTCTGTCTTCCGTGGCTTCTGAAAGTGATTATGCTATCCCCCCGGATGCTTACTCCACAGACACCGAGTGCTCACAGCCGGAGCAGAAGCTCCCGAAAACATGCTCATCTTCCAGTGATAATGGGAAAAATGTAAACACTGCATCAGGTTTTGTTCGTTTTTTACATTAATAAATCCGTTAGTTGGATCTTCCAAAGGAAACTGAAATGCTTTTTAAAATCTCTTTGTAATTAGGAACCACTGGAAAAATCTGGCTATTTATTAAAAATGAGCGGTAAAGTCAAGACTTGGAAGCGGAGATGGTTTGTCCTGAAAGGTGGTGAATTACTCTACTACAAATCTCCGGTGAGTGGAAAGCACTCGCTATTGGTTTCAGAGAGAAAGGGAGAGGCAGAGACAGGAAGATCAATGATGAGAGAGAATCACTGATTGGCTGCCACCTATACACTCCCTCCTAGGGATGGAGCCCTCAACCCGGGCATGTTCCCTGACCAGGAATCAAACCTCAACATCCCGGTTCATAGTCAATGCTCAACCAGCTGAGCAGTGCTTGCTATTTGGAACTGAATTCCTCCAACTAGAATTCAGATTTCTGATTGATTTTCTTCCCTGTGATGTTATTAATTATTAATAACATTAAGCATTTCTTATTATTGTCACTACAGGTAATAATTACTTTGTTTTTGGTTTTCTTCCTTTCCTGCAGAGTGATGTAATTAGAAAACCCCACGGCCATATTGAACTTAGTGCATCCTGCAGTATTTTAAGAGGAGATAACAAACAAACGGTCCAGGTACTTTTTTAAAAGCTATTTTTTAATTTTTTATTTTTGTATCATGCAAAACTCGATTCTCAATTATTCCAACGAATGAAGAGGAGATTGGATATTCACTATTTTGTAAAAGTTTACTGTGGGTTTGATGACTCAAAATTTATGAAACTCCAGGAGTTCTTGGTTAAAACCATAATATGAGCTAAGTTTCTGTTGAGTAACTCTCCACTACTTCATTTGCCCTTTATCACTTATACTGTTCTTTCTCTATACTTAATCTCCCAGCTATTCTCAGCTCTCAAACTGTCTAGCTATTTTAGGGGAAGGTTATCGGATAAATGAAGACGTTAGTAGTTTAATGTATATTAAATTCAGGGGTGTTTGTATTTAAATACAGAACCAGAAAGTGACAGTTCTATGAACTTCAGATACTGTTGACACCTAAATAGGAAGGATATTGGTGAGCGGTGGGGCCGTATTAGTTCCCACTACATTACACCATAGAAGAACCACTGACCCTTTCACTCACCAATAGGCCAGTCTCGACAGAAACCTGTCCCATTTAAGACGTAGGCTGTTGAGATAGTTTGGTATATGTGATTTAAATTCAGACACTTTGAAATGCCTTTAATAATCATTATTATCTTGCTCCTTGCAATGGTAGACTTTGACATTTATTAGAAAGTTACATTATCAATGTTTTCAGTGGATAATACCTGAGAATTGTCCCAAAATGTAGAAAGGAAAAATCATGGAAGCTTTGTCTGAGAGCATGGCAGATAAGGGCCATTTGTAAGCTTCTTAAATATCTGTAAAATTTGACATATGGTTAATTTGAGTCTGAAAAATTGCAAGTTCATAATGTCTGATCACATGTTGGTTCTAAGAACTCTTATTTTATTTATAATTTATTGTTTTCAGATAGATAGATTTCAGAGAGGAAGGGTTCAGAATTGAATCCAGGACCCTTCAGTCCACATGCCAAAGCTCTGTCCACTGAGCCAAATCAGCTAGGGCGATTTTTTTTTCTTTTCATTTCTATAACAGCTCCTGGCTTGATTAAAAATGTGTCATTTCAGTACAGTCTCCAGTCATTCTGCTCCTCACTTCAACAACCAGGAGCCTATAGCACACTTAAAGGAAAATGTTTTGAGTAAACAAGATAAATCATCACCTAAAATATCAATACTATGAAAAGTTTAAAGTAAACTTAAGTTGAAAAAAATTTTCAACAGAAGGTTAATCACTGTATTTCTGACAAAGTGGTTAAAAAATGCTATAATTAATGTCGTTTTTTAACATTCGTTTAAAATCTTGCTTGGCGTTGACTTGTATTGACATAACCTTCAAACACGTGGTATCTACAGAACGTGTGAAGTGCAATTAACAAGTTTTGCTTGAAAAAGTTCGTGTTTGGTTTGGTTTTTGTTGCAAAACTAGGGCTAAGAAGATGGCGGATGAAGAGCATATTCGGCACTGCATGCTTTACGAGTTCCAATTAGGAAGAAAAGCAAGTGAGGCTGCAAAAAACATCTGTAGTGCTCTTGGTCAAGATGCAGTTAGCGCCAGAAAATGCCAGCGTCGGTTTGAGAAATTTCGCGAGGGAAATTTTTCGTTAGATGACAAGAGTGGTCGAGGCCGTGTGTCCAATTTTGATCAAGAAGCTCTTCAAGCTCTTTTGGTGCAAAATCCTCAAATTACCCAACAAGAGCTTGCGACAACTTTAAATTGTTCACAAAAAACAATTTCCAATCAATTGCGTGCACTTGGCAAAGTCCAAAAGTTTGGAAAATGGGTTCCTCATGAGTTGACCGACAACAACCGTAATCAAAGAGTCACAATTTGCAGTTCGCTCCTCTCTCGTCAAAACCGTTTGCCGTTTTTAGAGCAAATTGTTACCGGAGATGAAGAATGTGTGCTGTATGTTAATTTGAAAAGGCGGCCTCAATGGTTGGACAAAAATGAGGCTCCGCAGCCCACGCCAAAACCTGACTTGCATGCGAAAAAAGTGATGTTGTGTGTTTGGTGGAATTTTAAAGGAATTCTTCATTATGAACTTTTACCATCTACCCAAACCATTACAAGTGCAGTGTATAGTGCCCAATTGGAAAGGTTAGCCCAAGCTTTAAGAGAAAAAGAACCCGCGCTGATTAATCGGAAGGGCGTAATTCTTCACCACGATAACGCACGACTGCATACTGCAAGAATCACTGCTGAAAAACTGCGCCAGTTGGAATGGGAAGTTCTCCCTCAACCTGCATATTCTCCTGATATTGCCCCTTCCGATTACCATTTGTTTCATTCTTTGCAAAACTTTCTTCTTGGAAAAAAATTTAATAATGAAGAATGCCTCAAAAATGCATTGACCGAATTTTTTGCATCAAAATTACAAGAATTTTACAACAGAGGGATTAAAATGCTTCCTGAGCGTTGGGCACAAGTAGTAGAAAACAACGGCAACTATATTGTTGATTAAATTTTGTTGTATTGTTTAAATAAATTCGATTTTAAAAAGTATTAGAAAACGACATTAATTATTACTAGACCTAATAAATTACTTACGGAATCATTTATTTCCCACCGAGGATTCAAGGTTTAGTATGTGAGTTCCCATGTTAAGTAGCAATGTTTAAAGAATGGACAAGGAAATGCCAATAAGCCTACATCTCCAGAATTCTCTTTCCTGACTCTTTCTCATCCCATTCCAGTTGACCACTGAAAAGCACACATACTATCTGACTGCAGATTCTCCCAATATATTGGAGGAATGGATTAAGGTGTTACAGAATGTTCTCCGAGTACAAGCTGCCAACCCGCTTTCCCTGCAGCCTGAGGGCAAACCAACTGTGAAGGGCCTGCTCACAAAGGTAGGAGGCCTCTGTGTGCCTGAGAGGGTCTCCCCCCCCCCCCAATCGGGAATAGTGGGTGTCAGAGGATATACATTGAATATTTATGTTATTCTGGGGTGGAAACAGGTATTTTAAATAGAATGCTAAAGACCAAGACCATTAAAGAAGAAAAATGACAAACTTGACTATATATAAAAATCTAAATGTTCTTACTCTCGAAAATTCTCTAGGCAGAATTTTTGGAAAGGTATTTCAAAAGGTAGATGAAATGGCTGAAGAACAAGCTTTTTCTAATCGGTAGGTAAAGGACACCAACAGGGGAAGGGACAAAGGACTCCAAGGGAAAAAAGCAGAGCTGGGAGAGGTCATATGGAATACACATGCTTCATAAGCACATGGAAAGACATTTGACTCTCGCTAATAATGTTCTTTAAAAAGCACAACTTGAAATAATAGATATTTTTAACCATCTGGTCAAAGGAGAACATTTTTAACGTTATGAAATGCAGTTATTGATACAAATTGAGACATCTGCTAGTAAGAGAATTACTCTAGAAGGCAATTTGGCAATGTCTTGGCCAAACTGTTTATTCAGTAAGTATTTTTGAAAGAACAAATGAATGAAAAAATATCATATGTTTTCAAAACATATATGCATTTATGTTTTTAAAAGATTTTAAAATAAGTCTTTTAAAAATACATTTGATTCAGTAATCTTAGTCTAAGTAATCTATGCTCAGGAAATGGTCTTAATCTAAAAGATCTAAGTACAAGGATGTTCATCACAGATAGATGTTCTCTATTTAAAAAAAAAGAGATATAATTAGCATATATTGCAACACAGATCTTAAGTGTAGAGTTTGATGAGTTTTGACAGATATAGAACATTTCCATTATCCCAGAAAGATTACTTGCATGGAATAGTTTATAATAAAGAAAATTTGGGATCAACGTAGATGCAGAGTAGGGGGTAGCTTAGATAAATATGTGTTTAATCAGATAATGCTTTATTCTATAGTCATTTTAATTGTTAACAGTAATGTTACAGAAATATGGTGTTGGGTGATAAAACAAGCAGAGTGCAGTATTACATTCACTCAGAAGTGTATAATGCTTTAAAGTACAACTTTTGTTAAACATATTCATAGAAAAGAAGGCAGCTATTCTTGCCACCAATGCTATATGGGAAATTTACCAATGTATATTGAATATGTGATTTGATTTTTGTTTAGTTCCATTTTATAACTTTTTAATAAGTTTTGATTTATGCAGAAAAATATTATTTAGTTTTTAAAATTCCAGTTGGTTTTGACAGATATTTATATTCTACCCTCTGATCTCAACCTCTCTCCTTACTCACACCACTCCAATTCTTGGACTTCATTCAAAACTGAGCCCCCTAATCCTCCCATTTTAGTCCAGTTTACCAGTCTCCCCCCGTGCCCCTGCTTCCTTCTCCACCAATCTTTGATCCTGTGTTTGATCATAAAATAGCTCCTGCTCTAAGACCTGTGATTACATTATATTCCTATGGCTCTGACAAATCCACCCATCAAAATTTTCCTTCATTTGCTTTTTAAAAAGTATATTTTTATTGACTTCATAGAGAGAGAGATAGAAACATCAATAATGAGAGAGAATCACTGATTGGCTACCTCTGCATACTCCACAGGGGGATCCAGCCTGCAGCCCAGGCATGTGCCCTAAACAGGAATTGAACTGTTACCTCCTGGTTCATAGGTGGATGAGCCATGCTGGCTGGGATATTTTTTTTTTTAAATAAATGAGTTATTAAGTTAAAAAAAAATCATCCTAAGTAGTAAAAGAAAAGCTGCAAGAGTGAATATCCAGAATCAAATTAGTCACGTTCTTAATATCTACCTTAATATCTAACTACATATGTACTTCATAGCAATGGGACAACTTGGAAAAACCTGCTCCCCTGAGGGTGAAAACATGGGGGTGGACAAGGGTTCTTAACTGGTAGGAAGAACAGAGACTGACACAAATATACTCCAGTTTTGATGAGTCTCTTTTTTAAGTTTGTTTAAAAGAAGAAGAAGAAAAGAAAAAATAGCAAAAACCTTGCATAACACAAACCATTCAAAACTTCCAGGATATTTGTCTGCAAATATATGTTTCTAAATTTAATTAAACTGAAACATGTCTTGCCAAATGAAACATTTTTCTATTTTTTTTCCCCCTCAAGCAGCATTTTAAATCCTTCAAACTGTGAGATGGCGGAGTTGTTTGCTTAAACCATAACTCTGAAAGCACAGAGGCTGGCTGCTTGTGGGTTTAAATAAAACATGTGTTTTACTCCCCCCTTATGCACAGGGAGGAAGGAAGCATTTATTGAGTAACTACTATTCTGCTTTGTTGACATTTTCTTCTCTGGTCATCACAACGGCCCAATGAGGTGTCCAGGAATCCCATGTTACCCACAGAGGCCCAGAGGTGAAGTCAGTCGCCTGAGGACACCATCTGCTGTGCGGTAGAACTGGACTTTAAGCCTTAGTCCATTTGACTCAACATTGAGGCCTTTCAAAATCTATTGTGTCAGTAATTTATATTCTTCCCAATGTGTTACTATCAGAACAGTTCATTTAAATGTAAGTCATTGCAAAGATCCTACAAAATATATCTCTCCCCCTTCTCCCATCACCTCCTACCCTTCCCTCTGTCCTCACTTGCTCAGTTGCAGACACATTTCTAACATAGGGTGTTATCCTAGGGAGTTCTGGGATTACTGGACATCTATGAAATATGAAAACTATGACATATACTCATAGTATATGAGTATATGTCATAGTTTTTGAAATCAGCATCTTGTTTTATCCATCTTTGAATCCTCAATCCCAGGCACAATACTTGAGATATAGTGAGCATCTGTTAAATGTTGAATGATAAGCCCCAAAGCAAAACATGTCATGCTACAGGTAAAATTTAAACCGCATTTGACAGTCTAGTTGGAATATCACTTATACTTTAAGCAAACTGGATACTTATACAACAGAGTGTGTATGCCATACTTTACCTAAAGGTGTTAGAGTTCTGAGTTGGCTACATTCATAATTCTCTGGAATATGATTTCAGGTGAAGCATGGCTACTCCAAGAGAGTCTGGTGTACACTGGTAGGAAAAACACTGTATTATTTTCGCAGTCAAGAAGATAAGGTATGTATGTATTTTTAATATGCTAACGAGAGGAACATTTTGTTTGTCGTGTCTTACATTTTTTCTGTTAGTCTTCGGTTGCTAGCTAAAAGTTTAGACTTTTTTGATAAGGTTGAAATTTTGCATAAAATATATTACTGAGCCAATTATATACCTACAAGGGTCTTGATTCTTAACTACACATTTTTGCAACTTCTAATTAATGCACTTTTTTCTTAGAAAAGCCTTTCTCTACCTCACTCCCAACCATCAATTTCTTGTACTTTTGAGGTCTGGCAGGCTAAATAAGATTGAGGGAAGGGAACAACAAACTAGGGAAGAAGAGCAAGGAGGGAAAAGAATCCAGTCCTGTGCCAGGCCCTCCATACCGTTTACCTACCCATTCATCTACCTATGGATGTCCTGTTTATTCATTTTTAACTAATCTCCTTCCAAAAAGAACTTGAGTTATATTCACTTTCTGAGTAAAAATATAGGATATCTACTCCATGTCACCTTTGGTTACTGACACTATAAAAACTAAACCAGCATGGGCCAAGACGCTCACATAAAATAAAGATGCCAGTGGCACAGAACAGCGGCTTGTGACCAGTTACTGTGTTAATGAGACTAAACTCCTTGATCCAGTGACCACATGGGTCCGCTGGTTTTTCTCTGTCCCATTTTCACAGCTTGCACTCTCCGTTCAGAGTAGCTACATTGAAAATGCATGCCATTATTTTCAGTGTTGCTCAGAGATGGGCATTAATACAGTGCAGCCCTTAAACATGATACCTCTGAAGTAAAATAGGAAAATGCACACATATATGCTATATGAATAAGCACAATATAAAATTATATATTTAGTATAATCCCAACTAAATGTTAAGTCAGGAAAATAGAAGCCGCTCTGTGTATTACAGGTATAACAGCATTATTGATGTTTCTATCTCTCTCCCTTCCTCGCTCTGAAATCAATGGTAGGAGATGAGATCTGAGGCATGACAGGGATCAAATTCCAGGGGGCCTATCATAGTAAGGACTTGGGCTTTTACCCCAAGTAAGATGAGGGGTCTTTGGAGGTTTTTGATCAGAACATTGGCATGATCTAACTTATGACTAAAAGCACACTCTGGTAGCTGTCTGAGGGAATGAGGAGACTAGTTAGGGGGCTATTACAGTAATCCCAGTCAAGGATGATTGTGGTTAACTGGTAGGAGTGGAGATGTAAAAAGTGACCAGGCTCTGAATATATTCTGAAAAGCTTGTTGGCTGGTATGGGAAAAGATATGGGATGTAAGAGAAATAATAGAGTCAGTAAACAGCTGGAAAGATGAAGTTACCAGCAGCTGAGATGGGGGACTGCCCAGAGCAGGTCGTGGGAGAGGACTTAGGAAATTAAGTGTGAGATACTCGTACACGACCAAGTAGAACTAGCGAGTCTGGAGTTATACATGCCGGGGTAGCTAATATATGCTGGTACTAAAGCCAGGAGCTCGGATGAGATCACCCACGTGAATGTGGGTGGAAAAAGGATCCAAGCATTGAGCTCTGGGCTGAGCATGAACATGTACGATGGTAAATGTTCTTCTTGGAGTCAGAATGAATATTTTCAGATTGCAGTTGCAAACCTTATCAGGCATTTAGAAGCTGCAAATCAGAAGCAGACTGTATTTTCCTGGAATAAATGTACTTGATTAAAACAAACGTTTTAGAACAAATACGCTAGATATTCAGCACAACAGATATAATTGTTTTTGTCGACAAGAGTAGGTAAAATTTAATATGCATCAATTTTAAGAAGTTTTTCTTACCCTTACTAGTAAATTAAGATGGAAGAAATCATAGCATTGTTTTGTATTATTATGTCTGTTAATAAATACCCTCTCAGAACACTACTCCTTCTACTGTGATTTAGGATGATAGCTAGTCACACTTCTTTGTACCAGCTACCTAATTGTGTTACTTTTTCTATAAATAGTATTGAGACTATGTCTACACTTGGTTTTTTGGTCCAGTATCTTAAATCAATTTGGGGGTAAAAAAAAAAGTCAAGTGAATGTTTTGACTGAGTTATTATATATAATTGCTTGACTAAGTAAAGTAGTCAAGCAATTATATAATTGCTTTTTCCACAAAAGGTAAATGCTTAGTATTCAAATTGTTCTTTTATATTGCAATTGGGCATTTTGGTTTCAACTACTGGTTTCATAACCACGGATAATCCAGTTGCCTGTAGGCGTTCATTTAAGAAAAGGTACGCTTTATAAAGGTAAGAATGAAAAGGAATATGAAAAATTTTACTAGGAAGCCGAAACCAGTTTGGCTCAATGGATAGAGCGTCGGCTTGGGGACTGAAGGAACCCGGGTTCGATTCCGGTCAAGGGCATGTACCTTGGTTGCAGGCATATCCCCAGTGGGGGGTGTGCAAGAGGCAGCTGATCAATGACTCTCTCTCATCGATGTTTCTAGCTCTCTATTTCTCTTCCTTCCTCTCTGTACGAAAACAATAAAATATATTTTTTTAAAAATTTTTTACTAGGAAAAGATTTAGAAAGTGCCTTCCTCACAATTACTAATACTTTCTTTAGTTGCCTTTAGGTCAGATCAAACTCTGGGAGGCTAAAGTTGAAGAGGTTGACAGATCCTGTGATTCAGATGAAGATTATGAAGCCAGTGGGCGGAGTCTGTTATCCACGCATTACACCATCGTGATCCACCCCAAAGACCAAGGTCCCACCTACCTCCTGATTGGGTCCAAGCATGAAAAGGTTCGTAAGGACTTAATGGTTGGTTTAGAATGATGTAGATTTAACGTTATTAACTACTGCTAATGATTTTCAAATCATTTTCATGGAAACAAGGAAGGAAACATTGCTAGAGACTTTCAACTCTGTTTTCAGAGATTCTTTACATCCCTAGAAACAAGCCTTGTTTAAATGTGTCATTTTTCAGTCGTATTGATAAAAGTGGTCTCCAGGCTGAAATTAGTGCAGGTATAGGTAGATAAAGGAACATTATGTTCAAACTGTGACTGTCTCAGATTGGATTTTTTCGGGAGGGATGAATCTAAGGCCTCCAACTTTATAATTTTGACTAATTTTCAACAAAGTTTTGGTTTAGAAAAAATTGAAAGTCAACTATTATTATATATGTAATCATATATAAAAATATAAAAGTTACTTATAGTTACTTATATATTATATATAAAATAAAAAATAAAAGAGGCATCACAATGGGGAAGTAATGGATTGTTCAATATAGAATATTTTGTGTTCATTGTACATTGAGGAAATTGGCTACCTAGGAAAACATTAGTTTAGTTTGTCATCTCACACATATAGCAAAATAGTTTCCAGGTGAATTTAAAGAGTTAAATGAAATAATTTTTTAAAAGAGCCTTTATCTGATCTTGAAATAGAAAGTACTTTCTAAAAAGAAAAAAAAAAGCAATGTAAGAAACCCAGTAGAAATGGGTGATAGATGTGACTACATAAAATTGGAACAGAAGTGGCAAGAATAGACATCTTTGCCTTGTTCCAGATCTTAGAGAAGAAGCTTTCCATTTTTTCACCATTGAGTATGATATTATCTGTGGGCTTTTCTTATATGGCCCTGATTGTATTGAGGTAAGTTTGTTCTCAGTATTATTTTCGTTTTTAAATTTTCTGGAATTCCTACGTATTTTGTATGTGTTATATGTATGCACTGGGAGTCAGACTTTAAATGTGGTAGAATTTACTGTATTTCTTAAAGGAATATTAACTGGTTGTATTTACTCTAGTCTCTTAACATTATATTACTTTAATTTTATCGTGTTTTCCTAAGCAACATCTATAGAACAGTGGGAAAAGTACAATGAGCACAATTCAACTGAGCCTACTTCAGAACTGTTTGAATGCGTGGCTTGCTTTTAATTATTACTTAAAATCAAAGAGGTTTTGTTTTTCCATGTTGAAGTTTTCCATAGTTTATGCAAGTTGTGTTTTCCCTTAAATCGCCAAAAATTATACACTGGTTAGCATTTCTGTTAATATGTTTTGTTTTTAAGGACACGTGGCTTTATCATCTGACTGTTGCAGCTGGAAGTAATACTGTAAACGTTGGATCTGAATTTGAACAGCTCGTTTGTAAACTGCTAAATATCGAAGGGGAACCTTGTAAGTTCATAATGTATAAGGCTTTATGGCTTATGAAATGCATCCAAACCCCCTTGGCCTAATGGAGCTTTACTTCCTAAGTTCCTTTCCCTGCAAGCTACCCACCATTTCACTGGCTTTGCTTGTCATGCGCCAGAATGCTCACTGTGGTTCCTAAACTCCAGGGACACCATTGTTCCCCCAAATCCCATGTCCCGTGACACCTCTGCCTTGGCTGACAATACCCCTCTGCTTGAAATGTCCCCCTTCTTTTTTTCTTTTTTTTAAATATATTTTATTGATGTTTTTACAGAGAGGAAGGGAGAGAGATAGAGAGCTAGAAACGTCGATGAGAGAGAAACATCAACCAGCTGCCTCTTGCACACCCCCTACCGGGGATGTGCCCGCAACCAACATACATGCCCTTGACCGGAATCGAACCTGGGACCTTTCAGTCCGCAGACCGACGCTCTACCACTGAGCCAAACCGGTTTCGGCATGAAATGTCCCCCTTCTTACATTCCTCGCCAACATGGTAAAAGCCTGCCTACCTCAGACGCTCCCCAGCCAGCCCACTCCCGCTCAGCATCTGGCTCATAAAAGGTTCTTAATAAATGTTAGAATTATGTCCTACTGAGCTTTGCCTTTTAATTACTTCATAGCATTTATTCCTTTGCATTGAAATTATTTTTTATGGCTAAGGTTTCCCCAGTGAGAGTCTAGATTCTGTGTTATGCTTTACTTAATTGCAGAGATCAAATTTTATTTTGAGTACCTAACATAGGAATTTAATAAATGTTGATTTTAAGAATGTTCTTCTTTGTCATTCTATCTCCTCCTACTTGATTTTTCCTTTCTAGATCTTTCCGCAGCTCCTTCTCGTGTATACTCATCTCCCCACCTGGGTCCCCAATCTTTAGCACATCTAAGCAACATCATAGTGCCCTGGTAGACTGGTTTCAGCCGAGAATAGTAAGACCACAGTCTTCTAGATTTGATTTCTTCAAAACAGAGACATGGGAGTCCCCCATGGCCAGGAAAATGAAATGAAATCATGCTGCCAAAGTTTTTTCATGACCTTTATGACTTAAAGTTGTGAGCCAGGCCTAAGTTAACTAATTTCTAAAGGGCTAATAAATGGGAGGCCAAAATAAGTGATTCTTTCTGTTTTCTAATCCTATTTTACCCTGCATTTAGCCTCTCAGATATGGAGACATCCTACTTTGTGTCACAGCAAGGAAGGAATTGTGTCCCCTCTGACAACACTACCTTCTGAAGCTCTACAGACAGAGGCTATTAAATTATTTAAGGTAAAATTTTATATGGTGTTCTATGTTATTAACATTTTAATTTGAAAAAATAAAAATAAACAATTTAGGTATATAAAGTTTCACTGTTCCCAAGAAAATTCAAAATGTGGTGGTTGTTATTATTAAGAAAATCTACTGAAATAAAATTAGGTGAATTTAATGTGCTTTCCATGTGAGACTTTGGGATTTATTGAAATAAACCATGTGTGGTTTGGGCGATGAGAAACTCTTAATATCAGAAGAATCATCTTCCATTCACCTCCCCAGAGGAGGGATTTCTCGCATCACTCCTAACGGGGTGTTGGGAGAGGGTCAGCACCCTTCTTCTCCAGTGCTGCTCTCAAGTTCTTATTATTCAACTTCTACTAGAAACACCTGAGCACTTGAAACATGTCATTTAACCACATCTCTGTCATTAATCAGCTTCTGCTAACTTTTCACATTTCATTATGGATTTTGGCTCCCAACTCACGTACTTTCTGCCTCAGATCTTGCCATTATGCTGAATGACTTAATGATTACTTGATGCGCCAATGCAATGGTCTAAGATTCCAGACCTTCTTAAGGCCAGTAAGCTTCACCTCTGGTCTGTTTCACCTTCCTGTTCTCCATGTCCACACCCTGACCTCACCGATCCTTAGGAGTACACCACCTCTGAAAGTTTAAATTCTATTATTAATACCTCTTTCTTTAACCATATTCTCTTAGCCTGGGAGCTCTCTTCTTTTCTTACTCTTCCATTTTTCATTCCTCACTCAGACCTTTGTTTGGAGTCATTTATTTTCTTGGAGATCCAGAGAGAGCTTGAAAACTTCCTCTTGGCTTTCCTTCCTTCTTGTTCCAACCTGGATGACTTTCATTAATACTCGTAGTTCCTTGAGACCCATAATTCCATGAACTTTTCAGCCAAACCCCAACCTACCTCAGTGCTCCTGTCTTATCTGCTGCCACACAAATCACATGTGCACTGCGAGGGAACATTGAACACCCCTGTGCACTGGAGCCGATGTGAACCTGTGGTCTTCATTCCTCAGAGCCGACAATCTCTTCTTCTGCTCGTCTTTGGTCACATTCATCCTCAACCTTCCCCCTCAATGACTAATGTTCCTCCCAACAAACTTACCTTCTACAATATTTTATTAAGAAAATTAGAGAGCATCGGTCATGAACACCTCACATATCTTTTCCTAGCAGACATTATCTATTTTCCCCTTCATTCCTCCAGTTTCCAAATATAGTATAACTTCTATGGATTCAGATATCAACTGTACACCAGGAGGTTGGTACTTCATTCTCGCCTAGTCTCTTAGAGTCTCAGTTTTTGTGTTTCTTTTGGCTTCTTCTTACCTACATTCCTGCCATCTCAATAAAGTCATCTGCTTATTAGATAATATCAAAAAAGTATTGTTAGTTTGGGAGGGTATAATATAACATGACGGTTATGAGGAAAAATGTATCAATTCTAGATTCATACTGAAATATTTATTGGTAAAAAAAACACCACCACCATGATATATATATTAAAATACTCTAGGGAAAAAAAGTAGAGTAGAGGTTGAATGAAACATGTTTAGCAAAATGCTAATAATTGTTGTTGCTTGGTGATGAGTGCATGAGTAATCATATATATACTATTCTCTCAACTTTTGTTCATATTTTAATATTACCATAGTGGAACATTTTAAAAAACCCACCCATTGAATACACAACTACCGAAAGCAAGAAAGACTCTACACAAATATATTTGAAAATCTGAATGAAGTGGTTGACTTTATAATAAAAAAATAAATGGCTGAAATTAAATCCATGTGAGAATGAAAATTTACCAATCTTTTAAAGTGTAGGTAAATTTCAGTGCATAGAAAAAGAAGGAAATTTTCCAAATTCTGGGGTGTGTGTTTTTTTACTTTTTACTTTGGAAAATTTCAAACATATGTATGAGTAGATAAAATATGAGGTCCAAGGTACTCATCACTCAGCTCCATAGCATCAACACATGGCCAGTTTTGTTTTAGTCTCCCCATCCCCACTGCACCCCAGCATTGGAATATTTGAAGCCATTCTTAATAGTTATCTCACCAGATTCTTTACGTGAAGTATTATTTGGAACCAAACACCAGGAACAATTGTACAAAACAGAACATTTTGTGCAAAAACTAGTAAAATATTAATTAACAGAATCCAGCATCAGATTACAAGAGTACTCTAACATGACTAAAAGATTTGTTACAGGAAATCAAGGATGTCTATATATTAGATGCCTATTAATATTATTTATTATTAAGTAGACAATCATCTCTATAAATGCTAAAAAGGCATTTGACAAATTTAACGTTCATAAAATAGTGATACTTTCTTAACATGATAAAAGTTAATGGTGGAAATCTTTTTTCACTGCTCATTTTATGAAGAAGTTCTTTGGCAGCAATGCTTTAGGTTAGAGTCTAAATGTATTTGATCCTATCTGTCCTTAGAAGGGATAAAGACTACCTACTGCATAGTGACAAAGTATTAAAACCATCCATTGGTGTTTATGAACTCTTGAATGTTTCTTAATAGATATTGTGTTTATTTGATCAGATTTAAAATCCATCCGTTCATTAAACCTTGCTTTGTCACTCTATGCTGTGTAGAGAATAAAAAAATATATTAATAAGGCACAGTTTCTATCCTTATGGAGTTTATAGGGGATAAGAGATGATTGATGTCTGTGTACCTTTAAAATGAATGCATATTCTGCCCTTAGGTAGAGTGTTTTGTAAAGGTCAATTAAGTCAAGTTGGTTGATAGTGTTCAAGTTTTCTAAGTCCTTACTGATTTTCTGTCTCTTTGTTTTCTCAATTATTGAGGGGGGAGTATTTGGAATCTCCAACTATAATTGTGCATTTGTCTATTTCTCCTCACGGTCCTATCAGTATTTGCTTCATCTACTTTATTAAGCACATAATCATTTAAAATTGTTATGTCTTCTGGATGACCTGGCTCCTTTATTATGATAAAGTAACCCTCTTTATGTCTGTCAGAATTCCTTGCTCTGAAATACACTTTGTCAGCTATTAATGTAGCCTCTCTGGGTTTCTTTTAATTAGTGTTGCCATAATATATCTTTTCCATCCATTTGACAAAAAACAAAACACTATTGTTAAGAAGAGAACCAGTATAATTCATGCAGGATATCTAATCATTCCTCACCTTGACTATACCTTTTTCTTTTTTTAATCCAGACCTGCCAGCTTTTTATAAATGCTGCAGTTGACTCCCCTGCAATTGATTACCATGTATCTCTAGCCCAGAGTGCTTTGCAGATCTGTCTGACACATCCTGAGCTACAGAATGAAATTTGCTGCCAGCTCATTAAACAGACGAGACGGAGACAGCCACAGAGTCAACCAGGACCATTGCAGGTATATAGTAATATTAATACATATACATGCAATTTAAAATGAGGTTGCTGTCTTGATTGTAAGAATGATGCATATTCAACATAGACATTGGAAAATACAAAAAAGTTTGAAAAGGAAAAATAGCTATTCATGTTTTGAAGTATATACTTTCAGTTTATTTATATATTTATATGTTTCTGTGGAAATGTATGTGTTTATATGCTCTCACATTTTTTACATTACAGTTTAAAGCAAATCTTACATAGCCTTACATTTCAATTTCTTTTCTTTAAAAGGAGTGAATTGTGTACAGGTCTCCTCCTTCCTTTTAATATAACAGTTTATAAAGTGTTGAAGCTACACTTGCTTGATGGAAAAAATAAAATAATACAGAACAGAGCAAAGGAAAAGAAAAGTCACTATAATCCTATTACCTAATCTCTGTTATTTCTATATTTGTCCCTTATATATCTATGTATGTGTGTGAGTACATTGGTTTTATTTTGGGATATATGATTTTTTACTATTTTTCAATCTGTCCTTTCTCAAAGCCTTTCTTCTATTTCCATCTGTCCTTTCTTCTATTTCCATGAATGAGTAAATACATAAATGAACAAAAAAAGGAGCAATGTTTCTAATCTTTGATGTCAAAAGGATTATCATATATCCACATGTTGTTTGGTAGCTCAGTTGTAGACAACTATATATTATACATAACTAGAGGGATTCTGGATCTGACCCCATGTGGCCTTTTAAATGTTTTTATGTATTATAAATGCTCTAAGAAGATAATCTATATGTGGAAGAAGCAAACACATTTGGGGTCAAGAAAGGCTACAAACTACTGAACTTAATAAAACCTTGAAAAAAAAAAAAAAAAAAGGAAGAAAGACTATCAACTCTGCCCGTCACACTGGTTCTGACTTGGGTCTCTGACTGCCACATGGTGTCTAACCTAACTCTGTTTCTCTTTGCCAGGCCTGGCAGCTCTTGGCACTCTGCGTGGGGCTCTTCCTCCCCCATCATCCTTTCCTGTGGCTTCTCAGGCTCCATCTTAAGAGGAATGCAGATTCCAGGTGTGCAGAAAACTAGCCAGCTGACGCGTTTATGTGGCCTCTGAAAGTCTACAACAAATCATGAGTATTTAGTAACCTGTCAGATAGAGAATGGGTTGGAGCAAATGTTGGTACAGAGAACCTTGGTCACCACTGGTGTGGAGCTTGGGAAATATTTCCTTTGCTATGTTAAATCTCCCATGGAAGACTGCAGTGAGCGCTTGAAACCTGATAAAGACTATTTTTAAGGGAAAAGTCTGTGTATTTTCAAGGATGGATGACTTAGCATGCGTTATCGTTATAACAGCAACTACTTTGCTTCCTTAGTTTTCTCTATTTCTGTTTTCCTCCACATTGAATTGTTTTATGTGGAAAATGCCCCTGATGTTCTTCCCTCCTTTTATACTTGTGTGTATTTGAATTACTTCCGAATTTTTATTTCCTTGAAGAAAGACATTTAAAACCCAACTATCACAATGGCTTTTTACATTGAGACCCAAGGCAGCCAACCAAGGGTTATCAGGATCATGCCAGGTTGCTTAAATAAGCTCTGGGACTCAGATAAACAAATAAACAAGCACAATGAGACAGGAAACAACTTGGAAGAAACAGAAAAATATTCTCTAGTTCATAACATGCTTTGGAGACTCTGTAATTGAGATCCTGTGACTTGAGTTGCAATCAGTGACAAATTGCCCAAAAGATGAGAAAAGTAACAGAGGTTTAATCATATCATGCTAAAAGAAACATTGCTGTCAACATTGGGATAAATCATTATAATAATATATACTAGGGAAAGCTTTCTCAATGACTTCCTATATGTTAGGCTGTCTTAATTAAATTTATTCTTGGGCTTTATCTTAACTTTTGTGTTATAGGACAGAATTTGGAAAATACGCCATTTATTGCCAGCGATGTGTAGAAAGAACACAACAAAATGGAGATCGGGAAGCCAGACCCTCAAGAATGGAAATTCTTTCAACCCTTCTTCGAAACCCTTATCATCATTCTTTGCCCTTCAGTATCCCTGTGCACTTCATGAATGGGATCTATCAGGTGAGTTAGACTTTCTACCCTGACGAAGACATGCAGGGCCTGAAGTCCTATGTGTAACCTCTGGGCAACAAAGAAATGAGACTGTACACCTACGTCTGTCAGCAGCTGGCAATGATATTTACAACTATATTAGGTCTTTTATCAGAACTGCTGCATGTTTAAACAGCTTTGCTAAATAAAAAGGATTCACACGAAAAAAAACACACAAAACTACGTTGGTTGAGGTCCCCAGTGCACCTGCTAGGTGAGGAAATAATGACTAACATGAGGTGTGTACAAGTTCAGTCACTTTAAAGTCTCCAAATCTGAGGAATTATCTGGGAAAGCTTATGTGGGCCCTCCCAACTCTCAGATCTACCTCAATAGATGCTCGCTTATGAAGTGAAGCAAACATGTCCCAAAGCTAGCAATTAGTCTTTGCGGCCAACGCCTTTTATCACAGGATTCAGATACTCAGCTGTATATTAAAGAAACAAACATTAAATGCATAAAAGTTCATTTGTTTTAAGTACATTTCTTGTTTATATATTTTTTTCATTTGCTTGAAGATTACATGGTGCAACTGTCGTTTTTGGTTTGCTTTTAATGGGTAGGCATAATATCTCTGTAAAATGTTTGCAGCTGTTAAATGATCGGCCTCTTTTTAATTCAGTTGGCTGTAGCCAAGAGTTCTGAATTCTTACAGCAAGCTAATGACTAAGACAACGTTAATTTCTCCAGTGGTGCTTTGATACAAATTAATCATGCATCAAGTATGTCCTGTTTCCCCCTGAAACCTAAGTTTGAAATGTACATACTTTTTCATTCAGAGAACGACTTTTTTACTTCTGTTTAGGTAGTTGGATTTGATGCATCCACCACAGTGGAAGAATTTCTGAACACTTTAAACCAGGATACAGGAATGCGGAAGCCAGCTCAGTCTGGATTTGCCTTGTTCACCGATGATCCTTCTGGCAGGGATTTAGAGCACTGCCTTCAAGGAAACATCAAGGTAAAACCAAGTCCTTTTAAGGAGGCACACCCAGCAAGCGACAAAGAAGCTACTGTTTGCTATTTGCAACAAGTTTAATTCAGGAGTTTTCAAAAACAAAATTTAAGCAATCTAATCTTCACAATAAAACACTCTTTGTTGAAGTGTAGAATTCTTATTATACAATCTACACGTGCACGCGCATTAAATAGAGGGAAAGGATTAATAATAGGAATAGTACTCTAAGTATTAGGGTAATATGGCTAGAAATGTGGAAACTCTTATCAGATGGCTTTGTATTTTATTTAGCTACTCAGCAGTATTTATTGTGTCCCGGGAGCTGGGCTGGATCCTGTGGGAACACAAAGAAGGATCAGAAATAGTCCCTGCCCACAGCACACTTACAATTTGCCTACTGACACTTTCAGGTTGGGAGTGATCAGTGTTTTGAGAGTGCTGTGAGCATTCCACTGAGTGGAGAGGTTAAGCTCAGCATTAGAAATGAGGGAAGGTCTGAACTGGGCTTTGAAGGGGTTTCAGACAAGGAACATCATGAGCAAAGGCGGAATTGGAAGACTTTTAAACGGCCTTTTCTGGGTCTTAGTAAAATAACTTCAATAAAGTTTCTAGTTATGGCGACAATTAGAAAAACAGAATTACAGAACCGGAAGGAACTTGAGAGAAACAAAAATTTGCAGATGAGGAAACTGAGGCCCCATGGGGGAAATGATTTACCCCAACTCAAACAGGTAGAGCTGGGTCTGGACCATTTCCTTGCTTTATATGGTCTTTGATTGCTGTTGGGAATAGGCGCCTTGTTACGGGGTGAAGTTGTTTCTGGGATTTGGAGATGACAGAATTGGGGCAGAGTAGGGGAAGAACTAGACTTATAAATAACAGCTCACAAGTTTAGAGTGTACGCAGCATCAGTAGCTCACGAAGCCTGCCCCACTTGCAGAACCACCCGTACAGAATACGGTTTGTGCTTAGCCCAGTGGGCGTGTTGGTTAATAGGTACGGTTTCCCCTTCATCCCCTTGCCTGCATCTTCTACCGCATATTGAGAACTCTAGGTGAATAAATGTCTTATTTCTCCTCAGCTCCAACTCTGTCCTGCCCAGTTCAATACATCCGAATGTAAATTTTGAGACAGTCATTCCTAGAACACTATTGTTCATAAATTAGTCAAGAAGTGAGTTAGTATTTTTGACTGACTTGAGCTAAGTAAGCATCAGGGGCTTTGTTGAGTAACTGCTCACCACATCTTCTTGAAGACTTTCATTTACCAGTATATTTCTGTAAATGGTCAGTAAAATAAACAAACATTCATTTGGTTCCTGAAGAATTTTTGTTCTTTCCCAGACAAAGAATGTTAAGATTGTATTTCAGATTTCTTTGGTATGACTTCATTTATCCCAATCTTTATAAACTCAGAAGGTAGGAAAGTTGCTTCTTCAGTGACTAAATCATGAAAATATTCCTGGAATCCTCTTGTTTCCAATCTCATGCAGTCCTTCATTAAGATTCTTTTTTGAGTAAAAAATGCATTGCCACGCTCCAAAGTTAATGTGTGTCCAAACGGATGTGGACCAAAGAGCAATTTATAATTAAATCCTAAACTCAAGAGCTTTGCATAATCTTGAAACAAAAAACTTTGGTTTTATCACATTCCTTGGAGGTTTTTTGTTTTGTTTTGTTTTTTGTTTGTTTTTTTCAGTGTACAGACATACTTGGCTTCAAAATATGCCAGTTTGAAAAGTAGGGTAAATCTCCATTTTTCACTTTTCTTCTAGATTTGTGACATTATTTCCAAGTGGGAACAGGCTTCCAAAGAACAGCAGCCTGGGAAATGGGAAGGTACGAGAACTGTTCGTCTAACTTATAAAAACAGGTGTGTAATACCATCACCAAACGCCCAAGTAGGAGTATACACATCTCCAAATCATGCACCTATAAGTTAACTTTCTACTGAAGAGCCTTAAAAGTTATAATTATCTGTATATTTGTTCTATAAATGATAACTATCACAGGAAGAAACTGTCGCATAAAATTTTATTTCTAATTTTTGTCCTTTAATGTCATGAATAATTATATTTTATAAAAATATGCACTTGGACAAAGATTAGAAGAAAACTACAGGAAAAAAATAGCTGCTGCCTTAGCATAGGGTGAATTATTCACTTTCGAATTTTTCTTTGACACTATTATTATATTTTTCATAAAGACTAAATACTACAGATTTATAGTAAGAAGAAATATTTAAGTTACCCAAGCCTTTATAAGTGATATATTCATATTCATTCATTCTAATGCTTTCATATTCTCTTTATCTCTCTTCCTCTCCCCCCCACCCCCCATATTGAGTTTCAGTTATAAGCCAGGCACTTAGCTAGATGCTCCAGATAAAATAATAATGAAATCAGACACAAACAGTACCTGAACTTTTGGAATTCACAGGCTAGTGAGGAAGACAGGAGTTAATCATACAATAACTCTAATGAACATAAAATTACACATTAAGATCCTTGAAAGAGAAGAGTGTGGTTCTGTGAGAGAGCGTAACTAGAAGTCTGACATACAGTGGAGACATCGGGAGGCTTTGAGGAAATGATGCTTATGTCAAAGTCAGAAGAGGCTGGGAGTGTTAAAACGGGTAGAGAATGTTCAAAAGCCTATGGACGGAGGTATCTCAGGGTTTCAGAAATGGTTAAAAAGCCAGTGAGGTTAGAGCATATACCTTCTCAACAGATATAATTTTAATATACTGTGGCACATAGTCAGAAACCAGGTTTTCTCTCTCTCTTTTTAACTTCTTTTTTTGGTCTATATATCAGCAGGAAGTGGTACTTATTAAGCAGTGTAAGTTAATGTAATCAGATCACATTAACTATACCAAAAAAAAGAAAAGAAAAAGAATCTGAAATATCAGATCACGAACCTGGTGGAATTATTGATGTAGGATTGACTCCTTTCAGAGGCCTACCTTTGGAATGTAAGAAGTGAAGGCACTAATATAATATAAATAATGTACTAGCCTTTGATCCAGTCAGGATTTCTTTAATAACCCTCCCACAGAAATACCCACATAAGTGGGCACAAGTATTCCAGTATTCCCAAGTAGCTTCTTTGCCATACTTTTTAGAATAGAGAAAAATTAGTGTGTGTGGCAGGCGAGGGTGAGGGTGAGGGGGGCAGAGAAAGGAAAGTTAAATAAGTGTGGTGCCTTCATATTTTGGACTCGGCTCATACAGTCAGCACTGAAGGCCACACACTGTGTGAACCGGTTCCTTTGACCTGGATAACGGTGGCTGTGAGCCACTGGAGCTTCTTTATTCACGGGTTCACGAGCAGGACACAGACCTGACTGTTAAGCTTTGGTATCTAAGGTTTCAAACTCGTGCTTTTCTGGAGACAAACAAGGTTACTTAGATAATGGAAAGTAATGGGCTCGCCTCCTGGAGGCGCCTGTTCCCACTGATGACAGCCTTTATGTGTGGCCTTGGGTGACTGGAGAGCAGCAGGCTGGAGGACCTGGCACTCCCAGGTGGCTCTTCTAGTTCTGTGATGGCTGGAGCAGAGATTCCCATAGTGTGGGCCCGGGACTGCAGCTCCAGCATCCTGGGAGCACATTAGAAACACAAACGATTAAGCCGCACCTCAGCCTTAAGGAGTCAGAGTCTCTGGAGTGAGACCCTGTCTCCACAGTTCTGCAGGTGATCCTGATGCAGGCTGGGTTTTGAGGAGCACTGATACACAGGACCTAACCAACCGGTTTGGCTCAGTGGATAGAGCGTCGGCTTGTAGACTGAAAGGTCCCAGGTTCAATTCCAGTCAAGGGCATGTACCTTGGTTGTGGGCACATCCCCAGTAGGGAGCGTAGAGGAGGCAGCTGAATCGATGTTTCTCTCTTATTGATGTTTCTAACTCTTTATTCCTTTCCCTCTCCATTCCTCTCTGTAAAAAAAAAAAAAAAAAAAAAATCAATAAAAAATATATTTAAAAAAAAAATAAATGGCATTACTTTCATGCCTAAGACTATTTCTAATAATGCATACTTTATGATTGTTTATTAAATACATGCTAATTCTGCCTATGATGGCCACAGTGGGGGCCAAAATTAAATTTGGTTGAAATGAAAAAAGATGTTCTGGAAGACACGATAAGAATAATCCCCCAAGTGTAGTAAATAGCACTCGATAGGACAGAGAGAGTCATGAGTAACACATAACAAAGATTGCCTTAAAAAAAAGAAAAGAAACATCATGACTAGTAGCTTTGACATCAGAATAAAAGCAACTCAACCAAAAGGTTTAATTTTTAACAGAAGTCTGAAATGGCTGGGTAGCCACAGCTCTGAGACAATACCATGCTTCTAAATATGAGCTTGCTCTGCATGCATGTAGAAGCAGCTTAGACAATGAGCCCTGATTCCAGTGGCACAGTCAGGAAGGGAACTGCTGTGGCCTATCCTTGCAGCCACGGACGGGAGCCCTGCATTAAAAACTAAAATACCAGCTCCTTATCATGAAGTTTTCCTTTATACTTAGGAATGTGAGTTACGGACTTCTAATTGTTTCATTTCAGAGGTTAAAGATCTCATTAATAGGCTATAAGCTTGTTCTCAGAGATGACCATTTGTAAACGAATGTTTAAATTCTATTCATAGTTAGGCTGCTTATTTAATTGGCTCCTCACTCTGTACTTGACATTGTAAGGGCAAGGCATGCTTTTAACCAAAAGATACGGGCAAGGGCCCTCCCTAAGGAGGACAGCTCCTCCTTATCCCCTCGTTGAAAGCAAAGATCATTTTCCGTAGTCCTTTGTCGTTAGTATTTTCCCAAGCACAGCCCGACATTCCCATCCCAGCCACCTTTAGCTGATTGTCAGAGAGCCTGCAGCTGATGGATCTTAAGCCAAGAAGCATCTTGACAGGTCATGTAATTTAGCCCATTTTTTTCTAGCTATGATAACACTACAACAATTCCAACATGAAGAGACTAAATACCGCTAGAGAAGAATGCTAATCTATAATAAAAGGGTGATATGCTAATTAGACCAGATATCCTTCCAAATATCCTTTTGGACAAAGCTATGGTGGCAGGGGCCGAGGCAGAGGCGGTTAGGGGCGATCAGGCAGGCAGGGGTCCCAGATTGGAAAGGGTGCAGGCCGGGCTGAGGGACATCCTCCTCCCCCAGTGCATGAATTTCATATACTGGGCCTCTAGGAATAATAACCAAACTTTATTGAGCATTTACCACACACTAGGCCCTGTGCTGAGCTCTTTTCATGTGTCATCTCGTACAATCCTAACAGCACCCCTACGAAGTAGGTTTTATTATCATCTCCATCTTACAGGTCAGGAAACTGAAGCTCCAGAGAGGGAAGTCATTTGCCCAAGGCTTACAAGAAAAGGGGATTCTTTCCAGCTTTTTCCACAAATGATTCCCATATTTAGTGACTCCCACTGCCGTTCATATACCCATTCCTGCTGTAAACATCTGTTCAGTGTCTGGTGCATAGTTTGATGGGAGAGACAGACACGTGATTCTTGCTGTAACGGGAACGGTGTGGCAGAGTCGTGAACATGGTCTCTGGAGAGACACTGCCTGGGTTGGAATCCGGGTTTCCCTGCTCACTGTGTGGCTTTGGGAAAGTCACTTACCATCTCTGTGCCTCAGATGCCCTTTCTGTGAAATGGAGATGAAAACAGTACCTACTCTAAGGTTGTCTCGAAGGTCAAAACTCTTAGGTCAGGGCGGTCACGCAGTTAATGCCCCATCCAGATCTGCTCTTACCTTGAGTATAACCCATACATGTAAAAGCTGTGGTGGCAACTAGAGGAAGGCTTCAGGGTGATGACTTCCGAGCAGGGATCTGAGTGGTGGCCATGGAAGGGGTCGGGGACAGGGAAGGGAGTCACAGCTGCAGTTTTAGGAGAGTGATATCAGCAGACTGCAGTGGATGGAGGAGGGCAGGGAGGCGGAGAGTGAAAGCAGGCCCTCAGTGAGTTTACAGGATGACAGTAAAAAGGCAGTAGGACATAAATGCTCTGAGGAATGGAATAGGGAGCCGGCTGGGCTCAGAGCTCTGCGGAACTTGGGACTGTGTGCCCGGGGATAATGGTCCTGGTCCACGCAGTGATGCGATCTCCATCCCACAGTATTCTGCTTCACTGTGTTGTCATGACAGTCTTAACGCTTGCCAAGTGCTGCTTACCCGCTCCCCTGCCACGTTCACTGCACACCATGCCTGACCTGCAGCCTGAAGCCGGAGCCCCAGAAATCTCACATATAAGGCCCCACCATGGTGATAGAGAAAGAGGCTCCCTGAACTGGTGAAGAGCCAGGCAGACAAAAGCCATCTTAGATCTCAGCAGCTGGTCATAACATGTAACCTATTGTTGAGCTCCTAACGCTGCTCATGAGAATGTGGTCGAAAACAAAACAAAAAAGTCAAAACATTTAAATGAACAAATATTATCTTTTCGATTCCCCAGAAATTTGCCCCCCCCCCCCCCCAATTTGATGTTGTTTTTGAATGGAAGCCTGCATTTCCTATTCCCTGGCGTGTCCAAGGTACTTAGGAAATAGCACGAGTGTTTTGAAAATTGGGTTTCTATGGTTCATTTCATGAACCGAAGGGTTCCTTTCATTCCCCGAAAGAAAGGGCATATTTCATTTCACTCAGGGCCTCAGTTCCCCCCTCAGAAGAAGTGGTGTTAGAAGAAGTTTAAGTTTAAAAAATGTGGCTCTCCAAAGAAATTTTCATCGTTGTACTGTTGATATTTGGCTCTGTGGACTAATGAGTTTGCCGACCACTGCTCTAAGCTTACATCACGTAGACAACTGTTAGAACAACCTCCTTAATGAAAAATTTCCTTTTCTTTTCTTTATTTATTTATTTTTTTTTTTTTTACAGACTGTATTTCTCCATGCAAGCCCGTGGAGAGACGGATCGAGAGAAGTTGCTGTTAATGTATCAGACAAATGACCAAATCATCAACGGACTTTTCCCTCTGAACAAGGACCTGGCGTTGGAAATGGCGGCTCTTTTAGCTCAGGTATCAGCCGGGGTACATAGAGTAACATTTCGTAAAGATAAGACACTAATTTCCGCACTGACTTAAGTATAGTAAAGCAAGGTACCTTTAGGAATTCTTGAAGTTTGTTTTGTTGTGATGCACACCTTCAACATTGCAGGCAGTTGAATGACAGTCTGGCTCCAAATTGCTGGCGATTGCAGGGATGTGGAAGGAGACAGAATTCCGTAAAAGGAACCTCGTTGCTTCATTATCTTCACGTGAACCATGAGGCTTTGCAGTTAACGCGGGAGTTTGATGAGCGTAGAGCCGTGGGGCTAAGGACGCCATGCTGACATCCCCCTCTCATCTAATAAGAATCAGACTTGCTGATCTTCTCTGTCTTAATTAGAAACCCTGGGGCTGAGCGTTAATTGTGCGGAGAATCTGGTGAGGCCTGGTGTTGATGTGGGGCGGACTGAGCATGAGTTAATTTTCAGTTACTATTCTCTAAACATGATTGTGCTCATTCTGTGCCACAGCCTCAGAGCGGGGAGACACTGAGCTCGGAGATACTGCTGAAGGGTTCCCTATAAGGCACCGTTTCCTAGAACAGCCTACCATTTTTATAACTCCTGTTCGCCCAGCTGCCGCGTCTTTGAAGGTTAAATCCTTGTCTGGGGTTGCACAGGTGGCTGAACTGAGTAGTACCTGGGGACAGGTGGGGACAACTAACAATTGCTCTGAGGAAACCGTGTACTGGTGAGGAAAGTAGGAAGGATACCTGACCAGATAGGAGAGGGGGGTGGCAGCTGGACAGCAGAGTCAAACTAAGAAACCAACAAATAAAAGACTGGGTCTGAGAACCTGGACAGTTCTAAGAATAGACTGTAAGGATGAAGCTCAGCTAAGGGATTTAGGCAGTAACGGATCAGATTAAGAGCTCAATCAGGTGCCCACCCAGAGACGCCTGTTATTCTGTCGAAACTGGTTTGGCTCAGTGGATAGAGCGTCTGCCTGCAGAAGGTCCCGGGTTCAATTCCAGTCAAAGGCATGTACCTTGGTTGCAGGCACCTCCCCAGGAGGGGGGTGTGCAAGAGGAAGAGGCAGCTGATCGATGATTCTCTTTCATCGATGTTTCTAATTCTCTATCCCTTTCTCTTCCTCTCTGTAAAAAAAAATCAATAATATATATATATTTTTAAAAAGCTCAATAAGGGAAGCTGAATGGGTCACTATCTCAGAGGCTGGTTGTACTAACAGCTTACCTGGAGGCCAAGGGCCTTGTTGAAATGGAGACCTGAGACTCTCTGTAAGCCCGTCCCAGTCTCGTTGGAGCCCTCCATCTGCTCGTTGGGGAGTGTTACAGGTTTGATGTGGATGTTCTTCTGTAGGACATTCACCTGAATAGCCCCACCCAATTCGCTCCTTGAACCCTCCTTTGGTACCATGTACTAGGCATTTGTCTCAGTTTATCAGTTTAGGATTTAACCTCCATTTGTTAATACTTCAGTCTCCCTACTAAACAGTTAACTCCCTGAGGATAAAACCTAGGCTCAGCCTTTTTCCCTTTCGCATCACTTAGCCCAGCACCTGACATGGAAAGGGGACATGGTGTAGGTTTGGGTGAAGGAATGGATAGGTGAGTGGCTGGAGAGATAGTTGGTAGTTGGATGGGTGGGCAAGGGATGGTGTCTGTGTAGATAAAAATTGAATAGTCTTTCGTTCGGGCAGAAAGGGGCTCTATTCCCAGGAATCCTAGAATGATAAAACAAGGAGATGAATACAATAACATTTATGGTGGAAATCTAGGAAGAAATGAATGAGAATATAATTCTTGCTCCCATTATATTCAGTAAAGCCCCTTAAAAAGTTTATAATACATTCTTGAGATTTCCCTTAGCTTTATAACTTTTTTTGTCTTTCATTTTTAACTTCTCTTATTATCAATTAAAATGGTACCTAAAAATGAAAATTTTTCCTGTGTTATAACAGGCAACAGTGGAGTGATGTGGCCTTGAGCAAATACTATTTGAGGATGATATTAACCTAGTGTGGTTAATGTAGATAGAGAACTGAAATGTTTAAGTTAGAGATTTTTTTTTCAAAATCAGCATTCAGATGGGACTTAGATTTTAATAATAATACATATGATTATAAATTCCATAATCACTCCTTTCCTCTCTGTAAAAAATCAATAAAATATATTTTTTTAAAAAGACTAAAATATATATTTGATGTGCAGTACTCTACTTATCCTAACACAGTGGTTCTCAAACTTCTATATGCATATAAATCACCCTAGACCCATACTGCCCAATATAGCATCCACTATCTATGTGGCAATGGAGTACTTGATAGTTAAAATAAGATGTTTTGTGAGTATAAAATATATACCAGATTTTAAGGACTGAGTAAAATGTCTCAAAAACATATTGGTCATGTTGAAATGAAAACATTTTTGTTATATTGGTTTAAATAAAATGTATTAGAATGTCAAAAAAAATTCCATAATCACACAATCGTGACAAATAGATTTATATATATTATGTGTAATTATATATTATATAATTATGTGTAATTATATATTATAAAGAATGCTTAGAAAGAATAAAACTGATTTTCTTTTTCTTTTTTTTTTTAACTCTTATCCTTTGTTTTCTCTTTTTTTGTATTTCCAATTAGGTGGAGATTGGAGATTTTGAAAGACCTTTTTCAACGCCAGCAGGCCATGTAACTAATCAGTGCAAAGCAAACCAAACTCTGAAACAAGTCATAGAGAAATTTTACCCTAAAAGGTATAGAGATGACTCCTCTGAAGAGCAGGTAAGGTAAGGAACCGCTTGTAACTCTTAAAGGCAGAGTCACACTTGTTCTTTGGTGATATTTTAAAGATGAACATGACCATTTTTTCCCCAAGGCTTTTTAATAGTGGTGAATCCCAGGAGATTATAGATCCTTTTATTTATATGCCTAAAAACTTTAGAATCTAGATTTAAGAAATAAATGAGTCCTAACTGCTTTGGCTCAGTGGATAGAGCGTTGACTGAAAGGTCCCAGGTTCGATTCCAGTCAAGGGGATGTACCTTGGTTGCAGGCACATACCCAGTAGGAGGTATGCAGGAGGTAGCTGATCGATGTTTCTAACTCTCTATCCCCCTCCCTTCATCTTTATTAACAAAACAAAAACAAAAAAATCAACAAAATGTATTTTTTTAAAAGAAATAAAAGAAAAAAATTGGTCAATAATATGTTTAATTTGATGAAGTGATTACCATTTTTTCATCTCTTAGGGTATTTTATTATGAACAAATTGGAATAAAAATGAACTATCATCTTACACAAGATTGTTTAATATAAACCTTTAAATTAAACTCAGATAACTTGGAGTTTTGATTTTTGAGAGCATGTAAAGAAGAACTATAGATTTAAAAATAGAGGAAATCTAGTTCACAATGAATTTTTCCAAAACAGGGACAGTTGAGGTGAGTCTTTTCTCTATGTAGAAGTGGTTTAAAAGAGGTTTTCCCTGCATCCAGCATTTTGACAAGCCAGGGATGGCAGTACCTAAAATTCCCGTTAGGAATTTATTGTTTGGTCTCAACTTCTTGTACTTTTCTTTAAAAATGGAAGTTATTCCCATGAGAAATTACCTGTTAAAAGAATTTACACTGAGATTTTATATTAACTAATCAAGATTTATATATATATATATATATATATATATATATATATATATATATATATATTTTTTATTATTTTTTTTTAATTTCAGAGAGAAAAGGAGAGGTAGAGAGATAGAAACATCGATGGTGAGAGAAAATCATTGATTGGCTGCCCTCTGCAAGCCCCACACCTAAGATGGAGCCCACAACTGGGGCATGTACCCTGACTGGGAATCGAACCACTAACTCCTGGTTCCTAGGTCAGCACTCACCCATGCTGGCTGGCATTAATCAGATTTTTAAAGTGTACCTGCAGTGGGTGGGAAACAGGAAACCTAGGTCCTGCTGAGAGCACTAATACTGAGGATTTGGTGAAAGGAATACTACAAAAAGGACAAGGGGTAGGCTGTGGTTACATGGGAGTCACAAAATAACATATTTCGCTTAGGTTGGGTCTAGGTATCCCAGTTCTGCCTAGGACTGGTTTAATAAGAGCCTTCTCTTAGAAGGATGATCCACTGTTCATATTTTGGCGTGTTTTGTTTTGTGTTTTTTTGTCCTTTTCTCTTTCCTTTTTAGGCAGCTTTGCCAGCGACTATCAACCAGATGGATGGCCCTCCGGGGACACAGTGCTGCTGATTGCGTGCGAATTTACTTGACAGTCGCCAGGAAGTGGCCATTCTTCGGTGCCAAGTTGTTTCTTGCAAAAGTAAGAAAGATGGGGGATCATTCAGTTCAGTAAATAAAACAGTGGTAACCGTAACCCCATGTTTATAGGCTCAGTGTTTAAAAGGAAAATAAAGACATTTCCAACCGTTTAAACAATAAGTAAAAGACAGGGAGGCCATCAGCTCCTCTATCTGTTCCCCTCTGCTCCCCTTGGCCCTCCCTTTAGCCATTTCTTACCCTCACTGGGCTCAGCATTAGACTGAAGACGACAGCTGAACTTCGCTTCCTTCTCTTCATTCATGCAGCCATTCCCTCAGCGACTCTCTCACTCATTTATTGCGTATTTTATGAATTCTGTTTGCCAAACACTGAGCGAAGCTCTAGGGTAGGGGTGTCGAACTCAATCAGAGAAGGGGCCAAAATCTAAAATCCAGCCTAAATCGCGGGCCGAATGGTTTACTGAACAGTCATAAACTGTCATTGTGATGGAAACGCAGCGGAGTGCAGTGATGACAGCGTGGTGCGGGCCACATTGCAAGGCCTGGCGGGACGGATTTGGCCCGCGGGCCTTGTGTTTGACACATGTGCTCTAGGGGATACATAAGCTCACGGTCTCAGATGGGTTGCACTCACTTCCAGGAACTCTCAGTCCGTGTTGCAATGGGGCCTGGGAACAACCACTGGCCAAGAGTGACGTGAGCCGAGCTCGGCCAGAACGCAGGAGGGAGAGGCTGACCCTGCCAGGGGGTAGATCACAGAGCTCGTCCCAATGCACACATTAATAGACGGAGATTTTGGATCCCAAACCCAGGCTTCCTAAGATCGGATTCACTGCTCTTTCCATTATGCCACACTGCCTCCTCCTCCCCCGGAGAGATTTTTTTAATAGTTGTTGTTTGAAATGTTGCATTACCTTTAGCGGGGGGAAAAACATTTCTGCGAATTTGCTTAGCATTTGTGACAAAGTGTATTTTCACTTCTTCATAGCCCATAGCGCCATCATCACTTGGAAGCACTGTCCTGTGGCTGGCTGTCCATGAGGATGGGTTAAGCATCTTAGAACACAACTCCATGGTAAGATTAAAGCCTGAGGTTTTGCATTGAGCCTATTGCTCCGTGTACTGTAAACGGAAGGCAATGATATCTTAGTCTGATTTTCTTCCTAATACTATATAATGAATAGTCCTTTTATAAACATACAACTATGATTACAGCTTAATCTTTTAAAAACAAAATTCGACAGGTTACATACGGGCATAGCTCAGAGATATTGCGGTTTCGTTCCAGAACACCACAATGCAGCAAATATCACAATAAAGCAAGTCACACAAACATCTTGGTCTCCTAGTATGTGTAGTCCACTAAATGTGCCATAGCATATGTCTGAAAAAAAACAGTGTACATACCTTAATTAAAAAATAGTTTATGGCTAAAAAATGCTAACCATCACGAAAGCCTTTAGTGAATAATATAATCTTTTGCTGGTGGAGGGTCTTACCTTCAATTTGAATAAAAATCTGTGAAGTGCAATAAACCAAAGGTATGCCTATACTGTGTATGAGAAAAATATCAGGATACCATGACTGAATGGTAATCATAGTTGTATTTGTAAAATGACCATTTATCATGTTAGGAAGATTGCTTCCTATGTAAAATAAAAAAGATGACATTCAAATAGAAACTTAAGTTCAGTTTTCCTAAGGCTTCAGGAAGGATTCCTGTAATTTCCTGTCAAATCACTTATCAGTTTACTTGTACCTAAACAGTATCTTAGACCTTTTTCTGTGATTATAAAGTCAAATAGGCTTTCTATGTGTCATTTATTTACTTCACATGTATCATATTACATAGTAAAAATGTTGTGATTTTTTTTTTAAGCTGGCAGGCAGGAATTCCTACATTTTACCTGGTAGGTATCCTGGGCTCTCCAACTGTGGATAGTCAGCAATCACTGAGAATTTACTGGAAACCAAACTATTTTGAAGTGTTATAGTAACTGTTTCTCCTTATAGTCGCTTTAAAAAATGTTTTGGAAAGAGTTTATGCTTTTGAATGCCTTTTAGTTCTTGAATGGATAACTTGAAGATAGATTCTAAAATGGGATTTAAAGTCACCAAAAAATTGTACACCATTATTGCATTATCTTAGCTAAGAAAACCAGTTCTCTAGATCCTGGGAGACGGGTAAAGAGGCCAGGAAGTGGACATGGGTGGGCTGAGCCTTGAGCCAGTTAATGCTGGAATGGTCTGCTTTTTCTTGCAAACTAATTATTAAATGTGCAGATTCCTTTCCTTTTAGGCTGTACATCTTTGAATAATATTTTTAAAATATATTTATTGATTTTTTACAGAGAGGAAGAGAGAAACATCGATCAGCTGCCTCTTGCACAGCCCCTACTGGGGATGTGCCCACAATCAAGGTACATCGCTGAGAGAGAAACATCGATCAGCTGCCTCTTGCACAGCCCCTACTGGGGATGTGCCCACAATCAAGGCACATCCCCTTGGCCGGAAATGAACCTGGGACCCTTCAGTCCGCAGGCCGATGCTCTATCCACTGAGCCAAACCGTTTTCGGCTTGAATAATATTTTTTAAATTGTTTAAGCAACACATTAGGAAAAATATGTGCTACATATATGATAAAGGGTTGCTATCCTTTATAAACATGGGTCTCTTAATAAAACAATAAGGAAATGCCCTGGCCAGTGCTTGAGTGTCGACCCATGAACCAGGAGATCACTGGTTCAATTCCTGGTCAGGGTGCATCCCAGTAGGGGATGTACAGGAGGCAGGTGATCAATGATTCTTACCTCATCATTGATGTTTCTATTTCTCCCTTACTCTCTCTGAAGTCAATAAAAACACATTTTAAAAAACAGTGAGAAAATGATCAACACATCAATAGACAAATGGTCCAAGGCAATTCACAGAAGAAATACAAATGTTCAGTACGTGTATTTTAAAATGTTAATTTTACTAGTAATCAAATAAATTCAATTTAAAACAGTAAGATTCTATTTCTCACCAGTCAGATTGACAGAGATTCAAAAAGTGATGTTTAGTGTTAGCAGGACTGTGGTGCTGGGTACATAAATGGTTATAACCCTTCTGGAGGAGTCTGGGAATATTTTACATATTGTCCTTATTTTCTTGAGATGCAATTCCAGCTGTTGAGGTTTGTAACCAAAGGAATAATTACATATATGTATTACAAAATATGTTGAAAAATATGCATTCGAGTGTTGCTTAAGTTAGTGACAAGTAAAAATGATTTAAATGTTCTGTAAAGGAGTAGTTTAAATAAAAATGGTCTATAAAATAATTTTAAAGTTGTTACACAAGTACATTTATTGTCATGGAAAGATTTTCATAATATGTACTAGTTAAATTAAAAAAGAAGCAGTGTGCATGATCCTATTTCTGTTTGTGTATAATAAATCAAAGTATGCAAATCAGCATAAACCATATGAGCTTGCCAATATTTGACATGTTTTACCTTAAAAAGTATCAGTTTCATATGGTTAAACTTAATACATATAGATAGAGAGACATATACAAAAATATTAAAGTACATATACAAAATTATTTCCTCTGGATGCTGGAATATACACACTTTATTTTCTTCTTGTATTTTCTCATTTCCTAGTGAGTTATTTGTTTCAAAATCAAAATGTATTTTAATTATAAAGATAAGTGATGCCTAAATAAAATTAGTATACTACTATCTATTTTGGATCACAGTAAATTTTACTTTAGGAAAAATGTATTATATCACAATTAATTAATATCAGCATTTAATGGAGATATGTTATTAGTCATTTCTTGTCTTTGAAAATAAAGAGTGTATAACATATTTACTTCTCTTTGAAGAGGTTAATAGTCAGCTATGTGTACAAGAGTCTAATGACATTTGGAGGATATCAAGATGACTTTATGATAGTCATTAACAACACACATTCCAAGGACAAACCAACAGAGAAATTACTTTTTGCCATGGCAAAACCCAAGGTGAGTAGAATTCTTTGAACCAACTCTTTATGCTAATGTTCTTTCATCCTAAAACATTTTCTGTGCAAAGACTAAGATCCAGATGAGAAAACACTTATAGTCAGATACCCTAGTTCCAAATTCGGGCTTACCTCGTCTTTTTAAAGCCTTGATTTCTTCATCTAAAAGTTAAATGATAGGTTGCTACCTTTGTTTGTTTGTTTGTTTGTTTAAGAATTAAATGAAGGAATTGTATTTAGCCCAATGCTTGCTATCCAGAAGTTTCAAAATAAGTGGCCTTGGTGTAAGTTGTTGTGAGGAACTTTATATGTATTACTATCGTATTTACTTGGAGTAATTCACTTTACCGACCCATTAGTGGGAAAATTAAGATTTTATAATTAAAACACACTTGTTTCTTTACTAGTTTTAGCAAACTAATGTCTCTAACTAAATGCATCTAAGTAAACTTACATGCTAACCTGTAAATACCTCATTGGTTGATCTGCCTAGACAGGAATGCTGGTAGCCTGGGCACTTGCAAATAGAGACCACCCATGGCTAACATTTTCTTTTAGAAGTGATGAGAACTTCTCAGGGGCATAACAATTCTGATTTTCTTGTTTTAGATTCTTGAAATCACTCTTTTGATCGCCAGTTACATAAACAACTTCCATCAGCAAAAGGCTGCGTTTCACCACCTCTCTGCTCCAGCGCTGCTCTCAGCCAGGAACCAGGGGCCCCAAGCCAGGACGATGGGAAGCCAGCCCCTTCTCTCAAGCAGCAGACCAACCATAGGCCCCACCTTACTCTGAAAGTGAGGGGTTGCGGGGGAGGCGCCTGAACATTCACTCTCTGCCCTCTAAGCAGTGGCTGCATCCGCTCCAAATAAGTTTATTTACATCCTGGCAACATGGCACCCACATATTTATATTCCAGATTTTAAAAATAATGGGGATTATTTGTTTTATTCATAAATAGTCAAATGAATACTAATAACACATAAAACACAAAATTCGCACACAAATTTCTCCTGGAAATTTGTACATGTATTTTAAATGGATTAGAATTTGTAATTTTTTTCTATCTCCCTTCTCCCTTGCTATATCAGACACATCATGCAATATGGTGGGGGAGTTTTTTCTTCTTCTTCTTCTTCTTTTAAAAAATACTCTGGCAATCTTTAGAAAGGGAGATTCCAAACTCTCATTTGGCAAACCAGTTGAATATTTGGAAATAATGCCAAAAAAAACTAAGTACATGTAATTACATGTATTTTAATTAATGTGTTTGGAAAGAAGTGGAGTGCACAGTGTAAGAAACAGCTGCAGGATGGTGTTTATGTGTAAATTTTCAGAGCAAGTTCAGTAAATCTCTGGCCCGATGAATCACTGTGTGAGAAAACAGGAGTTAGGTAGCCAGAACTTCCTGTGTGATGTTAGGAAGTATACACCGTCAGCTTTTCAGATCACCAGAGCATAAAATTTAAAAGGAGACAGCGATTCCTGACATTCCTTGGTTGTCAACAGAGCCTGAGTTTACCGGACTATTGCCCGCATTCCATTGCATTGGGTGCTGGGCCATCTTGACCTTGCTTTGCTAGATAATAATATTTTTGGAAACAAAGACAGTTCTTCAGTTTTTGCCTCATATGGTCCTTTTTCATTGTAGTTTGCAAATAAGTTCCCAAAAATGTATTTATAAGAAAAGAGAAAGTAATATTTCTGTCAAAGGAGGTGAAATTTCATTTGAAAGAGCCTAGAAATATATTCTTTTACTAGGTTACATAAATGGTCAGTACATTGTAGTATGTGTCAGGACATAGTAATGAGTATTCTTGATAAATATGAAACTGTGATAAGACATGAAAATTATAAGATGTTCAATTGCGATGGTAATCAGGATACTTAATTTTATTTATGTGTAGAATATTTGTATTTATTTTTTGACATATTTATCACTTTGTGTATGGTATTTTTATTAACCAATAAAAGAAAACGTTAGCTGCTTGAATTAATTTGTTGGCAGAACCTCCATGATTTCTTCATTGCTGTGTCCTCCCTGTGGCAGTACACTATTCTCACACTAAGCCTTTTACAAATGTGCCATCCCATACTAGCATCCCTAAGAAAGGACAGAGCCAAGATATGTGCTGCTTAAGTAAGATGTTGCGTTATTGGAAATGACCAAACAAGAACAGCAAGAACAACAAACCATAGAAAGAGATTTCCATTTACTATTCCCCCTCACTTTTGAACCACAACCACTTACTTTTAGAGAATAAACTGGTTACAAGTTTGGGATGACTCTCATGAGGCTTTTTGGCTGGGATACAATAGAGTTTTTAAGTTCCCAGAAAACCATTTAAAAATCATTAGTTTGGTGAGCCAGAGGCTTGGCAGAGCTGTTAAATATGTGTGAGAACTTTATTCCCAGGCAATAGTTAGTTCACCATTTGGTAAGCAACCCTAAATCTTCTCATTTAAACAAGTGGTGAAGGCTTAGCGTAAACCTTAGTACCCTGGACTCAGTATTAATTTTTGATAGAGTAGAGAGAAAATATTTTGATGGAAAGAAGTCAATTTTCTGTAACTGATGATGTGAAATTTTCATTTTCTGGGAAATTACTTATATAGACATTTAAAAATTAAAACTATGTTATTATGATTGGCTACAAGAGAATAATGCTCCATGTTTAATTATAATATGTGTTCTCCTATCATTTTCTTACCTTTCAATCATAATAAATGACTTACAAAACCCATGTTGAGCATTATTTTTTGAATAATCTTAAAGAAGTAGCTAATGTTTTCATTGTCAAAACTGAGGTCTACTCATAATGAAAATGGTAGTTATTACCTTTTTCTCTTGTATTCACGCTTTGTCTTCAGTGTTGCTTTGTTTTATCCATATAAAAGGAAGCTATAATTTTAATTCATGTGCATACATATTGACACGTATACAATATGTATAAATCATGGGCTTCTCCCATGATTTCATATTAACCCCTTAAGGGAGCCTATTGCATAAAGATAAGTTGAATGGACTGTTTTCTCAAAATTTATTTTTAAGGGTTCTGGGTGTGTGTGTGTGTGTTTGTGTGTGTGTGTCCTTAAAGTCAAATACTGCCAGAGGTTGGAAATGAATTTAACTCTCCATTTACAAGAAAAGTTAGTCACAACTTACAGAATCTTTGTTCTAAAATTGTGTATATTAGTTGGTTGGTTGGAGTTTTTTTAACAGAAAAAGGAAAAAATGGCCGAAACCAGTTTGGCTCAATGGATAGAGTGTCGGCTTGGGGACTGAAGGGACCTGGGTTCAATTTCAGTCAAGGGCATGTACCTTGGTTGCAGGCATATCCCCAGTAGGGGGTGTGCAAGAGGCAGCTGATCAATGATTCTCATTGATGTTTCTAACTCTGTATCTCTCTCCCTTCCTCTCTGTACAAAATCAATAAAATATATATATTTTTTAAAATGGAACAAGATATTTAACCCATAATTTTACTGAAGTATAATCCTGTCCCGACCCCTGGGCAACAACGGGGGTACGCAGGAACCACCTAAGAGAATGAAACAAACAAGGAACGCGGAAGAATGGAGGCAAGACAAGGTTCTGATCAAGCCTCAACTTTATTCTTTGAAATGGCTGTATATATACAGCAGAAACAAAGGGGGGCAGGATTGCCTATGCAGAGGGGTCTTTGGCAGTGTACAATTGGTTTAGGCATTGAGTGGCAAGGTGGTAAGGTATCTGGCAACACAGGATTGGCTAACTGCCAGGGCAGCGGAAACATTCCAAGGTGTGACATTCCAAGGCTGGGCTATCTAGGGGGGGAGGATCAGGAAGGGGAAATTGCAAAGATGCTAAGCGGCAGGTTAATCTTATCTTCTGGCCAAACCCTCAGGGCACCACATAACTTCTGCTAGAAGGAACTTAATTCTATTTTCTTAAGACTGAGTTGCTTGTCTCAACTCTGATGGCTCCCAACGTAATCCTGAAGCACTAACCACTGTGGGTAACCATATTTCTCCAGAAAAAGGTTGTCCATGTTCCTGGGATGCCAAGAACACATTTCTCCCAGTCTCCTGCCCCTGAGCTGGAGGGAACTTGGACTCCCTCAGTGCAGTGTCTGGGCTCATGTCTGTGGAGCCAAGGCTTCAGGATTGTAGGGACTGAAAAAGGGGGATGGGGAACAGAAGTAACAGAAGAGAAGTTTCTCTGCCACATGGCTCACATACAAATTGCATCTCCTCTCACGTTTCTCCCCTATTCCCTTTTCCCTAAAAGAAGAAAGGGGTTTTACTGCTGCGTAATTTTAAACTCCAAATTAATGTAAAGTCCACACATGGATATTTAGAGTAAAGTGAGACTCATCCATATTTCAGGGGACCCAAACCTCGGGCTTTTCTTGGGCATTTAAGTGGGAAAGTGGGAAGGTCAGTCCTACAGTGAGGAGTTGCATGGGCCTCAGCAGAGGCTGGGTGAGGAGATGAGATAAGCACTGGCTTCATATTATAATTTTACCTAAGTCGAACAATCCCAATGATTCTGAAGGCATATTTATAATTTACATCAATCCAAAAATCTTCATTGTATGCTTGAAGTATTTTGGGATCCAGTAATAGGCAAGAAACAATAAATCTTACTAAGGCAATAGCTTTATTGGAGCAAATAACTCCAAAACAAGACACAAATGTTCACAGTGTGACTGAGTCAGGATTTATATCTAAGTCTATTTTACTTTAAGGTCCATGTTCCTGAACATTACACCATAGAAACCAAGCCAGTGGCAGATGTTGCAGGGAGAGTATCTCCTTCAAATATCCAGGACATTTTGAGCTGCAAAGCCTGCATCTACTCAGCATTCAAGGCAGATCAACTGCTGCCACTGCCATGAATGTTCCACCAATGGCACTGGGCATAGTCACTTATTCTTATGTAATTTTGGGGACCTCTGCAATAGTTTATATCACTGGCTTCCTTTGGGTTATTATATTTTACTATTGTATATCTTTCTCAAGGGTACGGATCTTACATTATTCATTGCTTCATTTCTTACTCTGTGCATCACACAGTTTTGCATATAATGATAACTCAATATTTATTATTGATTTGAAGGTAAAGTAAATGAAATATTGTGGAATGCATTGACGTTATTAACTTATTAATAAATAATGTGTTGTTGCGTAAAACCTGAAACTAAATAAGCAGAAAGTTGGGAAATACAAAAATCGCAATATTCTTTGCCGCTAGTAAATCACTAGAAAATAGCTTGGGAGATTTCTAGAGAGTGGAAGGGAAGGAGGAGAGAGAGATGTAAGGGAAGAAGGAAGGGGAGATTTAAAAGGGAAAAGAGAAAGAAGAGAAGAGAAGAGAAGAGAAGAGAAGAGAAGAGAAGAGAAGAGAAGAGAAGAGAAGAGAAGAGAAGAGAAGAGAAGAGAAGAGAAGAGAAGAGAAGAGAAGAGAAGAGAAGAGAAGAGAAGAGAAGAGAAACAGAAGAAAGAATCCTGGCATATATTCGTTACTCAATAGAATTTTTTTTTTTTTAAATGAAATAACACTTCCAGCCGAGAACTTTTAGATCAAAGGGTTTGGTACCTCGTGTCACTTCGTTCTTGCACATTCTGGGAGATGAGGCTGAGCTTGGAGACTGCAAAAAGAACACTGAGAACTACATTTCCCATAAAGCCCTTCTTCTGCACGCAACCCAGCCCGTGACGTCGCTCCCATGGCAACCGAGGAGCCTGCTCGCCGCGGCCCACCTCGGAGTTTGCGGTCTAATTTCTAAACCGGGCCCCCCGCGGAGCTCGGACCCGGGCCTGCAGAGCCATCATGCCCAGGTATCCCCGCGTCCCTGCCTGCGCCAGGCTTACGCCCCCCTCCACAGCCTCCCCTCTTCCCACCCTAGCGCGGGAGGGATGGGGAGGGAGAGGCCGCTGGGGTTGTATTTTGGGAGGGAAGCCACGCGGGACCAGTTAGTGGGGGAGAATTGTAGGTCCGTCCTGTTTGCAGCCCGTGCCTGGAGGGTCAGGGACCCGTAGGAACTGCGCTTGCGCGTGTGGATTCTGCCCAAAGTTCCCCAGGTGGAAAGGAAGAGATTTTGAAACATACAACTCCATCCATGCACTGACTCCATGAAAGTTTCTTGCAGGCCAGGGAATGCCCTGGGAGCAGGGGTTCCTGCGGTGGTAAATTATATATATATAATTGATTTTTTACAGAGAGGAAGGAAGGCTAGAGAGTTAGAAACATCATCCAGCTGCCTCCTGCACACCCCCTACTGGGGATGTGCCTGCAACCAAAGTACATGCCCTTGACCAGAATCGAACCTGGACCCTTCAGTCCCAAGGCTGATGCTCTATCCACTGAGCCAAACTGGTTAGGGCTACATGATAGCTCTTCAATTCTTTTGTGCCAGTTTTAAGTGTCTGTTCTGAAGGCCACCCCTAAACCTCCTCTGAACAATTTATAAGGACGTGCAGGAGACTGGACCACAGAGCAGCGTAAATCTGGTTTTCTCACCTTGTGGGTTGGCAGTGCGGTCTCCGTGGAGGCTGTGAATCTTGTGTGAAAATTCGTCAGTTTCCCAGTAAATGTGTCATTGGTTAACGATTTTAAAGTCCTGGCTACAGATATAAATTTCCACCAGCGGCAAAACTGGTTGCAGCATCTCCTTCTCCCCTCTCTTTGGGAAGCTGGAAAGCAAATAATCACGCTCTGAGATAAGGGCATGTCCATAAAGAGCAGTCAGGCCTGGGCTGAGTTCCAGGGGGCTCACCTGTGGAATCAATGTGTGAATTTTAGTGCAGACATTTAGGGACACCTGTGTTTGCTCCTTGGATAACAATTATAATCTCGTAGTAATTATATATAGGCCAAGCCCTAAACTAAATGACACATCTTAATAATCGATCATGACAATCTTATAAGATTGGTATTCTTTTTTATTAGCATGTTAGAGAAGAAGAAACAGGTGAGCCTGGGGACCAGCACAGAAACCTGCAAATATTAGGTGCCCAATAAGTGTTTGTTGAACTAGTATACGAATGAAGGATCCAGAGAAGTCTGCTAATTTACCTAAGCTGGCATATGTAGAATATAGCAGATTCAGGCTTACAACACATCAGATCTTGCTCATTCTTTTTAGTTCAATATGCCACTTTCCATATTAAGCTTTAATTTAAAAAATGTTGTAATCGTATTTATGTAAAATTATATATGTGTGTAGAGATATGAATGAATGATTTTCAAAATGTGATTTTGGGTGATTTTTTCCCTTCATATTTTCTGTATTAAAAATAAGGGAATCCTGAGCTAAAAATATAATTTAAAAAACAGGAATAGTTGAGGGAGCAGAGATTATTTGGAATACTAGTTTACACCTTCCCCCATTTTCCTAGATGCTGTTTTTCAAGTTGTATAATTCCCAAAGTTGGATATTCGTATGTGTCTGAGAAGCTAACACATAACAGCTTTCGGCCTTGCCTGGAAGCCAAGCCCCAGAATGGAAACCCTCCAAGTCTGGTGCGAAAGGCTCTGCATAGCATGTTCAGCTTCCTTTGAGGAACCAGTACAAAGAAAAGAACGAATCCTCGGCAGTTTTACCAGTTTATTGTCCTCCAGAAAATAATGTTGACTCGATCTATAAATTTGACTGAAATAAAAGTCTCTGAGCTTGAAATAAATACTGGAAAGGAGTCTTCTTGCTTCTCTGAATTTTTTCTGCCTCTCATTTAGTGAAACGCTCTGGGAAATCGCAAAAGCTGAAGTGGAAAAACGGGAAAGTAACGGAAGTGAAGGTGATGGAGTTGAAATTGGAGAAAAATCTGTTTTCTTCCTTGGCAGTAAAAATGGGGTAACGTTTCCCAATTTTTCCCAAGTATTGTGTTGATTGAACAATTAGCGGTAAAATTTATGTTAATACTTTGATTAAAAATGTGGATACTTTAACTCTTGAACCATCCAATGAGTCTCTGACCTGCTGATTACATTGGAGCTGGTTATGCCCTGTATGAGGGTGTCCTCCTTATGGGTGAGTGGGTATTCACACTTGCCCGAACACTTGCCATTGGTGTCCCATGACGTGGGCCACAGCAGCTTGGAGGAAGGGACACTTATTTCTAATTAGACTGTCCAGATGAGCCATTTCTTCCCAATTTGCACAAAGGCACCCTAAATGCTAACCTGATGACCACTTGTACAATGGCATTAAGCATATAGATAACACGAACATGAACCATACAGGTTTGGTATAGTTAATCTTCACTTAACTGGGGTCACAGAAGTTGAAGGAAACTTGGAGATATTCTATTTTCTACAATAGGGAGGCTTAACCTTGGGACCATAAAGGTACTTCTTGGGGCCAGTGAACTCCCTAGAAAAGTATGCAAAATTGTGTGATTGTGCATCAGTGCATTTTTCTGGGAAATTAGAATATCCCAGCATTCTAGCACCTCCCTAAGAGGTTAAGGGCTACTGCAAACAGTGGTTTTAGCGTTTGAACATCTCCAGTTTGAACATGGGGGAGTTCTCTTCCACAGCTGTAGCCTGTTTTGATTTTTGTTAACTCCTAGTCATTAGAAAACTTCAGTTTGTAACGTGCACCCCTTGGTCCTAATTCTGACCCATAAGACTATGTGACTAAATCGAATTCCTCTTCTATTTGCTAAATCTTCAAATGTTATAAAATGGCTCGTCAAATAGTTAATGGCAACCCACATGTCTCCCCAAGTATCTGTTTCAGTTTTATCTTCATTTCATTCAGCTGTATCTTTTGTGTCATGGACTCTGTGTCAGTCATGGATTCTCTATCTGTCATGATCTCAGTAACTCTTAGATGGAATTATTCTCATGTGTAAGTCTCAGGATGCTACAGAAATTTTGAGGTTTTGTTTCATTATAATAAACTAGAGCAAGTCTGCCAGTTTCTCTTTTTCCAGATGCTGAGTTTTGGTTTTAATGTATAGGAAAGTTTAAATGGTGATGGGGAAGAAATAAAGAAAAAAGAGAAAAATTTAGTAATCATATAGTAACCCTATTCACTAAGGTTGAGCTTGAGATCTGAGAGTCTTTCGTTTATGCTATTGGTTTTGTCCTTAATTTTATAAGATTGGGCCCTTTTTTACAATCTTTTGTATTTTTTAATTATATTAAAATAATTTATGTATGTGGTACTAAAAAATACTTAGAATAAGTATATCCTCTAGAAATAAAACAAAAAATACTCTAACCAAGTATCTGGATTGCTTACTTTGAACATATTTACAACATGTCCTTTATTTGTATGTTATCTTTTTTCTTTATTTCCACCTCAACAATTAGAATTCAAACATTTTAGAAGACACTAATCATCAGCTTAACCAGTAATTAGCATTGATGAGTAAAGAGAAAATTTAAGAAAGCTGACAAGTTGACCACTAAAGTGAGGTATGATTTGCTAGTATTTGTCATCCAAGAGACTTTGTAATTATAATAATAGCAGTGTAGTTACACTGTGATGGAAAGTTGACAGTTAACTTTTTCCACTTATCAAACTTGGGAACAATTCTGAAAGTTTCTAGTTTCCAGGTAATTTATCATTTAAGTAATTAAAAAGCTATTTTGGGCCACAACTATGAACAATAGTAAAATTTTACATGTGGATGACATTAACACAGTATTGTGTTTTTAAATTTCTAGGGCAAGACTACTATTATTCTAAGATCTCTTGACAGGTAAGTGTTGTTAACGTTTAGACTACATTTTTTGCTTATTCTGGTTGCATAAGGCAAGTTAGATCCTAAAAGACATATGGAAGGAAAACAATTTTGAGGCACAAACAAAATAATTCTCAGTAGACCCTTAGTATGGTCTTTAAGGCCTTCTTTGAAAAGTAAAATCAACAGTAACTAAAAAAAAATTAAATCCAACATTAATATTGGATTTCCCTATTTGTGGAGAAATTAACATGACTACACAGCCTATGCTAGTACTTTCTTTTTGGCTATATTACTGTGGTATGTTAATTGTTTTTATTCTATCTAGTCCATGATTATTTGAATGTTAGTCATAATTTTTAAATTACTCATGGATACAAATGCTCTGGTTATGTCACCCTAATTACCATACCACCACTGAGAATATTCAGTTGCTCATTTTGAAATATATATATATATATATATGAAAAAAGATACATGCAGGAATGTTTCAAATCATTTGTCGATGTTTAGGAGTCACTAATATCATTTGTTTGTAGCTCTCAGTAGGTAAATGATGTTCTCATTTGAGCTGGGATAGAGATAGAGAACTTTATTTAAGTCTCCACTGATGTCTTCATTAAGTTGATAGTCATTAGTTCCTGCTCCCCAGAGCAAGGCTGAGCATGACCCTGATGCCAGTGCTCTCCCCCTGCCTGGATGCAGAGAGCCTGTGCCCTGACAGCCATCAGCACTGCCAGCCCCACCGCCTCCTCTGCTTGCCCAGCAGCATCTGTGGGGCCACCAGGTCATGCAGGCACTGTTACTCACTCTGCAGCTGCCACTAAATCCATCAGGATGGTGTTTTGAAGGCTTATTGATATTGATTAAAATAATTTCTACCTCAATGCTGCTATACAAAGTGACTTCTCCACTAGTAGATTAATGTTTTATGGGGAAGCAAAAACTTACTGAGTAGATGATAGCATAAGGAAATAATGGTAATACTATCTTTATTGTACAGGGATGAGCCACCAAAACCAACCTTAGCCTTGGAATATACGTATGGAAGAAAAGCTAAAGGCCATAACACAGTGAGTGTCTTTTTAAGTGGTATTGCTATGCCCACAGATGGAGAAGTAATGATGCTGACTTGGTTTTACATTTTCCACATGACCTATAATCAATAAATATATCAGGCTATACTTCATGGCTATGTACTTTTAAACTTCAAATGCAACTCAGCAGATATGAAGCTAACCCAAACTGAAAATATCCTAGCCTTCTCATTTGTTGTGTCTTATAATGGTAGCATAAGATTCCTTTGTAACTTTATTGTATGATTTTGGGGCATAATTTATTAATTGTATTAATGTGATTTTTCTTCTTCAAATGAGAATATGAGAGTTATGTTCTCTTGTCTCCCCAAAAAATCTTCTAAAAATATGTTTGACCTGTGGAATATTTATGAAAATATACTGCTCAAAAAGCAAATTACCAGCAAATATATCCTGAAGTTGGTAAAACTATTTTAGACTGCAGGCGCTAATTGGTTATAATCCTGTTTTCACTTGTTTTAATGTCGCTTCAAAGGAAGATTAGAAATTATTCAGGATAGAGGGAGATTTTATAGCATTTTTGGAGTCCTCACATGAAAAGAGGCCATTTCTTAAATAAAGTTAACTATATGGAAGAACAATCTAGAATAGATGGTCCCACTTCTGTAGCACAGGCAAATTCTTATAGATTGACTTAGTCCAAACTTTGATCATTAGACAGTGTGTAAAGAGTTAAAACTGCCTGATGCTTCTTCCTGAATTCAGCAATGAGAGTTGGTTATTAAAACTGAAATTAAAAAGAAAAGAAAAAATAAGATATTAAGATACAGGAGAACTTTATTTTTGTTACTTACATGAGCATTGACATGAGTGATTAACTTAGAAATGGAAACTCTGAGACAATTTACATAATCTTAACTTTTGAGAGAGCTCTAAAAAGTCCTTTCATCAAATTGTAAATCAGTTGACATTTCAAAATGACAAAATTACTTCCCCCACAAGCGTTAATAATTCAGATATCAACAGCAAAAAAACAATTTTAGTGATGATGAGGTGGTGATTTGTCAAATATATATATTCATCTAAAACTTGCTTTAATGACCATCTGTCTCTTCCAAGTTCATGGTTAACAGATACATTAAAAACCCATGTGATTCTTTTTCACCTATTTTTTCCCTCTAAACATTATGCTATCAAGTTGAGCTTGTCCATATTCATTCTATAATAGAAGATTCATGTTTTCTAAATGTAATGTTCCCTGAGTGTTCTACCTGAAGCCCTTGGTCAGCTCCTCACAGGGTTGGTACCCTGAAGGCGACTCAGCGTCAGGCCGGAAGCGGAGATGTCAGTGGCTAGCAGTCTAGGGAGCTTGTCACGGTCTTGTTTGCAAGCTAATTGGCTGCCTAGCCCTTCTATCCACTCATATTTAAGAGTCCTATAGAAAGGGAAGCAGCTGTTTATTACCACTGAGCCTGCCTGTCAGATACCCCAGGGGCATGAGGCACAGATCCTTGCTCAGGTAACCCTGGTCTGCATCAGGGACTGCCATCTGTCTGTCCCATTTCCCCATGCCCTACCTGTATTTCTAATTGATTTTGTGAGCTTTTCCATCCCTATACCAGGATGTTTTCTTATTCAATGATTTTATTTCTATCTAGAACCATAACTGTTTTTCAAAAAGATAATACCAAATGTTTTCAGCTACTTATTTTTATATCACATTTGAGTGTCTGCTACATGTGCTATTTACAGAATCAGGGCACTGTTTATGTCTTCTATTAAGGAATTACTAGAATTAAGGCATTTACTATATGTATACATATATATTCTTAATGCTTCATCTTTATTCTTTGGAATACATGTTTTGTTGCATTTTGAGGGATGGGATAGAGAAAGAGGAAAGTTTTGACTGCCAAGAAAGAGTGATGGTGGATTACAGTATTTTGTATCCATAATTATTACTGACTGGTGCTAATGAAGTATAAGCATTTAAAAAAATTATTTTAATTTAATTTGAAGAAAAAACACCTGTTTTTGTTTGTTTTTGTTTTCAGCCAAAAGATATTGCTCACTTTTGGGAACTGGGTGGAGGGACCTCTTTATTGGACTTAATCAGCATACCGATCACAAGTGACACCTTAAGGTAAGTGAGCCAGCTCCAGGGACCGTAGTTAGTAAGCACCCAGTCAGTCCTGCCCGTGGGAATGAGTAGACTTTTGTGAATTAGAATTTTGGGGGACAGTTTTACTATTAGTATGTTGCTGAAGGCTTATGCTCAACTTCCTTTCTATGTGCTTTAACTGTAATGCTTCAAAGAACTAAGGCTCTGCCTTTGCTGAAACGAGAGAGCTGGCATTCCACCTAGTAACATATTTTGCAAGCGTGCAAACAAACAAAAACATGTCAAAAAATGCTCGGGCAATGAATTCACTTTGTAAAAATAAATTTGAAAGGCTTAATTCTTTAAAGTACCCATCCAAGTGTGAGCTATCTCTGCCCTGAGTTTTTTTCCTTTTGCTAGTAATCACATAAGAGAATAATCACTATTAGCAATGCTAAGGTATTTCTTTCAGTGTTTCCAGTGTTTGTAAATATATTTTGTACAGAATTTAGATGTTTTTATGCACATTTAGATTTTGCTTTCTCACTTATAACCACCCTTTCCCCATGACTTCACTCTTCAGGAACATGGAATTTTACTGCTATCTAGTTTCCTGTTTGTCCCCCTTTAACAGAGAAAATGAAGCTGCCTGGGAGTTAGGGTAGCGAGGCAGGGAAGAGCTGTAGTAGAGAAGAGCTGGCGAGGGTAGGCAGAGCCAAAGGAACCTGAGCTGCCAGTTAGTGTGGCCTGAGGTGAAAGGAGTTGGGCCCTCGCAGGGTTGTGAGCAGGCTGCAGGTCTGACCCTCACTGTCGCATTACCTTGTTACATTGCCTCACTCGCCATTTCTGGGCCTAACAGGGTTTGGGCCCGATGGGCTTTTGGAAATTCTGATTCTGTAAGAAGCCAAAGCTTTCCACAGCTTCTTTAATACCTGACCTGGTGAGTTCTTGCTCTTCCTTTCCCAGGAACCCCACAGCAGCTGGGCCCTGCTTTAGGAGAGAGGAAGGGTCAAGGTTATGAAAACACGGAAGGGGAGCCATAGGCATAGGTCCAAAGTAGGTTGCTGAGTGGTTAAAGAGTTCATGGAAAACATTTCACTCCTCATGTACTTGCAAATCTCAGAGTGTTTTGTGACTGGAATTAATTTGCCACGTGATTTTTTTTTATTGGACATAACCCAGCAACTGGAGAAAATAAAATTTCCAGCTGCTATTAGAATTGTTTGTCTTTAAAATGACCATTCATAAAATAATTACAGATGCATTGAACGTTTCAACAGACTTTAGATAAATTGTAAGAGAGCATCTCCTGTGGCCTGATTCTCTATTTTAGGAGGTTGTGTTGTTTTTGCTTTGTTTTAATATTTTTAGCTGTCATTTGCTATGAAGATAAAAGTAACACAAGTATTGCCAATGCATTGGAAACACAAATTTTAATCTTTGAAAAGATTGAACAATTCATTTCTCTTTTGCTTAAAACAAGGTCCACCAGTAAATCTGTTTTCTTCTCCTTTAACTATTGTGCTGCTGTTATTATTATTTTAGTTTCCCTTCTTTGGAACACAGAGTAAAATTGGATCTAAACATACATGATTGGACCCAATTGCTTGCAAATTATTTGAACCAAATTATTACTAGTTCAAACTCCAGTCCAACTGTTAGTTATAACACTTACATATCGCTAAAAAAAAAAAAAGCACTCAAATAAGTAAGGTTATAACTTTGGTGCTGTTGTGTGTGTGTGTGTTGTTTTTTTGTTTTAGAAAAGTGCTATGTGTTTTTCTTTCTTAAGCTATCTTATCCTTAAATAATAACTTTCAGTAGAGTAGGGTTTCACAATGGTAATTATTTTGAATCTTTTTTGAGAGATTTTTTTATTTCTTTAGGACATTTTCTATTGTTCTTGTTTTGGATCTTTCAAAGCCTAATGACCTTTGGTCCACCATGGAAAATCTGTTGCAAGCCACAAAAAGCCATGTGGATAAAGTGATAATGAAACTGGGAAAGACAGATTCCACAGCAGCTTCTGAGATGAGACAGAAGATACGGAGTAACATGCAGAAGGACCATCCAGTGAGTTGCAGCTGGGATTATTCTTGGAACCTAAGCCCATACACAGTTAAAGCGAACATCACAACAGCTTCTTTAGATTTTTATGCGTGACTTAGGATTCATTTGATGTACAATAGATGAACCTGCTCACTGGAAAGTTATAGCAATTTTATAAAACCTAAGTAAGAACTTATCAAGGAAAAAGATTTCTTATGTCTTCTTAGACATCTTCTGTGACTGTTATGGCATATTACACCAATCTAAAGAAATTGTTTTAAAGTAGTAGTTTGACATTGACTTTATAAAACGAAGATTAAGAACCAAACTGTACAAATATCACCTGACAAGAAACTAAAGGAAGCTACAAATTTAATCAAGGGTGAGAGTTTAACCCTTTACTGTCACTCTGTATTTTACATTTCTTCAGTGTCACAATCAGTACATTTATCACCTGACAAGTAATTACATTATAGAGTTGCAATGGTGAACAACATAAGTCCTTTAAATACAATCTGAATATAATCTACAACATTAAGAGCAGGATTTTATATTGGCCAGAATTTTTATGAATGTGTTTTACATAGGTAATATCAAAACAAAACTGATAGCTTATGGTTCCCAGGTATGCAGTATAAATGATACTGCAACAAATAGTTAATACAAAATAGCAAGAAACAAAAAGGAAGAAGACATGTTACATAAGAAAATAAAAAGGCAGAACACACAAAAAGAATAAATCTTTTAGTAATTTAGGGAATTTCTGCTTGTAGTTTTATATTTGAGATATACAGTTTATTGAGTGAAGGATAATTATTGGAACAACCTTTTAAAGTCAAGCAAGCACGGTCAACATCTATGAAGAGACTGAAAATGGTATCTTTTTGGAAATAAATAGAAATTGCTGAATATACAATAATAATTAATTATAGTAAATCAATGAAATATGTTTGCTAACAGGATCGTGAATTAATTGATCCATTTCCAATACCTCTGGTCATAATTGGAAGTAAATATGATATTTTTCAGGTAAGCTCATCTACTTCTAGTTGAGTTTGTTTTACATACATGTCTATGCTTTATGGGAGAGGAACCAAAGTAATAATAGATTTGCATAGTCTATTCATAAGATTCCCTTTTTCAATTTATAAGAATGCTCATCTAATTGAAGATGTTTTAGATATTTGTAACAGGTGTTTTTTTTTAATCAGGCCAGAAAAGAAAAAGAAAATTGTGGGAGGTTGGGAATAAGTTAACATATAAAGTGGTTTTATATAAAACATTGATTGTCTTTATATTTTGATAAGCACCAGTATCAACTTCATTGGTAACACTGTGATATTGGGGGGGGGGGAAATAGGATTCTGTGATAAAATGTTTTAAAACACTTTCTAAAAAAAGTAATAGTAAAATATGAAAGTATCTCTCAGAGGGAAAGGTCAAGGAGTCACACATCTTACAGATTTTAGAAAGGAGGATATAGTTGGGAAAGCAAAAATAGGTAAAGAACAACAAATACAGTGGAATGGGGATAAGGTAGAAGATTTAGAAACTGAATCTTGAACTCGGTCACCAAGGGATAGGACTTACTTCCCAACTTTTAAATTGAAGAAAGAAGAAAATTGGTTTCTTTTTATCTTTGCTTGTCAGAGAATCCTTAGGGTATTCCACACTATGAAATGTGTGCTGATTTTTGAATTCTATTGAGCTGTGTTTAAACAAGGGAAGATCTGACAGCTGTAGCTCCAGAAGGCTGCCGCTATTGTTCAGCTCTCTATAGAAATAAATACCAAGGTAATGGAATCCTACTCCTGAGGATGTGTTCAAAAATAAGCAAAGAACTAAGAAATAATCTATATCTACACTGAATAATTTATATCTTCATGCTGCAGACATTTAGTTTTCTCAAGTCATTTTTCATTTTAATAACATATTTCTTTAGGATTTTGACTCTGAGAAGAGAAAGGTAATATGCAAGACACTTCGATTTGTTGCACATTATTATGGAGCATCATTAATGGTTCGTACATTTTCTATCCTTTGGGCTTGAATGGACAGTACCAAATTTGGAAAGATTAGCAACTTCATGCACAGTCATGAAGACTAATGCTTTTACTAATGCACATCATTGCCCCCAAACCTTCGTTTTATAATGTATCCATAGAACATACTGCTAGATGGCCTGACATTTCTTTGGTGCAAAAGATCTGAATCACTTAAATGTATAAATCCCAATCTTAAAGAGACAAATTATCTATCTATCTATCTATCTATCTATCTATCTATCTACTTATCTATCTATCTATCTATCTATCTATCTATCTATCTATCTATCGCTTCCCCTTAAGAGTTAAAATCTATATTCTCTTAAGAGAAAAGGACTAGACCATGTTGTCTCCAGGTTCCTCTTGCTTTGATTAAGAAGAAAAAAGAGATCATATGAATGGGGCATAGGGGGAGGGGGAAAAGTATCTTTTAAAATAAAAATTTCTTTTATATTTTATTGCATTGAAGGATATCAAATAGATAATGATAATAATAATTATAATAACCAATATTTCTTGAGTAATACTTTGTTCCAGGCCTTGTGCTAAGTATTTTACATTATTCCCTCTTCTAATCCTCCTAACCCTACGAAGAAGGTACTGTTCTGTCCATTTTACCATGGAGGAGACTGAGACTTAAATGACTTGTCCAAAATCACACATTTAGTCAATGATTTCCCTAAATATCAAACCACCCAGCAGGACTCCTGAGTTCAACTTTTTAACCTTTGCAACAAACAGCATTTTTTTAAAGTTTAAAAAAGAACACATTGGTTCAAGGTTGTTGTTCCTACTTTCGCACATCTTAGTCATTATTATTTTGGCTTAGTGTCTTTGGGTATTTTAAAAAATAAAATTTAGACTTAAAAGATTTGTAGGATTACCATATGTCCTGGTTTTTACCTGATATCTCAGCTTAATTATTAATACTTACTCACTTTTATTCTCAAAAATGTTCTGGTTATGTCACCCTAGTTACCATACCCCCACTGAGAATATTCAGTTGCTTATTTTGAAACTCCAAAGGCAATTCAAAAGAGAAGTTAAAATTTTGTTTTAGTGAATATCAGTATTATTAGACTGGTCTGTAGCTCCCATGTTAACTACTTGAAGGCAATAATATGTCCTTGGATGGAAATGTTATTTGTGATGTATACCTTCTGTTTTTTAACCAATCAGATTCCATTTTAACAGTAACTATGAACCATTCATGGGAGTAGCTAAAATTTTTAGTGCATAAATTCAGGTTCTTTCAATATTATGTAATCATGAAATTTAAAGAGTCATTAAAATGAATTTATCCACATCTCTTTTTCCCCCCTTTATTCTGTTTTTCTTTTTTAAACATAAGTATTTGTTGGGCAAATAAATAGTAATTCACTGTGCAATCTGTACTGGTTCAAAGCCATATCTATGTTACCTGTTTCTGTGATTTGAAAGCAGAGTATAAAATTTATTCTTCTGAATTTTTTTAGTTTACAAGCAAATCAGAAGCTCTATTACTAAAAATACGTGGAGTTATCAACCAGTTAGCATTTGGTATTGGCAAAAGGTACTGTTAAAATATTTTTTTTATATCTTTTTATTATTAGAGGCCTGGTGCACAAATTTGTGCTTGGGTGGGGTCCCGGCTGTCTGGGGAGAGGGGCCGTAGGTGGTTGGTGGGCTGGCCCCATCCCCAATGGGGGGGATCAGTTGGGCTGGGCCAGGGGCGGGGCCAGGGGCTTTGGGTGCTTGGCCAGCGGGTTGCCCCCAATCAAGGTGGGAGGAGCTGATCAGGGGCAGGGCTAGTGGAGGTAAAGGGCAGTGGACAGTTGGCCAGCTTGTCCTGCCTTCTGGTTTAACTCCCAGTCAAGGGACAATTTGCATAGTAGCCTTTTATTATATAGAATTTTTGGCCAATGTTATTTCATCTGACTATTATTCTCACTAGTCTTTTGTTTCTTGACCTGGAAAGTGCCCCAGATGTCTGTTCTTAGATAATTTTACATTACCTTTTGCTTCTTCTATTCTTTTTTTTTTTTTTTTTTGAGTTCTGCTTTTTTTTTATTTATTTTTTTTATAAGTTTTTATTGTTCATATTATTACAAATGTTCCTTTTTTTCCCCCCCACCATTGCTCTCCTCCACCAGGTTCCCACCCCACCCTCTGCCCTTTCCCCTCTCCCCATTGTCCTCATCCATAGGTGCACAGTTTATGTTCAGTCTCTTCCCACGCCCCTCTCTCCCCTTTTCCCCAAGAATCGTCAGTTCACTCCCCTTCCATACCTCTGATTCTATTATATTCAATAGTTAATATTGTTCATCAGATTTTTTTAATTTCCTTGGTTTTTAGATTCACTTGTTGATAGTTACGTATTTGTTGTTCATAATTTTTATCTTTGTTTACTTTCTCTTCTGAAAGAACCCCCTTCAGCAATTCATATAATTCTGGTTTGGCGGTGATGAACTCCTTTAGCATTTTTTTATTAGTGAAGCTCTTTATCTGGCCTTCGATTCTGAGTGATAGCTTGGCTGGGTAGATTATTTTTGGCTGTAGGTTCTTGCTATTCATCACCTTGAATATTTCTTGCCATTCCCTTCTGGCTGCATGGTTTCTGTTGAGAAGTCAGCTGACAATCGTATAGGTGCTCCTTTATAGATTACTACCTTCTTTGCTCTTGCTTCTTTTAATATTCTCTCTTTGTCTTTTGCTCTTGGAATTTTAATAATGATGTGTCTCGGTGTGGTCCTCTTTGGATTCCTTTTGTTTGGGGTTCTATGCGCTTCCTGGACTTGTAAGTCTAATTCTTTCACCAGGTGGGGGAAGTTTTCTGTCACTATTTCTTTCAGTATGTTTTCAATATCTTGCTTTCTCTCATCTTCTGGGACCCCAATAATTCTGATGTTGGTTCGCTTGAAGTTGTCCCAGAGGTTTCTTACATTATCTTCAATTTTCTGGATTCTCTTGCCTTCTAGCTTCTGTGGAGGAGTGTCTTCTGGCTCTTTATGTTCCAAATCTTTGACTTGATTCTTGTGATCTTCCCTTCTGTTTTTAGGACTCTGTAAAATATTTTTTATTTCAGACAATGTATTCTTTATTTCTTGTTGACTCCTTATTAATTCTAGTTGATCTCTTTTCATATCCTCATAGGCCTTATCCATCTTTTCTAGGAAATTCTTGAAAAACCTTATAAGCGTAGATTTGAACTCTATATCCAGATGCTTTTTGTCCTCCATTTCTTTCGTTTGTGATCTATTTTGTTGTCGCATTTCGCAGTTACAGATGGGACGGGGTTTCAGGGTGGAGCCTGCAGCTTTGGCTTCCGTCAGCCCCGCCCTATGTGGGTCCGTCAGTGCTCGCTGCTGGGGCCTCTGAGAGAAAGGTGCCCTCGATTTTCGCCTGCTGCCAGTCTATGCTCTCCCCCAATGAGCCCGGTATTGGGGTTCAGTTCAGTTGGAAGTGGAGTTGGAGGTGGCGTTCAGAGCAGTCTGGAGCCCCAGTCTCCTTCCCGTCAGGGCAATCCCGCGGCACAGCCGACCGTCCCTTCTTTGTGCGCAGTGTGCGCACCGCTGGGACCTCCTTTCGCCACTTCCCCGGGGTTCCGCCTTACAGCCCGGCTCCCTATGGCTGAGCCTGAGTCCCCGGGGTCTGGCTTAAAACTGGGGATCAGAGCAGTCGGGGGCCCAGCACAGTCGGAGTTTTATCTCCTTTCCGCTAGGGAACGTCCGCCAGGCACTCGGCCTCCCTCCTCTACGGCTCCGTCCTCTCCGCGCACCGCGTCTCTGTACCTTGGCTTTTCCAGCTCCTCCACACCTCCTTCTGGTTTTCTCCTTGCTTCTCACTGTAGAATTTCCAGTCAGTCAACCTTCCTCTAGTTCTGGGCAATGTCCGTTTTATATTTTAGTTGTATTTTATTGAAATTGTTGTGTGCGGCTGCGGCTAGGTGTTCACCTGGGCGCAGCCATCTTGGATCTCCTGCTTCTTCTATTCTTTAAATATTTCTCAGTTTGACAATTAAAATGTTAGAGAATACTTAGACACTAGAATAAAATGATTTTATTATATTCCCTTCCCTGATTTCTTTTACTTCTTTTCCCTCATTTTAGTAGCCTTCCTTCTATGATCACTTTCTGAATTGATTATAAATGAATAAACAATATTTGTACATAATTTTCTTAACCATGCTACTTTTTTTGGTTTTGATTTAATGTAATTTGTGTCTGTCACTTTTTTTCTTCTGTAAAACCTTCATTAATGCTCTACTTTAATTTTTGAAATCACTTACACAAATATTAATCCACTCATTTGGGGCAGTGCTTTCACCAGTGGCTGGATATAAAATTTGCTTCTTGTACTTACAGTAGAGTGTGGCAGGATATTTGATTGCTAAACTAAATTAGATTCTTTTTTCTTTTTATCCATGTAGCAAATCAATATGTGTGGATCAGAATAAACCACTGTTTATCACAGCAGGATTGGATTCTTTAAGTAATATAGGTTGGTGAACTTATTAAATTTGTTCAATCTTTTTTTTAATTGCTTATTGATTTTATCCTACTCCATTTTCACTTCTTCTCCAGCATACCAGCATTTCTGGTTTCATTCTCATTGCTGTAATTTCTTATTATTTACTTGTATACACAGTATTGCTGCAGTACATCACATTGACATATTAGTGATGGAAGGGATGTTTCACATGAGGGACTGACTTCTGATCTGTATTCCGCTAAAAAGTTTCCATGTATTTCCTGTCCCTCACCTATTTCTAGGTAATTTTAAATTTTAATTCCGTGGATTTAGGAGAAAACCAAGAACATAGAGTGGTCAGGAAATTCAAAACTATATATTATGGGCAATGATGAAAATAGAGATTCAAGTAATAGAATAAATAAAAAAGAACACAGTATTAATTAAGTACCCCTTAATTAAGTACAAGAATGTTCATAGCAGCTTTATTTGTAATAGCCAAAAACTGGAAACTACCCAGATGTCATTCAACAGGTGAGTGAATAAACAAACTGTGGTACATTTATACCATAGAATACTACTCACCAGTAAAAAGGAACCAACTACTGATATACAGAATTTGAATGTATTCCCATGGAGTTTTACTGAATGTAAAGAGACAATCAGAAAAGTATATATACATTACGACTCTATATAAAATTTTTAGAATGAGAGTTTTACAAATGAAGGTAAGATTAGTAAATAGCAGAGGTTAGCGACAAGATTGTGGGTGATTTATACTGTTTTTAGTGTCATTTATTGATAGAGTTTGAATGTTTTAATCAATGCAGTTTTTGGAGCAAATCTTCCAATTTTAGGGTCTCCTCCTGTTCCTGATAATGACATTGGAAAGTTTCATGCCCGTTCGCCAATGGAGTTGTGGAAAAAAGTGTATGAAAAGCTCTTTCCACCAAAGGTATCTATTTCTAGTTCTTTTAAAGCAAGAATTTTCACTACTGTTCAACAGTTATTGGGAAATATTCCAATGGGTTTATTATGATAACTTCGTGTTCAACTCATGCTCAAAAATTAAACAGTCACATATAAAAATCTGTTGTATATGAGACACTGTGGGGGCTGAAAGGCGGGTTATGACACAGTTCTTGCTCCACGTGGAAGCAGAGCTCTCTGGCCACTAGACAAGGGAGACACAGTCATCTGAAAGGAGAAGAAGGAAAAAGGTCCTGGTGGAATTTGAATGACCCTCAGTGGTGGTGATAAAAGATCATAGAGAACCCACATGGCTGGCTGAGGAAAGGACGTGGATATGAGTCAGATGGTTTGGGTTATGGGCATGAAATGATTTGAAGCATTGTAATTTCAGAGTACCGACACACTAAAAGATATCAAGGACCCTGCAAAGGACCCTCAGTATGCTGAAAGTGAAGTTGATGAAATGAGAATTCAGAAGGATCAGGTATTACCCTAAACTTTCATTTCATTTTGAATTACCACAAAAATACCTGTAGACTTCTATATATTTTTCTCTATTTACTTAATTTTTTTTATTTGTATTTAAATAATACATCTCCACTATAGAAAAATTAAAAGTCTGATATGAATCAAGAAGGAATTAAAAATCACTTATTACTCTACCACCCAGAGATAACAATGTTTACATATCCTTTTTGGATTTTCCAGTGTTTGATGGCTAGTGAATCTTACTTGGCTGCTGGGAAATATTTTTATATTCTTGTGTTTGTGGGATTATTTATTATAAAAGAGCTTTTTTTTTTTTTTAATTAGGACATTCAGACATACCTATGCTTTCTTGTACCAGAAAAATTAACTACTGCCTAATCTGAAAGCACACAAACATAACTGACAAAATCCAGGATCTCTCAGGAAAGTGCTTAAAAGTGGGGACTACATTCCACATATGCCAAGATAGTACTGTTTATGATACACAAATCTGTTGTAAGGATGCAAAACTTGGTAAATTTTGGCCCAATACTTATATTTCCCAGGATTACCTTTTAGTTTGATAAAGTGAGACAGTATGTGGAATCTAATCCTTGTATAATAAGTAAGCTTATGTATAGAAACACTATAAATTGAATGTCGTAACAACCTCTCAGGCAGGATTTGTAAAGCTGTGTAACTTAGGCATTGTTTCAAGGATAGCCTAAATACTACCATCCACTGGGTATTTTTCTCAGCATCAAGCAATACATTGAACTTATATATAGTCCAGAAGACTTTTAAAAGTATGTCATGAATATTTAGAGGGATTGTAGCTGTAGTAAAATAAGAGGCATGTTATAATCCCTATCAAAATTCCAATGGCATATTCCACAGAAATAGATCAAACAATACTAAAATTTGTATGGAACTACAAAGACCCCGAATAGCCAAAGCAATCTTGAAAAAGAACACAGCTGGAGGCACTATGCTTCCTGGTTTTAACTATATTAAAAAGACTTAATAATTAAAACAGTGTGGTATTGGCATAAAGACTGGCCCATAGATCGATGGGACAAATAAACCCATGTATATATGGTCAATTATTTTATGACAGAGGAGCCAAGAATATACAATGGGAGAAAGGACAGTCTCTTCAATAAATAATGTTGGGAAGATTGGATAGCCACATGCAAAGGAGTGAAACTGGATCACTATCTTACACCATACAGAAAAATCAACTTAAAATAGACTAAAGACTTGACTATAAGACCTGAAACTGTAAAACTCCTAGAAACAACATAGTCAGTAAGCTCCTTGACATTGTTACACTAATTCAAAAAGATATATGTACCCCCGTGTTCATTGCAGCACTATACAATAGCCAAGACATGGAAACAACTTAAGTATCATTGACAGATGAATGGATAAAGACACACACACACACACAGCACACACATAGGCAGAGGAATATTATTCAGCCATGAAAAAGAAGGAAATATTGCCATTTGTGACAACATGGATGTATCTTGAGGGTATAGGTCAGACGGAGAAAGATAAGTATCATATGATCTGCCTTTTATATGGAATCTAAACAATAGCAACAAAATCCGAGCTTGTAGATGACAGAGAACAGACTGGTGCTTGCCAGAGGAGGAGTAGGTGATAGACCAAAGGGGTGAAGGGAGTAAAAAAAGTAAAAACTTCCAGTTATAAATCATAGCAATATACAGCTTTGTGAGTATAGTTAATAATATTGTGTTGCATATTGAAAAGTTGCTAAGAGAGTTGATCTTAAAAGTTCTCATCACCGGTTTGGCTTAGTGGTAGAGTGTCGGTCTGCGGACTGAAAGGTCCCAGGTTCGATTCCGGCCAAGGGCATGTACATTGGTTGCAGGCACATCCCCGGAAGGGGGTGTGCAGGAGGTGGCTGGTCGATGTTTCTCTCTCATCGACGTTTCTAGCTCTCTATCTCTCTCCCTTCCTCTCTGTAAAAAATCAATAAAATATATTTTTTTTAAAAGTTCTCATCACAAGAAAAAATTCTGTAACTGTTTATTGATAAATGTTGACTTATAGTGGTGATCACCTCACAATATATACAAATATTGAATCATGTATACACGAAATTTATATAATGTTGTATGTCAATTATACCTCAGTTACAAAAAGTGAGGGGCATGTTATAAGAAAAGTAAAATGACCTTGAGTAACTCTTACTATGTGTATATCTTGGCTATAGAGATTAGTTGGAAGTCATCCCTAAATTAATATTTACCTAGAAGTCAATGACTAACTGTCATTGTTGATAAGAGTATTTGTTTATATTGTATAATGACCTTTTATTACATTTATATACATAGTATTGTTAAAGGTCTGGGGTATTTCTGCTATCATGAGTTTTCAGTCAAATCCATCTTCCCTAACTGATCTAAAACCATAAGAATTTTGAGTGGAACTGGAAAGCAGTCCTATGTCATTCTTCACTCAACTCTTCTACCACACTGCTACCTCACTAAATTCTATATTCTTCCTAAACATGTATCAGTGTGTGTGTGTGCGTGTGTGTGTGTAAACTATAGGCCTACTGATTATAAGCAAGTCGATTTTTAAAAACAGGGACTAGCCCTGGCCAGTCCCGTGCACCAAAAGGTTGCTGGTTCCATTCCCATTCAGGGCACATGTCTTGTTTGTACCTTTGTTACCCAGTGAGGGGCATGCCGGATGTTTCTCTCTCACATCAATGTTTCTTTCTTTCTCCCTTTCTCTCTCTATAAAAATCAATTTTAAAATACTTTTTAAAAAGAATTGCAGTGTAAAGAAAACCCTCTTACTTGCTATTCCTTTATATCATTATCACATTATTTTGAGTTCACATGATAGCAGTACTGAAGGACCTAGTGGACATGGTGAGTTCTGTGTCATACTAGTGAGTTATTCTTTATCCTCCCTCTGGCATGGTCTGTGTGAACAGCTCATTCTTCTAAGTTTGCTGACAGCAGAAGGGACATACTATTAGCCAAGAATCCCAAAGTGATGCCCAATAATCATTGTGGCTTATTTTATGAGTTAACAATCTTTGAACTATAAGTTCAAACTAGTGAGCTGAATTAACTTCATTAGAAAAAATAAAGCATGCTGTAAAGACTTCTTTGGAGTTATTAGTATAAAACCTCTTCCACAGTCTTATACAGTTTTGAAAGTTTGAATGTATAAATTTTAATGACTTAGACTATAGGTATGAATGAGACAGTCTGCAATTTTTCTGATAATGAGAATAGGATTTTCTGTTTATAGCAACTATGAACTTTAATTATGTTAGTCAAAGGGCAGTGATTGCCTTATCTTGCAGGTAACCACTTTTTGCTTATCTGAAATAATATTTTACTTGGTACAATTAGACATTGAACAGCAGGCAAGAGGCTTGGAGGAGGCATTCCCAGAGATGGTCCCTTTTGCATGTTGATGGTCTCACACAGGATTTTCACTCCCACTAAATTTATTTTTTATTTTGTGAATTGTAATAGTTACAAAATAGTCTCAAGATGTTAAGTACAACAAATGGAATTTAGTCAATAATCCTATATAATAAAAGCCTAATATGCTAAGTGTCCAGTCATCCAGTCATCTGTTCATCAAAGCATAATATGTTAATGATATGCTAAGGCTACTCAACTGCTCATTATGACATACACTGACCATCAAGGGGCAGACACTTTGGTAGGTTAGCTTGCTACTGGGGTCTGGCCGATCAGGACTGAGTAAACAGGCCAGACACACCCTGGAGCCCTCCCATGATCCCTCCCTAGTTGGCCAACTGCCGCATCCCTCCCCAGCCTCCATCATGCACTGGTGGGGTCCTTCAGCCTGGCCTATGCTTTCTCATCGCAATCTGGGACTCCTCAGGAGATGTCAAAGAGCCGTTTTTGGCCCGATCCTGCAGGCCAGGCCAAGGGACCACCAATGGTGCACAAATTCATGCACCAGGCCTCTAGTATTGTAATAACTATGTATAGTGCCAGGTGGGCACTGGAAACATTGGGGGAATCACTTCACAAAGGATATAATTAACCACTGTGCTGTACACCTGAAACTAAAACAAAATAATATTGAATGTAAATTATAATTGAAAAACACGATTTTAAAAAGAGTAACATATACTCATTATGAAGAAAATTCCAAAGATATACAAGTATATATAATGGAAAATGGAAATGTTCTTCTATCTACTTGCTGTTTTCACATGTGACTGCCATCCTTTTTGCTGGCTGGCTGTAAAGCCACGTGTGGGTGAGTGCTGGTGTGTTTAATCAGTCTTTACTGGGAGATCATCTAAACCAGCGGTCACCAACCTTTCGGACCTCACGGACCACCAGTGTCTGCAGACCACCAGTTGGCGACTGCTGCTCCAAAGGTTACCTCTAAACTGCTCCCAATTGTGTGTCAATATACACAGTGCAGTGAATATCTTTCTGCTTATATCCTTGTACCCTTCTATACTATCCTATAGATAAATTTCTTCAGGCAGGATTGTGGGTTAAAAGATCTATACATTTTAAATATTGATACTTAGCTAACTTCAAGTTTTTGACAAGAGTTGAATAGCAAACAATTAACAATAAGGTCACTTTTTAATACTTAATATATGACAAATACTTTATTAATTGAATGAACTTATATACTATATAGAATATAATTTTATCTGACACTTTATTAAATTCAGTTCTGAGTGCTGCTTATGCTACCCAGAAACTCCAAAGACTACATTCTAGAAAAATAACTACTAAGTATAATCATTTACAAAATAATTGTCAAAAATTTTTGAGGATGACAAAGCTGTAAAGGATACATTGTTATATCTAAAAGTGCTAAGGGAGTTTTAAGATGCCTAGTTTAATTGTTAAAGTTTATTTTTTAAAGTACTATAATGTATATTTTTGTTTTAGGAACTGGAACAGTACAAAAGGAGTTCTTCCAAGTCTTGGAAACAAATTGAGCTGGATTCTTGAACCTAATTCAGCTACAGTGTATTTATTTCCCAAATACAAGTAAGATTATTTTATTGATATTGGCTCATTAATGAATTCGTTGTTATTAATAAATCCTATGTAATAAAAATGTAATATGCTAAGTGTACAACTGCTTGACCAGTTACTATGAAGCACACTGACCACTAGGGGGCAGACGCTTCGACCAGTGGGTTAGCTTGCTGCTGGGGTCCTGCCGATGGTGACTCGGCAAGAGAACTGGACATGCCGTGGAGGCCTCCTGTGGTCCCTCCCTGGGCTGCCAGCTCCCAATGGCCCTGATTGGGACTGGGCAAGATGGCCTCGATCGCTGGTCAGGCCAATGGACCCCACCCGTGTATGAATTCATGCACTGGGCCTCTAGTAATATTAATAGCTCATTAATAAATTAGTTGTTGTGGTAATTAAATGAAAGTTAAGACATGTAATATCGATACTTTAAACAATAAAAAAAAAGGAAAGTTAAGATGTATAATTTGCTAAAGGAAAAGTGGATTTCTTATATTAATGCCACCCCAGGATATTTGTAAGTCTTTGAAAAGGGGGAAAAATTATATAACTATGTATAGTATTTTTTTAAATAGAGAGTCTTCTGTTACCTACCTCTACCTTGGTTAAGTAAATATGTCCTTGGTTCAGCATTTATAAGTTTGTGCTTATGTGTTTTCAGGAATATGAAAGCAAAAGCATGTAGTAACAGTTATGAATAAGGTTAAGTGCTCATATTAGACACACTTCTTCTCTACGGAGTTCTCAGCTGTGGCTGGTAGGAAACTGGAATTGGGTTCACTTTCACAAACATCTAATGTCACTCTAATGGTGAGGCACAAAAAGCACCCATGGTTTTTATTTAAAATGCACATTCCTGAGCCCCCACACCCAGAAATCCAGGGTCAGTGAGTCTGGAATGGGGTTCAGGAAACTGCATATTTAATCAGCACCTCCTGTGATTCTGACATACATTAAGTATAACTTTTGAGAGAACAGACAGTTTTAAGATGTTGTCAATAAATAGAACAACACTTGATGACTTGGTAATAACCAAGATTATTTTAAAGGTAAAATAGCATTTAAGAAGCATCCATCTTACAGGTTCACGTACCTGCTATCCAAATTCAATTCAGAGTAAGTATAATTGCTGTTATTAATCAGGAAAGGTCTCTCACTCTGTGTTTTCCATTTCCACTATAAAATATATTGACTCTACTATGCAATGCACCCAGCTTCAAATAAGCACACCTACTAACCACAAGAACACCAAGACTGAAGAGTGGCATCTGAGTGAACAGCAAGCTGCCTGATTATTGTTATGAAATAAGATGTCCTAAACTAGTTGCAGTACTCATGGTTCTAGCATATGGGGAACGGGGTTTGCAGGCTCCAAGGAACCTCAGCTGAAGGAGCTGACAGGCGCTGTGCCTGGGTATTGTGGAGAAAGGACTCCAATTAAATTGACAGTGAACGTTGTGCTCTCAGGAACATCATCTACTGGTGGGAAGAAACAGCTCATTCCATGATGGTAATAGGAATTTTTATTATATAATTTGATTTTCTAACATGTCACTGTCCATTTTTGACTTAAGACAAACTGTCACATAGTGAAAGTCATTGTGTTTCTCAGAGATGGTATCGCTAGCATTTAATAGCTTGAAGTCACGTGCTGTGTCAATTTTCCAAGTGTTTCAGAGCTAGGATGAAATTCATCTGCATATGAATAGTGGAAAATGTTTCCACTTACATTGTGCACCCATATCTTTAGTAAGTTGAAATCAGTGATTTCTAAAGAGGTTCCTGTGGAAGTCTCTTTGAACTACGTTAATAGATTATCATCTCCAGAATTGTCTATAATTGATGTGACATATATAATCTGTGAGGCATTATGTAACTATTACACCATAATCATCAGTGTCAAAGACCTTTTATAAAAATTGACAATACTATTCTGGTAATTCACCAATGTCTCCAGATCCTTAAATACTGTTCTAAGAAATAGAATTTTACTGTGGTTTCCTTAATGAAATGATCTTTTCTACTATAATGTGAGACATTTCAAATGCTATAATTTATCATTCTTTACAAGTTAGGTCATAGAAAATGAACAAGTTCTTGTACTCTCTAAAATATTCTCACTCAGAGTTACCATGGTAACATTGAGACAGTTTTATTTCAGATTTATACACGAATTTCTTGAAAATCGATCAGAAAGATAATCAGTCATTTCATATATACCACTTATATACAATCTATGTACAACATTTGATCCCTCACAATATGCAATATAGGTGTTTGTATTCATCAGCATTCTTTCTCTTTACAGTTCAAGGACGTGAACTCCCAGCACATAATCCTGTTCTGAGAGTAAGCGCTGTCAGTTGAGAGCTTGTCTACATGGACTTTCAATAATAGCTGCTCCCCAACCTTATCGATGTCATTTCTCAGTGCAAACACTGTAGTAATATTTCATTTTAATTTTATAAGTAAACTAAGCGGAAGTGAAAAATAGCCAGCTAATCTTTAAAAATATTACAAGAGGGGTGCCTGATGTGCTGTGTTCTCAGTTCAGCCATTCCTGCAGTTCCTCGTTGTAACCCTCCGTAAAATCACTGAGTGCTCTGTACCTGTGGTCTTTGTCACCCAGCATCTGCCCACCATCCTCTCGAAGTCATCAGGTCACTCGGAACCCTCATGTGGACATGTGCACATCATTATGAGTTTTTAAGTGATAATGAAAGCATTCTTACCCAATTCTGCATGATGCTTTGTCTTAACCACCCCATTTTCTGCTACTTAGCAACTATTCAGGATTCTTTTTACTGAACCCTTTAGCAAATGCAAGCATAATTTTTAACCAACCTATTTTTCTCTCTAAAGCAAAGGAATAGTACAGTCTCCATAACTTTACGAAGTATTATTATTTACATTTTGGACTGGTTTAGTCACAATTTCTAAATACCACATGTCCCTTCAACTTGGAATAGCATTCATGGATCCAAGGGCACAAAAGGAGTCTTAATGGTTTAAAAGACTTCAGATGTGCTGTCAAGACAGAAACACGAGGCATTCTTAGTTCAGATATTCCACGCAGCCAGGCACCTCTAAGAGCTTCAGTTCCATTCTCGCAGCAATGTGCTTTCCTATCTGCTGATGAGATGATCCCGTGCTTTAAAAACAACTGTTCCCAAGAGGACAAGAGCGGGGATGAATGCGTACAGAATCAGGAAGTCTGCTGTGAATCTGGATGTTGCACCGGGGCTGATTCTCTCAATGAACTGGAGTCCTTGATTGAAGGCACACATTGGATTAGCTGTCACAGAACCATTTGAGCTGCCTGCCAGGGAAAGGATCGACACTGTGAGATATGGGCATGTGGTAAATACTTGGTGATTTAGAAGTAATTTCGTAAGCAAGTATTTACCAAATTCCCACTGAGTGCTTAGCACCCTGCTAAGTAGCTTCTTCAGGAGAGATACAGACATTTGACACAGCCCTAAAATCATTATTAGATGAAGCAATAATGAGTGTTCTGTGCCTTGGCTCCATTTGAAGTTGGAAATTGGTTTCATTTCCATAGCTCTGATAAAAATCATAATCACTTAGGACTACTTAGCACTGAATATCCCAAGATTACTGCTGTTATCACGTAAAGATATTTAAAACAACTATTACATTCTGCCCTCCAGTTAGCTTCAGAGAATGGCCAGGGTTTCCAAGGGCCAGGAGGACCTTGTTAGGCTCCCACTGCTCTGGTCCCTGGCTTTACTTGGCTCTCTACTATGGACATTTAAGGAATAAGCAGCCACTGCACACAGCTTCAACCAGCTCAGTAGAAATTGATTCCATCAGAATATGCTAGCGTGCATCAGGTCTATCATTATCATCTATCAATGTGTGTGTGTGTGTGGGGGGGGGGGTGCAGGCATCAATTCGTTGTTGAACTTATTCATTCATTTGGTTGATTCTTATGTGTAGCCTGACCAGGGATCAAACCCCAAACCTTGGTATATCAGGACAATGCTCTAACCAACTGTGTTACCCAAGCTTCAACTATTGACCTTTGACAGGTGTCTAACTTGACCATTGCTTATTTTCTTTTTAAAAATCAAAGAAAATGCTACTAAGCTTTTATTTCAAGACAAAGTTTTAAGTCTATTATTACAAAACATATCTTTTATTTTAAAAAGACATTTCCCTCCGGAAGTTGCTTCCTCGGAGTGATATGTACAAATAATATTCCAAAATAAAATACTTACCACAAGTGAAATTCTGTCCATAGAATTCATTGACCACAAGAATCTCACTGCAGTATTTTTGGAATGTAAAATAAGTGAAGATTTTAAAAGGAATGGGCATTTCTTGTATGTTCCTTAAGAAAAAAAGAGAGGTGAAATTCAGTAGGCTTTGGCAATAGTCCGGCCAAATGAAAGAAAGGCAACCCTTGTTTTATGTTTGCCAACACAGTTTTTCATCTCTTATTATAAAAACAGTGCTTACTATAAAAATGTCAAACAATACTGAGAGTATAAAGAAATACCACTGCCCAGAAATAACTACTGTTCACATTTTGGTGATACATGTGACATGTGTATGTGCATTTATAAGATTTTACATAAGTGGAATTAAACTCTTTACATAAATGGAATCATGCCCTTTCCTAACCTGCTGTTTTTCAAGCAAACATGCCTCAAACATCCTTCCAAGTCAATAGGCATAGCATTTTAACATTTTAAGTCACAGCTTGGTGGTTGATTATAGTAGAAACCTTCATTTAACAATCAATCCCGATGATGGATTGGTGTTTAATATTTGGTAAACACCATTGATATAAATATATATATTTTTTAAAAAGCATACCTAGTGCACGTCACATTAGAGAAGGTTTTCTGTGATTAAATGTACTTTAGAGTGTAGTGTGTGAAGAACTAAACTACCATACAAGGTGAAAGGATGGAGAGAGTAAGCAGGGAGAGTTTGTTCACACAATTCAAATATAACTTGCAAACCTAACTGGTGTGGTCACTGAGAAGAGCCATCATGGTGAATGAGACACAGATGCTGCCCTCAAGGGTTGACAGTCTATTAAAAGAAGACTGCAACACGAGTCTCAGAGAAAATAGAGGGAGAGCTCACCTAGTCAAGGAAATGATGGGCAGGCTTCGTGCAGGTGGCAGAGGAGACCAATGGGACAGTAAGGGGCATAGGAAGAGAACCAGGCTGGCATAGAAGTTCTGGAGTACTTTCAAGAGAGTGGAACCACAGATCTAAATGTATTGATATGGCACTGCCCACATTATATTGTTAAATGGGGGAAAAGCATGCATCCTTTTTCCCTTTACAATAGTATGATCTCATTTTTATTAAAAATTACATAAATGTCTAGCAAGATACACAACCAAATTTAACTTTGGATTGTGATACTTTAGGTAACTTTTACTGTTTTCCTTACAATATTTCGGTATGGTTTGCATCCCCCGCCCCTGAGAACTTGCATGATTTTGTAAGTGAGAACAACCGTGAAAGTATTTCCAATTGTGTTTAAAGGGAAAGGCAGCCAAACGCTCTAATGCTGCAGGCACTCAGCCAGGAAAGATGATGACTTGAGGGAAAAATATAAACATAAGGACTGGGAGGTTGATGTGGTTTTCAAGAGCAGAGAGAATTTCAAGATGGCAGTGGAACCCAGGTAAAGTGTTGGGAAGCTGAGATTTTGCCAAGAACCTAAGAGCATTTGTTAATGTTGGCCACTGTCTCTCTTTTAAGAATAATTAATCCCCTTTTCCTACAAACCAAATACATGAAATACTGCCAGATTGATTGGAACCAGTAATGATAGAAATATGAAGCAGAAGAATCTGCTCAAGGTTGGGTCTATACTTTGCAGGCTTGATTCTGTGACCTTGGGATGATTTGATTTGTGTATTTTTCACAAATGCTAGGGATCAACCTAAGCACCATAGACAAATACAACGCAATAGCGTTGTTATTTTAAAAACAAAACAAGAAAGAAAAAAAAAAGGAAAAAAAAACACCTCTGTGACTGATCAATCTGCAGCTCATTTCGCTTTATAATACCTCACCTCTGTATAACTCCCTACAGCATATGACGTGTTTTCATATTGTTATTTGCTTCTCATGATCCAATGGCAGCTGGCTCCACTTCGTAAATGAGCAAACTGACTTGCCCAGGGCCACTGGCAGTGAGGAGGTGGAGGAAGTCTCTGACTCCAGGGCCAGTCCTCTCTTAGGGAGCCACAGCGTTGTAGCTGGAGCTGAGCTAGGTCTGAGGTTAGTTTTCTCCCTGAACGCAATTGCTCTGAGAGTTAAATAACTAAACAAGCAAATATAATGCAGCTTTTTTGTTTATTTTATTTTTAAGTAAAAAAACAACATCTCCATTTTTCCTCCCTTTTACTTATTAGATCTACTTATGTCACTTGCCTGGAATCACTTTTAACCTTCTAAACTTTTCCCTTATTTCTGCTACTACTTTTGCATGTATTTATCTCCTTTTTATTTAGACTATTTTTATATTATTCTGTTTATATCTTTTTAATATAAAAAATTATATTGTATATGCTTTTTTTTTACTTATATATTTTTTTCTTGGTTATAAAATGATGCCTGTCCAGTATAGAAAATTCACAAAATATAAGGAAAAAAATAAAAATATGTCACCGAGAGCTAATTGCCGTTAACTTTCGTTGTGTGTCCTAGTTCTGATGCTTGCTTGCAGTCTGTGATCCCACAGGCTCTCTTCTCACCTGCTTCTTTTTTCTAAAAGAAAGTGAGCCAAAACCGGTTTGGCTCAGTGGATAGAGCGTCGGCCTGCAGACTCAAAGGTCCCAAGTTCGATTCTGATCAAGGGCATGTACCTTGGTTTCAGGCACATCCCCAGTGGGGGGTGTGCAGGAGGCAGCTGATTGATGTTTTTAACTATCTCTCTCCTTTCCTCTCTGTAAAAAATCAATAAAATATTTTTAATTTTTTTAAAAAAAAGAAAGTGAGGGCTGGGGACTGGAATAGAGACTCGCCAATGCAGAAGCAGACATGAACTAAATGCATGTTATTTAGCTTATAACATGGACTGTGGGTTTTTCTGGACTGTTTTTCTTCCTGTTATTATAATGGTTTATACCTGTGAATCATATTGATAACAAGCCTAAATTGTCATTTCCTGATTCTCAGTGTGAAGACACCTTATTGAACAAATACTGAACAGTTTAAGGTCTATGCAATAATGATTAGCAAGCACTATAAAACCCCAGACTAGAAGGTGATACCTTTAACTAGTGTCACAGCCCTTCGCTGGAATTTCTCAATAATAATCACTGTCAGCTGATCATTAACAACAAGTCATACAACCTAAATCCTTTGACGTGTGGTAGCTTACCTTACGAGTCCGGATCCCACCAGCACCCCAGTGATGCAGAGCAGAGCCACTATGCTGTTGACCACATTTGGGTTTTGGACCATTCCAAGTAGCACGAGAGTTAGAAATTCACCAATTAAGTGGGGGGCCAGGAGAGCAGCAGAGAAATATCCAAATCTGGCAGCCTCGGGGTATAAGCCCAGAGTCCTAAAAACACACAGGGTCTTTAGTTTCTCTCCAAGGGTTATCATTTAAGAAAAATACCATGCTTGCCTTCTATGAATGAGTTCGTGGCTGTGAGTGGTAGAGAAGAGTTTGCAGGCAAGTCAGACTCCCCTTTGAAAGGCCTTTGGGAACAGAGCTAGCATTTGAGACCACTTATTATCGCCAGTTGTCTCTGTTGGCTCCAACTCAATGAGAGCCTTTTCCCTCTTATGGCTCCTTCGGCTCTCAGAGGAAGAGTCACAGCCAACTACAATGAGTTAGGGGTATTGGACTCTCCTGGCTTCTCCATAAATAACCACGTTCTGCCTTGCTAGCACCCCTCCTCCCCAAGCTAGCCTACTACCCTAATGTTAGGATTCACTCAACCTCTGCCATGTCCCATTATCAAATCCACTTCAGCCCCTTAGCCTGGCATTCAGCACCTCCCCTTCTGGGCTCTAAGGCCAGCAGTCAGATTTTTCGTGACTTCTCCCAACCCTTCATTCCCCACAATGCAACGGAAATTTCTTCCGTGTTTTTGCTTCTGAACCTACGCCCCTGCTGCTCCTTCCCCTGCTAGGCCCTTGTTTCTGATTCCATCTGTTGAAATGCTGCTGTCTCTCAAATTCTCCTCCATCAAGCCTCCAAGAGCCCCTCCCCTCACCCAACCAAGTAGACTCTTGGTCTCATCTGTGATTAACTTGGGATAAAGGGTGTGCGATGAGGGAGGCCACCATGCCTCAGTTTCCCTGCCTACAAACAAGGATAATTATATCACCTTCATAGAATGGCTGCAAGGATGACATGAAATAATATATTGTATTTAAAGCTCTCAGTGCCTGTCATAAAGCAAGGGCTCGATAGGTTAGCTATTACTATTATTTTTATTATATTCCTTAGCATGGTGTTTGTGCTCTCTTGTAATACTAATCTTAAACTTTATGAATTAAAGTTATTTGAAGATTTGCTTATGTCCATACCACATTATTATTTAAAATATATTTTATTGATTTTTCACAGAGAGGAAGAGAGAGGGATAGAGAGTTAGAAACATCGATGAGAGAGAATCATTGATCAGCTGCCTCTTGCACACCCCCTATTGAGGATGTGCCGGCAACCAAGGTACATGCCCTTGACCGGAATCGAACCCAGGACCTTCAGTCCGCAGGCCGACGCTCTATCCACTGAGCCAAACCGGTGCCGGCCATATCCCATTATTTGAAGCACATTAGGGCCAGATGTGTTTTGGTATGTGGCAGTTTACAGATTTGGGGGAGGTTTGACGCTGTGTAGTCCACACTTGCCGTAGTGGGATCTGGGACTCCACCAGTCATCAAGCACGTTAATATTAATATTCCTACCAAACAGCAGTGCCGATGGGAAAGTACGAAGAACCTCAGGGCTCTCTTGCCTGGAACCCTGGCCCCCCCCTCTGGGTCCCACTGGCTGGCTGGGCCCACAGGAGGTCGGCGCACACCCCTTACCAGTAGCTCACGCTGCTGAAGATCATGGTGGCGATGATGCTGAAGGGGAGGGCATGCAGCACATAGGCCAGCAGCATCTGCCATTTCTGGTACAGGCCGTCCTGGCTCTCCTGGTCGCTGACCGCTCGCAGCACAGGAACTGGGCACAGAAGGCAGGTTGCAGAACAGTCGGTCACCACACAGCGGTGGGAGGGAGGGAGAGCTAGCCCAAGCTGCACTTGAGGTCTTCTGGAGCTGGATCGTGAGGACCAGCTGGGCTCTCAAGTTAGTGAAAGAGCGGCGCTGCTACCCAGGGAGTTAACTCCACCCTAGAAGTCTACACTTGATCTGAATGACCATACGGTTGCAAATTTGTCATAATTTACTTCCTTCTCCCTACTGTGGGGGGAGCGGTGTCACCAGTTCAATAACATTCATGCAAAAGGGGCACAAATGACTGAGGAGAGCCTCTTTGTCCTCTCTCTGTGCAGGACCTTGGCACAGAGCATCAAGCAACTAGGTGTTGCTTCTGAATCCCCACTGACTTGGAAAATTAGGTTCTGGCTGTCCTAAAATGGGCTTCGAACCGAAGGTAGTAGCACCAAGTTGGCCAGGTATCTGGGCCCCCTGGACTGCACATCTTACCGGCCAAGATAGGACACCAGGGATAATATTCCCAAACCCTGCCCATCAGTACCTCATACTTTACATTTCCCTGGGTCCTCAGGGACCCTCAGACATGCACTTGGTTGAACACACTAAGTAAGAGTGAGTAGTTCAGTAGTTGCTTTTCCCCAGAGAGAGAATCTGGAGAAGGCCAGGTTGAGCTCAGAGAAATATCCTGCTAATGGTGGAGTCTTGCAAGGTGATGGGAGATATTCAGGGAGAGAGGAGCTCCCCCTCCCTTGGCCCCAGGGCGGCACCTCCTGGGCAGGGCACTTACACAGAGTCACTGCGTTGAGCATGCCTGTGTACGGCATGGCACCCACAAACTGGTACAGGAGACCCACGCGGTCCTGGAGAGCACCTTTGAGCACATCGTTCTGGACGCGTACAAGGAAGAAAATGACGAACAAACCCATGATCAGATTCTGAACCAGACGCATAACCACTGCCAGCTTATTTCTCGTTAAGTTTCTCGTCACTCTCCTGAAAGACAACCCCGTTTTAATTCCCATTCTTTGGTGGGTGGATGGAAGCACCTAAAATGGGGTGAGTCTCTCACCTCAGAAGGACACACAGTTTAGAAAGCGTTCCAGGGGAGTCTCTGGTTTTGAAGGGAACCATTGGTAATGTTCTCAGGTGTTTTGTTCTCTCGATAGTCTCCAAGGTTTGGTGGTAAATTGCCGATTCTCTGTAGGCGGATCCAATCAATTGGACCCTCTTGTAGGTTTCCATTTCCCGTTCTTTGCTTTGGGTATCCACTGATGTCAGGTCCACTAAAATATTTTCCCAAAAGAAATAACCCATGTGTTTTTAAATGCACATTCATACACAATGGCTAATATTCTAGGTTTCATCATTGGTCTAGGACAGTGGTCGGCAAACTGTGGCTCGAGAGCCACATGCGGCTCTTTGGCCCCTTGAGTTTTTAGCAAAGGCCAGCTTAGGAGTACCCTAATTAAGTTAATAACAATGTACCTACCTATATAGTTTAAGTTTAAAAAATTTGGCTCTCAAAAGAAATTTCAATCGTTGTACTATTTATTTGACTCTATTGACTAAGGAGTTTGCCAACCACTGGTCTAGGAGTACTAGCTGTAATCTTCATCCGCCAGAATAATACCTGTTGTTAATGCCCACCTTTAAAATCAGACTGTGTTAAAACTACCACCAGGGCCATAAGGACCCCATGGAGATTGTATGGAAGAATTCAGAAGCTCAGCAGATTTTTCTCGACAAAGAAGGCATGCCCAATTTAAAAGAGATCCCCCATTTAATTCTGAGAGGTTTTGGCAAGTTCACTGACCCAGCCAAATTAATTTCTTGAGGATTAAAAACACTCAAACAAAAGCAAAAATAAATCCAGTGCTGGTGTTGTCCAGAGAAATCTGGGATGATGAAGTTGTTTCTCATGGTGGGGACTATGAAGGAAAAACTTACTATAGAAATCAAACGGGTTTGAGTGTTCAGGACAAGGGTAACCACAGCCACTGAAGAACTCAAGCATTTCCCCCGGTGTCCCGCAGAAAACCAGCTCTCCGAAGCTCAGAATGGCGATTTTGTCAAAGAGCTGATTGGACAACAGATGGTTATCAGTGCGTAATCAAGTCAGCACACCCTTGTGAGAACAGTCCCAAGCAGTCCGTCCTTCGATGGCCTCAGCCATGCATCAGTATTCTTACCGCACCCCAGGGAGACACGCAAAATGCACCCCTATTCTGTTCGGTGTGGGTACCCTTGAGCATCCAGCCTGTGCCCAGCATCACACTTGGATCTGATCAATGGACCTGGTTTTGAGTCCCAGTCGAGTTACTGAGTGAATGAGTCACCTTGGACAAATTTATTTATTTATTTTTTAAATCTTAGATCCTCATCTACAAAAGGCAAATAATAGATCCCTAAAAGGATCCCGGGAGGATAAATTGAAATTTGGGGGGGAAAAACAAAACTGATTTAGTCGGGGGGAAAGCACACAAAACAGTCTTTGAAGCCAAGTGGACTTCTAATTCCAGCTTCTTATTAACTGTGTGACCATGGCTCAGTGTTGTATCATTTCTAAGCCTCACTCTTCTCTGTAAAGTAGAAAGACTGACACACCCTCACGGGATGGTCGTGTGGGTCAAATGAGCAGGTGCTGAAGGAAGTGAGCTTCCTTCCTTTGCCCTTCCCATATCGGAAGCTACTGGCTCCAGCTGCTCTGGGTGGTGAGTACTAACTAATCTCTACCCGTGCTCCTCAGCACCACACACGCTCACACACACACACACACACACACACACACACACGCATGCACCACCTTGGGCGAGCTCAGCGGGAACACGAGATGTGCCCTCACCTGGAAGAGCTCGGAACGGGGCTGGTGGATGGTGAGGATCACGATGCGGTCCCTGCGGGCCAGCTCTGCGAGGGCCACGACGATCTGGTTTGCGGTCATGCAGTCCAGGCCTGTTGTCGGCTCATCAAACAGCATGATCGCTGCCGGCAAAGAAGGGGCAGGCGTCAGTCACTCGGCATTTTAAACGGTTCCGGCTGTTGCACCCATCCAGTCAGTGCACCTGCATGTAAGCTGTCTTTCAGCCTGAGCCCGGGAGAAAGGACCGGCCTAGGGGGACCTCACTCCCAGCTCCGGAGCATACTGCAGGCGTGATCCTTGAGGGAGCAGAGCAGCAGCCAGACCACGCCTCGCTCGCACATGGTTATGTGGACCACTGGGCTCCGTCTGGGGGACCCTGAGAGGGCAGGGCTGGCAGGCTGGCATGGCACCATGTGAGAGAAGCACATCGATTGGTTGCTTCCTACATGGGCTGGGCCAGAAAAGAGCCTGCAACTGAAGTACACGCCCTTGACCGGAATTGAACGGGGAATCCTCAGTCCACAGGCTGATGCTCTAACCAATAAGCCAAACCAGCCAGGGCGAGTTTGGATTTTTTAAAGGATTAAACTGTCATTTATTTCTATCCCAAAAGTGGCAAGGGCTCTTAAGAGCATCTCTCTTCTTTGCCTTCAAGTGATTTGGCACCATTGGGAGGACAGGCAGTTGTGGTCTCTTTCCCCCCCCCCCCCCCCCCCCCTCTCCCCCCGCAGAAAAAGTATCCAGAGGCAATGTGTGCTCTCCCAGGTTTCTGTAGAGGTCCCGCCTCCCCGGGTGATGGGGAGAGTGACCAAACCAGCCAGGGGAGCCAGGTGACAAGCTACCCATTTTGATAGCTCCCCCAACCCAATCACTTTTAAGTGTATGCCTCCACATCCTGTTTTAATTCCTGCCATTTCATACATACTTCCAGTCCCACCAAAGCTCAGGGCTTACACAGCAGACATAGTGGTACTGCTCCTGGAGGAAGTGGGGGGTGCACAGGGCAGGATCCCCTAAGTGACCATCAAAACACAAATGAGTGCTTCTGAGTCCCAGAGCTGTCTGATCACTTGGATGAGGAAAGAGTATCAGGAACCACATAGGACTTTCAAGAAAACTGGGTCTTTGGTTGGAAACACCTGTGCAAGCCCCTTTGCAAATGGAGCCTGTGGGGAAAGGGCCTAATAGGAAGAAAGCAAGGGCCTGAGGTGGAAGGCCCCACAGGAGCAGCTCGTGGCAGTTCGGGTCCCACTTACTGGGGTCCTGGAGGAGCTGGGCCGCGATGGAGACCCGGCGCCGCTCGCCGGTGGAAATGCCCCCGAAGTTGTAGCTGCCAATCAGTTGGTCGGCCACGTGGCTCAGGCTCAGCTCGGCCATGACCGCCTCCACCTGTGGGACAGAGCCCAGGAAGGCTGGTCACCGCGGGCTGCTATTCCATCCTCAGCCTGAGGGGGGCAGCAGAGGCCGCTTTCAGCCTCACCACCCAGGGAGAGCGGGTCTATCGCAGGAAAATCCAACTTGGCTCTAATCACAACATAATCCACGCAGCTGATTAAAATAAATAAGAGGAATTGCCTTTAAAAAAAAAAAGTCCTTAGAGCAACAACTGCTTCTGAGAAATTCCCCAGGAGATGGGGGAGTTGTCCCTGGATGCCTATTTTCAGAGAGGCAGGCAGTCCAACCCACAGAGAAAAGTCCCCCAAAGGCACAGCCACAACACAGCTTGTCCCTTTCATGTTTGGTTTTCGAAACTTTGCTAGATTTTTAAAATCCCATTTGGTCTGAAGTAAACCTGATTTCCCTTACGTAACCCAAATAAGACCAGGAGTCCCCTGTGGTCCGATCTCTGGGCGGCTTTGCATCAAAGAACTATATAATCCCGCTATCGAAAGCAACGAAAAGGAATGCCAATCTTTACCTGAATCTCTTTAAGGACTTAAAGGGGGACTCAGCTTATAACCCACAGCCACACTTCTTAAAACGTCCTCTCCCCCCAATTCTCCTCAGTCTGCTTATCTCACACCCTGCAGCTCCCCGAAACCTCTCCTTACTCCGCATTCTCAGCTCCCCACAACCAAAAAGGTTCCTTACTGACTCTCTAATCACAAGGTGGTGGTTTTTCCCTCCCTCTCCTTTCTCCCTGAGCTTGTCCCCTCTCCAGAGACCCTCCAACGATCTCTAGTTCTGCCTCTCCCCTTACCCAGTCCCCCTCTGAGGGCAAAGCAGAAAGAATGAACTGAGAACAGCGATTTATATGGCAGTGAGCTTTGTTCCCCTATAGCTCTGAGACTGTGCTACTTTTACAACGAAAAAAGAAAGCACTGTGTTAAAGAAACAAACAAGCCGAAAGCGGTTTGGCTCAGTGGATAGAGTGATGGTCTGCGGAAGTGAAGGGTCCCAGGTTCGACTCCAGTCAAGGGCGTGTGCCTAGGTTGTGGGCACATCCCCGGTGGGGGTGTGCAGGAGGCAGCTGGTCGGTGTTCCTCTCTCATCTATGTTTCTAGCTCTCTATCCCTCTCTCTTCCTTTCTGTAAAAAATCAATAAAATATGCATTAAAAACACACACACACTAGATTGCAGTAAAAGGCGGTGAGTTAGGGAACAGTGTTCCAGAGGACACAGGGGTGGGATCAGCAGCGTAGACACAGCTTTGACCAAAAGGAGGAACACATCTAAACAGATACAAAGCAGTAGGGGGAGGTTAAACATGCATGAATAAACCAGCGTGTTCTGGGTATTTTTTTCCTCTCAGACTGTTTTTAAAAATTTATTGTGTATGGCACACTCACCCCACACCTCAGTTAGGACCTGTCACATTTCATGTGCTCAAAGCCACGTGGGACCAGCGGCTGCCACACTGGGCAGTGCAGGTCTAGATTCAAAAAGAAAGGCTGTGCCGAAACCGGTTTGGCTCAGTGGTAGAGCGTCGGTCTGCGGACTGAAAGGTCCCGGGTTCGATTCCGGTCAGGGGCATGTACATTGGTTGCGGGCACATCCCCGGTAGGGGGTGTGCAAGAGGCAGCTGGTCGATGTTTCTCTCTCATCGACGTTTCTAGCTCTCTATCTCTCTCCCTTCCTCTCTGTAAAATATCAATAAAAAATATATTTAAAAAAAGAAAAGAAAAAAGAAAGGCTGTGACGAGGGAAGAGCGGGGAATGGAGGAAAGAGTTGGTGCGAAGCCAGTGGGGGTGAGCCCCTCGGTGCCCCTGCTGGGGGGCCTGGGAAGCCCTGGGCTGCCGGGCAGGCTGCCGGGCGGCACCCACCTTCTTCTGGACGAAGGCCCGGGAGGCCCCGCGGACGGCCAGCAGCGCCGTGTAGCGCAGCGTCTCCCGCACCGTGAGGCTGCTCAGCAGCGTGTCGCTCTGCGGGGAGGAGGCATCGGGAGAGGAGGGTCAGCGCGGCCGCACCCCGGGGCCCGGGCCGGGGGAGGGGGGGTGCGTGCCCACCTGCAGGACGTAGGAGAAGCAGTCCTGGAACTGGTCCCTGCGCAGCGCCCGGCCGTTCACGCACACCTCCCCGACCAGGGTCCCCCGGCGCCGCAGCCGCCCCGACACGGCGTCCAGCAGCGTGGTCTTCCCCGAGCCTGCGGGCGAGCAGAGGAGGCCCTGGGGGAGCCCTGCCACAGGCAGCCAGGGGCTCCCCAAGGCCTCGGCGGGCCAGCCAGGGTCCACCCTGACTTGTTCTCTCCTGAGCAAAAATCTGGTGGCGCGAATGAGCTTGTGCTGCTTGTCGCCTGAGTGGCAGGAGGCACAGCCACTTCTCTCATCCTGGTCTTTCCTGTGTGTTTGCTTTTAAAGCCGGTTCCCATTGAAAAAGACAAACGTACGTTCAAAGTAAAAGGAAAACCAGGATTTTTGTTGTTGTTGTTGAAACATTTGGTCCTAAGATATCTGGATTTCTTTTTGTGGCCCCCTGGGATCGTCAGGTGGCTCCTAAAAGTAGGGGACACTGCCTGGAACCCCGCTAATCCAGGGTGTCCTGAGGACCGGCCACATCGGCATCACCAGGGCACTCGTTAGACGTGCGGGCTCTCAGGCCCCGCCCACAGCCGCTGACTCAGGTGCTGCTTTTTAACACAAGATCCCTGGGTACATCCCAGGCATGTTAGCGTGTGAAAAGCACTAAGTTAGTGAGTTCTTGATGAAACCGTGCTGGCCTCAGCCTCGGGCCTAACCCAGCAGGCTGTTGCTCAGAACTTTCCCACCAAGAGCTATTGTGGACAAGCTGCCTGAATGGGGTGGCTTGTACAACCCTAAGGAGAAGATCTTTGGTTCAAATATTTGTAAGGAAACTGCTTGTTGCTTGGGGGGAGGGAGGGATACAAAGATGAAGAAGCCACACTCCCATAGAGTCATCCTCTTTTCTACCCAAGGACTGACCAAGCTCAGAATTGGCCCCAACCTGTTTGAGTAGAGATTAATGTGGGGAGAGAGGAGAGTGATTGCAAAGAAACAAAGGTGACTTCATAGGGGCTGTCTTTCAAGGCCCAATAAGGTGCCCTGAAATGTCCCAGTCACCTGATTGGCCTTGCATGTGCATCTCTAGCTGGAAGCCTGCCTGGCCTTACAGTTCTGGGGCCCAATCTCAGTTCCGACAGAAGCTCTGAGTGTCCAGGAGCCTGGATGCCAGTCCCATCACTACATCAAAGCCGGCCTCCCCGCGGTCCGTCATCAAGGCGACTTGCTTGTTGACATACACAGCGGGCATTTCCCCGAATGTTACACAATGCTGCAAACACAGGATGTCCCCAAAAATGTAAACACACTTTAACAGCGGATAGCTAAATTCTGAAAAATAAGTGTATTTTAATAAACGCTGCCTTTCTAGTTATTCAAAGTGTGTGTTAACATTTTTTGGGGGACACCCTAGATATTTGATCCCACTGACCTGGGCACTTAAAAATGATTAGGATGTGCCATTTTCCATTATGTATATTTTATTACAATAAAAAGGGGCAAAAACCCCAAAAAAGGTTAATGCTGTATGGGGCAATAAAACCATGACCTTTGGGGTTATCTTGTCTAAGAGGATGGAAATCGTTTGTAACTAGTCTGCTTCGAGGGAACATGCAGCACAGAATCTACGTCCCAATCGATAGCAAATGGAGTTCCTTTCCCTGGAGCATTGGGGGACCCGAGGCAAACTTGTACTTGACCATTCTTTAGTGAGACTTTGAACACCGAAGCCATCTTTGTGCCTCACTAATAAAGATCTAATAAATAAAGCTGCTTTAGATAATGAGATCATGTCATTTTATGAAACACTAAGAGTAATTCATAACATGGATTCATTTGCTTATCTATTCATTCAGCAAATATTTATGAAGCACTTACTCTGGGCCCAGCCCTGTCCTAGTCGTTGAAGAGAGAGCAGGAAGAGAAGGAGAGACCTCCCACTCCTGCGGAACCTGCACCTACTGAGAATCCATGCTCAGCATGAGAGGATGGACACTGTCGTAAAACCACAATTAGGTGTCATCAGGAACCAGCCCATGAGCCCCAGACCAAGAACCCCACCCACTGTCCCCCTGAGATGTGCATGAGCCATCATATTGGCCTGTGGGACACACCTCTGAGAAGGTGGGTTCAATTCCCGGCTGTGTGCTACATGCCGCCCGCTTTTATCCTACACCAGCGAGGCAACAAGCGACAAGTTATTATAGAAATAACAGCTTTGGTTCTTTTTAAAGAAGTATGTTATAATTATTAAAAGGAAAGTTAGCCCAGCTGGTGTGGCTCAGTGGTTGAGCGTCAACCTATGAACCAGGAGGTCATAGTTCCATTCCCAGTCAGGGCACATGCCTGGGTTGCAAGCTCAATCCCAGGTGGGGGCATGCAGGAGGCAGCTGATCAACAATGCTCTCTCATCATTAATGTTTCTATCTCTCTCTCTCCCTCTCCCTTACTCTCTGAGGTCAATAAAAATACATTAAAAAAAAGAAAAAGAAATATGAATGAACCTACATGTTAGGCAGGCCTTTTTCCAAGGATCTGTCTAAATATCTCACATGAGTGAGTACCAGGTCGCTTGCATTCACAGTCAGACGTGGCACTAGATTTCATTCCAATATCACACTTGTTAGGAACTCTGCCACAGCTTAAGCCTGTTTCCTCGAGGTGGTGGTCAACTCAAGCCACACAGCCTTCCCTGAATTCCCAGCGAGAGTTCAGAGCGCTCCTCGCCCTCACGCTTACCTGAGCTCCCCAAGATGCACATGATCTGCCCGCTCTCCACGTACAAGGAGACGTCTTTGAGGATCTGCCTGTTCCACCGCTGCCGGCGAGATGCGATGTCCCACCAGGGCCCGACGCGATAGCTTTAAAGGGGAAAGCAGAGTGGGGCCTTGGAAGGGGCCACACTGTCCCCCAGCACTGATGCCAGTGATGTCTGGACACGGTGCTAAGGGTGCTTCAGCCTCAGTGTCCTCCTCTGCGGACCCTGGCAAGTGGCAGTCAAGGATCCCCTCTGGAAAGCACCGGCCGGCAGCTGCTCTGCGCTCGGCTCTCTGGCCGGGCTGGGAGGTGGCAGGCAGCACGCTGCTTATCCCTTCGGCTGACCCTGCCTTTTCTCACCAGTCTTCATTGCACCTCCTGTTGCAAGCACCCCCTGATCCCCAAGCACTCTCCATCCACATCCAACAGGTCGTACACAAGGGGGACACATGGGAGCCGGCAAGGGGCACGGGGGCACAGGGGCACTAGGCAGGGCACAGCTGCCGTGTCTGGCATAGCTGCCAGGTCCTGTTGGCAGGAGGAGGGGCCGTGCTCCCTCGTTCCTCCTTTATCACCGGCAGCCCTTCCCTCCCTTCTCTCCACCTCCATCCACTGAGGAGGGAGCCCAAGCCCCCAAACATGCCCCCCATTAGCGAGAGGCCAGCAGAGGGGTGAGCGGGCCGGCGCCCCGGACCATGCCCGCCTTACCTGACGCTGTAGGAGGCATGGAAGACGCCCAGGCTGTGCCGAGGCTTAGATGCAGCCGCAGGGACCTCCTCCGAGGAGCCCCCGGGGCCTTTGCTTAGCTGGAGTCCTGAGGCCCCCACGGGGGTCAAGGCCGGGAGCTCACTCATGGTCACCGGGCAGCGGAGACGGAGGGTTTTCTGGGGCCTGACCTCCCGGAGTGGCCTGGGCGGAGGAGCCAGCAGCTGACGGCCCGCCGGCTCCTCACCTGGCCCCGAGTCCCTGGCTCGGCCTGCCCCGCAGCGGGAAGGGGCTTGGCCACGGCGGCATTATCTGATGTACCTTTAGCCAGAGTCGTGTGTTATCTCGGCGGTGGGCAGGACACACATGCTGTGCTTGCGGGGAGGCTGGCCAGAGAGGCATGCTGGGAGCCAGACAGCGAGGGCCAGAGGTTGCTTCGCTGCGGGACAGAGAGAAAACAGTGACGCTGGCAGGTGGCAGCTAAGGTCCCAAGGAATCGCAGCCAGGGACGCCGCCGACGCTGCCCGGGCCCCATGGCTGAGACGGCCCCCGAGGACAGAGGGCTGCGGACCGGGGCTGCTCCCCAGGACGCCTCGGTGAGTGATGGGGCGTCACCTCCGTCCTGCTGGGTGGGGGTGAGCTGGGCCTTATTCTCCTCCCTCGGGAACCTTCTGTCCACAAGCGATAGTGAGTGGAGTGAGGCCGAGGCAGCTGGACCCCATTTCCTGGGAGTCGAGCTGGGAATCCCTGCAGCAGGAAACCCAGGAGACCGGATGGCAGGTGACGTCTGTGGGAACATCCGGATTTATGCTCAAAATGTGGCTACAGCAGGCAGCCGTGCTACCCCAGAGAGAGCTGGGAGGAACAGGCGACAGCCAGGGGCCGAGAGGCTGGGGCCCATGTAAGAAACGCTTACTTGAGAAATGGCCTTTGATTAAAATCAGGGCATGGGCAGGATCTGAAGCCGGAGGCTGACTGGGAAGGCTGAAAGGATACCAATCCCCGCCCTCCCTTTTTGTGCCTGCCTGCTCTGGGGACGAGGGGGAGAGAGGGGAGTCACTGAGGATGCCACACACCAAGGGGAAGGCCACAGTCTTGAGTTGCTGACCTGAGCCAGGCCCACCGGGGCCCACCATTCTGGTGAGCTCGCCGCCACTGCAGATGACCAGCTGTGCTCTGGGAAAACCCACCGGGCTGAGCTCAACAGGAAATGACTCCCAGGAACCGTGACTGCCGTGCTCACAGCCTGACCAGGATGCAGACTCCGCGGTGGCTGACATTGTCCTAGGACCTAGAGGTCTGACAGTGCAGCCACCATGGCTCAGGAAGCTGGCCTCCAGGAGTGCGGGCAGGAATCTGTGGCTCCCATTCTCTCTTCTCCGATCCTGTCACTCGGGCGCCAAGAGAACCACTAGATGAGGGCTACATATCCTACGTCTAGACATTTTAAAGTTGTTAAGCTAAAAACTATTAAATAGAAAATAGTTTCTATCCTCGTACCTTCATGGACCTTCCCCACAACCTGGAATGCCGGGTGCGAATTTAAAACTTCTAGGACTTCAGCCCTGGTCAGGGGGCTCATTTGGTTGGAGCATCATCCCGATGAGCCAAGGTTTCCGGTTTGGTCCCCGGTCAAGACACAAACAAGAATCAACCAAGGAATGCATCAAATCTCTCTCTCCCTCCCTCCCGCTCCTTCTTTCTCTCTGTCTCCCTTCCCCCCCCCCCCCTTTAAAAATCAATCAATTAAAAATAAAAATTCTAGGACTTCTTGGAGGAACAACTAGAATGTACTGGCACAGGGAAACCACCTTCCAACCCAACCCACAGCCTGTCTGCCTCCTCTGCCCACCCCAGCTCCACACGTGACCTCACACACCCACCCTGCCCACACCCATTCCAGAAACACTCTCCACAGACAGATGCCCCCGTGGCCGGGGATGGCCATTTGGGCAGTACTGTCCGTCAGGAGGAGGGGCCTGGGCAAGGTCCACACAGGCCCTGAGCGTGCACTTGCGGTCATTCACACAGGAAATTCTGGGGCCCTGGTACGCGGGGTGGCCAGTGTCCTCAGCCACAGACGCCTCAGTCCGAGGGCAGGACCCTGAGCAGAGGAGGGTGAGAGGGGCCCAGGCCTCCGGGCAGAGCTGTGTGAGGCCTGAGCGGGACATTTTAGAAAAAGCCTGGCTGTTCCCCTCCGCCAATAACAAAGCCTGTGTGCATCCTCAGCATGCTTCCTCTGCACATCGCTGCTTGTCCAGGCCACGGGCTCCTCATCTCAGGACAAGGACCCTGTGCTCTGTGCTCCCAGTCTCTTTCCTCTCTGTGCTCCGACTGAGGAGTTCGATCAGAAGTTAATAGAAGGAGAAATTACAGTGTAGCCCAGCAGGAGCCGAGCTGGTTACCTACAAATAAACCCGCTTTTGCTTTTTGGGTGTCACCTGTCAGAAATTCAAGTGATGTTCTGACAGTCGTACTGATTAAGATGTCAGCCAAGTAGATATTTAAGTATTTGAAAAATACAGCGCGTTTGTCAAAACCTCAGGAAGAGCCTCACAAATCCTTCCTGGGAGCCAAGGAAAATACTTCAAATGGGACAGAGGCCACAGATTCTCTTCTTCAGAAAGCTGAGCTGCCAATGCTGCTCCCAAAGGCACAGTCCCCTGAGGGGAGTTGGGGTCTGGACTGCCCTAGCCGGTCCAGGGCACAGGGGATGCTCTGAGCCCCAGAACCCTCACCTCCTCGGAGCACCTACCTAACTGGAAAGTGGACCTCTCCCCTCCCCCCTGGCTTGAGATCACCTCCAGATTTCCAAACTGTCCAAGTTTCCTTTCTCAGCAGCCCCTCTCCCCGGAAATCTAACCTGGGGAGGGCCAGATGTTCGTTTGCAGAAGCAATTTCTGAGCTAACTCCTGTCTTATACCTATTGACTACCTTCCTTCCTACAGATATTTGCTGTTTAAAAACAAGCAAACAGACAGGATGCTTATTAGCCCGTAGAATCTCTGGTAAGGTAACAAAAGTAAATGGTAAAGCGAGGCACTGCGAATGCTGGTGGTGGAGGTGGTAGGGGCCGTGCTGGGATCCAGCAGCCCTCTGATCTGCTCTTGGTCTTCCCAGGAGCTTCATTCTCTGCCTCTGAGGGTGCAGACCCTCTCACCTCCTCCACCTCCATCCATGTCTTAGAGGCATTAGCAGCTGGAGGTCGAGGTAGGAGTAGAAATCTGGAGTTCTACTCGCTGGCCAGCTCTCTCAATTTGAAAACATATTTTGAAATATTTCAGACAGTTCAGCTGGAAGAATAGTGAAGCCCTCATATTCTCTCCAGGAGCCCGGAACCCGAACTCCCTTCACCCTCCTCCCTTATACATCCCCCTCAGTTCTGTTCCCCAAAGATAGCGCTTCTGCCGAATGCGCTATTTATCTTTCCCACGTTTCCCTGTATCACTTAGGATCTTCATGGTATTAGTTCTAACATTAAACAAGCTAAGGGGCCATGGTCTGCTGTTTCCAGACTCTCCCAGAAATCTGTGGGCCACTCGCAGTGGGCCTGCCGCTGACTGTCACCTGTACTTATCGCCTTCCACTCATTGCTCTGGAATATACCTCTCACCCCCACCATCGCAGCGAGGCTTTGACAAAGACTGGCTGGTGTTATTTTCACAGAAACCATCATCATGCTATTTTCCCACACAGCACCTTGTACACAGTGAAAATACACCCTGACTGGCTGCCTGAGGTCAACCTGCCTCTGCGCCTCACCTGTCCTGCTCCATCCTAATCACCTGTCTCACCGGCTAACGTCTAAGCTTCTCAAAGACTGTCTGTCCCGCGGTCACATCCCAGACTCCGTGCCTGAAACATGCCGTGGGCTCCCAATATGTGTTTGTTGGATGCTTGATTGATTGATTGACTGCAGGAATGCATCAGCGTGCGACTGGCCCCTGTGAGGGCAGACCAGAGGCAGCTGGAACTCGTTAGCGAATATGTACTTTCCTCTGCACTACAGAATGGAGGGAAACTGGAATGCATGAAAAACAAAACAAAACAAAACAAACAAACAAAAAAAAAAACCCCAGAAACTTTACTGGGCAGGGTTTTTTTTTTTTTTTCTAGGTTGCAGGGATTATATAATTGAATTGATAAAATAGAAGGAATTCAGATCTGCAGATTGTCAGTACCATTCAAAGGTATCAGCTGATACCACAAAACATCGATTTGATGGACGTTCAAATACAGCACCAATCCAGCAAAAATAGCAGCAAGACAAAGGAGGAGCAGGAGAAGCAGGAGGAGGAGAAAGGGACTTCCTTTGAATCTCCCAACAGCCTGTTCAGTAGCTTTGTTGTGCAAAACTCCTCATCAAAATAAAATGCAACTTTCCTAAGGATGGTGTCCTCATAAACTTGGAGCATTGGCTTGCTGACTAGCGCTTTTCCTCTCACATGCTGGTATGTGAAGCCTGTTGACATTAGGAGATACTAAGTCTGATGTGTGGAAGAGCAAGTCAAAGGACGGTTCCCAGCTCAGGTCTTCCCCGAGCACAGAGGCTCACAACTCCCTCCAGTCCAGAGACCAGTTCTCATACGTCATGGGCTGCTTGGGTTCACCACCCACCAGCCTGCAGTTGAGGTTCTCTGGGGCCAGGAACTGGACCGGTGGGGTGGGGGTGGGGGGATGAGTAGGGGGGAAGCGGTCCTAAAGCTCTCTCTGCAGGAAGAGGAGATGTGCCCTCATCGAGGCCCCATTGTCTCACAGCCCTTGGGTCCACCTGGCCCGACCCATGTCTTGCAAATTCAGTTCCCAGCCACACTAGCTGCTGTTCTCACCTGCCGGGTCTCCCCCTCAGCTTATCCTGTGTCCTTGGCAGCTTCTGAAAGAGCCCCTCACCTGGTCATGTCTCCCTGCAGGGCCTCCAGGACAGCTTGTTCTCCTCTGAAAGTGACAACAGCCTGTACTTCACCTACAGTGGCCCGTCCAACACCTTGGAGGTTCAGGGCCTCAGCTACCAGGTAGAGGCACACCTAAGAACAAGGTGGGAGAGCGGGCAGAGAAGGCCAAACAGACTCCTAAGTGGCCCGGAGGGATGGGTGCAAGCCCCACGGAGGCCCCTTCCATGGCCCTGGGGTTTTCAGGCATAAGCAAAGGCCCGTATTAAAGCCTGAAGCAAACTGTGTAAGCCTGTAGGGGAGAAAGATCTCTAGAATCTCTGGAGCTTTATTAACTTTATATTTTGAAACAAGTTTAGACTTTTGAAAAAGTTGCAAAAATGGTGCAGCGTTCCCGTTACCCTTTGTCCCACTTTCCCTGACGTGAACAACTTGCTGACCTGCAGTCCGTAGCACAGTGATCCAAGCGAAGGTATTACAGGGGTATGAGACGAGGAACTAAACTACAGACTTTGTGTAGATTTTTTTTCACTTTTTGAATCTTTTCTAACTGTACTGTCCCTGGAGCTAAATAAAACATTCCGAGTGCAAGTGCCTTTTCCACACTTCCCCAGGGTCAGACCCCGAGGGGCCCAGTTGGAATAGGGTGGGGCCTGGGATGGAGTCTCAATTCTGGCTTCCCATGGAGGTGAGTTGGGACGAGCTAATGAGCCATGCCGTCACTTCTCTCTGCACTGCCACTTGCTAGCTATGTGACCATGAGCAAGCTACTGCCTGCTCTGAGCTTTATGAGAACAGGGATTCTAATCACACCCATGTAATAGGTTTGCAATGAAGACTGCATGAGATAATGAGTGTAGATCGCTTAATACAATGCCTTGCACATAGCAAACATTCGGTCAATTCCTGTTATTATTGAGTGAAGGCATCGTTTTACTTGAGGTGTTTTTATTTCTGTTCTGCTATGACACATGTTTCCCAGGTGTTATCGTCAGACAGTTTCAGGCTCTCAGGATGGTGGGCTCGCCTCCGAGCCTGGTAGAGCCTGCCGGGGTGCCCGTCGGGCCTGGTGTATCAGCGGGAGGAGGGCTCCTGGAGTGAGCTGAACAGAAGCTCCCGAAGCTGCTGAGCCCCCAGCTCTCTGAGGAACCTCCTGGTGTCTCCCCACAGGTGGACATGGCCTCCCAGGTGCCTTGGTTTGAGCAGCTGGCTCAGTTTAAGATGCCTTGGGCCTCTCATAAGGACTCCTGTGAGCTGGGCATCCAGAACCTGAGCTTCAAAGTGAGGAGCGGGCAGATGCTGGCCATCATAGGGAGCTCAGGTACCTTGAAGGGCAGGCGGTGGGGCCATGGGTTGCAGAATGGTCCCTTGGACAAGTGGATGCTCCCACAGAACCCTTCCCTGACTAGGAGAGTCCTCTAGCTGAGTGCTTGAGAGCACAGGTTCTGGGGCCGACAGGCCTGGGTTCAGATCTCTGCTGCTCCACTTCGCACGCAGCTCTCAAGCAGTCGCTGAGAATCCTTGGTGTGGAATCAGGACTGAGCCTTTTGAAGCTGCAGCCGTAACACCTGTGATTGAGACCAAGTCAAAAATCTCTCCAGGATCCTCATGCAGCTTCAGAATGGAATGTTCTTTTCAGGGGGCTCCTCCACCCAAAGAGCATTCATTGCTTCCCCACAATCGGATTCTGGTTACGGTCAGATAGTGGGTAGACACAGCCCCTCCAAGTCTGGGCCCAAGTTTCAACCCTCTGCACAGCTCCAGATGCTTGCAGTGCCTCAGTCACTTCCATGCGCCAGACTTGGCATCGCCGAAGGCGGGACTGAAGGGGCCTTGGAGAACAGAGTCCACTCTCATTATTGTCTTCTACCTTTTTTTCTCCTTACCTGTTTGGAAGCATCTTTACAGGAGGGTTTTCAAATTATCTAGCCCTCCATATTTCTAGAGTCTTTTCCCCTGCCTTCTCTCTCTCTCTCTCTCTCTCTCTCTCTCTCTCTCTCTCTCACTCTCTCTCTCTCTCACACACACACACACACACACACATGCACACACTAAGAACATACATTTCATGCAGACCTAGAACTAGAACTTTGGTCTCCTGATTATAATCTCAGATAAAATAATGTCTCCCTTACATCGTGTTAGAGACAGCACTTTATGCCTTCTCATTAATCATTACCAGAAGTACAGATTACTCAACTTTTTAAACATCTGCTCCAAATTTTTACAATCTTCAGATAGGGAAGTTCTGTTTATTGTCTAACCAAAGATCAAATGTGTATATATAAGTGTACTTTGTCACTGGAACACCCCTCCACACACACACACAGGTCATAGCCTAACTGCTCATGGCCCCGACCCTGAAACTCTGACCTAAATAGGAAAAAAAGTAGGTACTTCATAGGCTAGCTTTGTTTTTGTTTCTAACCCCTGGTGGCTCTTCTTGTTTTATCTGCTTTTCCTTCAAGAATTAACAATCTCAGAGACCCATGGGCTGTTACCGGGCCATCTCACTGCCCAGAGCCCGGCAGCTGTCAGCATCCCTGGTTGGGAGATGCTACGTTGAGCAGGTCCTTTGACCATAGGATAGGCTCAGTGGGTTTAGCTTCGGGTTTGCTTGGCAGAAATTATTAAGATGATTTCTTAGAAAGGCTTATCCATAATACTTGCGACATTTATTCCTCTCACAAAAAATAATATAGTCTATTTATATAATATGGTTCTTCAATTTTTACTGTTGAAAGTATTACATATGTCCCCTCTTTACCCCATTGACTCCTTCTAGCCCGTCCCTCCCCCCCCCTCGCCCCCCCCACCCCAAGCCTTCTTGTCTATGTCCATGGATTATGCATATATGCATGCAAGTTCTTTGTTTAATCTCTTCCCACCCACCTACCCATTCCCTCTGAGATTAGACAGTCTGTTCCATGCTTCTATGTGTCTGGATCTATTTTGTTCATCAGTTTCTAGTTCTAATTTAAAAAATAAAACAGCCCAGGCATTTTAGCTTCTCCTATGGACTCAGCAGTGCCGAAAGTGCTCTCCCATAAATGAACTTACTGCTCCAGAGATCCCTTTTATGAGGATCTCGAATGCAAGTGTTTGCTCCTGGTTCAGGAGGGTCTCCCCAGTCGTACCAATGCTGGAAAGGCACCCACTGCTCTCACTGGTAGGGTGGTTGAAGGAGGAACACACAAAGGAGGAACACACAAAGCCAAAATGGGTAAAAAATCGTGAATGTATTAGGTCATCTGGAAACCCAGATGTGCTGAGCCCCAAAATGGCGCCAGCCCGCAAAGACGGGAAGTCAGAGGTGACCTAACACTCACAAAGTCTTGTTTAGGAAACGTGGCCTTTCCCCTCCTGACTGGGAATCCCACGGTCTCTGCGAATGTTGGCAAAGTCCCCTGTGCTCCCAGAGTCCGGAGCCAGTGTCCAAGGCTGAGCAGGGCACAGGGCCAGAGCCCACCTCTCTCGTTTCTCTCCTGGCCACGGGGCTCCACCTCAGTTCTCAGGGACCCTGAGAGAGGTGCACCCAGAAGGCAGCATATCTCTCTCACATCAATGTTTCTCTCTTCCCCCATGTCCACTTGTGGGGAGACATCAGAAGGTTCCTCAGAGAACGTGGGGCCCAGCAGGTTCAGGAACTTTTGTACAACTTGCTACAGGAGCCCTCCTCCTGCTACCCTCTACCCTGAAAGCCTGTGGTCCCTATGCAGAAGGAGCCCTGGGGAAGCTTCTTGATTTTCATTTTTTTGGACAGAGGCCAGGGGGCTGCCTGCAGGAGACTTGTTACCTGATGTGCATTGGCACCTTCCTTGTTTGGAAACAGCTTGGAAGATTTGCTCGCTAAAAGGGATTTGTAGACAGGCTCCCTCCTGGGGGAAGTGGGCAGGCTCTTCCCAGCTCTGTCCCACAAAGGTGCTCTCAGATCCTGAGCCCAGTTCTCTTTCACAATTTAAGTGACTGTCAGAGAGTCTCCTCGAGCATCCGGAATCCTGCTGCAATCTGGCTCATCCCCACAGCGATAGCAATCACTACGTCATTCAGAAGTGGGTGCTATGCATTTGTGTGCAATGGGTCATTGTTTTGTTGCGATTTTTGTTGTTGTTGTTGTTTTGTAGGGAGAGTAAATAGTATCACTGAAAAAAAAATAATAATAAGAGCAAATAGGCTCTGGCCAGATAGCCCAATGGGTTAGAGCATCATCCCAATATCCCAAGATTATGAGTTTGATCCCTGGTCAGGGTACATATAAGAATCAATCAATGAATGCATAAATAAGTGAAACAACAAACTGATCTCTCTCTCTCTCTCTCTGTCTCTCTCTCTCTCTCTCTCTATTTTTTCCTCCCTCTCTAAACTCAATTAAAATTTATTTTTTAAATAAGAGCCTGTAAAAGGTGGAGAGGAACTCAGAACACACATGTACACCATGCTGTAATTTTAAAATCATTCCCACATTTGTTACTTTTCTATTTTTGTTCCTTCCTTACTTCTGAAAATAGACTCGCTTTCACATTTTTTAAAGACACCCTATTAATTCTTCAAATTAGTCCTTCCCACAAAGCTAGCTTCCGAGCCAAACGAGATGAATGGTGAAATGCCACTGGCACATTTGCCAGCCCCCAATAGCTCAGCTTCACTGTGCAGTTAACGCCAGTGGGAGGGAGGGGACACACTGCTTCCGAGGGAGGGGACACACTCCAGGCACAGGCAGGCCTGTGGCAGCCCCGACTCCATCCTTCTCCTGCCACTCGGCCCCTGGCGGACCTGGCTTCAGCCCCCAGCATCCCTGTGCCCGCATCGCTGTGCTCAGGATGGCTGTGGGCAGAGGCTGGGAGTTCCAGTCTGGGCTGCCCCATCCAGGGCTGAGTGCGGTGCCCCTTCCCTAGGACCAGTCCCTTCTGTGAGGACAGACAGCCCAGGCTCACCGTGGCCTCCAGGCTGACCCCGCAGACTCTGTGACCTCAGGGATGTCTCTGGTGGCTTCGCAGGTTGTGGGAGAGCCTCTTTGCTGGACGTGATCACCGGGCGAGGCCATGGTGGCAAAATTAAGACGGGTCAGATCTGGATCAACGGGCAGCCCAGCACGCCCCAGCTGGTGAGGAAGTCGGTGGCCCACGTGCGCCAGCACGACCAGCTGCTCCCCAACCTGACTGTCCGTGAGACCTTGGCTTTCGTGGCCCAGCTGCGCCTGCCCAGAACCTTCTCCCAGGCTCAACGTGACAAAAGGGTAATTGACTCCGTGACCCCAAAAACCATGACCTCCTCCCCCTCCCTGCCTCAGGACCCAGCCACCAATGGTTTGAACAACCCAGCTCACCATCCATCCATCCACCCACCCACCTATCCTTCCTTCCATCCATCCACCCACCCATCCATCCACTCATCCATCCATCCATTCATCCATCCATCCATCCATCCATCCATCCATCCATCCATCCATCGTAGGCTCTGCCCCGCCCCTCACCAGCCTTTACAGCCCCAGAGCCCTCTGTGAGCCATCTCAGCCCAGGTGTTTCCCTTCCCAGCAGGTGCCAAAACATGTGATGGGCGTTTGCTTTGTGGTCCTCCATGGGGGCAGGGAGTCCAACTGCCTTGTGTCCAAGACACAGCCACATTCCCAGCCCACGACATCCGTGCACGGGCAGTCAGTGTATCAGGGGAACGAAGCTGGGGCTTTAAGCCCATCCAGAGACCCAGAGGTCCTGATACTCTGGAGCAGAATAGTCTGGCCCTGAGCGGGGCCCGGCCCCTCTGGTCCTCAGGTGGACGACGTGATCGCGGAGCTGCGGCTGCGGCAGTGCGCCCACACGCGCGTGGGCAACACCTACGTGCGGGGAGTGTCGGGGGGCGAGCGGCGGAGAGTCAGCATCGGGGTGCAGCTCCTGTGGAACCCAGGTGAGGGCTGTGGGTGCTGGGCGGGCAGGAGGGGCCTGGGTTGCCCACCTGGCTTAGCCTGGTCTAGACAGGCTCCTGCCCACTGACCAGGCCCCTCTCTTCCTCCGGAAGGAATCCTCATTCTGGACGAGCCCACCTCGGGCCTCGACAGCTTCACGGCCCACAACCTGGTGAAGACGCTGTCCCGGCTGGCCAAGGGCAACCGGCTGGTGCTCATCTCCCTGCACCAGCCTCGCTCCGACATCTTCCGGCTGTTCGACCTGGTCCTCCTGATGGCGTCGGGCATCACCATCTACCTGGGGGCGGCCCAGCACATGGTCCCCTACTTCACCGCCCTCGGCCACCCCTGTCCTCGCTACAGCAACCCCGCCGACTTCTACGGTGAGCCGGCCAGGCTGTGGCCTGGGACTCAGGGCTCCCCAGAGCCTGCTGGATAGATGAGGGGGCGGGACGAGGAGTGGGCAGAGCGGGTGCTAGCATCAAATGCTAGAAACGAGGCCTGAGAAAGGCAGCTGCTGACACAGCCACCCCTGTGCACACACAGATTAAAAATGCGACGTGTGCCACGCTGGAGGGGTGGGATCCAAGAGAGTTTGGATCCATGTCTACAATCGTGGCCTTTACTTAATCTCTATATAGAAACAGAATGTTTGAAATTGGGAGCCTCCAGGAAATCCTAAAGCTGCACCCACAGAGGCAGCGAGCCAGAAGGCACCGGGTGGGAGTGTTAGGGAGGAGGGGTTAGGGGGAGTCGGGGCGCAGGCCAGCTCAGGGCCTTTGGTGCTCTCGGACAATGAATCTCTAGATGTGAAATTGCTGTCAGCACCGGAGAGGCCCTTCTGCTTGGGTGCTGAGCCCTCAGCCGATGGCCCTCCGGGGACACGTGGACACTGTCTTCACTCCTGTGGGGAGGTTGCCCCCCAGATGCCTGCCCCAAAAGCAGGTGCCCAGCGCTGAGTGCTGAGGGACACGGCCTACCCCATAGCTGGCTGCGGCCCCAGCCTTCTCCCGGGATGGGCTGGTGTAGAGAGGGCCCTACCATAAGCATGATGGCAGGGGCCGTCTCCTTGAGGGCAGACACAGGGCCCAAAGCCCCACACCACAACAGGGTGTCCCTTTGACCCTCAAGCCCCTTCCATCCGCACGGATGAGAAGACGGGAATCCAAAGAGTTAGACACCTTGCACAGCCGTAAGGTGCAGAACTGGGATTCCCCATCCGTGTGTGCCAGCCCCCACTCTGACTCCGGGCCCTGCTGCCCACCCTCTTCCGCCCAGCAGCCACCCTCCCCCTCCCCCAGTGGGACAGACACTCTCTTCACCCGCCAGCCCTCACCCTGCGCTCCGCACGGTGTGAACTCACCCAGAAGTCACCCCCTCCCTCCCTCCCTGTGTCAGGTGCCAGCCGGGCTCCCTGCCGGTGTGTCATCCTCAGGCCAGCCGTCCCCAGATCAGATAAGGGGGCAGAGGGCACCTGCCAACCTGCCACCGGGAGGAACTGCAGTAACCCCGGGGCCGGGTTACCAGAGGTCAAACACCCAGACCGGACCTGAAAACACTTGCTTTTTCTTTACGTTTTATTGTCACCATTTTTGGGGGGGTGGGGGCTCTTGCCAGTAAGACCCTCACCGCCTCGGGTGTTGGGGGCTGTGGGCAGAGTCTAGCGTCCTGAGCTCCAGCCCTGCACACTGAGGGCACACGTCCCAGCTCACCAGGCCCTCCTAGACATTATCCTCCCTGCGAGAGGACGGAGGAGGGAAGAGGCAGAGAGGCTCAGGGGTCACCCCAGCCAAGGGAGGCTGGAGGGAGCCTGCAGGGGCTGGGCCAGGAAGGCCCTGTGTGCCCAGCCAGGGGTGCCCACCTAGCATTGCAGCGGCCCTATAAGAAAAGGCCTAGGCCTGGCTCCCAGGCGTCCCCACAGGGTCAGGGGGGCTGGGAGGGGACAGCTGGTTCTGCAGCCCGTCATGCTGGCTCCCCTACCTGGGGACAGTGAGAGATTTAGTTGTCGTTAATGGACCCCTGGCACGTCCAGCTGAAACGGCCTCCCCACACGGGCAGGCTGTGTGAGAAGCCACATGGCAACTGACAGGGAGGACTAGGACTCCAGGGGCCCAGACCCCTTGGCCTCGGCTGGGCCAGCCCACAGGGAGGCTGAGTCCTGCTCCTGAGCTGCAGGGACGGCCACGGTTGGAACCGGGGTTTCCCTGGGCCACGGTCTGTGGATCCAGAGGTGCAGGGCCTCCTTCTCTGCCCTGAGGTGTCCTGTCAGGAGCCTGGGTGTGAGGCTTCATCTGTGGTCCCCTTCCCCGGAGGCAGGCTTTCTGTGGATGTGGCTGGCTGGTCCAGGGGAGCAGCCCTGGGGGTCTCTGTCCCTCTCTCTGCTCTGACCGTGCTTCATGGTCCCCTCCCAGAGGGCCAGGAGCATGTGGGCCTGTCCTGATGCCTCCCTGTGAGCAGAGGAGGGCCGGGTCCCCCGTGACCCCACACGCTCTGCTTGCAGTGGACCTGACCAGCATAGACAGGCAGAGCCGGGAACGGGAAGTGGCCACCAGGGAGAAGGCGCAGTCCCTCGCAGCCTTGTTCCAGCAAAAAGTGCGTGGCTTCGATGACTTCCTGTGGAGAGCGGAGGCCAGGGAGCCGGGCGCAGACTCCTGCTCCAAGAGGTGAGGCGGCCGGGTGGCTCAGTGGGGAGAGCCCTCCGGGAGGCGGCCGCCCCCACGTCCCCATGACACACTCTCCGCCTCGACAGCCTGGTCCTCCCGAGTGACCCCAACCACCTCTCGACGCCCACCCGGCTGCCTGGCCCCGTGCAGCAGTTCGCCACGCTGATCCGGTAATTGTCTGCCGTTTCTCACACTCACACACACACACACTCACACCCGCCATCCCTCCCACCCGGGGCGAGAGACGGCTGTAGCCAAGTAAGCCCTATCTCTAAAGTGAACTGGGAGGAGCCACGGGAGTCTGAAGTGAATGCAGAGAAGTAAATCCTTGGGGAAAAGTCAGCGTCGCCGAGACCAGCACCAGCTCTGGCGTGTGATGCGGAGCATTCCCGCTATTTTATTCTTTCTTTTTTTTCTCTCTCTCTCTCAATTTTTTAAAAAAATATATATTTTATTGATTTTTTTTACAGAGAGGAAAAGAGAGGGATAGAGAGTTAGAAACATCGATGAGAGAGAAACACTGATCAGCTGCCTCCTGCACACCCTCCACTGGGGATGCGCCTGCAACCGGGATACATGCCCTTGACCGGAATCGAACCTGGGACCCTTCGGTCCGCAGGCTGACGCTCTATCCACTGAGCCAAACCGGTTTTGGCCCCGCTATTTTATTCTTTAAACAAAATCCAAATGTTCCGGCGGGGCAGAGACCACAGAATGCACACGAGCTGGTGGTGAGGGATTCAGGCAGCACAGGAGGCCCTCCCGTCACCCTCCCTCTGAGGAAACCACAACCTGGGAGGGAGGCTAAGGGGTCCCATGCACCTAACCTTTTAAAACACAAAAATGGGGCCTTCCTCCACATATTGGTCTTTGCTCTATAACCATGTTAGGCTGGCTTTTTGCGTGGGGAGGGAGGGATCCTCAGGATAGTTCCCCGGCCCCTCCTGGCTCAGATCTTCCTGGGCAGTCCAGTCCAATCCAGCCGTGATCCACTTACCCTGGGAGACCCTGTGGATGGTCAGACTATTTTAGGCTTTTGCTATGACAAGGAACTGTAGCCAACATCCTTATACATGCCCCCTCTACATGCCTGATCGGCAATGTCCTCCGGTAGCTTCTTACAGTAAAATCTCCAGCCAGACAGATCGGTGATGAAAGCCACGCCATCATTCTCCGAGTCTCTCTCTGCCATGAGCCCGATGCTTTCATCGGCTCACGCAGCCCTCACAGCGGCTCCGTGACGTGGCCACGGCGACCCCCGCTTTACCGATGAGAAAGACGAGGCTCACAGAGACCCCATGGCACGGCCAAGGTCATAGGACGGGGGGGCACCTCTTTCCTTTGTTGTGTCTTTAAGGCGTCAGATTGCCAATGACTTCAGAGACCTGCCCACCCTCCTCATCCACGGGGCGGAGGCCTGCCTCATGTCCCTGGTCATCGGGTTCCTCTATTACGGCCACGGCGCCGTCCCACTCTCCTTCGTGGACACGGCGGCCCTCTTGTTCATGATCGGGGCGCTCATCCCCTTCAACGTGGTCCTGGATGTCATCGCCAAGTGTGAGTGTCCCCGCTCCCCGGCACCCACGCCCCTCGGCCCCCGCCGGCCCCCGAGCTGGTCCAGTGCCAACCTGGGTTGCTCTGAGCTCCCGGGGAAAACACGTGTATTGAATGTCACCATGGTCAGGAAGTAAAAGATGAGAGTTGTTTTCTCAGTGATATTACTATGCAAATGCCAGCGGATTTCCAAGGCGTCCTAGCATTCCTCTCCCGGCAGGATTCACAGTTGACAGCAAGGGTACAAGCCCCAGAATGACAAACATCCAGATCAGGATGCTTTTACTCTGCCTTAAACACACACACACACACACACACACACACATACACACACACCATTTAGTCAAAATAACTATTTCTTTTTATTATGGCATATCTTTTTTTAAAAATATATTTCATTGATTTTTTACAGAGAGGAAGAGAGAGGGTTAGAGAGTTAGAAACATCGATGAGAGAGAATCATCAATCAGCTGCCTCTTGCACACCCCCTACTGGGGATGTGCCCGCAACCAATGCACATGCCCCTGACCGGAATCGAACCAGGGACCCCTCAGTCCGCAGACCGACGCTCTATCCACTGAGCCAAACCAGTCTCAGCCATATCTTTATATATATATATATATATATATATATATATATATATATATATATATATGTATGTATATAGATTGATTTTTTACAGAGAGGAAGAGAGAGGGATAGAGAAACATCGATCAGTTGCCTCCTGCACACACACCCCACCTCCCCGGGGATGTACCCACAACCAAGGTACATGCCCTTGACCAGAATCGAACCTGGGACCCTTCAGTCCGCAGGCCTACACTCTATCCACTGAACCAAGCTGGTTTCGGCCCTATTTTTAATGGAACTAAAGAGAGACGACCAAACAGGAAGGCTGTGAGGTAATTTCACTTTGTCAGCGTCCTTTTCTCCCCCTTCTAGGTCACTCGGAGAGGGCGATGCTTTACTATGAACTGGAAGACGGGCTGTACACTGCTGGCCCCTATTTCTTTGCCAAGGTGACTGCTGGGGCTGAGAGGGAGGGACCGCCCGGCGGGGTGGGGGGTGGAGGCAGGGGAGTCTGCCCTCGTTATACAGAAGTCACAGAGAAGCATTTTGCTGAGCCAGGGGTGGTAGATGCCATATTCCCTCGGGGCAGTGGTCGGCAAACGGCAGCACGTGAGCCACGTGCGGCTCTTTGGCCCCTTGAGTGTGGCTCTTCCACAAAATACCACGGCCTGGGCGAGTCTGTTTTGAAGAAGTGGCGTTAGAAGAAGTCTAAGATTAAAAAATGTGGCCCTCAAAAGAAATTTCAATCGTCGCCCTGTTGGTATTTGGCTCTGTTGACTGATGAGTTTGCCGACCACTGCGGCCTAGGGGGGTTTCGGAGACTTGATGCTCTGTAAACACTTACCGGGAGGCCCGGGCTGCGGGCCAGGAAGGGCACTGGTCAGCAGAAACCTACGAAAGACAAGTGGGAAACATCTAACTTCCTTCGCCTTCCCCAGTCCCACCGTGTCCCCGGGGCAGGGCCGGCGGGTGCTGCCTTCTCATTTCAAGGAAGCGGAGGCTCAGGGCGGTCACACAGCTCCTGGGACTGGGCAGGCAGGGTGGGGCCGGGAAACCAGGTCTTATTGGGACAGATCCCCACTGCCTCCCTGGGGGAAAGTGCTCTCACCTGTCCCAGAGGGAGCACCTGGCACCTGCAGGGGGAGCCACGCTCCAGGGTTCCCACCTCCCCGCACCCACCTGCCTGACCCCCGGGAGGGCGGGGGCATGGCCGGGAGTGGCTGTCCTCAATCGTGCATGAGGAACAGCGGCAGGCGGAGGCGCCGGCTCCACATCCTTGCACGGGCTGCTCTTGGCAGATCCTCGGGGAGCTCCCGGAGCACTGCGCCTACATCCTCATCTACGGGATGCCCACCTACTGGCTGGCCAACCTGCGCCCGGCCGCCGAGCCCTTCCTGCTGCACTTCCTGCTGGTGTGGCTGGTGGTGTTCTGCTGCAGGCTCATGGCCCTGTGCGCCGCCGCCCTGCTGCCCACCTTCCACATGTCCTCCTTCCTGGGCAACGCGCTCTACAACTCCTTCTACCTCACCGGCGGCTTCATGATCAGCCTGAGCAACCTGTGGACAGGTGAGGCGCGCGGAGGCCCCCTGCGGCTTCCGCCTGCTCTGGCCCGGAGGTGCTAGCGCACCATGTGGGTCCAACTGTCCTACACGCCGAGGGAATCACCCTCACCTGGCCCCTGGGCGTCACCCCTGACCCTCTCTCCCCCACCCTCCACATGGCAGCGAGCCGGGCCCATTCTGCCTCCCTCCCCCATCTTCCTGACATGTCCCATCGCCTTCCCCCCCTAGCCCTGGTCTTACGGTCCGATCTTGGGCCAAGGCCGTAGCCTGCTCTCTGTACCCTGGTCCTTCCGACGTCCCTCTCAGCCCTCTCCATGCGGAGTGAGCCTTCTCAGGGCAAACCCGCGGGGGAGGGCAGGCTGCTCACCCCCTGCTGCCTGCACCTGGCTCTCTGAGCCTCCCACACCACACACTCCAGGCCCCCTCTCCATGGAAACAGCAGTCAGCACCATCCTCAGCTCCTCCTTCGGCCAGGCCTTCCCTGACCCTCCCTGGCAGGGCTCCGTGTTCCTCCTCCTCCTCCTCCCCTCGCCCTCAGCCCTCCCCAGGGTCAGGACGCGGACTCGGAAATCTTGGTCTGGGGCTGCTGAGTCTCTACAGCCCGCCTGCCCTGGGAGGCTGAGTGTGTGCTGGGAGGGACACCCAACACCTTACTCTCTGGAGTTGTTATGGACCAACACGCCCCGATCCCGCGGCCACTGGCCACCCCCACCCCCACCCCTGTCCCGAGCTGCCCCTCTGCCCTTCCACCCTCTTGTCCGCCCCCTGCCCTGCTCCATCAGGGCACTTGCTTCCAGCAGGGCCCCCTGTCTCCAGAGATGTTTCTTAGGGAGCAAGAGGTCGGCCGGTGTGAATAATGTGGCTCTCGCTGTCCTCAGTGCCTGCCTGGATCTCCAACGTGTCCTTCCTCCGATGGTGCTTCGAAGGGCTGATGCTGATCCATTTTCAAGGGCAAACTTACCATTTGGTGGTCGGCAACCTCACCCTCCCAGTCCCGGGAGACAAAGTAAGTAGCCGAGGGCTCGGACCCCTAGCCCTGGCCTCCCTCTGGCCGCCTCCATGAGCTCACTGATGTCCGTGTCCCCAGATCCTCAGCTCCATGCACCTGGACTCATACCCGCTCTGCGCCATCTACCTCATCCTCATGGGCATCAGCGGGGGCTTCGTGGCCCTGTACTACGTGTCCTTAAAGTTCATCAAACAGAAATCAAGTCAAGATTGGTGATTCAAACCCGGACTTTTCCCCGCTGGTGAGGGGCTCAAGCAGACTTTTCCCCGGCACTCCCTTCCTCCCAAGAGCCCCCCGAGGGTACAAGGAGGACAGGTGAGGACAGTTGAGCACAGCTGCTCAGCAACATCTGGCCACGGTGCTGCAGTGGCACAAGCTGGCCACAGGATGGCAGTAGAATAAAGACAGTCGAAAGGGATTTCTGATAACTGGCCGGAGGAGGCTAAGATTACTGGGAACAGGAGAACCATGCTTGAGACACCTACATACAACGTTGCTAATTTATTTCCTTTTGATGTGTATTTATATAGGCAACTCAATACAGGATGGGAACAAATTAGGTATCAATTGAGTAACGAGGCCATGCAAGATGGTTTTAGATTGTGTGTTTACTACCCCAACTCAATTCTCTTTCCATCACCATTTACCCCCCTTTTCCCCTCTTCTCTTGCCTCCTACATTTCCCTCTGATAATCACATACTGTTGTCTGTGCCTATGGAGGTGTGGTTTTTGTTTTCTTAGTCTCTTGACCTTTTTCACCCAGCCCCCCAAACCCCTACCCTTCTGACAGCTGTCAGTCTGTTCTCTGTATCTGTGAGTCTGTTTCTCTTTTGTTTGAAAGGTTAATTGTTCATTACGTTCACTTGTCAGTGAAATCACATGGTATTTGTCTTTTTCTAACTGGCTTATTTCACCTAGCATAATACTTTCCAGGTCTGTCCATGCTGTTGCAAAAGGTAAGATTTCCTTTTTTTTTTTTTTATTGTTTTTTAAATGGCTGAGTAGTATTCCATTGTGTAAATGTACCACAGCTTTTTTCCCCACTCATCTACGGATGGGCACTCAGGCTGCTTCCAAAGTAGGCAAGAACTGATAGGGCCCAGAGGCAGCCAGAACATAATAGGACCCAGAGGCAGCCAGAACATAATAGCCAGCGGAATATTTGGCCTCATCTTCCAGAATCCCAAGACTCTGTGTTTAGCCTCGGTCAAGACAGACTATGACCTAAAAGCTACCAGCGAATTGTATAAGCCAAACTGAATAATTTAAAAATGTATTGAGCATCTACTCTGAGCCAGGTACCATACAAAACACTCAAAACAACCTTTATGGTGGTTTGAGGACCATTTGACCCCAAACAGGAGCAGGGAGAGCGGGGAGGAGATAGTTCCCAAAGGAAAACCAGAGTCTGGAACCAAAAGAGGTGGGTTTAGGAGGCAAAGTGTCCACCACAGGTTCCCAGGGTCCTGGCGACTTCGAGTGTGGCCCCCTGGCTGACGGCATGGGCCTTCCCTGGGAACAGGTTAGATAGCATCTCAGGCCCCGCCTAGACCCACCGCTTCAGAATCTGCATCTTAAGAAGACCCTGGGGTGATGTGTATGCACGCTGAAGGAGCAGTGTCCTTGTGCAACCATCACACGCAGGACATTCACATTGTCCCATTGTACGTTCCCTTGGCCACCATCCCACAGGCACTCATTGCTCTGACAGTGCCCATCACAGCAAAGGACCTAGATCAAGATCAAGTGCTAGGTCTAGTTGTCAATGGTCTCCAGTTTACAACAATCCTCGACTTTCCTGACCTTGACACATACGGTACATATTTTACGGAATAGCTCTCAGTTTGCATTTGTTTGGTATATGTTCGTGATTCAATCAAGGCCCTGCGCCTTTGGGAGGGATATCACTGGAACAATGTGGTCTTCTCATTGCCTCCTGTCAGGTGGTTTCCATCTGTCCCGCTTGATGGAAGGGGTGTGTGCCCGGCTTCTCCAAGTCAAGTCCCTACTTCCCCTGCTTTTATAGTAAAAAAGCATTTTGTAGGTAGATACTTTGACACTCTGTAAAGCTCCCATTCCTCATTAAACTTTCTATTTATTCATTTGAAATTTTATCCATATAAACGTGTGGTTTCCTATTTTGTTCAGTGTGTTGCCTCCCTTTGCCATCCTTATTAATTTTGATGCGCAGATTGCCCCTGAGTTGGCCACAGGAGCCCACGCTAGCTGGCGTCTGCCTCCTTTCCACACGTCCCTATCACTCATTCACAACAAAGCAGTTCAGGCTCATCTTGTACATTCCCACCCAGTCCTGGAAGCAGCCATTTCTTTAAAGCATATTGGTCCCTCTTAGTGGAAAATGGTATTTAATAGCCAAGATCTGAGTGATAAGTATGCTCATTACTACTGGGGTGTCACTGCTCTCAGACCTTCTCCGTGGGCAAAGCTAAGGGATATATATATATATATATATATATATATATATATACACACACACACACACACACACACACACACATACATACATATACACACACCATGTATATACCATATATATACACCACATATACCACATATATCATATATACACCATATAATATATATACATATATACATATACACGCACCATATATATACCATATATATACCACATATATCATATATATCATATATATACCATATATATATATATATATATATATATATATATATATAATCTCCATGTTAATGTTTCCAGTTCCAATCCAGCATAACAGAGTTGATTCTAGTCCTCTCCCTTTTCATGGCTGTAATTTCCTCCTCCAATTGTAAAAAACCTGCCTTCCATTATCCTTAATATTTTCACTCATTTGGTTAATCCCTGTATATAACAATCTCCCACCTACACCGCCCGCCTTCTGACCCTGCTCACGCTGCTTGGGCTGTAACTCCCATCCCAAGCTGCCCCGAGTCTGCACAGTGCCTTCCTCACCCTATGCTGTCCACCACGGCCCCACCCCCACTACACTGGTCACCCAATGGCTTTAGGCCTAAATGGAGAAAGGAGGAGAAAGAGGACCTTGGGGTTTTTCTTCAATTCCCAGTGATTCCAATGTGCAGGGAGGGTGGACAGTCTGTCCCTGGGAGAGGGACAGCCACTCAGCCTGCGGAGGCTGCCATAGCTCGGGGGGCTCTCGTGTGCAGGGCAAGAGGCCAAGTGCCGGGCAGCAGAGATGGAGAAACTCCAACAGCCACCATTTCTTTTCTTTCCCTCTTGAAAGATGAAACAGAGAGGCCGGAGACCGGGATCAGGACACAGGCTTTATTGAAGAGAAGAGGACCACTGCCGGCTGCTTTCCAGAGGAGAAAAGAGAGCGAGGGCCAGAGTTCAGGCACCATGTGAGGGGAGGAAAGAGAGGGGATGGGGCTTAGGGCACTCAGCACACGCTGAATGGTGGTTTCATGTAAGGCCTATGATTAGGGACCTAGGGACTTAGGAATCGGGTTGGGGTATTTGGCAGGTGCTGATTGGTGGCTCAATGTACAGTCCATATAAGGCGCCTGGTTAGGTGCTCAGGAATGTCCGTCCGCAGGTGGAGTTTCATTCTCTGTCCATCAGTTGGAGGAAGGGAGGGAGCAATTCTGACTCCACTGTTTTGAAAAACGGCTTCCCAGCGCCAGGGGAGGCCCGGGAGAACCAGTGGTCTAGAGGCACATGCAGTTCAGCTGGCCCTGCCTGCATCGCAAGGGGTAGAGATCTGCTTACGTGTCATGACCAAGAGCAGGGATTGCAAACTTTTCCTGGGAAGAGTCAGAGGGCAAATATTTTAGGCTTTGCGGCCAAAGTCTCTGTTGCAACTACTCACATCCGTTGTTGCAATGTGAAAGCCACCGCAGATCACTCTAAAGCATGGGTGGTGGGCTGCGTTCCAACGAAACGTTATTTACAGGAACAGGCCGCCTGCTGGATGTGGCCCCAGGTTCTAGTCTGCAGATCCGTGATCAAAAGGGAATGGTTTTGAAATTTGCATTTTAACCACTCCCCGCCACTTCAAGTTATGCTATTGATGAGGACATTTTAATTAAGCAGAAAATAATTACCTGTACTGACTTGAATATTTCCTGATGGGATTTAACAGTTCTGGTTCCTATAAGGATTAGTGAAGACATAATCTTGCCCTGGGACGAGCTAGCTCCCTGGTCAGGCTCACAGAGGTAGAACTTGCGTTTGCTTTTTTCTTTCTCCTGCTTTTCTTCTGGTTTTGATCGCAGATTAAGCAGCCAGCAGCAGCGATATTTAAATCTACACCAAATCCAAATGTTAACTACGGACCTGGGGCTTGGGGTTCTACTGAGACTCAATTGAGTCACTTAGCAGAGGCGTTCTGCTCAGCCACCTGTGCCACTGTCCCTGGGGCCCCAGAGGCTCCCAGGAAGGAGCGAGGGGTCAGGTGTGGGTGAGGAAGCATCGTGCTGGTTGGCCTGTGCTTATTTGGGAAATATATCTACTGTTCAAACACACACACAAAAAAACCCCTATCATCCAAATCTCAAGTCATGTATCATTTGTTTTTGAATGACTGATTCTTCCTTTAAAGGGGCCAGGTACAGAGCAGCGTCCCTACCTCACTGGCTGCCTGAGGCCGCTGCTGCGGGAAGAAGGCCTGCGGATGGAGCACAGCCCATTTTGGGCTGGCAGGCCAGGAGCAGCTAATAATTAAAACACTAATGTTTCAAGCGGCGGGTTGAGATTTCCAAACACACAGCACCTCGGCGGCTGGTTAACACACTTCTCCGCTTCCTCCGTAATAGTGTTCACATTTATTGTCGGCATGACGGTCTTGTCTTCTTGCAAAGTTGGAAGTATTCCTTCTTTCCTCAAACTGTTAAAATTAAGTTTTCTGGTGCTGATTCCACTCTTGCCCTGTGCTCGCTCAGCCCGAGGCTGTCCTGATTTCCATCACTGCACACTTTGTGAAGATGTTTACATGCGAGAACACGGGTTTTAAAGGACTTCTGGGGCCTCAGCCCCCAATATCTAAGCTCTGAGCTACAACGTGGCATCTCTGATCTAATGAAAACAAGTGTGTGAGGACCCCCCACCCCCTCAATGCACACAAACCATGCATCTCAGAAAGAACTGACTAGGATGGGAAGCAGGTGTTATGCGTCCATTGATTCACTCAGCGATGCTTACTGGGCACCCACCAGCGCCAGGCTCTGACTAATGGTTTGCCTGACCCACACTCTGGGGTAGGAAATGACAAAAATGAGTAAATAACGAGGACTTCAGCAAGTGCACACGTGGGGCAGGGCTGGTGAAGAGGGCTCTCTAAGCAGGGTGAGATCAGACCACTGTCCAGGTTGTGTTTTTGCTCTTCATGCAAAGGAGAAAAAGATAAGTGGCTATTTTGAATTTGCTAATGCAGCCATTTCTTTTATTTGTACTGAGGCCACACAATGTGGGCTTTGTAAAGTCTGCAGGATACATTTCTAATGGAAACACTCGCCTGCACGACTACAACAGCAAAGCAATAAATTACCATGATTTTGTACCCCCCGCAGCTCCGAGTTCCATCATACCTCAGGAATGTTGCTTTCACTTATAAAAACTCTAGATATTGGTTTGCCAGAAAAACAAATATTAAATGAAAATTGTGCTTAAAGACGTGAGAAAAGGTGTGCAGTCAGTTCAGTCATTGAAGACTTGAAATAAATTGCACCGGAGAGAACAATTTGCGATATATAGCTCGCTTAATAATTTACTGGAATTTGCAAACATAGTGATTATGCCAGGCAACGGGTATTTGATTAAATAGAAGAAAATAGCCTTACAATGTAAGCTGTCCAGACTGGGAACACTTGTACTAATGTGAAAGGTTTATGTGTGTGTGGTTTATTTTTTTTAAATTGGATTAATCTTCTGAAACCGGTTTGGCTCAGTGGATAGAGCGTCGGCCTGCGGACTGAAAGGTCCCGGGTTCGATTCGGGTCAAGGGCATGTACCTTGGTTGCGGCCACATCCCCAGTAGGGGGTGTGCAAGAGGCAACTGATCAATGATTCTCATCGATGTTTCTAACTCTCTATCCCTCTCTCTTCCTCTGTAAAAAAAATCAATAAAATATATATTTTAAAAATTGAAATAATCTTAGAGATTGCGATTTTACTTTTAGCTGGATTGCTTTTTTGTTTTGTATTCTCATAGCAACTAAATGACTAGTCAGAGTCCTAGCATGTGACATATGGCTGTGATTCTGGGCATATTAACTCTGTCAGCCCTTGTTTTCTCATCACGAATATCGGGCAAGAGGAGGCCTGGCCCACGGTAACATGTTCATGTTAGATGTGAAGAACCCACAGAGCCGACTACAGGTAACTCGATTTACTGTGAACTCAAAGCCAGGGTTGTGCTTGGCCTGGGGATATGGACATGAAGCAAAGAACTGGTCCGTAGGGAGCCAAAACCTGTGTGTTTTTCAGGGGCTTTGGGAGCCCTGGAAAGGAGTAATTAATATAATGGGTGGGGAGAGGGGCCAGAGTGAGCCGGCCTAGTAAGCTTCAGGAGAAAGGAATGCGGGCGAAGCAGACGACAGAGGACAGTGTGCTGCGGACAGCCCGCGCAGAGGGGATCAAGCCATCATGTCTATAAAACGCTCCTGCTCTCTGACAAGGAAAGGTAAAATCCCCTACCTTATCACATATTTAACTCTGCTAATTTTTGCCAACTCTGTAAACAGAAACTTCACCGGTTCTCCACACACTGTGCACCCAGGAGATTCCAGGAACAAGAGGCCACCGCACAATTTTTAATTAAACATTTTAAACATTTTAAGAGTCAGGTGCTTGAAATGGCTAAAAGCAGTGATGCAAAAATCTGGACTACAGCCGAAACCGGTTTGGCTCAATGGATAGAGCGTCGGCTTGGGGACTGAAAGGTCCCGGGTTCGATTCCGGTCGGGGGCATGTACCTTGGTTGCGGGCATATCCCCAGTAGGGGGTGTGCAAGAGGCAGCTGATCGATGTTTCTCTCTCATCGATGTTTCTAACTCTGTATCTCTCTCCCTTCCTCTCTGTACAAAATCAATAAAATATATTTAAAAAAAAAATCTGGACTACAAGTTATTCAAAGCATTTCACATTAAAATTATATTAGGCTTAAATACGCGGATGCTCAGTTACATATAAAGCACACTAGTTTCCAATGACGTGTACTTTTTAGAATTAGCTGTTTGCTTATAATTTGAATCTAAAACGTATTATTGAGCGTTGCTGTAATTGTGTTTACTCTGTATTTCCATTCGTTTCAATTTCATTGGTAGGTATTTATTATAGAAAGCATCCACTCACAAGCCCACCTATAATATACAATTATTAAATTTTAAATATTTACATTCAAAAGGGAATGCCAATCAGTGCTAAAGATATGACATAGTAGTTAATCACGTAAAACATTCAATTAGATGTTTAGAATGCTAGGTTAGGATTTGTGCCCATTTCCTCTGCACTAACACGCATTTCACCAGCCAATACACAGGCTGGCTTGGAGTCACTTCATGCGATTGAGATTGTACTGTTTCCCCAACGATGACAGCAAAGTCCAGATTATGCCCCAGGGTTATGCCTCCTTTTAGAGATCTCTACTAATGAACATTAATAAAACTGAGCTCAACTATCAGCATAACTGCAAAAAATAAGGCCTGCTTCAGTGGAATCACTAGTGGAGTGAGGCTCATGGCAAATCCGGCAACATCATAACCCCAACACGTGCAGGTCCTGCACCCAAGTCACAAGGAAATTTTCATTAAGTCCTCTAGGTCTAATTTCCTTAGGTCTAAGTACAAAAAGATGAAGAATATGGCCAATGTCATAACATTTACTTCTTGGCTCTCTTCCATCATCCCACCCTCTCAAGCAATCTGGCGGCTCTAGACGCAGGATGGCTGGTCCCTCAGATAGGTTATCAGCACAAACAGGTCAAGTTATTTCCCCAAGGCCACGGTGTCTCCCCCCACCCCCACCTTCACCCCCTCCACTGGCCATACACATAAACATTGGGAAGCAAGTAAGTGGTCACAGATTTCAAATAGACAAGGAATATAACAAAAAAGGGATAACTCTCAAATGAAACATTTTCGATCCCCGTATCTTTGTAATGGCAAACTGACTACCATTTTACATTTCTTAAAGTACCCATTTATCATGGAGATATTAATGGCATGAAAGCCAATTTGGAGATAAAACTGAATGTACACCAAGATTCCACTCCTTTGTATATTGAATCACATATTTATAGGACCTGAGCATGAAGAGGCTCAGTGTTGGGGTATTTTGTGCTGACAATTCCTGAAACCAGGATGAGAGGAAGTGCCTTGCTCTATGTCATGATCAGTTAGGACTCAGACTAGGTTTTAGAGACTTCTATGAGCAGAGGCTCATGGGAGCTATTGTGGTAGAGGGAACGCATGGTGAGGAACCTCTAGGCATTGGCAAATATTGAATAGTACCCCAACCAAGGGCAAGCAAAAGTCTCTTTGATTCTGCTTCCCTGGAAAATGAGCACTGGGTTTGATGGCTGGTAAGATACCTTCTAACGCCAACATTTTACAAAACTGGAAAATTATGCAGGGCTTCATACATGTAAAGAATTGATATATCATAGAATATTGAACATTAAAAAGCTCATTGAACGCCATTCTGTGCAGTTCCAACCTTCTTCAGATAAACAATATTAACTAGTACATTCTCAATAAAGGGACAGCCTTTTAATGGAAATAATAAATGAAACTGTGTACAGGGCCGGAAGAAGAGTTAATTGGAAGAAGACCCTGAAAAATTATGGCTTCATACATACATCAGGAGCCTCAAAGAAAATGCCACGGATTTATGTTGTAGGCAAACCCAAAAAAGTCTGGTGACCAAGTGCACACAGCTATGGTCAATGAGCTGTTGTATATATCATATCCCATATTACCAATAAATACAAGCACATAAACAGATTAACTTTTCATTTATTTATTTTTGTCCTCTCAAATACATTTAAAAAATAACATTTTAGACACAGAATCACAAATACACAAAAAACAAAGTGGTGCGTGCTTGCTTCACAAAGGGGTTTCCCTTAATTCCTTTAGCTGCTTTGCATAAAATTCAAAGCTTTCCTGTTGAGAAGATAAAAAGGAAAGGAAGGTAAGATTTACTAGCAAGAGGTGATGGCACAAAACTTCAAAATCACAAAGTACTGCAAACTGGCAGCACTTTGTTTCATGAAATCGTCAGCCCCAGATTCAGAGTAAATGCTAGCACCAGGAGTATGGACAATTGTGGTATTTGAAGTAAATATGGTGTGTGGCTTTCAGTTCAATGACACAATGAAAAGAAATATTGCTTACGATTCCTCTTGTTAAATAGAACAATAAAAACAATAGCCAAGGCATAGAAATAACTTAAATGTCCATTAATGAATGGATGGATAAAAAAAGGTGTGCTGTACACACCAGTGGAATATTACTCAACCATTAAGAAGAATGAAATCTTGCCATTTGCAACAATATAGATGGACCCTGCAGGCATTGTACTAAGAGAAGTCAGTCAGAAAAAGATGAATACAATAAAATCTCACTTATATGTAGAATCTAACTAACAAGACACAAAACAGAGCTTATCCAAAAAAGACTGGTGGTTGCCTGAGAAGAGGTGAGGGATGAAATGGGTGAAGGGAGTCAAAGGAACACATTTCCAGCCATAGGGCCAGTAAGTCACGGGGATGTGATATTCAGCATGGCGCTTATTAGTTAATAATTCTGTACTGCATGTGTAAAAGTAGCTAGCAGAGTGGCTCTTCAAAAGTTCTCATAAGAAAAAAATGTTGTTACTACATATGGTGATGGATATTAACTGGACTTATTGTAGTGTCAATTTGCAATACATACAAGTATCAAATAATTACATTGTATACTTGAAGCTAATATAATGCCAATTATATCTCAATAAAAAATGTCCTAAGTGAAGAAATAAAAACAAACGTATTTAAATTGAATAAGCAATTAACAGTCCTATAATACCCGAGGCTATTGCAATATAGGTTATGAAATGCTATTTCAAGTTGAAATAATGAGAAAACCACCCCAAGGACATTTGATAAATTCATAACTATAGTTGAAAGTCTGAAACTGACCTTGTATTTTAAACCACACTCCCAGAGGGTTACACTATCCCACAGCCCGTGCCCGATGTATGAAGGTTCAGTTCTCGAAACCGTCCCCTGAGGGTTTTCCACAGAGATCTAATCCTCATGTAATTAACTATTCAACTTATTTTTTTTTAATACATTATTGTGAAGTGTTCATAAATCTGTAGAGGTGATTTTTTCCCTCCTTAAGAAATACTCACAGGGGGCTCAGGGAAAGGGACAGGCTCTCCAGCATTCTTCAGCAAAACTGCATAACGTTTTAGAAACAGATTATCCAGTTTTATGTTCTTTGCAATCAAATCTTCATACAGTGCTTTGGCAGACGGGACATCTCTGCTCACGCCTAAAGAGAAAGATGTTAGTCACAGATAAACACAACCTGGATTCCTCTTTTCCCAAAACACTTGGCTATTCAGGGACCTCTGTCTTCCTACCTGGATTGTTTTATCTCAAATGAATACTAAACTATTGTTAACAAAAGCCACATTCAGAATCTATAAGCACCCTCACTCCTTCCCCACACCTCTCATTCGCTGAGTGTGTGCGTTTGCGCGTGCATGTTTATACATGGGTATGGAAGGTTGAGGTATTTGAAATAAACATAGTGTAGTAACTTTCAGTCACCACAAAAGAGAAGGAAAATGACAAATACAACTATTTTAAAAGATCTATGATTGTAAAAGTGACTACAAACTGAAACCCTCAACTACAGAGTAAGCACACACCATTCAAATCTCTTCTGCTTAAAACCATATTCTGAAATCAATGTAATTCAGGAATTGTCATGGTGAGGGACATGCAAATTATGAAGAATCTTTATCTACATCAGTATCAAGATCATCAGCTAAACAACATCAAAAAGACTTTCAATACAGTCTTCTGTTACAAAATAAGCAAATGTGAGGAATACAGTTAGCTACAATGACAAAAAAAAATCCATACAAAATCAATCCACATGAAAAGCTATATACATCTACCTATTAACAAGTTACACTACTATTTCACTAAAATGGGTGAATGAGTAGCCCAGGAGCTGGGGTTAGCTGTCTGTCCACCTTGGCTGATTTGCAGAAGTTTTCTTTCTACATTTACTGCTAAGATTATAGGGGCTCAGTTATTAGCTGCTGGTAACTGTTAACCTCTAAGCACCTAACAACCCTCTGATCCTACACTAATGTTCTATAAACAACCCCAATATGGCAGCTCCAGGGCGGGCCTCCAGAATGGACATGAGAAGTTTAGGAGTCAACCTAAGGATCACCCAAAAGGGAGCGAGGGTGATGATGCACCAGCTCTCACTGTGTCTGCACAGATCTTGGTAGGCGGGGTGAACTCAATCTCCCGTGCCAACCCTTTCCCTCCGTGCCAAGGGTTCATCGTCCAGAAAGCCGCTCAGAAAGCTCTCATCTTCCCTTCCACCACTTCCTGGTCTCCCCGCTTCTTCTCCCTCCCGATTCCCAAGCGGCATCACACAAATTTAATAGTTTGATGCTGACTGACTCTATTTCATGTTACTTAGTTATTGTTTAATATCTGACCATGGAACTCTGAGAAGGTTTGTGATTACAGCTCTCTTTTAAAATACTTCATGTTCTCCTGACAAGGGTGGAAAACCGGAGAACCAGTTTACTAATTCTGATTGCAATCAGTTGTCCTGCCAACAATAAAATAAAAAAAGCAGCCATTTATTTACCTCCTGCCTCAAGTGAGCAAATCGGCTGTTGGCAGATGGGTAGGTGATCTAAACTTAGAAATGCTACCGTGTATTTTGATTACTGAGGTAACTTTAGACAAGTTCCCTCTCATATGTGATGGGCAGGCAATCAGGAAACTGTCTAAAAGCCAGGAATTTCCACTGTGACTTAAGTGAAACTTTGGAGCCCACTTTTTGGTAAAGGGCCTATTATTTCAAAGGCCTCGGTAAGCAAGGAGGGTACTGAAGGAGCAAGAAGGCAAGGCAAGTGGTAGTCTCAAGTATGTGCCTATTTCATGCGATGTTTCAGGTGGCAGGGCCTTGGGGAGACTGGATTGGTTCCCACTATGTAAACCCAAGTGGACTTCCCAGGAGCCCGGGATACTTACTATATTATAAATATTTAAATCACTTAAATATTAATATAGTCAGGTTAAACTACTTACTACAGCTTTTCATGATCGAAGTGTATATTTCTTCTTTTTCAACTAATTCAGGAATCAGTTCTATTAAAGATCTCAATATTGATGTCTAGGATATTAAAATAGAAGTGAGAAGAACTGTGAAATAAAACACTGATATATAAACATGAAATCACAGAATCTTGACAATAATTACAATAGAACTGCCTACTCAATTTAACAGACTATTGCCCTTCTGTATACAGGCTGGTTTCAATTCTAGACCACTGCAAGAAAGCAAGCATCATAATAAGCAAGTTGTGGGGAGGGTGGGGAGAAGGGGGAGAAATCAACCAAAGGACTTGTGTGCATGCATATGAGCCTAACCAGTGGTCAGGACAACGGGGCGGGGGGGGGGGGGGGCGAGCGCATGCATGGGGAAGGGTTTGGGATGAGAATGGGGGGATGAGGATAAATATGTGATACTTTAATCAATAAAGAAATTTAAAAAATAATAAGCAAGTCGTAATTTTATTTGCTAGCTTAAATTTGTAAATAAATAAATAAAATACAAAAAAGCAATATTGCCTGGCTGGCATGGCTCAGTGGTTAAGCATCGAACTATGAATCAGGAGGCCTCAGTTCAATGCCCAATCAGGACACAAGCCCGGGTTGCAGGCTTGATTCCTAGGGTAGAGTATGCAGGAGGCAGCTAATCAATGATTCTTTCTCATCAATAATGTTTATGCATCTCTCTCTCTCTCTCTGAAATCAATAAAAATATACCAAAAATTTGCAATTAGGTAAAAACAATTTTTTTTTAAAAGTGTGTGTGTGTGTGAGAGAAGTGTGTAGAAATTAAGGAAATCTTAGACCTCACAGACTGGAGACAATCTAAATGTTTCACAATAAAACAAACATTATAATTGGCCCTCAATTTGAAACTTCATAATGTGCCCAAATAAACTAAGAATGGGGTTCCTGGTGCTCAACAGTAAAATCAGATCTACCGTATTTTTCGGACCATAAGACGCACTTTCCCCCCCCCCCCCAGAAGTGGGGGGGAAAAGTCCCTGCGTCTTATGGTCCAAATATAGCCTACACATATACTGTAAAAAAAAAGTTTTTTTACTTGCCAGGCTCTGTGTGGTCTTTGTGTGCTTGCCCGGCTCTAAAATGGTTCTAAATGCTGCTGTTTACTTTACAGGGTTGATTACATGTGTTTATGACTGTGATGTTGGGTTTTAATGCACATAAAATATTTTAGGACACTATTTGTTTCAGAATCTTTTTTTCTTCATTTCCCTTCTCTAAAAACTGGTGCGTCTTATGGTCCGGTGTGTCTTATGGTCCGAAAAATACGGTAAATAAATTTTTTGGAAATGTGTTTTTTTTTTTTTTTTTAAATCAAAAATAGGACTTGTTTCTGTTCTATGCACCATGCATGAATCTCTTAGTGTACATAAGGTAAGTGCACAAATTGAAAACATTAATTTTTGGCACATACCGGGTTTAAGGCCAAATGGCTAAACTACCAGATGGTTAAAAATGGTAAAAATAAATAAATGAATAAATAAATAAATAGGCCTCGTGAGGCGGGGAATGTTTCTGCACACTGTCACATGTCCCAAATGACCTAAGCAACAGGGTTTTTATCTCCTGTTTCTCTGGGCCCTTCCTGGGGGCTCCCCATGCATACTATGTGCGTGGAGTGTTCACTGCGTGAACTTGTTTTATGTTTCCAGTTCAACTAAGGAGCCACACCAACTTTTTGTCAACATGTAAAAATGTAAACAAGTATAGACAAGTAAAGTCTTCGATCTTCAGGTTTTTAGATCAGGCCTTGAAGCAACAAGATTGGCTTATAGTCAGCAAGTCCAGCATAGTACCTTTCCTGGCTTCTGGGAACTCCTCATAAAGAACGCCACGAAAATTGGGGTTTGCTCAGCAATTGCACCACATCTCTAAAAATTGAAACAGTATCAGTAAGTGAAGGTTTCTGATAGACAAGCAGACCAAGGCAATTATTTCCAATTAAGAAAGTTCACAATAATACAGTAATGTATCATTACTAAAAGGAAGGCCTAGTGGTCAGCCAATATTTTTAAGGCAAGAAAAAAGAACCACGTCAAGCTTTTGTGAATGCTACCCTTGGCTTTGCAAGTATAAAAGTTTGTTTAAAAAGACAAGGGAGAAATTAAACTAGTGCTTCAACAACCACAGAACAAGGTTTAGGACTGCAAAGAAAGAGGAAAAAAAGAAACACTGCTCCTCTCCAATTATACTGCCAAGCACTCACAAGTGAGCCAGGGATCATAAGGTTAATTATACATTTAATAAGGTGTCAGGGAGATAACTGCTCGTTTCTTTATAAAAATTAAAATGTACAAAGCAAGTTCTCTTTAAAGTATAATTACCTACACTTATGCATACAAAAGGACTGATTTCAATCTCTCTATTTTACAAAAGGCTTTCATTGCGACAGCCAGAGCTTGAGAAAGACACAAAAGTTAAACTAAAAAAAAAAAGTTTATGTGACAGACCACATAAATCAAGTGTCTACCGGATCTTAGATGCAACAGTAAAATCAAATTTGGCAAGACAATATTTTAGTTTTTACTCTTCATAGATGTCATTCCTTAAGTTTCTAAAAGCTCATTCCTCTTTCAAAGCTTTAAAACATTGTCAATACTAAAACGAACAGTATAAAAAGAATTTTTGGGGGCACACAGAACATTTACATTATAAACTGATGTTTTCGACATCAGTGAATAAAGTATTCTTCGGCACAGTAAGAATAATCTTTTACTGTTTGACAAGCAGGTAAAGGATGGGTAAAGGCTTTATCATTGGAAACCTCAGTCTACTGAGGGATGAAAGCGAAAAGATGCAGAACACTTAGCGGTCACCAAGAGCTGCTAGGCAAGCCGCTCTGGCTGAATGCGCTCCGAGGGCAGCAGGCTCCACCCAGGTGCTAAGAGCCTTGAAAGATTCGGGCTCAGAACAGGCTGGCAGAAAAAATAGCAAGTGCCATTTTTCTAGAGAACAATCAAAATACTATGTTAAATTTAACAAATACAGCCACATGTATAATTAGATATGCAAATACTCCTAGTAGGTACACTGAGAAATGTACACACAAAGATAAAGCATTCGAGTTTAGTTCTTTCAAGAGAGAATCTGAAATACCAAAGGCAGGAAGATTAGAAAATTCCTGAAATCCCTATCACAAACTTCCTTTTCTATTTTGTTGTTGTTTTTTGTTTGTTTTTTGTTTTTTTTGAAGGTAAAGAAACCAAACCAAACAATAGAATTTTCAATTAACCTAGATTTCTCTCTGGCCAGAAAAGGAGGTACAAAAGCCTTAGAGGCAGTGCCAATTGACACTTTTTACAAAACTGTTAACACAGACATGTTTCTCAGGCATACCTTTTAAAAATGGCTTGGATTCTACTCTCAAACTACAATAGAAGAACTTGAAGGACTGAATCTAGAGCTCTGGTAAACGAGTCGTTTTCTCATCCCTTCTACTAGTTAAAAATGTAGGTGAATAGAATATTATTTACTATCAGAAACCGGCCCCAGACCTCAGTGTGACACAGGGAGTCTACACAAACCCGCCGCTGGCAGGATCGCGGTGACGGTTTGACTGCCGCCCGCTGGGAAGGGGCTCCGCAGCGGTGCCTGTTTGTGTACACTGCCAGCAGCAGCTCCCATCACCCACCGTCCCCGCTTGGAGCAGCTTGATATTTAGTGCTGCTCAAATAGCAGGAATGCAGTTGTCTCCTTCCCGGAAGATTGCTAATTTAACTGAGAGTCTGGGCCACAGAGACCTGCATTTGTCGTTTAATATGTCTGTGACACACAAGTGAATAGAAAGCAAGTTCAACTCTTAATAAACCTTGAGCAAGGCACTGAAAATGTTTGTGTATTCAAGTGGAAGCGGTACTTGAAAAGCAAACATTTCCTACTTTTTGTTTGCAAACTGTGTTGCCATGGTAATGCACAGTCTTTAGATCATTAGAGAAATTAAAGTAAGAAATCAAAGGAATAGTTACCTATCTGTAGAGAAACATTTGTCTTCAAATCATTTCATCAAAACAAATCCTCCCTCTGGCCCCCTCCCCTCTAAAATCCAAGGACATTTCCAATCTGATTTGGCACAGCATCCAACAATTCACAATCCAGTCCTTATCATGCAACCTTGACTCACAATGAACTTAAACGTGCTAGCAGCACCACAATGCCATTCACATTCTACCACACACTTGTGTCACGTAATTTCTCAATTTACTTCTGACGAGCCATCAGCCCCACTGCTCCGTGTGTGGGCCATTACCTGTAGGAGAGCTTTGGCATCATCCACCTTGCCCGAATCCACGAGCTGAAGGAAAAGGTCGGTGACAGGTTTGTATACGGCAAACTGATTGGCCAGTCTCTCTGCCATGATGCTTACTAGGGGGGAAAAATGACAAGGGAGAAAAATCTCTCACTTAAACCACACCAGAGAAATTCGGTCCAGCCTCACTAGAGAGAAAATGTGGTTCTTTTCTGTGTGTATATATTTGTTTTCTGTTCTTTTTTTAAAAGCAAAAAATAGCTAACTTACTCTTTTCAAGTGCCAATTCCAACTGCTCCTCTATTACTTTTCTGAATAAGTACGCCAAACCAAAATAGTGGGTTTCCGTGGTTTGATTCCCTGAAGTAAGCATATTTTCAATGTTTTCTATTGCAACATCTATGTTATTGCTGTAAAAGAAAGATATAAAGAAATATTTCCTCTTGTATTAATATTTCAGGTAGTTTTCATAGGAGAACTTACCTTGGGATTCACACATGCAAATGCTTAGGGAAAAAAAGGAAATATATTCATATGAACCAGAAAAAACACTGTGCAAGTTGAACTCAATCACACTTTGGTAGCAAAAACAATCCCTAGGTGATTTATGCTACAATAATTAAAAGTAGTTGCTTATTTGAAAACACTGCTCGAGAGAAAAAAATCAAACTACTATATATACAAGCATTATAACTTTTAAAAATTGTATCTTAAATATTTAATTTGATTTTGTAGCTCTTTGGATATAAAATAAAAAACTTGTATAAGTGCTACAATTTTGGCTATATAATGTACAATGGTCACTATTGCATTAAGTAAAGTTAGTATGTACCATCTCCGGATTCTTAAAGATGATGATGATGTCTTTAAAAGGTGTACTTTCAAATATCTCAAACGATAGTCACAATGATTTTTTTCTCTCTCAGGTATTATAGAACATTTGAAAAATATTCAATTTATACTAAAATTATCAGAAAAAAGTATCTTCACACTTTACATTAAAAATTCAATTACATGGCCTTATTTAACAAGTTACAGTAAAAAAAATTATCTTTATAACTTTTTGGGTAAAGTACTCTTTAGTTGCTATTTTACAGTTATGGCATTCTAATATTTATGTTGAAATTATTACCTAAAACATAAGAATTCTCTAACTAAAAATGAACACCCATTACAATAAATTTTTCTTACAGGTCTTAGTTAGAAAAATTATTCACTAGTAAATAAAAACATATTCTCCACATCATATAAAACTGTGTTTATATGATAACTTTTAAAAATTCATCTGCTCTTACTTGGATAATTTCCTTGAACTTAACATAATCACATTTTCTCATTAAAGGGAAAGTTTAAAAGTTCTGTTGGGGAAATAGTTTTAAAAGAGAAATCAAAACACAACTTCTCTGTCCAAAGATATAGAAACCAAAAAAACACAAACATTACATTTTAGTATCTTAACCCATTAAATATATGTAAGATTAACTACTAAAGAACATTTTTTTTCTAAAGGCCTAAAAGAGGCCAATTCCATAATTATCCCCATGAATTTTGAACTTGAAAAAGTTAATAAAAATCAAGTTACTTCTGTCTACCGTGGCGATTCTCACAAGGAATCTAGTGTTGGTGGTAAGAGAATCACCTCTTTACACCTCCTTTTTTGTGGAGCTGTAATGACAGGGTGGATGGTAGGAGGGTGGGAAAAGAGAAACTTCTATTTCAAACAAGCTTGCTGGGCTCTCTGTTTCACAATGTTCTACTGTGTTTCCCCGAAAATAAGACCTAGCGCATGGAAAGATAAGACATCCCCTGAAAGTAAGACCTACCGCAACTTTGGGAGAAAAAATTAATATAAGACACTGTCTTATTTTCAGGGAAACAGGGTAGTAGACTGTCGCCCTCAGTGTTGCTGACAATCAATGAATTCATTTTTCCCTTCTGTAACAACATGTTTCCCCAAGGGCCTGGCCTGTATGAATGAGAACAGTTTGCAACCGTGAAACAAATTTTATGAATTTGAAAAATTTGATAAATGTTTTTTATTCTGATTTAATTTAAAGCTACCACACATTCCATAATATATAATAAAATGTTCCCAAACAGTTAGGGAATGATCAGCAACTAGCATCCATATTTCCTCTTTAGTTGATGTGGTTTCTAATAGCTTTAAAAAGTTTTAAAAGGTAATATTAGAGGTAATGTCCTCTCAGCATCCGATGGAGAAAAAGAAAGCTTGAAAATACTCACTTCTTTATTTGTGCCAAAGCAATGTTATTGATGAAAACCATATTTGAAAGTCCAATCACCTCTTCGAGTCCATTTACCATCTTCTGAATTGCTTGTATGCTTTCTAAATCACCCTTCAAAGCACATGCCTGAATCAGGCGGGTCACTGCCAGCTTAGAAGGTGTCTGCCCCTGCTCCAAGGCCTTCTTCAGCATTGTGAGAGCCTCTGCAACAGAAGAGCAGTGACAGAGTTTTTCTTGTATTAGCCATAATGACTTTAATGCACTTTGAAAACCAGCTTTTAAATACAAATACCAAATGGCTATAGACAAAAAGCTCTGAATAATTTATCCTAGGTTACAGAAAATATTTACATTTTATAAAAAACCTAAAAAAAAATAATAATAACAATTTTTTGGACTACCTATAAGACAGAGACCAGAGAAATGTCTTCTTTAAGTCACAGAAAATACAAACGATATTGAAAGAATGTGGGTACCATTCTGGGAAAAACATTTCATCAATTCAAGGAAGTTGACAAGTTCAGAGGGATATATAAATAAGAATGTTAAAGAATGAAGTTTCCAAAAATACATAATTTCTACTATACGAGTATTTATACTTCCCCAGACTTTATTATACTCAAAAATTAGATGATTATCAAATCTTCTAATATTCCAAAGGTTCTTTCTGGAAAACAGTATCTTTTTCTAGTTCAAATAGGATCAATTATGCAAAAACAGCCAAACTGAAACATTCAACTTTCACACTAGCAAATTTATTTTACACTACTGAAAAATATCTTGCAGGTAGATTCTTGCTCTCATTTTTCTAAGAAGATAAAAAAAACTCATCAGATTCCCATAGATATAGCCACAGGAATTTTTTTTCTTAAGTACCTGATTATGGATAAATTTGAAACATCCTTTTGATTTACTGACTTGTGCAAGTGTAGTGAAATCATTATATTAAATCAAGTGGTGGATTGAGGGAAAATATAATACTTAGCATAACAATTAACACTACTACTGGTACTACTAAAAAAAAAAAACCTTCACAGCTTACAGCAATTACTGTAACATAGACAAAACTAAGACTTTCAAAGCAGCTTTCCAAATAAGGAGAACATTTCTTTTATAGAAGAATGGGGAAAGAGTAATAATTAAAGTCTATTACAAGTGATATAGTGAAAAGACAATGGATTCAGTGTTTATTACCGAATAAACAATTTATAATAACTCCAAATGCCAGTGATTCTCAAATGGGGAAAAGAGGAAACCGGTAGTTTAAAAGGCATATTCAATAAAATTTTATAAATATGTACATATAGGTAACAAAAACTGTTAATAAATTTATAGAAAATAAGCTTGATAACATCTTTTTAACTGGTGGTCATACACAGATAATTTCAGGATATTTTTATTAACCAAGAATATTGTCAGCTAGGGAGGCTTTTTCCACCAGTGAATTAAAATTAAAACAAAAATAAGATAATGATGACGATGATAGTAACCTGCATTTATTGAGCTTTTGCTACATGCCAGGCACAGTAGTAAGCAACTACACCCACAACTACCCAAGTACCAATTTTACAGGTGAGAAACAGAGGCAGAGAGTTTAATAATTTGCCCGAGGGTCATATTGCTAGACACTAACCCAGGGACCTAACCAGTGTAGAACCTGCATCAGTGGATGCACAGGTGTTTGACGGAGTGGAGGATCGAGGAGAAGAGTTCACCTGATGTCTACCCCCAAGGAGTATAGGACCTTAGGACCTAAATCATATTCCCAGCACCTTCCTTCTCTACTGTTTATGACTTAAGAGACAATAAAAACCGGTACCTATACACCTGTTCCTTTTCATTTTCACCTAATTTATTAGTCATACTGATTGTATTGCAAAGGTAACATGTATCAGCTATTAATATTCCAAAACAGTATTCACTTATAAAATTAGATTAAAATTGAATTGGCTTTATTTTTCTTCCTGTTCTAGATGGGACTGAGAAAAAGAAATGTAAAAAAGAAAAGAAAAAAAAAGAAATGTAAAAAAGAGAAGAGGGTTTTTTAAATTGGGAGCTCAGCCACAGAGCAAAATAAAGACATGGGGGCAGTGCCAACACCATTCCCATCCTTGCCCATATCATTTTAACAATAAGTAAGTCTGTGTTGAGGCACAGGAGGTGGCTCATGGCTCCTGCTCTCAGCCAACTTCCAGTTCAACTGAACAGCTGAGATGTGAAAATTACAAGTCAAAGTTTCTTATGGTTTCTCCAGGGTATCTCACATGTAAGTAGAGTGTAGCAGTCAAGTTAAATTCAGTTCAGGTTCTGCTAAAAAAAAAATTAATCCCTTGAAATTAAAAGTATTTTATTCTTATCTTCGTGCCTACAGATATATATAAACTAAAATACCAATTTGACAAAAAGCCTCTTTTGAAAATGAAAGCCTTTAACATATTAAAAACAAGCCCTCCAACACTTAATTATGACTCAAGGCTGTCCAAAAAGACTGCAGGCTGGCCCTGCCTGTGGAATGCTGAGGTGAAAATTTTGCAAAGGGAGAAATCATCTTACACAGTGCATCCTAATCAATTAGGAAGACGCCTAAAGATCAGCACATTTAGGTATTACAGGCAACATTAACGCTACACAATCAGAGAGCAACTTTCTCTGAGGGATATGACATTATTTAATAAACACACCAGTGGGGAATAACATCATTATTACAGACTGGGGAAGAAATAAGTAAAATACCAAATAGTTAAAGAGCTTTTTTCAATCTTCCTTAAAGATTTCCTAAGTGGGCTTTTGTCATACTGGCAAAACTAAGGTGTTCCTATTACACTTCAAATGTAAACCTACCCATGAAAAGATGTCTACCTAATTTTAAGGTTCATCATTTCCCCCCTGGGGAGAGCTCATTCATAAGACCTCCAGATGCAAACCCATTCTTCAGCAACCCAAAAACAGCTTCTACCAAACAAGCGGCCACCATCCCGATCCTCCGCAAAGTCCATCTCCATATCTTTCTAGTATTATCCTGTTAATATTTATTTAAAAACTCTAAATTCCAAACTCCAAACAAACACCACATTTTATTACCGATAGCATTATGGACTATTAAAAAAGTATTAGATTAAGTTTTAAAAATCAATATTATAATCATTTGGTGCACAATCCCACACATTTAACACTCAATTTAACTCATTTGCTATCTCACACACAACCAATACAATATGCAAGAAACAACTGCTGGGAATTGTTTTAGATGCTCTGAAGTAAAGTATGTTAATTTCCAAAGCAAAGTGACTTGTGCTGTGAATTTTAACGCACTTGAAAGCCTGTACTTTCTCTCGTTCTGGAACACAAATTTTGCATGTCTGAAGAGCTGTGATTCATCTTAAGAAAACCCATCTTGTGTTAAATGGAATGGAAACTGGACTAAGTGGTCAAATGACAAGTACATTCATATTCAAGCTGTATTATAAATGCATGTACAGTAATTTACGTCTCTCAGCTACCACAAAAGGCTCTTGATAAGCAGGTAATTTGCTAAATGGACTCCTTTATCCAAGTATTCGAAGGGCGTTACAAGAAAAATCTGCAGAGGCATTAATGTGACGTAAAGGTCAAGCATTGTGACATACCTTTCAAATAATCCCGCCTAACTTGCGTTATGATGAGGAGGCTGTTGGCAGCATCGTTCAGTGTGAAGCCCTTGATGTGGGTCTCAGCGCTAAAAGAAGCAGACATTCAGAAAGGAATTACTGACATGCTTCTGATACGATAATAAATGGTTGAGCACCAAGGTGAAATTATAAAAACTACTGTTCGTATGTTAAAAATATTGCTGCAAAATATCGACCTGGAGACAGCTTTTGTGTTATCCTGTCAATGGTTATAGAAGGATAATTTTTTTTTGCATTCTGACAGATGACAAAGTTGGAAATGAGCAACAAAAGAAACAAAGTACAAGATTTTTTTAAACAATCGGTTCAGATGCTGACATATTAGATGACTAAAATAACTGCATGCCCTGCATTGTTCTGCTGTATCCTAAGCAGGATCCCTTTTCCTCTTTTTTCTACATTCACCATAATTATAAAATGTAAAACTATTCTTTCGGCAACAAAAATGAACGCTTATTTTCAGCACGGTATATTTTAAACATAAACTAAAGCATATTACTAACTAACCTCCTATCACTTGGTTGATTAATTTTTAATTTGCTGTCCTCATACAAATTTTTAAAGGTGAACATCCTGTAGAACTAAAACCATTGTTACATTAAAATTTAAAATTTCACACGACAATCTTGTCCTGGACTTAAAAATTTAAAACAAACCCCCCCAACTTTTTAAAACCCAAGAGCAAAACAGTGCTTTACTTATGACTAAAACCTACAGGATTTAAAAAACAAACAAACCCTAGTCAGAGATGATTTCTGTTTGCTACATGTTTGTACATCTCCTGTGATGAAATTTCAGTATCCGCAGGGCTCACCGCCCGATTAGGAAATCTCCACAGGTCAAAAAGAGCAAAAGCAATTGCTGCCATTTGCCTTATCAAGCTCAGTGATGATCTTGCTGCCAACAACCTCAGCCTGCCGACGTGGGCAGATTTCGAGAACAGCAGGGTCACTGCTAAATTGTTCTCGTCAATCCCAAGAAAATCCTCCAAAGACACAGTGATGTGCCCATCCTCTGTCACTTCCAGCCTCTGGGGTTCACTCCTGCAGCCCCCCTCACCCCGAGGCGCAGGATTTTCTTATCCCCCAACCGATCGATCCTCTTAATCCCACCAGAGCACCCACTGCTCAGTTTAACTCCTTTCCTTTGTACCATCTGCCAAAGCTCTTAAGTCAACAACTCCTGCAGACTATAAACTGCCTAAAATAAAGGATTTACTTTCTCAATCTTTACATGATTAAATAAACAGTAGATGCTATTAAAATTAAGCTCACTTCTTATGCCAACATTATTACATGTATTATACCATATTTACTTGAAAATACTTCCTAAAATTTATTAAAATCACGAGGTTAACGAAAGTTCTCTTTTAATGGACATCAAGTGTGAATTACTATAAACCTTTCAAAGACCTCGAACACAGAACATTTTCTCTCCCACCTTGGGAAGCTACCTATTCAATACAAACATTAAAGTGAAATAAACAAGAAGACAAAGACTCTATTCAGTTCCAGTATAGACCAAATACTTATATTTTGCCTATGTAGAAGTTATCAGTCGTATCCAAAGTATATTCCAAACTGGCAAAAGGAAAAATAACTACAAAAAGTTACTGGCAGAGATCTTTAAATTGGACTCATTCATACAATATAATAAGTTTACTTCTGTCCATAGTTTTGATCTTTCCTTTTAAAAAACCATCTAGGCTGAAACCGGTTTAGCTCAATGGATAGAGCGTCGGCTTCGGAACTGAAGGGACCCAGGTTCGATTCTGGTCAAGGGCATGTACCTTGGTTGCGGGCATATCCCCAGTAGAGGGTGTGCAAGAGGCAGCTGATCGATGACTCTCTCTCATCGATGTTTCTAACTCTCTATCTCTCTCCCTTCCTTTCTGTACAAAATCAATAAAATATATTTTTTTTAAAAAAAGAGAAAAATGTGTTCAGATTTTAATAAATAAATAAATAAATAAATAAAAATAAATAAATAAATAAAAAACCATCTAGTCCAGGGCTGTCAAATCAAACTTCCTGTGATGATAGGATTGTTTTTTATCCGTGCTGTCCAACAGGACAGCCACTAGCCACACGTGGCTGAATGTGATAGAGGAATGGAAATAATTATATTTAATTTTAATTAATTTAAATTTAAACAAGCACATATGGCTACAGTAGCTATTGGGTCAAACAACACAGAATTGTAGACATTTTCATTTTTAGAACTGCCAAAATAAAGGAAATAACTACAAAGGATAAAAGGGCAAAGATCTTTTAACTTACAATCAGCTGCAAAAATTAATGTCTTAACCAAAGATGATATAGTATTGTAGGGAGCGTTTCATCTTAGAGATTTCAGAATGACAACAGGTCTATGGATTATACTTATATAAAACACAGAACATTAGTTGGTGATTATAATTTATCTCACTTTGGATAACAACAACTGGCCAATCCAGTAAAAACCATCAGTGAATTATTTAGCACTATTTCTAGACAGAATGAAATAAGAAGCTGGCAGGAACAGGAGAAAACAAAGTGCTATTCTTGAAAGATAAAGTAGTGCTATTGCTAAAAATTTCCTAAGAATGCCGTTTAATGTTACCAGGTATTTTATTTTTATTAAATTTTTTTATTTTCTGATTTGAGAGAGACAGACAGACATTGACTTGTTCCATTCATTTATGCATTCATTGGTTGATTCTTATATGCGCCGTGACCCGGATTAAACCTACAACCTTGGCATATCAGGATGACACTCTGACCACCACAGTCATCCATCCAGGGCCATCAGACATTTTAACAATAATGTATATCCCTCCTGTTCACTGAATAAGCAGTTCCACTCCCTTAAAATAGTTCACTATACCTAGTTTTATTTGAAACATAAAGAAAAGAAGTTATTCTAACTAAAAGTGAAAACATTTTGTTTTCTTTGAAAGTTTTAAAGACAGCTATTGCTAATACTTTTAAGGTTCTATTACTAGTGGGGAAGATTAAATGACCTTGTAAATAAAACTGAAAAAAATCTCATTAGAGGTCAAGTGAATCTGCAACACATTAGTGACAGCAAAAGTATAGCAAAAACAAAGCTTTATTAGTTCATAGGAAAAACCATTGCTCCTAAGGCTGAACAAGTGGCATTGTGTAGGTAATTATAACAACAGACGGCTATTTGACTGCTATTAATTGAAAGTAATAGCACCAGAAAAAGAGCAAGGGGTACTACTTCTCACGGTGTGGCTCACTTGGTTACACCATATTATAATAAAGATGCCTATAAAACAAAGCAACAAGTACTTTTTACTCCAATCATAGATTCAGAGCTAGAAGGGCCTCATGTTGTCAATAAACCAGGAAATGAATCCGGAGAAGTTAGGTGACAGTCCTTTAGTAACATAGTTAATTAGTTAGAGATTGGAACTACAACTTCCACTTGTGAATTTCCAGTCCACAGTTATTTTCAATGTAGACCTAACCCATAACATAGTTCTTCATAGTCAAATAAAATGCTTTAGTCATTCAAGGGAAAGGATGTGCATCAGATCCTCAGGTCAGGTGCCTCTGGGCATTCTAAGGCTTGGCATCTAGGATTCTCTTAGGCCCACACAGCTACAAGAGAAAGGTAGCAGTGTAATAATGAAATCCTGCATAATACAAAGATAATAGTGACCACAAGAGTTCAGAAAGGCTTCACAAGACCTAGAGAGGGAGGGAAGGAAAATAGATAACTTACATTTTACAGTTTGAGGAAACAGAAGGGCTGTGCTTATAACCATCTTCTTGGTCAGCAGTTTGCATACTTGTTTGATCAAGTTTTTACAATACATACCAATGCATAGATATGTAAATGCACATGTAATTAAAATAAACTTTCACAAAGTATTTTTAGCACATAAAGTGCTTTGCTATTTTATATTCTAGTTCATTTTTTAAAATGTTGGTCTGTCCCACTAAATAGACTCCATGACCCACTAACTGGTTAAAACTTGTTTGATAAACTACTTGTGAAAATGGTCTTCAGCAAAGGCATGCACACTGTGTGAATGCTCGGGTGAAGCAAGAAAATGTTGAAACCTTTCTATTTAAAACTTATCCTTCATTCCTTTTATGTTTCATGATACACGTACATGTGAGACATTAGTACTATTCAGTATTAACGGTATGTGGCCAAAATGTTTAAGACGTGAGTCTCGGATCACTGGGTGTTCAGTAAATGCAGACTGCTGATCAGCTGAATCAGAGCCTCGGCTGGAGGGAATCGTTTTATGCTACCAGAACCGGAGGTTCGCTGTTCTAGAACAAGTCCGGTTAAAATAAAAATTATAATCTGTGCTTTTGGAAGGTATTTTAGAGGTCTTTTAAACCAACCTCAGGATTAAAAGTTTTTAACTGTTCCTTCTTTGCTTCTATCTCCTCACTTTTTTCATAACCCAACTCTCAATACAAACGCTCCTCTATTTTTCCCGCCTCCCCTTCCTTCCAAATAACTGTTGCTCCAGAATGCCATTCATTCATTGATTATAATGGGTAGTGTCGGGAAAGACTGTTGATAATGATTTCCTGAGAAAAGGTAATTTTAGGAAAAAAACCTCCACCCTCTTGATGACTTCAATGGGTACAGATGACAGGATGCTGTTCACTGTCAAATTTTCCAAGTCACTAATTGAGGATACAGTGAGTATTCTACAAGTAGGTAATTTACTTAGCGACTGAGTATTTTTATCTAGGGAACTAGCCATAGAGACAAAACTACTACCACCACCAATACCTACACCACCAAACAGACCAAGAACAAATAAATATCAAACAAAAACCACAACGGAAGGGGGAGGAAAGGTATTTAAAATTCATTCAGCACCTATATTTTCTCTACGTTGCTAATCTCTTTCAATATCTAGCAGAAACCTTTAGTGTAAATATTACTATGCACTCATCATAGAATAAAAACTGAGGCTCAAATTGAGAGGTAGTTTTTCAAAGGTCATAGAGCTTTCAAGTAAGATTCAAACCCTTCGTTATGCCAGGTTGCTCCTGCCACAAAAGGAGCGTGGATCTAGCTGCTGAACAAGAAACTGAACATGCCGAAACCAGTTTGGCTCAGTGGTAGAGCGTCAGTCTGCGGACTGAAAGGTCCCGGGTTTGATTCCAGTCAAGGGCATGTATGTTGGCTGTGGGCACATCCCCGGTGGGGGATGTGCAGGAGGCGGCTGGTCGATGTTTCTCTCTCATCGACATTTCTGGCTCTCTATCTCTCTCCCTTCCTCTCTGTAAAAAATCAATAAAATATATTAAAAAAAGAAAAGAAAAGAAACAGAACATGATACAAATTACTTTTCTGTCTATGGGTACCATCAATGAGTAATGAGGTTATACAACATAAATAAAAGGTATTGCACTACCCAGGGCCAGAAAAGGTTGCATAATTGCTAAGTTTAAAAACCCATAAAAGTAGAAAACCACTTCATATGATTTTTGTGGGTAGTTGAGTAACCACTACAACACACTAAGAAAGGTCCTTAATAACAGATGGTATTTTTTAAAGTAAGAGGTATAATAAATGGACTAATACTTACAAATTTTTCACTTGCATTGCTTGTGTAAAGCTTTCCTTTATCAACAGGACTTTTATAAGACTGTTGTAAGTTTCACTGTCGAACAAAACATCTTGTTTTTGTGCTTTCAGGAAAATATTATATGCATCTATGAAGAAAGTAAAACAACAAAAATGAGAGGACATCAATCTGAAGTGGCAAAGAAGAGGGGGGAGAAAACCGAAAACCTAGCCCGAAACCCACATATTTGTTTCTTTTAAATTTTACCAACAAAACCACTCTACAGAGACATTCACACTGCTGATGCAAGCAGATGCTCTCTCTCTTCTAATCTTTAAAATACAAAGTGAGTTTGGAAAACTACTGCCTAATCCAAACGGATGATGCCTGAAAGGGCCTCCTTCTACAGTTATCTTTCATATTCGCTTTCAAAAGTCAATGAATTATTTTCATGCCATGAAAATTAGAAACAGCTCTTCTGAATGTGTCAAAAGAGACCAGTGTGAAGTAAACTGCAAAAATGTGTCTCAAAGTCCAAATAAAGCAGAGGTATAATTTAGATTGAGGGGAGCAAAAGACTCATTTTAAAGCAATCTTTAATCTATAAATGGGTGGTTACAATGGTTAACACTGCCACACAATAGCATTAAAGTGAATATAGCCTATAATTCTAAAATTAGGAGATCAAATTATTTGGCTGCGACAGGACTTATACAAAAACATACAATTTTCAGATATACAGATATCTAACAAGTAAACTAGCAACATTTGTTTGACTGATTAACAGTTTTATTTCACTTGTTCACAATAACTGTCAGTGAATGAAAAGATGTTACCAAAGGAGAGGTATCTACACTTTTCAGTCACTTACTTTTCTGAAATAAAATTGCCTGGCTATAAACATCCAACTGAAACTGCAATCCTCTCCCTGGTGTGTATAAACAAATCACAATGAAGACTGGCATAACTGAATTGAGGCGCAACCTTCTATGGACATACTAGAACATATAGCTAAAAATGAACTTCCTACTAACGCTCACAAGAACATCTCGAGCTATTTCAGTATTTCCTAAACAAGCAGAGACCAGGCTTGTATTTATAATTAGGTTATTTGCATTAGCCCCTCTATCAAAATGACATACCAAAAACTGAATTATCCTTTCAAGTCAAATTCACAGAAAATAAAAGAGCAAAGGTATGGCATTAATATTTGTATCTTAACCAAAAAAAGAGCAGACTATCATTCAGTACACAATGCATATGTTTTCCTTTTAAGGGAGCTAAGAAGTTAAGATGTAATACAAATAGTGTTGACTTTCCAACAAGCATATATAACAGTTCACCAGTTTGTCAAATGAAAATAAATATGTATGATTTGAATATTTAAGATCAATAAAATAATCTAGAAAATCTTACTAGTTGTTTTCTAGAAATTGTAGTCGTCACATAAATTACTATGGCTGTTTATTATTTTCAGTAGTTAAAATAAAAAAGCATCATTGTAATTCACCAAACTCATTGACCGCAGTTCGTTTCTGACATGAGTCACACTATCCCTTTATGTATACCAAACTATTAGAAATTTGATAAAGTGCTAATGCAAGCATTCACTTCTCAAGGTACTCATATTTTGCTAAGCATTCAAATCCAAGATATACAAAAAAAAAATGACCAAAAGCTCTGAAAAAAATTTACAGGATAAAACCAATAGGTAAGTGTAAACTGTATATTAAAACCAGAATAGGGATGTAGCTCTGCATTTATAATAAACACTGCATTTACTTAGTTAATTGGCTAAATTTTTTTTACTTAAATAAAACAGAAACTTTGAAAAAGGCAATATGTGAAGGAGTTTTGGAATCCTTACCCAGAAACTATCTACTAACTTTACATTTATTTCAGTCAAGTAAAAAACTCCATTAGACTATTTAAGTAGTATTGATAATAATTAATTTTACATTTAGGTTTAAGAGCTGCATGGTGAAAGACTCAAGGATGAATAGACTGAATATGCAGCAATGAAAACTGACTCAGGAAGAATAAGCACAGGAGCTGAGCTTATTGAAATTTCATACATTTTATGTTTGTGTCACAAAATTTCTAGTTAAGTCAAGAAATTAAAAGGTTCTATAAATTTCTAAATTAATTTCTTTCTACTGACCAGAACCGAAAACTGTCAATATTAAAATGGAAAAAAATCTGCTACATATTGGTTAAATTATCATAAATCTTACTTCAAAGTCCACACAAAAACTGAAGGACGTAAAGATAATGGTACCATTTTATGGAGACAAACTAGCAAAATTAAAGGGAGCATAGTAATACTTGATTTTGGGAGAGTACAAAAAAGTCTAAGTGAAAACAGCTGGCATGAAGTTGGCAAGCTTACATCAGAGGGCTCAAGATGGTCATAAAATTTTAAAGTAGTGACGGTTGAAGTAGGCATGCCTTCAGGGAAGTAAATAAAGAAACAGGGCTCATGACCTGCCTCCAACCATAGATACAGTAGTCCCTCCTTGGAAAATTGTGCACTGCTCTGGGTAGTGAGATGAAATTGTGCATTGTCCTGCTCAGATTGTGAATCATCCCTTTGTCCAGTGTACCCACACTGTATATGCTACCCACCTATTAGTCACTTAGTTGCCATGTCCATTATCAGATCATCTGTCTCATTCTGCAGTGCTTGTTTGTGTTCAAGTATCCCTTTTTTTACTTAATAATGTGACATTCACATAACTTTTATTATAATATATTGTTATAACTGTTCTATTTTATTACTAGAGGCTCAGTGCATGAAATTCGTGTATGGGAGGGGGGAGGTCCCCTCATCCCAGCCTGTACCCTCTCTAATCCAGGACCTCTTAGGGGATGTCCAACTCCTGGAGATTGGGCATAAATAGGCAGTCAGACATCCCTCTCACAATCCGGGACCACTGGCTCCTAACTGCTTACCTGCCTGCCTGCCTGCCTGATTGCCCCTAACCACCTCTGCGTGATTGCCCATAACTGCACGCGCCCCCCCCGGCCAGTGGCCTGGTCACCCCCAACTGCCCCCGCACCAGCCTGATTGCCCCACACAGCCTGCTGTTCAGTCATTTGATCATCCTTCACTAACCCCCCTTCCAGCCTGGTCGCCCTATGCAGCCTGCTGTTCCGTAATCCTTCCAGTTGTTTTGGTCATGACGGCCCCTGGCTTTTTATATATTAGGATTAGTTATTGTTGTTAATTTCTTACTTGTCTAATTTATAAATTAAACTTTATCATAGGTATGTGTGATAGGTTCAGTACTATTGCGGTGTCAGGTATCCACTGGATGTCTTGGGACACATTCCTCACGCATGAAGGGAGACTACTATATTGGTTAATTACTTCAACATACAATGTGATTAGGGTAGTTAATATCCTAACGATTTTTTGCTTTCAAATAAAGCAAAAAAGCCCTAGCTGGTTTGGCTCAGTGGAGATAGTCAGCCCATGGACTGAAGGGCACATGCTGAGTTGCAAGCTTGATCCTCAGTGGGGGGCGTGCAGCAGGCAGCCAATCAATGATTCTCATCATTGATGTTTCTATCTCTCTCTCTCCCTTCCTCTCTGAAAGCAATAAAAATATATTTAAAATAATAATAAAAATAAAGAAAAGCAAAAAATATATTAAAATTTATATACCAAAACATTTTTGTGATGCTATTTTCAAAGAGTAATTTTGAAAAAAATGTTTACCTATTTTAGCTTTTTAGTATGAAAATCTTCAAAAGTACAGAAAAATCTAAATAGTGTAATGAACTCCAAACATCCGTCACCTGTCTATAGTAATAATTATCAACATTTTGCCAGATTTGCTCTTTGTTTTTTTATAGCTTAAGTATTTTAAAATAAATTACAGCCCTAGCTGGTTTGCTCAATGGATAGAGCGTCGACCTGCAGACTGAAGGGTCCCAGGTTTGATTCTGGCCAAGGGCACATGCCTGGGGTGTGGGCTCAGTCCCCAGTAGGGGGCATGCAGGAGGCAGCCAATCAATGATTCTCTCTCATCATTGATATTTCTATCTCTCCCTCTTCTTTCTTCTCTAAAATCAATAAAATATATTTTTAAATAAATAAATTACAAAAACCTAGATTTCTCTCATCTGTCAATACGTTATTATGTATTTCCAAATTTAGGATACAATCCTATAAATCATAATTATTATTATAATATCTAACAAAAATGAGAGCAATTCCTTAATATTACCTACCACTCAGTCAATATTTAAAATCTCCCAATTGCCCCAAAAAGTTTTCATTAATTAAAAAAATAAGAATTAATAATATACAATTACAGTTCCATCTCTATCCTATAAACATTCTAATTTGTGGGGCTTAGATCCATGTTTCTATTAGAAAGAACACCCCAGTGCACATGCTTACCTTTGCTTTTCTTCCTTTGGCAGGCACTCAATAGATCTCTCTGCAAATGAACTTCTTCAAGTGATGATACTGGAGTATTCAGGGAATCTTTTTTATCCTCTTCCCACAACTTAAAAACAAAATTATTTAGTTACAGAAAAAGTGGCAAATATGGTGATCTTTTCAGTAAAAAAAAATAGACTAATCTATGACCTAAAGTTATATTGACAGGAAAGTCTGTTATTCTTAGTTAAAAACAAATTACCTCAGGTACATCAAATGGAACTTCCTGATTATTGTTTCTAAGGATGTCTGCTAATAATCTTAATGTCTTTGCACGAGGAATAATATTTTCTTCTTGCATTTTATTCCAGGCAGCATCAGCTCTTTGCCAATCACTGTTTATTTCTACAAAATTTGATGAAACAGAAATGAATGAACATATTAAGTAGAATTCATGAAAATACTTAGGACTTTCTATTTGATGCTGAAGGAAGCATTATTTCAAATATTGACTCCAAGGAAAGGAACAGGGAGATTGTGGAACCAAAGTAAAACAAAACAAAACATACAAATAAACAACTTTTTTCTGTACTATACCTTTTGAATTTTAAACCATAGATAATCCTTACCTATTAAAAACCAACCCCCAGACTCCTCCCCAAAAAACCAACACAAAACCCTGAACTTTATTTATTTATTTATTTTAATATATTTTATTTTTAACAGAGAGAAAGGGAGAGAGATAGAGAGCTAGAAACATCAATGAAAGGAAAACATCGACCAGTTGCCTCTTGCACACACCCTGCCAGGGATGTGCCCGCAACCAACATACACGCCCTTGTCCGGAATCGAACCTGGGACCTTTTAGTCCGCAGACCGACGCTCTACCACTGAGCCAAACTAGCTTCGGCAACCCTGAACTTTATTAAACACCATAGAAATATGTTGATAAAGTTTGTCTTTTTAAAGTGAGAAACTGCCCACTGCTGAAATTAAAATCAGAGAGAGGTACTTCAAACTCTGGAAGGAGAATGAGTACATGTATAAAGTATAGTACATAGCTGAGCATCTTAAATAATTGAGTCTGCAACTGTACGATTTTCCTCAAAAGTGACTAAACAACAAATCTTTTTCACTTAGTTGAGTAGGGAGAATTTTGTCTCTTAGATTGACTTGAAAAATTTCTATGACAGTGTGTGATAGTTTTTTATAAAATTTTATTTCATTTTATTTTTTTTCAATCATTCTTTTATCCCCTCTATACCTCTACCCTCTCCACCCCTGAACTCACCATACTGTTGTCTGTGTCCATGACTTCTTTTTCTTTTTTGCTCAATTCCTCCATACCCTCCCTCCCCCGAGTTATCTGCCTGCTCTCTGAGTGTCTCTATTTGCTTGGTCATTCAGTTTGTTCATTAAATTCCACAATAGTGAAATCATATTATACTTGTCTTTTTCTGACTGGCTTATTTCACTTAGCATAATGTTCTCCAGGTCCATCCATGCTGTTGCATTGGTGACATTTTCTTCTTTTTTATAGCAGAGTAGATGTACCAGTTTTTTTCATCCACTCATTTTCTGATGGACACTGGGCTGTTTCTAGATTATGGCTATTGTAAATAACACTGCAATGTTCATAGGAGAGCATTATCCTTTCAAATTAGTGTTCCTTTGGATAACTCTCCAAAAGAGGAATCATTGGATCATGAAGCACTTCCATTTTTAATTTCTTAAGGTAACTCCATACTGCTTTCCACAGTGGCTGCACTAGTCTGTGTTCCCACCAACAGGGCAAGGGTTCCTCTTTCTCCATATCCTTGCCAACTAGTTGTTTGTTGATTTATTGATGTAGCCATTCTGACAGATGTGAGGTGTTATCTTATTATGGCTTTGACTTGCATTTCTGGATGATTAGTGACACTGAGTATTCTTTCATGTGTCCATTGGCATCTGTATGTCCTCTTTGGAGAAGTGTCTATTCAGGTTTTTTGCCCATTTTTTAATTGGATTGTTTGGGTTTTTGGTGTTGAGTTTTATAAGCTCTTTATAGATTTTAGATATTTACCTCTTAGCAGATGTATCAATAGTGAGTATGTTCTCACATTCAGTGATTTGACTTTTCATTTTGTTGATGATTTCCTTTGCTGTATAAAAACTCTTTAGTTGGAAGTACTCCCATTTGTTTACTTTTTCTTTTGTTTCCCTTGCCCAAGGAGATATAGCAGGAAAAAAAAAATTGCTACAAGAAATGTCTGAGATTTTACTATGTTTTCTTCTAGGATTCTTATGGTTTCATGTCTAACATTTAAGCTTTTAATTCATTTTAAATTTATTCTTGTGTGCAGTGTAAAAAGGTGATCTAGTCTAATTTTTTTTGCAAGTATCTGTCTAATTTTCCCAACACCACTTACTAAATAGACTATCTTTAGTCCATCGTATGTTTTTGCGCCTTTGTCAAATACTGACTATACAGGCATGGATTTATTTCTGGGCTCTCTATTCTGTTTCACTGCTTAGCAATGAGTTTGTACATCAATATGCATTACTCTGGAAAAAGATCTATACTCATGAACTCTGTCGACAGTTACCTAGTTATAGAAGTGACTGATAATATCTGGAGCCATGATTTTAACCAGTGTGCTGCAAGGATTTAAAAAACAGACAATAACTGCCTATTTAGTCAGGAGCACAGACCTTTTTTCCCTTAGATTGTTAAATAAAAAAATAACAGCCAACACAACAATAGCTGCCTGGTGTGAATGAATCAAAATTACACCTATTTTCCCCCCCATCAAATCGGCAAGAAATATAGAATATTTCTTGGTGCACTGCAAAATATCAATAATTAGTTTATGTGTGCCATGAGATGAAAAAGGTCGAAAAATCTCTGATCTAGGAGATTTAAGTAAAAAAAAAAAAAAAATAGTGTATATTCAAAAGTCCTATTAAATTCTGCAACTCTGATGAAGATTATTCTCACTTCTCATTACAGCAGTAAGAATATAAAAAATTATGAAGATTGCAGTGTCTAGCAATTAAATATAACATTTTGTGATAAAGTTCAATCTGCCCTCTTCTTGAACCTCTGTTGATAATTCTACATTTGATAATCCCTGATACTCCTCAAAGCAGAAGACCCCTTTCCTGTCAGTCCAATGCCTTCAACAGAATAAATAAATGTTTCCAAAATGAAAATATGAGGAACAGTCAGATTACTTACGATATAGTTTTAGCAGATTGTAGTACAGCTGGTCTCTGTCACATTCAAATAGCTTCTGTGTCAGCTCCACTAATTTTTCTAGAGTTTGAACCTTAAAAATACGAATAAGAGATGGATCTAGATTATATAAAATATTTTATAGTTGAATAATCCTTAAAATTAGCTTTACCCAAAAAAGGTAAATTAACTTTACTTCAAAATTAAAGGCCTGAGCATAATGATGTGAATTTGCTTAATGCCACTAGCTAGCCTGTATACCTTAAAATGATTAAAATGGGAAATTTTATGTTACATGTATTTTTTCATAATTTAAAAACAATTTTTTTTTTTAAGTGAAAGGATTCAAAGGTTCCTTGGAGTCAAGGACACAACATGGTCAATTATGTAGTAGAGGAAACCTTCACAAGGTACATTTGGAGAATTTTCAAAGATATTTGGGGTGGAGGACTCAGTGAGTATACACTCTGTTTTTCAAGAATATTCTTCCATACAAATTCCTCTTCCCCGGTGGCTTTTACTTGGCAAGATGTGGACAGACACCTGAACTGCAGGGGAGGTAGGATAAGTAAAGCAGAAATTGCACTGGGCTCCCAGCAAGCAACTCCTCTAGTCATTAAGGATTAAAGCAGATTTAAAAAAATTTTTTTAAATATATTTTATTGATTTTTTTACAGAGAGAAAGAGAGAGGGATAGAGAGTTAGAAACATCGATGAGATCGATCAGCTGCCTCCTGCACACCTCCTACTGGGGATGTGGAATCGAACCCGGGACCTTTCAGTCCGCAGACCGACGCTCTATCCACTGAGCCAAACCGGTTTCGGCTAAAGCAGATTTTAATTTCCAAGGAAATAAAGTTAGCCTGCTCAAAGTAAATAAAATAAGACAAGCTAAAATCTTCAGGGCCCAAATCAGAATTTTTAGGAACTATGACACCTCAGAAATAAGAATTAAGCCATAGCTTATTTGAAAACAACCAAAATAATAACACTATCTCCTGAAACCCCCAAATGCTCAGATGACAAGCAGGACACCTGCTTCCCACTCACAGTCTTAGGTAATTAGCTTTACCCAATTGAGACCAGAAATGAAACCCGAACCTGATTACTGGTAATACATCGATCACAAAACCACTGAAGTCTGGCAGGTCGTGCTCTAATGCCCGGAGTCTGTAAAATAAGAGAAGCACACAGCTCATAAGGTAAGACTGTAGCTAAATGTTAATTTTTCTAAGACAAATAGTTTTCCTTTAATAGATTTGCTGCCTCCTTCTCAAACATATACATTTAAGGAATCTACAACTTAAACCCATAATTATCAAAGACTTTTAGGATTAGAATAGAGCATAACCCACAACCAATGCTTAACCTGTGTCTTAAGATTTTAGTTATTTCAAAATGCTGTTTTACAGATCAATTTCATTCCATAAATCTTTAGTTATTAAAATGGTTAAGCTTCCTTTAGTTCAAAAAGAAATCTTGAAATAATGAACTTAAACTCCAAAGTATGTCAAATCTCTCTCTCTTTCTCTCTCTCTCTCAAATCCCAATAGATTCAGGAAGCAAAAATTACTAATGTTGCATAGACTTTAATAACAACTGTCACAATAAACCAATAGCTTTTAAAAATGCTTTGTAAAATTTCAGTGCTAAAAGTCTTCTGACTACCACAAATGCTTGCCTAGATCTAAAACTAAATGTCTAAAGAGCTAAGTACTTAAGTCAAGCTAAGTATTTACAATTAGTTCAGAGCCTTAGTTTATTTCAATAATTGAGTCATGTTATATCCTTTATCCTCAATAAGAAATTACTGGCATTTAGTCAATAACTCTGGCTTCAAAGCAATTATTTTACAATTCTGGATACTGGAATAAAAGCCAAACCATTATACATATAATTCCAAGGATTTGTCAGTGTAACTATAAGTAGTTTCATCTTGTGTAAGGGGGCTTCACCGTTAAATACTACAGTTCAATCACAGTATTATGATAATAAAACTACACACGGCTAGAGGCCTGGCTGCTCTAGTCCACAGGAGAAACCTTTACTGATACCTCCATTCAACTCGGCTGACCAAACCAGATACTCCAGATCTCTTACTTATAAACCTTTCTATTTTTATTTCTTAGAATAATATTATATAATGTTAAATTAACAACTAAAGCAGAAACTAACAACTCAGAGCTTTGACAGAATAATGAAAAAATTGGTACAGAAGTTGTATAAGTGTTCTCATGCTACCTGTGCAAGTGTTCACATTTTGGAATACAAGAAATGAATGTTGAATGAATTAATTTTTAACTATATTCTCAAGTATCATTAATATTTACATTTTCCACATAACCTCCACTCATGGATTTTCTTACATATCTGTTTTGCTTCACATGCATTATGCTGAACATGAAACCAACATCAACTGCATACAAAAAGCCCTAGAAAAAATACTAGACAATCCTCTTTCCAACATGGCAAAATGTAAGGGCTACATTCACTTACAACTTTCAATATTATTCTGATCCAAATGCCAACAATCTATAAATAGCACAACTTTTATAGAAAACTCTTCCTTTTGGTGGCTGATTAATCTCTGTCACTAGCAGGACAGCTGACTTGTACAGCACATATTTCTATGTTTCATTTTGAAATTGAGAACAGCTTTCACATATACTACTAAGTCTCAATCATCAAAAGAACATCTAGGTCAGATTAACTAAATCTCCTAGGCTTCTGTAAAAGAGTCTACATTTCTGGCTTATCTCTTAACATCTTACTGATTTTAAACACTGCAAGTTGAAGGCAAAAATAGAAAATGTAATAAAAACATGGAGAAGAATAAAATTCTAACTGGGACATTGAATATAACTTTTCAAAAACCAGTTAATGCTGAATTAAAACAACGGACTCACCTCTAGTTTTTTGTTTTGCTATATACAATCTATTTAATGAACAATGACAATACATTACTTGTTGTAATAAAAAATAATAAAAAACTGGGTTGCTGTGCTTCAAAATTCTTTGTGAAGTTCCAGTTTAGTACTAAGTTTACTTATATAAAGATAAAAAAATATTCTAAAATAACATTCGTTACTTTAATTTCATTATATTGCTGATATACTAATAAATCTGTTGTTATAACAAGGCTTTTATGTATACTAGTAAAAACAGATAAAGTAATTACTTCCTTTAAATGAAAAGAAATGAAGATTCTTTTACTTCAAACTATTTAAAAAAAAATCTTAATAAATTAGACTGAAATAGAAAATGTTATATTTTTTGTTTTGTTTTTGTAATAAATTTTTATTGATTTCAGAGAGAAAGGAAGAGGAAGAGATTGATAAATCAATGATGAGAGAGAATCACTGACCATTGCCTTCTGCATGCACCCTACTGGGGATCAAGCCCGCAACCCAGGCATGTGTTCTGACCAGAATTAAACCTCCAGTCTGCAGGCCAGCGCTCTATCTGCTGAGTCAAACTGGCGAGAGCTATTGATATGTTGTTGTTTTTTAATATATTTATAGATTTCAGAGAGGAAGGGAGAGAAAAACATCAATGATACGAGAGAATCATTGATCAGCTATCTCCTTTATGCCCCCATCTGGGGATTGAGCCCACAACCTGGGCAAGTGCCCTGACCAGGAATTGAACCATGACCTCCTGGTTCATAAGTTGATGCTCAACCACTGAGCCATGCCAGTTAGGTGAAAATGTTACGTTTTAATTTTTTTGTTTGTTTTGTTTTTTTGTTATTACTGCTGGAAATGGAAAATGGAAAACGAACAATTATCTCTAGCATCATGCTCTGTAGCCAGAGCATTAGGAGGAAAATCAAATGTATAAGGGGATGAGACAATAATAAGAACTCAACTAATGCCCTAACCGGTTTGGCTCAGTGGATAGAGCGTTGGCGTGTGGACTAAAAGGACCCAGGTTTGATTCTGGTCAAGGGCACGTACCTTGGTTGCGAGCACATTCCCAGTAGGGGGTGTGCAGGAGGCAGCTGATCGATATTTGATGTTTCTAACTATCTCTCTCCCTTCCTCTGTGTGTGTGTGTGGGAATTATTTATATATATATATATATATATATATATATATATATATATACACACACACACACACACACACACACAATACACACACACAATACACACACACACACACACACACACACACACATATATATATATATATATCAATAAAATATTTTTTTTTAAATCAACTATTTATCCCATACCCAGGATAGCAGGGGTGGAAAAAGGGTATCATAGAACTTATTAATCCTTTCAATGTTTGTCTTTTTCTTCAAAATCTTCAGAGATAGACTTATAGACCATGTCTAATAAGGAGGATAATATGTATGAGCAAGTCAAACTTAACAGTCTAACTATTGTCAACTGAACATGATGTACTTTAACCAGGTGTTAAGAGTAGACATTATAGTTCAAAGCTATAGTTATAAAAACAGCATGATAGCTGAAACAGGTTTGGCTCAGTGGATAGAGTGTCGGCTTGCGGACTGAGGGGTCCCGGGTTCGATTCCGGTCCAGGGCTTGTACCTTGGTTGCGGACACATCCCCTACAGGGGGTGTGCAAGAGGCAGCTGATCGATGATTCTCTATCATCGACGTTTCTAGCTCTCTATCCCTCTCTCTTCCTCTCTGTAAAATATCAATAAAATATATTTAAAAAAAAACAACCCAGCATGGTAGTGGCATAACAACAGACACATACATCAATGGAACAGAATCGAAAGGCCAGAAATAAACCTTTGCATATATAGTCAGCTAATATTTGACAAGGGAGCCAAAAATACTTAATGGGGAAAGAAGGTAATCCTATATAACAAAAGCCTAATATGCAAATTGTCCCCTCAGGCAGTTGCTTGAGAGCTCACTATGACATGAGCTTACCACCAGGGGCAGTATGGATCATGGTGGGTGTTGGTGACGCAGTGCTGGCAGAGAGCAGAAATGGAGAAGCTGCAGGCTCCAAAGAGCCCTGACAACAGTGGCACCGGGAAGGTGGAGCAGGTGAGTGGACTGTGCCAGGCCAAGGTGGGTGCGAGTGGGTGTCCCTTTGCACCACAGATAGCAATTGGGGGGGGGGGGGGGGGGAGGCTGGCCCCAATTGATGGCCCTGCAGATGGGATGGTGGAGCAGGTGAGTGGGCGGCGCCAGGCCAAGGCAGGGTGCTAGGCGGGGCTGTGGGGCTATGGGGCTGTGGGTGTGAACTGGGGTCCAATCTCTGTAGGCCACCCAAGGGACCTCATTCGCGCATGAATTCATGCAACGGGCCTCTAGCCTCTTAAGGAAATGTCATTGGGAAGACTGGATAATCACATAAATATATAAAAAGAATAATATATATTCTCAGATAAAATATAAAAAAAAATACATATATATAAAGAATATATATTATATGAAAATACATAAAAAGGATAATATATATACAAAAAGAATAATATGTATATTCTCATTATAAAAATAATAATATATATAAAAATAATAATATATATATTCTCATTATAGAAAACATTGAAAAGCATAAAACAAAATAACAGGTATAATCCCATCCTCCTACAATAATCCATGTATAAAAATAAGTCTATGTTCATTTTAATCACTGGTTTAATCTTATCTACCACAGTGCTTCAAATCAAAGAAGCTTCATTGTTTATTTTGCTTTGGAAATCCAACCTAATGAATCTACCCATCGGTAAGGCATTATTGCATTTCAGAGAATAATAAAAAATGTTACTCAGTATTTATAATATTCTTTCATATGCCGATACAGTCCTAGCTTATTAATTTGCATTTTTCCGTAATCCTAAGAAAACTGTAAGAAAGAACTCCAGGTCTTGAATTTAATAATGAAAAAAGCAAGTTCCCAACTTTATTTCAACTCCAACTAATCATTTTTTAAAAAGCAACTAAAATGTACTACAATATAGTCTCATGTATTAATTATACACATTGCTGAATTCTATAAAGCTACTCTTTAATCTTTAAGCAATTTTGTATATATCCACTATGAAAATTCTGTCATCAGTAGACAGCCATTCCTAAATGATTATACTCAATGATGTTATACATTGGCAAAGATTTAGAGTATTCCTATTCATTGCCTATTCATGTGAAAAGCATGTACCTTATGCTAAGCATCATATTATGAATTATGTGGGGTAAAAAAGAAAATACAACCCCTACTTTTCAGGGGAAAGAGAATTAATATTATTGATTACTACCATAATGCAGGAAACAGGCAAGCTACTTTACATACATTATGTGATTGAATCTTAAAAAAATAGTATACAGGGTGGGGCAAAAGTAGATTTACAATTTAGAGTATAAGAAACAATTTATTCTCGTATTATTATTAATTATTGTATTATTTTCCATATGGACTGTAAACCTACTTTTTGCCCCACACTGCATTCCCTTTTATAGATGAGAAAGGGTAAAAAGGTTTAGTAACTTGCCCATTATCACTTTAACAAGTAGATGGCAAAAGGAGAACTCACTCTATACCTTTGGCTCTTCCTATTTTGTCCTGCTTATTACATACTGAGACACATGATTATCTACTGTAGAACCTTTCATTGCTATTATCTGAATACCTGAGCCTAATTTCTACTCTGATCTGTACCCTGCAAATACTGATACCATACACAAAGAGCAGCAGAACTTAATAGGCAGGCAGCTCCCCTCATAATTTCAGATATACATACAGTGCACTTACAATGAAAGAATTTATACCACTTCTAAAAAATGCAAATGAACTACTCAAGCTACAGAAACACCTGTCCAAGAAAGCATGTCCCACTTGCCTCTGGCAAGAGGGTCAATTGAGTTATAAGACAGACAAGAAAAGAAGTCCTGAATTAATTTCACAGTCCTTTTCCATACTAGACTTTTCTTTCAAAAACATCAATGGAAACTAATAACTATGTTTTCAATTTAATGATAAGCAGTTATCAATATACAAACAAGAAGGCCAAACACCACCTCTGTGTACCATCCACCATGGGCGCTTTTGGAAAAAGACACAAAGTAATAGCAAAGTATGATCTAAGAGAAACACGATTACTGATGTGTTTACAAATTTATATAATCACATTAAATATGTTTTTAGGATGATGCATCCATCTTCTGGGGAATGTTTAGTTTTTTTAGGGGACACAGAATTGTTTAATAATGAAATTAATCACAATTTGTACAGACTTTATAGTTGCCCTTTCTCTGACTAATAGATTTCAGTAAGCAAAATTTCAAACTTAGGTAAAATATAGGAATCCCAAATAGGTAAGGTTTGTCACCTACTATTTCCCATAAGCTGCTTACCATAGTTAAAGAAAAAAAAAAAGAAAGAAAGAAAGAAAGAAAGAAAGAAAGAAAGAAAGAAAGAAAGAAAGAAAGAAAGAAAGAAGAGAGAGAAGAAATTTTTAAATTAAATGCCAAACAGTTCCAAACAGCACTTGTCTGGCTGATTAATTTGCAGACAAGCATTACAAATAAATCTGAGTATGGGCTGCAGCAAATTAAATTCCACTGCTTTTAAGAACAAAGAATTCCTTGGCAAAGAGGATTAGCAACTTTATACCCAGGAATGCTAGTTTAATTTAATTGTTCCACAATCCGAGATTTATGCAAATATCATCTTGATATATAACAGTGAATTTAACAAAGTGAGGAAACAAATTCAATATACAACTAGGCTGCCTTTTCTGAACTGTAATTATATACAACTAGCAGCCTGGTGCACAAAATTGGTGCACTGGTGGGCAGAGGAGACACGTGCACTCCCTCAGCCTAGCCTGTGCCCTCTCTAGTCTGGGACCCCTCAGGGATGTCTGCCTGCCTGCAATGGAGGCGGCTTCTGGGTGGGCAGCACTCCCCCTGCGTTGAGCATCTGTCCCCTTGTGGTCAGTGTGTGTCCTAGTGACTGGTTGTTCCACTATTCAGTCTATTTGCATATTAGGGTTTTACTATATAGGATAAAGAAGCTGGCCAAGTATCTCCCCACTACCGCTCCACTATTGGGATTGAATTATATTAACATGAATTACAACAAGTGTAATTAAAGGTTAAAATTTTTTTTTAAAATATTTTTATTGATTTTGTACAGAGAGGAAGGGAGAGAGATAGAGAGTTAGAAACATCGATGAGAGAAAGTCATCAATCAGCTGCCTCTTGCACACCCCCCACTGGGGATATGCCTGCAATCAAGGTACATGTCCTTGACCGGAATCGAACCCGGGACCCTTCAGTCCCCAAGCCGACACTCTATCCATTGAGCCAAACCGGTCCCGACAAAGGTTAAAATTTTTAAACTCATCCTAAGATTCTAAAAAACTGATTAGAATACTGTAGTAAAAATCGCACCTCAATGATCTTCTTGGCTTCTTTGTAATTTTCTGTTTGTAGGAAGGCAAAGAAGAGATCATACAGCATTGTCATTTCACCTTGTTCTTGGCTCACAAAGTCCATTGCTAGAAAAGAAAGAAGAAAATATATTAGAAGAAAAAAATAAAGAGAAATATAAAAGCACTGAAGCTCTAGAAAAATAAAAGAAAACTTTAAAGCAATATTTAGAACACCTTAAAGATCTATGTCAACCAATTTTCTGTCACATTTCTTATTTAACTACACTTATGAAATTAAGTACCTAAGACTAGCTTCAAAGAAAACTGGTGACAATAAAGGTAAAAAAAAATCCTAATAAAGCTAGATTGCCAAGTAGAACAAAAATTAATAGAGGGGCAACTTTTCAAAATGAACAGTTATTAAAATCAAAGACATTTACAATACTGAAATTTTATCTGATATTTTTCTTTTTAATTTAGAAGTGTAGCAACATTTCTCTGGATGTGTCGGCTTCGTCTTTGATTTTTCTCTTCACATCAATGCATTAAGATTAAATAAGTGACGAGCGGGGCGAACACCAAGATATTAAAAGGTGACTAACCTTTCTGAATGAGATCAGTCTCGCCTTTCTCTATCAGTTTACATAAGACATCATGGATCCTTGGTAATATTTTATACTTGTTATAGCAGTCCATGCTGGTTTCAAGAGCAGCGGGTAAGTCATCCCTTGGAAATATAAAAATATTAACAATGAATACAATGTATATGACTGAGCTTTATTTAAGGCAGAAAACCTTAAAGCCAAAATGAAAAAAAAAAAAAAGAGAAAAAATAATTCTTATATATAAATAAATGTTCAGAGTACAGGCATCATTAGCAATTCCCTGCCTCATCTTTATCATTTTGCTTGCTAAATAGCACTTTTAAAAACTCCAAATAGATGAAGGCATTCTTTGTGATTACTTTAAGAATACATTACTTCTAAAAACAAAGATTACTATAAAATATTTTTCTAACTACTTACGTGTTTATGGTTCTCAATAATTCCAAGTTGGGAAACTTTATTTTTATTTTTTAATCCTCAGCGAGGATATAGTTATTGATTTTAGAGAAGGAGGGAGACCAGGAGATTTAGGAAGGGAAGGAAGGAAGGCAGAGGTTGAGATAGAGAAAGTGATAGAAACATTGGTTGGTTGTCTCGTGGATGCGCCCTGATTGGAGATGATCGGGCCAATAACCGAGGGATGTGCCCTGACCAGAAATCGAACCCAAAATCTCTTGATGTATGGGACAATACTCAAACCAACTGAGCCACTTAGCCAGGGAGAGAAACTGTATTAAATGTCTATCAATAGCTATCAAGGTATTTCCCAGCACTTTCAACTTTACTGTCATATTTTTCATACTGCTGTCTTTCCAGGTAAGGAGAAAATAGCCTGAGAATTCATATATACAGAAATGTCTTGTTGCTAAAACTAGAATAATCTTATGGTCAGTCAATTCTAGAAGAGGCTTTTCATTAGAGGCTCAGCTTTTAAAAATAATTTCCAATTATAAAGTAAAGGCTTCTCTTATGTGGTAATAAATTAATATAAAAAGGTATTTTCATTAAGTCTGAGTTCTTAAATAAGAGTGTGGAAATACATTCTTGTGGGTCCTCAAAAACTACTTTTTTCTTTAAAAGGAACGACAGTATGAAAAATAGGCAAGACCTTAGGAAAGATTATGTGACCCAATTCTACCTGCCACCATCCTTTACTATTAAGTAACTGAGGAAATTAAGACACTTAGAGATTAACTGGTTACTGCTAGGTGAACAGAGGAAGGAAGGTACTGCCATCAGTGCCCTGGGCCTCCCACTTTCAGGAGTATACCTAATTACACATTACGCTCTATTAAAAGCATTGTTGCTTGGTTAACCTAATATGGCAATACAATTTCAAATTAAATTAGATTAAAAAAAAAAAAAAAAAAAAGCAGAAGTATTTAAAAAAAAAGAAAAAAAAGGCATAGTTAGAGATATAGACCGAAGTACTAGTGACAGAGATCACTTTAGTGGAGAAAACACATTTCTCTCACACAAGCAACAGTTTTCAAAAGAAAAAAGCCTTTTTAAATTTTCTGTTGAAGCCCTAACATTTTGGTCCATTATACAAATGTTCGGTTGCCCTAGACGGAATTACTATTTTATCTAGATTAAGATTTTAAGCTGCACTAAAAAAGTAAAATACCATGAAGAAGCATTAATTTTACCGCAATAATCCTGACACAGTGAAAGAGAGTCTGTCCTGATGGAACTCTACCTTATCCCCTTACTGGGCCCTGTTTACAGTGCATCTTCCGGCACCCCACAGAGTCATTTGAATTTTTGTCATTTGGGGTGAAGACTAAATTACAGGTTAATTTCAAAACTGCAAGTAGATGTTGCAGGCTAGATTACTGTCATACAAGAGAAATGCTACAGTAGCTACCACATATGATATAAAGCTTTATATAACCAGTATTTTCCCTTGCTTCAGACACAAGTTCAGTTACTACCTTTCTACAATTACTTTTCATGGAAAACTACTAAAATATTTTTAAGAGAAAAGCTAACACATACTGATTTTTTTTTAAAGTGGTATGATTTGCTTTTTCAGATCAATTCCCAAACTAGAATAGTAATGTCTCAATTGTATTTCCCCTACATTAGGTCAAAACTATCAATAAATGAATGCATAATTGTTCTGTCAATCAAAGAGAGATGTTAATAGTCTTTGGTCTCCAAATATATGCTTCTAAAGATTATACATGCTCAAAACAACAACAGGAAAGACAAGAATATCAAAATGTAAATAATTCATATAGTTGTTAGAAATTTAAGTGCCAACGTTACTGCCCTCAGGTTGCCAACAAAAAGAATAGAAAACTATAATGAAACATTTTTAAAAAGTGATACTTATGATAGAAATGAACTAATGACCAGTCTGTTCTTTCCAAACAAACACTATTACCTACATTCTGACTTGAGGCTGGATCATGTCCCTTTAAAAAGAGGTAGAAGTGTCCCTTCTTCGTATTACCTGATATCATTATTAATTTTTCCTACTCAAGCTTAGAAATGTGGTCACGGAAATGAAAAAGTCTCTGTAGTCTCATTGCTATGAAAATAGCTGTATACTCATGGGAATTCTGAATTTCAATCTCATTGGTAAGTACTGCATGGAGTTCAGCTGCAGCCATGTGATACATTCCTAGAAGTGGTGATGAAAAGATTAACACAATGGCTGAACTGACGGACCTCTGGGTTCCCTCCCAGTTCTAATATTCTAATGTGAGGTTGGGTCTATGAATTTGAGCTTATTAGGTTTATCAGCTCAAATGTTTCACACCAGCAGAAAAAAATAATCTGAAAATACCACTTTCATTAGGCAGGATAAAGTCAGTAAGAGCAGCAAAATATCAAAAGGAAAAGGCAGAAACAACTTTATGCCCAAAATGTGGGGCACCACACTACTAATCAGTGTACTTCTAGTTTCGGTGACCCAAAATGATTGTGACTGCCTTTGTACACTTTAAAAGATCAGAATTAATTTAAAATTCTGCTCTGAAATAACAATAATCTTTTCAAGAAGTCTTGTGGATAACCATTAATTCTGGATTCAAAACTTTGATTCCATACTTATTTCAGTGTATCAGGAGTGGGCAAAAGTAGGTCTACAGTTGTGAAGTACAAGAAACAGTTTTATTCTTGTATTGTTTATTAATTATTGTATTCTATGTTTTACAATTATAAACCTACTTTTGCCCACTCTTGTATGCATAATTCCTAAAACTTTGAACTAGAGGCCCTGTCCATGAATTTGTGCACAGGTCGGTAACCCTGGGGGGTGGGAGGGTGGCGGGCGGTGGGATGCCCTGGCGGGCGCTGGGATCCTCTCCCATTGATGTTTGGGCTGATTGTTGGGAGCCACCTGGAGGCCGCTTTTATATCCTTTCTTCCTTGTGAGGAGAAGCAGCTGCAATGCCCAAGGCTGACTTCTAGGAGGCCAGCTGTGCCTTGCTCTCCAGCCTTCAGCCCAACTTGTGGCTGAGCAGTGGAGCTCCCTGCTATGGGAGCACACTGTCCACCAGGGGGCAGCTCCTGCATTGAGCATCTGCCCTCTGGTGGTCAGTGCACATCATAGGGACCTGTTGTTGCACCATTCGGTCGATTTGCATATTATCCTTTTATTATATAGGATGGAGAGATATATATAGTAGTTGGGTCACAAAGTATAAAAAGTCTTTTACTGATAAAATTTAGCCACTGCTTTTACAAGCTTCAACTACTGAAAGAAAATCAACGACTATTATCTCTAAAAAACAAACAAAAAACTCCACTGTGATAGTTCAATGACTAGACTACCCCAAAAATTATTTCAGTGAAACGCATAAAATAATTTTCATGAATCAAACTATATATGCTACAAAATAGTAGGTAATCATTTTTAAATATTTTGATTGATGCAAATTAACTTCATATAAGCTTTATCAAAATTCTGTAAGTCTATGAAATAAAGGCAGAACAGAGGAAAGATTCTATAATCCTAAATTTTAAGAATACATATACATAATAGCCTGAGTTCAATAAGTAATTCAATCACTTAAAAGAAAGTTTTATTTGTTAACATGAATAGACTCACTGTGCTCATATTAAAAATTCATTTTTGAAATATCTAATTCACTTTTAAAGGAAATCTGAACTTACATAAAACTACTAGAAACTTAATTTTGCATTACTATGTAGAAGCAAACTTTAAGCTCAGAAGGCAAACATGTTATTACTTCTGGTTTTAGTCCTTGTTATAAGTATGATATAATGTCCCCGAGAGAAAAACAAACACTGGACATACATTCATGTAAGGTATTTACTGACCATAAAAATATCTACTTAAAAGTAGTAGGAAACAAAGCACTCCTGACCCAAATTCCTCACTATAACTTTAATAACCACAAATGTCTTTTATATGATCTTGAATTGTTAGAACAAGAACAATCAGTGACCTCTATCTATTCACCTCTCAGTAGTTATAAACTTAAGTCTTCTTAATTATAGTAAACTTTCCAATTTCAGAGAGTATACTTAATTTTAACAACCAAAAAAAAAAAAAAAAAAAAAGTGCTCCAACATAATACATAAAGTATTACAGAAGTGGCAATTTACTTAAAGGGCTTACTGGCTAAAAAGCTCTCAAAATCTGAAATCACTAGAGAAAAGAAGGATGGGGGGGAGTTTTTAAAAGTGGGGGTGAGGAAACACCTTAACATTCTAAAAACAAACTGTTCTATAAATTTTAAGCAGATCTGCAGTTTAGAGAGAAATCAATTCAGGAGAAAACATCATCTTCACAAAAATTTCGTTAATTAAGAGAATCAACCCTTGAAAGAGCAAATTTTTTTCCCTCCCTGTTCATCATCTATAAATGAGGAATCTTCAAGGAGACTGGTGTTGCAATTACAACTAATCCTTCCCAAAAAATTAACTGTGTTGAAGGCTTTGTAATTTCCCTAGGTACAATTTAGCTGTCACTTACTTTAAAATTTACTCAAACATGCATTCCGAACAGCACTAACTAACTTCACATGTCAAGTGCTTTCCAGCCAATTGAGTCTAAACTGGAAGTCGGTGTTAAACAACTGAATGATTAGACAAGATAGCTCATTTCCCTGCTCTTTTGTTCAGAATAAAATGCCACATTTACATTATCAGGCTCAACAGGATTTTCTGACAGAGGGAGAAAAAGCCCTACTGAACACTGTCCGCACTAAGCACATGAAGCCTGTCATTTACCAATCATCCTTCAGAAAGCAATAGTCAGGAATGTAACTTAATTACGACCCAACGATCCTTGACGAAAAAATCATCTTATCACTGTCCTGTCCCCCTAGGGCAAATGAAACACATTTGTCCTTTGGCACTGATGATGCTAAATTCTTAATTGCAATAATGGAGTAAAAGAACCAAACCTCCTTAATTTCCTTTCAGCACATAAAGAGTTTTATTCTAGAAGGCAAGCATTCCCACAAACAATAAAATATCCAGTACAAATGAAGATGCTAAAATTGAAGGGGAGTGTATATGACAGAATAACCAGCATTTAATAAAATATATTTCCCACTTATGTAACATGTTAAAGTGTTACAGTGAGTTTTAAAACGTATTGCTATCTAACAGAAATTATGACCTTTTTATGAAAAACTCAAGATTAATTTATCAAGACTCTGAAAGGATTAGATACAGAAAGTCCACGATTCATTTAAATGAAATGTATGTGGATATATACAGATTATAGCACAAATCAACACAGAAAAATCCTTACTGGAAAGCAAAAGTAATGCTTCTTTGATCAGTTTTACTAAATAATCCAGTTAAACAGCTAAAGATATTTTTCATATGCAATGAAACAAAAGTAGATCCAGCTATAAAACAAGTGAATCTGAAACTGCATCAAATTCCTATGCCTTTACACCTAATGGTCAAGGTTTTATTAATTTCATTTTCTTTACCATTGCAAAAAGACAAATCAAAAACTCTTTTAAAAAACAAAAACAAAACTCTTTTAACCTATTTTAAAGCATTTCTTTCTTCCTTTAATATGGAGGACCTAGGTCATTCCCCAAAATCAGGCATGATCTCAATTTTTAAAAATGTAAATAGCCATAAAAGAAACTGTCTAAAATAAGATTCATTTGGAATACATTTAGACACATGACTTATAGAACAATCCTAACATAAAGGAACACATGAAAATGTTCAACTTTGCATATTTTTCTATTCAATACAAATATTATCGTTTTGATAATACAGAAGCAGATTAGTTTTATCAATTTGTTTATAATTGAGCAAACCTGTTGTTATTTTGGCAAAAAAATAAAAACAAAATATATTATTTTCCATATCCAAAAAGTTTTTAATACATTATCGAAGTAACAACATGACAGTGTTCATTTCTCCCATGTTTTTTCCTAATGTTGAAAAAGTCAGCTCAAAATTAAAATCTACTGAATTTTAAACATCATCTTTCTAAGGAACTCGACCTCATGAATTTGTTCAAGAATTACAATGTGTAAGTAATAGCCTCTTTAGAGTCACTGCATTGACTCTAAAACATGCTTGCCTTTGAATGAAAGGATGAAGATTTTGTACAATGTTCTGGGATTTTTTTGTAATTTTATCTCAAGTTTGAATAACTAAGACTCATTCCCCAGTTGAGCTCATAACTGCTGAGGTCAATTACATTATATTACTAGGATTAACTAGTGTAGTTAATTCTAGTATTACTAGTGTTGTAGCTAATCCTAGTATTACACTTGTCAAGATTCTGATTTAGCTAATAACGCCCATTGGTTGGGGAAAACACATTTGGAAAAAAGTTTCAAAGACATTTTTTCCCTTTAACTTATCCCCAACGAGGAGTGCTGCTACTGTTTTCCGCAATTTATAAACATGAAATTTCCTCTGTCTCCTTTTTATTATTCTCATGACTCTAATAAAACAATCATAAAAACCTTTTAAATTATGATAAATGAATGTGAAAGATCTTATCATGGAGACTATCCCTACAAAGCAAAGATAACAAAAAATAAAAAAAAACCCAAAACCCTAGGCAAATAAAAATAAAGGTAATAATCTCTCTATGTATGTGAAAATCGAAAGAAATCATTGAAGAAAATATGCTAATTTAGATTTCTCTGGCTGCACCATATCACCAAAAGCACAGAGAAGCGCCAGGGTAAGTGTGGACCCCTGGTATTTCCACGGGCCCTGGGTAAGCTCTTCTTGGTTCATGAGCCCCATCTGCAGACCTGTCTTGGAAAACTTTTATGTCTCCACTGTCTTCACAGTATTTCTATTTGTAAGATTCTTTCCTACCAGGGCCTCATTTTTATTGTTAATTATTTTATTTTTGCTCAATAGTGGAGGAGGGCCTAAATTTCTGGGCACTGGGCCCATTCTTTCAAATCCCTATGCGGAGCTCCACATGCAATTGGCAGAGATGGGTCTTTTTTAAACAATCAAAAAATTCTTGTAGGAAGCATATTAATTATAGGATTTCTATATAAAGTTGGATGTGAACCTGAGAACTCAATAACACAGTAATTGTTTGAATCACCATTTCTTTAAAAGGATGCAATGCTGAGACAGTAAAGGTTAAGATCTGGCCAATCATCTACCTTGATAAACTGTTTTTTAATAGCATGGCAAAGGAATTATTTCATAAAACATGTGTATACATATATATTTATATACACATTTCCTAACATAAAGATATTTTTTATTCTACATTTTAAAATCAATTCTAAAACACTCATTATATTTAATTATACCCCCTAATAAATAAAGAAAAATTACCAGAAACTTGGGGAAAATATAAGAACATTAAGATGTATCTTTCATTTTCCTCCTGGCATTGATAGGACAACATCCAAACTAAAATCAGAAAGCCCCAATGAGGAAAAAAGCAGATTAAAAACTGCGTTAAGCCATGAAAAAGATGACAAAAGAGTTAAGATCTAAGAAATAAAAAAAAAAAACACAAACACACACAAAAGGAAAAGATAATAAAGGGTACTTAATCATCATTACAAGAGAGGAGGTTGATTTCATGATTTGCATTGCAAATAATACTTTAAATTGGACACTCACATGAGCATTTCAAAAAAATTCATCTCACAAGGCACAGAGACAACTTCTACAACAGAAACTCTGTGTTGGTACAGCAATTAATATATCATTTAAAGAAAAGGAACACTGAAGAAATACCGCTACACCGTTACCTGATTAATAGTCATGATGCATAATCAAAAGCCCTAGGGAATCCTCCTTTCTTACACTTATTATTAATTAACACTTATAAGGCTCAAAACTGGAAAAAAGTCAATTAGATTTCATGCAATATTATCATGTGCCCTAGAAAAATTCACCATAGACCATCCATCAGAAGTAATCCGCAGGACCACAGAGCTGCTGTGAGTTTAAAGGTCACCTAGTCCATGGAAGTCCTCTTATTCTTGGCAAATAACCTTCAAGGCTTCCACAGCACCACAGAGCAGTGACAAAGTATAATCCCCAAATAATTAGACTCCTTCTTTTAATGCCAACATATAAAATTCAAAATCCAATTAACTTACTTTTCCAGATATAGAGTGACCAACGGGGAACATATGTTGATGGTTGGTTTACATAACCCTAGAGTGATGATGGCTTCATGTAACTGTTTTACTGCTTCAGTTTCACCTCTTAAAGCTGCGCCATTTAGGATGTGAAAAAAGGACAAAACTGTTGTATCTTTGATAGGAACATCCTTCTCTTTCATTTCCTTCAGAATGTTAATAGCATCTACAAGGAAGGAACACAAAAGACCCTTAGGTAATTTCATGTAGGGAAAACAAACTGCTATTAAAACAGCATTTCAAGCCCAGCAGGAATGTAAATTCTAGTGTATAATGCCGATTTCAAGTTAATTACTACTTGCATTTCTAAACGAGACTACAATTATAAATCCACAATAGCATGGTTTTATCATTTCTCTGCAACTTTGACTACAAATTATAGATAGGGACTGTGTGCCCACTTTGCACCACATAACCCTGTACAGCCTGCCCTATAGCTGTTAAGATCCTCCTAAATGGATGCTTTTATCGTTCAGAGCTAACATCTGCTAAATCACACCATTGTTTCTTCAGCAGATGGCTTGTCAGGAAGCCAGATAATAAAGATGTGTTTACACTGTATATACAGGCAGACTAATGGTCTGATACCGATAGGGCCTGTTTGCTATGTCGATACTAATTAGCCAAGCAGAGCCAATGAAAGCTTTCCAAAAGACTGCATGTTAATACATTAGATTCATTAAGCTTCATTAGGAAGGCAGAAACAAACATTTTAGGATATGGAATAAGTGCATTTTTATAATGTTGCTCTTAATTATTGCACAGGCAAAATGTTTTGACCACTTTACAAAAAGTGATTTTTAAAAGCAGCTAATCATTATAAAGAATTTTCTGTGTTAGAAAGGCTTCCTAGAGAAAAAAATCCAATTTTTATATCAAAGTCTCTTCTTACATTTTTCATTATAAAATAAGTTTTTAAATCTCTAGAAATAAAAGGAAGAGAGGAAGGCTGAAAAAGAAGTTTCAAAATAAAACCCAATGAGCAAGTTAAGAAACAAGCAAACAGTAAGAATATATCAAGTATAATTAATCATATTAGGCTTAGCATTATGTCAACAATGAGAACATTAGATTATGCACATCAGCTATCTATCATCTAGGCTTTCTCTGAAAACTTCTAAATAAAAACTTGTTAAAGTGCACATTTGGTTAATGTTATCAAAAAGTAAGACAAAGACTGCTGCAAAATTCATATTCTAAAATAAAGGTTATGTTTATAAGTTTTATGTTCAGCCTTCAGACATTTTAAAGAAAAAACAAAGCTATTAGTGCAGGCATATAAGCAAATTGTTCCATAAGCCAAGATCTTCAAACTCAATCCAAAAAGCAATGCTAATAAAAACTAGCTGCAGAAATGCAAAAAGCACTGAGCTGTGCAAATGTAAATGACAAGCTTGCCAGTCCATTAAAACTAATGGCCTGCACTGTCCATGCTGCTCTGGTTAGATTCACATGCAAATTTGTATGCAAAGTGTTCAAGCACTTTGCAGGACATGATATACCATTAATATCAATTCACATGTTATTCCAGAGGCAAGAGACTTGCATCACATGTTTTCTTTATATGCCCAGGCTTACCTTGGAGTTTGCCATGTTTTCCCAATACTTTTACAAGGGCTAGATACTTGCTGGTGTCAAGGACAGCAGTTGAATCTAAACGGTCACTAAAAGTTAAAAGCCAAATTTATATTATGTTAAAAGTCAATTAACTGCACAAAGAACAGCAATATCCATTTTTTATCACCTATCAGATAAGCAGGATTGTTGCTAATGTTGGCCTCTACATTTCAGTTAAGGTTTATTTTTGAAGCCATACTCATTCACTTCTTATATTCAAAGTGACAAAAAAGCATCACTCTATCTGCAAATGACAGGAACTGAAGGAACTCTTGCTTCCTAGCACTCTAGGTGATCCCAACTTTGTAACGAACGTTGAAATACTCAAAGAGACATACTTTTATTTGATAAATCTATCAAAATGAGGCACCTAATGATACTTGAAAAATGGACAGCATTTTGTTTACACTACAGTATAAAAACAAGCCATAATTAATCAATGAGTTTCACATTATGCAAAAACACAGCCAAAAGAGAATTTTTAAAAACTACATTACATAAGACAGTAATGTTCAAACTTCATGATCCATCAAGGATAGTGTATCAGCGTTAACGTTGATTTGTTTCAGTGCCAGCGTACTCACAATTCTTGTTTCAGGTTCAGTGCATCTTCTGCATTATCATGTCGACAGCACAAATTTATTAAAGCTGCATAGCCACCGATAACCATGTCTGATTCATATTTTGCTTTCAGTTCAAGAGCTTTTTGCATGTTCTAAAATAAAGGACAGACATGAAAAAGAATAAATATAAAAGAAAATAGAAAATTTCTTGTTTTAATGTTCTAAGTGTAGAAAAAGTTACATGTGCTTTAAAAATAAATGGATTCATGTTATTTACTTCACCTTGTTCCTTAATATTTTCATTCACCCTTTGAAAAACAGGTTAAGACACATATGTAGGATTTAAAAGATTTGTTGTCTGTAATGCAAAACAGACCACTATGCCAAACTTGATGTTTTAGTACTATGTTATAAAAAGGACATCCCAAATTAAATATATACCAAGCCAACCATTACTCACAGTCTGATTTCCACACACAGAAAATGAATCATTGCAAAGTTCCTCGGAGCCTAGTTTAATATCCAAGTAATGTGAAAAAATATTTTGGAATTTAACACTACCATGTTACAATCTTAAAGCCCATTATATCTTTTCCCTAAAATCACAGGCATATTGAACTAGAAACTGAAAAAAATCTAGTGATATGCCACAAATCGCAGACACACACTAAAATAAACACCAAGTACAGCTGGATGCCTGCTGAAAAAAAGCAAGAGACCCTTTACCTCAGAAAGAGCTTTTTTTCCAGCAGGAAAATGGAATTTCAATCCCTGCATTAACAATCTAGTAATATTTGACTTGCAAATGACTACTGCATGTATCAGTTGCTTGACAATCTAGATATAAGAGACCGGAGCCATGGCTTGAAAGGACATTTGGCATGTATGATAAACCTATCATGGCTGTTACTATCATTCACTTTGCAGATTATTGTAAACAAACTACAGCAACCTGAAAACATGCCATTCAAGGTGTAGTAGAAATTTGTTAACCTTTCATTTAATTGCGTTCTTCTCAAGCAAGATGTATAATTATCGTAAAAATCACAAATATTCTATTTGGCTTTGCTTATACTTTTATATATAAAATTTTTTTTTTACCTTCATACCATATTTTGAATATTTAAACAATTATTACCTCTTCTGAACAAAGCGCTAATATGAGTTGCTTTAGGGTATCTCCTACAGGTTGATTTTCAGCTTTTAGTTTTTCAAGTGTAGATTCCAACTCAGATGATGAAGCCCTAATAGGCTACAGAAATGGAAAGAAAAAAGGAGAGAAATTTACTACAAAAGGGAAAAAAGGAAAGAAAATGTACCCTTGCCACTCTTCCACTTGTTTACTTACTTACTTATTTTTGCCACTCTTCTCTTTAAACTGACCTTTCCAAAATGTCATAAATGCAATCAATAATATTAATATGGGGGTCCGTGAATGGATTCTAGGGGTTTATAAAGCTCCTGAGATTATTTGCAAATTTCTTAGATGGGTTGATTTTTCTGAGTTGGGTAATAGCTTTTACCAACTTCTTTCTTAGAGTTATACTGACGGCAAAATATTAGGAACCACTGATTTTATAAAAACAGTCTAGAATTCTCATTAAATTTTGTTTTTATAGTAGGTAGTATCTACTTAAAAAACCTACTTACTTTTTGAGAGTCTGTCTTCTCTCTTTCAACCAATACATTAACATCCTAAAATTGGGATTTAAATTAGAATTAGAAAATACATGGAAAAATATATTAGCAAATGTCAAAAGCAAATTTTGAAAGTTTCACATTTTCCTGCTATTTTTCCATCTTTCCAAAAATTTCCATAAATTGTCATATTTTATTAGCTATTATAATAAATGTTTTAAATGAATTCTTCAATATATAAATAGTATTTACCAAAAATCAATGAAAAAGCCTTGTTTTAACTGTCATTTAAATAAATTTTCTTGGACTACACATCACATTTAAATAAAAATTTAATGTGATTTTATATATAAATTAAGCATTTTAAAAAGTTAATTATTATTTCTCACACACCTTAATCAATTCAGGAACATGGTAGCTATCCAGTAGATTACGAATGCCTCTGTAGATATTTTCGGAAATTTTTACATTCTGTGAAAAAGGAGGAAAAAAAAAAACCATTCAGTTTTAGACAAGCAAACTGAAATTGGTCTAACAGAAATTATCTCAGACATAATTTAAGTCTCCAACTCCTGTATGTCATTGAGAAGTGGTCTGGTTGTACTTAAAAGCAGCAATTTCAAATCTAATAGATACATGTCAGGCAGGACAGGCATTATATAGCAAAAAAATGAAACGGTACCATCTCCTTCAGCTGATGGAAGTATTGTCTCAAACGCTCCTCCTTGGCCTGTACCTCTAAGTCACTCATGCTGTCAATCAAGTTATAAAGAAAATAGCCAACAGCTTCTGTGGAAAAAAACAAGAGAAAGCATTCCACTAAAATTACTGAGACTGTCATGTTATCAAGATTAATTTATAAGAAATCATTTTGGTGTGAGATGTCACCCTGATGAGAGGCTCTGAAATGGCAACAATGATCACTGAGGCATAGAGATTATGTGGTTTGGGAGCACATATCTAACTGGTGAGTGAAAGGAATATTAATTATTTTCAGACCGAGTGACAGCTTTTCAGTACTGAATCTTACTTCAATCTATTTTTTCTACCACTCTGTGACAGAAGTGGTCCTGCCCCAGGCCTTACTTCTTTCCTGTCCAAATCACAATAGTGAGAATAAGTAAATGCCTTATGCACATTTCTATACTAATTTTTTATGGGCAACATTTAGGGAAACATAAAATTTAAAAGGATTGTTAAAAGTTAAGTGATTTTAATAAGCAGATACAGCAATCCTGCGGAGAGCTGCCTATTAGCCAATGAAAAACCAAGATTAGCAAGGATGTTTTATAACAACAGTAATTTTTCTAAGCATTCAAGCATAAAATGTATAGGGCCATGTTTTAATACCTAGAAAATTCGAACTTTCAGGAAGGGTGCCTTCTTCGAGAAAACCCTATATTCTAGGCCCTATTATATAAAAATAGTGAAATAATTAAATGTTAGATAATGTAATAAACTATATCTAAATGAAAAAAATCTATCAAGACGTCTTTACTACTTTATATGTTTAAAATTAACACTTATAAGGGATTAGAATCACATAGACACTAAGGATTACAAACTCGTAAGCCTACTTTCCTCGGTGCTGCAAGAAGCATTTCTTCAATTCCTAAAAAGAAAAGGCCTCTCAATCCTGTCTTTTAAGAAAATAATTATGACAAAACTAAACAACTCATAGATCTCAAAATGTCGTGGTTAGCAACGTAAAGATAAACCAAATGTTTTCAAATTTCACTTTCAAAAAGAAAATGTTTATTGCTGTAATCTTTCTAGCCTATCACTACATGGAAGAATGAATTTGTGGATAAGTTACAATCATCGAAATTGAAACGCTACCCATTGGTCCTTGAGGCTCCTGGCAATAACGTTCATCCTTGTACAACAGTTCCGTTATCTGTTAAGAAAGAAAATTCGTGCATTGCAGCAAGAGAAGCAAACAAGAATAAATGCAATCTGAAATTGAATTCTTGAAATAATAAAGCTTTCCCCCAGTAAGATATCATTCTATATCACGGTAATTCAACACCACCCCCACCTGCCAAGGAGATTGTTTCGTTCTTAAATAATAGGTTTGTCTTTTAAAAACAAAACCAAAACAAACCCATGTTAAAGGAAAACTGCAATGTGTTTTATGAATGTCACTAAGAAAAACTCTAAACTGATTTGTTTACGTATTATTTTAAATGAACTGCTATATATTTAGCATATAGGAATTATCAACCAATATTTTTTTTCATCATATTGTTTTGGGTTTTACTGAAATTGAACCAATTGCCTCCTGTTAAGTGAAGTATTACAGAAATTATAAAGTAAAATATCCGGACCATTTATTGTATTTTAATTTTTAGTTTTTCAACAATCTTTTCCCAGGCATTTTAATGGCATTAAAACAAAAGGGGCCAGAAGTTCTAATATGTTTATTCTCATGGATTCTTATCAATTGAATATACAAACACTAAAACGCATGCACAACACTTATTCAAAATTAATTCTGCTGGCAAATATTTTAATTAAAAAAACACACCAAATATGTATTTTATGATTAAAATGATTACAAAATCAATAGCACGACTTGTAATTTTTGAACAAAATATTTTCACTATATATCCTTGGACTGGAGATAATAAGAACAAAAACATGGAGTTGTTTTCCAAAGTGGTATGAGGAGTCCTGAACTAAACTATGCTTTGTGCATTCTGACACTAATTTTTTTTTTTCTCTTCAAATAGTACCTGGCACATGTTTTTAGTGTTAACAATTCAAACTGCAGTTAATCCTACTACTATTTATTTGGTAATATGGAAAATGAGATAAAATTAACCATATCCCACTTCACTCCACCATGAAAATCATGCTGTGGTTAATGGCAATTCAAAAGGTAGAAACTGTTTAAAAACAAAGTAAAACAGTCGTCACCTACAAACTGTTTTCAACCAACAGAGACATAAAGAAGATAAACAATACATTCTATCAAAAGTTGTAACCATACATTAAATAAGACAGCGACATTTAACACCAAATTTGAACATAGACACATTGAATAACGAATAATGAATAAAGCAATAAGAAAACCTTTCTAGTGGAAAGATTACTTACAAATATAACTATCTCCACCATATATTATAACTGACTATACAGTTTCAATAGCAGCATAATATTAAAAACAAAACTGAGTAAAATTTAGATTTCAAAAAATATTTAAATTGAAAATCAAATTAATAATGCACATTCTGGGGGCGGAGCTTGAAGATGGCGACCGAACAGTCGGACTTGTTCTGACTCTGGTCCCAGAACAGATAGAAACAGCGTCTAATAATGCACATTCTGATTTTATTAAGATAAAAATATTTCTTGCAATTCTACATAAAAATAACTGTACTTCCTGCATAAAAGACAGGTTTAAAATTGGTCTTTATGTCATTCACACATCTGAATGCATATTTTAAAATTAATTATTAAATCTGTAAGGTCAAATATCAATGCAATGATGTTTATAGTTGTCCTTTGGAAAAATTAAAAACCTTTTGAAGAATTTAGGTCATGAATTGCTTCCATAATAAATTTCATGATCTGGGAAGGCAGTTTTAAAACTACTAACTTCAAGATTTTAAACTCACTAACTTATGATATATTAAAATGTGTATAGCATAACTCTTGCTCTTAATAGCTTTTTTATTGGAAGTACTTACCTTGCTCCAAAGATCTATATTCATAGACCTGCAGAGGGCAGCAAAGGATTGAAAATAAACTCAGCGGTTTAAAAAACATTTTAAGTTAAAGCAAACTACCAGTATGTAATGCATAAAAACCAAGTTGAATTTTCAGGAGAAAGGTAATGTAGAAAGGTTGACTCTCACTACTTTGAACCTCAAAATAGAAGTTAGTTTGGGTAAGAATCATTAACTACCACCCCCAAATTTTAGGAAGTTGAACAGAGTAAAATATTTGAGCTTTAAAAAGCTGCTGGGCCGAAACCGGTTTGGCTCAGTGGATACAGCGTCGGTCTACGGACTGAAAGGTCCCAGGTTCGATTCCGGTCAAGAGCATGTACCAGTAGGGGGTGTGCAAGAGGCAACTAATCAATGTTTCTCTATCATCAATGTTTCTAACTCTCTATCCCTCTCTCTTCCTATCTGTAAAAAATCAATAAAATATATATTTTTTTAAAAAGCTAATGACCTATATTCTATAGGTCATTTTCTCATGATCAGACTCAGATTGAACATTTTTAGCTAGAAGTACTTACTTTTGAAAGTAAATTAATCTTGAATAATCTCACCTTACCTAAGCAGTACTGAATTTAAATAGTTTTTACAAGTGTCTTTGCCTACACAGGTTAGACAATTTAATCTATAAATTGGAAAATTTTAGGAAGGCATTGCATTTGATTGGTAATCAATGACCATTTCTTGAGCATATCAACTTACAGAAATACTAACTTATCTCTTAAATACTATTTTCAAGAGATATGAAGAAAACATTGGTTTTTCAAAATTATTGTTGGATAGTATAAAAAATTAATCTTGGCTAAAACAGGTTACAGAGCACATGCTGAACTATTGCCTCATAGACCCTGGACCTACCACCAAGAGGCAGATTATAGCTAGGTATCCCCAAAATCGCATTCCAACACTGAAATGCCTACTCAAGTTTCCCTTAGAATTAGCTCAAGTGACTACGATATCTCATTTAATGTATAAATTCTAACATTTCTGACAATCAGGAATAATTATTTTTGATACAGAGTAACTAAATCAATCTGTTATGTGCTAATACTTATAGGAGTTGTAGGTAGTTAATTTGGATTTTATTAGGAATGTTAAATACTCATACTCTTGCAATCCCACTGTTAATGATTCAACAAGGATTACCAATGGCTGCTAAAACCAAAGTGAAAGCTGCTAGGAAATAGGATAAATTGTCTCCAAGTATTACCCCACAGACTTCTTACCAATTACAAAGTGGGTAGGGTTCCTTTGCAGAGGAGACATATGGAAACTACCCCAATAACCAAGAGTTCAAACTTGGTTAATGGCACCATTATTTGACACCTGACATTATAACTCTTGAAACAATAAGAAATATTTATCATCTACTAGAGGCCCAATGCACAAATATTCGTGCAAGAATGGGCCTTCCTTCCCCTGGCTGCCGGCACCGCATTCACTTGGGCCAGAGCTGCCTTTTCACTCTGGCTCTGAGGCCCCTTTCCACCTTCCCACGCTGCCCAGAGGCCTGGAGCGGCTGGGGCAGTGCGGAAGGCCTGCGTGCGGCCCCGCCCTGTTTGTTGGGTTAATTTGCATACTCACTCCTGACTGGATGGTGGGTGTCGTAAAGGTATGGTCAATTTGCATCTTACTCTTTTATTAGTGTATTAATAGATGAAGTATTGTAGCTAAAAATGTTAGATACATTCTACAGATAGAGTAGCCTGGACTCTTAAAAAAAGTCAGTGTCATAAAGACAGAAAAGTTAAGGAAAGTATTCTCAATTAAGAGAATATAAAGATAGCAATCAAATGCAATGCATGACCTTAATCAAATCCTCAATAAAAAATAATATGACAGCCAGGTTTCAGCACCAAAAAAAAAAAAAAAAAAAAAGGTAAACCAGTCAGAACTATGACAATCTAAATAGAGTGATATTATAGCATTATTTTTTGGGGGGTGATATTGGTATTGTGATTATACAGATGACCTATTTTTAAGAGCTGTAGTAAGCTGAAAGATCAGTATCATCTGTATGTCTGCAACTTCAAGTGGTTCAGCAAAGAGGAAGTAACACTATACGTATGTACAAGTTTGCCCACCTCAATGTGCATATAGATGGCTGTACATGTATCCAATCTAAAGAGTATATAAGAGAGCAAGTAAGTATTGAGAAAGAGTATATAAGAGAGCAAGTAAGTATTGAGAAAGAGTATATAAGAGAGCAAGTAAGTATTGAGAAAGAGTATATAAGAGAGCAAGTAAGTATTGAGAAAGAGTATATAAGAGAGCAAGTAAGTATTGAGAAAGAGTATATAAGAGAGCAAGTAAGTATTGAGAAAGAGTATATGAGAGAGCAAGTAAGTATTGAGAAAGAGTATATAAGAGAGCAAGTAAGTATTGAGAGAGTATATAAGAAAGCAAGTAAGTATTAAGAAAGAGTATATAAGAAAGCAAGTAAGTATTGAGAAAGAGCCGAAACCGGTTTGGCTCAGTGGTAGAGCGTTGGTCTGAGGACTGGGGGGTCCCGGGTTCGATTCTGGTCAAGGGCATGTACGTTGGTTGCGGGCACATCCCCGCTGGGGGGTGTGCAAGAGGCAGCTGGTCGATGTTTCTCTCTCATCGATGTTTCTGGCTCTCTATCTCTCTCCCTTCCTCTCTGTAAAAAATCAACAAAATATATTTTTTTTAAAAAACAAGTATTAAGAAAGAGTATATAAGAAAGCAAGTAAATACTGAGAAAGAATATTTAAGAAAGCAAGTTATAAGGGTACATAAAAAAATAAATACTGCAAAATATCAACAAATGGTATTCTTTCCATTTTTCATTGTTTAAATTAGAGGCCCGGTGCACCAATTCACCATAACTCAAATAGTGCTTTCTTCAATAAAACAAGACCTTTAGCCGGGACCAGTTTGGCTCAGTGGATAGAGCCTGCGGATTGAAAGGTCCCGGGTTCGATTCCGGTCAAGGGCATATACCTTGGTTGCGGGCACATCCCCAGTAGGGGGTGTGCAAGAGGCAGCTGATCGATGATTCTCTCTCATCAATGTTTCTAACTCTCTATCCCTCTCTCTTCCTCTCTGTGAAAAATCAATAAAATATATTTAAAAAAAAACAAAAAAAAACAACCAAGACCTTTACCAAATCAGTGTATATTTCTTGGAAAAGATGGTATAAATGGCTACATAAACTCAATTCAACTTTTTAGTAGAAAGAATCAAATAGATTTAAGATTATTTCAGGTAACTAGGACATTGGAAGATTTGGCATAGCATCTGTCTTTTCTTATACAGTAGGTCAAAAAGACAGTAGAAACCAGACCTTATTCAGGTAAAGGACATCTTACCTCCTAAAGCCTAGAATTAGGGTGCCTCTCACAGAAGAAAATGGGAAAGGCGATGTATTTGATTCCACTGCAAAAGAAAATTGCCATCATTAAATCTGAGATCAAAGACAAAAACTTAAATTATCAACTTATTTGGAAACACTTTTATACCAATAGCTTTTAATACTCATTTCAGAAATTTTATTTTTAAAATGACCTTTAATTTGCTTGATCAAATTAATTTTCCATGCCTACAAACACGAGTTGGAATTTCCTACTACCCCACAAACTCCATTTAGATAAGCCATCGTGGTGATATGGTAACCAAACATGCAGACCTAGGAGCTGCCAATAGTGATTACCAGCAATTACAGAATTAACTGAACTCCAGAGACCTGCAAATCAAGAGAGGAGGCACTGACAGGAGTGAACTGAAATACTCTAGTCTTAAAGTTCCTGGAATTTCTTTTCAAATTTAATAAAGAATCTCTTAAAAATTTATTTTTATACTATTCAAATTAGTATTCTACAAAATATTGTCAAGTTTTTATTTGTTAAAAAGGCGAGCAGAAACATCTCAGCAAGTTGAAGGCTGCTGACAAAAAAATACCTAGTTTCCTTAGTAACTAACAAGTCTGAAAAATCAAGAGGTTGACAATGAAGTGGAATGGATGGTATGAAAACAAGTAATGGCAGCTTTCATGTATGTGCCTAGATTCCTCTGCTAATGTTTCTTTGTTTTCATCTAGTCACAATGGAAGATCTATATATTATCTACAGTGGGAGGCAAAAATCAATACTCAGCCAGCACCCAGCATTAGTACACAACCTTCACCTCAAAAAACTATCCCTCTTAACAGTCCCTAATTTTCAAACTGAATATTTTGTCTTTTCCTTAAAATATTATGAGTTATTTTAAATAACATATATAGATAATATATACTATTTATGTTTTTTTTTCCAAAGCTTCCACCTATAAAATTGAATATATATAGATTTGAAAATTAATTGGAGCTGAACTTTTAACATACTAGGGGTTAGAAATTAAAGTTTGTGTTTTGTTTTTAAACAATATCTTCTTTATAAGATCTGAAAAACTCCCAAGTAACATCATAAATATGTTAAAAAATGGAGACTTTAAAATGTACTATGGTGAAAAAAAATGGTTGAAGATAAAAAATCTTGGTTCTAGACAAATCACTAACTTTGGGCAAGTCATTTAACTTTTCTTTGCCTTTCTTTATCTATCAATGGAGGTAATTTTATTAACATGATGAATATTGTAAAGCACCTTTGCATTTAAAAGAATTTAGTAAAATTTGCTGTGTTTTTGTTAATGAGGACTGGCTTTATGTAACTTTACCTACCATTATGTATCCCTAAGGTTCTTTTAACTTTAAAATTGCATCCATATTATCCACAAGATCATATCATAAACTGTCTTATCAGTCTGACTTAAAGAAAACATAAAAACTTCCTTTCTTTCAAGAAAATTACCTTCAACTACACTACGGTAGGCATGAGGGCAATAACTATCCTGTATGCCTTCATTAGTAACTAAAACTACACCTATCAAGTTTACTGCTAATGTTGCATACTTACAAAATGATAAAACATAGTCTAAGTTCCCATTTACTGCTTCACTTCTCAATTCAGCTTGAGAAATTATATTATTGTCAAATGGACATCCATTTTCCTAGGGATAAAGCACATTTCAATATTATGCCTTAGCTAAAAACATTTTGATATGCTATTCAAATTTCCTGTTTTCCCATTTATTTATACCACCATATTCTGATAATCCGTTTCTAGAACAATATGTAAATCAAATAACTGAACTTTAGTAACAGTTTCAACGTTCCATATTAAATGCTTATCTTCAAATTCAGATAATTTATTACTTAGAATGCCTTCCTTCTAGAAAAAATTTACTATTGGTAACATTTAGAACAATTCTCTAATTTAAAATAAAATGAAAATTGAATGAACTAATCTAAAATGACATTTGGGGCAGTTAGTGAGGTAAAAATTAAATCTAACTTATAACCAAGTGGGTTTTCACTTTTCCTAACATCATCATTTGTTTAAAGATTTAAGTACAGAAGCCAAAAATTAGCTCAAATATATGTTCTAAGTCACAGTATAATAGCACAATATTAAAAACTACCGAAGCAACGAATAAAAATAAATTATGGTATATCCATACAATAACACAGCATGCAGGCATAAAAAATAATTGGTGGCCGAGACCGGTTTGGCTCAATGGATAGAGCATCGGCTTGGGGAATGAAGAGTCCCAGGTTCGATTCCGGTCAAGGGCATGTATCTTGGTTGTGGGCATATCCCCAGTAGGGGTGTGCAAGAGGCAGCTGATCGATGACTCTCTCTCATCGATGTTTCTAACTCTCTATCTCTCTCCCTTCCTCTCTGTACAAGATCAATAAAATATATTAAAAATAATAATAATAATAATTGGTGGAATTACATACTATAATGGAAAGGTGCCAAGTTTAAAAAAAAAGGATTTTTAGGGAAATAAGAATATGTAGGAAATTACTTTTTTAATATATTTCTTTAACAATAAAATATGTAGAGGCTCAAAATACCCTGCTAAGCACTCAGAGTAAAGAGGTAGAGACACTCGAGACCTAAACTCTACCTTTCAGAAGTTTGTAATTACAAAGAAAGAAAAGCATGCTCCAATATTGAAAAAGTCAAGGCATTATGTGAATAACCACCTAGGAACCAGATATGTTGAAAATATTTCTTATTAAAGTATTTGGTGCTCTGCCATGTTGACCCTAATTGTATGTAGCACTTTGTTTTGAAAATAGAGAACCCTTGCTGATACAAGTGTCAATTTCTTCATAAAGGCCTTCCTTATTCTCATGGAGAAAGGACGCATGGTTAGGAAAATAATGCTTTGGAGTCAAATAAAATATTATTTTTAAAAAGCAGAATAGTTAAATATACTGAGTGTATTATGAAAATTCATATAGAAGTGAAAAGTAATATTCAAAAAATGAAAATTATAATGGCACTACATAGTGAAATTAAGGAGCAAATATGTTTTATTTAAACATTTTCTGCCGAAACCGGTTTGGCTCAGTGGATAGAGCGTCGGCCTGCGGACTGAAGGGTCCCGGGTTCAATTCCGGTCAAGGGCATGTACCTTGGTTGCGGGCACATCCCCAGTAGGGGGTGTGCAAGAGGCAGCTGATCGATGACTCTCTCTCATTGATGTTTCCAACTCTCTATCCCTCTCTCTTCCTCTCTGTAAAAAAAATCAATAAAATATATAAACATCTTGATATTGGCATATTGCCAATCAACACACAAAAATGCTGCTTTACTTTAAGATTTTTTGAGTTTTACCAACATTTTTACAAAACTTTAGAAAACTGCATACAAACACGACCATTTTTTAGTGCTCAGCTTAATGACTTTTTTCTTTTTGATCACACAAAACATTAGGGAGGCAAGACATTCTCTTCAATTATGAAATTAAAATCATATTTGAACTCACCTGCAATACAGCACGAACTGACTTTACATTATCAAAGGATGGAAACACATAATTTACGTATGTCTCCTGATCAGGATTTACTCCCATTTCATGCATTTCTTTGAGGACTTTAACTATACCTATAAGAGAAAATTTAAAAGTACAGAGTTGAAGAACTTGGAATAAATTAACAAAAGATCAGAAAGTTTAGTTCATTCAGCTTCTGAATCACAGTGAAGAGTACTCAGCATTTTGTTTGCCTAAAAAAGAAAGCAGAAAAACAACAGAATTGGGAAATAAGATAAGTGAAATTCTGTAATATAGAAAAGATTATAGTAATGCTCTCAGGATAGTCCTGGAAATTAAAAGAAAACAATGTGTGAAACCCTAAAAATATTAAATAAATGTTAATAGTAACAATGATTTAATGTTCTCCTGTTTTAAAACACTAACAATTTTTAAAATTTCCTTAGATATTATGTACAATAAATGTAGCATAAAGTAACCATATAATTGATTTTCGAATGTGTGAAAATGGCCAATATACTGACAACTTTATTCTGTACAAAACACTTCATCCAATCATCTACACCTAAAATATCTCTATTCTCATTCTCTCTCTCTCTCTCTCTCTCTCTCTCTCTCTCTCTCTCTCTCCCTCCTCCCCCCCCCCCCCCCTTGCCAATAACCTTTATCAGGAGGAAGAGTATATTCTGCTTACTAGATGACCTGTGTTACTAGCATTTATAACATGTTTTTTCTAACCAAAATTAAAATAGGTTTAGTAAGATCTGGGTTCAGTTACTCCCTCAGACATTCTCAGGAAGTATACGAAAAATATTCACTTCAGTAATATAGTCAGGCTATGGCTGGTGTGGCTCACTCAGCATTGTCCCATATACCAAAAGGTGACAAGTTTGATTCTCACTCAGGGCACACACTGGTTACAGGTTTGATCTCCAGATGGGGCACATACAACTGATTGTTTCACTCTCACATCAGTTTCTCTCTCTCTCTCTCTCTCTCTCTCTCTCTCTCTCTCTCTCTCTCTCTCTCTCTCTCTGCATGTCCCCAAGTGAGGAATTTTTTAAAATAACAATATAGTCAGATGGGAAGAAACATTTATTAGTAAGGAGAAAAAAGGTGACTGATCTGACATATCCACATCCTTCTAAAAAATACAATCCATATTTCTTTTTTAAAAAAGACTAAAATAATCGTAACACGGATCCCAAAGGTCTGTGAACTTAGAAAATCTAAACTAAGACTAAATAGTCTAATAAAAAATTTCAAATATTATCATAAGAAAGTTTATGAATCTAGAGGAAAGTTTCTACCCAACAAATTTTATAAGAATTAAAATAGCCCTGCCCGGTTTGGGCATCAGCTAAAATAGTTCAAACTTTTGGGAAATAAAAATGGTTTACCTGATCAACTTTCACCAACTATGACTATTTACTTGATTTTAGACTCTAACCAGAGCACTTATTAATAGGACCCAATTTCTTACTTTTTAAAAATACTCTCTATTCAGCCGAAACCGGTTTGGCTCAGTGGATAGAGCACCAGTCACCGGACTGAAAGGTCTCAAGTTCAATTCCAACCAAGGGCATGTATATTGGTTGCAGGCAAATCCCCAGTAGGGAGTATTCAAGAGGCAGCTGGTCGATGCTTCTCTCTCATCAATGTTTCTAGCTCTCTATCCCTCTCCCTTCCTCTCTGTAAAACATCAATAAAATATATATATATTTTAAAATACTCTCTATTCAAACACTTTCCCCAACTGGCATTTAGCTTTCTTATTGGCTCTTCCTTATATTTTACCCTTCCTATATTTCTATTTTTATAGCTTCTAAATATACCAAGAGATATAGATCCTTAGTCATTCTGGGTTATTTCCTCCTCAGGCCAACTTGCTAAAATTCAAAGTGATGACTTTTCCATTTGTGCCCCAAAGAAATATACTAATAAGATGAACCATGAGGAAGTCATTGTAAGAGTCTGTCTTAGTGACTGGTCATGGCTAAATTTGCAGCCAGAAAAATTCCAGAATTCAATAAAAATTTGATCACCCTATTGTTGAAAATTCTTGGTGCAATTTGATTTGTCCCTAAATATCTTTCTTATCCTGAATGGTTTTATTTATTCTACAGGAAACATTCCTCTACATCCTCCATCACTTCAGCCATTATTTTCTTTTTTTGTATGTGACTTTCCCTGGACAAAGAACAAACTCATTGGGGTAATAAAAATGTTAGTTGTTTACCTAACACTAAATAATTTCCCTGTTACATGAAGGAAGACTGTAGAATATGTTACTTTACTACATTTCTGAATCTCCTGCAAAGGAGAAACTAGTTTTTAAAAACTGTAAAACTAGTGGCAATATCTTGTACTCTCAAGTTACCTTTCTCAGCTTTTCTATTTTTCCAGATAAAACCTTCACTGATTCTGGGAGGTTGAGGAATAGGTGAAAAGGGTAAAAGAGATTAAGAAGTATAAGTTGCTAGTTATAAGAATAGTTACAGGGATGTAAAGTACAGTACAGGGAATAAAATAATATAATAGCTATGTATGGTGTCAGATGGGTACTCACAAAGGTGATCACTTTGTAAGATACATAAATGTCTAAACATTATGTTGATACACCTGAAACTAATATACTGCATGTCAACTGTAACTAGAAGACAAATTAATTTTTTAAAAGACTTTCACTGATTAAAAAACTTGGTAAAACTTTTTTAAATGTCCCTAATGCAAAAATCAGTACCTAATATTTAATCAGTAGCTAAAAATTTTCATAAAATAAATTCAGCATAATGTTTACAAACATTTAGTATGGAGGTGTTATGGTATCAAAAAAAAAACAAAAGAGTATCTAAAATAGGAGGGCAGAAATCCTCACATGTAATCCCAGCACTACTGAAAACTAAATGTGGAACTTAAGATCACTCACTGAATCTTTCTGTGGCTCTCAGTTCCTTCATCAATATAATTTGAGCTTTCAATAAGACACCTCATAAATCTAAATTCTAAGGTCCTTAGAGGTCCTTAGAAAAGAGATTCTAGACAAAAAGCACACTTTCTACTAGTTTGAGCTTTATCTACAGAAAAAAAATACCTGAATTGTTTTGTATGTACTAAGTAGTGAAAACATGATATCCAATTCAAGACTAGATACAGTGCAATGGTTGAAGAAAGCAAATTTACTGATAAAGAAACATTTAAACAGGGGTCCCAAAAAATATTTTCATATCTGTGGAAAGGTGGACAATACTTATATGCCCACACATTTTCATGGAACAATGTAAACTTTCTGTGGTTCAAAAATATGGGTCAAAGATTACTTCTTCAAGCTTTCAGAATAGGAGGTTATGCAAAGAGTTAATCAACTAGCATATTGTTTTCCAAAGATTTTTCTAAAAAGGATTTAGAGACTTTTATAGCCAGAAACAATTAGGGAATACTTGTTTCACCATTTCCTTTAAGCCAGAAGACAGCTATATATTTATTATAAAATTGCAATATGAAAGTCTGCTAAAAGCACTTTTTTGTTGTTTGTGCATTCTGTTTGTCACCCAATGTCATACTAACAACTCTGCATCTCATTCTAAGCACATTACACTTCGAGATAAAATGAAAAAGACCATTTTTTGTTTCCCCAAGGGGGAAGTACTTCTGTTAAAAGCACCTTTTTATGATACTTCTCTTTCTGAATTACCAATAATGCAAACCAAAGAATTAGATACTGTACTCTAAAATTTAATATTTGTTCAATTCTTATTCATACCTTATAGACATCCCATGTGTACAAGAAAAAAGTATGCTAAATGCTTAAATGTACTTAAGAACCTGAAAGACTGAACATTTCTGCCCTTCAATCAGCAGGCTGTCAGGCCATGAGCATTCATTGTGCAATAAAAGTTTTTCTGTCTTTCTTATTATTGTAACTCAGCTCAGTTAAGGAGAAAAAAGACTGGTCCACAAAGAAAATGGCCTAATTATATATAACTTTACCTTCAATAAGGCTAGGCTAACTTATTTCAAACTCTATATATAAAATAAAAAACTAAAGAGTCTTAGAAAAACATAAAAGTAATGAACTATTTATTAAAACTATACTCACAAGTTTGAATACCAAAACCAGAGATTAATAAATAAAATTAATGTATTATAATTACGATGAAAGAAATGCATTACCATTTGGTTTTTTAAACGCTGATGATATTTTACTATGATTTACGGTAAATCAACTCAATTTTCTCAGATCTCATACTCAGGAGTAAGTATGCTTTCCCATAGATTTCAATTAGATGTGTACAGAAACTGTTACACTGGATCTCTGAACCATTATAAATCTGTAAAAGGCAAAACCTAACCTTGAACATTTTTCTCCTTCTGATGTCCAACTAGCAATGGCCAGAAATAATGAGTTCTGATAGGAAAAGCTTCTTCCTGCAGAGCCTTCATTAGAGCTTTTGCCAAATCTGAAAGAGATACCATTAAATATTACAACGCTACCTCAAAAAAACTTATTTAGTTGGTTTTAGCTATGAAAATATAGTACCAGTTTTATTGGCTAGTAAAGCACAATGCAGGGTGAACTGCAAAGGAGATCCATGCATCTTGACTTCCTTTAACTTCTTACAGTAGTCTTTCAGCTTCTCTGCAGGCTATGGGGGGAAAAAGAACACATCAGCTCCCTCTGATTTTCTGCAAATACTCTTAACACTTTTGGGTTGAAAAGTCTGAACCTCTCATCCTCTTTTTATCCGTCATCTTACAATACAAAAACAAAGTTTTCATAGTATTTTTGTTTGGTCTAATCTCAAAACAGGTCCTTATACTTTTTAAAAAATCTTATTTCACTACCTATTACACTGTCTACAAGGTAAAAATGGACAGAATACCGTATTCATAGTCACACAGTGCCGTAAAAAGAAACTGCCAAAGTCAGTCAGACCATCTTCCTTTGATATAGGACATGCTAATAAAACTTGCAATGCTGTATCTTCCAATTTTTCAGTGACTAAAAGCAAAATAAGGTTCATTGCATCTGGGAAGAAAACAAAGATAACCTTTGTTACTGAACTGAATAATACTTTTACACTTCAACCAATTTGAAAGACAAACTTATGAACTATAAATACGAAAAGAATATAATATTATCCTTTAAAATATCCTAAATAATAATAGAACACTTCCACATCAAAACATTCCAATGTATCCATTAACTCAATTTTTTTAGTTTATTAAGCTGACTTTGAGTCCTTGGTTCCTCTATCACAACCCCCGTATTGTTAGAGAATGCCCTTTTCATCATGTAAAAAATGGTAATTTAGATTACAAAAATCATGAAAGTAAAACTTATAAAACTACCTGGAATACATCTTCTTTCATATGCAATTTTGTCCAAAATTTCTGAGACATACTGAGGATACCCAGCTTTACTGAAGCTAAAGATAATTTGCAATAAATCACGGTCCATAAGGTAAAGATCGGACTTCTCCACCTTCTCCAGAGTCTATAAATAGTTCCAGAAATTAAAAGATTAAGTCAGAAAGCACTATTTTTAAATTAAAGCTAAATATATTAAAATACAAAAATTTTAATTAGGAACACATATCATCTAAATATTTGGGACTTCTTTTATAAAACAGAAACATTCTGCTTCGACACTAAGGTAGCAAACTATAGGAATTGTCCTATCAATGCTATTATTTTCAAGATATATCTTTAAAAACAGATATAAACTATATTCTTCTGCTGTAAGCTTATAAAAATGATTTTAAAGTATGTTTATTTATACAATAAGTCATACCTGCTTAACATGATCAATGTCACCCTTCTCAGCATACACATTCAATAAGGCTAGATATGTGTCTGGACCAGGCTCAATTCCAGCCTCTTTCATTACTGTAAGAATATTCTCTGCATTCTCCATATCTCTGTAAGTTAATTCAAAGACAATCAAACAAGTTACCATAATACTGCCAAAAGTAATATATCATTCAATCTCAAATGTATACTTATCAAAAGTAAAACCATGGCAACATCAGAAAAAAAAACACATATTAAACTGGTTAAAGATTTTAGAAATAAAGATCATAAACATCCCAAATTTTTACAGGAAATTTTTATAAATGAGAAATTCAACTGCATAAAACTACATAGACATTAAAGAATGTGTATTCTTTCACTAAATGTATTACGACTCAAATTTATCTTTTTAGTAAATTATTCTTTACACCAAAAAATATTTTCCAGGCACTAGCAGATCAATTAATAACTTTATTAAGTCAGCTACTTTTGATTTTTTTTAAATGTGCAGGGTTTATCTCACATGCTCAAACTTTTTTTTTGAGGAGGTTGATAAACATGGTTTAAGATTTTCTACATCATTTTTCTATAATTTAAACCTCGCCTGAGAACAAAACTGTAGGTTGAACATACCCAGCTCTTGCATGCCCTGTAACAAGGGCACTGAATACTGCCTCTGTGATTGGAAGATCCTTAGTTTTCATAAATCCAAGAATCTTGCTGCAATAAAAAATGAAATAAAAATACTCCTTGGCATTATACATCAAAAACAGTTTCTATACCACATATACACAAAACCCCATTCCTTGAAATTAAATCAATTGTCTTGAAGTACTCTTGTTAAAAACAGTAATATTTAAAAATCTGATTGTTTCTTCTGTGATTCTAAATAACCTTTAAAAAGCATAAAGTTTAATAAGGTTCACTGAGTTAAAAATAAGATTGTACATTTCAATATATCCCTTATTTCCTAAACCCTCTATCCAAAAGTAGTAATAAATTTTACACAGAGAAATGTTACAACTGATTTTATATGAACCTGTGAGACAAATAAGTTTTATAAGTGTATACGATTTAAATAGCTAAGAACATTTTCTTTAGAAAATAATTTAAATAAAACTAGCTTTATAACAATTTTAAACCTCTGCTTCAATAAATTAAATTTTTAATTAAAATAACAATTGTTACTTATCTTTCACCTCTTACATAATTTTATATTGTATAGAAGTCATATGCTAGATTAGAATATTTCTGAAATAATTTTCCTTATTAAAAAGAAACTCAAAAAAGAGAGTGAAATGTTCTAGGTTTAGAAGATTTAAATATTTGTTTGTTTATACATACTTTTATAGAGTTCCATACCTGGCACCTTCAATATCTCCCACATTACAATAAGCAGCAATCAACCTCTGGTATGTTACCTGTTAATGAAATGGGCCAGTTATTGATAATATTTTTTAAATAACGTTTCTAGTAAAGAAAAAAAGAAGAGTGGATGTGACAACAAACATTTATAACAGCTACCTACACGATTTGGTTGAATGTTTGCTTCCTCCATTTTTGCCAAGAAGTCAGTTGGTGAAAATTTATGTTCATTTTGAAGGTAGACTTTAAGTAAAGCATTATAGTGACTTACATCATACACAGTACCTACAAATGAAATTTAAATCAGATTTTTAGAAAAGCACTTAAAATCATATTCTTTATCACAACAAAAATTTGTACTGTTTTGTATGAATATAAACATATATTTTTCTTCAAAATGGTAGCACAGTATACACACTATTCTGCAACTTAATTTTTTAATTATATTTTGAAAAATACCCCTCATTAGTATATGAAGAACACCTTTAATTTTTTTAACAGTTGCATAATATTCTACTTTATGGACACTCCATAATTTATTTAATCAATCTCCTAGTGAGGGACATTAAAATTGATTCAAATTTTTTACTATTACAAACAAGCTACAATGAATAATGAGAGTATATCTGTATCTAAATTCAAACAAATGAAACAGCTTAGTGAAATGGTATGTGCATGTATAACTTTGACAGACCTAAAGTCCTTTGTATTTAGCTTACCATTAAAGTAAAACTTGATATGAAAAAATATTTTATTCTTAATGTCCCTAGATGTCACTATAATTCACCAAATAAATCATATTGTAAAAAATTTTGAATCAAGTAGCCCTTGTATAAAATTAAATTATAGTTATCTAAAGAAATTATTGTTTTTAATATATTTTACTGATTTTAGAGAGGAAGGAAGAGGGAGAGAGTAGAAACATCAATAATGAGAGACAATCATTGATCGGCTGCCTCCTACACGCCCCCTACTGGGGATCCAGCCTGCAGCCCAGGCACGTGCCCTTGGCCGGAGTCAAACCTGGGACCTTTCAGTCTGCAGGCTGACAACTCTATCCATTGAGCCAAACCAGCTAGGGCTAAAGAAATCATTTTTTAACTAAAGGAAAAAAAAAATCTCCACCTTTTATACACACCACATATTCAAATAATCATACCCAATTCCTGAAGTTTGTCCCATATCTTATGAGCTAATTCTGTCCTCTCTGGGAGCCTTAGTTCAGGCAGGAGAGAACCACAGCTGCGCAGCAGAAGCAAGGCATGATTACCACCTGGGCAACCTATGAAAGAAGATTAGTGGGTAACATTTAACACAATATCAATATCGTATAGATAAATATCAAATCTTAAGCTGAAATCTAAAAATATTAAAAACTCTCTTGCCTCCCTAAAGATAATATTAAAGAGATTACCGTAAATTGGAAAATTCCTATCCTAATCCACAAGTGTAACTTACAATGTTACTAATTTTTAAAAATTTAGTAACATTGTAAGTTACTAAATTTTTAAAAATTAGTAACATTGTTCTAAGTTTTTAAAAATTAGTCTGCTTTCTTAAGGCACCTAAGGTTATGAATCTGTAATTTGAAAGACTATAGAATACAAAAATACAAGGAACCTCATTTAAAAGCAGTGCTTACTGCAATTCAAAGGCCAAGTTTCTCAGTATCTCATGAAATAACACAAAGCAGTACATTTAATCCCATGGATGTCAATTTTAGATTTACAAATAGTTACAAATAATATCAACTTTCTTCTCCCTTTATCCATGTCCTTTATCAAAATGTCCCTGAAAGCTGACTTTAAGACAAAAACAAAAATATACCACTAATTGTTGATGCCACTTATATAAAGTATCCAGAATAACATACAGTATCTCTATGAACAGAGAGTGCACTAGTGGTTTCTTAGGCCTGGAAGAGATGGGAAGGTTTGGGAGCTGATGGGGGTATGAAAGTTTCTTTTTGGGGTGATAGAAATGTTCTGAAATTGTGGTGTTAGTTGTACAATGCTGAAAGAATCAAAAAAAGAGAAAATAAAAAACATTATTCAAATGCACATTAATTATAACTGACACTTCTTTGGTATCCCTCTTCATTAAACTCTAGTTTCTTAATGTGACTGAAATCCATGGACAGGCTTTAGGTAAGCTGGCGAATGCTCTGAAACTACAAATAAAATTATGTGTGTTTGCATGTAGGCTTTTTTTGTGTGTGTGATAGGATAGGGAAGTAGAGGGCTTACAAGCTTCCATCAAATTATCAAGTTGCATAAGTGATTCAAACGAATTTTAATAGCTAAATGGAAGTGAAATAATAAAAGGGGAATGATTAACGGTGTTCCTGGAAATCTGTCATGTGTGATTATTTAGGCACAGCTGTCACTAAACAAGGGAAAATAAAAAAAACTAATACCTTCCAAGAAAATTTACTACTAAAAGTGACTCTTTTATAAACTGTGAAAAGCAAAAGGGCAGTTTTTATTTGATTTTGAAAAAAAAACACATCTGAAGCAAAATGTCTTAGTTACTCAAAAGTTTGCCCTGATGAGCTGGAAAGACAAAAAGACAACAAATAAAATAAAATCATGATCACTAGAAATCACAAATAAAAGTATCAAAGAGCTTCCCCACAAACAAGTACTTGTTAAAAGCCAACATTTTAAACAGAAAGGTTTGGAATACCTGAGTGGCAGGTGTTATCAAAGACTTTTTGTAGGAGTGACTTTGGGATGCGGCCAGTTCTTCGGACAGAATTATCTAATCGCATGAGAGCCCAATCAAACTGACTGGCACTCCTTCTTTGAGAAGAAGTGGACTCCTCTTGAAGATAATTCTTTTTTTCAGCAGCAATGGCATATAGCCTGGCTTGGCTCAGCAGTCCTCTATAAAATGAAATACAATTAATAATAAATTAAGTCAACTACTACCCATATAAGTCATCTTTTTGGACAAAATTTATACAAAACTTTATTAGTTACTAAATACATAAATTCATAACGCAATAGCATTTTGCTCAGAGAAGTATAAACTGGTAGGCAAGAAAGTTTGACTTTTGCTTTAAATAAAATCAGACACAAATACAAATTATATGCAAAGTAAATATCTTGACTAATTATTAGAATGTATTGATAAGGTCCCATATGAAATTATTTCAAACTAAGAGAATAATATGTTGTGTATCTGATTTCAAATATCAAACTTAAAAATAATCCTCTGTGTAAAGGAAACCATCATGCATCTTCAAATTGAATTTAAACTTTCTCTGCATTCAAATATCATTAATACAAAATTTCTAATTCAGAGATTTATATATGTATTCCAAAATATTTTAAATTTTCCAATAGCAGCCAATAAGTACAAACAATTATATTGAATATACTAAGCATATATTAACCAAATATAATATAAAAATACTTATTAATCCAAGCATGCTTACAGGATTATAAACGCATGCTTGGCATGTGTGTATTTTTACCACAGTCAATTACCAAGATAAATATTTATATAGTAATAAATTTTAAACTCTTGATTTCCTACCCTACATCATTAACCTAAAAAACCAATCATAAATTGAGTGATTAAGTATGTGATGTTACATTAAAGAAAGCTACACCAGTAGTTTCATCACAAGGTGATGTAAAACACAGAGGCAGCATTTGATACCAGACTAGAATGTTACCACTGTGATCTGGGACAAATCACAACCACTCTAGTCTTAATTATTCCACCTAAGCAAATAAATATAATGAAGTGAAAATAAAATGAAAAATATCAGGATACTAACTAAACAAGTCAATGTCACATTTAGTTGATTAAAATCTGTTAAATGAGCAAAAGTGTCTCATTGATTAGTCTGTTAAATTAGCAAAATTAAATGCTAGATGATTACCTAAAAACCACAAAAGATACACTCCTACATATTCATTCCTTATTTTCAAAGGTTTTCTCTGGCCATTTATCTGGCTATTAGATCAGCTGCTACTAAACAATGCCTTTGTTAATAAAGCAAACACAAAAACGATATTTTAAATCACCCAAAATAATGTGTCAAGTTCAAGTGCAGTCACATTGTTCAACAACAAAAGTTGATTATAGCAATTTCAAATTAGAGTGAAGTATATTTGCCCAAATCTTTTACATAATCCAAATCTGATACTATGAAAAGACTAAATAAGTAAATAAATAATACCTTTGTCATTTATTTCACTTTTTAAAATGTTAACATCAAACATACTAAAACAAAATTCAGGCAGAAGTCAGAAATGTTAATATACCAGCACAGCATTCTGAACACTCTAAAGCTAATTTTTCATATAAATCTTTATTGCAGCCATTAAACATAGTGTGGCTTTCATTAATGAAGTTGAAATATGAATGAATCTACTCTAAAATAAACTGGGGTAAGGGAAGGATTGCACATTTAGATCAAAGAAGTCTTCAGTCTTCAAAAGGATTCTCCAGCGCTTCCCGACATAGCAGTGCTTTCTACATCTATTATGTGGCCTAGAACTTGGTTTTAAATTCACTAAACGCATCCTGAAAGAGACAAAACTTTCATAGCCTGGTGTGACGATGGGTCCATGCAAAAGAGGCATCTACTCATCAGCTGGCACAAGCTAAAGCCCACTGCTTCCAAATGCCGAAGATAAAAAAAAAAAATCGATGTAACCACATAACCTGTCATAAACGGCTCAGGAGTTCCCCTCCTCAGACTCTAGCACTCACCACTAATATTCAGTTACCCATGAATTTTCTCTGGCAAAATCTGGCATTTAAAGTTATTTTCGCCAAAGCCAGTTTGGCTCAGTGGTAGAGCGTCGGTCTGAGGACTGAAAGGTCCCAGGTTCGATTCTGGTCAAGGGCATGTACATTGGTTGTGGGCACATCCCCGGTAGGGGGTGCGCAAGAGGCAGCTGGTCAATGTTTCTCTCTCATCGACGTTTCTAGCTCTCTCTCTCTCCCTTTCTCTCTGTTAAAAATCAATAAAATATATTTTAAAAATAAAGAAAGAAAGTTATTTTCCTCATTTTTTAAAAAATTGGTGGTGGTGATTTTTATTTTTACTCTTTACTAAAAATAAAAAATAAAATAACAATTTTATAGTGGGTGTTTGTATTTCAAAAGCTATATAAGAGATTAGTCCGAGTGGAGTGAGTGAGCTGAGTGGTTGTGTAAGTCGCATCTCGGAGACCAGTAACGCTTGCAGCATGGCTGATCAACTGACTGAAGAGCAGATTGCAGAATTCAAACAAGCTGTTTCCCTACTTGACAAGGATGGAGATGGGACTATAAACACAAAGGAATTGGGAACTGTAATGAGGTCTCTTGGACAGAATCCTACAGAAGCAGAGTTACAGGACATGATAAATGAAGTGGATGCTGATGGTAAAGGCATAATTGACTTTTCAGAATTCTTACAATAATGGCAAGAAAAATGAAAGACACAGACAGTGGAGCAGAAATTCAAGAAGTATTCCGCATGTTTGATAAGGATGGCAATGGCTATATTAGTGCAGCAGAGCTTCACCATGTGATGACAAACCTTAGAGAGAAGTTAACAGATGAAGAAGTTGATAAAATGATCATAACTGTATCAGAACTCTTAGGCTTATAAGCATGATCTATTTGTTTTAAAAAGGTCAGGCTGCTGAATGGGGAATGAATTAGAGGGCAGCAAGAATTAAAACAGAGATCCATTGAGGAAGCCATTGCAGTGTAGTCCAGGTGAGAGAATGATGGAAACTTGAACTACAGTGGGCAGTGTAGATGGGACAGAAATCCATAGCACCATGGCCAGCACCTTATTTATTTACAAATTCCAAGTCGCACCACACAATTTGGTCATCTTACCTACATGTATTGAAGAAAATCTCATGTATTAAGTGCTTACTTAATTCTCTGTATACATCTGACACTATTATGTATCATTTTGATAAACAATTGATAAGCACAATCTTAAAAGATAAAAAAAAAAAGAAGGCTCCATAGCCTGGTGGAAATACATACATAGTAAGAGTGTGGGCTTGAGCCCTAGCCAGTTTGGCTCAGTGGATAAAGCGTTGGCCTGTGGACTGAAGGGTCCCAGGTGCGATTCTGGCCAAGGACACATGCCTGGGTTATGAGTTCGATCCCCAGTAGAGGGTATGCAGGAGGCAGCTGACCAATGATTCTCTTATCATTGATGTTTCTCTCTCTCTCTAATCCTCACCCTTCCTCTCTAAAATCAATAAAAATAATTTTTAAAAAATAAAAGAGTGTGGGCTTGAGTCCTACAGACCAGCCTGAGTTCAACTTCTGCCATTTATAAGATATGAGACTTTGGCCAAGTTACTGCAACTCTCTCAAAGCCTGTAAAACCTGAGAGGTAACAGTGTATTTACCTCACAAGAATATCATAAAGATTGACTGAAATATGCACTGTTTCCCAAAATATCACACTTCTGCTAGGAAAGATGGTTTTAGATTACATATAGACAAAGATTTTCCATTTTAGTAGTTCTATGTATTGTAATAAACATTTTAGATATAAGTAACAGTTTAAGTAGTGCTCAGTTTTGGCAAAAAATCTGAAGGCAGTATACAAATGCTCCAAGTTTGAACAACACTGGAAAAATGTATATAAAAAAATTGGCAAAGTAACTGTAATAAATATTAACTTCGTATTTACCAGAGCATTTTCTTTTTTCAATGTACTAACAGAAAGCACATAAGACTTATTTTAAAGGGCCTACTGAAATTCAAGCTAAACTATTTAACAGCTACCTGGCTCTGGCAAAGGTATTTGGTGCAAGCATTAGTTCCTCATATGAAGAAAAATACTACCTTGTAAAGATCACATTTAAAAAAGCGGTTATCAGATTCCTAACAGAACAGTGCTCAAAAAAAGCTCTTCTTCTAGAACATGCCTAATAAACATCTGTTGATTGGCCTTTTTTCTAGTCTTTTGTAGAGCTCTCACAATGAACTTTCTCCCTGAATTATTTTGCAGAGTCTCAATTCCTCAAAATGTCTTGCCTAGTTAAGCTAACACTCAAACACAGCTTTATATTTTATGGTAACTCACAGAATTTCAGACTACAAATGTGTGCAACTTTCCTACACTTTTTTAAAAATATGTATTTTATTGATTTTTTACAGAGAGGAAGGGAGAGAGATAGAGAGTTAGAAACATCGATGAGAGAGAAACACCGACCAGCTGCCTCTTGCAGACCTCCCACCGGGGATGTGCCCGCAACCAAAGTACATGCCCTTGACCAGAATCGAACCTGGGACCTTTCAGTCCGCAGACTGACACTCTACCACTGAGCCAAAACGGTTTCGGCAACTTTCCTACACTTTGATAATAGTCTCCAGGCCTGCCGAAACCGGTTTGGCTCAACGGATAGAGCGTCGGCTTGGGGACTGAAGGGTCCCGGATTCGATTCTGGTCAAGGACATGTACCTTGGTTGCGGGCACATCCCCAGTAGGGGGTGTGCAAGAGGCAGCTGATCGATGACTCTCATCGATGTTTCTAATTCTCTCTCTCCCTTCCTCTCTGTACAAAATCAATAAAATATATTTTTTTTAAAAATTAAAAAAAAAAAAGTCTCCAGGCCTAAAACATCAATGCCATTCCTTTTTCCCTATCCAGCTCAGAATACTGCCATCCATAGGGATGTCTCAGCTCTGACAGGAAGTGATGAAGAGTCAGTTAACCAGGTTGAGACCTAAAATGTGATGTGTATACTCTTTAAAATCTACGATGTGAGAGTGGGATGAAGTAGATTACTCTAACGATCCCTTGCAGAGTTTACATTCTGAGATCTTTTTGTGTGCTTACTTACCATGATAGTCTTTAATTCCTAAATTTATAACATATCATATATTTTCTTTTTTCTTTTTTTTAATGTTTTTATGTTCTTAAAGACTTTTATAACTTAAACTACAACATATTCAAAACATTTCAGAACTGGGAATCACAGTAGTTGAATCCCAACTGGAGATCCTGGATAAAATAGTTCACTCTTCTAGGCCTTAATTTCCTACTTTGAAATGTGTGATGTATTCATACAAATACACTTTGAAAATGGTAAAGATCTAAACTAAAGGTACTATTGTTTATATTCATCTCCAAATCTATTCTTCCTAAATCTGTTAGCATCCTTACCAATCAAGAAAAGGAAGTATCTTTCTCCAGTTCTGCACCAACTAGCTGAGGTCCTATTAGTCCTAACTTGTAGTATTATGTTGTTCCTAACTGGTCTGTCCATCTCCAGCCTCTATCTCTCCATGAGTCTATGTGAACTTTGTCAACATTTGTACCTCTATAACCTTTCAAAGTCTTCCAATCATCAAATGACCAACTTTCTAATCAATCTTGCTAGCGTTAAGGAATCAAATAACTTTTGCAGTGTCAACTTCCACTGCACACCACCCCACGTTAGTCACACAGGATTAAAGTACCACCTCCAAATTTCTTCATGCTCTTCTCTTCCCCTGGAACACTGACTAGTCATTAGCGTGCATCCTCTCAAACTGAAATGATCCCCTACTGCAAAACAAATGTGACCGCTCTTCTCTCTAAAAGTAAATTCATCTCCTATGGGTAGCACTAATGTAATAGTTGCACTGTGCCTATCATAATTCTATGTGATTGGTAAATTTATACACACAAGAAGCAGAGGCTGAATCACAGCCCCAAAGAACCGAGACATACTCTTAATGCTTGAGAGATTTTTTTTAAAGTGATAAACAAGGGCGTTTTCTTTCCTTCCAATGTTAAACACGTCACATCATTATGTCTTAGGGCAATATGTGATCTTCACCTTTGAGCCAATCGTCAATCGAAATCTACTTCCAAAATGATTTACCTCAAAGTTAATCTTTCCTCTGAAGCACTTAAGTACTATTCTTAAAACTCTCACAATATATAAGCAGCTTATAATCCAGAAGTGTGAGAAAATGTGTATGAGAAAGCAAAAGTGTTACTCTTCCACCTCCCCAAAGAAAAGGTAAGCACTGGTTTTTAAGAAAACATTTGTTTAAAAAAAAAAAAAAAAAAAAAAGTGCTGCCCTAGCCAGATGACTTGGTTGGAGTGTCGTCCCATACACCAGAAGGTTATGGGTCCGATTCCCAGTCAGAGCATGTATGTACCTAGATTGCAGGTTCTATGCTGGCACATGTGTGAGGTAAAAGATCAACGTTTCTTTATCTCTCTAAAAATCAATGAAAACATATCCTCAGGTGAGGATTTAAAAGAAAAAACATTTTTTAAGTACTGAAATAGGAAACTGAAGAATAAGACTAAAGCCGCCATTAATGTCGCTCAGTTGGTTGGAGTGTCATCCTATACAGCAAAAGGTGGCGGGTTCAATCTTTGGTCAGGGCACATACCCAGGTTGCAGGTTCCATTCCCAGTTGGGGTACATATAACCAATCGATGCTTCTCTCATATTGATATTTATCCTTCTCCCTCCCTCTAAAAAAATACATACTTTTTGGTGCTCCAATTTTGAAAACAGATTGATATATTTGCTTAATAATACTCATTTTTCCTTCTCAAACTGGACATTCCTGGAAATAAAGATCAGGGTGAATGTGTGGAAATTAACTACACTGCATGAATGGGCTAAGTACCCCAAACTTCTTTGCCTCTCACAATATTCTTTACTCAATGCCTAAAATTTTCATTGATATCCTCAACTCAAGGCAAAAAAATAAACAAAGTTCCTGCCTTCAAGGAACTTACAGCCAGGTCTGGAGTGCTGGTGGCCTCACATGTAATCATGTTAATGAATGCTTTAGTGAATCCAGCTATGAGAGAAAGTACAAGAAAGGAGCAGTCAAATGAGAAAAGCAGCCAAGAAAGATTTAACAAAGAAGGGGAACACTTGAGTAGGGGAAAGAATGGACACATCTCAAGAATGAACATTATATTCAAAAGTAAGCAGATATGTAGCATGGCCCACCAGAGCCTTGCTGGTCCACAGATCAGCAGCATTTTTATCATTTGGGGGCTTGTTAGAAATGCAGAATCTCAGTACCCTGCCTAGATTTATAAAATCCAAGCCTACATTTTTTTTTAAATATTTTTATTGATTTCAGAAAGGAAGAGAGAGGGGGTGACAGAAACATCAGTGATGAGAAGGGATCACTGACTGGCTGCCTCCTGCATGCACATTGAGGAGCGAGCCTGTAACCTGAACATGTGCCCTTGACTGGATCCGAACCTGGGACCCTTCAGTCTACAGGCTGCCGCTCTATCCACTGAGCCAAATAGGCTAGGATAAAAACCCCATTTTTAACAATATCTCCAAGAAATTCTTATGCTCATTATAGTTTCAGAAACCCAGTAGACTTCAAAAATAGTAGTTTAGGATTCCATGGGAAAAAACTCATAAGAAGCGAGACTCCATCTCCAAATCATGGAGCACCTTATCCTGGACTTAGTAGGAGTCATCACAGTGACTGACTGTAAGTAATAAAATGACATGATCAATTATCAAGGGGACTAGAGAATGATATGGGGGTTGAAAGAAGGGATTCATTCCACAAGTAAATCTAATAAGGCTTAATCATTGTGGAGTCAATACATGGGGATAGGGGAGGTGTCAATGAAATATGAATGAGAAATCTCGAGGAAACAGGAAAAGCAATATTCACTAAAGCACAGAACACACAAGGAACAGATTTGGGAGGAAAGACTAGACCAATATGCGATGTGATGGATCTGAAGTACCGGTAGTTCAATCAGGAGATATCTAATAGATAGACTAAGTACAGAAAGAGCCATCATCAGATAGATAGGGCTGATAGCCTGAAAATGGAAGAGGTCACCAAAAGGAGATTAAAAAATGAGGAAGTAAAAGACTAAGGACAAAACACTCCCAAACATCAACATTTAAGAGATAAACAGAGGAAAAAGGAAGAACCAAAGCCAGTGAGAAAAATTCTAAAGACAAGAAAATCTAGAAAGAGTAATGTCACTGATGCCAAGAAATAAGTCTAAGCAGGCAAAATAGGTGACAGAGTAATATGCCAGAGATCAAGGCCTTGAACATGGATCATCTTACACATACGTTAAGTGACTAGAAGGAGTTATATACCAGTATATCACTCTTTCTGGGTGATAGAATTAGGATGATTTTTAATTTACTGCCTTTTCCTGCATTTTGCAATTGTTCCTCATGAGTTATGTAATTTAAACATATACGATACAAAAGTTATAAACAAGATAATGATGGTTTTTGCAGAGGTGACTGTAGTGGGTAAATAAGGGGATGCAAAGTGAGGAAATGAAGGATGGGAGTATGGGCAGGGAAGAGAGATTGAGAAGCATCCTGAGTCCTGGGAAAAGTTTTATATTTCAGGAGGGAAAGATCAGGCATGCTTAGAGGCTGAGGGACAGAAGATTGCATAGAAAAAGGGTTTAGTGTCCAGAAGAATAAGGGGATAAATACTTCTTTACTTGCTGAGCACAGTGGTGAAGATAAAGTTCTGCTCTCACGCAACTTATTTTCTAAGAAAATAGAGAAAAGATAAACAAGTAGTATCAGACAAGTGAGATATGCCATGATAAAACTAAAATAGGGTAATTTTTTACAGTGTGTTGACATAAGACTTCTCTAAAGAAACAGCATTTAAGTTGAGTTCTAAATGACAAGAACTCAACTTTACAAAGAAGGAAAGACCTGTTACCTCTACTTTACAGATGAGACCAAGGATCAAAGAGGCTAGGTAAGATTTTGGAGCAAGTAAATGGAACCCAGGTCTGATGAACACCCAAACCTTTTATAATAGACCAGAGGCTCAGTGCATGAATTTGTGCATAGGTGGGGCCCCTTGGCCTGCCAGGTGACCAGGGCCAATTGGGGCCAGGTGGCTGGGGAGAGACAAAGGGAGGTTAACCAACAAGCCCCAATAGGAGCCCATTGGGGCCCACCAACCAGGGAGGAGTCATGGGCGAGCTCCTTGGCATGTCCAGCTCTCTCACCCAATCCCCATCAGCTGGACCCCAGCAGCAAGCTAACCTACCCAAGGTGGTCAGTGCACAACATAGTGACTGGTTGAGCAGTCCACCAATTAGGTTGGACACAGCATATTGCGCTTTTATTACATAGGATACCCTTTCTACTAAATTGTGTTCCCTCTGATTTTTTCCCCCTCAAATGCAACAGTGAAGATGAATGATAGACCCTTCAAGGGATGTTAAGGACTAGACAAATAACACTTTGAAAGCCAAAAGATGTAGCTCTGCGAAAGCAGAGGCATGAAGGTCAATGACTGAGGCCTAAAGAGAAAATCTAGGCAGGCTCCAGGTTACAGGTAGGCTACATTCCCAAGATTTATAACTAGGTTGTTAAGCAGTCATAAAACATTTTCTCCATTTAATTTTATGCAGAGAGTAGTTTTCCAGGCTGGTCCACAAAGATCCATGTAATCATACTTATTATAACAGTAACTAATAAAGCACTCACTAGGCCGAAATGGGTTTGGCTCAATGGATAGAGCGTCGGCTTGGGGACTGAAAGGTCCTGGGTTCGATTCCAGTCAAGGGCATGTACCTTGGTTGCGGGCATCCATCCCCAGTAGGGGGTGTGCAAGAGGCAGCTGAAAGATGACTTTCTCTCATCAATGTTTCTAACTCTCTCTCTCTCCCTTCCTCTCTGTAAAAATCAATAAAGTGTATATATATATATTTTTTTATTTTTTATTTTTTTTTTTTAAAGCACTCACTAGGTTCCAGGCCCCACAACCCACACTATTACTACTCACACTTTATAACTAAGGAAATAGGCCTGGCTGGAGATACTAAGTAACTTGTCGAATGGCACTATGTAAATAAGTAGAGGTCAGCAGTCCAGCCCTGGCCCATTACAGATCCTTGGCACTTAGTCTTAGTTCTTATGCTGTCTCTCAAAATACCTTTAAACACTAGTCTTTCAAAGTCAGCTTTTCCCCAATTCCGAAACCTCAGTGCCTATCTCCCCTTCTCAGTGGTCAGGAATACTATTCAAATGAATACTTATTCTCCACCCCAAAAAGTCTAATACCAAACCTACCTCTTGATAAACTTCAATCCATGAGGGCATTTTACTCACACCTTTGACACACACTGAGAATCTAACTTGCCTTTGGAGTCCCCACGGAATACCTTGCATGTGTTCATTTAATTCATTCATTGACACTTACTGAGCCTAATTGTGACAATTCCCAGCCCATATCACAATCTCGTCAATACTAGGAAATTCAAGCAAAATCCCAAACTGATCACAGTTAAATGACTATCTCTGAGCTATCCCTAGCTCATTCAAAACTCCCAATCTACTCTCCCCTCCCCACCACCCAACTAAGACTCAAAATCTAAGTCCTAGCTGGTTACTGATCACCAATAACGCGTGCCCATGGGACAGCCCTAACCGGTCAATCCTAAGGAGAGGAACACCCGACCCTCGCAGCAGCCTTCCAAGCCCCTCTGAGTTTCGTAGGCCGGAGATAGCCCGAGGACAGGATCCAAGCCGGAAACATGCCATGCCCGCGGCCATGACCTTCGGAAGGCGACCAATCCGATCACCCGAAAAATCTCTGTAGAGAAGCATGGTCCGACGCCCCGGGATGTTTAGCCCTGCAGAGAGGCGAAGTGGGCACTTCGAGGGGGCAGGAGGGACCCATGGTCCTCCAGGGTCAACGACTGATCACCCGGAAGACGCCCACATTGCAAGGTGGGCTGCGGGGCACTCACGCGGGGACCGGCGCGGTGCGATCTGCGGGCAGACAGCGGGCGGCGGGCGGCCTGCCGGGGCCGCCGGCGAGGAGGCGCAGGGAGAGCGGGAGGCGCGGAGCCGCCCCGGCGCGGAGGAGCCAGCGGGCCGGTCGCAGAAGGGCTGCCATGGCTCGGCTGTGCCTAACCTAGGCTGCACGTTCCTCCAGAAGGACAGGAGGAGCACGTGACCTCGGGGTCGCCCGGCGCGGGCGAGACCAAGGCCGAGCGCGCCCAACGCCAGGGGAGGCATGAGTCGATTTTCTCTGGGAAGGTGGAATTACCTACTTCTGGGAGGAGATAAGAGCCCCTACGCCACGTTGTACTTGACAATAGCGATGTATATGTTGTTTAAGGGAGTTTCGCTTTCCGTCTTCCGACCTTCGTCCCAGATGGTTCAGCCGCTCCACCCCTACGCGTGTTCACTTGGTAGAGTCCGAAGAGGTCGACTCCTCCCAGGTGAACTCCGGAGCTGGACGGGGCCGACTGACGAGAACCCGCGAGAACTCCGCAGAAGGGCCGACCGTGAAGTTCCCGGAGTGATCAGTGTTCAGTGCGGGAGCTGGTGCCCCTGGCGTTCGGTGCTGCCGCGCGAACGGACTGGGACGGTCCCGCCGTTCTCAGAAACGTGGGACAGAAAAACGTGGACCTTTGCACTCCGCCAGGGGACAGTGTGAAGTAAGGTGACCGGGCGTCCCGATTTTTTAACAATGTGTCCCGCGTCCCGCGGCGTTTTTAAAAAGTCCGGATTTTTGGAAAGAATCCTACCCTGCGTCCGCAGGCGATGCCTCGCTTGAAATAGCGGAGTCTGACACTTTCAGAGCTTTAACCGAAGTCATCCTCCCCCACTCCCACGCTGCCCTCTTCCTTCAAAAAAAAAAAAAAAAATGCACCAGCATCGGAGGTAAGAGCGAAAGGATGATGAAAAGTATCTGGAGCCAAATCTGGGGATAGCATAGGAGGCTTTTGCTGTCATAGGGTTTATAGTCCAGAAAAGTCCCCTGTGCACAGGGAGGATAGGCTTCCACTCCCTCCACACCCCACCTGGCTGCCTCCTACCCGTTCCCAGGTGAGCGCTCAGAAGTTACCCTTGGCCGAAACCGGTTTGGCTCAATGGATAGAGCGTCTGCTTGGGGACTGAAAGGTCCCGGGTTCGATTCCGGTCAAGGGCATGTACCTTGGTTGCGGGCATATTCTCAGTAAAGGGTGTGCCAGAGGCAGCTGATCGATGATTCTCTCTCATCGATGTTTCTAACTCTCTATCTCTCTTCCTTCCTCTCTGTACAAAATCAATAAAATATATTAAAAAAAAAAAAAGTTACCCTTGGAAGGCCTGCCTGGTCATTTCCCCTTTGGCTGTTGAGCTCCCTTGACAACTCCTTGAAAAAGAACTGTGTCACTGTGTATCTTGGTTGCAGGCACATACCCAGTATGTGCAGGAGGCAGCTGATAGATGTTTCTCTCTCGTTGATGTTTCTAACTCTCTATATCTCTCCCTTCCTCTCTGTAAAAAATCAATAAAGTATAAAAAAGAAAAGAAAAAAGGAACATTCATCTTCAAAATTCTGAGCTGAAAGTATGGTATTCAATACCCTGAATGGGAAATTTATAAGATAGAGGACATTATTCTCATTTCACTTAGGTCAATTAAACTTTTTTGGCATCCTAACAGGGCCCCTACCCTTTATGGTTAATCACAAAAGACCAGAAAGTAGAATTGATCACTCATAATTGTTTGTCCACCTTTTTGGAGTCTTCTCCAATTTTCACATAACTCCATTCAAAATAGTGTGAGCCAATTTACGATAGCTAAGATCTGGAAACAGCCCCAGTGCCCATCAGTAGATGAGTGAATAAAAAAAGCTGTGGTACATTTATACCATGGAATACTATGCAGCAGCAAAAAGGAAGAATATCTTACTCTTGGAGACAGCATGGAGAGACCAGGAGAGCATCATGCTAAGTGAAATAGGTTAGTTAGAGAAAGACAAGTATCACATAATCTCACTCATATATGGAATCTAATTAACAAAATAAACTGATGAACGGACTGGATCCAGAGACATGGAAACATGGAACAGAGTGCAGGATCTCGGAGGGAAGGCGTGGGAGAATGGGTGGGAGAATGGGTGGGAAGATAATTAACCAAAGATCTTGTATGCACATATGCATAACTCATAGACACAGACAATAGGGTGGTGAAGGTCTGGGGTGGGAGGCGGGGGCAGGCTAGAGGGGGTCAATGGGCGGGAAAAAGGGGGACATATGTCATACTTTCAACAATAAAGAGTAAAACAAACACACAAAACAGTGTGAGCAAAGAACCAAGTGATTGCCTTGAGTTTAAAAGCTTATTTTGCTTGGGGGCGGGGGGGGGGCAATAATATATGTACAAAGATAATTTAATTAAAAAAATAAAAAATTAAAAATAAAATGAAGAGAGAGAAAAACTTTAGAAACAATAAATAAATAAATAAATAAATAAATGCCTATTTTGCTTAAAAGACTTAACATTTCAAGCAACAGATTTAATGTTTAGCTGTGATTGTATGTTCTCTTAAGGCAACTTGTCTGATGAATCAAGGGCTTCTTCCATCTGTGATTCCATCTCCATATTCAAATTTATTCATCTATGTAATTCCCAATTATTCAAAAAATATTCTGCTTTGACTTTTATTTGCACACAGCCCACAATTATCAGTATAAGTGGAGATCCAATTTATCATTGTTATACCCTTCAGCAACACTTCTGTCAAATAATAATTCTTTTATGTGCCCACAAACCAGAAAGACAGATGCAGGGTCATTTACTGTAAGAAGGTAACCAGCACTAGCAACAAGGGATCGTTGCTGATATTTTCCCAGTGTTACCATGTGTGAAGGCTGAAAGTTGATGTGTTTCCCACAGGGCAGATAGTGTCTGAATAAATCAATAGTAGTCAAACATAATTGGCATTTCAACGTATTATACAACTGAGTCCCTTCAAGACAGAAAACAGTTGTAGTCCTTGTAATAGCTGAAAATAAACTTTAGGAAGTCTCATTAACAGTCATTGTTAATTCCTGAAATGTGACATGAATCTCTTAAATTTCCTGGTTAATTGATTTTTTGTTTTTTAAGGAACTAGAAAATGCATTTAATTTTCTCTGAGCAATAGATAATGTGGTATTTCTGTTTTAGCTTGTGCCTCTCTTAAGGCTTAAAAATTCATCTTTTAAAAGTTGGACACTTTTAATGTAACTTGCCTTCTGGTAATTTCAGTTTAAGTTGGAGAGGGAGACCAATAAAGCTTAGAGCACTAGTTAAGTATACAATTTTACCATATGTTCCCCAAAATTCTAGTTTAGCACTTCTTAGTTGGGATTCAGGAATCTGTATTTTAACAACTCCACCAGGTGATTCTCATCATGAGAGAAGTTTGGGAAACACTGCCCTAAGCAAAGGTGAAATGTCTGTTGACCAAATGGCTTGGAAATAAGACTTTATTCTTATTTATTCTTCTTTGAAAGTCTTATTCAATTCTTCATTACACACTACTGCTATCTCCCCAAATATAACTTGCTGCTCTAGGGGGTTTAGTTCCTCCAACTTCTACAGATCCCATGACATCCTCCTCTCTAATAAAAGAGTAATATGTAAATTGACCATCACTCCAACACACAAGATGTCTGTCCCCATGTGGTCAAAGATGGCTGCCCCCATGTAGACACAAGATGGCCACCACAAGATGGCCAGCAGGGGAAGGCAGTTAGGAGGGACCAGCCTTGCAAGGGAGGGGAGTTGTGGTTGATCAGGCCAGCAGGGGAGGGCAGTTGGGAGGAACTAGGCCTGCAAGGGAGGGCAGTTGGGGGCAATCAAACCTGCAGGGGGAGGACAGTTAGGTGTGACCAAGACAGCAGAGGACGGAAGTTGGGGGTGACCAGGCCTACAGGGAAGGGCAGTTGAGCGGGGGGGAAGGGGCAGGCCTGCAGGGGAGAGCAATTGGGGGGGAACAGGCCTGCAGGGGAGGGCAGGTAGGGGCAAACAGGCTGGCAAGGGAGCAGTTAGGTATCAATTAGGCTGGCAGGGGATATCCGATCCCAGTAGTATCAGGCCTAAACAGCCAGTCAGACATCTCTGAAGGAGTCCCAGGTTGGAGAGGGTGCAGGCTGAGCTGAGGGACACACATCCCCATGCACGAATTTCATGCACTGGGCCTGTAGTTTTTTAAATAAACTTCCCAGGTGATTTTGATACACATCTAATTATAAATTTAGTGAGTGAATTGAATAAATTAACTCATTTCACTTTGACAGTGGTTCTATCAGATAGATTCTGTTATTAACCACATTTTATAAATGGAACTGAGGCACAGAAAGACTAAGTTGCTCAGGATCACACACACTGCTAGTAAGGGGTTGAGCCAGGTTTGAAACCTGGACAGACTGGTCCCAGAGCCAGTGTATTTAACCACTACCTTGTACTGTTTTTTGTTTGTTTGTTTTACTTTTTTTATTTTGTTTTTAAACTTATTGTCTAAAGTTTTACATATGTCTCCTTTTTCCCCAATTGACATCCCCCTCCCCCAGCCATTCTCTCCCAGGGAAAGCCCCCACCGCCCAGTGCCTGTGTCCATTGGTTATGCTATTATACATGCATACAAGTCCTTTGGTTTCTCTCTAACCACCTGCCCCCTCCCCTGCCATTTGTCTCTGGATCTATTCTTGTTCAAATTATGTTGATCATTATATCCCACATATTAGTGAGATCATGTCATATTTATCTTTCTCTGAGTGGCTTATTTCACTTTGCTCTCCAGTTCCATCCATGCTGTTGCAAATGGTAAGAGTTCCTTTTTTTTTATAGTGGCATAGTATTCCATTGTGTAGATATAGTACAGTTTTTTTTAATCCATTTGTGTGTTCATGGGCACTTGGGTTGTTTCCAAATCTTAGCTATTGTAAATGGTGCTGCTATGAACATAGGGGTGCATATATTCTTTCTGATTGGTGTTTCTGGTTTCTTCAGATATAGCCCTAGAAGTGGGATCACTGGGTCAAATGGGAGTTCCATTTTTAACTTTTTGAGGAAACTCCATACTGTATTCCACAGTGGCTGCACCAGTCTTCATTCCCACCAGCAGTGCAAGAGGGTTCCTTTTTCTCCACATCCTCTCCAGCACTTGCTGTTTGTTGATTTGTTGATGATAGCCAATCTAATAGTTGTGAGATCTCATTGTTGTTTTGATTTGCATCTCTCAGATGATTAGTGACTTTGAGAATGCTTTCATATGTCTCCTGGTCTTCTGTATGTCCTCTTCAAAAAGTGTCTATTTACGTCCTTTGCCCATTTTTTTATTGGATCGTTTATCTTCCTTTTGTTAAGTTGTATGAGTTCTCTAAATTTTGGAGATTAAACCCTTATCTGAAATATCATTGGCAAATATATTCTCCCATGCAGTACCTTGTTCTGTTTTAAATAGCAGCCTGGATACAAAGGCACAATATTATAGATGACAATTGCAGGCAGGCCAGTAGAAGATATATTTGGTTCATTTAGGGCAGTGGTCAGCAAACTCATTAATCAACAGAGCAGCAAACTGCGGCTTCTGAGCAGCATGTGGCTCGCAAGCTGCCATTTGCCGACCATTGATTTAGAGGCTGGCTATTCTGCCTCTCAGGAACTATTCCACCTCAGCCAACATTGATTTCTCTCATTTCTGAACTTCTTATACTCAGCTTAAAATCAGAATCACACAACTTGGCTTTTAATTATATCCCCTTTCCTTCTGTTAGTCCTGCCTTCTCAACTGTATCAGAAATTGACTGAGAACTCGGGTTCTGTGTAGAACCTGGTGCAGTGCACCGTTAAGCTATTTGTTGACCAAACTGAAAAGTGCGAAATTGATCTTGGAAACCTGTTACTTATGAATTTTAGATTCATTTAAGGACTGAATTAATGAGGTTGTCATTACATTTTATCAGTTCCTACCCCTTTGCAGTTTCAGATGTTTAACCAGATATTCCTCCCTTCAGTCACATCAGATATCCTTTTGATGTTCTGCACTACTCAAAGCCAATGTTTATTTTGCTAATCAAATCATTGTGGGAGCATTTCCTTCTTGTCGCTGAGAGCAGCAGCTCTCAAAAGATTTTCCTTTTGAGAAAGCTTCCAGCAAGCCTTTCCTCTTTGACTTTTGTTTATTTCCTAGAAATGTCCATGCTGGGACAAAATTACTTTATCCAGATGCCAGTGATTGAAATGACATTCTAATTATCTGTCTGTGATAAATCATAAAACTTGTTTGGAAACCCACTTATTGAACTTGAAAATGTTCAGAGGAAAGAGTGGTTTTCTAAGTACTGCTAAAATAAGGTTGGTGTTTGGAAGTGTTGTAGGCTTGATTGCACTGAATTATAAGTTGAATCATTACTAACAACTTCTGGGAGGTTTTCAGTGATTGTTTGATTCAGCTTTACTGACTCTACTGCCCACAGCAACTCTGGCAATGATTCCCCTAAAGGCACAAAAGGGCTGCCCACCTGCAGAAATTCATGACGGCTACATTTGCCTGCAGAGTCTGGAAAGATCTAAGGTCTTTGGAGATTAGAAGTGTGTTTTATCCTTGTTTTAATGGCAGTATGAGCCTCTGGCATTTCAAAGTGCAAATCATTAGTGTCCACCCGGGTGATGTTAATCTGTCTGTGTTTCAGTCTCAGGACATTTTCCAGTTGCTTCTGCCACTACAATTTCTGCCATGTCAGCGCCGCTGATGCCCTTGTGACTTCAGGAAGCTCTGCATTCCCAGCAGGCCTTCTCAAAAGTGGTTACTAACCGATCCTCAATTCCACCTTTCAGCTATCTTTAAAGAAAGTCTCAAAGCTTGTTTAAAAGGTGGTGCTTCTGTTTGGCATTTTCTAATCTGGGCTGAGAGCAAGCAACGTGTGTGTGTGTGTGTGTGTGTGTGTGTGTGTGTGTGTGTGTAATTCTCAGTAGAAAGAAGGCTTTTATTTTTAATTTAGGGCTTGAGTCATGCAGTCTGGGGAACTTAAGTTGATGTGATCACATCTAGAAGAAATATGAGCCTAAGGGAGGGAGGAAAGGGAGATGTGAGAATTGCCAGAAAGCTACAAAAACAAGGCACTTGAATGGTTGGAAGGGACTCAGGAAAGCTAGGGGCTTCAGGTGATGCTTGAAACGAGCGCGAAGGGTCCGAATCATCAGGACAGCCTATCTTCCTTCATCTTCTTGGAATGACTAAGCTGAACCCCCTGATGTCTGACCTACGGTTTGGTGGAAGGCCAAAGGGGGAGGGGAGTGTTCTCCTTTCATCAGATCAGTCCAGATTTCCCAGTGCGTTCATCTGACATGGAGCCAAGCCATACCGAACAGCTAGTTGACAGTTGTTAAGAGCCTTGGCCTTTTATTTAATCATCAGAAAAACCGTGGTTTGTAGGTGCTGGTAAAGTGCCAGATTAATTATTCAGAAACAAGTGCCTGGGATTGGACCAAGTGTTGTCTCATTAGCATGCAAGTGTCCATGCTGGAGTCTAGTTAGAAAGCCACAGAGAGTGCAGGAGGGTTTGGTGGGAGGGAAGCAAGGGAAAAATAAAATTAACTTTCCCTGTGTTGTGCTGTGAAATCTCATACTAATAGAATGCCACCCTCCCCGAAATAGAAAACTCTCCAGTAATGCACCCGGGTCCAGACCCTGTTCTGGAAGATGCAAGACAGTTATTCTATCAGCCTCCTGCATCTTGGCCCATAAACTAGTCCTACATTCCTTTTGTGTGTAAGGCCAATCTTTCCACTTCTTTCAGATCTCATCTCCCTTTCTGTGTTTTTAAGGACTTCACTCCTGAAATTCTCTCTTCTTTCTCCTGTACACTCAAGTTGCCCTCTCTTCTAAGTGATTCCTAACAGTATGCATTTCATCTTAAAAAACAAACAAACAAATGAACAAAAAACCCTTTAGATTCTACTTCTCCCTCTAGAACACCCCCCCCCCCCCTTTTCCTTCACAATAAAATTCCTAAAAAGAATCGTCTGTACTGGTTTTTACCTCTGCTTCATCAGTTTTTGTTCACTTTTGAACTTATTCAAAGAAGACTTTTGTCCCCACCATTCCGTTTAACAATACCTTTGTGTTGTCAAATCCAGAGGCGAGTATTCCTCCTGAGTCTATTTTACTGGATTTTCTCCTTTTTTGCAACCTTTAAACATTGCAGTGCCCTGAGCAATGGGCCTTGGGTTTCTTTTCTCTGCTTTGGCAAACTCCTCTACACTCGTGTTTTGTTTTGTTTTTATACACCATTTCTATAATGATGACATCCAAATTACTATCTCACTTCTGCTCTGAGGTCCCATCTCCATTTCCCACTTGGATATTTAATAGATAGCTCTGATCCAGACTGCTTATCTCACAGTCTTCCTTCTCAGTAATGACTCTTCTATTCTCTGAATTCCTCAGAGCAAGAACCCAAAGATCATATTTATTCCTCCTTTCTCTCTCACATGATCTATCCAGAATCAGCAAGCCCTGTCAACTCCCATCAACAAGCCCCGTCAACTCCACCATCTAAACATACTGCACTTCACACCTCTTGCCACCTGCATCATCACCTCCTACCATGTTCAGCTCTCATCTGGACTACAGGAATGGCCTCCCAACTGCTCATCTACATTCTGTTTTCCACACAGCAACTAAAGACGTATTTTTAACACATAAATCTAATCATTTTATTCCCCTAGTCAAAACTCTTAAACCTTTTCCATCACACTTAGAACAAAAATTCAAAGTCCTTACCATGTTTGCATGAGATCCTATGTGATGAGGCCCCTGCTTATTTCTTTAGCCTCACCCTCTTGTTCCCTCCTAGTACCTCTTTCCACACACAGTGGCCTTCCTGTGGTGTCTCTAACACCTAAAGTTGATCTCTCAGATGTCATAGTCCCAGGTTTCACTTAGAATAGCAGCATATCATTAATGAGTTCCTACTGCAGGCAAGTCAATAGATTAGGCATTTTACAGATATTTTTCATCCTAATTATGACTCCCTCAACAGAGATCTTACTATCTCCTTTTTATAAATAAAGGAACTGGGAATCAGAGAGGTTAGGTAATCTGCCCAACATAGCAGAGCTGGATAGTAATAAAGCTTGGATTCACATTTAGGTATGTCTGGTATTAAAGTCTAAACTCTTTCCACTGCATTATGCTACTTCTTTGTGACCAGAATAGGCCAGTGCAGACATAATGCCTTTGGTAAAATGTTACTTTTTATTGAGCGAGAAAGAGGCAGAAACAGAGAGAAAAGAAAGGAAGCACTGGTGTCCTAGTTATAAAGCTCATTATAAAGCTGGCTTAAAGGTTTTGAAAGAGATTGCTAAGGAAATTGACCCTGTTAGTAAACTCCTTGAATCTCCAGAAGAGAAATGTGCATGTGGGGGGCGGGGAGTAGGGGGGATAGTGGGGTGTGGAGAGTGGGGATATGGTTGTGGGAAGGTTGGGTACAACATCCTTTCACCTGAGTGATGGAGCCTATAAGGCTGGGAAGCAAGCCCCGGGGAGAGGCTGCAGTGAAGGCTCTCTTTTGTCTCCAAATGCTAATAGTTCTGGATTCAAACTCTTTTCTCTCTTTGACTGGACCCAGAGATAATAAAACAAAAAACTTACAGCATATAATTTGGCATTTACTCGTATAGTAGGCTCACAAAATTTTGTTCTCCCTGACAAGGCTTGGATAATTCTATCAAAATAAATCTCTGAAGGAAAAAAAAAGCTTTCTTATAAAGTCTATGGGAAGTCTTTTCAAGAACAAAAATAACACTTAAAACTCATGTTCTGTATACCTTCTTTTCCTTCTCTCTCTCCTTTTTTTTTTTTTTTTTAAGAAATTCTGCCCTTTCTGATAATAGAAAATAAAAAATGTCAGGAGAAAAAATGTCAAAATTTGGCATTCTGCAGAGAGTGGAAATTTCTCCAACACTGCTTTGAATTTTAAAGAGTTTTGGGCACAGGTTGTTCAAGAATCAGATTTCCACATCCAAATGTGTTCTTTGTCAGAGTCTTTGTACTCATTCATCAGACCTTGACTGAGAATATGACTGTATTAGGGTTTTCTAGAGAATCAGAACCAGATATATAGTCAGACAGACAGACAGATGAGGAGATTTATTATAGGAATTGGTTCATAGGGCTATGGAGGCCAAGAAGTCCAACAAACTACTGTATGCAAGACAGAGAACCAGGAAAACTGATGGTGTACTTTAGTCCAAATCTGAAGAGCTGAGAACTGTAGGATCCAACCCTAATTCAAATCTAAAGATCCAAGAATGGGGGTGGGGGTGGGAGGCTAATAGTGTAAGTCCTGATCTGAATCCAAAGGCTTGAAGCTCAGGAGCTCCATGATGTCCAAGAGATACTAACTTTACAGTTACAAATTTCTATTTAAATGTACTGACCATATATATTCAGGCCATCCTCCCACTATATAAGTTGGATTTTAAACATTTGCTGTGGACATCAGGTCTCCCACCAGCAGTTCCTGTAGCTTCTTTTTAATTCTTTCCTCCCTGTTTGTATTTCTTAGCTACAACACTGAGTGGTTGATTCAAAGTACATTTCTTGATCACCTCAGGAAACGTGTGTCTGGCATTCAATCAGCAGAGCACCTAACCTTGTCCCACATATCTTTGACTTATGCTTTTGTCCATCCTGATTATATGATGTAGATAAGAAAATGTAAAAAGGAGAGGGGAATTGAGGTAGTTGACTGTGTTGAGTTTTATTTGTGTGTTTTTTAATATATATACAATATATATATATATATATATATATATATATATATATGGTCTTCAAGTCTGTCAATCTCCAAATTAGAACAATAGTTGTGGTTCTTTCTGTTTAGTGAAATGGAAGTTTCTGTCCTCACAACGAGGAACATATTTTATGGACTTGTCTTATTTAGAATTGTAATTGCTCAATGTATCAAAACTCATATTACATTCCATGTACTTTTGTTATGAATCTTCAAGAATAAAACAAAGTGTGAACATGTAAAAAGTATTGATAGCCAAAACAAGAAAATAAAAGAAAAAGTGTACAACTATGGGCATTTAGACATAAGCACTCACAAGGACCTTCATTTCAGTTCACCCGTGTCTCAGAGTTAAGAGAAACATCCATGCTCAGTAATGTCAGTACCATGGACAGCGATGCCTTGGCAACATGCTGCATCTCCCAGCAGAGGAGTTAAGACTTGATGTAGTATATCTATCTGCCACACCAAAACAATGGAATGAATCTTATGGTGAATTTCAAAGACTAATCTTTCTACCATTTCTATCAAGATTCCCTTTCTTTGAACTCTCACTAGGAAGAGGAAAGCCCGATATACCCTTTATTTAGACACTTGGTGTACTGATGTGTGCAGGTGTGCATGTTCATATGCACGTGCACAGAAAACAATGTTTTCAAAGAACTAAAACTAATTCTTTCTACAAATATTGAGGACCCTTGAAGAATAAAATTGGGCTATCTTAAAGTGGTACTTTTGCCCTTCTGAATTCAACTTTTTCTGAATACTAAGACATGGAACTTGGTTGTCCATAGTATTGAGCACCTTAAGACTAGCCAATTATCCCTAGTCTGAGGCCCCTACTTTCCCCCTGCTGAGGCCAAGGATAAAAGAAAGACCCCCCCCCAAAAAAAAAAAAACCTGAAGAGGCTGGTTGGCCTAATTTTATGAGCATATTTTGGATTATTTATTAATTTTCATCTGCATACTTCTCAATCAGGCTTAGGGGCCAGAGCCAGGGTAAAATAGTATTGCTTACTTAATAAAAAAAAAAAGTAAAAAAAAATAAAAAAAGAAAAGGTTGCAAAGAAATGTGTAAAGTGATTTAGAACCCATAAAAAGCATCTGCAGTACATCTCCTTTCTTGCAAAAGGGACAGTTCTGTCACTGAGTGGCATTATCAATTTTGCTCTATGGGAGACATTACTCTAGGGGACTACTTTCTGATGCAAAACTTTAGTGGAAAATGCAGTCTTGTTTTAAGTCTTTAGCATGACATCCATAGGATCTTTTTCCAGTATTTCTCTCCTGGCTGACCATATACTAATAACTATCACCCACTGCTAGGTTATATTTCTCTTATCCAATGCTTTGGCCAAATTAGACTTTATGGGCCTCTGCACCACAAGTCTCACTGTTCCCTCTGCCTGGCATTCCCTAACCACTTCTTATCTTTGCTTTTAAACCCTTTGTTTTCATAGGTTTCTCTCAAAATCACTTTTTTTTTTTTTTAAGTTGTTCTGCTGAACCTCAGAAGCTACTGGGCAGGCAGGGATAGATAGGAAATAGAAGAACAGGGTTCTGCTTTCCCTTTCAAGCAGAACTGCTTCACCTGGATCAGTTTAAATGTTGGTATGCCACTTAGCAGATTTTATTTTTAACAAAGAAGACTGATGCTCAAGAAATTTTGAAAATTAAGAACTCTTAGAGCCAAATTTTGTGTTTTACCTTACTTATACCCCCTACTCCCACTTGGTCTAGATTTTCTCAGTTAATTTTTTCCATTTATATTTTAGTGAGGTATCTAAACTTCATTTTTTAATAAAGTGGGGTATAGGTAAATAAATAATTAAGTAAATAAGAAGTTGGCATTTGACTTGTAGTGGAAATTGAAGCAGTAATTGAGATCACCCAGAGAGAGAAGGCAAAATGGGAAGAAATGAGGGCCAATGATGGAACCCCAAGAATAGCAAATTTATGTGATTGGTTAAGGAAGGAGAACCCAGAGAAAGAAAATTAGCAGTGGAAAACATTTTAAGAAAAAGGAGTGGTCAGTAAAAACAGAAAAAATGCTTCTTATGAGAGATGGAGGGAATAGAATGAGAAGATCGGAGATACCTAGAATTCTTTTAATGTACACTGTTTTGTAGATTTGACTTTGAAGCCATATAAATATGTTATCAAACAAAATAATATTTAAAAATCTATCATTTAGATTTTTAAAAATAGAGCACATATATAAATGCATAGTAGTCTGATGTAACTTCTCTAAAGATTTCAGTGATCTTTAGTAATCCTAGCCAAAATATTTCCTTCTTCAATCTTGTTTATTCCAACAGGAAGTCAAAGAAAAATTGAACAGTGTCCACACAATAGACTTTTTGCATTGGAAGGGAGTTAATAGAACTTTATCCTGAGCCAATTCCACTTCACTTTTCTCTGAGGCCCACTTTAGTCTGTTTCTTTTGTTAAGGTTTTCTAGGGTGAAACCGAAGATAGATATAGGGATCTGATTCATAGCAAGAGCATTGTAAATTTGGCTTTTTCTCACAATGGCCTAGGCAATAGCATCACCAAGAGATTAAAGAGTTTAAAGTTACTTGGAAATTGCCCAGAGTGACTGGGGAGATCTCAGGGCAAGTTAATTTTTGTGGGTATTGTCTATTCTCTTAACAGAATTTTTATTGGTCAAGACTCCAGTGAAGAAAGTGGGCAGTATTGCAATCCCAACAAAGACATTAGCCAACACTACAGGGAACTGTGCCAACAGGCCAGTCTTTACAGCTCCATAATTGGACGTCAGCTACCCCTACAAGAAAGTATGACCTTGGAGAATGTGTTCAGTTTTCTTGACTCAAGGCTAACAGCTGAGGACCAAATCTATCGCCACTCCCAGCAGCTGGGGGAATAACCCCTTTCTTCCTGGAGAGGGTCTGGACCATTCATCACAGCATCCACTGAAACTCCCAAAAATTGTGGAGGCCTATCCCAAGTCAAGACTTTAGCTCAAAAGTCCTCTTCTGTCCATTTGCAGTGAATTTCCAGTTCATATTTGCCAATCTCAGTTTATTTCAGAGCATAGTATATTTTCCACAGTCATTGAAATGCAAATAGGAGAGAGATCTGGAAGGATAAGCAATCTGACTGGAAAAAGGGCATAAGGGGCAATTATACCAGAGTGACTTCATTGTCATGGATTGTTGGCTTAGAGTGGGGACAAAATCAGAACCACATGATGGACCCACTTGAAGTCATTGAGAGTGGCTGATAAGTGGGTGCCATATTACTTCTGGGTCTTCATCTATCCACTGTATGCCTTCCTTAGAAATACTGAGGGATCATTGAGGAGGAAAGTGAAGAACATGTCCTCACACTTGGACCAACCTTATTCTGCCAGCTGGTCCTCAGGGTCACCCTAATTCTAACCCTGGGCCTCCAGTGCAAGTCAAAAGGGGAGACAAAGAAAGCAAATATTTTTTTAAATGATGATAATATTCCCATTCTCTATTCACCCTGGAGGCTTATATGGAAAATCACAGTGATTTAACTTGTTAGCAGTTTAATTCACTTTTTAAAAGATTAACCTGACCAATTATTCATCAGATTTCACCATCTTTGTCAGCTTCAATAAGGATCCTTTGTTACAGTGATTAAAGTGTTTTAATTGTAGCTTCTCTCAGAGCAATAATTCGATCGCACAGTATTTGACGAAACTATGGAAATCATGGAAATGCTTTGACAGCTGAGCTATTCTTGGGAAATGAAAGTAAAGGAATATATGTAACTAACAAAAAGTGTTTTATAGCATATGATTAATATAGATTTTCCTTCTCTGACAGACCTTGTTCTATTGCAATTCGTGAAACTACTTGCCATGCATGTCAACTTGTCATCCAGAAACTCTCAGGAGGTAGAGATCATTTAACACAGGTGACTGGACTTTTTGGAGTTTGTGACCTCAAACATGCTAGTCATTGTGATAATTATGGCAAATATACTTAAGTCATAGGGAAAGTTAATCAAATTAGCCAGTGTCTATAATAATCATCCAATTAAGACACTGGATTCTGTATTGGCCACTCTGTTTCCTACCCAATGCTTCATCTTCACTCATCATCTTCACTCATTTACAACATCAAAAAGGTATCTGTAGAACTGCAAAATAATGAATTGTATGTGGCCAATACTAATTTCTAACTTAAAATGTGTTTTAATGTTATAATTATTTTCAGAGAGGAAAAGGGAGGGAGAGAAAGATAGAAACATTCATGATAAGACAGTAGCATTGATCGGTTGCCTCCTGCATGCCCCATACTGGGATCAAGCCTCCAACCCAGGCAAGTGACCAGGTTGGGAATCAAACTCTGGCCTCCTGGTTCATAAATCAACATTCAACCACTGAGCCACACGACGGGCAATGTTATTATTTTTTTAAAGCACAATGGTTCTAAGCACTTTCAAGTCAGACAGATCTGGAATTGATTCTTGGCTCTATAAGACTGGTGACCTTGGGAGAAATTAGCAGTACTTAAACTCCCTGAGCCTCAGTCTCCTCATCTCTAAATAGGTATAATAATACCACCTCATAGTAAGGATTAAAATGAGGCATCATATGTAAGACTAAGTAAACATATAATAAATTACTTCTGAAAAAGCTATAGGCCTTTATAGTTTAAGAAAATCATATGTATGTAAGTATTTCTGTTTCTCACAGTTACTCTGATATAAGTAGGCAGGGTGTGCTGCTGTATGGTTGTTTTCACAGAAGAGAAAACTAAGCACAGAGGGGTGTGGTAATCTTGGTAAACATGTCCTAATGTTCATCAACTAACTACTTAATCACGCACAAAGGGTACTTTAAAACCCACAGATGCTTATTCCCATTCCAGTGTTTTTTTTGTGTGTTTTTTTACTGTAACCTTAGAGGGACCAAGGGCTCTGAATGAGTACAGATATTAGTTGAGAATAGAATAACTAATTCATTATTTGTTGACAAATATTAGCCCCACTGTTGGACTAAATACATCATTCATAGCTAAGAGCCAGGCATTACCTGATTTAATTTATAGAGCAAGCCTAGAGGGTAAATATCACTATTACTGTCTTTTCAATAGCTGGGGACACTGTGGCTTAGAGAGATGAAATAGCTTGTTTGGGAAATTGAAATAAAGGTCTGTCCAACTCCAGGGTCTGTGTTTTAACATACGGATTCTGCCTCCTACCAATCCCACTTTACAAAATGTTGTTCTAAAAAGGGAGTGCTTTGAGACCTATGAGACCGATAGGATAACCAATTACCATGACTCAAAAATTTCTTAACTTCTGAATCACAGGTTAGTATACTGTTGTTTTTTCACATAGGGAACAGCATCAGTTATGAAAAAAGTTTATATGGTCAAATATTTGAAAGTAAATTCTCCCTTGGATAGTCATAATATACATTTAATTTAGAAAATACTATATTTTTAAAAGGTTAATTGTGTTAAACCTGATTCATAAGCTTATTTGACCACAGAAACCTTTTTTGTTTTTTGTTTTTTTGTTAAAATCAATAACTCTGGGAACCCATTTAGGTTCATTTAAATAATAATTGTGGCCAAATTTATGAAGCACTTAGTATATCACAGACATTGACCTGAGAAATTCCCATATATTAACTTATGTTATGAAACTCCCAGGAGAAAAGTGTTTTCAGAATAATCTTATAAGATAAATGTTTTTCCTAAACAACTTTTCAAACACAAACTAGTGACTGGCAGAACCAGGACCTAAATTCAGGTATCTTTATCCAGAACCTGTGCTCTCACAGCTGCCATGGAAGAGCTGATTCAGCATGTCATACTCAAAAATATATCAGATTATTTTCTAAATTAAATATGCAATAAGCATGCTATAGCAAATTTCTATCCTTATTAAATTCATCCCTCCGAGGGGAAATAACTGGCAAAACCACCTACCTGAGTCAGACACTCAACACAATCAAATTTGTTTATCTGATATTAATAACTATATTTTCCCCTAGAATGCTGTTTAATTCTTAAAATATTTTATCCTGTTATAGACATATACTTCTATTTTGTATCAGACACAGAAGTAATATCCTCTTATCACCCATCTCTTTCCAGGTAATAATCACTTCAGTTTTCCTTCAGATAGATAACAGTTCTCACTTAGAAAGTCGGTTGATCACCCATCTGAAATAGGAAAGATGTTATTTATCCCAATAAGGCAAAAAAAATTTTCCCTCTTCATTGCTTTTTATTCCCCCCACCCCTCTTTTCAATTTTAGGAGGAGCGGTGGCTTGTGGAGTGGCAAAGTTTGGGACTCACTCACTTAACTGAAGATACCCCAGCCTAGAAGAAGGACCAGTAGAAAAAGCAATGCCTCAAAGGTACAGAAAGGCCAAAGAAAGCTTCCAGGGACTGTTACTGCCTTCTTTTTCTTTTGATCCTTTCTCCCCATAGAGCAGCTGTTTTTTAAAGCGTACTTTTCCAAGTTGTTACATTAACAAATGTGCACTGATTTCTTTATCTAAAGACCACCTTGTCGGTGGATGGTGAACTTTTCCTTCATGCCAGGCCTGCTACACTGTCTAATGTCACAAGTGTCTGCTCACATTAGCTCCTGGAGACTGGAGAGGATTCCGCATGGGGCTTTTCCAGCAAGTTGATTTGACAGATTGAGTCTCCATGCTAGCTCATGGCACTTAGTTAGTCAGCCTTCCTCGGGGAGGAGAATTTAGAGTGCAGCATATTCAGTTTCCAAATCAACTGCTGCCCCCCTAGGAAGCCATGTGTTGCATTATTAAAAGAGAAGCCTTCAACCATAGCACCATATTTAAACATTCATCCCCACAAAAAAAAAAAAAAAAAAAAAGTGGAGGGGAGGGCACTACACAACAGTGCTCAACACCCTTCACTGTGTTAACTCTTTCTCCTCATATCTCAGCTCTCCCTCAATGAATAGTCTTATAATTTTTGGTGAGCATAAACATTTGCTATTTTGTGAATTTTACCTTTATTTAAAAAGGGGCGCTTTGGCATTTACTTGAAATGGCTAGTAAACATTCCCCTGAATTGTAAGATCTTGGGGCTGAGACTAGCATCTTCTGAATCTCTTCATTTCGCTGAGCTCTTAATTACAAAGTTAAATCCAAAAATCTAGCCATCAGAAATAGCGATGGCTTATCTGTTACCTACCTGTCCCAGGAGTTCAAAGGAAATGCAAGAATTGGTTCTGAGTTGAAAATTAACATCTCAAACTCAGACTTTAATAATTGTAATTTTAGATATTTTTAATTTTAAAATGTATGTCTGGTTTACCTTTAGCTTTCCAAAGGAGAGATTGACAAGAATGCTAGAGAAAAAGAGGAATCCCTTTTAAAACTGTATGTTGTTATAAATATGAAAATGGATTAAACTCTGCTTCCAATTTCCAAACATGTGTACTTCAATGAATATTAAATAGAGCCCCTCTCATCATCATGACTTATTTACTCACCAGAGTTTTATCAAAAAAGGGCCTGGAATTGCTTATGGAGCGTGAAAGTCTCCTGTAATTGAGTTTAGAGTGGTCAATCCACTAAACAGGCCACGGCCCCAGAGACACCCCTGAAACCCACCTGTCAGCTGGTGTTAGATCACAGCTCAAACAAGGCATGGTGCCTGCTCTTGCTAAACACTGGCCCAAAACAAAAGAGAAGTTGTTCCCCAGGGGATGAGGAAGGGCTGGGGGCAAATCGTGGGGGTTGGGATGGCAGGCGAAAATCTCTCATCTAACAGCTGCCCGATGTCAACTGGTATCATGATCTGAAATTCAGCTTGGGTGAGGAACTGGCGAGGGCCTCACTTGGTAAGGTGTCATTTCTTTATTCTACATCCGTTCGGTGGTAGCGTAATGGAGTGGACAAGAAGCTTTTTCATCACGGTTGAGCCATAGAAATCAAAGCCCAGAGTTTCAGTGAGGATAAAGATACTACAGGCAGGAAGGTGCACATCTGAAAATGGAGGGGAGTATCCAAGTAAGACGTGCTGGATCAGCAGGAGATGAGAGTAGGAACATTTTATGCTAAAGAACCATCATTTGTTTAATAAACACTTATTGTTTACTAGTGCTGATTACTCTATCAGTTGCTGACTTTATATAGCTAAGACACAGTTCTTGCCCTGAAGGAACTTAAAATGATGTAGTTGGGGAAACACACAGATAAGTCAACTATTGATATTATAATACAGTGTGCCAAGGAGCAAAAATATGAGCTTAAAACGATAAGTTAGGAAGACTTCTTGGAGAAAGTGACCTTTAAACTGTTTTTTGTTTGTTTGTTTTTAATAGAAAGAGTAGGATTTAGCCAGGCAAATGAGAAGAGTAGGATGTGTGTGAGGTTGCTGGTATTAACAAGAATAGAGATACACCTTCAAAAGGGATGGTGTGGTACTCTTTTGGGCTCCTAGAGCTTGATGTGGCTGGGCCATGTGTGATGGGTTAGAGCAGGGGAGGGGAACATCTGGCCCACAGGCCGCATAAGGCCTGCAAAATCATTTGGTCTGGTCCTGCCAAAGCATTAGGGTGAGTTAATTATAGAGTGAGTTAATTAAACATTTGACCGAATATAGCAGGCCAATTTTTAAGCTGATAATTTTGTATAACCTGAGAATGATGTTATAAATATCCAAATGGTCCTTGGGTTAGAACCTGAGAGGAATGGGACTATAGCTAGAGAGAAATCTAATGATCAAGGGCTTTGTCAGCTAAAATCAGTCTCAAATTTATCCTGAAAGCCATGGGGAACCAAGGAAGGATTTTAAGTGGAGGAGTGCTGTGGTCAGGTTTGCCTTTTAGAAAGAACAGTTTACCTGTTGTGCATGAATTAAAGGGATGAGGCTGGAAACAGGAAGGCCAAGTGGAAGCCAATTAAAGGAGCTTTTAAGAAATAGAGGGCAATGGCTCGAATAGGAAAGTCACATGGAGATAGAGAAGGAGGACAGAATGAGAAGTATAGAAAAGAATCAGCAAGACTTGGAATGCATTCAAGAATGGAAAAAGAGGGAGGAATTCAGGATGGCTTCAAGTCTTCTGGCTTGGGTGTAGGGCTGCTAGATTTAGCAAATAAAAATATATTCAGTATTTGTTCTGAGCATTGTCTGTTCTGTATTGTCTGATTGCTTTCTTGTTGAGTAAGAGAATGTGTTCCTCTACCCTCTGTCTTTCCTGTAAACTGGTAGTTATCTTTAGAGCCTTGCTTAGAGTTGATCAGTATGTTTAGGCACAATATTTCATAGTGGTGCTGTTATTATCAGGCATATACTGTCTGATTGTTTCACTTAAAATACATATATATATATATATATACATATATATATATATTTATTTATTTTTTTGATTTTTTTTACAGAGAGGAGGAGAGAGGGATAGAGAGTTAGAAACATCAATGAGAGAGAAACATCGACCAGCTGCCTTCTGCTGGGTCTGTGCCCGCAACCATTTTACATGCCCTTGACCAGAATCGAGCCCGGGACCTTTCAGTCCGCAGGCCGATGCTCTATCCACTGAGCCAAACAGGTTTTAGCTGATTGTTTCACTTTTAATGATGCCAAGATTGATCAGTAGGTTTCAGTAGGTAGTGTCAACCCACAAAGTTCCCTGTTAACCTTTCATCGGATTATTTTAGTATCCATTGATGATTATTACCTACATTCATTATTTAATTTGGAGTATTAGTGATTTTTAAATTTTTCTTTCTTTTTTTTTTTAAATCCTCACCTGAAGATATGCTTATTGATTTGAGAGAGAAAAGAAGGAGAGAGAAAGAAACATCAATGTGAGAGAGAAACATCAATCAGTTGCCTCCCATATGTATCCCAACTGAGGATCAATAGAGCAAACTAGGTATGTGCCCTGATCGAATCCACAATCTTTAGGTATATGGGACGATTCTCCAACTAAGTGAGCCATCTGGGCAGGGCTAAAAAAAATATTTTATTCCTTCTCTATTTATTAGCTGGAATTCCTCCAGCTCCAGAATACTGTTGATCAAGGGACTAATGGAGTTGCCAAGCACTCAGGCCAAGTGAGGGTTGGCCTGGCCTTGTTCCATATTTAAAAAGATTAGTTCAGACTCGTTCCAACTGAAGTGACCCTTTGTGCTCAGATAATATTAAAGTCAGCAAATATCCTATGAGATCGGGGAGCGGAGAGGGAAGGGAGTGTTTCCTTTTTGCTCCAAGATAAAGTTCTTTTTTAGTTTTAGGAGAGGCCTTTTTCAGGGCGCAAGGAGCTCAGGGCTGCTGAGCACCTGAGGCCTGACCTCCAGGGACTGGCTGGGCTGGTGTGGGGAGGCCTCTCTTGAGCCTCTCCCACCTCAGTCAGGGTTGGTCTGAGGCGTTGGCTCTCCTATTCCTCTCCAGGGAAATAGTGGCCATTCAACCATGAACCCAAAGGACCAAACAGCTGAGCTTCTGCTGCTGTGACCTCCTGGCCCCTCCCTCTGAGTCCTCAGATGGAAGGCCCTTTGCTATCCTGGTGTGAGCACTAGACTCCACACCTTCTTTGAGAAACAATGAGCTGATCTCCTGCCTCGTGTTCCTCCTAGATCTTAAGTCTCTTCAGAAAGCCTCATGACAAACAGTCTCCTAGACAGGGCCCAGTTTCTGGGTTTAAGGCTCAGCTCTGAGACCCCAGGATTGAGTGGAGACTGAGCTCCATCAGGCTGTATGGACAACTCCTTACTCAGCGGCAGAATAAACCAAACAGGCCATTCTCCTTTTCTTATAAAAGACAGGCCTGCATGGAAAAAGCAGCACCAACACTCATTTCTTGGAAAGATATATTTAAATTCTTCTAAAAATGTACTTTAGTAGGAATCCATGGTATACATTATTGTCTTTAAAATAATGAGACTTTTGCCGAGACCGGTTTGGCTCAGTGGATAGAGCACCGGCCTGTGGACTCAAAGGTCCCGGGTTTGATTCTGGTCAGGGGCATGTACCTTGGTTGTGGGCACATCCCCAGAGGGGGGAGAGGGGGGATGCAAGAGGCAGCTGATTAATGATTATTTCTCATCGATGTTTCTAACTCTCTATCCCTCTCTCTTCCTCTCTGTGAAAAATCAATAAAATATATTTAAAAAAATAATAATGAGACTTTTAATCCCCTCAAGGGACTAATTGAAAAAGAAAAATTTTGTTTTTCAAAATAGTCGCCTGCCTTTAAGATGGTTACAAATCATAGAGGGAAATCTGTGTTATTTGTCTTCCCACCAGTAACCATTTAGCTTAGAATGATTTTTAGCTGTTTCAAGAAAATCAAATCCACTCTAAAAGCACAATGGTTTTCCCTCAGCGAGGGTGGTGGAAGAATTTTCCACGGGCTGAGCACAACTGGCAGGGCCAGGGAAGCTGCTTGCCCCTGCACCGCTCCCCCTTAGACACTGGGTGGCAGACTTACCTTCTGGATGGAGGCATCTGGTGCCTTTGATCTATTCTAGAGGGAAGGGACTGGCATCCTTTCCTTTGCTTCTAGCTGCCACACATTCTCAGGGGCATCTGGTGGGCTCCTAGGGAGAGTGTAACTGAGCTTTGGTGGAGACAGGGGGTGGCAAGGGGAAGAGGTGTCTGGTTTGGACTGTGTGCCTGCCCTGCTGCAGCTGCAGTGGCATCAGGCCAGCGCCTACTGGATCCCAGACTTCATGGTTTATGGCTACAGTGACTCCACTGTGTGCCAGCCACGCCTCCTCTCCCCTGCTTGCCCCAGGTGTAGGGCTTAGAAATGTCTCCAGCTTCCCTGGGCCAACTCAAGGTGCATGGTCTTTCAGATGTCCCAAACCTGGGGAGGTTATGCTTTATGCAAGCTTCCATCAGATAAGGGGTCTTGCCCTGAGTGTGGGCACGGCTAACTGCCAGCAAGGAAATGCACAAGCCTGTACTACCTTCTGGGGTTTCATTAACATTCAAGGAAGTGGGAAATAAATTCATGAAGACAGACCTCCTCCCAACCCACGCAAGGTTTAGATGTCAGAATGCGTAAGTCCTCTTTGGGGCAAGAACCTTCACTGGTTTACTTCTGGGTCCCAGGTGTCTGGCACATGGTGAGGACTTAGTGAACGTTTGCTTAATGAATTCATGTTGATGCATTAATTAATGTTAAAAAAATCATTTAGTTTAACCTCTTAATTCTAGAAATGGTCCTCACTGGGTGGGAATGTATGTTTTCTAGGATGCCTGCCTTCTTCTTTCTTCCTTCTTCCTCACTTCCAGTTGATTCCACCCCAGCATCTCATTTGGGATATGCCTGAACCTGTCTTACATCCAGCTGAAATCTCCCACACTGCAATTTGAGACAGTTCTTTTTGTGTGCGACCTCAGTGCAAGTTGATGATTGGAATGGGGACTCATATCATGATGGGCTGAATTGTTTCCCTCCAAAATCCGTATGTTGAAGGCCTAATCCCCAAGTTCCTCAGATTTGGAGACAGGGCCTTTAAAGAGGAGATTAAGGTAAACTGAGGCTGTTAGGGTAGGCCCTCATCCAACGTGATGGTGTCCTCATAAGAAAAGGATACTTAGAACACAGACCCCAGAGCTCATGCAGAGGGAGGGCTATGTGAAGAGACAGCAGGAAGGTGGCCATCTGCAAGCCAAGGAGAGAGGAAAGCCACTCTGTTGGCACATTGATCTTGGACCCCCAGGCACCAGAACTGTGAGAAAATACATTTCTGTTGTTGAAGCCATCCAGTCTGTGGTATTTTATTATGGCAGTTCTAGCTAACAAGTACAAAATGATATGATACATGATTATGTAACACACATGATATGACGCGTAATGTTTTGCCTCTTTTGTTGGCCTGTCCAGTGTCTAAAGGGCTATAACCTAACTGATGTGATGGTGGTTGAGGTTTCCATGCCCCTTCTGGCCCCCGGCTCTTGCTCAGTAGACAGTTGGGGATGAGAGCAAGACCTCCTAAGAAAGGACAGGTGTCCACACCTTTAGTCATGGCATGGGCTGCCCTCCAAAGTTCTTTTTAGAAAAACAGGCTCAGGTATGACAAAGACTAGGCTGATACAGCCCTCAGGAGAGAGGGCTCCCAGCACCACAAAAGCCAAGCTCCCCAAAGAGGTCAGCACGGCTTAAGCGTCCCAAAGGTCATCACATCAAGATAAATCAGCTTGTCAGAGAGAGAGAGCAGCAAAAGAGGCTGCTTGTTGGAGATTAGATCAGACCAGAGATTTCATAAAGGCAACACAACCTGGGGATTGGGGGCATGGGAGGGGCGGAGGAGGGGAAGTGCTGGCTGGGGAAGTATCAAAGAGAAGCTGAAACTCTCGAGTAAGAATCAGCCCAGTGAGCACAGAAAAGGATTCAGTAGCAGTAAAGGCAGGGCCGTTGTTGGGGAAGAAACTCCAAGTATTTGTACTCTAGCATTCTCTCATTCTACCCTTGTAAGCTCCCTGAAACAGGGTGCTGCATATGGTTGTGAGGTTGTACATTGTACAGCGGTAGGAGGCACCATTCACAATCATTGTGCAACTCTAACTGGCAGCTGTCTGTGAAGCCAGAGACCGCAGGTAACCCAGAAGCCATTTCAGAAAGACTTGTGGCCTTAACTGGAGTAACTAACCTTTTCACTAACGTTGGCATGAGAGTGAGAGTATTCCAACCAGACTAGTACAGCTGATGAAAGATGAGTGGTATTTCCTCCCAGGTATTTCCCGCCTAGAGGTGACCTTCAATTACAAAGCCAATGGTTCATAGGGTCTCAGACTAAAATGGATAATTTTATTTATTTTTCCTTCACATTACATAGAAACAGCTTAACGAGTATAATACGCTGACAGACAGGGCTGCATATTTACATCCCAAAGTGTAAGTTATAGGCTCAATGTTAGCCTAATGTGATTTGAAATGGGGAAACCATAGTTGCAAATAGTCTTGAAGGTAATTAAACCCCAATGGGGGTTGGTAATAATGGAGACATGACAGACCCCCTTTGCAATAGCTTACTCCATACAATAGGCTAGTGAAATTATGGACCCGACACACAATATATTTCATGAAAACTGAAGATGTATTTTACATCTCTGCAGCTGCTATGGCAGATATTTTTTTTCCCTCCTATGGAGAAGAACATTACATTTTTAATTATGAAGTTGCTAGGGAAAATTGTGATTTGCCATTATTACTTACTGGGGAATATATGGCTCTTCTGAGAAACATCTCCCTTCCTTCATGGGTTTACAAGATAAATTTGGAAGGAAAAGTGATATATTGGCCATAATGTTGAGCAGAAGAAAGGTTGATGTGGTCAGAGCCATAAGAATGGGCTTATACGAAGAGTCATTTTGATTTTCAGAGAAACTTGGAAGGGAATTTCTGTAATCATTGAGTGTTCAAGAGGGCACTTCATTTTGGTAAACCCTAAAGCAGTCCTTGTATCTGGACGAGAGGAAGAAGGGAAGAGAGAGTGTGGGCCAGTGTGTTTTAAAGATAGTATTTTTACCCCCATAAAAATTCCTTTTTTTTTAATTCCACTATTCTACCCCATTGATCTGTTTTCCTTTATTGCAAAACTTCTCAAAAGTTGACTATTCTCTCTTGAAACAACTCCAATTCAGACTTTTACCTCCACTGTTTTATGAAACCAGCCTTGACAAGGTCACCAAAGGCCTCCAAGTAGCTAAATGGATTGGTCAGTGTATAGTCCTCATCTTACTCTGCCTATTAAATATATTTGACAGTGGTTGATCATGCTTTTCTCCTTGAAATACTTTCAGGATATCATCTCTTCTGGTGTCTTACTTGTCCTTCTCAGTCTTGCCATCTCTGTTTGGATGCCTAATAGGTACCTAAAATATGTCCAAAACTAAACTCTTTTTTTTTTTAAAGATATATTTTTTAAAAATATATTTTATTGATTTTTAACAGAGAGAAAGGGAGAGAGATAGAGAGCTAGAAACGTCGATGAGAGAGAGACATCGACCAGCCGCCTCTTGCATACCCCCTACCGGGGATGCGCCTGCAACCGATGTACATGCCCTTGACCGGAATAGAACCTGGGACCCTTCAGTCCTCAGACCGACGCTCTACCACTGAGCCAAACCAGTTTCGGCCAAAACTAAACTCTTAATATCCATTATCCAGATGTGTTCTTTCTGCATATCAGTAAATGCTTATGCCAGCAATTTTCAACTTTTTTCATCAGAGGACACATATAAACTAATTACCAAAATTCTAGGCACACCAAGAATTTTGTTGTTGTGTTAGCTGTTGTCATTTTTCCATTTCACAATCTAAGGGAAAAGAGAACAGTGCCCCTGACTAAATAGTCAGGTATTTCATGTTTTTAAAAGTGTTTTTGGCACACCAGTGTGCCTGCTGTAGCACACCTATTGAAATCACTGGCTTACGCAAAAAATCTTGTGGCCATTTTTAAAATATATATATTTTATTGATTTTTTACAGAGAGAAAGAGAGAGGGATAGAGAGTTAGAAACGTCAATGAGAGAGAATCATCAATCAGTTGCCTCTTGTATACCTCTTACTGGGGATGTGCCCGCCACTAAGGTACATGCCCTTGACTGGAATCGAACCTGTGCCGACGCTCTATCCACTGAGCCAAACCAGTTTCGGCTTGTGGCCATTTTTAACTTTGTTTTTATACCCCACAACCAGTCCTTGGACAGTTCCCTTCAGATTTACCTTCAAATGTAACAGCATCTAACCTTTACTCCCTACTTCTTCTACTATCGCCCTGGCTCATATAATCTACCTCCCTGCTCTGGATGATGGCAGTAGTCTCCGAACTGGATTCTGCTTCAGTTTTCCCTCCCCACCTCACAGACTGTTCTCAACTCGCTAGCCTCAATTAACTCATCAATATTTAACACCAATAACTGCATACAGACTTGTCTTCTTCTTCTAATATTCAGCTGCCAAGAAGGGCATGGTCACTTCTAGGGAGGGGGACAAAGAAAGGTCTGGTAGAATTAGGACTTGAGTCAAGCTTGAATAATAAATGGGATTTGAATAAAGAAGGGAAGACAGACATTGTGTGCTGGAGAATACATGGGCAAAGTCCTCAGAGGAGTGAGTCTCCTGATGCGTTCAGACCAATGAAGGGCCCAGTGCAGTGGGCATCTGACATTCATGTTGGGGAGCGCCTAGAGAGATAGAATCGGGTCAGATGGTGGGAGGCTTTGAATGCCACTCTCAGGAGTTTGGCCTTTATCCTGCATTTTCTAGTAGGCTTGGGCACAAGGGGAGTGGGAGCAAGTATGAAATTCACTTAGCGTAGTTATCTCAGCTGCCTGCCAAGTAGTCTATTTAGTCCAATTCACAGGCAGAGCTTTGTTGAACATTGAGAAGTCACTTGCTCCGTGTGAATCCAATCACCACGGCAGGCACACCTCAAAGAGGGAACACACAGCCGCCTCTGAAAAGCCTGCCTCACACTCTGGCAACGCTATTCATGAATATGCTTTTCCAATGTCTGACGCTGCTGCTTAGCAAAGATATTATGGGACAAATCCTTGATTTGACCTTTTGTATCTCTATACATCCCACTGTGCTAAAAGCAATTATGTGCATCTTGTGTGTGGGCTGTTGGAATGGGGAGTCACTTAGTGACGGGTCCTTTTCACACTCCAACTGTCCTCTAGCTCATTCCTTTCCCCCTCGCACAAGGGCCCTGCACAGCAGGCCTCCTCTGCTGCTTGGCAGAGTCTAAAATGGAATTAGGGGGAGGCAAGCAGGGATGTAAACAGGTGGAAACAGTTCCTGTCATAGCGATTAGCATTCCCCTTGGGCAGGCACAGCTATGGATGAAAAATGGGGTGACAGGGAGGAGAAAGCTAGCTGTGGAGCAAGAGGCATAAAAGGGGTGAACTCATTGTCAAAGGCACAGCCAACTTTGTACAGAAACTTCCTGCAAAACAAAGCAACCCCAGTGTCAAGGTGGGTGGTATGATTTCTGTCTAGCAACAGATGATCTGTCAGCCGTCTTTTCTGTCTGTTGTAGATTTATGTGTGCTTATGTTTGAGTCATGTGATTACATATGTGTGCAAGTTTTGTTATCTGTATATGTGAGGATATGCAGTTGTATCTGTGAGTGTCTGCATGTTGTATACATGTTCAAATGCCTGTCTGAAGGCCTATATGTTATCTATGGTATGTGTATATATTTATAGGCATGGATGCAAAGGAGAACACATTTGGTGTCTGTCTATATGTGTCTGAAGAGGTATATACGGAGCATGCATGTATACATGATTGTGTGCATGTCTTTTCTGGATGTGGTATATTCCTCTCTCTGTGTACACATGCATGGGGGTACTCATTGGCATGTATGAGAAAAAGGCTAAGTGAGAAAGAGCTTCTCTGTCCTCGTTGATGGAGCAGCTCAGCATGACTGTGGAAGCCACTCCAGTCCTGGCCAGAGAGAGAAGCTTTGATATTGCTAAATAGCCCAACGGTCTGTTTCTTTGGGAACTGGTGCAGTTGACCCAGCTCCTCATTTTCCCCAAACTCCAGCTCTAAAAGAAGTTGACAGACACACTCAGACTAGGGAAGATGTCCAGGAAGACAATGGAGGGAGAGAGTTAAAATGCTGGAGGCACGACCCTGGAGGAATTGGGAGGAGAAGACCAAGGATCTTTTCTGAGTTTTTGTATATAAATAATTTACAGGGGAAAAGTGAGCTGGCCTCTGGGGCAGGGGTGAAATGCAGACAATGAAATAATGGTGAGGAAAGTGATTTGCTCCCAGCCCAGGTTCTTCCCTGATTGAGTTGAGACTAGACTGGAAAAAGAGAGGAGATTAAACTGGCAGGTGGGGGAGGGTTATCAGAGCTGACCTAGGCCATCTTTGCTGTCTGGAAAAGCTCTCACCTCCCAGTCTACAATCACCTGATGAGCCACCATTGACTCTGGAAACTAGAGCAGAAAGGAGAAAATTAGCATAGCCTGCAATCAGGACTATATGCTATTATCCAAAAAAAACCTCCCAAACAGCAAATTCTACTGCAATTGCCAGCTTCTTGCCATTCCAACTTCCAATCAGCAGCATATGATCAGGGATGATCTTATCACCTATTCCAACCACCTTTGAGCCTCTCCTATTATTCTCAGGGTAGGAGGAGTTGATGAACCCCATGGTCAGGCAGTCTGCTTTTAAAGTCATCCAAGAGACTCACTCAGGCAAACCTTTTATGATTACATGTTGTATGCAAATTAAGAATAGAAAGAGAGTTGAAACCGGTTTGGCTCAATGGATAGAGCATTGGCTTGGGGACTAAAAGGTCCCGGGTTCGATTCCGGTCAAGGGCATGTAACTTGGTTGCGGGCATATCCCCAGTAGGGAGTGTGCAAGAGGCAGCTGATCAATGTCTATCTCTCATCAATGTTTCTAACTCTGTATCTCTCTCCCTTCCTCTCTGTACAAAATCAATAAAATATATTTAAAAAAAAAAAGAATAGAAAGAGAAAACAACCCAAAAGTTATTAATGAGGATAGAATCTGGAATAATCAACATTTAACATTTTGACTTATGTTATTCCAGTTGTTTTTTGTTTTTGTTTTTTTCTAGGTATGTAGCACAGGTTTTTTTTTTCTGTGTATGGGCACAAGCAGGTTTACAGTTATTTGAATGGAAAATAATACAATAATTAACAAATAATAATATAAGAATAAACTGTTTCACGTACTCACAACTGTAAACCTACGTTTGCCCCACCATGTATATATCTACAAGCCATTTTATAACTTATTTTTTCACTTATTAATATGTCTTAAATGTCTTTTCATGTCAATACAAATCTATACTATCATTTTAAATGGCTACTAAATATCTCATGGCATGGATATACCATCATTTATTTAAGAAGTCTTTGTTTGTTAGATATTTAGGTGTGGTTTTTCTTTGAGTTCAAATTTAAAATTTGTGATAATGATAATTCATTTTTATTTTTAACGTTCTTTCATAGTTTCTTAGGTGGGGCTTGACCCTGGGGTTTTATCACTCCCTCTTCACCTTGAGAATAATCTGAGAGGGCCCAAGGTGACCTGGGTTGGGTGATAAAATTATGCAGGTCCCACTCTGCTGGTTGGAAGCGGGAGTTGCAGGACATGGCCAGTTGCCATTAAATCTGTGGTGTTTGGAGGGCTTTCTGGAGTGATGTATGTTATCTGATTACAAGCACAACTAACTTTCTCTGGGAAGTAACCTTCCTACCCAGGATCTAGACTCAATGGCTGCATCCTTGAGGACCCTACAGGGAACAACTACTCTCTTCCCTCCACACCACAGAGAGGGACACAATCAGAGAGCAGACTTCTGGCAGACTTGTTCACTATCAGCAAAGAGTTGATTGATTGTAAAAGGGTTTTTCCTGTTCTGCATCACTCTGGTTTTCATTCCTGCTGGATCTCCTAAGTTTATTTTGCCTGCTTCTGCTCCCAAATTAGAGTTCTTTACCATCAATTTTGTTTAATCAGCTTACTTATTCATTTATCCCATATACATTTATTCCATACCCACCTACTATATGCCATTCATTATCCCTAGCATCTTTGAAGACACGAAGTTAAGTGTTGTAGAAAGGGGCCTCATCCTAACCCAGTGGTCAACAGGGCCAAATATCAACAGAACAACGATTGAAATTTCTTTTGAGAGCCAAATTTTTTAAACTTAAACTACTTCTAACACCATTTCTTCAAAATAGACTGGCCCAGGCCATCGTATTTTATGGAAGAGCCACACTCAAGGGGCCAGAGAGTCGCATGTGGCTCTCGAGCTGCAGTTTGCCGGCTACAGTCCTAACCTGACAAGTTCGGGGAAGGCCTGCATGGCGGTCTTGCAAACTAAAAGGATGGTCTGAAATAAAACTTTAACTTGCCCTGCCTGGTCTGGTTCAGTGGGTAGAGTGACAGCCTATGGACTGAAGGGTGCTGGGTTCAGTTCCAGTCAAGGGCATATGCCTGGGTTGCAGGCTCAATCCCCAGTAGGGGTGTGCAGAAGGCAGCGGTTCAATGATTCTCTCTCATTTCAATGGTTTTTTACATTAATGTAAGTAAAACACAGTCTTACTTAACATAAGTAAAACACAGTCCTTAGTCTTGGGGTACACTATTTCTTGGACATAACTTGGAGGAAAAGAGATAAAGCCAGAATCACAGTTCTCTTCTAAAGCTGGCTGAATACCTCTTTTCTCCATAAATCCCTCCCTGAGCAGGGCACTTCCCCATCTTGACTCCCATGGTTAAGCCATTACAGCCCTTACACAGAACTGTCCACACTTGAGACTGAGCCTCACAAGGCCAGGGCCTGGATGCTACTTAACCTTCATGTGCCCAATACCTGGCCCAGTGTCAGACACACAGCCCAAAAAGCACTTAAAGGGGTCAATGGGGGGAAAAGACGTGGACATATGTAATACTTTCAACAATAAAGATTTAATTTTTAAAAATAAAAAAATAAGAATAAGAATATTGGAAAGGAGAACAATGTAGTAACCACCGCCAGCCAGCCTTAGTCGCCCTCCCCCCACAACCCCCCCTCCCACACACACACACTCGGTCATCATGCCAATCAGCTGCACTAATGACCAGTCTTCACTCCTCTCAAAGACCTTAGCTAAGACTGTGAGCTCTGAAGTCAGGATGTGGGTTCAAATCTCTTTTCTTCCAATTAATGAAAGTGATCCTAGATTAGTCACCTAATAGATCTGTGCTTCAGTGTCCTAATTTGTGCAGTGCAACCTCTCCAGTCACTTTCTGCCATGGAGGGCCAAAGCCTAGAGACTCCCTCCCATCCCTGTTACCCATTGGCCAGAAGCTACCATAAGTAAAGCATAGGATCTGCCTGGAACCGAAGCAAGTAGGAGCTTCTGCCAAGTGCCCCTAGAGCTGCCAAAAGCAGACCTTAGCACTACCCTAAGAGCAGGTCCCCAGATTGTCAGCTGAGTGCTACCATCTGTGTTTCAAAGGACAAGAGGGAAATGCTCTGATAAATCAGTTGGAAAGGGGCTGAATGGGAATATATATGCACCAGCGTGAGGGTGTGGCCAGCAGTGTTGAGTAAAAGGAGCAGAGAAAGAGGAGGCCACATCAAGTCTCATTAAGCTCTATTGACATGGAGGTAGTGAGAAGTTAAAATTGGTTTCTAGTGGAAAGTTTTATTGTGGATCAAAATCCAAAGTGCAAAAGGTTGTTTGATGTTTTCCTTTACAAGGCAGCTCATTGATGTGTAGGCTTAGCTATAATTTTGTTTTGTCTCCTGAGGCAAAGATTATAACAAGTACATTTGAAAGCAGAAACATGTTCTCTCCCTCTCAACCCTTACCCTCCTCCCTCAACATCCCCCCCCACACACACACACACACACACTTCCCTGGTGGGAAGGAGGAGGTTGCATCAGATCTGGCTGGGTTAGAAGGGGTCAGATGCACAGGAAATGGACCACTTGGCAACCAGGGTGCAAACCCCTTCCCCTGCTCTGCACTGCTCTGAAGTGTCCCCGTTCTGTCTGCTTTTCTTACCCTAGCTGCAATTTCTACTACGTCCTCCTTGAAAAGGATCTCTCTCGTGAACATATTTGTTTATGTTTGCTTTTTTTACACCAAGTTGTTGATTGCCTTCTAATGTGCTAGTGTTGCATCAAGTTTTCACACTCTGCAGGGGAAGGCAGACACATACAGGTAACATTTACTACAAGTGAAAATCGTTTTGCTGGTAGAATGAGTATAGTGCAATAGTTGCTTGAAGGAGAGGCCGTCATGAAGATTCCAAAGTGCAGTCCCAGCACCCACTGCCTCTGTCCTATGTCCATCATCAGAGGGAGAGCAAAGGCCAATACGGAGAGCATCCCCTCCAGAGGAATTTGGGGGTACCGGTACCCCCACTCTCCATGACAAAGCCCAGGTTGAATGTTTCAATCAGTCGGATAATCCACAAATCTTCGCTCATGCCTGCTGCGTGCACATCTGGGTGCTAGATGTTTCTGTGTAGGGAACATGGATAAAGAGGACGTATGGGCTGCCCTCAGCAGTTTATAGTCTAAATGGAGAGGTTAAACACTCAGATAGCAAACATGTGGCAGGACGGGTTTTTTAGGTTTTTCTTTCTCCTTCCCTTTTCTTCTTGGAGAACCTACCAGGGTGGGATGACAAAAGGAGACCAACACTTCCAGCATGACTAGATACAGATGTATGGACTGTGAACTACGTAGATTGAGGGGGAGCCATTCATATATAGACAGTGGGTGGCAGAGATTACCATCAATCAATTTTCCCAGTCTTCTTTTTGACTCCTCCACAGGTCCCAGGAAGACAGTCAGAAGGCCTCTAAGGTTTTCTCTACTGGCAGAGGACAGATTTAATTTGAAATCCATGTCTAGACTTAAATATATGAGTAAATAAATGCATAGTTACTCAACTTGAAAGTTTTCAGGTGTAGTGTTCTTCATGTTTCCTATATTTGGGGTTTACTATGTTTCTTGGATCTATGGGTTGATAGTTTTTATCAAATTAGAAGTTTTTCAGTCAATTATTCCTTCAAATAGTTTTTTTTCTGTGCTCTGCAATTACACATATATGAGGCTGTTCAAAGCTATCCAGAGTTCACTGGTGCTTTTTAAATTATTTATTTATATTCTCTCTCTCTCTCTCTCTCTCTCTCTCTCTCTCTCTCTCTCTCTATATATATATATATATATATATATATATATATATATATATATATATATATAGTTTTGGGTTGGATTTTTGCTATATCTTCAAATTCACTAATATTTTTTCTGTAATACCTGTTAATCTCCTGTTTTCCCTATCCAGTGCATTTTTCATCTTTATAATTCTCATTTCTATTTGGGTCTTTTTTTATACCTCCTATTTCTTCACTTAAAATTTTGATGTGTGAAATACAGTTAAAATAAATGTTTCAACATCCTCTGTTAGTTCTAACATCTGTGTCAGTCTGGGTCAGTTTTGATTGATTGATTTTTCTCCTCTTTATGGCTGTGTAAGAACATACTGTTGCCCCGGCCAGGTGGCTCAATTAGTTGGAGCTTCCTCCCATATACCAAAAGGTTGTGGGTTTCAATTCCTGGTCAGGGCACATACCTGGGTCGCAGGTTCAAGCCCCAGTTGGGGCATGTACAGAAGGCAACCAATCCATGTTTCTCTCTCTCTTTCTCTCCCTTTCTCTCTCTCTAAAATCAATAAAACATATTCTTGGGTGATGATTTAAAAAGTAATATATTGCCCATGTTATAAGAAGAATGAGATATTTACTAACAGAGGCTTTCTTTATAAGGTATTTTTCAACTTACATGTTTCCTCCTCAGATAAGGTAACCAAGTGTTGGAGAACAGCTTATCCACTGTCACACAGTGCTAAGTGTAGAGCCCTCTGACTCCAAGACTCATGCTATTTTCAGCACAGCAAAGCTGCCTCACATACCTACAAGGAGGAAAAACCACTGGAGGTTTGCAAGCTTTCATTTTAAAAAAATAATCATTAAAAATTAATGAAATCTGCCAGGCTGGCATGGCTCAGTGGTTGAACATCAACCTATGAACCAGGAGGTCACAGTTGAATTCCCTGTCAGGGCACATACCCAGGTTACAGGCTCAATCTCCAGTGTGGGGCATGCAGGAGGCAGCCAATCAATAATTCTCTCTCATCATTGATGTTTCTCTCTCTCTCTTCCTCTACCTTTCTCTCTGAAAACAATAAAAATATATGTTTAAAATTTTAATTAAAACTATATATGACCCTTATCTGGATGACAGTATATCTGTGCATACTGTAATCCAGATGAAATAGATGGAGTTTATAGGTGATGTTTTTTCTTTTCAACTGCCAGTGGAATCTAGAGCAGCACTGTCAATGGAACTGTCTGCTATGATGGAAATGTTCTTTCCATACCTGTACTGTCCAGTATGGAAGACACTGGACACAGGTGCCTATTGAGCATTTGAAATGTGGCTAGTCCTAATAAAGATCTGCTGCAAGTGGAAAATATATACTGGATTTAAAAATATATATGTATTTTTACTGATTTCAGAGAGGAAGGGAGAAGGAGAGAGATAGAAACATCAATGATGAGAAAGAATAATTGATCAACTCTCTCTTACTGGGGATTGAACTCACAACCCAGGCATGTGCCCTGACCAGGAATGGAACCATGACCTCCAGGTTCATAGGTTGACACTCAACCACTGTGCCACCCCAGTTGGGTTCTCATCATTTTTCATATTGACTAAATGTTGGAATGATAATATTTTGTATATATTGAGTTAAATAAAACATTATGAAAATTAATCTCACTCACTTCTTTTTGTTTTATTTAATGTGACTACTAGAAATTTTTAAATTATATATGTGGCTCAAAGTATATGTGTGTTGAACAGCACTGGTCTAGAGTTTAAGAGCATGGCATTTGATATCAAGCAAACATGAATTTAACTCCCAGTCTTTCCTTTTATAAATAGATAACCTTAAGCAAGGTGCTGAACCCAATTCATCCCTTGTTCTTTTTTGAATGTAAAACAGAGATTAATGATTACACCTATTGTGATGATCAAAAAAGTTGATAATGTAAAGCCCCAATAGCAGGCAGTGCCGGGCATCTGTTAGCTGCTCAGTAAGAATTAGCAGTTACTTGTTTCTAAATGTTTTAAGGTGTATGAGTTTGCAATAAAGATTAAAAAGGAAATGGAAGCAATTAAATTTTAAAACAAAAGCAATTATTTTTAATTGTGGTCAGAAGCTTAGTATTTATGTTCTTTTAAAGCTATTTATAGTAATGTTTCCTTTGTCTTAGGGGAGGGCGTGTGTGTGTATGTATAAGCCATGGACACAGTGGAGTTTGAGGCTATTACAAGTGACCATTTATGCGGCAATCTCCTTCTTGCCTTCTGACCCTTGTCCTCCCCCTTCCAGTAAGGATAATTGCATCATGGTTCTCCCTGGCACGCATTACACACCAAGTGTTCGCCTATATTTAGCCAACATGAAGTCACTGAAATTCTATGCCCACTAGATGCAATTAGTGCTTTGTTATTTATTGCTCACACAGCTTATATCCTGAATGTCCTGCATAGTTTGTGTCCTTAGATAAATTTAAAAGGACTGAAAAATCTTTTGCTGCTGGGAAAATTGCTTGGGAGTAGCAAGTTAATTGATCCATTGACAGGTGCCCTGAGGAAAATACTTGGATGTCTCCTGCGAGCCAGAGAGACCTCAGTCATCCTCCTCTTGGACGGCTGGGGGAGGAGCAGGGTGAGCAGGCTGGCAATGGAGGGATTATCTATGTTCTACTCAACTGGTAAAAGCAGCACTTCTGATCAGTGGCTCCCAATAATGGTCCCAACTCCACTTTTTTCCAGTAATCAGAAATGATACATGGGACGCAAAAACAGAGCAGCGCAGCAGGGCTGACTCTACAAGTGGACAAGGGGTGGGGATGCCCACAGGTGTGGTGCAGAGGTTCACCCTGTTGGCTGTTGCCTCATTTTTACTCTGGGAGCCTTCTTCCTCTAGTTTAAGGCTATGAAGTGTATTTGTGGGGTGGGGGGAGGGGTGGTAGAGAAGAGGGGGGAGTGGAAAGGTGGAGGTAGCCTTAAAAAGGGGGGGGGGGCATCGGGAATATTAAGGTCCCAATTCTCAAATTGTTGTTTTTCAAATTTTTTCCTCACTTTGGCTGACAAAGACTTACTCCTATTAGAGAACTCAGTTTTGTTTTATTTAACAAACAAAATAACTTCAGGGGAGCAGGCAAAGAATAGGGAAAACAGCAGTGAAAATATTTCTAAAGTAGATAAGGTATTCATAAAAACATTACATTCTAGGTAACATATTCCTGAGGCCACAGGTTCTGTACAAAATTTAGAGGTCAATTGTCACTGCCTCATACCCTCAAACATTACCATTCTTTTTTTCTTTATGTCTTGTTTTTTCACTTAAGACTTTTGTTCCACTCCTAAAAATAGTTATTTTTATGTTAAAATATATAAAAACTAGAGGCCCAATGCATGAATTCGTACATGGATGGGTTCTCTCGGGGTGGCCTGCAGGGATCAGGCCCCAGCTCATGCCACCAACCTCACAGCCCTGTCTGGCACCCTGCCTGGCACCCCTCTGTGGCCTGGCACTGCCCCCTCACCTGCTCTACCATCTCGCGTATGGGGTGATCGATTGGGGCCAGTCCATCCCTTCCCCTCCCAACCCAGCTCCCTCAGCACCTGGGAGCTGGGTGGTGGCCCCACCTTCAGGCGCCACTATTGGTTGCCAATGCCCACCACATTCTGTGCTTCGCCCCTAGTGATTAGCACACATCATAGTGAGTGGTCAAATTCTCCCAGTCAAACAATTTGCATATTAGGCTTTTATTATATAGGATAGGATAGGTTTTAAAAGAATCTTAAACTCTTCTGAAAAACATTTTTGAAACTATTATTTCTTACACCACAGATTATGTTAAAAATGAGTAAATATTCAGCAAAGCATCAACAAACCTTGTTTCTGATGTTTTAAATATTAATTCACTCATTAATTTAATGAATATTTATTGAGTACCCATTGTGAATAATAGTATTGTACATTTTATTTGTGTTATCACTTTATCTTTTAAGTAATCATAATATCTGTAGTTTCACTAACACACGTTTCCAGCATCATTCTTCCTCACTTGCAATATCGATTTGGTGAAGTTATTAAAAATTATCGTTGGACAACATTAAAAATAAAATAAGCAGACATTTAAGCTCAACTCCCTCCCAGGGCAATCTGAAGTGGCCTCGGCTATTAATGGAACATCATTTTATCCCCATGGGTTGTGACGAAGAGGTCACATAATTTACCAGCACACATTTTTCTTCTCCCACAAAAGAAGTAAGGGAGACCAGGTGAATTTATTTCAGGGGAAACATTGAGTCAACTCAGACTTAATAAAAAGTACTCTATTATTAGTAACAAGACTTTAGTACTCTATTATTAGTAACAAGTTAATTTCCACATAACTCACATTCTAAGGAAAATAGCTGTGTTGGGCAGTAACCATCAACACCTCAGTGTGAATGAAGACTTGACAGTGGAGTCTAGGAGATGAAGTGAGGTAAAGAGGAGAGAACAGTGGATACTTACAATAGGGAGGGGCACCCTGGGGGAAAATTACCTCTAACTTTTTAGTTTTGCACAGGAAATAATCTCCCTAGATCCTAGTCCTACTTTCCCCAAAATTATACAAACCGAGTTCTTTACTAATTGCAATGATTAACTCTACTAATTACAATGATAGAAAAGGAAAGTCTTCTGACAGCTTTATATGTTGACAGTCATGATCATGACCATTTATGGTAAATTTTTAAATGCATTAAAATGGTGGTAGTGAGGTTGAAAGTAAATATTGTTGCTATAGTTTTAAAATATAAGTAAATAAAAATAATAATTCCAATAATACAACAGTTAAAATAAGCCATAATAGAATTGACAATGGCTTTTACTATTGTATGTATACTAAAGCCCAGTGCACAGATTCAGGCACTGGTGGGGTCCCTAGGTGTGGCCTGCTGGGATCGGGCTGAAACCAGGATCCAACATACCCCAAGAGATGTAGTAGTGCACAAAGTGGAAGGCGGTGGGGAAGGAGCCCAAGCCGGGCACAGCGCTGCTCCTGCTCATCCTGGCCCCTCTGTGCCTACTGCCACTGCCATTCTGCAGCAGCCTCCACGCGCCTGTCCTAGGGTTATACTGGCGCACCCATGACCAAGAAGCTGCTGTGGGCTTGCACCCAATCAGTCCCAATGCTGGTCCTGATCCTGATCTCAGTCCCAGTCTGGATGGGGGAGGGGTACACAGGAGGAGTGTCTGCGGAATGCTCACACTGCCGCAGGTGCGTTCACCAGCCATGAGCTTGGTGTCTGGCGCCTGTGGATCAGCTGAGCCTGCAGAGACCACCAAAGGCAGCTCCTGCATTGAGCATCTTGGCTGCAGACAGCAAGGGGCCCAGCTCATCTGGCTTGTCTGCTCTTGCAGCGGCTTTCAGATATGAGACATTGAGCTAAAAAGACATTCCAGGTCAGACCCCATTTGTTTGGAAGACAACCTCAAGCCCAGCTCTGCTAAAGGTCACTGCCTACAGGGCAAGGCTTTGCCAATGACCAGACCTGCCATCCAGATACAATCTGAATGGAAACCAAGAGGAAGGTATAAAAAGCAAAATCAGTATAATCCTAATGGCTTTAGGTATCATGTGGGTCAGGGGTTTTGTAAATCTGGCCTGCATATAGCCAAGGGCATGGGAAGTATTATAATACTATTACTACCACTACTACTATAACGATGATGATGATTGTTATTACTAGAGGCCTGGTGTATGAAAATCATGGTACGGGTCCTTCCGCCTGGCCTGCCCCCTCTCACAATCCAGGAGTTCTTAGGGGCGGGAGGAAACCTGGCAATCAGGGGAAGGTGACACCCCATCACACCTCTGCTGCTGCCACTGCTGACAGTGCAAGCCTTGGCTGGCCTGAGGTGTAGGCAAGCCTCAGTTGGCCCTGAGCAGCTGCCATCTGAGGCTTGCCTACACCTTGGGCCGGCCCTGGGGGGCTGAGGAGACTGGGGGACTCTGGAGGCAGGTAGGCCTGGCCTTGCTGTGCACCTGCCACTAGGCAGGACTAAAAGGGCTGGGTGCCACCATCCTTGCAACAGAGTGAGAATCAATTAGCATATTCCCTCTTTATTAGATAGGATTGGTAATATTCAGAGGTGGGCAAAAGCAAAAGTAGGCATACAGTTCTGAGTATGAGAAACAGTTTATTATATTATTATTATTATTATTATTATTATTATTATTATTTTTAAACTATATTATTTTCCATATGAATAACTGTGAACCTATTTTTGCCAACCCTTGGAACAGATACATTTTAATTTAATGGCCTTGCATTTGTTTCAATATGAATAGACAAATAACTAGCACATAAACGTCATGTTTTCACATATGTGATTTTGTTTTAGGATGAGCCTGCAGTAAGCGTTGAGGTTTTAAATGACTTCATTTAAAGAACGAAGGAATGCAGGTGCTATTTGAATATGACAAAAATTGTGACTGAGGTATACAATTGACTGAAGTTTGGAAAACACTGATATAGTCCATTTTGTATAATGTGGAGGTGGGCACCAGCCCTGGAAAGAAATTCATTTTACAATGCTTGCCTACCCACGCGTACACATACATTTATGCAGTTACAACAAAGAGCTTGAGAAACAATATTTACTCCTGTTTGTGCAAGGCACTCTGAATCCTCGATTCATGTTTGACTCCCTCTTTCTCTTTCTTTCCTCTCATGTTTGATTGTCTTTAAGTTTTTCCTGTCAGTTCTGCTTCTAAAGGCTCTTTATTGATCTCTTTTTCCATCTCCAGTGCTTCATTCCTGGTCTATGTCCCCATTACCTTTCACCTGGACTATATCTTAACCACCTCCTTGCCTCCAATCCAATGCTTTTCCTTCAATCCACCCTCCACAACTGTTGCCAAAAAGGTTATTCAAAAACTCTGATCCGACCCTGTCATGCCCCAGTGCACAGGATAAAGTCCAAGCTACTAAACAAAGCTTTAAAGGCAGTTGGTTGTTTGTCTCTGCCAATGCTTCCAAATTCCAAAACTGGAAAATCAGGACTAGATACTCAGGTTTCTTGATCCTCAAATCTAGTGCTCTTCTCAACACACCATGCTGCCTTCTTAAAGACTCTCTCCCTGTTGTTTTCATTCTACAGATGATACCTGCATAAGTAATGTCTACTCTCCTGGTACAGGGAGTTTTGAATAAATCCTGTCATGAGACAAGCGGAATGTCCATAAAGCAGACCTGACATGAACACATAATGTCATAAGTGGAGGGTATAACTTGAAAGAGGAGTGAATTAAAGGTGTTATGCAATACTGAATTCTTGTTGGCGACCACCAATATACCTAAGGATTATCTAGGCCCGTGGTAGCCAAACAGTGGTCCGTGAGATCCGAAAGGTTGGCGACCGCTGATCTAGACCACCCTCACTTTGCAATTCTCCCACAGGAAGCAGATCTCTCTTGTGAGCAGACAATGACCCTCTGGTTAAATTCCAGTCTGGATCAACTAGAGTAAGCAGGGTATATCCCACTCCCCGCCCTCCACCCCCATTGATGTTGGACTTGTCTCAGCCAATGGAATATTAGCTGACATGACACACAAGCAGAAGCTTCAAATGTATTTGCCTGTTTTGACTTGGCCTCTTGAACGGTTTCCACCCTCTGCCAGAAGAGTATGCCTCAGGTAGTCACTTGCCTTTCATCTCGGTCCAGAAATGAAACCTCGTGGAGCAGACCTGTACTTGACCCTGAGCCTGGGGTCCAGATGAGCTCAGCTAATCCAGCTGAGCCTAACTAAGGTCAGAGCAAGGCTGACCTGCAGCTCCATTAGCAAGAAAATGAAATGTTTATTGTCCCCAGCTACAGAGATTTGCAACACAGCCAGAACTGTCTAACCCCCCCCCCTCCCCCAAATAAAGTGGGTTTTGTTTTGTTTTTGTTTTAACAAGTTAAAAATCAACTCTCAGTTGTTCTTTTGTGGATCATCTACAGGAGGGAAAGCAGTAACACACTGTTGATCTAGCCCCCAGCACATTTCTGGGGCAGCTCCCAGCATGGGGGTTGCGTAATGCAGAGAGCTTTGCAGCCTCATTCTCACATTAGTCTGACAAGAAAGTAAATTAGGACTGTTGTTACACTCCTGCCCTCCCTCCCCACTAAGCCACAGTGAAGCCCAAAGGACAACAGAAAATCTGGTGGCCCTTGGTGATTAGAATATCCATGCCACTGCCTTCCCCCCATAAAAAAAAAAAAAAAAAAAAAAAAAAAAAAATCCTGAGAGTTGTTTTTATCAAGGGCCTACAGCGTTGCAATCTTGTCCCCACCCAGCTTGAGCTATAATTTTTTTTTTTTTTCTAGCGGGAGTTTATGGTGCCCAAGTCCTTTTATAAAAGCAATGTTCCCAGGAGGAAGCCAGCAGGGTTAATGCCACAGCGCCCCGTGGCCTGGATAACAGAGACCTCGTTTTCCCCTAGCAGAGGTCGCAGAGGAGTTTTCTCTCCACTCCGTTTAGCCTCCTCTGTATTCTCCCACCCTCCGGGCATCTTCCCAGCTCGCACCCGTTTTCTCCAGTTCATTCCAGCTTGCCAAGGCCCGCTTTCCCGCAGCCCGGAGCCTCTGCGCCGTTGCGGACGCTCTCCTCCAGGTGGCAGTAGAGAGCCACTCCCTGCCCAGCCGCTTACGTCACCTTGTTTACCAAGTCCCGGTCATTTTTAGATCTAAGATCACAGGATGTTAATTGGGCCAATGATTTCCCATTCGTTTTGGCAAAAGGCCCTCCAGTGGGCGTCGGGACAAACATGCTGTCCTTCTTGACAATGAAATTCTGCCGCGGGGAGTATTTATTTACCAACCCTTGGAATCTCATCTTTAGGAGATGGGAAAGCTACGCGTTGCTCTGTGCGCTGAGCTTGTTTCAAGTCATTTTAGATTCGGAGCCCGGACAAGGGTGGCGTTAACTAGGGAGCGAGGAGATCAGAGAGATTACAATGGTGTCTGGGAAGCATGGCCAGCGCCGCTTGGGCCCTCCGGGTGGCCTGGCTTTTTACTTCCCCTTCCCTCTTCTAAAATAACTACTCAGCAGGAAAGCCTTTGCCCTTTGGAACTTGGAGGAATAAGGAAAACAGCTGATTTGGTCAATCAGTGTCCTGATTTATGGTAGGGACACATTGAGGCCCCTGCCTCAGATGCCCTCGCCCAGGAATTGGATCTGAATGTCTCATCGCCATAAATCACACGTTTCACAGGCTGGAACTTTTCGTCCCAACAGCAAGCTCCACTTCTTTCTTACTCCTTTTTTATTACTCCCACTCCCGGCTACTGATGAGGAAAGGTGAGGCACAGAGGAGCTAACTGTCCTAGCTGGAACTCTCTCATCTCCAGGCCCTGTGTCATTTTTGCAGAAGTGAAAAAAACATCAAAGGCACCGGGCCAGCTTTGGCAGGCAGGGGGTGAAAGGGGCTGGGAGTGTATCTGTGACTGTTCAAAAAGCAAGATAAACAAATACAATTCCTCAGCTATGCGCTCGTTTACAAGATGAGGGTAGAAGCATCTATGCTAAGGAGAAGAAAGATAGAAAGTCATCTGTGAATCATGTTAAAAAATAAACGAGACTCCAAGTTTCTTAAGTGCTGGTTCCTCCCTGTCTACCTCCCATGTCATCCTTTTACACACTCCTGCCGCAGCTGCCAGTTCAAAACCAACTCCCAGAGAAGGCCAAGTCCCTCTCCCTCAAGCAGTGTGCAGCCCACTGAAGTGATCACGCTGGTCTGGAGAAACACAGTTTTCATGCAGGCAGGAAGGGATAGAAAATTCAATTCAGTTAGTTTCAACAACATTCTCTTGAGCTCCTAATCTGTATCAATGACTCAGGCAATATCGATAATAAAAACATGGAAAAATTGCCAAAACCGGTTTGGCTCAGTGGATACAGCGTTGGCCTGTGGATTGAAAGATCCCAGGTTCGATTCCAGTCAAGGGCATGTGCCTTGGTTGTGGGCGCATCCCCAGTAGGGGGTGTGCAAGAGGCAGTTGGTCGATGTCTCTCTCTCATCGATGTTTCTAGCTCTCTATCTCTCTCCCTTCCTCTCCGTAAAAAAAAAAAAAAAAAAAAAAAAACAAAAACAAAAAATAAAAAAAAAACAAAAAAAAAAAAAAAGGGAAAATACAATTCTACACCACTGTGGAACTTGGAGTCCAGTAGAGTTTTCGTAGGGAGTTTTAATTCCTTTGGGAAGCACGCAATGAAAGAAGGTTTGAAAGAGATGCTATAATAGAAAGGGAGGATGCCAGGTAAATGGCTCGGAAAAGCATTCCTCCACTTTGGCATCTATTTAGGAGTGGATTGGGGACAAGGCCTGGCAACATGGCAGAGGTGCTTGGTAGAGAGAACAGGAGCCTCACATGCTAAGCTTTTAAGAGGCTGATAGAGGAAGCCTCTTGTTCAGGGTGCATCAAAGGGCAGGGATTTGGAGCCAGTCAACAAGAACCATCAAGTTCTTCAAAGAAAGAGCCAGAGTAGGGAGCATTCAGTGTATATATCGCTGCCTTCAGGTGTACATTCTGTACAAGCATTAGGCCCAGCCTCAGAAGAAATATATGAGTAGGAAGAGATAAGATCCACTTATCACCAGTAAAATCACCTTTTCAAATGCCTTTTGTCAAGAACCTGTTGATAATTTAGATCCATCTAGTCACAGGAAAGACCAAATGGAGGGAAAGCAATGAAATAGTTTTATTTTTTTTATGGTTATGTGAAATTTAGAAAATATTCTTTAAAACATTTAAAACTGTTAGATATTAAGCAAATGCAGACAACAGCATGAAACAAATGTACAGTTTAATAAAATATAAGGCCAACACTCTAGTAACCTTGCAGCTACCCACAAAGTGAGCTAGAACCATGTCAACAATATCAAGAACCTTTAAAGCCACAATTTAACTACTGCAGGCTCTTAGGAGTGACTTGATGGGTCCTTTACAGGATATTCTGAGACCTCAAGGAAAAAAAGGTCCCTTCAATCATCAATCAAGCAATCTATACTGAGTGCATATAATAGAGCTGCATATAAATTTGAAGACTTTGTCCCTATACATTGACCTGAAGAAGGTGAGAAAGGAAAGGAACCAGTATTTATTGAGTGCCTACTATATGCTAAGTGTGCTATCTAAATGAGAAAAATCAAGGACTAATACTTACTATAACTCTGTGAGGTTGGTGTTATGATCATAGCTCTTGTTAGGTAACCCGCTTTACAGATGAGGAAACTGATGCAGAGAGAGGTGAAATGACTTGCCCAGAGTCATGTGGCAAATAAGAGGCAGTTGGCACTTGAACTCAGCCAGCCTGGCTCCAGAGCCCCCTTCTCCACCCTAAATAGTAAGCTAGTTAGTATGCTGGATACTTCTATTTGCCCTTCTAGATCTACGCCCCACCCTTTTCTATCCACAACATGCAAACTGTATCAACAGGCTCCCTTGCCCTTTGGTTGGGTTTAGCCAGTGGAAGCCCTGGGCAGGAGATCAGAGGGAAGAAAAGTATGAGGGAGACCTGGGAGAAGGAGGGGGTGAGAAGAGGCCACCTCCGGTCTGGCTGCATCTCTTGACTCATGGCCACAGCTCTTGTCAGGTGGTGAACCACACAGGGCCCACTCTCTGGGTCCTGGTGTTCACACCTTCCCTGCCCCTTCAAGCCCAGGGGTGGTCAAGTAGCTGTTACTTATTGCACTACTTCTGTGGTTTCCCTGCATCCTGCCCACACCTTTGTAAATAGTCCCTCTATTCCACTCTCCTCCAATTACTCAATTTGAGTGTGCCATCTGTTTCCTGCCCGGCTCTGACCTGATATAAATAGGAAAGCAGCGGCTCAGAGGCCACCCTCCCTGCCCGAGAAGCATTCCTCATGAGTACAGGGCCAGTCGCAGGTGAATTGAGATGACTTCTCATTAGAAGGGCTTCAGGATAGGCAGTGTGTGTGTGGGGGGGGGGGGGTAAGATTGGGGTAGGGGGTGGTCTCCTGAGTCAAGACAAGCCACAAGTAGTTTTATAGGTTTAAAGGAACCGAGGCCTTCTGGAAGAAGGGCCAAAGGGAGGAAACAGAATATGGGGGAGATTAAAGAGATGAGCTTCCAGAGCCACACTGATTGGGTTCAAGTCCCGGTTCCTCCACTTACCATATATGTGACCTCTGGCAGGCCATTTAACATTTCCATGCCTCTGGGTCCCCATCTATAAGGTGGGATAACAACAGGAAGTGGGACAATAAGTGCAATGTCTGGCCCATATTAAGAGTTATATTATTGCCCTAGCTCAGTAGTCAGCAAACTGCGGCTTTGCGAGCCACATGCGGCTCTTTGGCCCATTGAGTGTGGTTCTGCGTTAGAACCACTTTTTTTCAAAATAGACTTGCCCAGGCCAAAAACTGACTTCTGCGCATGGGCCACGAAGTCTCAGTCACAATGTATGTGCGTGCCCGCACGTGGTATTTTGTAGAAGAGTCACACTCAAGGGGCCAAAGAGCCGCATGTGGCTTGTGAGCCGCGGTTTGCCAACCACTGCCCTAGCTAGTTTGGCTCAGTCAGTAAGTGTCAGCCTGCGTACTAAAAGGTTCCAGGTTTGATTCCTGTCAAGAGCACATGCCCAGGTTGCAGGCTTGATCCTCAGTGGGGGATGTGCAGGAGGCAGCCAATCAATGATGCTCTCATCATTGATGTTTCTATCTTGCTCTCCTTTCCTCTCTGAAATCAATAAAAATATATATTTTTTAAGAGTTATATTATTAAGGGAGCTCAGACATTAATTTTTTGACCTTTGAAAAATGTGCCCCAGACCTTGAGGATAGTTCACTCGGAAACGGGAAGCCGATTGCCACAGCTTGGATCCTAGAACCAGTATGTAACACTAAGAGAAGCTCATAACGTGGAATCTTTCTAATACCTCTTGACTCTGTCCTGGATTAGACTACCACGTGAGGGTTCATGGAACATATGTCCATCAGAAGACTAGAGGAAATAAGTTACCAGAAAGATCTCACACTGAGAGAATAAAGTACCCCCACTTCTTACCTTCCTAGAGAGTTCCCTTCTGTAGATATCACTTCTCTCTCCTCAGTTTCTCCCTCTTTTTTTTTTTTTTTTTTTTTTTTTCCACAGAGAGGAAGGGAGAGAGATAGAGAGCTAGAAACGTCTAAACATCGACCAGCTGCCTCTTGCACACCTCCTACTGGGGATGTGCCCGCAACCCAGGTACATGCCCTTGACCGGAATCGAACCTGGGACCTTTCAGTCCATAGACCGACGCTCTACCACTGAGCCAAACCGGTTTCGGCCAGTTTCTCCCTCTTGAAAGGATATTCTCATTAGCCTATAAAGATGCCCTAATATCCCTCATGTTAAACTTTTTTTTATTGCACATCCTCTTCCATTTCTCTGATCTCATTCAAAGCAATATTTCTTCAGAGATGTCTGTAGACACTTCTTTTTCCCTCCTGTTCATTCCTCAACACAGTCCATTAGCATTTCAGTCCCAATGGCTCTTCTAATGGTCCAGTAAACTCCACATTGCTTCATCTAGTGGTCACATTCTTGGTTTCTTAGCTGCATTTGGCCCAGTAGGACCACACTCTTCATGCTGATGTATCTTCTTGCCTCAGCTTCCATGGATCTCCTGGATCCAGGAAGCCTGGGTCTCTTCCTTCCTCTCCAGGTTTGTCAGCATGCCATGCCAGCAAGCCAGCTCTTGGGGTGTATGGTGTGCAGAGATTAGCTCATTTATCAGTTCTTTACAGTGGCCCGGGAAATGTGAAGACATTTCCGACTTTGATGACCATTAGGTTCATGAGGCTCATGGGAGTTGGTGAAGGTTGGGGTAGCCAAGGAGAAACTGGAGTGGTACAGGGATGATCTCTAGTTTGTCTCGTGCAGGCCTGAGAGCTCACAGCAGTCAGATGCTGACATTCATCTCTGGATTTTTATGGTCAACTAGCCTTTGTTATTCCTGTTTTATAAGGGAAGACAATGGGAGGGGGGAGGATATGGGGTTTATTAATCTTCTCAGTCAAGGTCATATAAGTAGACACAGTGGCCCATTAGGGCTTTTTGTAGAAGAAACTCCCGTTCTTCCCCACTCATGTCCTGCAGGATTCCCCAGAAAATAAAACTCAGTCTGTAGCACTTTCAAAGAAGCCAGTAATGGTCTTTACAAATTATAAGTGCCATGACCAGGTTTGCAGGACTAATTTATCCCAATACCAAAATGTCAAAGAGTTTCCCACCTCTTCTTGTTTGGAATCTGTATCTAGGGTGTCTGGTAAGGGATGGTTTTGTTTTTGTTTTACTATAATTAAAACAATATTTTATTGACATGAAAATAGATAAATAAATAACTGGGATTAAGTAAAAAGCTCAAAGAAATCTTGCTGTATGACATAGGTGGCATTTTAGGGTTTTTTTCTTTATTGATTAAGGTATTACATATGTGTTCTTACCCCGCCATCCCCCCCACTCATGCCCTTACCTTCCTGGTTAGGCTTATATGCATGGTAAGGGATGTTTTGAAGACAGTGATTTCATTACCCATTTAGGCAGTTTCAGGAGACATGATGTCCGTTCCTTCCTTCCTTCTATCTTTTTTTAAAATATGTTTTATTGATTTTTTACAGAGAGGAGGGGAGAGGGATAGAGAGTTAGAAACATCGATGAGAGAGAATCATCGATGAGCTGCCTCTTGCATACCCCCTACTAGGGATGTGTCCGCAACCAAGTTACATGCCCTTGACCAGAATTGAACCTGGGACCTTTCAATCCACAGGCCAGTGCTCTATCCACTGAGCCAAACCAGTTTTGGCTTCCTTCTATCTTATAACACAGAAATAAGTTATAAGATAGAAAGAACCATGTAGCCTTCCTCTGTGTGTTCATCCTCATCTCTTCCAATGTGTCTTTAGAAAGCTAATGAGAGGTGGAAGGTAGAGAAAAACAGAGTCAGACCATATCTGGGTATGAATCTGAGTTGTCGTGTATAGTAACCGGGTGATTTGCATAAGTGTATTAATAGTTATGTTCTCAAAGCCTCCGTTTCCTTATTTATAAAACGCAGATAATAAACATCATCTCCTGGAGTTTTTGTGAGGTTTAGAGTCAGTATTCATACGGTACTGGAGCATGTGTGTGGTCCATTCTCAGTAAGTAGTAGTGGTTATAATAATGTTCCCAGTAGGCTAGCCTTTCATGTAAATCCCTTCCTGTACAAAAAATAAAATAAAATAAAATAAATTAAAAATCTAGTGAATCACTTAGATCAATTAAGATGTTTTCAGCTATAAGCCACAGGAAATGCAACTGAGAATAGGTTAACAATAAGGAAGATGTATCATCTACTTAAGAAATCTAGAAGTCGCTTCAGGGATGGCTGATCCACAGCTTAACAATGTCACAGAGGCCGCACCTTCTTCTGTCTCTCTGATGCATCCTTAGCCTGTCTTCTTTGTCTTCAGAGAGTCTTCCTCCTGATTTCAAGACAATGTGCGCAGTCCTATGTGTCCCATGGAAACACAACCACATCCAATAGCTGAAGAGGACTGTCTTTTGGTATGTATGCCTTTTTAAGCAAGAAAATCTTTCTGAGATTCCTCCCAGTTGATTTTCATTGGCCAGAATTATCTCATGTGCTTATGTTTGATCAAGAAGATAATCACAACAACTGGTTGTTTAAATTAGGTTTTTATTCCTGAAACAGGAAGGATAGTTCTTGGATAAAGAACCAACCAGTGATCTGCTCCATTGTTTGTTTAGCAACATCAAAAGAGAGAGAGAGAGAGAGAGAGAGAGAGAGAGAGAGAGAGAGAGAGAGAGAGAGAGAGAGAGAGAGAGAGAGAGAGAGAAGGGTTTATTGAGCACCTATAATGTATGGGCTCAGGCTTTGGAGATACTGACATCATAATTTAATGTCAACCACTAAATTTAGAACCTAATGCGGGAGATCTTGACTCGCAGAGAAAAGGTGCTTGGGAATATCCTGTGAAGCAAGGAGCTAAAGGGCAAGGTGGAGGTGCCTGGATCAGGTTCATTCATGGCCAGGAAGCGGCTGTCTTGGAAGCAGAGCTTGCCAAAGAGGTGAGGGAGCTCCCCGAGCTTCAAGCTGGCACTCAGCTCCCAATTATGTTTCCAGAATTATTAGCTTTGATTCTGTGAGAAAGGAACACATCAAAGCCAGAATCCTATGAATTAAAATGTTGACTAATCGAGCTAATTATAGTTCAGTCATCTGAATTTTCACACAATGAGCCTGAGTCCTCATGAAAGCCTTCTCTTGGGCAGGAGGCTTTGATGATGAAGCAGCTATTTATGTCCCAGACCCAGTCGTACTCACTTTGGCCAGGAGTCCTCACTGGAGTGCCATTGCCTGCTCAAACCCCTATGGGCTCTCCCCCAAATTTCTTGAAAGCTGAAGCAAGCTCATTTGAGGCAGAGATTATAAAGGTTTTGGGAGCAAGATTCCCCTGCCTGGAGAAAGATTTAACCAGTGTCTTAGGATGTCATGATGGGATTCTTTTCATTTTCAATTTTATTCCAGATTTTAAAATACTTAAGTAATTTACATAGTCTAATTATACTTTAGGGAGAACCTTCTCACTTAACATGTCTCAGTTATCAGATGCAGAGTGGTATAATAAATTTTAATCACTGTTTGGATGTTCTTTGCTGCAGAGTTAATAATATAGACTAAACCTAAATCTTTGATGAGCTACTAAATACATTTTTTGGTTGTCACAATTGGTGAGGATGGATGCTATTGGTATCTAGTGTGTGAGGACAGGTATGCACAGTGTAGACCCCCACAACAAAGAATTATTTGACCCCAAATGTTAATAGCGCTGAGATTAAGGAATCCTCTGATAAAGGATAAAAGTTCATTCCACATTAGTCATCCATTCAGTGTGACAACATGTTTACTTAAACAGTGTCACCAAAGAAAAATTTGGGCAAACTCTTTTATTTTTAGCACTTCTGAAAGAGAGCTTGGAAAAAAGAAATGGATTAAATCTATGACAATCATAGTCTCAAATATTTTTTTAAAGTATATTTTATTGATTTTTAACAGAGAGGAAGGGAAAGGGATAGAGAATTAGAAACATCGATCAGCTGCCTCTTGCACACTCCCCACTGGGTATGTGCCTGCAACCAAGGTACATGCCCTTGACCAGAATCAAACCTGGGACCCTTGAGTCCATAGGCCAACACTCTGTCCACTGAGCCAAACTGGTTAGGGCTACAGTCTCAAATCTTATGGAGGATGATTAATTCCTCCTAGTCAATACCTTGCTCTTTAGGTAGCTGGCACTTGATAAATAACAATGATGTTTATGGATGTATAGGTCCGTCCACTGGTCAGCCATTCTTTCTATAAGGACAATTAAAGAAATAGTGTATAGAGCATGATACACTCAGTATATTTCTGTTCCCAAACTACTTTTTAAAAAATAAAGTTTAAATTTTGTTATAAATATTATACAAGAATTAACAAGGTTTAAAATCATGTAAGACCTAGGTACAAATTAAGCTTGATATTAAACTTAACTGTTATCAAATTGTGCCTAAATCAACTAAAGGAGCCTTAGCCTTTCCTCTTGCTTCCTAAATCTTTCCTATATTATATAGTGCATTTGGAGCTTTAAGTTAATTGGCCTTTTCAACACACTGTTAAGATGTTCTGTTCTGTCTTGTCCTGGAGAAAGATCACTTAGAAATTGTTTTAATGAACACATGCTCATAATTTAAAAAGTCAAATAGCATTAAAAGTCTAATGAAATTCAGCAGTTTCCTTCCTCATTTCTTGCTACTCCCCTTCGTCTTCTTGTTTCTTCTGGCATTTCTACATTGCCATATATTAAGTAATATACATGTGCTTTTGGTTCAGCAATTTTACATGTATAATATTATCATCCTTTTATGGTAAGTGAAGATTTAGCACTCTTTTCAGCTCTCCCTTTGTTTTAACTCTCTAATCCTTCCTACATAATGATATAATTTTTAAAAAAATATATTTTATTGATTTTACACAGAGAGGAATTGAGAGGGACAGAGAGTTAGAAACGTCGATGATAGAGAAACATCGACCAGCTGCCTCTTGCACACCCCCAACTGGGGATGTGCCCTCAACCAAGGTACATGCCCTTGACCGGAATCAAACCCGGGACCTTTCATTCTGCGGGCCGACGCTCTATCCACTGAGCCAAACCAGTCCCGGCGATATAACTTTTAATTAAGTTAATATTTGGTGCTTATATCATTATACACATGCAAAGAAAGTTACCTTTTGTTTTCCCTGATGTTAGTAATTGCCTTGTTGTTTTCACTGCTGACTACTTTAAACGTTTTCCTTTGCAGTCTTTGTGGTTAAAAGTATTATACTTGTGATCTAATTCATTTTTGTGGAGGCCAAGTCCTCAGCCTCTGAATGCGCTCTAACTCGTGACTCACTGAAAAGAGAGCCTAACGTCTAGGTGCAGCCCGTTTCCTGCCATCAGCTTTATCTTCCCCAAATGGGTCATTCTTCAGTCAGAAATTTTTGTCTCCATTAAAGAGTCTAACTTCAGCTAACCTTCCGTGCCACTTGCTAAGGGCCATGTAAAAATAAAGGCTTAAACCAGTCAGACATTTTAGATCAGTTATTAAGCAGCTAACATTGAGAGTCTTCAGAAGGTCTCAGGGACAGTTCTCAAATTTGGTAGCTTCTAGAAACTACTGGCGGGCAATGTTCACAGATGGCTGCCTCTAGGGTCAGTTTCCTCCTTTTTAGCTTTATGTTGTTGCTAGCTGCCCTTCAGGTTCAGGACCTTTGAGTTGCCTATTGCAAATAATCCTGGAATGTGAACAATCTAGGGTTTGTTTAGAATGGTATCCTCTTTGGCTTCTACTTTCACTGAGCACGGTCCATCATATCCCCAGGAGTTACTGCCCTCTTCCTTGTCCTTTCTTCAAGGATCTGTGCTGATATTCCGGTCCCCAAGGGTGAGTAGGTCTGTCATAGAAGATGAGAATTCCAATGTCAAGGAGAACAAAAGCTCATTAAAAATATTCATGGTTCAATTCACCCAGACAAAAAGCCTCACTGCAGAGGATCTCCATCTCAAGAGCTTCTCTCCTGGAGTACACTGGCCTCTCCAGATGCTGACAGCAGCTTCCTGACTTCGCTGATTCAGCCCTGACCGGCCTGCTCTTGGAGGATGCTTCATCATGTAAGCTTCCTGGTGATAACCGGCCTTAGCCCACTATGCCTGTCTATTCTCGTACCCTTTCTTAATGGAATTTCTGCCCATCCATAACTGAGCAGTTGTGGAAGTAAGTCTATGCTATAAAGCCTGGGAGCACCCAGATCTCTCCTCCAAATCCATGACCCCCGATTCTAACAGAAAGACATACACGGATGCTGAAAACTGGTGTAGTATCCTTTTCTTAAAGGCAGGCTTGGCTTTGTACTTCTGCATCTCTGCTCACTTCTCCACAGAGAACAAAGGAATTTTTGTGGAGGCAGACACAGCCCACATTCTTAGTTTACAGCATTTATTTTTAACCAGAACTACATTTAGGAATATATGAGCAACTATACTAGTAATAACAGGCGGAAGAAGAGAAGGCGTGTGTGTGGATTCATCTTTCTGGGTAGGTATGGCTCAAGTTAATATTTAAAATGGTCTCGAATTCTCTGAGCACACACTATCTGATGGGGGAGGTTGTGACGAGAGAGACAGGTGGCGGTGGGAAAGCTGACCTAGGATTAAAAATTAATTGTGCTCAATTTGGAAATTAGATCATTGTAGGCAGATGGATAGAGAGTTTAATATGATTTCGTATGTAACTTTTTCGAGGAGATTTAAAAATCTTATCCACCAACTAGGCAATTTATGAACTCACATTTCAGCTTTAATTCTACCTCATCACAAGTAGAATTATAGGGCTGGAAAAACTCCACCAATCATTCTCCCTTGGAAAGAACCACACCCGGAGCCAGCCAAGGCAACAGGGATCCCTAACACGTTTTTTTTGTTTTGTTTTGTTTTGTTTTTGTTTTGAGACTTCTAATTTCAGGTATTCTACAGCCAGTCTCCCATGGGAGCAAATTCTGGTGTTCTACTTTTCCATTCTGTTAGCCTCTGTTGTGTTTTCTTTTCCCCTGCTCCAGGCAGCTAGATAGACCAAGAAACCTTTACCTCCACCTTCATCAGCTTCAGTCTCAGCTTTAGCATCTTCAGGGGCCTGTGTTGCTGTTCCATGGGCTGTGAAGTGAGGCATGTTGGATCAGGGCACAGCCCTGGGCCAAAAGGGGAGAAGAGTAAACAGGGAGGGTCCTGCCCACTTAGGGTATAGGATCTGGGCCAGAAGGAACTAACCTGATTCTAGAGGCTGGCCCACAACAGAGCTTGATCGATTCAAGATACGGTGCCCGAAGGGGAAAGAAAGCCTGGGCAAATGACGGTCCTGGAGTGTCCTGTTTGGTTGGTGGTGTAAGGTAGGGAGAGATTCTGGGCAGCAGCAAGCATGCAGGAATTGGATCCAGCAGAGATGTGGTTCTGGAAGAGCTGAACATTCATGGAGGTTTCAGCAAGTGGATGAGGGCATAAAGAAGAGTACGCTTTCTTTCAGGGAAAGTACTGGCAAGCAGGCAAGGGTGTCAGGGCTGAATAAGCAGTCCAGGGGTCAGAATAATAGTCAAGTTCTGGAGGCAAGCTGGGCTCCCTTTTATTGGTCATTGCTGATGCAGCTCTCCTCATTCTGCCCACTCTATCAGGGTATCTTATTATGTCTTTGGAGTCACTGACCTCCTTGGTGATTTCCTACTTTAAATCTAGTCCAGACCTTTCCAGGACTCCAGGCCTTTATCCTGGACCCCTTAACATAACATGATCAAAGAAACACACAGCTTTCCCCACCTGCTTTTCTTCCTGTGTTCTTTATTTCAAGGAAAGGATTCATTCTTGATTCTTCCTGTTCTCACCATATTTAGTCTTTCATCAAATCCAATCGTATTTTCCTTCTAAATAGCTCCTAATTTTGTCCCCTTCTGTTTCACTGGCAAAATCTTAGTCCTGGTCACCATTGCGATTTCACCAGAATTTGCATTGTATAACCTCTTAAATGTTCTCCTTGCCTCTAGTCATGCATGTCCTTTGGCAACTCTTCCTCCTAAATGCATTTTGATTTTTATCTCTCTTCTACTTAAAATCTTCACTGCCCCCAGGATAAAATGCAGAACTCACCAGCTTAAAGACTCATGACCTGCACTGCCTACCTGTCCACCTCTTGCTTCTTCTTCCACATCCTCCTCCAGCCATATTGAATTCCTTAAGGTCCCTGAGGAAGCCTAGATTTCTGTGGATGCCACATCAGTATATATGGAGTTCTTCATATGAATAACTTTTACTCATCTTTTGGGGTTCAATTCAAAGTATCATCTTCTCTAGGACTCTTCTCTGGGCGGGTGCCCCTCTTACCTGTTCCCATAGCCTGAGTCTCCCTCTGGCCCTCATGCTTGTTTCCTGTGTGTCTTCCTGACTAGACTGTGAACACTTCCTGGCAGAAATCAGGTCTTTTCCACTGAGGAGCAGTGTGGCAGTGTGGAGACCATGGGTTCTGGAGACTGCCAGACCTGTGTTTGAAAACCAGACCTGTGTAAGACACATGCACAAGGTCTTTATTATGTCAGGATCTCTAAATCATGAACTGTAAATAATATTTCCTCATAAGTTGTTGTGAGGATTGAATGCGGTAATAATACAAAGCACTTGGCATTGAAATGGACACATTCAGGGGTAGGGAACCCTTTTTCTGCCAGGGGCCATTTGGATATTTATAACCCATTTGAGGGCCATTCAAAATTAGCCACTTAAAATTAGCCTGCTGTAATTTGCTCAAACATTTAATTAACTCACCCCTAGACCAAATGATTTTGTGGGCCTTATGCAGCCCGCGGGCTGGACATTTCTCACTCCTGTTAGGTGCTTAATAAATGTTGGAGGAAGGGAGTACAGGAAGAGAAGCTCCAAATAGGCTTGTAGGTTTGTGGTCAGTTCTGAGAGAAGCTTACGTAGGTCACCATGGCCTTGGCCATCTTAGCAGAGAGATGACAGAGTTGAATGGAGGTAAAGCCAGATTAAGTCTAGAGAGGAAATGCTAAGTGAACAGGAGCAAGGCAACACCCAGGACCCATGGAGAGCAAGACAAGAAAGATAGAAAGCGAATGTGGGTGGTCTCGATAAGACTGCATGCAGGGCCATTACTAAAGGCTGGCTCAAAGGGGCTGACTTGCCAAGTGCCCTAAGCTGGCATTGGACAATAGGAAGCACATTCTCACCTCTCCCTCTGGAGCAGGGGTCCTCAAACTTTTTAAAGTGGGGGCCAGATCACGGCCCCTCAGAGAGCTGGAGGGCCGGACTATATGAACTACTAATTCCTACTGTAACACCTCGGCTGCACTCACTGCCCAAAAAACCTGGCGGGCCGGATCAGACTCCTCTGAGGGCCGCATGTGGCCCGCGGGCCGTAGTTTGAAGACGCCTGCCTGGAGCTTTGAAAACATGCCTGCCTGGTCTCTACCTCCTTAGGTTTGGTTTCAAGTGCTCTAAAGTAGATCCAGGACTGGGCGTTTTCAAAGCTCTTCAGAGAATTCTGATGCAGGGAAGACTGAGAATCAACACTCTAGTATGAAGGCAGCCTTCCCAGAAGAGGGAAGAGGTGTGGCTTAAGTTGGCCTCTAGGCCCCTAGCCTGTTCCCCAATGTAAAACTGAGCGAATGGATGGTGGTAGGTGGGGGTGGCTGCTACTCTCTTACCTGCTTTGGTGAGATTGGCTTAGCACTAGAGCTGTCCCATCCACAGACCAAATGGCAGGGAACACCTGATCTCAAAATTCAGCCTGCTTCTCACCCCTTGCCAGTGGAGACCAGCTACTCTTTGAGAGGAGGGAGCTCCTTTGGGGAGTGACAGGTGGAGGAACGCATTTCCCTTCATATCCACTGCAACCGCAGGGGAAAGCTGATAGAGAACTGCTGCTCGCTTCTCCTGGGGAATAGCTCAGGGGTGGCAGCTTAGAGCTCATGGTCATTCTAAGAATGAAAGGAATTTATTTTAGATTAAAAAATAAAGATAAAAAAAGGAATCCCCAGCCAGCTGCAACACACTCTTAGTTTGAAGAAGTCATAAATAAGAATGAGAAGAAAAAAAAGGGGGGGGGGGCGGGGGAGGAAACGACTATTAAAAAATTAGAATCAGCTGATATTTATTTTGGGAAAAAAATGCCTACTATCTACTCTGAATTTCCACAATCTGTATATGTAAAAGGTAATCAGGCTAATGACACCCATTATAGTTCACAGGAATAGACTCATCAAGGAGTGGTATCAGGAAATGTCTTCAAGTAAAAGCCTGCCTTTATTTTATCATGCTGGTCCTCATTAGACCCTTCAAATATTTAGTCATGCAAACCAGATCAAAAGTCATTGATCATGAGCCTATGCAAGTCTCTGCTTGGAAATAAATAAATTAATTAAAAAAAGATGGCCCTAGATCAGTAAAATATAAAAGTGGCATCGCCTCTCCTCCACTTTCTTTTTCTTTTTTTTCTTTTTTTTAATATATTTTTTTTATTGATTTTTCACAGAGTGGAAGAGAGAGGGATAGAGAGTTAGAAACATCGACGAGAGAGAATCATCGATCAGCTGCCTCTTGCACACCCCCTAACGGGGATGTGCCAGCAACCAAGGTACATGCCCTTGCCCGGAATTGAACCCGGGACCTTTCAGTCCACAGGCCGACGCTCTATCCACTGAGCCAAACCGGTCCTGGTGTCTCCTCCACTTTCAATGCAGAGGCCTAGTCCAGGGAAGGAAGATGAAATTAAAAACAGGCAAGAAGCTTACCTGTTACTGACCTTGATGTGACGCCATCTCCCCAGCCCCACCCCACCCCACCCTCATCACACTTCACCTAAATACACCTACATATCCACCAATTATACTTATCACCTTATTGTAAAATTAGTGCTGTAAAAAACTAAAGCTTTTGTGTCAGCAAAGTTTTTCCTCCCTCCCTACCCCCAACCCCTTAAAATAAAAATAAAATCAGGAAATTTTGTAAAGTGGCTCATAATCTTCCTGGAACATACCTAATTGTAGAAAGACCTGAAACTAAAGGGACTTCCATTCCCAGTGGGCAGAGACTCGACACGGGCTATTTTAGTTCAATCATCTCTTCCTTTTTGGAAATTAACAGCTCAAGTCTCTATTGATTTAACATGCTGTCCCTGTGATGCAGTGGGGACTTCACACAAGTAATGAGGACAGAACGTTCTGTGATATTTTAACCTTTCTGGTCTTTTGTTTTTGTAATTTTCTCTAAAATGAAAACAACTCAAATACATAAATTAATTAGAGGAAACAAGACCAACACCTGCATTTTCTCTTAAGTATACTAGTATATATATCTCATACATATTGAGTACAATAAATATGTAGAGGGAGTATATATTGATTGCAACAAATAAATACATAAATAAATAAATTTAAATATATTGTAGAAATAAGGAATTTCAGTCTGTATCTCTGCAATGTATTAAATACTTCTAAACCACAGATATTCTTGTATGCAGGCTCCATAGTACAATAGGACAATAGGCAAGTGATTGGGCAGGGAGGGAGGAGGGCATGAATATGGGCCTTGATTTTCTTTCTTGGGTCTCTGCCTCTCTGTCTCAGGGTAGTCTGGGGTTGTGCTTGCTTGCGATGACATCAGCTTGCTGTGGGTAGAAATGATGATGATGAACTAAATTAGACATCATGACTTCAGTGTACAGAGAAGGAGGAGGAGGGAGGAAAGGAGGTGGGAGCTGCTGTTCAAAGTACAGTTAATGGAGTAATGGTCAGGATCAATCAATTACTTTATACAAAATTGGATGTAAGGGAGGAGTCTTCCTTTTGTTTTTAGGAAGGAAGAAGCAGTATCCTTTATTCCTCAGAATTTTAAGAGCAAGGAAAGTCTTCAAAGTATGGTGGGTGAAGGTGGGGAGATAAAAAGAGAAGCCTTATTACTCAGACCACTTGGTGAATGTTCAGTGAGCACCTGCTATGTGCAGATGCCTGAACTGGGCAGAGGAGAAGCCTCACCCCTGCCATGGACTGGGGATTTGTGTGTGTTTGTGTAGGGGGGTTGAGGGGTGGTCACTGTGACATCCTGGCTTCTGCCCTGTTGCTTAGACCACCAGAGGGAAGATGCTCAATGCAGGAGCTGCCCGCTGGTGGTCAGTAAGCTTCCACAGGGAGAGCACAGCTCAGCTAGCAGCTGGCTCAAGCTGGCTCCACGGCAGCGCTAAGGATCTCTGACTGACAGCTTAGGCCCACTCCCCTAAGTCAAGAATCGGGCCCAAGTCAGCAGGTGGACATCCTCTGAGGGCTCCGGACTGCTAATATGTGCAGCTGGGCTGAGGGGACTCCCCAACCTCATGCACGAATGTCATGCAGTGGGCCTCTAGTATCTCAATAAAACTTGGAAAGGGGAAAAAAATGTTTCTCAGTTCTAGCACACTTTATAGTATTTTGCTTGGTAATATCAATAACTGACACTTCTTTGAAAGCTTCAGATAGAAGCCTATTCATAAATGGAAAGCATGAGGCCTCAACCAGTGATTGTATATTTCTTGTTTGTTAAAACCCTGATTATTTTTAAAGATATTTAAGGAATTTAACAGCTAGATAGATAATATTAACAGCAGTAAATCATGGGAAATGTCAGATTTTTCCCAACCAGATAAATTTAATCACATCTACAAATATTTTTCAATGCCTTTGCTAGGCTAAATACTTTGGGATAATATAGCAAAACACACTGTCAAGAAAAAGTTCAAAATATATATGTATATGAGGTTGAAATAGAAGTGATATAGCCCAATGATACCATTGATTGCCAAAAAGATTGCATAGAAAAAAAATGTAGGTATGGTCAGAAGGAGAAAGAATTTTAACAAAGTCTTAAAGTGTGGGTGAAATGTTGATAAGTGTAAGGGATGGGAAGATGTTACATGTATGAAAGTTCCGGAAGCAAAAGAGAACCAAAGTATGTGTGAGGAACAGAGAGATCATCATAGATAAAGAAATGGGTAACACTGACTCATTAAAATGATGATTCTTTATGAATGGGTTGAGGGTATGAGAAATGGGGAGTTAACTTTCTGCTTCCTTTGTAGCTTAGAATTCTCCCTAAGTAACACTGTTATGTGTCTTCATTGAAACATTTTGAAATACAATTTTAATATGTTATATTTAATTATTTTTTTCCTTTTTCTTTAATTTATTGGGGTGACATTGGTTAATAAAGACCAGGCAGGTTTTGCCTTGGCTGGTATGGCTCAGTTGGTTGAGCATTGTCCCATGCACTGAAAGGTCACTGGTTTAATTCCCAGTCAGAGTGCATACCCAGATTGTGGATTTGATCCCTGGTTGGGGTGTGTGCTGGAGGCAACCGATCAATGTTTCTTTCCATCTCACTTTTTCTCTCTCTGAAATTAATTTCTTAAAAGTCTATACAGGTTTTTTATAATACATCATTTGTATATTGTATTGTGTGTTAACCACACCAGGGCAAGTCTCCTTTCATCATTTATCCCCCTATATCCTCCTTCACCTCTCTACACACCCGTCCCCTTAACGGTTTATTGAAAATATTTGACTTTTATTTTTAAGCCTGGACTAGACTTTCAAGTTTTGAAGCACCTGGACAATCTTTCAAACTAAAACTAAGATTCCGCTTAGCATGACCATAACTGGTTCTATGCACTTAATAAGGGACCAATAGATTATTGAATTGATAAAATGATTGGTAAACACCTTCAGATAGGTTCATGGAATAACCACGTGGCAGGAAGAATTCTAAAGATAGCCCCCAAGATTCCTGACCTCTGGTTATTCAATGAAAACTAATCTAGGCAATGTTGTGAGATTTTACAGGTGTAATTGAGTCCCAAGTTAGTTGGCCTTAAAATACAAAGAGCCTTTTAAAAGCAGAGCTTTTTCTCTGGACAGTAGAAGTCAGAGAGATCTGAGTGTGAAGGCTCGATGTGCCATTTCTGACTTTAAAGATGGGGATGGCCATATGAGTAGGAATGTGGGTGGCCTCTAGTAAACAGTGGCCTCACTGTAGATGGAGACCTCAGCCACAAGACACTATGTTCTAAAAACAACCCGAATTAAGTTGGAAGCAGGCTCTTTCTGAGAGCCTCCAGTCTGACCAACATTAGATTTTGACCGTGTCAGACTATAAGTGGAGCCCAGTTGAACCTGCCCAGACTTCTGGCCTACAGAACTATGAGCTAATAAATAAGCGTTGTGTTTGAGCCAAGTTTGCAGGGATTTCTTACACAGCAGTAGAAAACTAGTAAGAATGATACCTGAATTCTATTTAAGGAGAGGATGTATATTTTATTTTATTTTATTTTAAATATATTTTGTTGATTTTTTTACAGAGAGAAAGAGAGAGGGATAGAGAGTTAGAAACGTCTATGAGAAAGAAGCATCGACCAGCTGCCTCTTGCACACCCCCCACTGGGGATGTGCCTGCAGCCAAGGTACGTGCCCTTGACCGGAATCGAACCTGGGACCTTTCAGTACGCAGACCGACGCTCTACCACTGAGCCAAACCGGTTTCGGCAAATGTATATTTTAAGGCTCAGTTCTAATCAACTATGAAAATTTGCCTGATCACCCCCGAGTGATCCTTTTCTCCTCCCTGGTCCTATAGGACTGTTTAGTCATTCTGGAGTTAGATAGCATATAGTATGGTACCTGTGTGCTTGACCTTTTTTAAAAATATATTTTTATTTATTTTAGAGAGAGAGGAAAGGAGAGAGAGAGAGAGAGAGAGAGAGAGAGAGAGAAACATTGAAGACAGAGAAACATCTATTGGCTGCCTCCTGTACACCCCATACTGCAGTAACCTTTTGGTTCATAGGTTGATGCTCAACGCTGGCTGGACAGTGCTTAACATTTCTCTTCACCTCCCCCAAATGGTAAGCTCCTTGATGACAAGGATCAAATCAAGCCTATAGTTTCTACTTCTAGGAGTCTGGAAGTGGCCTGGCCGATGTGGCTCAATGATTAAGCGTCAACGTATGAACCAGGAGGTCAGTGTTCAAAGCCCAGTCAGGTCACATGCCTGGATTGCAAGCTCGATCCCAAGTAGTGGGAATGCAAGAGGCAGCCAATTGATGATTCTCTCTCATCATTGATGTTTCTTTCAATCTGTCTCCCTCTCTCTCTCTTTGAAATCAATAAAAAACATATTTTAAAAATTTTTTTAAGAGTATGTGTGTGTAGGAGGAGGTGGTGGACAAGCTTGATTTTCAAGAATATTCTATCAACAAAATCCAATGAAATGTTGTGAGAAAGAGCAAGTGGCTATTGTTCTCTCTCAATAAGTAAGAACCTGGGTCAACATTCAGTTGCTAAGATCAAAGTTACAGATCTTCTATGAGTGCCAACCTGACCAGGGAAGTATCCCTACATTTGGGCAAACCAGAATGACCAGTCTGACTCATAAAGGTATAATTGAGACCCTTCTAGTTATGAGTCTGTTTTATTCTTAGTGCCAGTTATTACTTCATAACCACGGCTTTATCCTGTCCCTGTTTGTTGCTGAGGCTGTGACCATGGCAGGGTGTAAAGGCCTGACTTACAAATTACAACTTTCTTTTCTTACGTAATCAGTAAGAAACAGTCTTACCAGCCTCCAGATGCAATATCCTTTATTTCAGAGAAACTCCTTAATGCACATGTATTTCTAACACGAGTAAATTTTATTCTTTTATCTATATGCATGTCCCACGACAGCATATAACTTAAATTTTAGAAGTGCTCAGCACATTTTATGCACCTGCAGATGATTCTGTAGCGTGTTGGCAATGTGCTCACCATTCTGGAAGAAGGCGTCTGAGGGCCTGCTCCAGGACTGTGAATTCATTTTTCCTTCCTTTCTCCATGGGTAGCCAAGGACAAATTATCCCCCTCTTAAAATAGTATGTTGTATTTTAACAGTACCAGAAGGAATGATCAGAATATCCCTGAAATAGAAGAGTTTTGCTTGGAAACAATGTCTAACCCGAGGTTAGAAAGTCTGGTTTTAGGAAACTGTCATGATACCTGATGGCGATTTTATTTGATAAGTCTCAGAAACTAAATCAAATGCAGTTTTTCTTATTTTTAGATGGAAAAAATAAAAAAGACTTGAAAATTTACTAGCAATATTTTTACTAGATTTCCCTGGCCTTATTATGTGCACTAACTTAGAAAGTGTCTCCAACTCCTCCTGCTCCACCTACCCTGCCCCCGTACATCACATTCAAGTCCAAATCCAGGATGTTCAATCTCCGAAATATCTTTCAAAACCATTCTCGTTTCTCCATTGTTATCCTCACTGCCCTGAGTAAGTTCCCCAGTCTCCAAGCCTCTCTCTCCTTCAAAATAGACCTGAGATGATTTTTCTAAAACATGAATCTAGTCATGTCATTTACTGTTCTACTTACAGTCCTCTGTCCCTTTGCCATCAGGGTACACTTCAAACTCCCACGCCAGACTGGTTATGCCTTTGCCTATTTCTCCAACCTTATCTCCTGTTTTCACCCACTTTCTTTCCTTTTTCAGTGTTTCTCAAAGTGTAGTCTTACACTGTCCCCAAGAAAATCACCACTTATTAGTGTTACAGATTCCTGAATCCCTGAATCCTGTCATTTAAAATCAGGACTGTTTCAGAAGATCTGGAGCATTGTCATTTCTATTTATTGAGTGGTTAAAACAAATGTCATAGTGTCCCAAGAAATGGTATTAATTTCTTTTCTGTTGAAAGTAGTTTTAGTGGGAACAACAACAACAACAAAACACCCCCCCACACACACACACACCTGTTTTCAGAGAAGATGGCTAGGGCAGTGATTTTCAACTTTTTTCATCTCATGGCACATATAGATAGACCCTAGGTTCCCGAGTCAGCAGTGGAAGGAAAGTTTTGCCAACCTTCTTTGGACTTTGAGTAAGAAATAAATTTTTGATGTGTTAAGTCATTATACTTATTAATTTTTCTGGGCTGTCATAACTAAAATTTTGTGGCACACACAAAATATATATAATATAATATAATATAATATAATATAATATAATATAATATAATATAATATAATCTGACAAGAAATAGGTATAATTTTTATTCATTCACACCAGACAGTTATTGTTGTGTTGGCTATTGTTATTTTTTAAATTTAAAAGAGGTTGGTGCCCATGACTAACTAAATAGTCAGGTACTGCATGTTTTAAAAACTCTTGCAGAACACCAGTTGAAAATCACTGGGCTAGATTTTGTGTGTGTGTGTGTGTGTGTGTGTAGAAGTGGTGGAATGATTGCTGAGAAAGAGTTTGAAAAGTTGGCATTTGATACAAAAAGTGCTTTGGAATAAATATGAATTCAAGCAGTGCATTTTCTAGTGTTTCCTAATGTTCCCCTAAGATTGGTCAAGAGTTTATTTTCACTGGAAATTATATTTATATAAAATAATGCATGCTCAATGATGAAAGCAAAACCATAAAAGAAATCTCAAGAGGTCTAACAGTAGCACAAGGGGGAAAAAATCAGCATGCATTTTTTTTAAACATGGAAAGAATTCCCATTTGTTTGTCATTAAATACTAAAAAAAAACAAAAAAAAAAACACCTGCTTTCCACAAAGGTATAAATAAATCTGTTACTACTCTTTTTAAAAATATATATTTTATTGATTTTTCACAGAGAGGAAGAGAGAGGGATAGAGAGTCAGAAACATCGATGAAAGAAACATTGATCAGCTGCTTCCTGCACACACTGGAGATGTGCCTGCATCCAAGGTACATGCCCTTGACTGGAATGGAACCTGGGACCCTTCAGTCCATAGGCCGATGCCCTATCCACTGAGCCAAACTGGGTAGGGCTGAGTACTACTCTTATTAAGAGACAATCTGGATCATTGGGAAGCTATACTTATTTGTTTTAACCAAATCTTCAATAAATTAGTTTTGTGACAGAGAAAATAATGTAACCTAATATCCCATGGCCCTAACCAGATAATAAAGGAAGCTGAGAGGGGAGGGGGGGGCGTTCAAATGTATTTACTAAGTCTTTCTATTCTTAAAAATAACCATCATACAATAATGTCCCCAAGGCATTTTTGGGGTCGCAAACTCTGTTCCCCTCAAATATTTTACTTATGCATGATTTTATAACATCATGTATTGTCTGTCAGAATATATGGGGAGGGCTCATGGTTCATTGAGAAATGCAGATCTTCCAAATGTTGACATGTCATTATACAAACCTTCCCCCCCCCAAAAAAAAAATCACATTAATTAACATCATCACCTATCCCTATCCCATTGGAAAGGTCTTTAAAGTTCACAGTGGCAGATATAAGGTTTTTTAAATTCTGATTTCCTCAAGAAAGCCCAAATTTTATCACTGACAACAAATACTGTCAATTATTTTCATTGACACGACAGGCCCACTAAGGTTCATCTTTAAGAAAATGTTTCCTAAATATCCAAGTTTCAATAACTACAATTTTTTAATCTGTCATTCTTTTAAGTCAAAATGGTGTTCCATGAAAAAAGGAGTTAGTTCAGCTTGCAAACCAAAGAACAAATGCTTTTCCTCAAGATAACCCCTATTTCAGCATGCAGCACCAGGGCTGTATGTATACAACCCATTTCATCACACAGGTGTTAAAAAGATGTGTACTCAAGGGTTAAGACTGAACAAAATGAAGAATTTTTGTTGTTTCATCAAGAATATTCTTAAGTGAAACTGGCATCTTAAATTTTATTTATTTGTATGTTTACATACTTATATTTTTACAGGCAGTCTTTGGCAGTGAAAAATGTAATCACTATTATTATAGTTTGGTGCTTTGATTACTAAGGCACCAGCGGTTTTACCCACCAGAGCTTCTGTACCATCAGTGAAAATATCAACATAATGAAAAAGGCAGATAATGTCATAGTATTATTAGGAAAATAGTTTTGACCTCATGGACATTCTGAAAGGGTTTTGGTGAGTCCACGGGGAGGCAGACCACACATTGAGACCTACTATCACAGAAAATAACCATATTTACTGACAAAGAATCTTTAATATCTGAAACAGAATGTTGAAATATATCATTGATTGATCTACCCTTCAACATTTTTTTATTTTTCAATTTTAGTTCACATTCAATATTATTTTATATTAGTTTCAGGTATACAGCATAGTGTTTAGACAATCATATACTTTACAAAGTGTTTCCCCCAATATTTCCAATACCCACCTGCCAATGTACATAGTTATAATATTATTGACTATATTCCCTGTTCTGTACTTTACATTCCTGTGACTATTTTGTAACTGTCAATTTGTTCTTCTTGATCCCTTCATCTTTCACCCCTCCCCTGTGGCAACCAACAGTCTGCTCTCAATATCCATGAGTCTCTTTCAATTTTGTTTCTCCATTTATTTTATTCCTTAGGTTTTCTGATGTATTTCATTTAGTATTATACCTCTAGGTCCATCCATGCTGTGCAAATGGTAAGATTTCATTCTTTTTTTTTGTGGCTAATATTCCATTGTATACATGTACCACCGCTTTTTTATCCACTCACTTATTGATGGGCACTTCTGTTGCTTCCATATCTCGGCTATTGTAAATGTTACTGCATTGGATATAGGGGTACATATATTCTGTCCAATTAGTGCTTGAATGTGCCCTGACCAGGAATCAAATCCACATCTCAGGCACATTGGGATGATGTTTTAAGCAACTGAGCTGCTTGGCCAGAGCCTAGCTAGTCTTCATTTGGTTATTTGGGTTGATTTTTCAATAAATTTGATCCTGGGAGGAAGTGACTATAACTTCTACCTGCCTTACTGCCATCTTAGATCCCTAGATATATACCCATTTAATTACTATTTAACTACTATTAAAATCACAGAATGAGAAAACAAAGGATTTAGTACTAATTTAACTTTTTAAATAAGTGTGCTTAAAAATAAACTTAGGGTAAAAAGTTTGGAGACTTTAAAATTAGCTTAGTTATTTACGTTTTTGTTTTTAAGCATTAATAGTTCTATTTGTGAAATAGCTTTCTCTCCCTTGCTATTTATTGCCTGCAATTTTATTAATGTGAAAGGATTTGAAATGTCATTTCTTCAAAGAAGATATACAAATGCCAATAAGAATATGAAAAGATGTTTAATATCATTAGTCATCAAGGAAATACAATGAGATATGATTTCACACCAGTAGGGTGGCTAGAAATCAGAAAGTCAGAAAATTACAAGTATTGCAAAGTATAAGAAGAAATCAGAACCCTCATACACTGCTGATGAGTCTAAAATGGTCCATACAGTTACTTTGGAAAACATTCTGGCAGTTCCTCAAACAATTAAACCTAGAGTTATCATATGATCCAGCAATTCCACATCTAGGTATATAACCAAAAGAAATGAAAACATATGTCTATACAGAAACTTGTTTATGAATGTTCATAGTAGCATTATTCATGATAGCCAAAAGCTGAAAACTACCCAATTGTCTATCAACAGAAAGACAGTAGGTAAACAAATGTGGTATATCCATATAATGGAAAATGATTTGACCATAAAGAAGGAATGAAGTATTGATACATGCAATAACATGGATGAACCTTGAAAACATAAGGTTAACTGAGAGAAGTCAGTCACAAAAGACCACATATTATATGTTTCCACTCATAGGAAAGTGCAAAATAGGGACATCTATAGAGACAAAATGTTGATTGGAGTTGGTGGGGGCAGGGGGAGGGAGGGGTGCGGTGGTGAGCAGTACGCAGGTATAAGTGATAGCTAAAGGATAAGGTGTTTCTTCTTGAGACGATGAAAATGTTCTAAAATGACTGGTGATGGGTGCACAACTCTGTGAATATACTATAAACCACTTAATAGTATTCTTTAAGTTAGTAAGTTGTATGAAATGTGAATTATATCTCAATAAAGCTGTTCTCCCCCACAAATTAATTCCGAGAAAAAAGTTTTAGATAATTTTATAGATGGGCAGACTGAAACCCCAGTGAGAGGCGACTGACCTAAAGTCACACAAAGGCTGGGACAGGAACACAGGTTTCTGGTTCCTGAAGTAGAGTGCATTTCATCCCCCAGAACAGTATACAATACCCCTTTTACTTCTGAAAAGAAATTCCAATGATCATACCAAATGCATTCAAACTAGAGTCAGCCTAGGAGGTGAAAAGAAAAGTACTCTATCTACAATTCTGCTCTGAACAATGTCACTCTTTGTGGAAAGAAATGGGAAACTGAGCAGAGTAAGAGAGGAGAAATAGAACTCACCATCTCGCTTTAAACACTAAACCTTTTATGGGCGGGCTTATAAGTGGTCACACCAGTTGCGTAGGCTTTTATCAGAGATGAATGGGGCAAATCTAAGGCCCATCACAAATCCCACCTACTCCATAAAATATTCCCAAGTAACTTCTGTCCTACATGTTGGCAACTTTTATATTTAATTTTAACTATAATTTATCTTATTTATACAGAATGGAGTGAAAGTAGGTTTATCATTTGAGTACATGAAACAAAGTTTATTCCTGTATTATTTTTCATTAATTATTGTATTATTTTCCATACAAACTGTAAAGTTATATTTGTTCCACCCTGTATTATTCTTTCTTGTTTCATCCTTAAATACTTGACTCATGTAAGTTTTATTTTCTTGAAAAGATTATTACTTTTCCCCCCATAATTTTCCACTTCTTCATACTCGATACTTATGCATAGTGATACAATAATTAGTAAATTAAAATGAATTAGTCAGTTTGCCTTTAATAATTTGAGATATTTGGTATTATCAGTGCAATAAAAAGAGTATAAATAAATCTAGAAATATATTAGTAATTCAATGGATAACGGTCCCCTTTGAATTTACTAACTTATAATTCATGTATGTAGTTTTTTAATGTTGCACAGGCTTTTATCAGAGATGAGTGAGGCAAATCTTTAACCTTTATGCCTCTAATTGGTGAATCATATAGACAAATTTGAATTCTGTTTCTAATGCTAGTTAAGTTTCAAGGGCCAACTGCTGGTAAAAGAAATGACTAACCATTTAAACTGCTAAAAGATAAACTGAGGCATATCAAAAATTTTAAGAGTTTATTTGAGCAGAAAGTCCATTCAAACTGGAAAGTGTTCCACCACTAGGAGCTGGGAAAAGATTTTAGAGAGAAGAGGCAGACGTAAAGCAAGGAAATTATTTGATTGGCTACAGATTAAACAGTTGCCTTATTTCAGAAAGCCTAGGTGACAGTTTGTGGTTGGTTGTCTTTAGGTTTACATTTCTTAACCTTGAAGCATTTGCAAGGTTGGGTTTTATGTGCTTATATAACGCCACCAAGGCATTAGAACCACCTCAGTCAAAGGGCCTCCTTTGTTTAAATAATTTAACAATTGCTATATCAGGATTGCATTTTTAAAGAAAGAAGATATTATGTAGCTCATCATTCCAAATAGTTAACCTAAAGGGCAGGGCTTTAGAAAAAGTCTGAATTAAAATAAATATTTTTAAAATGTGTACCAGTTAGGGATGGACTGTAGCTGCATGAAATAAGAACCTAACTACAGTGGTAACTTATCCAAAGAGGATTGGAATATTTTCAAACAGCAAGAAGTCTAGAAGCAGGGAGTGTTGCCAGCTTTAGTAAATAAAAATACAGGACATCAGTTACATATAAATTTCAGTTAAACAGTCTTTTAGTGTAAGTATGTTTTATGCACCACTTAAACTGGGCAGCATGTATTTTATTTTGCAGTCTTAGAAGTAGGTTGTCCAGAATGTGTTCTTCTAGCAGCCTACCTTATCATCCTTCCTTTGTGGCGTTTGTCCTTAGAACTGCAAGATGGATGCTGTACATGGAGGCATCAAATCTATGTTCTCGGCAGGAAGACTGGGGAAAGAAATGGGAAGGCAATAATCCTCTCATCCAACACAATTTTACAGTAAGTTTTCCTCCCTGATCTAAGTGTACGGTGTGCCTTATTTTCTTACAAAGAGATAATTAACTAACACTGGACATTGATACCTTTCTCAACCTCTTCAAACAATTAGCATCAAATTATTTCTTCTTGTGGAAGCTGAAAAGGAAATCATGAACAAATGCTATTCAATTACAATAATTTTTTTCCTCTATTTAATAGTAGTCTTAGAAACACATCTGTAACAGCCTGGCCAATGGAGGCTCAGTGGCTGAGTGTCAACCTATGAACCAAGAGTGTTTGATTCCCAGGCACATGCCCGGGTTGCAGCTCAGCCCCCAGTGGAGGACATGCAGGAGGCAGTTGATCAATCATTCTCTCTATCTCCCTCTCCCTTCTTCTCTGAAGTCAATAAAAATCTATTTTAAAAATTAAACACTATTGGTTCATTTTTTCTTGTTAAGCCAGCAGGAGTTTCACAATTTTTATGGGACATTTTCTCTCAGAAACAAAAGCAGTTGTTTATCTACAGTAACTTGAGACTATCAAAAGCAATATCACATGGTGACCTTCGCCACATTCATTTTTCTGAACCAGTAGAGAAGTATATGTAAAATAATAATATAATTTTCACTGTAACTAATGCATTTCCAGTAATTATTACTCTATAGATGAATTCTCAAAGGAAAATAGGAATTTAGTTTAACCAAGTTTTTTTTTGTTTGTTTGTTTTTACAAGTTGGCTGCCTATCTATCTGTCTTTAGGAAGGTAATACTTGATTTCTTCTCCCTTAAAATACAGGACTTCTTCTCCTTTAAAATACAAGATTCATGTTCAACTGAATAAACAGCATAATTATTTTGTCAGGGTCTAATGAAAATGAACAGTTCCTCAATTTCTCAGAGTGGGATAGTTTTTACAAGCTCTACAGAAGATATCTTTCAGATAAGGTCACACCAAATAGAAGTTTTGCTCATTGGATTAAAAATAGATCAGCTCAGTGACTCAGCAGGTAGCTTATTGCAGTGCCCACTGAGAACATCCTAATTCTTCCTTGTACTACATCACAGTGAAGTACTCATGTGGCTTTATGGGGATTAGCTTATTCAGCTATTAGAAATAAGATCATAGTATATCTAGGACATTCTGTGAGATACAGTGCACTGAGAGTATTAGGGGTCAAATTCTGGTTAAGTATATATAAGCACGTATTCAACATAACCATTTAAGTTTATTTTAATGAGAGGATCAGGGGTCAAATAGTGGTTAAGTGTAAGAAAGCATATATTTGGAGATTTATGTTCCTTTTAATAGATTTACAGTATTACAGCTAAATTGAAAGTGTATGGTGGAATTAGGTTACAGAGTACTTAACTGTGCTGATTTTTAGAGCAATGCCTGTTTCATTATTCTGTGGACTTTCCTACCTGACTTCCCTTCCCCCTACCATATGGGAAACCTCAGGGAACTTTAATGTCTTTCCTTTTTTTAAAAAAACTCAGATTCAGGCAGTGACCAAGTCACTTTCAACCTCAGAACAAACAGGGCTGGTCTTACAATGAAGTTTGTAGTGCTCCTGACCTTGACATGAGAAATAGAAGGCCTACCTTCTCCCAAAATATTTCCCTCCAAATTATTGGCTATCGATAGGGAAATCTTAGCTAGTACCTTCTATTAATATACACTGAGTGGCCAGATTATGATCTCTGAATGCATAATAATCTGGCAACTGTGTGTGTGTGTGTGTGTGTGTGTGTGTGTGTGTGTGTGTGTGTATTAGAGGCTTGGTGCATGAATTCATACATGGGTGGAGTCTGGCCGGCCTGGCCAGGGGAAGGGGACATGGGCGGTTGGCTGGCCTGCCTGCTGGTCAAACTCAAAAAAGGGGACAATTTGCATATTTGCCTTTTATTATATAGGATATACACTGAGTGACCAGACTATTATGCGTTCAGAGATCATAAAAATCTGGTCACTCAGTGTATATTTCTATATCTAGCATCCATCCACTTGAATATCACTCTTGTACAGTCACCATATGTCAGGATGCTGAAGAAACAATCAATAAAACAGGTCTTGACCCTCTAAGGGTTTCATTTAACTCCTGATTTATCAGGTCCTTGAGTAAATAAATAGGTAAGTTTTGATGTGAGGGGAAAAGGAAGAGTAAAAAGGTAGTGTTGCCCTAGCTGGTTTAGTTCAGTAGATAGAGTGTCGGCCTATAGACTGAAGGGTCCTAGGTTCGATCCAGGTCAAGAACATATTGCCCGGGTTGCAGGCTTGATCCCTAGTGGGGGGTGGGGGGGAGGGGTGCGGGAGGCAGCCAATCAATGTCATTGATGTTTCTTTTTGTCTCTCTCCCTTCCTCTCTAAAATCAATAAAAAATATATATTTTTTTAAAAAAGTAGTTTTTCAGAATTTACCAGATGACCAGAAAATACTCGACAAGTACTCTGAGGTTCGGGAAAAAACCTTTATTTAAAGAGAAGCTGCTGTCTCAGGGTATTCAAAGATCCAAAGCCTGAATAGCTAATGCAATGAGATCACCCCTTATATATTCATAAGTTTCTTTTTTCCTAACTACCGGGCTTTTGTGGTGGGCTTTCACAGCTCCTCCTGAGTCAATTAGAATGGAGAAGTTAGATTGTATCTAAATACCTGGACACACACACACACACACACACACACACACACACACACAAGCTGCCAAATTTTGGGCCTGTGGTCTCTACAAACTAGGAACACCCAGGAAACAGACTGTTGCCTAAGGAAGGGGCAGTGACTTAATTATAAGCTAATAAGAATGTGCACTAGGACACCTGTCACTGGCACAGATTCAGATTGCTAGGTCCACCTACCCCCCAGGTTGCCCCCTATATTCCTCCTCATTAGGAAGGTGGAAGAATCAGGTTTTGCATGGCTCTGCCCTGGAGAGGCAGTCAGGATAGCAGGCCAGGGAGAAGGAGCAGCTTACTGGCTCTAGGGACTTTGAAGGGAGGGAGAAATCAATGCAGAGGCACTGAGGGCAGAAAACAAGTTTTATTTTCATAGAAACTTAACATAGAAATAACCTTGTAGATACTGCCTGGTTCAGCCCATTCTTCTCTTAGGTCAGGCCCTCAACAAAACAGAGAGGTAGCTGAAATTTGTCTTTGGCAGGCAGTATAGTTTCTGTCAGAGTATTTTTTCCTTCAGAACTGCCAGATTTACCATAGCCTCCCCACACTCCCAATTATTTGGGGACCTTTCATCCCTCAGTAAAGCTGTTAACTGAAAGCAGAAAATTAATGAAGAGTTCATTGATAAAGGTTTAAAGTGAGTCCCTGCTGCCCTGGCTGGTGTAGCTCAGTTGGTTGGAGCATCATCCTGTAGATGTAGAAGGAAAAGTGGTAAGTTTAGGAGAAATACATGGATGGTTTTTTTCCATTGCTAGTGGGAGTGGGGTTCTTGGGGTACTGCTGGAATAAGCATTTCTGGAGGCCCCCACGGGAGAATCAGCACATTCCTCCGTTTCCAAGGTCCCATTTTCCTTAATCCAGTCCTGGAAAATGTGCAGCTGGGGATTTGGCAGAACTGAAAGCAAAACCAGTGTCCAGAGTTTCCATTCCAAGATGTAGCTGGATCCGGTGTGGTCTGCCCTGGTGTGTTTTGCCCTGAGGGGTTGGGAAAAGGGAAGTTACAAGTTATCCTGACATTCCACAGGAATGTTATCTTAGATGCAAAAAGACAATAGGTTTAGCAAAGATCAAAGTTGATCTTTGTCAGGGAAGATATGAGCCTAGGACATGACTATCCACCATAGACTGCTTTTAATTTAAAAAGTTTTCATTTTAGACCATTCTTTGTGGTTACTTTAGATCTCTAAGTTTGCAAGGCCATCACACAGGCCTTCCTTGAGTTAATCAGGTTAGTATATTACCTCTTTTTGTCCACATTTTTTAAGAGGAAGAGCCACAACTGTTATCTTTGGGCACCAGAACATGGCTCCTGCCTGACACTGGTCTGGTTGTCAGTGGATGAAACCTCAACAGCTTGTCGCTCCCAAGTTCTTAGAACAGAAAGCTGTCAATCATTTTACAACATTTACGGAATGGAATCCTTCTTTTTGGCAAAGAAATTGTGAGTTTATATAATCAGTCTAAGAAAAGGACTAGAAAAAATTAACAAAGCAACATGAAAATAAACACAAATAAACGGGATGAAGTTATAATGTATAAAGTCAGTCAGAGAAAATGTGCTGACCTTCTAAAATGCTTCCACAAATGTGAGGGCAAATACAGATTTTCAGCTAAAAATGAGCCCAGAGACTTGACTCTTCTTTCCTCTTCTTTCTGAATTTCTTTCTCTGGCCTTTTCAAATATATGTAAATCTTTTTAATGGGAAATAAGCCTCTGGCCAGTCTCATAACTCAGGAATGTTTCCTCCTTGAGGGTCTGGGAGCCATCTCTTTGAAGTATAATCACCAAGGAAGATAAACCCAGTCTCCCAGTTTCCTGGGATGAGCGAGGTCTAAGTTGTCACCTGACTATAAATTGCAAAATCTATCTAATGAATTGAATGATTGTATCCAGGTAGCTATATAAAAGACAGAGATTTATTTCTTTCTGTGCAATTCCCAGGGAGGTTTACTTGTGCAGAGTATTACATTCTGATTTTATGCTTATTCAAATTTAAAATTTTCCATTTTTCTACCATTGTGGAGAACTTTTCTGTGTTGAGAGATTTTGTTTTCAATTATATTTTTGCAACACAAGCATGGGCTGAGCTTTCTGGCAGCTGAGATAGTGATGCCCATGTGGGTGAAAAAATGGAGTTCTATGGGTAGTATCTTCTCTGATCAAAAATTCCTAACTGGGCCTGGTGGATAGTCACATCCCAAATCCATAACTTCCTTAGTGAAAGGTTTTAAGGCAGGCCTGTCCATTGTGCTTATGTATCTAGACTAATACGCCTTTGAAATGCCAGAAGTAATACCCCTCAAATGGGGTATAAGTCCTCAAGAGAACACACAATCTTAACTATCCAGTAATCCAATCACACCTTGTTTTCTTCCCTCTCCATGTACATTCATTCCCTCCTTATTTTCAAATGTACAAAAGAAGCTGTTAATCTCTGAGAATGTTCCCTCTGAGATGAAAATGCTTGCTTTCAAATCCTGGCTCTGTGATTCACTAGCAGTGTGAGCTTGTGCCAAACAATTGGAAAATACACCGAATTTCCCCCACATCTAAATTTCCTCATTAACTTTTGTAAGCTTCAGTTTCCTCATCTCTAGAATTGTGAATGATGAGTCAGCTCTACCTGAATCTCATGGAAAGGATCCCACACAACAAAGAGAGACTCTGTTGCTGGAAGAAGTAGAGTGAATGCTAGACCCGCCATAACAACTAGTGTCCATACCATTATGAATCTATCCCTGGATGAATAAATGAATGAATAAATCTCATAAACTAAGTTTCAGAGATCACAAAGCTGAAACAAGGAATATACAGAGTAACAGTGGAAAATATAATTGAGATGTAATTTAGGGCCATAAAGTAGATAGGCTTAAATGCTAAATCTACAGAGGAATATTAGCATTACTCTGTAGGCAATAAGGTACCCTTAAATGCTTAAGGACGAGGAAATAATATCAGAGCTAAACCTTAAGAAGAGTAAATCAGTAGCTATGTCTAGAACGAATCGGTGGTGGGACTCCTATAATAGATGGGGAGATGTTCCTAATAAAAGGCAATGACAATCATTTAGAGTAGAGCAGTGGGTATTTGGTAATGTCTGGAAATACTTTCTGATTTTCATAACTGAGGAGGTATTATTGTCATCTGGTAGATAGAAGCCAGGGATACTGCTAAACATCCTAAGCTGCACAGGACAACACCCAGAGCAATGAATTATTCTGTCCAAAATATCCATAGTATCCTGCTTGATAAACTCTGGGTTAGAGGTGATTAGTATAGATTAAAAAGAAGGGAAAAAATGGAGCAAACATGGTGGCACTGTGGAATTAGAATATACAGAATTTTGCAAGTTACTGAATCTATAAGGCAGAGGAGGAAGCAGGATTAAAAACAAACAAACAAACAAACAAACAAAGCAATCCACCCTGGTTGGGAAGCTCAGTTGCTTAAATCATCATTCAAGATTGTGGGTTTGATTCTGGTCAGGGCACATTACAAGGAGCAACCAACAAATGTATAAATAAGTGGAACAGCAAATCAATGTTTCTCTCTCTCTCCACCCCACCCCTCTCTGTCTCTCCTCAATAAGAAAAAAAAAAAATGTTTTTCAGAAAACAGCAGCATTATATGATTTAACGCATATAACTGGGAAAATGATGATGTCAGGAACAGAGAAATTAGGAGGGCCAAAGTTTAAGAAGAAATGACGAATTTGTTTTGAGTATGAGATGTTAACTGGATTCCTTAGCATGATTCCAGAGGCAGATGAAATGTACTTGTGAAGGTTGGTAAGAGGCTAAGACCAGAGACATAGATTTTAGGAGACATTTGCTTTGAGTTATTGGTTAAAGGAAGGGAAGCAGATGAATTTGCTGAAAAAGAACAAAGAGGAGAAGTCTAAGAACAGAATTTTGAACAATTGGGATAAAAATGTAAAGGTCTATTATTATAGGATTTTATAAAATCATATTATTTTCCAGAATAGTTCTCCACTTCAATTAATTTTTCCTGACAAATCCAACATATTAATTAGAGTACCTGGAAGTGAGTCTTTCCTAAATGCTTTTTAACCCTTGTTAAATCCATATCAAAGAGCTTCTTGTTTTAAATAACTGTTTTATTAAATTTCTCAAATCCTCTTATAAATCCCGAACATACTCTCAAGTTTGGCTTAATAGAACAATATTTTTAAGTATTCTTTTCCTTTTATTCTGTTACTATCTTTAGAATTTAACAATTATTTAGAAATTATTTTTAAGATTAGCCTTCTGCAGAATTGAGAAACAGGTTGTTTGATTTTAGAGCATAGCAAGCTTTTGGCTGCTTTGCTGTCCATAGAGAAAAAAGTTTGAGCATGAGTTTATATCCCAGCTCTGACACTTAGTAAGCTATGTGACCTTTGGTAATTTTCTTTCTCTCTCATTTTAAGAACTTTTTTATTGAATTTTATCATACCTGTAAAAAGCTACATCTTTTGTCAGAGACTGGCATGAAACATTTAATGTAATAGTTGCCCACACCCAACCCAGTATAATTTATTGCCCACACCGTAAAAATTCCTAGGCACAATTTAGAAGCACTACAGTTCTTTACAAAGTTTTCAAGGTATTCATTCTGAAAAATGTCAAACTTAAAAAAAGTTGAGAAAATAATACAATGAACACCCGTATATCCTCACCTGGTTTACCTCTCATTAACTTTTGTGACATTTGCTTGCTCTGTTTTTGTCTATCTACCTTCCTTGTTATCTTCTTCTTTTTTTTCTTTTCTGAATCTTTATAGTACGTTATAGATATTTCCTAAGAATGAAGACATTCTGATAGATAACCACAATATTATCTCACTTCAGAAACTTAAATTGACACAGTATATTATCTAGTACATATTCAAAATTTTAAAATTGTTCTCTCAATGCCTTTTAAAATAGTGTGTGTTTTTTTTGTTTTGTTTTGTTTTTCAAGTTAAGATGTAATCAAGGTTTGTGTGTTGCTAGCCTATTTTAATTTAGACTCCTCTTTGGTCTTTTATAACACTGATAATTTTGAAGATTACCAGCAAGTTGTCTTGTAGAAGTCTCACACTCTGGAATTGCCTCTTTGTTTCCCCGGATTAATTTCGGGTTAAATATTTTTATAAATATACTACCCAGATGACATTGTGTCCTTCTAGTATCACTTCAGAAGACATGTAATATCAGTTTGCCCCATTATTAGTGATATTAAATACATCACTCAGTTAAGGTGGTGTCTATCAGATTTCTCCTTTGTGAAAGTAGCTTTCCCTCTTTTTAGTTAGTAAGTAATCCATGGGGTGATCATTTGAAGACAAGTTAACTAGCCTCTGTTTGGGTCTTGGAGTTTTTATTTGGTCTAGCTTTCTGGAATTCTTGCCAATTTGTTGACTATGGTTCCCCAGATTTTTTTCTTTTTTTAGTATGAAAGCTAAACTTTATAATTTAGTTTTCTGTTTTTGTTTTTGTTTTTGCCTGAGTTAGCCAGAATTGGCTTTTGTTTTTTTCCACTAAGTAACTTGACCCCATAATGTGAGAAAACATTGTGCAATTTTCCTATCTTACCAGGGTAAAGATGGATGTTATCTTGAGGGTTTCAAGAGTATTGTTTTTAATACTATATGGGATCACCCAAGTTATTCAGGTTACATGTAAAAAACATTGCTTAGCAATATGTATAACTGGTGGGCCATGGCCAGGCTTGTTTAGCCCAGTCCCTCCTAGGCCTCCTAGATAAATGCAATCCATAGCCATGAACTAATCATTGTTACCTAGTTGCAATGAGAATATGCTGCTTGTGATGCTTAGTCATTTTCAAAACCCTGTGGACAATGAAGCAATATAGAACTAGTGACAAAGTAAAATAGTATATCTAAATCTTACTTGCTGGATCCGGGTGACCTAGCTTGCTAAAAGGAAGATTTTACAACCACATTAGGTAATTTTGCTGGAATTTTGTGGGTTGTATTTGTTAATATAATATCTACAGTAACGGAAAAATTGTAGAATCTCAATAGCTTCATTCAATAGAAGTTTAATTTCTCTCTCGGTCAAATTCTAATTGGTGTTTGGTAAATGAGTAACTTGGGCTCCCAGATTTCTTCCATCTCATGGTCTGCCATCTTCTGGAGCTTTGGAGTCCTTTGTTTCAATAGCAAAAGAAAAAGACCATGCCAGGTGTTGGGTTTGGTTTTTGAATCACATGACTTATTGGATCAATTTTAAACACACAGCAAAATGCAAGAAAAAAGAGAACTTAGTAGGTAACTAGACGGATGGTTTGAATTTTGTGATATGTAGTGTTCATGTGTCCTGTATCTTTTTGCTGCATTAACCCACCTTGCTGAGGTCTGAATAAGCAAAGCGACCCAGTAGATGGAGACTCAATACATGCTACATCTGTTGGAGAGGAGCAGGGGCCAGCACGCTTGGCCAATAGCTTGGCCAATCACTGTATCTCACCAATAACTGTGCAGGAGAGTTTTACGGACCAGGCTAACTTTTGCCCACATTCCATTGACCAAAACTCAGACTATACCTCCCTTCCTAAGGGAGGCTAGGAAATAGGATTTGGAGTAAAGTGACATACATCTGCTGAGCAGGCAATCATTCTCTCTCGCAGAGGCCACTCTCTCTCTCTCTCTCTCTCTCTCTCTCTCTCTCTCTCTCTCTCTCTCTCTCTCTCTTTCTCTCTCTTTCTCTCATTCTTTCATTCAAATCAATTTAAAAAAAAATCTCCCTGAGCATTTATGACACAAGCTGGCCTTTAAATGGATTTTCAGTCCAAAAGCATTATCCCTGTGAGGTTTGAAAACCTCAAATGATCATTGAACTTGAAGTGGCCTCAGGTAGTAAGTAGTTCCCCAGACAATAGGCAGGAGGACTGCAGTTTCAACCTGGACCTCAAAGAGACTCCACAGATAAAATCCCAAGGCCGATGATTCAGCTTACAGAAATGGATCTAAAACACAAGGAAATAAGGCACTTGAAGCAAGGACTAACAAAAGCAAAACAGAAGAATCAGATGTGCCATGACATGAGAGATTGCCATAGGCAGGTCCAACAGTAATATGTGTTTAGAGAAATAAGAGAGTTGCTTGAAAATATGATCAAGGAACAAAAGACTGTAAAATCAGTTAAAGCAGATAATGTAAAGAGCCAAACAGTTTCTGGAGATGACAAGTTTAATAATTGAAGTTGAAAACTCAGTAGATGAATTAAGCATCCGAATAGAAACTGTCAAGGGGGGAATTTGTAGAAGAGTACAGTCGAGGCCTCTAATCATATATCTGCAGTTTTCTCAAGGACAATTTCAAATTTCCAAACGTGTTCAAAGCTAAGCCTCCACCTCCCCAGCTCAGGTTTGCTTCAGGCTTCCAAACCTGAGGTGGAGAGATGCCTTATCGATTGCTTCTCTCCTCTCACTCTGTCTTCCACACTTTAAAAATATATATATATTATTGTTTTTTTTTACAGATAGTCAGAAACATCGATCAGCTGCCTCCTGCACACCCTACACTAGGGATGTGCCTGCAACCAAGGTACATGCCCTTAACCGGAATCGAACCTGGGACCTTTCAGTTCTCAGGCTGACGCTCTATCCACTGAGCCAAACCAGTTTAGGGCCTTCCACACTTCTTAGGGCTGTTTCTGACCTCTCACTCCTGTGCCAGGGGGAATAGAGAAATTGGGGAAAAGGAAACAGTCCTGTATGCCTTGTACTATGTCATCTGGCATCAGTGCCCTCTGGGTATGGAGACTATCCAATGCTGACTCATTCCAGTTGTTTTCTCAGAAGTTCCCCCTCCTCCCATATACCCCAACTGTAGTTCCCAGATAGAGACAATACTTCTCTGGCTGTTAGATTCTGAAACATTTCCAGACCTGAGCTACTGGTGCTTCCTTCACCCATTGTGAGGCAAGGAGGCAAGATTGCTTTTCAGATGATTCCAGGCCAAGCTTTTTATAAATTTTACTTTATTCCCTGGGACATTATCCCTTTTGCTGCCTGTAAGTGGAAGCCCAGTTTACACTCAATGTAGCCCTGTAAGCAGGCGAAGCTTCAACCAGATTCTCCAGCCTTCATGTTGGGCAAGGATCAACCCCATGTTCTTCCTGAAACCCAGGGGACAAATTATGGAAGGCCTTCTAAGGCACCTCTCATTTGGCTTGAGGTGAGAAGGAGCACACCTCCCCCCAGCCCCATGTGAAGGTGGAGGAGGAGAAAGCACTTTCCAAATAAACCCTTCCCTTTGCCCTCTATCTTTTCTACCTCAGCTTCCATATACTACTTTCAGGGTAAACAGAAGGTTCATGAGAACGAGAAATGTTTACATGCTCTAAGCAGATCCAGAATGACTTGGGAGTACTAGTCAACAATTGCGTCCGTTTCAGCTTTGGATGCCTGGCCAAAAATGCCATTTGAACATCCTATTTCATTGGAGTTTATCCTAAATAGTTGAAATCATTACATTTTTAAGTGAAACAAAAACAAAAAATGCAAGTAAGATATTATGATTTCTTTGATGTCAAAAATTCAAGGCTGAAAATACAAACCACAGAGGAGAGAAGATATTTGCAGTGCATATCACAAAAGGTAACGCAGCCCTAGCTGGTGCCACTCAGTTGGTTGGGTGTTGTCCGATGTACCGAAAGGTTCCTAGACAGGGCATAGAGCAAGGTTGGGGGCTGGACCCCTCCCTGGTAGGGGTCTTGCAGGAGGCAGCTGGTCAATGTTCTACACTCACATCGATGTTTCTCTCTCCTCCATCCCTTCCTCTCTCGCTAAATAAATAAATAAATAAATAAATAAATAAATAAATAAATAAAATATATATGTCAACAAAAAAATCTTTTTTAAAAAAGGTAATGCATATTACTCAGGATATATAAGGAAATCTTACAAATAAGTAGAAAAAATGGAAAAATGCTTGAACAGGCCCTTCATAAAAGAGGGTATCCAAATAACCAGGAAACATAAAAATATGCTCAAGCCCGTATGTTATCAGGGGAAAGCAAATTTAAGTACACCATTATACACTCACCAGAATGGTTGAAATTAAAAACAGAAAATATCAGGATTGATGAAAATATGGAGAAGCCAAAATTTTCCTATACCAGTTGGGTGGGAGAGTAAATTGATACACCCTCACTGGAAAACTGCCTTGCAATAGCTATTAAATCAGGATATTTTACCTAGTGACTTCATTCCTAAGTATTTACTTAATAGGTCATGCATGTGCTACACTAAAAAAATATGCTGACGAATGCTCATAGAGCACCCTGCATTATAGCCTCCAACAGAAAACAATCCCAGTATCTGTAGATAATAGAATGGATACATAAATTGTGGTATATTCATAAAATGGAATATTATGCAGAAATATAAATGAATGAACCACTGTTACAACAAAGTGGGTAAATCTCACACTGGCAAAAGAGGTTGAACACAAAACTATCCATTTGCATGATCCCATTTATATAAAGTTTTAAAACAAGCAAATATATAGTGTTGAAACAGAATGGTATGGGGGAAGTGGAGGGAGGAATATTAGTGGGCGGGGGAGAAAGGTGCTCTGGGGAGCAGGTCATATCCAATGTCATGCTCCATTGGTGACACATAGTGTGTTCACTTTTCTGTGCCCATCTTATACTTCAATTAAAAAAAAAAAGGGGGGGGGGAGAATTTTTAAAGGGAAAAAATAAAACAAACAAAAATTAAAAAACCAGCTGAAAGAAGACATAGACCAAACGTGGGTCAGACATATATAAAGAACACTAATTTTGAGTCTGTATTGTATCCTCACTAGATTAGTGATACTAAACAAATCACCAGATCTTTTTGAGCTTCAGTTTCCTCATATGGGAAATAGAAATGATATAATAATACTTCCTCAGAGGATAGCTGTGAATGCCAAAAAAAGAGAGTTGTGTAAATTTGCTTTGAAAATGATAACAAGCAGGCCTGGCCAGGTAGCTTAGCTGGTTAGAATGTTGTCCCTATATGCCAAAGTTGTAGGTTCAAGTGGAATAACAAATTGATGTTTCTCTTTCTCTCTCTCTTTCTTCCTCTCTTCCAATAAATAAATAAATAAATTAATTAATTAATTAATTTATTAAAAAAACAATAAATAAATAAATTAAAAAAACAAAACTGTAACAAGCATCAGTTATAATAACAGGCATAATGAATGATAAAAAATGTCAAGGCCAACTTTTATTCATAAATTGTTCTCTTTTAAGAAATCATATGACACCCAACTGAGAATCAGGTAACAGGCCTCCCATACAACTTAATCCTCATGAGTCACCAACAGATGTACTGTATAGCTGCACAGATATATGAGTCTACAAGATAAATTTAGAAGCTTTTCATGGCAACAAAATATTGGCCTCTTAATATTAGACTGGTCTCAATGGACAAGTGTAGGAAAGACTCTTTCTTACTTTAAATCTGGATGTCTCAGTTACAACTATTTAGGTTGCATACAAGAGACACCAACTCAAGCTAACTTAAGCAAAAAAGAATGTGGAAATGTCTTGCAGAGCTCAAGTCAGTAAAATAGTTGGCCTTCTAAAATCAGAAACTATTCAGTCCTAAAGATGTGGGCAGAACCTGCTCTCTTATCTCAGCTCTGCTTTTTTAAGTATATCTGCTTCATTCTTCTCTCCCAGCAGACTAGCTGCTCTCTTTCCTTCCTTGGGAACAGAATGAGGAAGGATGATCCTGAAACAGTTCTTAGTTGACAGCCTTTCCTCTCAAAAGACAATTCTAGCCTCATGGGCAGTTTCTTGGCCTCAAATCAAATTTCTCAGGAGAAAACCAGTTTAACTTGCCTTGGGAAGAGTGCTCACCCTGGTTTGGTTAGCTGGCCAGAGGTACGTGTCATTTGGTACAAATATATCTATTAGGGGCCCACCCCACTAGATCAGGGGTAAAATGATCAGAGGAAGGGGATTATGAGCTGGGAAGACACTCATAAAAGCTTTTGTTGCAATTTCCTATATATTTTAACTGGTTGTTGGATCAGTCAAGTTGCCTGCCTTCTGTCCGTCTTCTTTGTTGAGTGGTGTTCCCCCCTGCTGAGAATGAATATCAAACCACATGACACGTGTTATTCAGGAGAGCTGATTGGACTAGAGATAACTGTCTGACCCAGTACAGGTCAACCATATTTTTCTGTCAGAAATTTGGAAGTGAAATGTGAAGGCTGGGTTAGTTACTCAATGGACATTGGTTTTGTAAGGCCATAGAAGGTTGTGAGCCTTGACTACACCTACACAGTGAGATACAAGCAGCTGGATAGAGAAATGATAAAAAGACACTGAATGGTTTCTGACATTCCAATTTCCAGGTTCAGTCCCATGCAGTCTTTGTTACCAATATTGGGTTCCATGAAATTATCTTGTCTGCTTTTTATAGGTACAGTATCTAAGCTAAGCCAACTTGAATAGAATTATGTCTATTGTAATCAGAGGATCTAAATAAATGTGAAAACATTAATGCCCAGTGACTGTACATTCTACCCCACACAGACATGAAGTGTTTTTGCTTTGAGCTGTGGTCACAGTTGTACAAAATCAATGACTATTTTTAGGTTTCCCAATAAGACATTACTTAGTGCCTATCATGTTTAGCATGAAAATCATTAACAGTCCTGGCTGGTGTGGCTTGGTTGGTTGGGCATTCTCCTGTGCGCTGAAAGGTTGCTGGTTCAATTCCTGATTGAGGCATATGCTCGGGTTGCTGGCTTGATCCCTGGTAGGGGACGTGCAGGAGCCAATCTATGTTTCACTCACATTGATATTTCTCCTTAAAAAAAAAAAAAAAAAAAAAAAAAGCATTAACAAAGATGGTCCTAGCCTTAGAGTCTACAATCTAGTTGAGAATACATCTAAAACAATCAGAGACTAGCACAAAAGGGTATAGCATTAAGTATTAAATTGCACAGCACAGAAACATTTCTACTGTACAGGAAAGAGAGAGAGCAAGATCATTGAGTCTGTAATGGGTAGAGAGAAAGATAAAGGGTCCCATAGTGAGCAAACCAGTAGGACAGAAGAAGTGGGTTCACATCACTAATTGGTAGGAAACTTGCTTAAAAATAGCTCTCTCATTTCTGATTACTACTGGTAGCTTCTAGTTGGTGGTGAGTTCTAGTTGGAAAATTACCAAAGCACACTGCTTTGATTGAAGTTGTCTGGCCTATAATCTTGTAGTATTTTCAATGCACAGTCTATTTTCACTCACTTCAGCTTTTTATCAAGGGCCATCAGCTCTTTGTCCTACTTGATGAAGTATTTTGCAACAAACATTAGCAATCATGTCAAAAACCTCAAGTTGGGCCGGGACCGGTTTGGCTCAGTGGATAGAGCATCAGCCTGCGAACTGGAAGGTCCCGGGTTCGATTCCGGTCAAGGGCATGTACCAGTAGGGGGTGTGCAAGAGGCAGCTGATCGATGATTCTCTCTCATTGATGTTTCTAACTCTCTATCCCTCCCTCTGAAAAATCAATAAAATATATTTAAAACAAAAAACAAACAAAAAAACACACCTCAAGTTGATTATTGTATGTTGGCCTGTGAAATGGTGATTAATAGCAAACAAACCATAATACAATCGCCTAAAGATGAATAAATGTGCATTGTTTATGTAGCAATTGAAGTTCACAAAATGCTTTACTTTATAATAATTACCCAACAGTAAGTAAATAAAAGAAATGCTAGGAAGTTACAGTAAAAGAAAATTCCTGCATGAGTTGTTACTTTTCCCCTTTTATTTTTTATTTTATTTATTTGTACTCTCTCTTCTTTTTTCTTTTTTAATCCTCACCCAAGGATATGTCTATTGATGAGAGAGAGAGAGAGAGAGAGAGAGAGAGAGAGAGAGAGAGAGAGAGTGAGAGAGAGATTGGTTGCCTCCTGCACAGGCTCTGACTGGGAATCGAACCCACAACCTAGGTATGTAACCTGACTAGGAATGATGCTCCAAACAACTGAGCCATTTTGAGCCACATTGATGTTTCTCTCTCTGTCCCTTCCTTTTTTTCTTGATGATGTGGTTAAAGGTTTATCAATCTTGTTTATCTTTTCAAAGAACCAGCTTTTGGTTTCATTGATTTTTTTATATTATCTTTTTATACTCTATTTCGTTTACTAGTATTTCTGCTCTGATGGTTATTATTTTCTTTCTTCTACTCGTTTTGGGCTCTGTTATTCTTTTTCTAACTCCTTTAAATGCAAAATTAAATTGTTTATTTGAGATTTCTTGCTATGCATTTCTCTCTTAGGACTGCTTTCACAAAGTCCCATCTAGTTTGGATTGTTTGTTGTGTTCTCATTTTCTTTTTTTTTAATTTAATAAATCTTTATTGCTAAGATTATTACAATTGTTTCTCCTTCCCTCCCCGCCATAGTTCCCCTCCACCCGATTCCCACCCACCCTCTGCTTTTACTCCCCGCCCCTCACTGTCCTCTTCCAAAGGTGTATGATTTTTGTTCAGTCTCTTCCTTCACCCCCCATCCCCTTTTCCCCCTGAGAATTTCAGTGCACTCCCTTTTTATGCCCCTGATTCTATTATATTCATCAGTTTATTTTGTTCCTCAGATTTTTAGTTTACTTGATTTTTAGGTACACTTGTTGGTAGATATGTATTTGTTGTTCGCAATTTTTACCTTTACTTTTTTCTTCTTCCTCTTCTTAAAGAATACCTTTCAGCATTTCATATAATACTGGTTTGGTGGTGATGAACTCCTTTAGCTTTTTCTTATCTCTGAAGCTCTTTATCTGACCTTCTATTATAACTTTGCTGGGTAGAGTAATCTTGATTGTAGGTTCTTGCTGTTCATCACTTTGAATATTTCTTGCCACTCCCGTCTGGCCTGCATAGTTTCTGTTGATAAGTCAGCTGACAGTCATATGGGTGCTCCCTTGTAGGTAACTAACTGTTTTTCTCTAGCTGCTTTTAATATTCTTTCTTTGTCTTTTGCTCTTGGCATTTTAATTATGATGTATCTTGGTATGTTTCTCTTTGGATTCCTTTTGTTTGGGGTTCTGTGTGCTTCCTGGACTTGTAAGTCTACTTCTTTCACCACGTGGGGGAAGTTTTTATTGATTTCAGAACAAGGAAGGGAGAGGGAGAGATAGAAACATCAATGATGAGAGAGAATCATTGATCGGCTAACTCCTGCATGCCCCCCACTGTGGATTGAGCCTGCAACCTAGGCATATGCCCTGACCTGGAATAGAATCGTGACCTCCTGGTTCCTGGGTCAACACTCAACCACTGAGCCACATCAGCTGTGCAAAAGTTGCTATTCTTACATTTCATGCTCAGTTACACTTTATCATTATCAGTTTGCTCTGCGGTTTTGATTACAAAATGTAGTATTATATATTTGTGTCATTGGTGTTTTAGCATGGAATTTTCCAATATTTACATGAGTACATTAGGGTATGTACACATTGCTCAAACAACAAATAAGCCATACTAAAACTGTAAAAATAGATGCATACACAAAAACTCTCCAATTTTTCTGTAAAGTAAAACTTCACTGTTTTCCCCAGCTCTTCTTCCAGAAAATGAGAATTAGTATATAGTAAAGCAAATATAGGGTGCAGATTTTTCTAGAGTTTTCTCTCCTGCCTAAAGCTGTCATTGGCAAAAAATAGTTTAAGACCAGCTGTTCTATTCTAAATACCTGCTATTAATAAAAGCCTGAGCCTTTTATTTTTTTGAACAAAATAGTGGCCTGAATTATACAGGGTAAATTTGAGAAATACTATGATGTACTAAAAATCCATCTGTTTACATTTCTTCAGTAGAATATAAAATTGTTTATCTGATGGCATCCTGACAATAGAATTTTTCTAAAAGACTTATTTTAATAGTCAACCATTTTTAAAAAATCAGCCCATTGAAGTAACACAAGAATTATTTGCTGCAGTCATGGTTAGAAGTGACAATGTGATATGCTTAGGATGCAAAAGATGGTTTCATTTTTCTGAGTAATGACTGTAAAATTGTTAAATTGCAGTTTTTAAAAAAATATTGCTTTAATCCTCAACCAAGGATATGTTTATTTATCTTAGAGAGAGGAACGAGGAGAGAGAGAGAGAGAGAGAGAGAGAGAGAGAGAGAGAGAGAGAGAGAGACATCGATAGATTGCCTCCGGTATGCACTCCAACTAGGATCTGAACCCACCACCTAGGTATGTGCCTTGACAGGGAATCGAACCCACAACCTTTTGGTGTATGGAACAACACTCCAACCAACCAAATCATGCTGACCAGGACAGGTTGCAGTTTTATATTTGTACACATGTTACATAAAAATATAAAACATATACAAGGTGTTCCAAAAAATGTATAAACACTTTGAATAATTATTAATTCCAATAGGTTAAATCTGAAAAGAAAGAAATGTCAATTGAGCTATCAGAAAAAAGTAAGCATAGATTTTTTTTGGGCTACCCTATATATGAATAGTAATTATTTACTATATAGTTAATGCATATAATGGGTAAAATGTTAAAATGTTTCTTTTTCTTTTATAATGCATTTAAGATACCTAAACACCATAAAATTATTTGATCAAGAACAGGTCAAATTACAATACTTTAGAGTGATTGCTTACTGTTATGTGTAATCTCACTTTATAACCGTTCATACAGTGATAAGGATGGACCTTGAAAGATGCTATTAATAGACTGATTGGTCTAGAACAGGCAGCCCAGCAGTGTGTTTGGCCCATGCAACTTTTTAAAAAAATTAATTGAAAATTAATTTTCTTAATATTGAAAAGCTGGGAAATTTATATAAAAATCCAACTATAAGATTTGTTTGTTGTTGTTTTTGTTGTTGTTTTTTTGGGGAGGAATGCTTTTGTCCCACTGTGTCCATATATACTACCCAGACAAAGTGGTGAATCAGCTGGCTCTTTAACTAGGTACCTCTTATTCCTGACACTGACACTGAAGATTAATTGCCATTTAAAAATCATGCTAGCTCTGGATGTCCTTTTATATTCACCCTCTTCACTCATTTACTGCCTGGCCTCTGTAGGCATTTGAGTGTATAATAACTGAGTTAACTTACAGAGACCTTGTGATATTTCTGGAAAATGGACTCAGGCCCATATAAAAGTGGGAGGGAGTTCTAATTTTTGTATGTTGGCCCTATACTTTTAAGAAAACCCAACTAATGTTGATGTTTATTCAACTATAATTTCATTCGTTAGCTAATGATATTGTGCTCATTTAAAAATATATTGCTTTAATATTTCTCTAGCTATGTTCTGTGGAATGCCAGAAGATGGTGACTGGTCAATGCCTCTCTGGTCAATTAAGCTTGGGTAGCACTGAATAATAGAGTCCCCTCTTTTTTTTTTAATCCTTACCCAATGATATTTTTTTCCATTGATTTCTAGGGAGAGTGGAAGGAGAGGGAGGAAGGGTGGGAAGGAAACATTTATGTGAAAGAGACACATTGACTGGTTGCTTCCCACACGTGCCCCCACCAGAGCTGGGGGACTTGCAACCAAGGACGGTGCCCTTGACTGGACTCGAACTCCGGACCCTACAGTCCCCAAGCCGACACTCTAACCACTGAGCAGAATTGGCCAGAGCTAGAGCCCCCTCTTGATGCTTAATGCATCCAAGTCCGTTGAAGGCTCTGAGAGGTCTCGTGAAGCAGCTTTGTTTAATGGCGAATTCAGTAAACACACCTAATTGGCAGAGGAAGATTTCTTTCTCTGAAAAATTATCCTCTGAAAAAACCTTCACATGGGACATGTCTTATCCATCCATTCTTCTATACATTCATTCAGCAAATATATATGAAATACCTACTATGTGTTAGACTCTGTGAACAAGACAAAGTTGGCCATGACCAGTATTTTTACTTTGTATGAGCCTCTGACTTTTCATAAGGGGTATGTCAGGGCAGTAAGCTGCACTATTTTTTGTTTTTGTTTTGCCACTCCTGGTGATTCTGTTAGTGGAGAAAAAGAAAAAGTAAGGAAACATTGACATGGCTAGATATGTGGAATTATAAAGAAGATTGAACGGGGAAATTGTGATGCAGTGAACTTGAGCAAACTTTGGGAAAACAAAATCTGATTTGAAGCATATGCATTAATTAGAATGCTTTTGGCTTCAAGTAAAAGAAAATTCAACCAAAGGAAATATAATAATTTATAATATAACAAGGAAAATTATCTCACTTAATGAAAAACTCAGGTTTAGTGTGGTTCCAGGCTTATTTAATTCAGTAGCTTGGCATCTTCAATGATTAAGGTCCTTTCTGCGCTTCCTCTTTTTCCTACATAGTGAGTTGGTCCTTGTCCTCAAGCTTGCTCTTTAATGGTCACAAGATGGCTGCCACAGCTCCAAGTCCCAAATCCTTACAAAATAATATTAGCTAAAATGTGCATAGCACTTTTGATAGGCCAGACACCGTTCTAAGCACATTACATATATGAGTTCCTTTGCTCCTTACACAACCCCATGAGTTGGATCTATTATCCCCATCTTACAGATATGAAAACTGAAGTATAAGGAAATTAAATAACTTTCTTAGTGAGTGGCATCATACAACTAAAGATCATCTGGCTCCAAAAAAAAGGAAGAGAGTACCTTTCTAACATCTATGAAATAAAAGCCTAAATGACCGTTATGGCGGAACAGCTGGAATGGTTGGTGACTATGATGTGCACTAACCACCAGGGGGCAGATGATCAATCCAGGAGCTGCCCCCAGGCGGTCAGTGCGCTCCCACAGGGGGAGCACTGCTCAGCCAGAAGCCAGGCTAATGGCTGGCAAGTGCTCCGGTGGTGGCGGCAGCGGTAGCATCGAGCAGTAAGGAGCAGCTAGCAGGTAAGGAACGAGAACTCCTAGACTGTAAGAGGGATGCCCGCCTGCCGGCTTAGGCTTGCTCCCCAAGGCGCGCAGACATCCCCCAAAGGGTCCCAGACTGCCAGAGGGCACAGGTCAGGCTGAAGAACTCCCCTCCCCTGCACGAGTTTCATGCACTGGGCCTCAGGTTCCTTTGTAAGAGTAAGGAAAATTCTTTAAATCCCCCTACTTCCTGCGTATTTCTTTTTAAGTATCATTAGCCTTATTTATGTACGTGCATATCATTAAACCAGTCACTCAAAAGGGGAATGAAATTATCATGGATATTTTTGACCAATCAGATTAATGTCTGGGACTGGAGAGGAATTAAACCTACCCTCATACATCAATTGAGATTCCAGAGCAGGACACATGATCAAGAAGAGGAGGCTGCTGGGAAGTCAACCAACAGTGTCTATTACAGACTTAAGTGCCATTGGATCTTGGAATGAACAGATGCAGGAGGCAACCAAACATACCTCAAAGCATGGGGCTGGTGCTCCACACTTGGGGCTCAGATGCATTAAAGCAGTAGTTGGAGTCATGAGAATGGGGCACATTGCCAAAGAAGATGGTATAAAAATCAGAGGGCTAGGAAGTGAACCTCAAAAAAAAAATGAGGGAAAGGATGGTTGGAACTATATAGTCAAAATGTTGAGTGATAGGTATATGGGGTTCATATGTAATATTGCTATTTTTGTGTGGGTCTGAACATTTCTGTCATAAAAATTTTTGAAAAACAAAATCCAACCACGAAACCTTTGGAAACTCTCTAAGAAGGAGCTTCCTGTTCTTGCTTCCCCAGCTCCTTTGTAACTTATTCCTTAACCCTTCTCTAAGGATCTTCTATACTTTGAGACAAGTTCTCGTAACAAGCAGGGAGAATATAAAAGGCCCTAGTTTGGTTCATTTTCAGCGATTTCTGCGCCTGATCTGTGCTGACTATTACAGGAGTCTTTGGCTTCCTCTCCCATCACCATTTCTACTTGGCTTCAGAGCCCGCATTTCTCAATCCTGATCTGCAATCTCTCTGTGGCCAGTTATCTAACTGCTGGGATCTTTGCTATTTGCCAGAAACCTAAGGCCTTTATCTAAAGGACAGCAAATATGGGCTTTATTATGAAACCTTTTAAACTAATAGCACTCAAGTCCTGCATGTCCCTTTCATCATGAATTTTTCATTTGAGAATATCCTTAAAGCTATTTCCCTGAACCTTGTTTTTAGAATAAGCAACCTGTGGCTTCACTCCTGTGGTCATCTCCTTGATGGCTGCTCCATCCCGAAGTCTGCTTAGAATCTCAAGATCAGCACTCATGCCCAACTTAATAGCAGGAGAAAAAAGAGCGTTCAGGCAAGTCAACAGGAAAGGAGTGGTTACAGATGTGGAAGGAAAATAAGGGAAAAGCAGTACAACATTTCCTTTAGTTTTCTGATGCATGTGCAAACCACCATGTTGCATAAGCAAATGGCAATGCTACTGAGAAGCAAAAGCTGAAGAGTTGGCAGGAATGTATAGTTTATTATAAAAAGAAAACAGAACATAACAAAGCAAATGGATAATGTAAATGAACTTTGGCATCAATGCAAAACTGCTTACGTAAACAGCTGATTATTAGAGTTTTCCATAGTCGATCCTATTGAAACATGTTGTAGTTTTGCAGCATTTTCTCAGTTGGGCTGCAAATGAAAAGTGTTTCTGATACCACCCACTGTGTTATAACTATAATCTTAACCTTTTCATGCACATGACACACACTTTAAAACACAAAGGAGTATCTGGCTCCGAGCCAGCCAGTTTTGGCCTCCAAGGCTATGGGGATTACATGCAAATTGGTGACAGCTTGATCAACTTCCTCTCTTAGGAGAAAGTGAGATAGGGGGCCCTTTTGAAAAGGGAAAACATCCAGTGAACTACTTGAGAAATGCTAAGTTAATTCAATAAACACTTATTGAGGAACTACTATGTACAATGTGCAACAAAAAAATAATGTTTTTGCTGAATTGGAGATTACTCTCAACAGGGTTATTACTCCCCATACTTTTTTTTTTTTGAGGGGGGGGAGGAGTTGAGGAGGAAAGGTCTCTGGTGAATCTTTATAGACTCCTTCTCAGAATAATGTTTTTAAACATGTGAAACTAAGTTCACAAAATTTCAAAAGAAACCAATTATATTGAAACAGTCATCAAAAAAAGCTGTAAATTAATGATAATGTAATATAATGTCCCTCTTTATGGATACTTTAAATAACAAGATGTGTTGTAGGTAGTTAGACAGACATGAATAGAGCAAGGACGATGGGCCAGGTACAGAAGGTCATCAGGATAGAAAACCCCAGATGCCTAGCAATGGGCAATCAATTGTAGGGTAGGACCTCACTCCCAGGCTGGCGTTTGGTCTAACCCCTCCACTCCCCGCCCCCCAGTAATAGGCCCTAGGAAGCCCTTTTCTTGCAGGAATCTTCCTACAATGGGCCTCTAGTAAATGCATAAATAAGTGGAATAACAAATTCATGCTTCTCTCTCTCTCTCTCTCTCTCTCTCTCTCTCTCTCTCTCTAAGCAATAAATTAAAAATTTTAAAAGAACTTCTGTGTGTGTGCACACAGAGAGGGTAGAATGTTAGAACAATAAATTACCTAAATAATTAAAATATGAGGCAGAATAGGGTAAGTGATCTAGAATTGGAGCAGCAAAGCCCTGTAGCGATTCAATATGGAGAGGAAATTAGAAAAGGCTTAAAAAAGAGGTAGAGAGGAAGAAGAAAAAAAAAGTACGGAAGACAGGCATTTTAAGGTCATCCTTTCCTTCAATCCACCTCCTCTCCAGCTCATTAAGTTGACTAAAGCTGGTTTATCTTTGGAACTACGTAGCTTTAGGTGGGGTATGCTTTAAAGCAGTTTTTAATCTTGTTTGTTCTCAGGATCCCTATGCGCTTTCACAAGTTACTAAGTGTCCAAAGAGCTTTTATTTGTGTGGGATATATATACACATTTATTGTACTAGAAATTAAAATTGAGAAATTTAAAAACATATATCAATTAATTAAATAAAAATCCAGTATGTGTTTATATAAACAGCATATTTTTGTGTGAAACATATATTTTTTAAAACAATAAAAATATTAGGAAGGATACATTGTCTATATTTTTGCAAAACTCTTTAATCTCTGGCTTAATAGAACAGGTGGACTCTTATCTGCTTTTGCAATTTTTTTCATTTTAATTTCTTTATTGATTGAGGTATTACATATTTTTTAATATACTTTATTGATTTTTTTTACAGAGAGGAAAGGAGAAGGATAGAGAGTTAGAAACATCGATGAGAGAGAAACATGGATCAGCTGCCTCTTGAACACTCCCTACTGGTATTTGCCCGCAACCAAGGTACATGCCCTTAACCAGAATCGAACCTGGGACCTTTGAGTCCTCAGGCCGATGCTCTATCCACTGAGTCAAACCGGTTAGGGTGAGATATTACATATTTGTCCTCATCCCCCATTACTTTCCCAAGGCTCCTCCCCAACTCATGCCCTCACTCCCCCGTTGTCTTTGTTCCCTGGTTAGGCTTATATGCACGCATACAAGTCCTTTGGTTGATTTCTCTCCCTTGTTTTATATAACCTCTGGAAAACTTCACTGTATTCTTCTGAAAGAATGAGAATAGGCAAATAATTTCTTAGTATCATTGTGAACTAGTTTTGACCTTGAAGACCCTCAGGGCACACTTTGAGAACTGTCGATTTTTTTCTTTTTTGTTTTATAATTTGAATTTTTTTCAGCTACAGAAAAAGAATAATTCTATTACTAGAAATAAATGGTACAAAAAATGTCAAATGTGTGTGTGTGTTGGGTAGATCTTGTCCCTCCAGATATCCAGCTGTCCCTTCACCTTTATCCATCTGTTCAGTGACCTATATGAATATCAACAGGCTCCAGTTAGGTTTGGCCAATGAGAAGCACTTGTGGGAGAATAGAGGGAGGGAGCAGAGTGAGGTTTGAGTATTGATTTCCTACTTAATGAAGGCTCCCTATATGTTCTGTTGTATTCTCAATATCTAGAAAAGTATTCAATGGGTGGTGTGTGTGTGTGTGTGTGTGTGTGTGTGTGTGTGTGTGTGTTTTAAAGCAGTTGAATAATAATATGCAATTATTAGTGCACCTAAATGGTTGGATTTTATGTTATTATAGTTTTGAGGTCAACTAAGGGAAAGTGAGAAGGAAATCAAGGAGACCAAGCAGCTTCTATGATGCCCTTCTGAGATATTCTCAAGACAAGAGTCCTCAAATGTGTCTGCTTTTATGCTCTATATGGTTTTTTTTTTTTGGGGGGGGGGGGGGGAAATTAACCTGACAGTACCTTGTAGTCTAATTGCTGGAGGAATCATGTCCAGTTCCTCTACCTGCCTATTGAATCATTCACTCTAGACTCATCCTGTATGTGTGTGAAGCCATCCTCGGTAAACCTATCTACAGGTAGGGTCCTTTATGTCGTCACCAACCTTGCACGTTTCAATTATAGCACCTATCATCCTGTATTGGGATGGCCTAACTTATTTTTGTATCTCCACCTCTGCGTACAGTGCTTGGCAAATAGGAGACGCTAAGTAACTGGGATGAACGAATGACTATCAAAGATGGGCTGAAAGTTTTCAAACTCAGTGTTGATTGAGAAATTAAACACGGAAATGTCAAGGTCTAAATGAAGTGCGGGCTTAGATGTAATAAAAACTACCACCACCACCACCACCACCACCACAGAATTCTCCTGAAGGGATCACCTATCCCATTGTCACACGTCGCCTTTTGGGCCCTCCTGATACCCCAATTTCCCGCTCCCTAACTCAATTCTCTTCCCTTTCTGGGGACAGGTCAGGCAGGTATCACAGCTAGGCGGCCCTGATTGGTCCGTGATGATTTCATTGTTAGGGCACATCCGGGCTTTTCCTCTCCCCCGCAACACCTCCCCCAGAACCCAGCCTTCCGAGGCTCCCCCTCACGGGTGCGCCCCACCCGCTGGCTGGAGCAAAACAGCCGCCACTCCCCAGACCGCTTCTTGCCCTCGTCTGCGCCACCCCTCCCCGACTCCGCGTCTAAGAAAGGCGTTTAGGACAGCCAATGAGGGCCCAGCAGACTTTTTTAGCCAATCAGCAGCCGACCCTCTGCAATCCCGGGCGGGACTAGGCCTCCATACCTATAATTGGCCAGCCCGTTGGCTTCCTATATGGCGCTAGTTTTATTCGAGGCTTAGAGGTAAAAAAAACACACAGAGGGGCATGGTCCCCGTAGAATTCAATGGATCCGCACGGACCCAATGGGTTTGACCGTTTTCGAAGACTAGCCAATCGCTTCCCGGGTACTTCCCCCGCCTTGTGCGCGTTCATTTTAAAAAAAGCCGGTGTGACGGACTTGGAAATTGGTTCAGTGACGGACACACAGAGAAAGCCAATGACGGAGGGATCGGGCCACCGTCTCGACCAATAAGAAAAGGGAGTCGCTCTGTCTCGGCTTTGCGAGGCGGAGCGCAGGTGGGTGCCTTTTGATTGACGGCGGTTTCTACTTATGGCTGGCAAAGGTGGGTTGGACCCTGAGGTCCGGGAGGTATAGCAGAGGCGGGGCTTGAAGAAAGTCAATGGTAATACAAGGGTTGGGTCTCACTCAGTGGGCGGTGTTTGATGGATAGTTGACCTTGCCAATTGAAGGTGGGCCCCGATACCCAATGGAAATGTTGTAGGCGGGGAAAACTCCGTCCCGAGGTACAAGGGGCAGCCCGAGTGGACGGTAGGGCGGTGATTGACGGCCTTCTCATCCAACCGAGGACAGCGAGAGGCCGCGCGGCGTCCCAAGAGGACGGGACTGGGGGCGGGGCCCGCCTAGGGGCGGGGAAGAGCCCGAGGAGGGGAGGGGGGTGGTAGAAGGAGCGGAGCGGCTGCTGCTCAATGGCGGAAAAGCCGCCGGTGCTCTGACCGCCTCGTCCCCCTGGCAGTTGCGGGGGAGTTTCCTGCCGGCGCGGTTGGAGTCTCTGTTTTCTCAGGGTTTGGTGGTTGGAAGATGCTCCAGAGAGACGAGGCTGCGGCGGAGGAGGTGGCGGCGGCCGAGTCGGCAGCGGCGCTGGGGTGGAGAAAAGGCGGCAGCAGCGGCGGCGGCGGCGGCGTGCGGGGCCCGACGACGGTGTAAACAGCCCCGGAGTTGTCGGAGGCGGTGGCCGAGACCCCGAGAGGGGGGAAGCGGCGGCTGGAGCCAGGGCGCGCCTCCGTGGGAAGCCTGGGCTTGGAGCGGCGGGGCTCTGCGGCGGCGTGAGCGGACGCCCTAGACCTCGCCTTCCTTCTTGGCTTCAGGTAAGGCCGCTCGGCGTCCTGCGCCAGGGGGGTCTCGCTCGAGGGCACGGCCGAGGCCCAGGACCGTTTTCGGGGTGTCGCTGAGCTCCGGCGGCGGCCTCTGCCCGCCAAGCCCTCGAGTCTCTTCCTGCGTCGCGGAGCCGAGGGCAGCGGCACGCCGGCCCTGGCTCCCGGGGAAGGCTCCTGGGTAGGCCCCTTCGCCAGCCGCCGCCTCCGCGCCCCGCCGAGGCAGCGAGAGGAGGCTTGGGGCAGGGCATTCTCCTTTGCTCCGATGCCTCGTTCGTCAAGTGCTTGCTTGCCCCTGTCCTCTGCTTCAGGCTGCGAACATCCCCAGTGAAAGCACGGGGGCAGCCCCAGGCCCTAACCTCATCCCTTCCTGGCATATGCCTATCTGAAAACACTACCTTTTCCCGTCGGGTTCCTCATCAGCTCCTGCCCTACTTTGCGCCCCACTTCACTTCCTTGTTAAATTTTCTCTCCCCCCCCCCCCCCCTTTCTGTCCCTAAGGTCTCACCATCTTCTTCCCCTTAATGTCTTGACATCGTTTCTCTTTCTCTTCTCTGCAGACTCCGGGGTTTCTCTTCCCCGCCTCCCCCCCGCAATCCTTTTCGGATGTCATTCTCTTTTGAACCAGTGAAGTTCTTAAATGAAATTTCTATCGTCTGTACTCCTATCCAGCAGAGGCCCCTTATGAGTACACTCGCCAGCTCTATGGGGAAGATCAGGTTTTAAAAATATATATATAGCTGAGCCTAACACCCCTAAAAAAAAAAAAAATATATATATATATATATATATATATTCAAATGAAGACTGTGAAAGCAACACAGAAGTAATATTTAAAATGAGGGGCTCAATGACTGCTGAAAATCCTTATTTTTTTTTTTTTTTTTTTTTTAGTTACATGACCTCTAATGTCAGATTTAGCAGAATTAGAACATTCGCCCATCTTATCTGGCAAAAATGCTTCTTAAACGTTTGATAGTGGCTCAGACTCATCAGTCTTCAAGTTGGCTTAAAAAGCAACTCGAAAACTTCAAAAACAAGACCTTGTAAGAACAGCTCGGTAGGTGTTGTGATGATGTCACAGTTAAAAGACCTTTTAAAATAGGCACCACATGTTGAATGTATCAAAATAAAGTTGGCAGGAGTCTTGTAAAAGGATTATTTAGGAATTTAAGTAGTCTTAGTGTTATATAGCTATTTTGGGAAAAACATTCTTTTTCTTTTAACAAACGTTTACAGCTCCTGTGATGTGAGAGTAACAGGTTTATTGTGGGATTAACACAGGAACTCATTTTATTTGAGCTACTGTAATTGTTCAGGGTAGAAAATATAAGTATGTTCTAGGAGATGGAGAAACGTGCCATGGACACTGAATGTTAATAGACATTATTTCATTTACTTACTTTGTTGTGCAAGAGCAGAGTTCCTATTATTGGCCTACTTTTAAATAGAGCATTTCTAAGTAAATAATGAGGCAAGTTATTCTAATTATTATAGTCCTTTCCAAATGTACAAGTTTTAAAAAAAATAGTTGAAGTTATACTGGTTAAATGGTAATTTTTTAAAGTTTATTTTTTAGGCTTCCTGAATATACAAATGTCTTAGTAGAACTTTTAAAAGAATGTAGAATAGAATTTTTTTTTTTAGTCAACAGATTTTCTTTCTGGAATAATCCTAAATTTTACTGAGCAACTTCTCTCAATATCTTCTTTGTCTCTTTTAATGCTTGTTGTTTGTGTTTTCTCCTCTTCATTTATTTTTTCCTTTCATAACATCTTATCACAGTTTCTGCAGTGTTTTTTATGTTGCAGTATCAGCATGGAGTAGTATTTTTATTTGATCTTTCATACTAATTAGCCAAGATCTATCCAGTTTCTTGTACATTAACCTTTGGATGTGTTCACGTTGTGATAATTCCCTTAGAGGTGAACAGCCGAGCTTTTAACACCTGTTTTCTTAATACTGGGTGTCTTATTTCTTTGAAGACTCCAGGAATAAGTGAAAGTCTTTTCAGTTTATCTGACAGTCATGTCACTGAATACTATTTTATGTTAGTAATCCACATATTGTAATTACCAAATTCCTTAAGATTACATCATTTGAAGGAATGGTGTAGTGTCTAGCTATTTCTAAGAACACCTGATTCACAAGTTGACATGATCAGGAAGAGTGACACCTGTTGAAAGTTTATTTTCCTTCTAGAAGCCCAGAGCATGAAATTCATGCACTTGGGGGTGGGTGTCCCTCAGCCCAGTCTGCACCCTCTCCAATTTGGGACCCCTCAGGGGAATGTCTGACTGCCACAGGATCGGGCCTAAACAACTGGCATTCGGACATCCTTCTCAATCTGGGACTGCTGGCTCCCAGCTGCTCACCTGTCTGCCAGCCTGATCACCCCCAAACCATCCCCCTGCCAGCCTGATCAATGCCTAACTGCTCTTCTGCAGGCCCAGTAACCCCCAACTGCCCTCCCCTGCCAGCCTGGTCCCACCTAACTGCCCTTCCCTGCAGGCCTGTCCCCCCCCCCCCCCCCCCACTGCCTTCCCCTTCTGGCCATCTTGTGGTGGCCATCTTGTGTGAAGGTGTGAGGGTCAATTTGTATATTAGCTCTTTATTATATAAGGTAATGTACATTTTTAATGGAGTCTTAAATTAAAATTCAATGCTGATGGTTTTTTGGCACTTTTGGAAGAGTAGAATTTGCCATGGGATAGTGAGCAATTGTGGAGATTCATTAAAAACTGGTTGAGCCAATAGTGGAAGGATTTCAAACATACCCTTGTAAATGGGTTAAAAACACTTATTGTACTTCCACATTCATTGTTTAGTTTCAAATATTATATTATATGAATATTTGTATATTATATATAATAAGTATTTTATGATATTACCTAGCATAGAGAATAATTCTAACTCTACAGTGGTCCTTCTAATATATTAATAAGGTGAATAAAATTAACTTATTAAAATATAACAAGGTATTTTGTCTCTTGTGAAATATGCCATTTACAAATTCACAGATTTTCATTTGGGAAACAGCTGGTAGTATCTGAGTTATACTAACGTGTGTTTTTTTAATTTCAAAAAAATTCATTAAAATAATATTTAGCTTAAAATATAAAATTACAGTTAGTAGTAAGAGAATTTCGGGGGAATATGGTTATTTCTGGATTTTCAGTGATGATTCTTTTTTTTTTCCCTTAAGTGAACTAATTTTAGAATTTAGAATGAAATAATACTGATTTATATTTGTTTTTATAGAATGTGTATACATGTGTGTGCGTATGTGTATATATACATCAGCAGAATTGTGGGTTAAGATAACGAATTATTTGGGCATACTGAGATAAGATTTTTATTATACAAACTGTAAACTCTGGAATTATAACCTAAAATACTTCCCATCTCACTATCCTGTATGCATATTAAACAGTGAAAGTAAAGTAGGGTAGATTTTGGAAATACTGGTTTTTGTAGTGTTTGCTTGATTGCCGTAAAATTTATGATAGCTTATTAGTTTCTAGTATCTGCTCTAACAAATATGGGTAAAGAAAAGGTACATAATCTGTCTTTTTTTTTTTTTTTTTTTGTTATCATATGTTTACATAAAATAACTTTTGCCCTGGCCAGTTAGTTCGGTTGGTTACAGTGTCATTCCAATCCACCAAAGTTGTGGGTTTGATCCCTGGCACATACAAGAGTCAACCAATGGCCTCACAGGTGTGGCTCAGTAGTTGAGTGTCAACCTATGAACCAGGAGGTCACAGATCAGTTCCCAGATAGAGCGCATGCCTGGGCTGTAGACTGGATCCCCATTTGGGGGGCCATGCAGGAGGCAGCCAATCAATGATTCTCATCATTAATGTTTTTATTTCTTCCTCTCCCTTTCTCTTTGAAATCAATAAAAATATATTAAAGAAAATTAACCAGTGAATGCATAGATAAGTGGAACAACAAATCATTGTTTCTCCATTTCTCTCTCAAATCAATTAGAAGATAAAAACAATATTTGTTCTTTTTGATTAATTTAAGTGTACTAGTATCTAATCAACTATAATATTTTAAGTTAATGTATTTAGATGTTTAACGGTTTAATATTTAAAGCTCAGTTTACCAATTAAAGCTTTTATAACCTACTTAATAGTTTATTATTCACTTGCTAATAAAATGGATTCAAAATTTTCTTTTGGGGTATGTTGAAATTCAAGATTATATTTATTAGCTTTAAATTGATTTGTTTCTTAAAAATTAAATATCTTAAAGTTTAGAAATGTAACACTAGTTGGAAACTTGTTTTGTATCCTTTGAACAAAAGATCAACTGTGATGTGATAGTTAATGGAGAGAGAGAGACAAACCTTTGCAGACTTCTATTGGATAGTAAGGAACTTATCTTTACTCTTAGTTATTTGACCAATTATTGGTGATATAGGAAGGATAAGACCTGTTGGTAGTATTGCTGTGCTCTCTATGTAGAATGTCCTCCAGTTAAAAATAGGTTGTGAATGAAAAGTGCATTTGTATGATAGAAACATGAAAAACCATTTCCTTCAGGAACACTTTCATAATGTGGTTATCAGATATATAATCAAATTTATGATGAAAAACAAGTGAATAATTTTGTTTATAGATAGTACATATAGTAGTCTCCCCATATCCACGGTTTTGCTTTTCCCAATTTCAATTAAATGGAAAATAACAAACAATATTAAATGGAAAATTCCAGAAATAATTCATAAGTTTTAAATTACACACTATTATGAGTAGGGTGATTAAAGCTGGACCCATTTCCTGGTACTATGTAAATTACCCTTTTATCCATCATATCCACATAACTTCATTTCATCCCAAAGGCACTTTATCATTTCACATCACATTAGAAGGATGAACTCAGTACAATATGATAGTTTGAGAAAGAGATCACACTCATAACTTTTATTACAGTATATTGTTATAATTGTTCAATTGTTAATCTCTTACTGTGCGTAATTTATAAATTAAACTTTAAAATACATATGTATGGTAGGAAAAGTGCACACATATATGAGTCAGTACTATTTGCGGCTTCAGATATCCACTGAGATCCATTGATCTTCCACTGGTCAAGGGAGACTACTGTACCTGAGAAGAAGCAGGTTTGATAAAGGGTATATAAGAAGTTCTGAAGGATTTCAGAGCACTTCAAAACTTGAGAGTAATGTCACTGATTCTTAAATCTCATTTCATTTTATTTTCTTGATGCAGATACATATAGAAATGTACTCCCAACATTGAAAAGAGATAGTTAATAGATATGAGTAGGAGAATATATCAATAGATAGGAGTATCCATATTGCTCATGGATGCTTAACCTTTCTTGGCAAAGAGTTTTGCTTTTCCCCTCTTATAATTAAAGCAGTCAACTCCGAGTTAACTGGTGTTATCTGCTGTACACAGTGACCCTTCTTTATCCGTTACAAAGAGGAAATAATTAACTCAGAACAACTCTAAATAATAGACTATATGGGAGGGGAGATCAAGTATAGATATGAGAGGTTTCCAATTACTTTTACTTACTCCAGGCTAGCAATCCACAGGAAAGTGCAGAATTCAGCATACTTTAATAGTATTTGGTTTATAGGTAACTTCTACCCCCAATCATTATTTTTACATTTATTGATTGCCTTCTAATATGCAAGGCACTTATTCCAGGCTGGAGACTGCACAAAACAGACAAAATCTCTGCCATCATAGATATTCCATTTGATAACAAACACTCTTCCTTAATTTATATTACAACTGTTTCTTTGTGGTGGCTTAAATTAAGATTGGAAAATTTGGGATCTGTGGTATTTTCTGAACTACTTAAAAGCTGTAATTGGAACTTCACTTGAAAAAAAATGTTTTTATTGATTTCAGAGAAAGGAAGGGAGAGGGAAAGGTGGAAATATTCGTGGGCTGCTTCCTACATGCCCCCTACTGGAGATCGAACCCAAAATCCAGGCATGTGTTCTTACTAGGAATCAAACTTGGTGCCTGGGACAACACTCAACCAACTGAACATCATTGGCCAGACAGAAATTCACCATTTTTAACAAGAGAGAAAAAGAAGCATTTTTCTGTAACTGGACAAAAACTGAAATATAAACAGAGAAAGTAGGAAGGGGGAAATATTGTTCTACTTAAGATTAAAAATAGAGCCCTGGCCAGTGATGTGGCTCCATTGGTTGGGCATCATCATTCCATGCACTGAGAGGCTGGTGGCTTGGTTCCCAGTCAGAGCACATGCCTGGGTTGCAGGCTCTGTCCCCAGTAGGGATCTTACACTCTCATGTCGATGTTTCTCTCAAAAAATCAATAAAAAATACTTTTAAAAAAGCCAGAGGTAGAAAAAAGATTGCTGTCTTAGGCATGAAGAAAGCTGGGGGCTTCAGGTGTTTCCATTTACTGTTAGCCTTGAGTAGATGAGTTCCTGGGCAGTAGAATTGGAGAAAAGGTGTAATAATGGGAGAAGCGTAACCAGAATTTTTAACACATGTGGCCTGAATGACTTGCGACATACATATAAAATATATGTTGTTATTTGTGTTTGGAAAAGACCCTGTTTCTGATCTTAGTACTATATAGCTGAAAATTGTCTGAAAAAACTGATTTGTGACAACTACTTCTATTCTCTGGTTATTTGGCAATCCTGATGAAGATAGCCGATGGAGCCAACCTGACTTAGTTTATTGTGCTCAAATTGGTCTGTCTGTATATTTGCCAATGCTTCCCTTAATTCCATAACTGGTTTATTACTCGAAGTTCTACTTTTGTTTTCCTGCATTGTAAATTTTTGCATGAGGATGTCTTATGGCATTTAACTACCAAGCAGATGCTTAGTTTTTTCTTTTTGTTCTATAACTTTCCCAGTGATGGTCCAGCCTGGTAAAGATACCTCCTCCTGAGTGCACACAAACATTGCACACTTAAGTGTGAGAGATCTTTGGTCTTTGTTTTTATTTTAATGCATAATGGGTTTTTTTTCATTTGTGAATCATTGAGTCAGGGTGTCATGTGATCTTGCTTGTTGCAGTAAACAGATGTTTTTAAGCAAAGCAACTGTATTTCAGTGCCCCAATATAAAAATGAACAGTAGTACCATTCACAACCTAAGAGACCTATATTATAGCACCCAAAGAAGGCTTCGAATTACTAGTTTCACATTTAGTATATTTTTATAACTGTATCACTTTTATAAGTACTCTCATGGCCTGGCCAGTGTAGCTCAGTGGTTGAGTGTCAACCTATGAACCAGGAGGCCATATGTCAATTATTAGTCATGGCACATTCTCATGTTTCAGGCTCAATCCCCAGTTAAGGGCATGCTGCTCAATGGTTCTCATCATTGATGTGTCTATCTCCCCTCTCTTTTCCCCTCTGAAATCAATTAAAAAAAATTTTTTTTAAATTAAAAAATTTTAAAACGTTAATGTGGTGCTAAGTTTGGTCACAGAGTTGAGGTGATGACTGCTACATGTCTCAGTGGACAAGGAAAATTTTCTCTTTTGTAATTACCAGGTTACTCATGGCATGTTTTGTTACCATTGCAAATTATTTCTCCTTCAGACTTCCACTTAATGATTTTTTAAAGCTGGATTTTCACTGAGTCAAACTGGTTCATTGGCTACATTTGGCCTGCTGCCAGTTTTTGTAAATAAAGTTTTATTGGAACACAGCGATGTTCATTTGTTTACATATTTATGATTGCATTTCCACTACTGTGGCAGGATTAAGTGATTGTGACAGAAACCCTATGGCCCTGCAAAGCTCCAAATATATATTACTTAAGAAAATTTGCTGGCTCTATCTGTACATACTGTTTCCTTTTTCTCATTGTAGTGGTAAGTGATTGTATAAAATTGGCGTTTATGTATTTGGTGTTTATATGTAATTTTTCTTGCACTCTGTAATATTATTCAAAGTATACCGTATTTTTCGGACCATAAGACGCACCGGACTATAAGATGCACCAGTTTTTAGAGAAGGGAAATGAAGAAAAAAAGATTCTGAAACAAATAGTGTCCTAAAATATTTTATGTGCATTAAAACCCAACATCACAGTCATAAACACATGTAATCAACCCTGTAAAGTAAACAGCAGCATTTAGAACCACTTTAGAGCCGGGCAAGCACACAGAGACCACACAGAGCCGGGCAAGTAAAAAAACTTTTTTTTTAAAGTATATGTGTAGGCTATATTTGGACCATAAGACGCAGGGACTTTTCCCCCCCACTTCTGGGGGGAAAAAAGTGCGTCTTATGGTCCGAAAAATACGGTAATTGCTTTTAACATGGTTGAAATTGTGAAGGTTTTGCTTATGTCCCCCAAACCATCTATATTAATAATAGCCTAAATGGCATCATGCCCTCACATCGTCACAAAATGGCCATCACAAGATGTCTGCGTGTGCAGTGGAGGGGGGCCTGGTGGCCACTCCATGCAGTGCGGCCTGCGAGTCTCGTGGTTCTGCAAGGCATGGAGGAGGCGGGTCCTGGCAGGGGAGGGCAGTTGGGGGCAATCAGGCCCTGGCAGAGGCGGGCAGTTGGAGGCAATCAGGCCCTGGCAGGGGAGGGCAGTTGTGGGTGATCAAGTTGGCAGGAAAGGGCAATTGGGGAAAATCAGGCTGGCATGGGAGCAGTTAGGGGGTAATCAGGCTGGCAGGCAGGTGAGTTGTTGGGAGCCAGTAGTCCCGGATTGTGAGAGGGATGTCCCACAGGGATCAGGCCTGAACCGGCAGTCAAACATCCCCCCCAAAGGGTCCCAGGTTGGAGAGGGTGCAGGCCAGGCTGAGGGACACACCCCTCTGTGCACAAATTTTGTGCACTTGGCCTCTAGTAAAAAATATAAAGTTAATGTTAAACATGATATACAAATTCATGTATTAAGAACATAGCAGTCATAAAAATGTTGTAAGGAATAATGAATACCAAAGTATAGTTGAAGCCCTTCTATATATAATCTTGCTGTATTCCATCCTTTCTTTCCTGTTATCCTAAATTTTGTGCCTACCCTCACATATATATGACCACCATGTAAGTATATTGTATCTATGCTTATTTTTTAATTTGGAAAAATACTTATTTTTTTTTTAGTTTTTTTTCTTTATTGATTAAAGTATTACATATGTGTTCTTAGCCTCCCATTAACCCCCCCCCCCTTTGTATCTATGTTTGAATAACATAGTAGTACTGTTTTAAGAGATTTTGTAGTGTTTGTACTTGATCAAATTTGGAATATCTTGTTTTTTACATTTTCGTTAAACATTTTTATGAAGTTTTTGTTGCTCTATTCCTTTTTTAAATACATATATATTACATAGTATTCCATTGTATGATTATAATACATTTTGTTTAAGTTCTTTGGATGGGCATTTGAATTATTTTTGTGATTAAAACAGTGGTGCTAAAACATGTATGTTTGTGTGACAGTTTCTCCACAGCACATACTTAGGAGTATAATTGTTGAATTGCAAGCTAGTCTCATCTTACAGTTTACCTAGATATTTCCAAATTTCTCTCCAAAGTACCAGTTTGTATTTCCAGCAGTGGTATGTAAAACTTTCTGTTGCTCTCTGTCATTATCAGTGCTGACCTGTGTAAATACAATGTCAGCCATTCATGTAACTTAAATTTTTCTAGGTCCACATAAACAAAAAAGGAACAAGCCAAGTTGATTGTAATGTAGTTTATTTAATCTGATACATCAAAACAATTTCAGCAAAAATTGATGTTATTGCACTCTTTTCCTATTAAATCTTTGAAATATTGTATGACGAAGTCCAAGCAAGGCATCTTTAGCCCTTGCTTCATCTCAGGTAGTCAAATACAGATAGGACATGAACTCCCTCTGATTTCAGCAACATTAGCTGAAATATTTATTGTATGGTTGAGGGAAAAATTCTCTTACCGAAGCATACTAGTATTAAGCTTTCAATGGGACATGAGAAGGTAGCTGGTGACATATTTGCGCAATACCTACAGTGGTTTCTTTAGGTGCTTTCAAACCTCAGAGGAACTGGAGTTTTTAGAAGTCATGGAAGCAATAAAAAGGAACAAACTGATAATAAACACAACATGGATGGATCTCAGAAACATGCTAACTGAAAGAAGCCAGATACAAAGGAAGGAGTACATAATGTATGGTTTCATTTACATGAAATTCTAGAAAAGGCAAAACTGTTCTACTAACAGCACATCAGTGGTTACCTAAGCCTGGATGATGGTGAGGTGGGCTTCAAAGGGTCATGAAGGAATTTTTTCAAGTGATAGGAATGTTCTGTGTCTTTATTGTTGCGATGGTTGTACAAGTGTATAATCAGAACTTAATCAAACTACACACACATAAAATGAGTGCATTTTATTATATGGAAAGCAACAATAGCCAGGAAGTCTTAAGCAACAATGGAAAGTAAAATGGAATTTTATGGATTGGACTCCAGTCTGAGGTTTTTGTAGTGAATTGGCCTTTTTTCACAGTAAAGCTATCCAACACTGTTGATACCCCTTATGTGTCTGACCAAGTTATAAGAGATGATAATTCAGATAAATGGCAGTGATTTTGCTATATTTGAAATAAAAGCAAATATACATTTATATAAAATCAACTAAAATATTCTGATAATATGTAGTTAAGTAAAGTGTTGTTTTCTTGGTTTACTAGTTTTAGAAGCCATTGAACCTTAGTCAGGATAGCTCAGTTGGTTGGGCATTGTCGTGTGCACCAAATGGTTGCTGGTTTGATTCCTGGTCAGGGCACATGCCTGGGTTGTGGGCTCATTCTCAGTAGTGGTTATGCAGGAGGCAGCCTATTGATGTTTTGCTGTCACATTGTTGTTTCTCTCCCTCTTCCTTGCTCTGTAAACATCATTTTAAAAAAAAGAAGAAGCCATTGAAAGGATTTCAGGAGTGAAACAGTTATTAAAGAATATTTAAATATAGCTAAGCCTAGTTGGAAAAACTTGGTAGTTTAAGATGTTATCCATAGAATAATCAATCATTCTATAACATCAGATATTTTCTTAACTGTCAACTTATTTATGGGTAGTTGATCCTGGAACATACTATAAATATTTTCTCAATTTGAATACATTGGATTTTATTTATGTAGTATTAGGTTGGTTATGATTGACTAAGGTGTATGTTTTGTGGATTATAATGGTAATGATAATACTTTTAAAGCACTTAATTTATGGGTGCTTTTATTACTCTTTTAGAAATAATTTGGTCAGAGTTACATAGTAAGTAGTCAAGCTGGCAATTGAATTCAAGTCTATTTTGTGCTAAAGCCCGTACCTTAAAAAGAAGAAGTCTTGGAAGGGAGAGTGGTGGCGTAAAAGAGAGGAAATGGCTTAGTGTTTCTCTAAATTCTATGACCCATGCTAAGTGCTCCTTTGATTCCCAAGAATCTGGTGTTTCTAGCTTTTGACAATCCAAGATGGATCTGAGCTAATGGCCCTGATGGCTATTGAGAATGAGGTTTCTTTGCCGAGACCGGTTTGGCTCAATGGATAGAGCGTCGGCTTGGGGACTGAAGGGACCCGGGTTCGATTCCGGTCAAGGGCATGTACCTTGGTTGCGGGCATATCCCCAGTAGGGGGTGTGCAAGAGGCAGCTGATCGATGACTCTCTCTCATCGATGTTTCTAGCTCTCTATCTCTATCCCTTCCTCTCTGTACAAAATCAATAAAATATATTTAAAAAAAAGAAAAAAAAAAGAATGAGGTTTCTGCTCTTCCCAATGTAATTTCTCCAGTATTCTCATTCAGGAGACCCTTTCTCATTTTCTTCCTCATCCTCACTCCTAACATCCTTATCTCAAGTCTGGTTCCTCTGGAGGGCCTTATATGGGAACAATATTTCCTGAGGTCTTGCATGTTCATAGAGTGTGTTTATATTTTATACTTGAAAGTCAACTTTTTGGATGTAAATTTTGTGATATTGATTTTCTTTCCTTGCATGGAGCATTGTTCTGGAGCATTGTTTTCTGGCATAAAAGCATTGCTGTCAAAGTTTAATGACAATCTGATAGAGCCTGAGGTCATATTAGTCACAGTTCAGGTAAGCATGTGGTCTAATTTTTATAACACACTATACATATCCAAACAGTGATAGATTTTTGTTTTTCTCATTAAATTTGCAGCTAAAGCAAATGCCAGTGACAACAAAGCTATTTCTATTTTTTGACCTACTTTTTCCTCGTCGTAGAGCCAGGGGAGTGGTCTGTTGTCCTAAATTTGAAATCTCTAGCCACGCTTTTGAGTTAAAACAAAAACATCTAAGTTATTCTGATACATGGTGAACCTTATTTACCATAAATTAATTTCACAAAATCTGTGACTGGCTTGATTTGTTTTCATCAGCTAATCTAGAAATATACTTTTCAACCATTGAAGGATCCTTAAAATGTCTAGCATAATCCCGTTAGTAACATCTCTTTATTATTGGATCTAGGAGTGGCAATGCCTAATTATCTATGATACTAAAAACAAAAGTGTCGATTTAACAATTAAGTAAATTCTTTTAACTTTTTCTATTATTATTTTTAAAAATCTAAGTAAATGCCACTCATACTACAATACACCAGAGTTGATTTGGAAGAATAGAGAACTTGATTTAATACTGAGAGCATTAAGAATTATAGGGAAGAATAGAGCCACATGTTCTGTTTCTGTGAGTTTAATGAAGGGGGAGAGTATTCTTTGCTTCTCAGCAGATATTTGTGAAAGAATATGCTCTGAATAGCTCTGGGTTGGTATTAGTACTACTTTTCAAGCATCATTTTAAGTATGATGAATATGGATTTTACTACTATTAGAGGCCCAGTGCATGGATTCGTTTACATTGAAAGGAAATTAATTAGAAGGTGGCCTGCAGGGTGGGACTGGTTGAGACTGGCCAGATACATCCTGGAGCCAACCTCCTGAGGTCCCTCCCTGGCCAGCTGCACCTGGGGCGGTGCCAGGGCTCAAAGGCATCTGTGGAGTGAGTGGGGTCACTCCGGCAGACAGGGTCCCTCCTCCTGGCCTGCATGGATCCGGCCGAAACCAGAAGTCTGACATCCCCTGAGGGGTCCCAGAGTTAGAGAGGGCACTCTGAAAGTTGCTGTTGCTCGACAGCTCCTGTGTTGAGCACCTGCCTCCTGGTCAGTGTGCGTCACATCTACCAGCCAGTTGGCCAGTCACTTAGCCTTTTATATATGTAGATTATTAACTTTTATGACATGTTATACTAGTAAAAACGTGTACTAGTAAATCTGGGCATTGTATCTAGCAACAAGCTGGTAGTGAGGAGTACTTAGTTATTACGTTATAGAAACATTTCTTGATAACCCTTAGGAAAAAATTACATGGCCTAATTAAAATTTGAAACTAGAAAAAGGTACTCTTGCCCAAACCGGTTTGGCTCAGTGGCTAGAGCATTGGCCTGCAGACTAAAGGGTCCCAGGTTCAATTCTGGTCAAGGGCATGTACCTTGGATGCGGGCACATCCCCAGTAGGAGGTGTGCAGGAGGCAGCTGATCGATATTTCTAACTCTTAATTTCTCTCTGTAAAAAATCAATAAAATATATATATATATTTTAAAAATAAAAGAAAAAGGTACTCTTCTAAGCATTTCATGTGTATTAACTTTTACAATTCTGGTAACACTCTGAGGGTATTCTCCACATTTTATCGCCACTGAGGCACAAAAAGATAAGTGACTTGACCAAAGTCATTTAGAGTGTAGGAGATAAATGCAAACAAATCTAGACAGTGTGGCTTTGGAGCCCGTGCTTTTAACTGCAAGTAGGTAGGCTAAAATACATCTCTTATATTAAGAGATTTTTAGCTGAGAATTTTCTAGACTTTAGGAAACCTGGATCATTTGACTCAGAAATGTCAGTGATTCTTAACCTCAAAGTAAAGTGTTTAAAAGTTTAGGGTGCCTAATCAGGGATATAGGGCTATACAATCACAACATAAAGTTAAAATTGTGTGCTGTTTCTGCTCTTTTTTTTTCCTGCTACAAATAAAAAATTTTTAGTATTCTGGTTAAAGATAACATACCATACTGCTGTTGTGAATAGTATAATTACTATTTGTTATCAGCAAGTATGTTTCTCTTAAATTTGTTTTGCCTTAGGTTTCTTCCTTTCTAAATGCCTTCCTCCCCCCATGATAACCAACTTTTTAAATTCAGAGAAACATGCTTCATATTTTACAATGGAAAGCTGTAAGAAAATATGGTTAATTTAATTTTACTTTGCTGATCTCTGGAGTTTATACAGCTCAGTAAAAATACTTTTATATGTAACCATTTTTAAAAATTTATATGAGCGCAATTCAAAATAAATGGCATAAAAGGTTTATAATGAGGAAAACAAATCGTGTTCTCTGAAACAATAGTTTTTCGTATTATCTATGGACTCTCTGGTAACTGCATTATCTTTAACAAATATGTTTATACAACTGCCTGGCCATTATTGCTCAGTGGTGAGCATCAATCTATGAACTGAGAGGTTATGGTTCACTTCCTGGTCAGGGCACATTCCCCGGGTTGCCTGCTGGATTCTCATTAAGGGGGTGTGCAGGAGGAGGTGGCCAATTAATGATTCTCTTGTCATTGATGTTTCTATCTCTCCTCTCCCTTCTGCTCTGAAATCAGTAAAACAAAATATCTTTTTAAATTTTAAAAAATGTATATACAACTAACTAACAATTTTTTTAAAGATGTTATTTGATTTTCTGCGGAACTTCAAAGGAATTTTCTATTACCTAGTTTTACTGATGGGAAGTTCCATGCAATTTGGATTATTATTTTTTATGTAGATGACTTTCCATCTCCATTCTTAACCCGAAAAGCTTTTTTATTTATTTATTTATTTTACTTATTTATTTTTAAAATATACTTTATTGATTTTTTTACAGAGAGGACGGGGGAAGGATAGAGAGTTAGAAACATCGATGAGAGAAAAACATCGGTCAGCTGCCTCCTGCATAACCCCTATTGGGGATGTGCCTGCAACCAAGGTACATGCCCTTGACCAGAATCGAACCTGGGACCTTTCAGTCCACAGGATCACGCTCTGTCCACTGAGCCAAATCTAGAAAAAGAGGCAAAGGAACAGAGTCCAACCACATCCCCACAATAGCTTCTGAAGCACATGTCAGTGCAGATTTGTTTTGAAAAGAATTTCAGGTCTGTTTCAGGTAAACTCCTTTGACTGTCAATCTCAGTGCAAAGACCTTAAAATGAAAACTTCCCATTTGTTTGCCACACAAGGATCCAACAAGAGATACAAATCAAACTTGATTGGAAAATGCCCCCTTTTACCACGGGGAAAGGCTCAATGGATGCATTAACACACAGAACTTTCCAGGAATCAAGTTGTCTGTGACTTCACAAAATGAAAAACACCAAGTAATATTTGCAACTGTAGAAAAAATAGTACTTAATGCCCTGACCAATGTGGCTTCATTGGTTAGAGCGTTGTCCCTTGGTTTATTCTTTCATCATCCATCATTAGATACTTAGTTGCTTTGTTGTCTTGGCTATCTATACTAATAAAAGGGTAATATGGAAATTATACTGGGAGACCTTCCGGACAAAGTCATAGTGTCAGGGCCCAGGCAGAGGCAGTTAGGGCCAATCAGGCCAGCAGGGGAGGGCAATTGAGGGCAATCAGACTGACAAGGGGGGCAGTTGGGGACCAGCAGGCTGACTAGGGGTAGTGGGTGGGGGTGGCGGTGGGCAGTTGGAAAGAAGGCCGGCAGGCAGAATGGTTAGGTGCGATCAGGCAGGCAGGCAGGTGAGCGGTTAGGAGCCAGCAGTCCTGGATTGCAAGAGGGATATCCAATTGCCGGTTTAGGTCCGATCCCACAGGGACATTCCCTGAGGGTCCCAGATTGGAGAGGGTGAAGGCCAGGGTGAGGGACAGATTTTGTTTGTTTGTTTGAAGGATTACAAATAGTACATATGTCTCCTTTTTCCCCCCTTTAACCTCCCCCAGCCTCCTCTTACCCCCCCCCCCCCCATATGCCTTCACCTACTTCCCCTCCCCCGTGTCTTGTATCCATTGGTTATGTTTATATGCATGCATACAAATCCTTCGGTTGATCTCTTACAACACCCCCCCTCCCCAACCTCCCTTGCCTTCCCACTGTAGTTTGACAGTCTGTTCAATGGTTCTTTATCTCTATAACTATTTCCCCCTCATTTCTTTTCTTTGAAAAATCTTGTAACTGCAGGCTAGAAATAAACATAAAATAACAAAAAACATTTGAGTCCCAATTTCAGTGCCCAACAGTTCAGAGACCCAGTTTCAATGTCAAATAGTTCCTTATGTGTGCATGTCAGCAGTGATATCTGGATGATGGACAGATGGTGGCAATGCAGGTCTGACCCTCTCTGGTTTGGTCCTGGGCAACTTGCAGCAACGCACAGCTGCCGACTGCTAGTGTGGCCAGGTGTCGTCAGCTTTTTCCATCTCTGGGCTGCTTGAGGGACAGATATTGACATTATGATTCATTAACAGTAGCAAAATTACAGTTATGAAATAGCAATGAAAATAATTTTATGGTTGGGGGTCACCACGACATGAGAAATATATTAAAGGGCCGAGGCATTAGAAAGGTTGAGAACCACTGGCTTAGATGCTGAACTCACCCAGCTGCAACATGGAACCAGTGGCCTGCTAGAACCCTCTCTGCACCATTTCCAGAAATGGCTGAAGGGGTAGGGGATTTTGGAACCTGAGAAATGTAACTCCACACCAGTAAAGCCTTTTTTCCACACGCAAATCTTAGAAAATGCATTTTTTGGAGATATAGCAAAAACCTTACTTTCACAAGTGACAAGAGAACTTAATGCTCTAGTAACAGTGGCACACCTCTTATTTCACTTTCTCTCTCTTAAGTTTTTATTGTTGTTTGTTTTATAATTTTAAAATATTCCACAACTATATTTTGAGTGGTGTATTAGGAGGGATGAGTGATAATTATGACTGTGTTTAATTTGTTTTGAGTTAAGGAAATCATTTATATAGGTTACTATATCAATATGAATGATCATTTTCATTATAAAAATATTTCACTAAAGAATTATATACCATAGGACATTTGTTTGTGTACAAATCATTATTTGCCAATAATATAGAAGTACTTTATATTGCATTTTGAGAAAATATTGAAATTTTAAATTTCATGTCTTGTTTCGTGTAGCACTTTTGAAACTTTTCTCTCCTTTGCCTGGCCCCCCCTGCCCCCCTTTTTGTTGTTGTTAAATAAGTTTGTATTGATTTGAGAGAGAGAACACGAGAAAGGGAGGGAGAGAGATAAATCAGTTTGAAACATCAACATCAATTGTCTGCCTCTTGCAAGTCCAGCATGAAGGGGTCAAGCCTGCAACCCAGGCTTGTGCTTTGACTGGGAATCAAACTGGTGACCTCTTGGTGCATGGTTTTGACCCTCATCCACTGAGCACACCAGCGGCCAGGCTAGTTGGTTCCTTTTTCAAAAGCTTTTTCTTCTTCTTTTGTTTTGAAAGTAATTTTTTAAAGACTCTGAATTTAGTAAGTAGATAAATGAGTTGATATTTTATTTGTGTTAGACCAGGCGTCTGTTAAAACAGAAGTAACATTTATTTTGGCTAAACAGTTTCTGTTCTGCATATGTGTTTACATAGCTTTTTCACACTCCATAAATTGAGCAGAACAAGTACTCATAGTTTTGGATTGACTAAATTTTTCTGAAACATTTTTCAAGGAAATGGGTATTAATATCACCAATTTTATCTAAATATTATCACTTCATCTTTCCTCGTTTGTTTCTAAGAAGTTATTATCAAGTTGATCTTGATAGTAGTTTTTATACTAAAGCATCCTATCTAATAAAAGAGTAATATGCAAATTAACCACAAATTAACCATCACTCCGCGACAAAAATGGTGGTGCCCATAGCCACAAGATGGCCATTGCCCATAGCCATAAGATGGTGGCGCCCGTCCTCCTGGCCCCACCGAAGTCCCCACGTCCGCCCAGCGGCAGCAGTCTAGGATGTCTAGCTGGGAGGTGCCCGCCCCCCCCCTCCCATGCCGTGATCCCTGCCCAGTGGCGGCAGTCCGGGGTGTCCGGCTGGGAGGTGCTAGTGCCTGGTGTGACCTTGGCCAGCGGCAGCAGTTTGGGCAGGGGTCTCAGACCTGCAGGGCCACGCACCGAAGCGGTGGTGGAAGCATGGGCTAGGGTCTCAGGCCTGCAGGGCCGTGCACCAAAGCCTTGCAATCCCTGGCCACGGCGGCAGCCAGAGCTGGGATCTCAGATGGGCAGGGCTGCGCACCCAAGGTGCGACTCCACAGCGGCAGCCTGGGCTGGGGTCTCAGGCCAACAGGGCCGCGCACCCCTGCCTTGCGATCTTCAGGTCAGGCTGAGATGGCTGACTGGGCTGGGGTCTCAGTCTGGCCAGGGTATGATCCCCTTCCAGCAGTGGCAGCCTGGGGTCTCATTGAGTCACACCAGCCAAGCAGATATGGAGGAATCTTAAATGTTTCTTTTTTAAAAAATATATATTTTATTGATTTTTTTTACACAGAGGAAGGGAAAGGGATAGAGAGCTAGAAACATCTATGAGAGAGAAACAGTGATCAGCTGCCTCCTACACATTCCCCACTGGGTATGTGCCCCCAATCAAGTTTCATGTTGTTGGCCAGAATTGAACCTGGGACCCTTGATTCTGCAGGCCAATGCTCCATCCACTGAGCCAAACCAGTTAGGACTGCCCAATATGTTAAAGAAAAAACCCTATCTAATAAAGAGGGAATATGCAAGGGCGGACATTTGGGGGTGTCCGAGTTGTCAGGGGAGGGCAGTTGGGGACAATCGGGCTGGCAGGGGAGCAGTTAGGCATTGATCAGGCTGGCAGGCAGAAGCAGTTAGGGGCAATCAGGAAGGCAGGCAGGAGAGAGTTGGGAGCCAGCAGTCCTAGATTGTGAAAGTGATGTCCCCTAAACAGGCAGTCGGACATCCCCAAGGGGTCCCAGATTGGAGAGGGTGCAGGTTGGGCTGAGGGACCCTACTCCCCCGCACAAATTTCATGCATCAGGCCTCTAGTGTTTTTAATATTTTTGCTATATGTGCACACATCTAAGCTAGTCTGTTGACTTGTAAATATTGTAATTTTACATAAATAGCATCAGACCTTCTCCAACTTGCTTTGTTTTTATATTTATTCATGGTGATAAATGTAAATGTAACTCATATTTTTAACTTCTATAGAATGTTACATTGCATCATTGTGTGCTTCTCCTTGTAGGTACTCGACAGTGGGTACTCTATAATCTGGGTACTCCATATAATCGGACAATTCCATAGGAAGTTATGTGCATCTTTACCAGACATTACTCTGAGTTTTTCTGGTGCTGTTCTAGTTCTTGATTTTCTATGTGACCTGTTTTTTCCCTCTGGGAATTTTCAGGCTTTTTATTTCAGCAGTATTTTGAAATTTCAGTTACCTTTTTTATTGTTGTGGCTCAACTTTCAGTTTTGCTATGCACTTTCAATCACTTAACTTGTTTTAGTGCTGGGAAACTTTTCTGAATAATTTCTTTGATAAATGTCTTCTCTTTGCTTTTTTTGTTTCTAAAATATTAGTTGGATGTTCTACTCTGGACTGATCTTAAAATTCTTTGTTGTATTCTCTCCCATTTTTAGTCTCTTTATTTTGGGATTGGGGGCGAGGGAGATGGGCGAATCCTACTTTTTGGGTTGTTTTTCCAATTTGATTTTGTAATCTTGTAATTTTTAAAAGATTTTTTCATTGATTTTTTTTTTTTTTTTTTTTTTTTTTTTTTGAGGAAGGGAGGAGGAGAGAGAAACATCTATGTGAGAGTGAGAGACATGTATTGGCTACCTTCTGCTTGTCCTCCCCCACATCCCATTTCGGATCAGTTGCAATCTGGCTTTGTACCTGACTGGGAAACCTTGGTAATCCTTGGGTGCACTCCTAACCAGCTGAGCCACTCTGGCCAGGCATAACCTTTTATTTTCAAAGGTCTGTTCTCTTCTTAGTTCATAAGAGCACTTTCTTTTTCTCTGAAACACATTTTTATAACATCCCATTCATGTTTCATGAATACAGTACTCATTTCTCTTGAGAACCCCCCCTTTTTTTTCTACTCTGCTCTTTTTCCCCCCTTGATTTGTTTATTGTTTCTTTTTATTTATTATGCATTTCATCTTTGATGTTTTCCTTCATTGTCTGGTAATCTTTGAATGGCTATTCATGTTTAAGTTTGGAAGTTTTATGTGAATGGACAAGGACAGTCATTTGGTAGGCCTCCTTGTATGGAGACCTGACCCCTGACCATTTCAAGTATTCCTGAATGTGAGTAATCTGAAATTACTTTTTTGATACTGTTGAATTTCCTTAGAGAGCAATAAAATTGTTTACCTGAGATTTATAAAAAAATTTTTTCCTTGTTTTTTTTTTTTTGTATTCATATCCATTCCATTTATAGTTTTTTCTATTTTCTTGAAGGAAGCAACATTAAGCAAAGGAAAATGATTGATTTTGATGGGCTGTCTTCCCCCTACCCTCATTACAATTGACTATTTTGTGGGCATGGTAAATTCAAATGCTATTTAGTATTTAGTAGTTTCTTGAGTTGAGTGATAGGCAGAGATAGTTGAGGATGCAAAATGTACCAACTAGAAAAAAAACAAACTGGTAAACTGAACTAAAAACTTAGAACATTTGCTCTTCTAAAAGACACTAAGAAAATGAAAAGAAAAGCCACAGACTGGGAGAAAATATTCACAAAACAAATATGTTTATATCCAAATTACATATTTTAAAAACGCTACAATTTAATAATGGAAGACCTTTTAAACAATGGTTGCCAACCTTTCGGACCTCACAGACCACTGTGGTTCATGGACCACCATTTGGCGAGCGCTGCTTTAAAAGGGACAAAAGATTTGAATAAACACATCACAAAGAAATACCAATGCATAATAAGCACATGCAAAGGTGCTCAATATCTACAGGCATCAGAAAAATGCAAATTAAAATCACACTGAGATGCCATGTACACTAATTTATAAAATTTCTGAAAGTTGAGTTGGGAAGTTGAGTGTTTAGCATTCATTATGCAAATTTATAGCTTAACTCTGGTTTTCAGTAAGTTTTTTTTTTTTTTTTAACATTTTTATTTATTTCAGAGAGGAAAGGAAAGAGAGGTAGAAACATCAATGATGAGAGAGAATCATTGATTGGCAACCTCCTGCACGCAACCCGAGCATGTCCCCTTGATGGGAATCGAAACTGGGACCCTTCAGTCTGCAAGCCAGTCTGCTCCATCCATTTATAAAGCCAAACCAGCCAGGGCTTCAATAAGTCTTATCCTGGCTTTCAATCATGAACCTTTGTAGTTCAGACTATTCAAATTAAACTTCTGGTCTTTTTCTGTGTGTGGTAGTTTTAATACATGTCTGCAAGTTTTTTCTTTTTTCTTTTTAATATATTTTTACTGATTTCAGAGAGGAAGGGAGAGAGAGAAAGAGAGAGAGGGAGAGAGAATCATTGATTGCCACCTTCTACACACCCCACTCTGGAGATCGAGCCCACAAGTCTGGCAAGTGCCCCCACCGGAAATGGAACTGTGACCTCCTGGTTCATAGGTCGATGCTCAACCACTGAGCCACACCAGCTGGGCGGCAAGTTCTTTTTTAATTTTCCTCTGTGAGAGGTGGGTCTATGTCTTCTACTCTTGAATCTAAGCTGGCCTAGTTACTTGCTTATAACTGACAGACTGCAGCACTGGTGACACTCAGAAAAGGCCAAGTTGTTATTTCCTGGTTCCCTTGGGACATTCCCCTTGGGGAAAGCCAGGTGCCATGTAAGAAGTCTGAGTAGTTTGAGGTAGTTGAACTGGAGAGACCACATACAGGCTTTCTCCAGCTGAATTAAGTCCCAGCCGAATTCCTAACGAACAGCTCCAATTTACTACAACCATTTAATAAGTTTTCAGGTGAATCTTCCCAAAATCTGAGAAATCTGAGAAACTCAGTGGCAACTGCCCATTGAGCTCTTACAGTGAGTGAGCCAGTATTGATGCACTATTATTAACTAAAACCCACACTTACTCAGCTTTCATGATTTTTTTAACCTAATGTCTCGTTCTCTATTCCAGAATTTAATTTAGGATATACTACATTACATTAAATTACCATGCCTCCTTAGGCTCCTTGTGGCTGTGAGAGTTGCTCTAACTTTCCTTGCTTTTTTAGGTCCTTGCTAATTTTGAGGAGTACTAGTCAGGTATTTTATAGAATGTCTCAATTGGTATTTGTCTAATGCTTTCTTAGAGATTAGACTGGGATTGTGGGGCTTGGGGAAGAAGACCAGAGATGAAATGCTGTTTTCATACTGCAAACATGATGATGACTGTTGATTTGACCTTGGTTAGTTGGCTGAGATAATGTGTGTCTGGTTTCTCCGCTGTGAAGTTAGTTACTCCCCTCCCCCTATTCTTTTTGTGCTTTCTGGAAAGAAAGTCTCTTTGCCCAGTTTAAGAGGTGGGAAATTAAGGTCCACCTGTTTGAGTGCGCAATATCTACATAAATTATTTGGAATTTTTATACACTGGAGATATGACTATTCTCTCACATTTATTCAGTCACTTATTTTAATCCATGTGGACTCATGGATATTTTATAATTTAATATTGCTTTATTTATTTTGTTATTTTTGAGCTACCATAGGATAGGAGTTGTGAATTAGTTTTTTCTGTTTTGGTTCTCTCCTCCTGTATTACCTGTATTTTTTATTTTGGCATTGTGTTATTTGACGTATCACTGCGCTTAAATTTTCTTTGTGATTTATATTTCTTTTAAAACTGGATTCTCCCTCCTTCATCCCCCCTCCCCCAAATATGACCTAATTTGCTATTTTGTGGCCATTATTTCTTTTGTATTGCATTAGTTGCCCATATTATCTTTCATGTTCAATCTTTCTGGGTCTCTTTATTGTGGCTCAATTTTTATTTTATTTTTTTTTATTTATTTTTATTTTTTAATATATTTTTTTTATTGATTTTGTACAGAGAGGAAGGGAGAGAGATAGAGAGCTAGAAACATCGATGAGAGGGAGTCATCGATTAGCTGCCTCTTGCATACCCCCTACTTGGGATATGCCTGCAACCAAGGTACATGCCCTTGACCGGAATCGAACCCGGGACCTCTCAGTCCCCAAGCCGACGCTCTATCCATTGAGCCAAACCGGTTTCGGCTGTGGCTCAATTTTTAAAATGTAGCATGTAGATAGATGATTTTGTTTTGGAAGTTCTTTTTTTTTTTTTTTTTTTTATAGGTGTTTATATTTATTAACAGTGTCATTGTTTTAGGTTGTTATTTGCTTTCTCTTTTTAATGTTTGAAATTTTAAAATATTTTACTGTTTCTTTTGGGCATGTTTTTTCTTTGTGACTTAGACATTTTATAATCTATTTCATCGATGACTATCTTTATAATCTGTACTAAGAAAGGGGTAATATGCTAATTAGACAGGGTGACCAGACATCTTCCAGACGTCTGATTTCCTTCCGGACACTTAAGGGGCAACCAGACCAGTTGGGGGTCAATCAGGCAGGCAGGTGAGCAGTTAGGAGCCAGAGGTCCCTGATTGTGAGAGGGACATCCGACTGCCAGTATCAGGCTTAAACCAGCAATCAGACATCCCCCAAGGGGTCCCTCGTTGGAGAGGGTGCAGGCCAGGCTGATGGACTCCCCCCTCCCCTGCATGATTTTCGTGCACTAGGTCTCTTGTTATGTAATAAATCTGAAAGATGGTGGCAGTTAGTTTACTTCTAGTATTTCCTACTTTTTATCTTCTACCATCTGCTTTTGATTCTTCAATTACCACTCTTTATAGTAGTTAATTTCTGTTATATTTTGAAAATAAAATGTATTTTAATAAACACTGCCTTTATAATTATTCAAAGTGTGGATACATTTTGGGGGACACCTTGTATATCTGTCACTTTACTTAATCATGCTAAACAAATGTGACCTTCTCTCCCCCAAGAAAGAAAAAATATCACACATTTGCTACCTGTACCTTCGCCTCTTTCCTGCACCTTCTAGTAGTGTTGTTTTATTTTTTCTATTTGATTATGATTTATGTTTATCATTGCTTTTTAAAAAATATATTTTATTGATTTTTTTACAGAGAGGAAGAGAGAGGGATAGAGAGTTAGAAACATCGATGAGAGAGAATCATCAATCAGCTGCTTCTTGCACCACCCCTACTGGGGATGTGCCCACAACCAAGATACATGCTCTTGACCTGAATTGAATCCAGGACCTTTCAGTCTGAAGGCCAACGCTCTATCCACTGAGCCAAACTGGTTTCAGCTGTTTATCATTACTTTTAAAAATATGTTTTTATTGATTTCAGAGAAGAAAGACGAGGGAGAGAGAGATAGAAATATGAGAGAAAATCATGGATCAGCTGCCTTTTGGTACCCCTCACCAGGAATTGAACTGTGACCTCCTGGTTCATAGGTCAACACTCAACCACTGAGCTACATGGTTTGGACTATCATCACTTTTCTAGTCATTTCTTATTTAGCTGAATTTGATCTCTTTATTGTGTGTGTGTGTGTGTGTGTGTGTGTGTGTGTGTGTAATTAAAAAAAATTTTAAGAATGGGCCTAAGAGAATGAAATTGCATTCTTTCATGTGTGGGAGGTAAACTTTCTCTACCCTCGAGATAAGGGGGCTGGTGAATTAAACTGATAAAATACAGAGAAGCAAAAAAAAAAAAAAAAAAAAAAAAAAAGATAAAGTTTATTTACGGGAGCCCAAATAAGTTAGAATTTAGAGTTGATATGCCATTTTAATGGGGAAGTGGATGGAGAGGAGGGGCACTTATGGAATAACAAAAGACATAGGAAAGACAAATAGTTCTTTAGGAGAGTAGATTGAGGGGGGCATCTTCTGACAATGTTTGATGTCTTATCTTAGTGCTGACTTCTCATCTCAGGTGATAGAAGTCAATCTCCCATTATTGGAAGCCTCCCTTTGGAGTGAGGGATTTTTGTCTCATTTACCGTATTTTTCGGACCATAAGACGCACCGGACCATAAGACGCACCGTTTTTAGAGAAGGGAAATGAAGAAAAAAAGATTCTGAAACAAATAGTGTCCTAAAATATTTTATGTGCATTAAAACCCAACATCACAGTCATAAACACATGTAATCAACCCTGTAAAGTAAACAGCAGCATTTAGAACCATTTTAGAGCCGGGCAAGCACACAGAGACCACACAGAGCCGGGCAAGTGAAAAAACTTTTTTTTTAAAGTATATGTGTAGGCTATATTTGGACCATAAGACGCAGGGACTTTTCCCCCCCACTTCTGGGGGGAAAAAAGTGCGTCTTATGGTCCGAAAAATACGGTAGTTCTTTGTGAAGACTCTGCTTTTTTAGATAGTAAGGGGAGTGGAGTTCAGACAAAGCCTCTTTGCATCTGATGATTTGTTCATGTCTTCAGCTCGATATAATTTTGATGCCTCTGTGATATAATTTGTAATCCTTTCACATGTTTGAAAGGACAACAGTTTAGTTTATATAAAACACTTGTGTCATCCTTTGCTTCCTTCAAGTGTTTGACACTGTTTCACTTCTCTGCATTGCATTTTGGAAGACTAAAACTAGCCTGATTTATCTATTCCTCTCCTGCTTTAAATTGCTGTATTTAGGAGAGTGCATGGAAGAGAGTGAGGGATTGAATTCTCATAGAATTCTTTATTTGCCTTTAAAATATAGTAGCTTAAATATATTGTTTTTTCCCCCATAACTTAAATTGTAAATATGTTTTCTCCAAATTCTTAGTAGACCATGATGTATAATACTACATCCTGTAGGTGAGGTTTTATTAGCCTCAACATCATTGATAACTTTTTGCTGCAGGGATGGCCTGTGTATTATAGGATGTTTTAGAGCCTTCCTGCCTCTCTACTAATTAGATGCCAATAATTCTCCCTCCACTCCACTCCCTCCCTATGCCAGTTGTGACCATAGAAGCCTCTAAACTTTGCAAAATGCCCTCTGGGGGTCAAAATCTTTTCTGGTTGAGAAACCAGTTATACATGTAATCCATTCTTCTATTGTTAGAAATACAAATTATTTTCAGTATAAGTAGCACTCTAATGAATATCATTATGCACAAAGATTTTTCTCTTTTGATCTTTTATGGTGAATTTTACATTACTGATTTCCAATTATATAACCATTTTTCTATTTCTGTTTTGTTATTAAAAATAGGCTATTTGTTTAATGAATTTAATATTTAATCTTTTAAAATAATACAATATTTATGTACAGTTTGGTTTATTTAGAATAACTTCTCAGAAGTAGAATATTGGGTCAGAGTTCTAATTATTATGTAATCTTGGTATTTTTAGAATGCATTTCCGAGCTGGGATTGGCAAAATCACAGGTAGAGAGGTTTTCCATAGCCAGTTGAGAATCCTTGCACCAGCTTGGTTTGTATAAAGTTCTACCTATCTGAGGCTTGCATGTTACTTTAATTTTTTAAATAAACTTTTACTTTTGAAATAATTTTAGGTGTATAGAAAGCCATAGGCTAGGACCCCTGTAAACTGGTTTTCTTATATTACCATGGTGTATTTGTCTAAACTAAGAAACCAGCATTTGTACTATTCTGTTAACCAAACTCCAGACTCTATTTGGATTTTACCAGTTTTTCTATTCTCTTTTTCTGTGCTGGGGTCCAATCTGGGTACCACATTACATTTAGTAACCTTGCTTTTTGAGTCTCTAAAAATTTATAGATCACTATTTTGATTTTTAAAAACAATACAAACCGCTTTAAAATGCATTAATCACTTAAGCCTTGAGATGAGAATGCCAGTTCTAGGCTATTGCTTTTGTTTGAATTCTGACTTGCTACATAAATTTTGTTATCTAGGTATACTAGGTATTTCAGTTTTCCCAATTATAAAATAAGAATATTCATAATACTAACTTTACTAAATTATTGTTTGTTGTAAACGACATAGTGAACATCAATCTCTTAATATAAAGCCTGGCTTACAGAGCTCATACAAAAAAAAAAACCTAAACATTATTATTACTGCTATACTAGTAACCCTGCGCATGAATCCGTGCGCGCCAGTGGCTTTTTGTGGGACCTGGCTGTTCTGCTCCTGCTGCCTAGAGGCTCTCTGCAGCCCAGAGGCCCATCCGCACACGGCCTGGCCAGAGGCCCTCCATGGCAGGTGTGGAACACTTGCCTCGTCTCCAAGGCAACAAAGCAAGCATTCCGCCAGGCTGCTCATGGTGCCCGCTCTCAGTGGCTGCCCCCCCCCCTCCCGTCCACATACACACACCTCCTCAGGACTGGGGGACTCTGGCAGGACTGAGAGGACTGGGCACCGCCATCTTGTGGCTATTGGCATCATCTTTGTGATGGAGTGATGGCTGATTTGCATATTACCCCTTTATTAGATAGGATGTGCTACTTTTTAGTCAAAAGAAAGAAACCCTTAGGAAAAAATGTCCATAGGCCTAAATCAGTGGTCAGCAAACTCATTAATCAACAGAGCCAAATATCAACAGTACAACAATTAAAATTTCTTTTGAGAGCCAAATTTTTAAAATTTCTCCTAACACCACTTCTTCAAAATAGACTTGCCCAGGCCATGATATTTTGTGGAAGAGCCACACTCAAGGGGCCAAAGAGCTGCATGTGGCTCGTGAGCTGCAGTTTGCCGACTGTGGGCCTAAAACATCCCTGACACCACTTCATCCTTTTTGATAGGAAGCAGATGGGATTGACAGATTGTGCTCTTTTTAAGCAAGGCTTGTCCAATTTCCATGTGGCTCCTTTAGAAGAGTGTGCAAGCTGTAGAAAGGAGAATGGGAATTTTGTAGTATCTAAATGTCCTTTGTTGAAATTTTAATAATTTACTTTGTAAAGATTTTTGGCTGGATATTTCTTTGAGAATTGTTTGCTTTATTGATACTAGTTTTTCTAAAGGATTAAAATTTAAATGAGTTAATTTGTGAAGCATTTAAGCAGTGCATGTTGCAGAATGAGCACTATGGAAATATTTGCTTATTCCTAGGTCCCTCAAACGATATAAAAGCATATTTTGGTTACTTGTTATAACAAGCCTCTGGAGCAAATATTAATTGAAATAAGAGGTAAGAGGACCGTTAGCCCTCTCAGATAGTCGCCTGGTTGTCCCTGAAGGGGCTTGCTTTCTGATCAAACCTCTTGGCAGTCTGTTGCCATTGTACTGTAGAGATGGATTCAAGCAACTAAAGATAACTTTGGTCATAGTATCTGTCATTTGTACTTATGTGAAGGAATAAAGAGAGATCAAAATTGTTTAGGCAGTTATTTCTTGTATCTGTCCTGCAATTTAAATTTCATTCCCATAAAAAATATCCAAGTATAGTTGTTCAGGATGCCTAATTTTGGCAAAACCTAGAAAGACAGCACTAAAATTTTTTTTAAAATTCTGGTTAGGAAGAATTTCACATGTACATAAATGCTGAAATGATAGTAGATACTGATTTCTCATGTGCCTATCACCGTATTTCAGTAATCATTGACAGAGAGTCAATAGTATTTTTAAATTGCATTTAGACTTCATTTTTGTAGTAGTTCCTCAAGGAAATGACAATGCATTCAAATGGATGTATCTGCTGGGTCTTAATTGTCCATTGTGTCAAAGTAGGTAATTGTTTCTTTGCTTGTAAAGGGGAAAAAAAACTTTGGGTATCAAATATATTGACATTTATTTTAGATCCTTATTGATTATAGGAGTCACTCTTAAGGAATGTTCCTAGTTTGAAATAACATTTATTAAATGACATTCAATTTATATAGTTTTTATTACAGTTGAATGTTTAAAGTGGAAAAGGTATATCTATAATAATAAAAGCATAATATGCTAATTAGAACAGACATTCTTCTGGACGTCCTTTCTTCCAGACAAAGCCACAGCAGGCAGGGAGGCAGCAGAGGCCCACTGCCATGGCGGGGCAGGGCCAGGGCCAAAGCCCTTGCACAAATTTCGTGCTCCGGGTCTCTAGTGTATAATAGAGAGTATTTCTTTTATTTCTGTCTTCCGAGCTCTTGATTTCTCTTCCCCAGAGGTTCCAGTTTATTTTTTAAAGCTCTCTGGTACTTGTGTGCTTGCTCACACACACACACGTGTGTGTGTGTGTATATATATATATATATATATATATTTTTTTTTTTTTTGTAGGCTATTATGTTTTACCTATATATCATTAAATATGAATCTTGATTCTCCTATTAATCAGTTCCCAAATGGGTGATAGTAAGATGGTTCATTTATTTACTTATTTATTTTTACAATATACAAAATAAATTTATTTCAAGATTGTAGATACAAAATAATTATACATTTACATTCAATAAGCATTAATACTTGAAGAAAAATATTTTAAATAATATTTTCAAAACTGTACCACGTAGTATAAAATCACAAAAGTTGTAGGAAATATTAAAAATCTGCAAATAGCCGGGACCGGTTTGGCTCAGTGGATAGAGCGTCGGCCTGCGGACTGAAAGGTCCCGGGTTCGATTCCGGGCAAGGGCATGTACCTTGGTTGCGGGCACATCCCCTGTAGGGGGTGTGCAAGAGGCAGCTGATCGATGACTCTCTCTCATCGATGTTTCTAACTCTCTATCCCTCTCTCTTCCTCTTTGTGAAAAATCAATAAAAAATATATATATTTAAAAAATGACAACAAAAGTATTGTATTTATTATAAAAAATATACATATATATATATAAAATCTGCAAATACCAGGATTACTTCTATTATAATCTAAAATATTTTTTCCCCCTTTGGCTCTTTTTATCATTTTACGTTGTTCATTCCACAAATGAGTGAAATTATGTGATATTTATTTTTCTCCAACTGACTTCACTTAGCTAAGATAGTTTTATATACTTTACTTTTTCTAACAGTGCTGCAGTGAATATTTGTATATATAGGAGTAAACCTATAGGTTCATAGAATTTGGTTGAAGAATATGTACAATTGCAATTTTGGATAGATTTGATGAAATTTCCTTTTACTGAGATCGTACCAGTTTAATAATATCAGCAGTGTGTATTTCTGCATATTCTTGTGGAGAAAATGATTACCAAACCTTTGATCTTTGCCAGTTTGACCCATGAAATTGATACCTCAGTGTATTCTTAATTTTCATTTCTTTTATGATTATGAGGTTGGACATATTTTAAGATCCATTTGTGGGGGGTGTTCCTGGTCCATTTTTCTATCACCTTGGTCATTTTCTTACTTATTTATAGGACCTTTATATTAGGGAGATTAGTTTATGATTAGAAATGCAATTCCTTAAATCTTACCAAGTAATGTGTTATTGTTTTACTTTAGGCTTCTTTAGCTTTTTAAATTAAAATAACCATTGATATAGTTTAAAGAACAACATAGTTCTCGAAGGCCCTGTTCATGGAGATTCACCAGAACCAACATTTCTAAATCTTAGTTCCTGATTTCTTTAGAGTTTATCTTCAAATCTCTAACTCATGTGCTTCTTGATCACCCCCCATTTTTAGGAATTATTTATCTCATTACTGGAGATGAGATTTACCACTTTCACCCCAGTACTCCAAATACACACCCAAACTTCCCGTTCTTCCTTATCGGATCAAGAGAGGATTATTTCTTGTTCTATATATTGAACCTTAGAGTTATTGTATAAGTTGAATTATAAAAAAAACTTTAACCAGGTTTTGTTTCTTGGTTTTCCTTTCTCCTATAACTGTGGTTCTCAACTTGCACATATGATGCACCAGAGATGCTTTAAAAAATTACTGATATCTTAATCCCATCCCCAGAGATTCTGATTTAATTGGTTTGATGATTGTAAAGTGCTAGGATTTTGAAACCATTGTTGTAGAAAAAGGATGTGCAGGGAAATTTTCTTGTTTTGTGTATGTGGTGGTTTTTTTCTGTTCAATAAATTCAGATAACTCCTATCCAAGTATATTTTTTAGATTTACTAGAGAATAAATGAGCTAATATAGGTGAATTCTGTGTCAGATTTAAATATATAACACCTATAAAATTTTTCTTTCAGATTAATTATTAAACATGGGTGCATTTTTGGATAAACCCAAAACTGAGAAACATAATGCTCATGGTGCTGGGAATGGTTTACGTTATGGCCTGAGCAGCATGCAAGGATGGAGAGTGGAAATGGAAGATGCACACACAGCTGTTGTAGGTATTCCTCACGGCTTGGAAGACTGGTCATTTTTTGCAGTTTATGATGGTCATGCTGGATCCCGAGTGGCAAATTACTGCTCAACACATTTATTAGAACACATCACTAATAATGAAGACTTCAAGGCAGCTGCAAAATCAGGATTTTCTCATGAGCCTACAGTGGAAAGTGTCAAGAATGGTATCAGAACTGGCTTTTTGAAAATTGATGAATTCATGCGTAACTTTTCAGACCTCAGAAATGGAATGGACAGGAGTGGTTCAACTGCAGTGGGAGTTATGATTTCGCCGAAGCATGTCTACTTTATCAACTGTGGTGATTCACGTGCTGTTCTGTGTAGGAATGGACAAGTCTGCTTTTCCACCCAGGATCACAAGCCTTCCAATCCAAGGGAGAAGGAGCGTATCCAAAACGCAGGAGGCAGCGTAATGATACAGCGTGTTAATGGTTCATTGGCAGTGTCTCGTGCTCTGGGGGACTATGATTACAAGTGTGTGGATGGCAAGGGCCCAACGGAACAACTAGTTTCTCCAGAGCCTGAGGTTTATGAACTTTTAAGAGGAGAAGATGATGAATTTATCGTTTTGGCTTGTGATGGGATCTGGGATGTTATGAGTAACGAGGAGCTCTGTGATTATGTTAAATCTAGGCTTGAGATATCTGATGACCTGGAAAATGTTTGCAATTGGGTAGTGGACACTTGTTTACATAAGGTATGTAAATCTTTTTGTTATAATTAAAATACCCTATTAATTTTGAAAAAATATGGTAAGTAAAACCAAGCAAACATAAATTTTAAAAACTTAGTATTTTTATTATGGTTGTACATTTTTAAGTTATTTTCTTCTGCAGAAATATGACAGTTTTTTTTTTTTTTTTTTTTTTTTTTTTTGTAAAGCCATTCTCACTTGCCTCAACCTTCTAGTTTGAAAATTAAGTTGAATAAATTTCTGTGGTATTTGTTGTCATTTAAGTACTTTATGGCTTGTTTCCATGGCAGAGCATCTATACAGAATGTGACTTTTAAAAAATAAATATTTTTATTTATTTCAGAGAGAGGGAGGAGAGGGAGAGAAAAATAGGAACATCAGTGATGAGAGGAAATCATTGATCATCTGCCCCTTGCATGCCCCCCATTGGGAATCTAGCCCACAACCTAATAATGTGCCCTGACTGGGAATTGAACTGTGATCTCCTGGTTCATGGATAGACACTCAGCCACTGAACTGAGCCACACCAACCAGGCCAGAACGTGACTTTAATTCATATTCTCAGCATAGGCAATAGCTGTCCGAAAACTTATTATGAAGCAGTTTGATGTATAATTCTGTACTAGATATACAAAAATCAAGAGCCACATAAAATGTTGGAAGATGCACCATAACCCTAGACTAGGTAAAGTTTGTAATTTAGTTTTGAGCCCCCTAGCAGGTAAGATAAAAACAAGTAAAAGTGTGAGTTGTGTATTTTTTACTGGCCAGCCGCCTCCTGCATGCTCTCTACTGGGGATTGAGTTTGCAATTTGGGCATGTGCCCTGACCGGAATCGAACTTCCTGGTTCATAGGTGAGCCATGTCAGCCAGGCTCAACCTTTTTTTTTCTTTTTTTCTTTTTTTTTTTCATTTAATAATATATTGTAGAGAGATCTCCATGTTTATAAGTATTGACCTAAATCATTTTTTTCTGGTTGCATAGCATTCTGTTGAATGAGTGACATGTAGTTTTTTTTTAGAATAACCAAGAATGAGATGTACTTCGTAGGAAAGAAGTTTGTATTGTACATAAACAGCACTCTCCCTTTTATTGAAAGGATGTTAGTTTTCAGGAATTTTGACCCCTCCTTTCTGAATGTGGAGTTTAAATGATTCTGGGGACATATTTCACTTCATAGCTTTTAGTTTGAACTGATAAATATGCCTTTTTGTAGTGTTAAAAGATTCTAGCCAGAGTTCTAGAATCTCATGAATCATAAGTTATAGTAATAGGGACAAGAGGCTGGAATATGTGTTTCATCATATTTCTTTAAATAAAGCTGTGCTCAAATCAAAATCAGTTTTGAGAAGTTTAGTTAGCTGTTTTTGTTAAGACATACAGATTTATGAACCACTCTCTGTTACTTAATAGAGTTAAGTAAACCTCTTAACCATTCCTATTTTCTACCTACATAATTTTGTCACTTCACTTGTTTGTATTGTAAAACTAAGGGTTAGCAATATAAAACAATGTGATTGAAATACAATATAATTGCTTTAAATTTACTTTGAAAGATTGAATATAAATTTTTAAATCCATAGAAAGCATTTAGCCCAGTGCTTAGCACTTAGCAATTGCTCAGTAGGTGTTGGTTGTTAAGTAGGAATAGATCCAGTTTTTAAGTAGATGTTTCCTTGATAATAGATTTAAATGAAGTGTCAATATTTTCTAGCACTTCTAACACATTATGTTCTAATAGTTTACTAGCACTTTTATATGTTAACTCATGAAATCTAGGGAGATTGTGATAATCATCATAATCACAATAGTATCAATAAATGATTGCTTTTTATGAATCAAATGCTAAACACTTTGCACTTTTAAAAACTCATTTAATTTTCACAACCATGAAAAGTAAGTAGCATTAGTATTGTTTTTTATAATCATTTTTCAGGGTTGCCTTTTGATAGTATGAAGCTATAAATATAGGATGAATACTTGTATCCTTTTCAGCTGGAAAATTAGCTGATTATTTATGCAAGGGTGGTTTTTTAATTGCTGTATAAAAATTACTGAAACACACTTATACTTTGTGGTTAGAGGAAAGTAGATACGTAGATATAGAAGCAGCATCATTGAAATTACATGTTGAAGGTGTAAATGTAAATTATTTCCTTTAAATATCTTAGGATATTTAAACTTCTTAAAACTATTTTTCTGTTAATTTTCCAACTGATGAGATATGATGTATGTTTTATAACCTAAAAATCTAATGGAGCCGGGACCGGTTTGGCTCAATGGATAGAGCGTCAGCTTGGGGACTAAAGGGTCCCGGGTTCGATTCCGGTCAAGGGCATGTACCTTGGTTGCGGGCACATCCCCAGTAGGGGGTGTGCAAGAGGCAGCTGATCGATGACTCTCTCTCATCGATGTTTCTAACTCTCTATCTCTCTCCCTTCCTCTCTGTATAAAAATCAATAAAATATATTTAAAAAAAAATCTAATGGAAATTACTTATATTTATATATTGGCATTTATATGAATAATTTACGTTAGATTTTTAAGTTTTATACACACATATAGATGGATAGATAACAAATGGCTAAGCAATGCTCATACTATTGTTACTAAAATAGAAATGGTTAGAAGAAACTGGGATTTCTAAAATATGAGGAATTCTGTTTATTCATAAAGTTGCTTTAAAAATCATTAGTATTCAAGTGAATATTGGACTTGAATATCTATGGTATAAAGTTTTACCTGATCTGAATTTAAATAGTAAAATTCTGGTTCTTGTGAAAGAATATATTAACTTTTTCTCTCTTTGTTTCTTTTTTTGCTATTTGAAATCATGGTGTATATGTTTGTATTAATACAGCCAATGCATTATTTCTAATATTAATCATGAAAGTGTTGATGGGTTTTCATTAAGGAATGAAAGTAGTTTTGGCCATTTTGGAAATCCTGATTCACCCCCCACCCCCACCAACGCTTCCACTTGCAGATACTGAAAAGCTGGTAATATACTTAGGATAATTCTTCCTACTAAAGCATGAAAGTATATGGAGGGAGTTTACTTTTTTAAAGTATGTTTTTACTAATTTCAGAGAGGAAGGGGGGAGGGAGGGAGAGGAAGAAGGGGGGGGGGAGAGAGAGAAAGAGAGAGAGAGAGAGAGAGAGAGAGAGAGAGAGAGAGAGAGAGAGAGAGAGAGAGAGAGAGATAGAGATCAGTGTTGAGATTCATTGATTGGCTGCCTCCTGCACCACCTTTCCTCGCTCTCCCCCTCCCCCCCACTGGAGATCAAGCCCCCAACTGGGGCATGTGCCCTGACTGGGAATCAAATCCTGGTTCATAAGTTGATGTTCAAACAGCCACACCAGCAGGTTTACATTTTTTGAAGTCTTCTCAATACCTGACCTCCCCTGCTTTCAAACTTTGCTCCATTGAGTATTAGGAGTTGATGGCAAAAGTTTTTCAAGGCCTGTATATCTTTTCTTCTGTGTTGTTTGGGTTCTAAAAAGGTGGAAAGTCTGAACCAAACAATGCCTGCCTAGATTCATGTCATAATGACTGAAAAGACTGGAATTAGTATGGCCTTGGCTTTTTTCATTTGGGTTGACACGCCCCACTATCAAACAGAAATAGCCTACTGCCTCCATTGACTTAATGTTTTTAGAGTGGTGAATAGAAAAAGGGGTGTTTCAAATAGTTCTTTGGAATTAAAATAAATGTGATAAATGTGTACATTCTGGATGAATAAGCTGTAATTACTTAACTCTGCTTTGATGTAAATAGAAAGTTGGTAGACTATAAAAATAATTATTTCTTTTTCTTTAATATATAGGGAAGTCGCGATAACATGAGTATTGTACTAGTTTGCTTTCCAAATGCCCCCAAGGTCTCAGATGAAGCAGTGAGAAAAGATGCAGAGTTGGATAAGTACTTGGAATCACGGGTTGAAGGTAAGAAAGATGCTTTTTTGTTTGTCTTTTAATTTAGAAGGAAAGGAAAAAAAAATACTTCCTTGTTTATCAAATAGGAACTCCCATTTGACCCAGTAATCCCACTCCTAGGAATATATCCCAAGAAACTAGAAACACCAATCAGAAAGGATATATGCACCCCTATGTTCATAGCAGCACAATCTACAATAGCTAGAATCTGGAAACAGCCTAGGTGCCTGTCAGCAGATGATTGGATCAAAAAACTATGGTACATCTACACAATGGAATACTATGCTGCCATAAAAAAGAAGGAATTCTGATCATTTGCAGCAACCTGGATAGAACTAGAGAACATCATGCTGAGTGAAATAAGCCAGTCAATGAAAGAGAAATACCACTTGGCCCTCACTCATTTATGGATATTAAAGAACATTATAAACTGACAAACCAAAAGTCAGATATAAAGATAGTAAAGCAATAAGCAGACTGTAAAATTACAGCGGGGAGAGTAGGGAGATCTGGGGGAGATAAGAGATCAACCGAAGGACTTGTATACATGCATATAAGTACAACCAATGGACACAAAACTCTGGGGAGGGGGGGTACACATGGGAGGGGAGGGCAATGTTAAAATATGTACACAGATAATAATTTAATAAAAAAATTAATAAAAAAAAAAAAATTTCCATCTAAGATTTATTATCACATCATGAACCAATGTGTGGGATTTCTTGGCATAAAGAAAACAAATATGTGTATTATATACCACCAGAGAAAAACATAATTTGAAGAGTCTGTTAAAGCTTACTATTTTTGCTTTCCCTGATTACATTTTTGGTAATTAGTGAAGAATCCAATGTGATTGGCCTCAAGTTATCATGAACTGAGTCCATTATAATTCAGTTTAGCTATAATTCCATTAACATCTTACTTCTTCTGAAGTTAATTATAGGAATTCATTACCATATGTTTTAATCATATTGATAGAGTTAATACTGATATTGTGCAAGATTATTAATTTTATTTTTTACCTTTTTATTTTGCGGTAATTTTAAACTTACAGAAAAGTTGCAAAAATATAGAGCTCCCATGTACATGTAGTACCTCTTATCTACAATAGATTACCCATTTATTTACATTATACCTCCTTTTTCTCATCTCTTGCTATACTCTCTATAATGTACACTCATTCTCACTTTACCTCATCTTCCCTAATTGATTGAATTATTTTCTGACAGATTATTTTCTGAACCATTTTAGAGTAATTGAAGATAATATTAACTTTCTACTTTTTAATACAAAAAGGAACAGTAGCTACCTAACCATAGTACATACATCAAAATTAGGAAGTTAACATTGAAATTATATTATCATCTATTCTGTAGATTCCTATTAAAATTTCCCTAGTTGTACCAGTAATGTCTTTCATTGGATCTAGTCTAGAACGTGTGTTGTGCTTTTCTGCTGAGCCTCTTTAGTCTTTCTCCATGTGAAAAAGTTGCATTTTGTTTTTATTATTTATTTTATTTTATTTTTAAAAATATATTTTATTGATTTTTGTACAGAGAGGAAAGGAGAGAGAGAGTTAGAAACATCGATGAGAGAGAGTCATCGATCAGCTGCCTCTTGCACACCCCCTACTGGGGATATGCCCGCAACCAAGGTACATGCCCTTGACCGGAATCGAACCCGGGGCCCTTCAGACCCCAAGCCGACGCTCTATCCATTGAGCCAAACCGGTCCCGGCTGTTTTTATTGTTTTTAATGACCATGATATTTTCAAGAGTACAGGTTAGTTCTTTCTAGAATGTCCCTCTATTTGGATTGGCTGATGTTTATTCTTGAGAAGATTCAGATTGTACTTTGACAGAAATACTATAGAAGTGAAGCTAGATGCATCATGATATGGTAATCTTAACTTTCATCACTTGCTTGAGATGATGTCTTTGGGTTCCTCCATTGAAAAGTTATGTTATGCTTATTAATATTAATAAGTGTGGGGGCCTGAAGCTGCAGGAATCTCCCTTTTCCATGTCCCGCATGGAAAGAGAGATGAATGAACCGTTTCTAAGTGGAGGTGCCCAGGGATTGAGAAATATTAGAAATAAAGAGAGAGGATATAGAAATAGATTTCAAGCTGGGAGATGGGAGGGCCACTGACCTCCTCTGCTGGAGAGACAGACTGACAACCTCCTAAGCCAGGCAGCACATCTCTTTATACTCCAATCCAACAAGAGGTTTCGCAGGAAAACAAGGAGCCTGGGAGAGCCCAGGTTTTTCGATGACTCTCTCTCTTCTCTGTACAAAATCAATAACTCCTTCCTCCTGAACAAACACAAGCCAGGAACTAAGAACATCTCCGCACTCCCAGGGCGGGAGTGCAACTGACATGATTCTGTCAATATCCCAGGCCCAGTCAACAAAAATCTAAAGAATGTCCAGGTGTCTTCCCATTTGGCCCTCTTACAAATATGTATTCAATAGGAAGGTGCTTGAGATGTTAACATTTTCCTTTTTAAATTTTTACCTACCTTTTTGTCAGTTCTCACCTGAGGTGGTTTGTCCATTGGTTTTTAGAAAGAGTGGAAGGGAGGGAGCGAAAAACATTGATATCAGAGAGACACATTGATTGGTTGCCTCCTGCCCCCTACAAGTCCCAATCTGGGCCTTGTTTAGACACTTTCCTCACTCCATATTGGCTTTGAACCCCATTCCAGGTAGTACCCCAACCAGTGATAAAGTTTTGCCTATTGTGGTCAGGCTTGGATAGCCCATGTTGGTTGGACCTTGCTGCTGTCACCACTGTCACCTCCATCCCTGTAAGACTTACCTTGCTTGGCCTTTACTAATGTTTTTTGGGCTAAAAACCTATTACTATTCAGGAATGGGGTGGGGTGGGGGATGGGAAGCTTGAATATAATTGCTGATATGTGTGTTTAAATCTGCCATCTTATTTGTTTCTATATATTCCATCTGTTTTTTATTCTTCCTTGACTTTTGGATTAACTTTCTATTCTAGTTCATTCTTTTTTTTTTTTTTTCTAGTTCATTCTTACAATTTGCTTATTGGTTGTACATTCTTTTAAAAATTTAATTAGCCCTGGCCAGTTGGTTGGGCATCATCCTGTGAGCTGAAGGATTGCCTATTGATTCTGGATCAGGGCACATATCCAGGTTGTGGGCTCTATCCCTAGTCAGGGGCATGCAAGAGGCAGCCAGACAATGGATCTTTCTTTCTCTTTCTCATTCAACCTCCCTCTTTCTCTCAAAATCAACTTTAAAAGAATCTTTAGCCGGGACCGGTTTGGCTCAATGGATAGAGCGTCGGCTTGGGGACTGAAGGGTCCCGGGTTCGATTCCGGTCAAGGGCATGTACCTTGGTTGCGGGCACATCCCCAGTAGGGGGGGTGCAAGAGGCAGTTGATCGATGACTCTCTCTCATCAATGTTTCTAATTCTCTCCCTTCTTTTCTGTACAAAATCAATAAAATATATTAAAAAAAAAAAAAAAAGAATCTTTAAAAATGCAATTAGTGGTTACCCTGATAACTTGAGAATGCATTAGAGATAATCACAGGTTCCTAACTTAATACTGCATTTTGATTTTATATGTGTTGGGGTTTTGTCTTTTTTTTTTTTAATTTATTGATTTTAGAGAGCGGAAGAAAGGAGGGAAAGAGAAACATTGATTTGTTCCACTTACTTATGAATTCATTGGTTGCTTCTTGTATGTACCCTGACCCAGGTATCGAACCTGCCACTTTGGCATATCAGGACGGCACTCTAACCCAGTGTTTTTCAACCTTTTTTGAGCAAAGGCACACTTGTTTCATGAAAAAAGTCACGAGGCACACCACCATTAGAAAATGTTAAAAAATTTAACTCTGTGCCTATATTGACTATATATAAAGTAATTCTCTTGAATAGGAATCAAATAAACACAAAGAAAGTATTTTATAATTACTTTATTATGAAATATTAAGTAAACAAAATAGTGAAAAATTATAAAATTCTTGTCTGCACCTACGGCACACCAGGCAACATGTGCCGCGGAACAGCGGTTGAAAAACGCTGCTCTAACCAACTGATCTACCTGGCCAGAACTATTTGTGTAGTTTTTTTAAGATATAAAATTACCTTTTATGAAGTTATGTCAATCATATTTTTTTTGCCTTGATGCCATTCTTATGAAGTTCTTTCTTCAATTTAATTACATATTTTCTTCCAGCACTTTTGTGGCTTGACTTACTTAAAAAATAGTAAATACATCTGAATGATGATGATTAGGACATAATAGGCTTATTGAATTTGGCTTATTATTGATGAGTCTTCAAATGTGTAATTACTTTTAAGAAAACTACATTCTTTTATAGATTTCTTGATGAACTTTATGTTTTAAAAATCTGTTTTCCATAAATTATAAATGGATCATGTAAATGTTTAATTTTTGTTCTAAGCATTAGCAGTTCTTTAATTTATACTCTTATATTCATTCCTTTATTATTGATATTTAGAGAGGAAGGGAGAGAAACATCAATATGAGAAACATTTATCAGCTACCTCCTACATGCCCCCTACCAGGGATCGAGCCTGCAACCCAGGCATGTGCCTGACTGGGAATTGAATCAGCAGCCTTTCTGTGCACCAGACAACGCCCAACCAACTGAGCCACACTGGCCAGGGCTCCTTCTTTATTTTAAATAAATTGTGGACATACTCAAGGTATTAGAAAGCCAATAAGGTGCCCCAACTGTTTTGGCTGAATGGATAGAGCGTTGACCTGCAGACCAAAGGGTACCGGGTTCGATTCCAGTCAAGGGCATGCACCTCAGTTGCAGGCTCCTCCCTGGCTATGGCCCTGGTAGGGGGCATGCAGGAGGTAACCAATCAATGTGTTTCTCTTACATCGATATTTCTATCTTTCCCCCTCTCTTCCACGCTTTTTAAAAAACAATGGAAAAATATCCTCTGGTGAGGATTAAAATAAAGCCTATAGGACAGTTTGAAATTTGTTCCTTTCCTTTAATTTTTATCCATATATTGCTTTTATATTTCTATAATTATAGTATTAATAATTTCATTTTTATGTAAAATTAGATGAAAAGTATTTTTTCCAAGTAGTTGTACTATGTTGATAGGGATAATTTTTAGGGATTATAAAGCATTTCACTAGTGGCTAGCTATACCAAAATTTTTTCCTTATTGTTGGACAATAATTTGTTCCAGTTTTTGTGTTTATGAATAATGCTAGAATGAGCATATATATATACAAATAACTTTTATATTACCTATTTTTGTTTTTGTGTGATAACAGATAATGCTTGTTTTTATATTTTACAAAGGTACTACCAAATACTACCTTGTTTAAATTCTGTGTGAATACTACATTAATTTAAGAACTTTTTTTTTTTTTTTTTTTAATTTACAGAAATTATGGAGAAGTTTCGTGAGGATGGAATGCCTGATCTTGCCCAGGTCATGCGCATCTTGTCTGCAGAAAATATCCCAAATTTGCCTCCTGGGGGAGGTCTTGCTGGCAAGTAAGTAGAATAAAAAGAACTAATTTTGTGTTTCTTTATAATTACTAATTAAATAATTTTGAGTAAGATGAAATGGGTTGATAGTTCTTATAGTTCTTATACTAGAAAAGACTAAAATTTTATTGAAAAGAGATTTGTAAAACATCATAATCTGAGGATGAAGGTCCTTCTTACCTTGGTAATTAAGAGCACAGTATATTGTGTTGGATCAAATTCTGAGTGAAATCTAGAAACTGTTCTTAGCAAGTGTTTTGTGTGTCAGTTTTTTAGTTACATAGTTAACGTATTTATTTTTAAATATATATATATTTTTTTCAGAGAGGAAGGGAGAGAGAGAGAAACATCAACGATGAGAGAGAATCATTGATCTACTGCCTCCTGCACGCCCTACTGGGTGGGGATCAAGCCCATAACTTAGGCATATGCCCTTGATTGGAATCAAACCTGCGATCCTTCAGTCTGCAGGCCGATGCTCTATCCACTGAATCACGCCACCTAGGGCAAAATAACGTATTATTTTAAACACTCAAAGCTTAATCATTGTAATTTAATAAAATAAAATTGTAATTTATTTTTAGGCGCAATATTATTGAAGCTGTTTATAGTAAGCTGAATCCACATAGAGAAAATGAAGGGGTAAGTTTTATTTCTTAAGCATTTAAAATAATTTTATAATGTAAATATTACTAGATGGGAGTATATTCACATAATGAAATCTATAATAAATTACTGCTTATTTTAAGGAATCAATTAAAGTTTAAGGAAATGTGTTGAAATGGAAGTAGAGTTCTATATTGCAGATAGGCTTATTGTCATTTAATGGGTATCAAATGCCTTTTTGTTTGAGCTGTACTTATTTTTCCCCTGTATGTCTGCCTTTTCTTCTCTTTCTCCCTTAAATCTTAATTTTGAGACAAAGAATATATTTTCAAATATCTCAGTTTCTCCTTAAGCAGGCTTCTGCCATTACTAGATAATAAATATTAGTGATAATAAATGTTATTTTAATGACCAGACCTTCCAGTGCCCCATGTACCCATTTGAATACGTGAGGATACTTTCTAATCTTATGTGCTGTGGGTTTATGTGTTGAAGTGAGAGAACCATTTTTGTTGTAACCCTGCTGTGCCTTCTTAGCGCAAATCTCTTTATCCCTTTTACCGTCCTTAGAAATACTGATAAGCTGTCAACTGCTTCTCTATAGTTCCGTTTTTTAATTTTAGGACTAGTTTATCTTTTTTTTTAATTGCCCTAAACTTTAATAATTCAAATAAATATTTTCTCACAGGATTTTTTAAGTTTCTGGACGTCTAAAAATTGATTACTTAATTTTTAACATGTATGCTTTTAAGATTTAAGATAACCAAACTTAGGCATGAAACTTCTTGAGAAAAAAATAGACTCATCTTCCAGGTCTCCAGCTTTTCTTGGCAGGTCTTGAGAGAGACAGCAGCCAATAATAGAAATTATGTATCATCTCAATTGCATTGTTTTCCAGGGTTCATTATTACATAGCAATATCATAAAATTTATCTTTTCTTAACAATAAAAGTGTTTTGTCAAGGAAAATTTTACAAGTAATACATTGTAAAATGTGTTTAACATAAGTGATGCTATATATTAATAGATTTTATTTCTTACTCTAGAGCAGTGATTCTGAGTCTTCTGTGGCAGTTACCTCAAAATATTAAGAATTATATTAAAGCTGTGAAAATTAATCCTATATAATAAAAGCCTAATATGCTAAGTGTCTGGTCGTCCATTCAACCAATCAAAGCATAATATGCTAATGATATACTAAGGCCGCTCAACCGCTCGCTATTATATGCACTGACTATCAGGGGCAGAAGCTTTGACCAGTAGGTTAGCTTGGTACTGGGGCCTGGCTAATTGGGACTGAGTGAGACAGGCTGGACATGCCTTAGAACCCTCCTGCAGTTCCTTCCCTGCTGGCCAACCTCCCATGTCCCTCCTTATCCCCAAATGTGCACCAGTGGGGCCCCTCAGCCTAGCCTGTGCCCTCTTGCAATCCAGGCCCTCCCGAGGGATGTCAGAGAGCCAGTTTCGGCCATTCCTGCAGGCCAGGCTGAGGGACCCCACTAGTGCACGAATTCGTGCACTGGACCTCTAGTTTTAAAATTAAGATATGTCATGTGATACATTAGAGAATTCTAAATCAGGTAGTTGAGAATAAGGCATTGCCATAACTTAAAAATTTGTGGGAATTGGTAGTGGAGTGAAGAGTCTTACCTCTTCAGTTGGATTATAGCTTCCACATAGCTCCCACCACTGTGGTTAGAAGAAGTAGGCTCTTTAAAGTTAGTTAAGGATTCATTTATTAAGTATCCCTGTTTCCCTGTGTATTTGAAAAGGAATGTGTAATCTTAAAAAAAAAAAAAAAATTCCATATATCTTGCTGAATTTCTTAGTTCCTCAAAAAATTGGCTGCTTTTTCTCCAAACAAGATTTAAGTGTTTTATAACCCTAAATTTCTGTTTAATATATACCAAGGATGATTTTTAAACTTAAAAAAAAAAAAAGAAAGATAAAGAAAACACTTAAGTGATTATAAATAGGCAACACAACCATGAAGGGTGAGGAGAAATGCTCAGGATATAAAACTGATTTTGATAGGATTATATAAGTTAAGGAACTATATACTAAATTATCTTTAGATATAAGCTTTCTATTAATATCAGCAGATAAACTCTGACAAGTCTACCATGTATTGAGGAAGACTGTAAAACATAAGGCATGGTCCCATCCCTAATTGAATGCAGCTTGCAATATAGGTATAAACACAAAAGATAAAGAATAAAAATATTACAAAATTGAGAGTGTGATTAATTACCACATGAATTGTACAATGATTGCTGGAAAAATAATATTTTCAGAGATAAGATAGGATTAGAAGAATGATTTGAATAGCAGAAATGAAATGAGGAGGATGGTAGCTATGTTTGAAAGAAATGACATGATTTTTTAATGGAACAGAGAACTGCTGTGGTAAAAAGAAAGATTTAGGATAGCAGAAGTATTTTTAGAGAGGACTTTTGAACTTTATATTTTAAATTGAGGAGCCAGCACCATATATGTTTGGAGCATAAGAGAGAGAGATTCAAAGGAATATCTGATATTTTAGCCTCTTAGAAACGTATGAGCCCTAGTTGGTTTGGCTTAGTGGATAGAGCATCAGCCTGTGGACTGAAAGGTCCCAGGTTCAATTCTGGTCAAGGGCACATGCCCGGCTTGCAGGCTGGATCCCCAGTAGGGGGCATGCAGGAAGCAGCCATCCTGTCAGTGATTCACTCTTGTCATTGATGTTTCTCTCTCTCTCTCTTTTTCTCTCCCTCCTTTCCTTCTCCCTCCCTCCCTTTCTCTCTTATATCCATAAAAATATATTAGTAATAAGAAAATAAACATGTATTATGTTAAAATAGCATTTTTTTACCTTTTCCATCTCATGACACATAAACAAATCACTAAATTTCTGCAGCCCATTTGACAATTAAAAATAAAAGGATAATTCTGATTCATTCATACTGGGCACTATCATTGTGTTAGCTGTTGTCATTTTTTTACTTGGAAAAGAGGTTGGTACCTCTGACTAAATAGTCAGGTATTACATGTTTTTAAAGCTCCGTAGCACACTTGTTGAAAATCTCTGGGTTCAAGAGATGCTGGGTGTTAAGTAGTTGTGAAATAATTGCAGAAATCAGATGATAAGTATAAATTCATTATTAGTAGGTAGGTATATGGATTAAAGAATCCTCTTTACTATAAAAATTAACTTGCAGCCTAGAATATTATTTTGGGAAACATTGCTTTATTCTTTCAGAAAATCATGATCTTAGAAAAATGTTGACCTGTAATCACAAATAGCAGAAATATAATAATAAATACAAAATAAACAAAAAATAAATTGTAGATGTTTAATTAAAATTTTAGCTCATGACCTATGATAGCAGGGAATTAGGCACAGATATGCTCCATAAATGCTTCTCAACATAGATCTGTGCCTTGTGGAAGATATTACTAGGAAGTACAATGTGTCAGGAACAGTAGTTAATGTGCAGAATAGGAAAGACTAAAGTGTGGTAGAAATTCAAAGAGGATGACAGTTGGGGAACTATTATAATTAGTTTTTAAAAATAACTTGAAGAAAAGAATGCTAGTTAGAATGAATCAGAAATTCATTTAGATTCCTAAAATGTCTACTTTATATCAAAGAGAGAATTGTTCTGCTGCAAATGCCTATAACAGAGTACCATTATAAAGAGTTCATTAATTTTCTTACATTAAAAAAACAATACTTTTGGTTAATATTTCAAAAAACTGAGTTGAATATAAGTAACAAGTGAAATCATTAAAATAAATTCAGAAAGTTCACAATTTAGGGTAATCTTAAGTTGTTTACTAAATTTATTTTAGTTCAACTTTTTGAATGCAAACAATATTGAAATTTCTCCAACTTTAAAAATCAAAATCTGTAGAAGAGAGTCTAGGGAGAAATTTCTTTTCTTAAAAATTTATTTATTTCCGGGACCGGTTTGGCTCAATGGATAGAGCGTCGGCTTGGGACTGAAGGGTCCCGGGTTTGATTCCGGTCAAGGGCATGTACCTTGGTTGCAGGCATATCCCCAGTGGGGGGAAGGGGGGTGCAAGAGGCAACTGATAGATGACTCTCTCATCGATGTTTCTAACCCTATATCTCTCCCTTCCTCTCTGTATAAAATCAATAAAAATATATTTTTAAAAAATATTTCTTTATTGGCCGAAACCGGTTTGGCTCAATGGATAGAGCGTCGGCTTGGGGACTGAAAGGTCCCGGGTTCGATTCCGGTCAAGGGCATGTACCTTGGTTGCGGGCATATCCCCAGGGGTAGTGTGCAAGAAACAGCTGATCAATGACTCTCTCTCATCGGTGTTTCTAACTCTCTGTCTCTCTCCCTTCCTCTCTGTACAAAATCAATAAAAATATTTTTTTTAAAAATTTCTTTATTGATTATGCTATTACATATGTCTCCTTATCCACCCCCCCCCCCATTACCCTCCCACCCCGCATTCCCTCACCCCCCTGTGGTCTGTGTCCATTGGTTAGGCTTACATGCATGCATACAAGTCCTTTGGTTGATCTCTCTCCCCTTTATCCCCACCCTCCCCTACCTTCCCTCTGAGGTTTGATGGTCTGATCGATGCTTCGCTATCTCTGGATCTGTTTTTGTTCATCAGTTTATGTTGTTCATTATAATCCACAAATGAATGAGATCATGTGTTATTTATCTTTCTCTGACTGGCTTATTTTACTTAGCATAACGCTCTCCAGTTCCATCTATGCTGTTACAAATGGTACAGAGAGGAATTCTTAATCAAGGAGTTCATGTTTCCCTCCCAAATTTTTGCAAACATATTTATGTGTGTATATACATATTCTTTAATGGTGATTATGTCTGGGATTTTCATCAGTTCCTCAAAGGAGTCTGTGACCCTGAAAGAATAATTGCCTATAGGATCAGAAAAGTAAAACTACATTTTGGCTATCAGTTGTTCTTATATATGAAATCATAGGTAATCTTCAAAAATGCTAGTTTTGTGCTTTATGACTAGAATATAAATTCTATGAGATCTGGGACTTCATTTGATTTATTTATTATGATTATAGTTCCAACACCTACAGCAGTGTCTGGCCAAAATGGTGAGAACTCAATAAATATTTGTTAAATAAGAAAATTTTTTTTATTCATTTCTAGTTGATGTTTGCTAAGCCTACCCTTAAGTCACATATTTAAAAAAATAATTTGAAGTTGCTAATTGCTATGAAAGCATATTTTCAGAACATTTTTCTTGCAAAAATGTTAAGTTCTTCCATCAAAGAAGACTTATAATGCTTTTGAATTAGTGTGCAGCTGATTGAGTAGCTATATAAGTTGATGATTTTTCAAGGGTAAAGTGGGAACTTGTATTTATCCAACTCCTATTGTGCCAAGCCATATACATACATATATACATACATACATACATACATACATGTATATCTGTGCTAATAAAAGGGCAATATGCTAATTAGACCAGTTAGACAGACAACCTTCTGGACAAAGCCACAGTGATGGGGGCAGAGGCAGAGGCAATTAGGTGTGATCAGGCAGGGAGGCAGGTGAGCGGTTAGGAGCCAGTGGTCCTGGATTGCTAGAAGGATGTCTGATGCTGGTTTAGGCACGATCTCTGAGAGACACCTTTCTCTCCCCCGCTGTGTATGAATTTCGTGCACCTGGCCTCTAGTCTATATAATAAAAGCCTAATGACCATTATAATGGAACCACCAGAAAAACTGGTCGCTATAATGTGCACTGACAACCACGGGGCAGACACCAACACATGAGCTGCCCCTGGTAGTCTGTGCGCTCCCACAGGGGGAAGCACCACTCATCCAGAAGCCGGGCTCACAGCTGGCAAGCACAGCTGCAGTAGCAGGAGAGGAGCAGCGAGCCGAGCAGTAAGAAGCAGCGAGCAAGCGGGTGGAAGGGAGCAAGGTTTCCTGGACTATGAGAGGTCGCAGACCAGGCTGAGGCGCCCCCTCCCCTCCATTGCACTAATTTCATGCACTGGGCCTCTAATATACATATAAAATCATAGGTAATCTCTTCAACATCCTTCTTATATAGATAAGATCAAGAATTAGTGAGATGAAGTAGCTTGCCCAAGTTACAAAACTAAATCATGCAACCAGATTTTAATCTAAGTCAGAGTCACTCCTAAAACTATTCTCTCTACACTTTTCATGCTGCCTATCTAAACTATTTTGAGATTTGTCTATATACCTCTGTGTATCATCCAAGAAAATCTTCCCATTCTTTTGTGAATCTCATGTTTAATAGTCTTAAGATACTCTGTTTTTGATGAGGAATAATTTATAAAGTTGAAAGTAAGCAGTCCAGCCCGTTTTTTTAATCCTTCATTTTTCATTTAAATATACATTTTTATTTATCCTAAGCCAAAAACTTTTTAAGGCATTTGGATTTTTGAGAAAGGAAGGAAGGACAGCACAAAAACACCAATAAATCTCCATATTCTGTTTTCTCATTCAATCTTATGTACCATCTTTTTTTTTTAATTTTAAATAGGTCACTTATCGATACAATAAAAATAGTTGCTTGTTGCATTTTTACATCACAATTTTAGGACTTTGTTAATACTACTTGGGTTTTTTTTTGTGTGTGTGTGTGTGTGTTTTTTTATTGGGTTTTTTTTTAATTGATGTTTAGAGGGAGGAAGGGAGAAAGAAGTTTTAATAGGAAAGAGAAACAACTATCAGTTGCTTACTGAATGCTCCCTTTTGGTATGTGGATGTTTCTCCAACCAACAGAGTCACGCTGGTCAAGAGCTTTACAGACAGCACATAAATATATATTTTGATATATTTATGTATTCAGTTTTCTATTATATGTTTTGAAACTACTTGCTATTTTTTCATATCACTTCATGTCATTTTTTTTTTTTTTTTTTCCTAAACAATTTCTTAGGGATTTCTTCCTTGGTGCTTCAGCTGTCCTTTTGTTCTTTTCTCTTTTTCTTTCATGGATGTCATGTTCTTTGGAAGCTTGTTTAGATCAAGTTAATGGCCTTTTAGGCTTCCTCCACGTGAACAGAAGTTCAGTTTTTGAATATTATGAATTATATGTCTCAGGGAGGCATCAGGATTTTAGAGATGCCAAAAAAAGGCTGGGAACCACTGGAGTAGACCAAATGTATTTAAAAATGCACTAACTATAAAGAAAAAAGAAAATACACTAATTTTATATTCATTGTTTTTTTGAGATATGGTTTGACATAACATTTTTTAGCTTTGTGGTCTTGACCATTTAAGTGACTCCAAAATTATTTCAAATTAAATTTTACACGATTCTTATAAATAACATCTAATTTATCAGATTCTTCATTTGGTCATTGTATCTCATGAAGTCATATTTGAGAATCTAGTTCTAAAATTTATTTTTAGCTGACAAGCAGGGCATAGGACACCACAAAAAAACTCTATAATAAGTATGGTAGTATTGTTTACATTTTCTCCATTGTTTTAGCTAATCATTTGAAGAATTTTGCTTATGGTAACTATCAATACATTTTTTTTAATGCTGCAATCAGTAGCTAGTAAAATTTTATTTTAAAATGTGCTTAGATTCCCATTCCCCTTCCTTTTTTGCTCTGTGAGGTATGTAGATTCCCATAACTTGTTTGGCATAAGACAGTTTTTTTATAATGAGAGATTTTATTTTTAAGCTGTGTGAGTCTAGATAACAGGTAAAGCCTTACAAACAAAAACTGAGAAAAGTTCTAAATTCCAATCTCCATAATTGCCTTAAATTGATTTTGAAGAATAATTTTAATATTCCATTTAATGTGGTTTTCTTGGTTCTATCATTTTGTTAATCTTTTAAAATACATTATAGATTTGAAATGAAATTATTTGTGGTCTAGTTTTACAGCCATTTTAACCAGTATTTATTTTAGTGTTTAATTATAGAGCACTTACTATGCAAAACCCATTATTTATCATAATGTATTCAACAAACATTCAGAGGGACATTGCTGATGTTACTTGCACCTGAACACAAAACTGAGCTCTGTTGCTTACTAGTATTGTCACCTTGCCAAATAGCTTCAGTCTGTCTGAGCCTTAGTTTCTCCAGTTAGTGTTGAAATGCCTGTCATGTAGGGTACCTGTGAGGATTAAATGAGATTATGCATATAAAATTCCCTTCCGTAGGTGGTAGTGAGGATGCAGAAAGTAATATGAAATTATCTTTAATTCAATGAGTTTATAGTCTAATAGACTTGTAAACAGTTGCAAGGTGAATTAATTGCTGTAATAAATATGTATACATGATGACATATGAATTCAGGTAAAGAAAGTGGAGGTAAATAATAGGTTTCTGCCCTGGCAGAGTGGCTCAGTTGGTTAGAGCATCATCCACTACACCAGGATCACAGGTTCGATTCCCTGTCAGGCACATGCCCAGGTTGTATGTCTATTCTGTCCCCAGTCAAGGTGCGTACAGTGGCAACAGATCAGTTTCTTTCTCTCTCTCTCCTCTCCCTCCCTCCCCTCCCCTCCTTTCCCTTCCCCTCCCCTCCCCTCCCCTCCCTCCTTCCTCCCGCTTGCTCCCCCTTTCTCTCCCTCTCTCTCCCTCTCTTCCTCTCTCTTCCTCTCTCTCCCTTTCTCTCCCTTTCTCCCTCTCCCTCTCTCTCCCTTTCTCCCTCCTTCTCCCTCTCCCTCTCCCTCGCCCTCTCCCTCTCCTTCCCTGTCCCTGTTCCTTCCTTTCTCTTTAGAATCAATGAAAAATATATCCTTGAGTGAGAACTTAAAAAAGTAATAATAGGTTCCTTTTCTGATATTAATGAAACTCCATGAGAGGGTTATGTAATAGTATTTTGAAGACTCAAATGAAATAACTAGGGAAAGGATTTCACTCATATATCATCTATCTAATATGATAGGGAAATGTAATTTGCTATAAGATATAATGACTTTTAAATGTGGTCAGTTCCTCAAGTTCTTTTCAATTCAGTGGTTCTATGATACCAACCATTATAAATCCGTCTCTACTTAATTTATAGGTTTGATTTTAGTTTGGTTTTTAAAAAGCAAATCCTTCTCCCCCCACCCCATACTACTAAAGCAATTAACAGAATTATATATCTCCCCAACCCATTGAATCTGAATATAATGGAGTAGAACTTTGGTATCTGTACAATTTTAAAAGCTTCAGAGGTGATTCTTATGTGAAAACCAGCATTGATAATCACTTTCGCTATGTGAAAGTCAACTTGCCCAATTCAAGAAAATTTTGTTTTAATGTCCTAGGAGATTTTTTTTTTTTTTTTAATTGGGAGTTTTTATTTGAGGTTTTCAGGAGATGGGGGTGGGGAATTGTCCTTCATTAAAACTTCTTTGTAATTTACCACTAAGTAGAAAATTGCCTTTTGGCAGACCTTACTAAAGACTGATAAAGTTTATGTTGAGTAAGCACTTACCATGCATGGCTCCATCTTAACTTTTCCTGAATAGATTCAAAAGGGAAACTTTATTTAGGGGAACATGTTTATTTAGCACAGAAGGAAAGGTAAATACGAAAAATGGTAACAAAGAGCACATTTTATGTTCTCACCGCACAATAAATTTTGCAAATAAAATTATCTTGATAGTTAATATGCCTGATATAAAAAATTGGAGAATTCAAAGAAAACAAGCATCTGTAACTTCATTACCCATTATCATTATTTATATAGGGGTTGGCAAAAGTAGGTTTGCAACCCCTCAGGACGATTTTCAAAGACTATAAGAATGTGTAAATAGTGAAGGCCAACAATCTGAGCATTTACGAGAGAAGTGCACTGTGCCATTGTGACATTCTTTTGACTTAAAGCTATTGTAATAATCATAACCTCATAACCTGCATGTCTTTTTCCACTTGAACAACTGCAAATCTACTTTTGCCAATCCCTGTATATTGTATTTCTTTTCCACCTAGGCAGTTTGTATATGATATCCTAAAATAACAAACACAATCATATACACACACACAAAACATAAGCTATACACAGTTATCTCTTGCTTTTTGCCACGTGGCACTTTTTATAAAACGTGTTCAGGCACTCTCATTTTTCTTGTAAATATTGTCTTTTATTGTGTTCTTCTATTAATATATCTTTGTCATGGAATTAGAGTATTAGTCTCCAAAGATGTTTAAGAATTTGTGCCAGATCATCCATATTAACCATTTTTGTATTTTATTTTTCCAAAGTTTTATGATGAAAACTTTCAAACCTATAGAAAAGTTGAAATAAGCATAATGAATACTTTCTACTTAGATTCAATAATAGTTAACATTTTACCGTATCTGCTTTATCTCTTTCTGTGTGTGTACACTACTGTTTTTTTTTTAATCCTCACTGGGGATATGATTATTGATTTGAGAGAGAGCGAGAGAGAGAGAGAGAGAGAAACAAACAAACATTGATGTGAGAGAAAAACATCATTGGGTCCTGGATACACCTAACTGGGGATTGAACCTATAACCTAAGTATGTGCCCTGACCAGGAACTGACCCCACAACCTTTTGGTGTGTGAGAGAATGCTCCAACCAACTGACCACCTGGCCAGGGCTACTAGTTGTTTTGTTGTTGTGTTATTGTTGTGGTTGTGTGTGTGTGTTTACTAATCCTTTGACAGCAAATTGAAGACATCATAATATGTTACCTCTATTTTGGTATGTACCTCTTAAGAATTCGAATATTTTGCCCTGGCCACTGTGATTTAGTTCATTGGGCATTGTCCTATGCTTTAAAAGGTTGCTGGTTTGATTCCCAGACAGGGCACACACCTAAGTTTTGGGCTTGATCACTAATAGGGGCATGCAGGATGCAGCCGATGAATGATTCTTTCTTATCATTGATGTTTCCATTTCTCTCCCACTCCCTTCTTCTTTCTCTAAAATCAATTTTTGAAATCTTAAAAAAAAGAAAAAGAAAAAGATATTTTTCTACAAAAGCGTTATCTTATACCTAAGAAAATTAGTAATAAACTTAATGTCATTTAATAACAAGTCCCAGTTGTCCCTAGAATGACTATCATAATTGTTATATTGAACCATGGTCTAATCAGGTTATTAAGTTAACATTCAAGCATATTAGGCAGGTTTTTAATCAAGATCACACTCTTTCTCTCCCCCCGCCCCCCCACACTAAATAAGAATCTGAGCCAGCTTTTTAATGTCCTACATTCAGAATAATGGTTTCCTTGTGCTGTCCTTTAACTTGATCCTCTATTCTTTATTTCCTGTAAAATAATAATTATTTTTATTAGATTTATTTTAAATATTTTTGGCAAGAACACAGGACATGGCCCTGTATTCCTTAATTCATCAAATCAGGGAGCATATTATAATGTAAGATTGTCTGGTATTTACTATTTCAGGTTAACTTTAATTAGCTTGGATGTTAGAGCTTGTTTCACTAATAAGATTAAGTAGCTGCTATTGTAAAAAGCTGTAGATTTCCCCAAATTTAATAAAATATAAAAGGATAAGGAATTTGCTATCCATACCTTATTTTAATGTTTAAAATGATTCGTCTATTTATTAAACCCTTTAAAGATAAAAATACAACTAAAATGTTTATCCATGAAAATTTTAATATTTCCCCAAAATTCTATTTCCTTTTATATAGTTTAACATTTTTTATCTCCTTTCCTATCTGTCATTTAGCAGAAATCATGGAGAAACTAATATTCTAATACCTGCTTTTCTGTCCTTTCCTATTGCTTTACACACTAATTTCCCTTTTACACTAAGTCATTATAGCCAATTATGTTTTTAAGTAAGTCACTTTCAGGAAATGCTTGTGTTGCTGTTGAATTCTAATAGTGCAAAGTAAACTTCAGGTTAAACTTAAAATTATAATGTGAAATGAGACCTAAACTAGTTAATGGTAATTTGCTAAAAATAACTTGAGATATTTTCTATTGTAAATTTTTATTAATTGACACAGTAAGACTTGATTCTTATTTAACGAAATGTTCTCGTGCTTACACTATATTACTCATGGCAGAAAAATGAGTGTTTTGCTGTGATGTGTTATGAAATACATGTGATATCCTAGTTTGTCTACTGACACTGGGGTCTTAAATCTTAAAAAAAGGCCTCCGATGATGCAGAGGAGAGTGGATCACAGGGAAAATTGGTGGAAGCTCTCAGGCAAATGAGAATTAATCATAGGGGAAACTACCGACAACTTCTGGAGGAGATGCTGTCTAGTTACAGGCTAGCTAAAGTAGAGGGAGAAGAAAGCCCTGCTGAACCAGCTGCTGCAGCTCCTTCCTCGAACATTGATGCTGGAAACCCAGTGACAATGCAGGAAAGCCATACTGAATCAGAAAGTGATCTTGCTGACTTAGACAGCTGTAATGAAGATGCAGGGACAAACATGGGTGATGAAAAAGTATGACTTTAATTTGTGGGGATATTTTTGTGATCTTTGATTTGATGGTTTCTACTTAGGAAGTATAATGCGTGCATTTATATAACGATTTTGTTATTTGAATCTTATCTTGGTAACTATCGATAGTTTTATTAATATTCATATAGCCTTGTTTTTTCAGAAGGCCTTTGCATACACCTTTATCAGATAGGTTAAAATCGGCTGTTTATATACTTAGAATTTAATAAAATTGTTATTTCATATTGTATGCCAGAAATGAGGCTACCAGTTATTAAAATCAATAATTAAGTTCATACTAGATAGGTTTAAAAGTTACTGATTAGCAAGATTACATTATGTTGTGAAAAAACTTGTTAATGTAGAATTTTACTGTCTCACAGTATTTTACATATTAGTATACTCATAATAATAAACTTGTAATAAATTTGTGTTTTCTTTAGTAATTTTAGTTCTTCAAAGAATGGCAGATGCTGGCCTGTAATTTTTTTCAAGGATGATGATGTGTGTTTTTTGACTTGTTTATATTTTACATTTCTGTAGTTTTATTTTTAGATTTCTTAGCTATTGGATATGTGGTTATTTTTCCTTTCTCTGTATTCTTTATGAAAAATAATGTTTGAAAAATGTGTATTTTAAGTATAGCATTGATTTGTATATTCTGTATAGCCTAACTACACACATACATCAAAATGTATGTCAATCAAGTGTTCAGAATGAAATTATAAGTGTTTTAAGTTCAAATAAAGCATGTGATATGGAATAATCTTTGAATGTTGTACTTTTTTATTTTATTTTAAACAGGTTTGGTACATTGGAAAAATACCCATTAGAAATTCATTTGTATTTATATAAAATTTAGAAAACTATTGGCTTGGCTTTTTTCATTAAAAGGGGAAAAATTTTGAGAAGTCTTGCTTAAAGAAAAGCTAGTCTGTATCTTATCCCCTTTTTATGGTACACAATATTAAACTTTGGGCAGAATGAACACACATAGACATGTCAGAAAATTGCCATGATGAAGATTGCAAGACTGTCGACTTTGCTATAAGTCTTCATCAGATATTATTAGTTGCAAGAATTATGGGGTATTTTAAATAGTGGCAAATATATGAGTTTTGTTTTTGTTAAAATTGATGTTTAAATACAGATAACTATTAGTCATGTGGGAAACTATTTCTTAAAACAATTATTTTGTGAATGTAGATAATTAACTTTTCTTCATGTTTATACTTATCATGTGTCTAAAGTTGGGTAAGGTGTATCGGAAGTTGAAACTTTGGAATCATTGGAGGTAGCTGATGTTTTGATCTATTTTTTCAATGCTGGAATACTTTTAAGTGGTTTAAAAGGAAGTTATTTGGTGGAAAGGGGAAGAAAAAAACAACCAGTTACCTATCAATACTGGATAGATCTTTGTGTATACACACAATGTACAATACACACATCTCTCTAAAAGTATCTTTTCAAACAAAGGAAGGTAATTTGTTCATCTGATTTGTTTTCTTTTTAAATTCAATCCAACCTGAAAGTGGTATAGGTAAATAATAATAATATTCTTCCTTTTCTTTTCCTGTAGGGTGCTGGAGATCTAGAAGACCCATGGTAGCCTTATAAACTTCTAAAATGCTTTTGATTCTGAAAATTGGGGGAAAAACTTTTAATCACATTTTCTTCAATACAAGGGAAAAATATTCTTGTGGATTCCCAACGTTTTGTGATATGAGCAGAAAATCATTAGCATTTCCCATCATTTGTTCATATTTGTGTTTTCTGATAATTGCCACTTGTAGCATTGCCTGTACTCCAGTATTTTTGCCAACCTCAGGCATACCGATTCCATCTGTATTGAACTATTGGCCCTAGAAACCAACGGAGTTATTTCACCACAAATAATAATTGTGCCTGAGGTGCATGGGAATATAGTTAGCTGTACTTTGAAGATACATTATGGGTTTTTTGTTTTTTTAAACAAGACACACAACATATAAGCATGTAAGAGTAAAGAATTGTATGAGATGTTCTTTTTTTCAGTTCACCAAGTTGAAAGCCTTTTGCAGCTCTGGCTTAAAATTTCATTTGAGCAATCTACTATAGGGTATATATTTATTGTTATTTAAATTTTTTCCAATTTTACCTGTATTACCAAACTGGGTTCCTCAATAATGTCCAAATTGTAATGTTGCCTGCTTCAAGATAAGTGTATTTGGCAATAATATTATAAACCCTTACAAATTTTATGCATGTATCTCCTATATCCTTCAACACACAATAGAAAATCTTTGAAACCAAATGGATTAATTTATGGCTATTTATAATTTGCTTAGACATCTCACTGCTGCAAATTTTTTAAATGATGAGATTTGCCTTTATAATGTAAATTGTGATTTTTGTTTTACATGTGGGTTTCTATAGTTTTAATTTTTCAGCTTTTAAGATACAAGTTTTGTGTAATTTGGTATAAATTTTAATTGTTTACGTTATTTTAAAAGCTCAGAATATCACATTGAAATGACTATAAATACATTTAAAATTATCTATTTTAGAACTAAGGAAATATTACAGAGATATTTTCATGGGTTCAGTAACCTTTCATTTTATAACATTGGGCACGGTACAGAGTGGCTGTCACATAAGGTACTTGAAGATTATTCATTTACTTCTATTTTTACAATAATCTTGAATTCTTTTTGAGTTTTGCATGTATCCAATTAATGCTGAACATGAAGAGTAAAATATTTATCTAAAAGCTATTGGGATAGGAGAAGCAATGAATGTATCCATTTGTACATGGTTCACATGTTGTGGATGCTTTGTAAACACTTCCCTGTATGTTTAAATTGTGTTTCAGCGGGATGTAATTGCCTTTGTGTATAGTTAAGATGAGTCATCATCTGGTCCTGTGTGCAGTGGAATTCATGGTATTTTCTGTAACATTTTCCCGAAGCTGTTTCTGGGGAGCCACACATTCGAATACAGACAGCTTCCTTGATCATTCAATTTATTGTGCACCTGATTTTTGGCCTAAAAGAATTATTGCCACAATATATTTTATTTATTCTTTAGATTTTAGCCTTGTAAGTTAAAGTGCTTTACATGATGATGTTAAAAGCTATTTGTCCCTTTACTGGGTTTAGGGGTTGTTAAAAGAATGAAGAATGCAAAAATGGTTTATTGTTCAACTGTCCACTCTGATCCAATCCTGTACTGACAGTACCTTTCCAGTATGATATTGTGATGTTTCATACAATGCAGTGAACATAACCAACTTGTTACCTAAATAAAGAATTGATAAAAACAGTGTGACATATTACTACTTGGTATGATTTTTAAAAGTAAAAGTCCAGTTTTGAATGTTATTTTAAACATTTTATATAGTTAGAATATTGTGAAATGTTTCATATAGAACTGTGTAGTTAAATTTTAATTCCAGGGAAGAATTAACTAAACTATATAAGACAATACTAATTAAACCCTTTTCCACTTCCATACATTTTTAATACCACTTTACCCTTTCTCTGGGGAGTTTAGTGGCATTGAAATAGCAAAAGAAAAACTCCAGTTTATTAATATGAATTTCCTAGTCCCACTGTTCTCAAACATTTATATTCTTAAAGGTTGAGGCTCCAAAGAATTTTTGCTTTAGTAGGTTATATCTATTGATATTTATTATATTTTTTAAAATTACCTATTAACATTAAGAGCATTATTTTATTTAAAAAAAACAACAACAACATGTTTTCCAAAACAAAAAAATGCTTTTGTTTTATAAATTGGATGGGTTCTCATATCTGCTTTTGCATTCAATCAGTTGTAATATGGCGCTTTTAAGTGTATGCAGAGATCTGACTTCACACACATATGTATTTGGAAGAATATTTCAGTAGTTTTAGATAATTGTGGATACTCTTTGTTACATTACCAAAACTTCAGAACTGGTAGTTTCTTGAAAGTTAGTTGCAGGGTGAAATCTGAAACTATTCAACTTTGTGCTAGTCTGTTAAATTAAAATTTGTTTGACCTATCTTGCAGTTTGATCTACTTTTGCATGATTTAATAACATACATTGGTCATTTATAAAATACTGGTTTGCCAAATCATGCCTTTATTGTTGGGGGTATTACAGCTTTCCTTCCTTCCCTCCCACCCCCCATTGCTTTTCTGCATCATTTCCTACCCAAACATAGGTAATGCATATATATGCATGTAAATCTTTGGCTAATCTCTTCCTGTCCTCTCTCCGCCCTTGCCTCTGAGATTCATCAGACTGTTCCATGTTTCCATGCTTCTTCTTCTATTTTATTCTCCAGTTTATTTTGTTCATTAGATTTCTCATTTGATTTATAAATTGTTAATATTTATTGCTGGTTTTTTTTTTTAAATGTTTTATTGATTTTCCACAGAGAGGAAGGAAGAGGGAAAGAGAGCTAGAAGCATCGATGAGAGAGAAACATCAACCAGCTGCCTCCTACACACCCCCTGCTGGGGATGTGCCTGCAACCAATGTACATGCCCTTGACTGGAATCGAACCTGGGACCTTTCAGTCCACAGACCAACCGACACTCTATCCACTGAGCCAAACCGGTTTCGGCATTTATTGCTGTTTTAAAGTTCATATATTTTATCTTCCTCCTCCTCACCCTCTCGTTTCTCTTATTCAAGAATATCCTTCAACATGTAATACTAGTTTGGTAGTGATTAGCTTCTTTAGCTTTTTGTCTTGTGAAGCTCTTTGACCTTCAATTCTAAATGAGAGCTTTTCTGGGTAGAGTAATCTTGGTTGTAGGTACTTGCTATCCATTACTGAATATTTCTTGCCATTCCCTTCTGACCTGCAAAGTTTTTATTGGAAAATCAGCTGACAGTTGTATGGGTGCTCCCTTGCTGCTTTTAAGATTCTCTCTTTGTCTTTAGCCTTTGGCATTTTAATTATGATGTCTCTTTGTGGGCCTCTTTAAGTTCCTCTTGTTTGGGACTCTCCGTGCTTCCTCTACTTGTAAATCTATTCCTTTCACTGCGTAGGGGGAGTTTTCTGCCATTATTTCTTCAAATAGGTTTTCAATATCTTGCTCTTCTTGCAGTTTCATAATGCAAATATTGGTACGTTTGAAGTTGTCCAAGACGCTCCTTTACACCATCTTCATTTTTTAAATATATATTTTTAGAGAGGAAGGAAGAGAAATAGAGACATAGAAACATGGATGAGATGGAAACACATGAATTGGCTGCCTTTTGCTGGGGATGGATCCCACAACTCTTAACATGTGCCCTGACTGGGAATTAAACCCCTGGTAACAAACTGGTAACCTCTTGGTTCAAGGGTCGCCAATCAACCACTGAGCTAAGCAAGCTGGACTCTTCATATTTTTTGGATTTTTTTTTTTTGTTCTGATAGGGTATTTTTTTGCTTCCTCATATTACAAATCATTGATTTGATTCTTAAGCCCAAGCTAGCACAGGCTATTCATATTAAAAAAACAAAAAAAAGCTGCTGCAAACAGCTTGGGTGGGGCTGTAAATTGCTTGGGGCAAGGGCTCAGGGAATCACCAACGTGGACCAAACTGTGCTCCAGGCTGATGGAGATTCAGATATGGCTGTCAGCTCTGCAAAGGGGAAGTCCCACCATTGGAACGAGGACCCCTATCTGAGAAACAGCCACTCCTGAGTTCCTGATCCAATGCTAGACAATCCAGTACCTCCTCATCTATCCCCGGATCCCCCAAAGCTGCCAGACACAAGTTCTGAGGGATTGAGTTTGAGTAAGTTTGTGTGCTGGCCCTTTAAGAGGAACACTTGGGTCTCAAGCAGCCTCTGTATCACTCAGCCACACTCTCCATTGGTTTTTAGAGGGACTTCTCTTCCCAACTCTGGGACCCCTTGCTCCTCACCAGAGTTGGTGGAGGAGAGCTCCATAGCCGAGAGATCCCTCCCAATTAAAAAAAACAAACACTTGGGCCAAAGCCGGTTTGGCTCAGTGGTAGAGTGTCGGTCTGCAGACTGAAGGGTCCCAGGTTCGATTCTGGTCAAGGGCATGTACATTGGTTGTGCGCACATCCCCGGTAAGGGGCGGGGGGGTACAAGAGGCAGCTGGTTGATGTTTTTCTCTTGACGTTTCTAGTTCTCTATCTCCCTTCCTCTCTGTAAAAAATAAAATATATTCAAAAAACAAAAAACACTTGGATGTCAGACCAACCCATTCCATATCTCCACCCCTTGTACCAGTCTCATGCTTTCTTCTCTAGTTGTAGAACTTCCATTCAGCTTGCTTTCAGGCAGTTCTTAATCATGATTGTATTTTAGTTGTAATTTTGATGTGGTTGTGGGAGGTGGAGAGTAGAGGCATTTACCTACGCCACCATCTTGGTTCTCACCCCAATTCTTTAGAATATCGACATATGCAGTGTTTAAAATTTTTTGTTGATATAACTGATCTCATCAGAAAAAAAATGTTGGGACACTGCCAAGCTCATGGTGATGAATACAGATTTTTCAACAGCTAATTTTCATTTGCAAGGTGAAATTTTAGTATTGGCAACAAATATTGTCATTTTTCCCCCCCTTAAGTGACAGGCTTATTCATTTTAGAACATGTCATTCAAGTAAAACTTGTGTTCTGTAAAAAGTGGCTGGTTCTGCATATCTTGAATAGTAGCATGAAAAGACCATCACACTTCATGTTCTAGAATCAGTACTCTCCTTTCACCATATTTGCTATTAAAAAGATGTATACTCAAGGGTAGAGTCGTAAGGAAATTAACTTTTAGTGCTTAATGAGGACATTGTTAACTGAAACTGACTTGTTTCCCCCTTTTTTCTTTGTGATATATTGTAGTAGTGAAAGTATAATAATGACTAATTTGTTTGGTGCTACCATTCTTATTTGTGCTTAGGTGTCTGCAGTTTTACCTATCATTTCTTTTGCACAATCAGTGCAAGTGTCAGTATAAATAAGTAAATAAGAAAGTAAATAAATTTGCCAAGGCCAGTATGTCTTGGTATGATCATTGTCCTGTACACTGGAAGGTGGCAGGTTCAGTTCCTTGTCTCAGGGCACATACCCAGGTTTTGAGTTTGATCCCTGGTGCATGAAGGGAGATGGATGTTTCTCACATTAATGTTTCTTTCCCTCTCTCTAAAAAATTCAATAAAAAACTAGTGTTAAGAAAATAGTTTGATTTCATGGACCTCCTTAAAAGGTTCTCTGGGCCCCCAGATTTTTAGAATTGCTGCCCTCATCCCTTTGGAGACGATCTGTTCATTTATTTGAAACATCTCAGTATAATAGTAAGTGAATGTTAAAACACAGATGTGACAAAATCTACTTGGTGGTGTGTGTGGGCCAGTGGTGGTTACTATTACACTCGAACTTAGAAAGCAAGATTATAAAGGTCTAATCTTTAGTATTATACTTTTCTCTCTCAGTATTTCTTTGATGGGTTTTGACTTAGAAAATTTATGATTTAAGGTTAACAATAGTTTTATGTGGCATATATTAAGGTCATTTTAATCTTTTTAGGTATCTTTAGTTACTATAGATTTGTGTTATTAAGAAGGTCTTCTAATTGAATTTTTAAGTCCATGTCTTAAAATCATTTTACTATGGCTGAGATATATTAGGTCAACAATATTAAGATAGGACTTTTTAAGTGACAATTAAGTGGATCATGGCTTTATGCTGAAGGTTTTGGTTTCTTTTGGTTAGGTTCTTCAGTTATAACACTTTAGAAGCTTATTACTTGAGGTTTTGCTTTTAAATGTTTTTGGGTAGCCGGAAGTCACTACAACTCTTGTTTCACCTTGTCAGTTTTCTTTTTAGAATCTGTGATTCAGTTGAGTTTTGATCTGTTCATGGTGCTGTCAGGTTCTCTCCAACCAGTTAACTAGACATTTAGTCCTCATAAGAAACCATAACAAAATTTAAAACTAAGATGAAAGTTGCCAGTGTGGAAACAAAATATCAACAGACCTGTCTTTGTTTGGGCTTCTTTCTTATCTAATATAGCAAATATTGAAATGTTAAGTTGCATATAAGTACAATTTATGTTCAAGAGTTAATTTTTTTAAATTGAGGCTTGCTTTTTAAAAAAATATGTTTTTATTGATTTTTTACAGAGAAGAAGAGAGAGGAGAGGGATAGAGAGAACATTGATCAGCTGCCTCTTGCACACCCCCTGCTGGGGATGTGCCCACAACCAAGGTATATGCTCTTGAGCGGAATCGAACCCAGGACCTTTCAGTCCACAGGCCAACGCTCTATCCAGTGAGCCAAACCGGTTTCGGCAAGAGTTAATTTCTTAATGTGAAAAGTAGATGAGAGTATTTGTTTTTGCTCATTGTCTTAGTGATTTATTGTGGTCTAGAAGTATAGCTACTAAAATAGGGTAAGATGCTTTTCAGGCAGCACCACTACCAATTCTCACTTCTTGCTGGGTTGTTTTTGTTTGTTTTGTTTTTGGCTATGGAACCTTCTCCCCCTTATTTTCTGTTTCAGTATTATTCTATCTGGCAAACACTTAACTATATTACTTGCCACTCAGATGTAACTGACAGTTCTGCTCTTAAAATTCAGGCATGGGGGTTCGTAATCTGGTGTTAGGAGGTTAATTATTCTATCTCTTCATATCCAGTACTCCAATGGAGTACAAAAGAATCATAACTTTTATATATGGGTAGAAGCAAAGGTTTGGGACATTTTTTTCTTAACTAAAAACCCTAATTTATAATATTGGCAACAGTGATTTCTTTAGTGATTTAAGTCTGCACTACAAATGTCGTCTTATATTCTTCCCATATAATATCTACTTGTAAGAAAATACTTGGGCTGAAACCAGTTTGGCTTAGTGGATAGAGCATTGGCCTGTGGATTGAGGGGTCCCAGGTTCGATTCCAGTCAAGTGCATGTGCCTTGGTTGCGGGCACATCCCCATTAAGGGTGTACAGGAGGCAGCTGATTGATGTTTCATTCTCATAAAAGTTTCTGGCTCTATCCCTCTCCCTCTCTAAAAAATCAATAAAAATATGTTTGTTGGTTTTTTAAAAAAAGAAGAAAATACTTGGGCATGTATTTGAAGTGAAGAGGACTGGTACAATCCAAGAATTCCCCTAATAAATGGGCCTGATACCTCATTTCCTCTCTCGGGTTGTTTACACTTGCTTTTACTTGTGCTTTATTTAGAAGGCCCTGGATTTGTTTTCATGAGATTCTGCCTATGGATAAGCATTTTTTAAAGTAAATTGACATAATATAAAGCCTATTTTAAATACTTCTATTTAATATTTGCTATTAAAATTGATCTTAGACAAGACTGCTTGTAATTATTATGGCACTTTGAAACTATTAAAGTACACTCCCAAATTGAAGGTGACCGGATTTTATTCCTGGGGTTACAGTTTCTTTAGGAAGCTACAAAACTGTTTCTGAAGAGCTCAATTTTAAAATTAAGTGCATTCAAAATAAACTAATAGTTTTAAGCATTTTCAGGAAGTTCAAACTCTTCCCAATATGATGTCCTTTCCAGAGGAAATTACCAGGGTCCCCACTCTCAACCTCCAGAGCAGTTCTACTTTTGTATGTTGACTTGTTGGGATTCCAGTTAAGATTTCATTTGAATAAACGTTCTTTGACTTTGAAAAGTTTGAAAGCCACTAGGCTCAGAGAGTATAAATATAACTAGACAAATGAAACAAGACAGTTAAGTTACTTTTTTATAAGAAAGGCAACAGTAAGAGCAGTTACTCTGGGCTGTGAGGGATATTTGCAGATTTCTATTTGGTGACTTACCCAAGTATTGAGATATTTTGTTACATAGGGTGTCCCAAATAAGTGTATACACATTTTGAATGATTATAAAGTCAATGTTTATTAACATACAGTTCATTTTCAAAATTTAAAAGAATCTCCAGAAGTGAATAATTTTCTTTTTGTCAATGCTTATTTTCAAACCGATGACCATTCTGGTCCAGGCACTGCTGATATTTCAAAGCAATGGAATTGCAAACATAAAGAATCATTTTGTTCGATATTTGTGCGCCCTCAACTTGTCAACTGTTGCCATTTTTTAACTGTAAAATAGATTTTATGTATTCTCGTAAAAGGGTCTAGTTGGTAAATTTTCTTTGTTCAAAGAGTCTAGCTTTATCCATTATTTCAAGTCAGTTAAATCTGAAAAGGATGAATGTTTCCCCCAAATGTATAAACACTTGGAATAATTATAAAGGCAGTGATTATACTTTAACCGAGTTTTAAAACTTCCAGTAGCATTTTAGGATGTGTCTCTCTCGTCACAGCGATGTTTATTTCCACTCGGTCCTCCACTCTCTCTAGAAAGCAATGGAAAAAATATCCTCAGGTGATGATTAAGAAATAAACAACAAATAAAAAAATCCAAGCAGTTTTCTTTTCCTGCGGTGCTTATTGAAATGGAGAGAAGGCCTAGCTTTGCTTCCTTAGGCCGTGAGCCATCTTCAATACTTGGAAAACAGAACGCTGAAACAAACATCAAGTTCCAAGTATATGTCCTTTATGTGAAAGCTTAAATCTCCAAAACTTATTCCAAAATGCATTCCTTCCCCGTCCCCCGTTTTAACAACTTTGAAATTGAGAAGCATCTTAGGTCAGTGGAATCTTACAGTTGCCACCGGCTAGGCAGCTGTCCTGGCACAGTAGTACCAAAGTAGTCACAGCTATCCACATTTCAGTTCCATAACTGGTTTTTGTATGCTGTTGGAATTGTGTTAAGTTTAAATGCTTAGAATGTCTTCAAAATGATTATGTAAGATTTAACGTAGAAGCAAAGTTTTGTGTAAGCAAAATTCAGAAACAAGATTTTTGTTAATCTGTCTTAAAATGTATTACAATAAATGTAATCAATCCTAAGTGTTATTAAAACATTTCGTAGTTTAATTGGAAACATTTTTCTTAGTTATATATAAAAGATGGAATCTTAGAGTTGAGGGTATATATAATGTATAATTTATAGACACACTAGATACCCAATGCACAAAATTTGTGCAAGAGTAGGCCTTCCTTCCCCTGGCTGCCCGCACCGGCTTCCCTTCCCTCTGGCATCTGGGAACTGGGCTTCCCTCGAGGCCCTAGTTTCGTCCAGAAGGACATCCAGCCTAATTAGCATATTACTCTTATTATAGATAGTTGTATAAAATATGCTTGGGAGTACACAATAATTTAGGACAGTACTTCAGAAGCATTGGGAAATGTGAGGTTTTTACTTTTTTCCTTCTCCCTGAAAAATAAAGATAGCAAAATGCTAACATGTTTGTTAAATCTGGGTAATAGGTAAGGGTATCATCATATTTTGGATGTTTGAATTTTTAATAAAATTGAATTAAAAAATTAAATACAGAAACTAATTGAATTTTAGTGGTCATGAGTTGCCTTCCAAGAAGAAGGTACCATTTTATAATCCCAACAATATACAAAAATGTCCATGATTTCTGCTTTCTTGTCAGGCTGGGTAAAAATAAATTATGAAGTTTTCATTTAATTTTCAATTATTTGATTATCAGTGAGACTGAACATTTTCTCTATATGTATTTGATTAAAGCTTGTTTACATATGTTGCGTATTTTCCATAAACATTTATCGTGTTATTATTTGTGAGAGCTCTTTATATATTTAGGAAATTAACCAATGATATCATCCTTCTATCACGTCATGAATTATTCTCAATTCACCCCTTTCCTTTTAACAATTTTTTGAAAATAAGGATATTGAGGAATGAGACCAAGAACAAAGCTGTTGAATAATCTGAAATGACATAATTTCTGAAAAACTACAATCTCAGTAGCATAGGTTCCTCCTACTCCAAATTTTATATTATGCTTCTCTGTTTCTGTTTCAGTGCTTTTTCTTATACAATAACATTTTGTTTCTATGTCAACTTCTCCTGCAGACAGAGTAAAGGCTCTTTCTACTCAGTGTAATTGCAGAGGTGCTAGAGAGGGCTAAAATGCTCTCTGATGTAAAAAGTACTGGGTACCTCTCTTTAGTAAAAAAATACTGCCTTTTATTCTTCCATATACCATTTTAAGTCAAATATAGTAGGTTTTATTTTTTTTTATGTCTTTTTAAAACCTGAAAAAATTTACAGCAAACTGCAAAGATCTTCACTGTTCAAGTTAAGTTTTGAGAAGTGTCTTAGTTTTACATTCAAAATATTTAGAATTTTATCCTTTTCCTTTAACAGTTTCAAACTACAATTGTATACTTAGACGATCTTTTAACATTCTGAGTAAGTAAATATTTACATCTTTTATTTTATGACTTTGGCCTTTTGAAATTATGTATACAATACAAAAAGAACTCATTTTGGGTTTTGCTACAGGGCAAAGATCTAATGTAATATTTTCTATTATCCCTTTATATCATCTAATACTTAAGCTGGTTTTAGTTCATTTCTTTGAAAATTCCCTCTTACTATAGGGCATTTTCTTGTATACTATTATGCTTGAATGTTTATGAGCATTCTATTTCATTGCTTTGTATATTTTATTATCTAGTAAAGAAATTTTCTCTTACTAGTCTACTTTAACAAATTTTTAATATTTATTATTCCAAATAAACTTTTTAATAACTTGGCCAAGATTTTCCTAGCAGATGAAAATCCTGTGAATGTGGAATTGTTATAAGTGTAGATTGATATAGGGGTCATTCATGTTTTTAGCAGCGATCTATTCCAGGGAAATGCTGCATCTTAATATTTGTATGGGTATTTCTTTAATGCCCCTAGTGTTATTTTGTAGTTTTCTGCCTATGTTCTACACATTTATTAAATTAATTCCTTATTATTTTATATTTATTACTGTTAAGAATGAATCATTTACCCCAATACATTTTTAATCTTTATTGTTGAGAGTCTTGCAGAAGCCCCTCCTTTTGTTCCCCCATTGCCCTTTTCCACCCCTATAGATATATACCCCCTCCCAATACATTTTAAATTCGTATCTTAATAGACAAGTTCTTTAATTGCTGACAAAAACAAAAGTTTCAATTTCTATCATTCCCACCAGATGGCAGTCTTGGACACATCCATCTGTTAAACCTGCTGAGGCTCTGAGGACAAGAAAGGCAGAGTGGCTGGCAGACCTTCCAAAAGTACAAGGACAAAAAGTTTTTTCATAAACCTAAAAGTGAACTCAACATTATGTAAATTACTGCTATTAACCATTACTCTTATAACCCACTAATGGGGGCAATGAAGATACTGTCATTGGGCCCTTAAATATCATATTTTTCTCTGCCCATGGAATAAACACCTGTGGCTTCTTGGCAGTATTTCTGGTTTTATTCTAGGGATGCTCATAGCTAAAGGCAGGCTTTAATCTGACATTATTGTTTCTCTTCTCCAAAAAGCACCATGTAAATGAGAAGTTACAGGATTTCTAAATGTGTATCTTAGGACTAGTTTTTAATGATTCCTGGGTGTCTTCTGAAATGAAGAACAGAGTTTATAAAATTAATATAAAGGGAAGTAGGTTCATAGCTGGTTTATTCTACATGACTACAAATCTTAATACCCCCTTAAATTTAGACACCTTTTGGCTTAATTTAGATGACTTTGAAGACCTATGTTGAGGATTAGAGAAGGTAGTGAATTTCTTGGTCAGGTAAGGATTTTCAAATATTTTCTCATCTACTTTTCCCAGTCACCAAAAAATAGTTCTTTTGGGTAATAATATATCACAGGTATGCACTTTTCTTTTTTTTCTTTTTCTTTTTCTTTTTCTTTTTTTTTTACAATTCCAATTGTCTATTTACTTTTATATAATCAGGGAGTAGTAAGTTGCACAATAATTGTATATTCCCTTTCTGAGATTATATTTTTAATCTGAGATTGAAAGATGCAAGAAAGTATGGTAAGAAAAAGAAACACATATTTAGCCCTTGAGCACAAAGATAAGCCAACATAAATTCATGGTTTTCCAAAGAAAATTTATATAAATATTCTAGGAGGTAATATATCAAAAAAATTAAATTACAGTTGACCCCTTTTAATTTTATTGAGGTGACATTGGTTAGTAAAATTATATAGATTTCAAGTACACAACTCTATAATGCATTATCTGCCTATTGCATTGTGTTTGCCCTCCAAAGCCAAGTCTCCTTCCCATTACCATATTTTTTACCCCCTCTGCCCTGTGTTACCACCTCCCCTCTTCCTCTCTCCCCTTCTAGTAACCACCAAACTGTTGTCTATGTCTTGAGTTTTTGTCTTGTTTGTTCACTTGTTGCTTTCAGTTTTTATCCTACATATAATTGAAATGATATGGTCTTGACTTTTTCTGTTAGCCATTTCACTTAGCATGATATTCTCAAGGTCCATTCATATTGTCAAAAATGCATTATTTCATCTTTTCTTATGGCTGAGTAATATTCCATTGTACCACATCTTCTTTATCCAATCTACCAAAAACACTTTGTTTCCATGTCTTAGAAGTAGATAATTCCGTTTAGGAAAAACCATGGAAAAGTTTCCTTTCATTTTTCCATCTCTGGATAATTCTATGATGTGGTTTTGTAGAATAGCCAGTTTCTTTAGTGTCTTTCATTGATTTACTCATGCTTTATGTAATCTCTGAGAATGAATATTGAAATAGACTTACAGGAATCTCGGCTCTGTAGTACTGGTGCCTAAAGATTGCTTGTAGTTCTGAGGCATCTTTAAGGCAGAATTGGAATTAATTAGACTTAGATTCATGCCACACATTTCCAGAAAGTTAGAGGTAACCTAAATTGTATCAATAAAACAATAAGTTAAATGCACCTGAAAGGTGAGCTATGTAAAATTATCTTTGAAAAGGAAGGAATTCCTTTCTAATAACTCATTTGTATTATCTTTATATGTATAACTAGAGGCCTGGTGCACGAAATTTGTGCACGGGGGCAGGGGGACTCAGCCCAGCCTGAACCCTCTCCATTCTGGGACCCCTCGAGGAATGTCTAACTGTCCTCTCACAGTCCAGGACTGCTGGCCCCACTGCTCGCCTGCCTGCCTTCCTGATTGCCCCTAAGCACTCCTGCCTGCCAGCCTGATAACCCCCTAACCACTCCCATGCCAGCCTGATTAATGTCTAACTGCTCCCCTGCCAGCCTGTTTGCCCCCAACTTCCCTCCTCTGCTGGCCTGGTCACCCCTGACTGCCCTCCCCTTCAGGCTTGAATGCCCCCAACTGCCCTTCCTTACAGGCCTGGTCCCCCCCCCCCCCCACTTCCCTTCCTTGCTCGCCATCTTGTGGTGGCCATCTTGTGTCCACATGGGGCAGCCATCTTTGACCACATGGCCATCTTGTGTGTGGAAGTGATGGTCAATTTGCATATTACTTTTTTATTAGAAAGGATAGAGGCCTGGTGTACAGGTTTGGGGCCTGCTGGTTTGATCCTGTCTTGGATCAGAGTGGGGGTTCCTTTGGCGCATGAAGCAGCCTGAGCGAGGGGCCTGTGGTGGTTTGCAGGCCAGCCATGCCCCCTGGCAACCCAAGCAGAGGACCTGGTATCTGGGATACCTTCTGTTATTGAAACTTTGTAGCCTTGAGTGGAGTCCAGTGCCGACCAGGGTGTGCAGAAAGCTTGGCTTCCTACGTTGCCGGAGAAACTGAAGCCTCTTGTTCGCTCTGTGGATGCAGCCTTTTTTTTTTTTTTTTTTTGAGGGGGGGTTTATTTATCTTCTATAATTGAAACTCTGTAGCCTTGAGTGGAATCCATGGCTGGCCAGGGTGTGCGGAAAGCTTGGCTTCCTCCATTGCCAGGGAAACCCAAGCCTCCTGCTCGCTCCATGACCACTGCCATCTTGGTTGGGTTAATTTGCATACTCCTGATTGGCTGGTGAGCATGGCTTGTTGGTGTAGAAAAGGTAAGGTCAATTTGCATATTACTCTTTTATTAGATAGTATTTTTAAAGACTTTTGGCTTTTTTGTGTGTGTGCGACACCCATGAATCTGGCAGATAAAAAAGACAGTTTCCTATTACAGTGTAACTACCACACTATCCTAGTGAAATGTCTTTCAACATAAAAAATGTACACATCGAGCCCTCACCAGTTTGGCTCAGTGGATAGTGTCAGCCTGGGGACCAAAGGGTCCTGGATTTGATTCTGGTCAAGGGCACGTACTGTAGTTGCAGCTCCTTCCAGGTCCAGGCACTGGTTGGGGCTCATGCAGGAGGCAACCAATCAATGTGTTCCTCTCACATTGATGTTTCTCTCTGTCTTTCCCCCCCTACTCTCCCTAAAAAAATCAATGGAAAAATAGCCTCTGGTAAGAATTAACAACAACAAAAAGTAAAATGTACACATCGATGCTGATTGCTCTAACACTGGAGTGGGACAGAATAAAGAATAAGCTACATTTCCTGGTCTGATTACATATTAAAAACAAAAAAACAAAAAACACCACACAATTCAATTGTATCTCAAGAAAATTGCAGATGCGGGGAGCAACACACAAATGTTCATATGTCCTTTTGAGAGAGAAAAGAAACGGAATTGAATGGTGATGGTTTTAACATCATACATTTAGCCACAGTTATTAGGATGACTTCCAGCATCTCTCTTTTTTATCCCCAGTTACTTCACTCGTCATATATTGTGGCTTCTGTTGTCTTTACCACCCAAGACCCTCTTCTCCAAAGACTCTAGTTTTCTATATATTTCTTAAGGTCTACAACCCAGAAGTGAACATTTATAGTAGTAGCAGAACTGTCATGTTCTTTGTTCTAGCTAATACTGTTCTATTTAACACCTACATATTGGGCTAGCTAATGTGATACCACATGGTACTGTTGGAGTCCTTAGAGTTATTTTTACTACTGTTAAGCATTCTTTCTCTGTTTTTACTAGTGTGGTCAGTATTTTGTGTGTGTGTGTGTGTGTGTTTTTGTTGTTGTTGTTTTTGTTTTGTTTTTTTTGGTTTTCATTTTTTAGCCCTACTTGGCAAGACCTTTATTTATTCTTACTAAGTTCTCTTATGTTAGATTCATTAAACTTTTGAGGTGTTTTGGGATCCATCTTAGTTATATTTTCTTAAACGTTTCAAATCACTCCAGTTTGACATGTAAACCTATATTGAGTGAAAGAAGTCTGAGGGTAGTAGCCTGTAGTCGGCCTCAGAAACTTGTCTTCAGTATGATGCAGACAGACTGATGTATTAATCAGCACCCATTAGGTAATAATTTGAGTGCTTTACTGACCAGCCCATATTTCTCCCCGGTTATCTGTAAGGGAATCATAGGATTTTAATATAATTTCTTGCTGAAGACCTACATTTCCCAAATATTAGCGAATAACTGCTTCCAAAAGTTCATGAAGTCAAGTCAAACCTACTGAATGATGTTCTCTTTCCTAAAGACTTAAAAATATTATCATTATAATAAGATCTATTCTAGGGCCTTCCTCGAATTAGTAGCAAGTTGTCACCATCCTTTATCTCTTCCAAAGACTGGAATGACAGTTCCCTTTCTGATGTTGAGGCTGATAACCCTCCGTAACTTCTGTAAAACTTAGACTGGGTCACCCAGAGATAATCTTAGGTTTGTTTTCCATCGGTATAAAATAGGAAATAAAGTTCTTATTGGCCCTATCACTTGTGCATAATTCAATTTATTTGGAGCTTTTTTTTTTTTTCACCCTAATCCTGTGAGTACTTGCAAATTTCTGATGATTGTTTTTCTTATGGTGTTTCTTGCATTACTTATGCATTTTTGAAATTCTAAAATTGTTACAGTTCTTCCTGTAAAAACTGGTAGCTGCTTTTTTGTTTTGTTGTTGCTGCTCTTTTTAAAGGAGTCTTTTTTTTTCCCCTTTTAAAAATATATATATTTTTTATTGATTTTATACAGAGAGGAAGGGAGAGAGATAGAGTCAGAAACATCGATGAGAGAGAGTCATCGATCAGCTGCCTCTTGCACACCCCCTACTGGGGACGTGCCTGCAACCAAGGTACATGCCCTTGATCGGAATCGAACCCAGGACCCTTCAGTCCCCAAGCCGACGCTCTATCCATTGAGCCAAACTGGTCCCGGCTGTTGCTGCTCTTTTTAGGTGCATCTCCATATTTTATCATATACATATATGATTCCCCACTTAAAATTATTTTATAAAATAATCCCTGTGCATTAAAAATAAAAAGTCAAACTACAACTTGGGCCCTGGCTGGTGTTGCTCGGTGGTTAGAACATCAGCTTGTGCACCAAAGGGTGGTGGGTTCAATTCTCAGTCAAGGGTATGTACCTGGATTCCAGGTTCAATCCCTGCACTGGTCGGGGCATGTCTGGGAAGTGACCAATCAATGTCTCTCTTTCACATTGATGTTTCTCTCCTCTCTCTCTTCCCCTCCCCCTTTCCCTTCCACTCTCCTTGCAAATTAATGGGGGGGAAAATATCCTTTGGTGAGGATTAACAAAACAAAACCAAAAAACACTACAAGTTGGCCACAGCCTGAGCCATGTGCAGCATGTGTCTATTTTATTATCTGGACGGAGCAGAACATTGCCCCATGCAGAAGGATGCTATTCACATCACAAGCAATGGGGACTTCCCTGTCACAACTTTCCAGGAAAGTGTTCTTACCAAAAAAATAAGCATAAGTATATATTGCAACAAATATCTGACAGGCTGTAGAAGTGACATGACTCAAAAAAGGAATTCTTTGGAGGAGTTTTTAAAATGTATCAGAGATGCCAAATTGGCTGGCACCAGCCCCAGAGACCTGCATTTGCTCTGGGAAAGGAGGTAATGTAGCTCCTCTCTGACATTCTCCCTGCCTGTATTATCTATCGCGTCCCTTAAGCCATGGGAAAAGGTCAAGGCTCAACCACTGGGCCACACCAGCTGGGCATAAGCAGCATTTTAATTGTGGTAAACTAAACTACTGTAGCAAACAATCACACCTGGAATGATTCTAACAATAGAAGTTTATTTCTTGCTCATGTATAGAGCAGGATGGATGTTCTAGGTAAGCCTGCTTCTCTATTCCATGTGGTGATTCAGGTCTGAGACTTCTCATCTTGTGGCTATATCATCATCCAGGGCCCTATGCTATCTAAGCAGCAGAACTGGAAGGCGAGCAAAGAAAAATATTCCTGCTTTTTAAAATTCTCACTAAATTTAGGGGAATGAAATAGTACCAGGCATATTCTCTTACCACAATGGAATTAACCTAGAAATCAATAGCAGAAAAATAAAAACACAAACAATCCATGTGCCAAATAATAAATTACAAGACAAATTAGAAAATACCTTAAACAGAAGGGAAATGAAAAATCACAATATACCAGAAATTTTAGGCTGCAGCTAAGGCAGTACCTATAGGTAAATTTATAGCTTTAAACACTTGTTTGAAGAAAGGTCTCAATTGAATTTAATTTTTCTATTTATAAAGCTGCAGTAGTTAAGATAATGTGCTTTTGGTGCCCAGTTTTATATGTATCAATTGAACACGGAAGAGGGTCCAGAAACAGTCTTTGTAAGTATGTAACACTTATGTAGCCACTTATTTTTTCACAAGGTTGACACTATTCAATGGGAGAAAGGAAAGTATTTTCAGCAAATGGTTCTGTAACAAATGCATAGCTATATGCAAGAGGAAAAAAAAATCAATCCTAACCTTATCTCATTCCACACAAAGTGTAACCTGAAATGAACCAGACTTTAAGAGCTAAAACTAAAATTTCTAGATAAAACATTGGAGGAAATCTTTGTGATCCTGGGTTAGGCAAAGCTCATATAAGGATTAAAATCTGTTCAAGAGACACTGTTAAGAAAATGAATAGGCAAAACATCTGATAAAGGAAAGCAAGCAAAGAAAAAGGACTTGTGTTCATAACAGATACATTTTAAAAGGGAGTAAAATATTGAAAAATTGATTGAGATTTTTTTTATTTGGCTTTATTCATCAAGGAAGTACTTTTATTTATTCCATCAAGGGAGTACAATGATGATTTCTTAGATATTTCTAACTCTCCCTCTCCCTTCCTGTCTGTAAAAAAATCAATGAAATATAAATATTTTTTAAAGATTCTAAATGTTAACTATAGGCAGAGGTCTGGCATTGTGATAATTGTAATACCACTACAATTCTCAGTCATCTAGGATGGGAAGACCAAAGAAAATTATGTTTTCAAATAGCAGTCATTATAAGGATGAATATGCACATGACTAACACAGGAGTTCTGGATCAGTGTCCACTGGGATGATTATATTGGTGGGGCAGGGGATGGTCGATGGAGCAGAGCCGGCAGAGGGCCAAGAACAAGTGTCCAGAACAGGTAGGTGTTCAGAGTCAGTGCCAAGGGAACAATGAGCATCAGTGGTTGATGGATCAGAGGGCCTGATCTGGAGATAAGAAAGAAGGTCAGAAGGGTGATATGGACATGGACTGCAGCTTGGGCTTCTAGGCTGCAGTATCTGGACTTGTTCCCTGTGAGAGTCCTGACAGCTTCAGAGTTGTGGTATGAGTGTTTTGAGAGGATTATGTAGTGTAAGTGGACTTTATTTTAAGAGACACATTCACAGTGGCTTTTTGTATTTGCCTAGATGTGGGTAAAGGAATTTCCTTAGAGTACAAAACGTGTTCCAGAGAGCCTGACCCAGTGCCCAAAGCCATGCTGACTATCTTCTGGCTTTGAGTTAGTGCATCCATTAACAGCCAGGGGTATTCCAGGGTAAGGAGGGGGAGATTCCAGGGTTACACGGTGGGAGGAACTGTTTGTAGGTGGCGGACAGGTTCAGTAATTTGATTGTGGTGATGGTTTCATGGGTGTATATACAATGTAAAACTAATTGTATACTTTAAATGAGTGTCGTATAATGTATGTCAACTATCCCTCAAAACTGTTTTGTAAAAGCCAAAACCAGAAAGTAACCCAATCATTAATTACTTAATTTTACGACAGGATTGTTGTTGATGGAGCGGCTGCCCTAGCTGAGCTCCATGGATCCTGCCTCCTCATGCACCTGTGGCCACTTGGCTGGCTGCCTGGGACTAGCTCGCTCGTCTGGAAGACCCTGGAAGGGGAGAGACCGCACTGCTTCACACAGCTCCTCCCTCTCTCCTCTCATTCCTGCAGCGGGCTTGCCTGGGCATAACCTCATGGTAATGGCAGGGTCCACAAAAGGAGCAGAAGTGCACAGTCTCTTTTTAAAGTTCCTTCTGTATCAAGCTTGTTATTATTCCATTGGCCAACTCAAGCCACCTGGCCAAGCCTGGACACTGTGTTTAGGTACTAAGAAATTTGGGGCAAAATGCATAAATACAGGGATTTCATTAATTGGTCTATCAATGCAATTAACATCATGTACCTTGGTGATTTTTTTTATTTGGCTTTATTCCATCAAGGAAGTACTTTTATTTATTCCATCAAGGGATATAATTTGCCATCCTTTAAAATCTCATACTGGATGTAATTTAGCTATTGATTTTATATGTTTGCATTAATTATATGTGAAGGATAATAAGGTTTTGTTATGGTATTTATCACATTGTCATGCTCTGTTAAGATTTCTTTTGCTATTTTTGTTATAATTATGCCCTTGACCGGAACCGAACCCGGGGCCCTTCAGTCCCCAAGCCGACGCTCTATCCATTGAGCCAAACCGGTCCCGGCGCTAACTGCATCTTGACCAAGAGCACTACAGATGTTTTTTGCAGCCTCACCTGCTTTTCTTCCTAATTGGAACTCGTAAAGCATGCAGTGCCGAATATGCTCTTCATCCGCCATCTTCTTAGCCCTAGTTTTGCAACAAAAACCAAACCAAACACAAACTTTTTCAAGCAAAACTTGTTAATTGCACTTCACACGTTCTGTAGATATCACGTGTTTGAAGGTTATGTCAATACAAGTCAACGCCAAGCAAGATTTTAAACGAATGTTGAGAAACGACATTAATTATTACTAGACCCGATACTAGAGGCCTAGTGCACAAAATTTGTGCATGGGTAGGGTCCCTAGGCCTGGCCAACGATCAGGGCCAATCAGGTTCTCCACCTCCTTCTTCCCTCACTCCCTCAGTGCCCCACTGCCACTGCTGGTCACCTGCCATGTTCCACACTGCTCCCTGGTGGTCAGTACATGTCATAGTGAGAGATCGAACTCTCATTCTCTGGTTGAACTCCCAAGGGGACATTTTGCATAATATATATATATATATATATATATATATATATATATATATATATATATATATATGTTTCAAAATAGTTTAACTTCCAGCAAAAATAAGTTTAAATATTCTCCCTTGATTTCAATGGTTGAATACATTGACCTTCCCTCCCAAGCTAGCTGGGATAAAACTATTTTTTTTTCTTGTAATTAGAACTGTTTTTAAAAAACATTTTACTCTGGACTATATAATATTAACCCTGGAAGCAAATTAAATTTTTCAGCTGAGAGATCAGAGGCTTAGTTCAAGCTGCAAAGTTCATCTAAGGTCAAGCAGAGAGCAAGTGGAGGAGGCAGGCTTGAAACTTCCTCTGACTTAAAATTTGATTCACTAACCTATATCAAGGTAAGGACATTTGGCTACATGATACAAATCTATGTTTTTGTGTAGAATGTACTTCCCACTTTTCGCTTCTCCACTTTCTCCTCCCCACTCTTCACGTATTCTACCCTCCTCCTCCTCCTTCTTCCTTTTAGTCATTTAATAACACATCAGGCACTGAACTAGATTCTGGGAATTTACAGACGACACTGTAGAATATCATACCCTTAGTTTATAGAAGCTGTAAATAGGTAAATGGAATATGGGAAATCCTCCTGTTTCACATATTTATAAACCAGAGATGTTACATGCCAGTTTGGTGGGTTTGCTGATGAATGTGGAAAATCTTTATGATATGTTGGTTTTAAAATTCTTTTTTTTTTTCATTGATTGCTACTTTGTTGTTGTTGTTATTGTTAATCCTCACCAGAAGTTATTTTTCCCATTGCTTTTTCAGGGGATTGTAAGAGGCAAGGGCAGAGAGAGGGAGAGAAACATCAATGTGAGAGATACATCAACTGGTTGCCTCTCACACACACCCTGATTGGGGGCGGGGAGCAAACCCACAAACCAGGTATGTGCCCTTGACCAGGAATGGAGCCTGTAAACCTTTGGTACTTGGACCAATGCTCCAACCACTGAGCAACCCTGGGCAAGGCTGATTGCTGCTAATTTTTTTGTGTGTGTGTTTGTTTCACTTTTTTGTACTTGTTTATTTGCAGGATGTTTCTGGATTCTGTGGTATTCCTTATTGTTTTGTCATTTGTTCCTTAGGTGGTTCATTCTTTGCTTTATTATCATGAGAGTGCAGCCTTCTTACTTGAGATTTGAATTAACCGAACAAGTTTATCTTTACTATCTCAGATTCCTGAGAGAGAGAGAGAGAGAGAGAGAGAGAGAGAGAGAGAGAGAGAGAGAGAAAGAGAGAGAGAGAGATACTAATGCAAGAGAGAGACATCACACATTTGCCTCCTGGAAAGAGCCCCAAACAGGGCCAGGGATCAAACCTGCAATCCTTCTGTGGTTGGGCTGATGGACACTCTAGCCACTTATTAATACCAGCCAGAGCTGCCATTTTGTAATTTTAATTAATAATATAAAATTTCATATCCTATATAATAAAAGCCTAGTGACTAAACAGCGCAGGACGACCGGTCAACCAATTGCTATGACATGTATTGACCACCAGGGGGCAGACTGGTGGTCAATGCAGGTGTCCCCTGGTGGTTAGTGTGTTCCCACAATGGGAGTACCAGTCGGCTGACCAGGATGAGTAGCTGCTCCAGCTGTGGGAGCAGCCACTCAGAGGCCGGGTCCACAACTGCTTGGCTGGCTGGGATGAGCAACACTCCAACAGTGGGCAGATCCCTACAGGCCACGCCTTCCATCAGTGCATGAATCCCCTGCACCAGGCCTCTAGTATTCATATAATGTCTAATAATATATATACACAAACTTTAAAAATGTTAAAGACATACGACATTTTTGGAGATTATTTATTACCCATATATTTCCAATTTGTCATACGCTCTTCAATTAGTATGCTTTGTGTCATAATAAGTTGAAAAATTTTACTAAATCTATTAGAAAAACAAAATTCAACTGAGTAATTTGAAGATTTAATTGGCTTTATTAAGGGATTAATGAATCAGGCAACATCCCATCTGGCAACTACAATAGAAGGTTCGCTCCAATGGGCTGTACAAAATGGGATGGTTTTGCCTGGCTGATGTGACTCACTGGTTAAGCATCAACCCCTGAACCAGGAGGTTATGGTTTGATTCCTGGTCAAGGTACATACACAGGTTTGGGGTTCAATCCTGGTTGGAGCGAGTGGGGAGAAGCAAACAATGGATAGATATCTCTGTCTTTCTCTCTCTCTCTCTCTTTCCCTTCTCTCACTCTCCCTTCTTCTCTCTAAAATCAATGAAAAAATAAAAATAAAGATAACTTGACCAAAATCAAATAGTTCTTTCCCTCTGTACCAATACTGTTTATACATCACTCCATAAGAAACAGTAGTACTAGAAATTAGGAATGTAATTTTCATCATTAAAAATAATTTTATCTGATCAAATGATTCATAGGGCTAGATTAAACCGAAACCACAAATCATCCATCACATTCTTTTAAGATATGCAGAGTCTTATAGGAAAGCACACCTATCTTTAATGCCATTTCCTCAGGTTTGTGTATTTTTTCTTGTCAATGATTAAACAACTCTTTAGTGCTTGTGTCATGAACTGTTTACTGTCCGGGTCGTTGTGGCTCTGTGGTTGAGCGTGGACCCATGATCCAGGAGGTCATGGTTCGATTTCTGGTCATGGCACAGGCCCTGTTTGCAGGTGTGCTGACTGAAGATTCTCTCTCATCATTGATGTTTCTATCTCCCTCTCCCTCTCCATTCCTCTCTCTGAAATAAAAACATACTTAAAAAAACAAAACAAAAAAAACTGCTTACCTAAAGCACTTGATCTTGCAATATGTAGAATCCTCCCCACCCCACCCCCCCTCCCTTCAGAAGGTGATTCCCAGAATGAGCGGTGATTTCCTTTTCTGAAAAAAGGAAACAAGATCGAATGTAACTGGGTTCAACTGTTTATAGCTATTTATGGGTATTTGTACGATTAGCTTGAACTGAGGTAAAATAAAATTAGTATCAGTAACAAAGAGGTGTTGTCTCCCGTCTCCAGGATTTGTAGGACCAGAGCTTCAAAAAAAGCTGGGGATGTGCCCGCAACCAAGGTACATGCCCTTGACCGGAATCGAACCCGGGACCTTTCAGTCCGCAGACCGACGCTCTATCACTGAGCCAAACCGGTTTTGGCTTTAAAAAATATATATTTTATTGATTTTTTTTTACAGAGAGGAGGGAAGAGGGATAGTTAGAAACATCAGTGAGAGAGAAACATAGACCAGCTGCCTCTTGCACACCCTCTACTGAGGATGTGCCCGCAACCAAGGTACATGCCCTTGACCGGGATAGAACCTGGGACCCTTCAGAACGCAGGCTGGCGCTCTATCCACTGAGCCAAACCTGTTTCAGCTCAAGTAACATCTTAAATCGCAATGGAATCCCACCACTTTTCCCCTTCCCCCTCCTCCATGCCCCTGTCCCAGTCCGGGTCTCAGCTCCTCAGGGCAGGGACCCAAGGGACATCAGCCCCACAGGTGTAAAGAGGACTTTTTATAACACCCTTTATCTTTACCCTTTTTTCCCCCCGGGCTGGACTTTGTCTGCCAGGTTTATTTATAAACCACACAAGCTCATTAACATGACCCAGCATTTCAGGAATCCACCTTTGTTACTGCAGGAAGGCGCTTCTCGGGGATAAGGCAGGGAGACATGGCTGAGAAGAAAAGCAAGAGGGACTCTATTGGGATGGATGAGAAGGGATGCCGAACCAACAATGGGTTTGTCCAAAGCGAAGACATCCTGGAAAAGGACCCGGATCCAGGCAGCCCAACGGACGGCCCGCAGCCCTGCTCCGTGGGCATCCTTGGCCCCGGGGAGCTCGACTTCAAGGACATCCGGCCCTACGCGGGGATGCCCAAGGAGGTGCTGTTCCACTTCTCGGGCCAGGCCCGGTACCGCGTGCCCCGCGAGCTGCTCTTCTGGCTCACCGCGGCTGCCGTGCTGGTACTCACGGCCGGCACCATAGCCATGATCGCCGTCTCTCCCAAGTGCCTCGACTGGTGGCAGGCCGGACCCATGTACCAGATCTACCCCAGATCCTTCAAGGACAGCGACCAGGATGGGAACGGAGATCTTAAAGGTGCCTGGGGGAGAAAGTGTCGGGTGGGGGCCAGGATGGGGTGGGTTTGTGGCATTCTCTGTCCTTGAAACCGAATTATTATGTCCAGGTTGTATGGTAAGCACAGTCCGGTAGGACTGGTCACACTTTGTGATGTTTTTAAAAGCCATTTAGCAAACACCAGAAATTCTTCCCATATGATGGAAGACTGCCTGGAGGCCCTTGGCCTCCCCCCGCCCACACACACAGACCACAGTTATTTAATTTACTTCTCACTAAGCACTATGCTTGGTTGGTCATCAGTTCTGACTTCTTACGTAGGGGAGGGTTCCTCCTGAAAGTGTCCTGCTCCTGTGCACTTTATAGCCGATCATCTCATGGTGGCAGCTCGGAACTTCTTTGCCATCACATGTAGTGGCTAGGGGGGCAGTCTAGCCGAGAGTTTCTTATCAGTGAATAAAACGTAAGTAGTGCCCTGACTGATATCTGGCTCAGTGGACAGAGCGCCAGCCTGCGGACTAAAAGGTCCCAGGTTCGATTCCGGTCAAGGGCATGTGCGGTGGTTGAGGGCACATCCCCTGTAGGGGGTGTGCAGGAGGCAACTGATTGATGTTCCTCTCTCATTGATGTTTCTAACTCTCTATCCCTCTCTCTGTAAAAAAATCAATAAAATATATATTTTTTAAAAACGTAAGTAGTATTTCAGCAAAATATTGTGATATTAAAAAGTATAGTCTGAGTCTTTAAAGCATAAATGCTGAGAAATGAAGGAAAGGAAAAAAGGCATAGCAGTGTGCTGGTCTTTAATTGAATTAAAGGCTATTTAAAACAATATATATATATATTTATATTATATTATATTATATTATATTATATTATATTATATATAAAGTAGAAGTAAAAATTATATTTTAAAGTTACACTGATAATCTCCTAGTGAGTTAAGTGTAGAATGACCTTATTTATTGTTTAAATTATTGTAAAAATATAAATTAAGCCAGACAGCAGGTATAAACTGGAACTGTCCTGGGGAAATCTGTTGATATGGTCACTCTAGTTAATGGTGGCAACGAGAAATAAATAAACTGGCCCTGGCCTCGCAGCTCAGTTGGTTAGAGCATCATTCCAATACACTAAGGTTGTGGGTTTGAATCAATGAATGCATCAATAAGTGGAACAAAAGATTGATGTTTTCCTTCTCTCTCTCTCTCTCTCTCTCTCTCTCTCTCAAGTCAATTTTAAAAAAAAGAAACTAATAGGCTTTTAATTTTATTTTATTTCAATTTAATTTAATTTAATTTAATTTTATATGGTTGTTTCTGATAGTGGTATTTAGTTTAAAGAACAGAAAACAGAATGGTTATTTGACGGAGTGTGGCGAGTAGAAATGAGCTTAATCTAACCTTAAAATAATACAAATAAACTCAAAATCTCCAACTTTTCTTTTGTACACTTATATCACTTTCTCTCTTTTTAAAAATTGTCCTATATCTTCACTAATTGAAATACTCTTAGTCCTTCAAGATGCAGTTCAGACCCATTTCCTGCATTCATGTTTATTTCCTCCCTCTAATCCTTCTTCATTGGCGTGCTGCCCTCCCCTCCCAAGCTCCTACTGGGCTTTGGACTTTGATTGTGGCACCTTCTGACACTGCCTTGTCATGGGCTGGGTGACTTCGCTTCCACACCCCTCCACCCACTCAACTCCCTAAACCCTAAGATACATTGCCCACTTCCTGCTTCTCCCTTTGTAACTGTATTCTAGACACAGTCTTTCCCTCACCTGGCCCAGCCCATGCAGAAGTAAAGCATAACTGTGAAGCCTTTTCTAAGCTGAATGGGCAGAGGTGAAGGAGCAATCACCATGAATTTATATGGAAATTATTAAGCATCCCCAAACCCAAACGTAACTTATCAAATCATACTAAGCAACACATAAAATCTAAAGTAACACTAACATATAGTAAAAGCAGAGAAAAAAAATACTATCTACAGGGCACATCTTGCTAGCAGAGGCACAAAGTAGAGATAAAATGCAGATGCTCAGACACAGTTCAAGGCTATGGGGCTTGATGCTGGGATGCCGAGCGTAGTTCCCTGGAAGGGGCTTGGCAGGGCCATTCTCAACTGCTCCTGCTCCCCCCACCTCTGTAACAGCTGCTGCAGAAAATGCTAAACACACTTTTTCGCTTTTCACCTTTTTTTTTTCTTGAAAGTGAAAATCCTCTTCGATTTCTTTCAGTTAGCAAAAAACAGGTATTAATGTAGATTAAAAAAAAAAAAAAAAAGCAGAGTAGAGCCATGGGACTTGGGGGATACCTGTATGCCCCATTCATCTCTTACATTAGCTATTTCCAATAACTTTTTCTTGAAGAGCTGGCTGCTTCCTGTAATCAGTAGGCATTGATCATTGAGGTTGAGGGGCTTCTGTGATTATTTGAAGAAACCATTGTAGGTTTCAGTTTGGTTTTGGTGATTGCCTTCTGTCCCCTAGACCAGAACGTGAATCTGGGATCCCTTTTTCACTCCTGGTTTGTGTCTGTCCAGTCCATTGTTTTTGTCATCTTGTTCCTTTGTGCCCATTCTTCAGATTTATCATACTGTTGTCCTGACTTAAATCAAAATCCTTCTGCTGCCTGTTGACACTGTGAGGTCTCCGAGTCACCCACATGGGGGAACTGAGGCACAACAAGGACAAAAATGGGCAGCCTGCGACAGGGGAAGAGCCCCATGCCAGAGGCAGGTGACTGTGTTTGGGGCACAGTGACCTCTGGCTGCAGTGTGACACTGACAAGCTCTGATGGTAGGAGGCTTATAGAGGTCCCACTGAAAGTTACTGGAGATTGGATACTAGACAACTCCTGAGTCTACATTTAAAACTCTGAATTAGAAGCAAGCAAGCAAACAAACAAACAAACCCACCACAGCCCTAGCCAGTTTGGCTCAGTGGATAAAGCTTCGGCCTGTGGACTGAAAGGTCCCAGGTTCAATTCTGGCCGAGGGCAGATGACCAGGTTGCGGCTCAATCCCAGTAGGGTGTGTACAGGAGGCAGCCAATCAATCATTCTCTCTCATCATTGATGTTTCTATCTCTCTCTCCCTCTCCTTTCCTCTCTGAAATCAATAACCATATATATATATTTTAAAAACCACCATACTATCTGCTAATTACCCTACAAGATTCCAAGTACAAAGCGTTTCATTCCCGCACTTCTTATCAGCCAAGTCTAGAATTCCCATCTGTGTACATTCTCGTTGTCAGCACTGTCCAGAGGAAATATAATTACATATGTAACCTTACATTTGCTAGGAGCCACATGAAAATGATTTTAAAAATCAGGTGAATTATGTTAATAATGTACTTTGGTTAATATTTCAACATATAAACACAATAAAAATATTAATGAGATTTTTGACATTCTTTCTTTTCATACTAGGTCTTCAAAATCCAGTGTGTTTTCTATTCACAGCACAACTCAATTCAGACTTAGTCACATTCAAATGCTCAATAGCCCAGGTGACAAGAGGCTCTCACACTGGACAGCGCAGCTTAGACGAAGGGATGCTAAGGGGCCATGTGTTATTCTTCTCTGTTCTTTGGCAGTTAGCCCAGCATGGGGCCTAGACCAGGTGCTCAAAAACCATGTGTAGAATGAATGAACAATACTGTATCTTGGTTTTAAATGTATAAAATGAACAAGCCACAGACAGACTTCATGTTATTGTAGCTATGTGCAAGGTTAAAGGTTATTGCAGAAGACTAATTTGCTGCTGTTTGTAGAACTAAACCTTGCTATTTGAATTTTCACTCCAATTCGAATTCTGTCTCAATAAACATATTTTGATGTTAAGCATATTCCTTTAATTTTTAATCCTTCAACCAAAACACCCAAACTTTATTTACTTATTTTTTCATGGACTGGATTTTTTTCTTCTTTAGGTATTCAAGATAAACTGGACTATATCACAACTTTAAATATAAAAACTGTTTGGATTACTTCGTTTTATAAATCATCCCTTAAAGATTTCCGACACGCTGTTGTAGATTTCCGAGAAATCGATCCCATTTTTGGAACCATGAGAGATTTTGAGAATCTGGTTGCAGCCATACATGACAGAGGTAAACCAAACGGACTTTGGGTCAGAGGGGTGGGGTTTGAAAAAAGCATTTCCCTAAATGCCTCCGTAAAGCCTTTTTTTCTTGCCTGTCGTGTATTATTCAAATATAATCTTTACCTAACATTTGAAACATTTTCATTCATTAGGTTTAAAATTAATCATCGATTTTATACCAAACCACACCAGTGATAAACATGCTTGGTTTCAATGGAGTCGTACCCGGACAGGGAAATATGCTGATTATTATATCTGGCATAACTGTTCCCATGAAAATGGCATAACCATACCACCCAACAATTGGGTAAGTACCAACTTGGTTTCTAAAATAAAAATGATCAGATCTTCGGGGATTAAACTGGATATTTATAAAGCCCTTTTAAAGAAACACACACACACACACACACACACACACACACACACACACACACAATTAATAGGTATAGTTTATGAGAAGGGGAAAGTTTCCCAAACAAATAAAAATAAGGTGCCCAAGCCTCCCAATGTCATTTGGATTTCTGATTTCATTGTAGAGCTAGTGCATTCTTGTAGATTAAAACCTACACTCTCTATTAGCCTTTCCTTCCCTCCTTCCCTCACTCTCACTTTGTCCCCCTTAGATTCCATGCCCACTAGTTTCATAAGTGTCTTGCTATGCTCCAGACCCCCTCGCCTTTCTGACATTTTGCCTTCTCATCCAACAAAACTCTAGCCACAAAGAACCCAACTCTCCCTTTTCTTTCTCTGAGCCTTTGCCTTTGGAAGTAGCACACACCCATTGTCCCCATCAGTCTCTTCCGGAAGTCCAACAGATCAACGCCCTCCCTCCTCTGCAAACATCCTAAATGCATTCTCCCTATCTTATCACTCTAAGCAGTAAATTCTGCTGTTCAAACAGAGAACAGTAGCCAGCAAACCTGCCTGCCTCCACTCCCACCCTCTTAATCACTTCTTTTGCAATAGAGGTTACCAGATTTACACATAAAAATCCAGGAAGCCCGCCCTGGCTTTTTCCTCATTGTTCTCCAGATTCTTTCATGTAGTTTTATTCTGTGTGGCTAATACAATTTCACTGTGTAAGTATTCTAAGATTTACTTACCTACTCTTTAGGTAAGTACACACACACACACACACACACATATTAGAGGCCCGATGCACGAAATTCGTACAAGAGGAGGCCTTCTCAACTATGGCTGCCTCGATCCTCTCTCCCACCTGCAGCGGCTGCCTCCACCCTGAGGCTGCAGCCCTGGCTTCATCCCAGCTAATTAGCATATTATACTTTTACTATATATTTAGCTTCATCCCAGCTAACTAGCAAATTACACTTTTAATAAACATCATTGATGTTGAGAGGGAGGGAGAAGGAGAGATGATGTTTCTATCTCTCTCTCCCTCTCTGAAATCAATTTATATTATAGAGGCAAATAACTCAGAGTGCAGTTACTGAGGGCAGGATACCACATGCTTAACTCTACAAAGATAATGCCAAATTGATTATCGATGTGGTTGTACCAGTTTATATTCCTTCCAACAGCATAAAAAAATACATATTCTCATTAATTGCTGGTACTGCCAGACTTTGTAATTTTTACCAAGTGAACATAAATTGGTAACACATTAAAGTCTTTTTTAAAAAATATATTTTATTGATTTTTAACAGAGAGGAAGGAAGAGAGATAGAGAGCTAGAAAGGTCGATAAGAGAGAAACATCGGCCAGCTGCCTCTTGCACATCCCCTACTGGGAGTGTGCCCGCAACCAAGGTACATGCCCTTGACCAGAATCGAACCTGGGACCTTTTAGTCCGCAGACCGACGCTCTACCACTGAGCCAAACCGGCTTTGGCTGACGTCTTAATTTTATATTTATCTAATTGCTAATGATGACTTATCTAATTACTAATACTGTTGAATATCTTTTCACATATTTATTCACTTGAGCTTCTGTTCCTGTGAACACCTGTTTATGGCTTCCCTACCCCTACCCTCACTTTTTTGTTGAATTGCTGGTCCCTCTGAAATGGATTTGTGTAGTTCTTGTATTCCGAATACTGATTCTTTTTTTCTCGGTTATATATATTGTAAATGCCTTATCCTACTTTGTGTCTATGACCCCTAGGTGGGCTATGAGGTGAGCTGGCAAGGGTATGTTTCCTCAAAAAGCAGCAGCCAGTTATTACCATAGAAGTGTAGACCCACTGTTATTAGGTCTTCCAACTAATAAAAAGAAAACAACGCATGCAGTATTTGACACTGTACTGATTCCCTCTTTCTGGGAACTCACATCCTCGGCTCCATGCCATGACTCCCCTGGTTGACTCTACTACATGTCCCACGCCTTCTTCTCAGTCTATGCCAAGGGTCCTTAAATGTGAGAATTCCTCAGGGCTCTGCCTTGGGACATTTGTTCATGTCATGCTAAAGAGAACATCTGGACATTGAGAAACACAAAGATTTTGCAATACATCCCACCATGTTTGGGACATTAGGACAGTGGGTGGCATTTTAGGAATTAATTTGCCTAATCCTCTCCCTGGAAGGAAAACTCTAGGGATTTGTACACTCAGCCTGGGATGAGGGTCAGGGAAGGCAATGATCACTTTTTTTTATGGGCACTACCATCATATGAATGATACCAAGTAACTGATTTGCTATTTTCTGTTTGCTAGCTAAGTGTATATGGAAATTCCAGTTGGCACTTTGACGATGTACGAAACCAATGTTATTTTCACCAGTTTACAAAAGAGCAACCTGATTTAAATTTCCGCAATCCTGATGTTCAAGAAGAAATAAAAGTGAGTATAGACATCTACTCAGACTTCTCTGTGACCTGAAGCTTAAGTGGTTATCTGATACACTTTTATGTTGAGCAATAACTGTGCGGGGAATATCAAGTTGTGTCGTTAAATTCTGGGATTAAGGAGTCTCTCAGATATGCTAGTGGCACCTTCCTTCCTTTAACCCAAAATAATCGAAATGGGAGGAAGGCAGAAACACCTGGTACCTACCTACCTGAGCTCTGAGTTGCTCATCACAGGGTTGTTTGGGTGGTAGACAAGCAGGCAATTACAATGAAGTGTGCTGAGTGACCATGACAATGGGAAGTAGGAGTGCACAGGGAAGGCACCTAACCTAGGTGTGGAGTGACGTAGGGGGAGAGATCAGGGGATGTTTTTCAGATGAAGCAATGCTAACTAATGGACGAGGACAAATGAGCCAGGTTGAGAGGCATGGGTGGGAGTGTTTCAAGTAGAGAGAAAGCATGGAGAATGGCACATTAGAAGTGTTAGGAGTTTTCCAACATGGCTGGACATGGCGTATAGAGCGGGAGCTTGATTCAACAAGACTAGGTCTGAGCGGCATTGAAGGTTGTGGTAAGGCTGTGGGTGTAAAGGGTCTTAGAAAAATAATACTTGATCTGCATTTTGAAAAAATAAATCTGGCTTTGGAGAAGAGGGAGTAGAGCAGGTTTGGAGACAGAGAGAGGCCAGGAAAGAGGGAGGTGCAGTCATCAGGGAAGAAAAGCTGGGCGTTGGACCAATGAGGTGGTGTGGGTTTGCAGAGAAATCATCAGCACTTGGAGAGGAGTCTGGTGTGATTCCTGGATTTGGATTTTGAATACTGACTGGGGGATGATGCCATTTCCTGAGATGGGAGACACAGGAAGTGGAGGGGGTGATGTCTTAGTTGTGTAGAGTTTGTGCTCTCTCTGTGAGACATCCAACTGTTAGGTCAAGGAGCTCAGGGAAATGACTGGTCTAGAGATAGAACTTTGGGACTTGTTGACAGATGGATAATGTCTGCAGAGGTCAGGGAAAGAGCTAGGCTGGCTGTGATGAGCAGGGGTCAGTTGCTACTTAGCTCGAGCTGGTTGTCGTTATGTGGGAATGAGGGCTAGGTGTTGGTGGACCTTCCAGTAAAAAACAACAACAACAACAAAAAATCAGAGTAAGCGTCAATCTCTTATTTGACAAACGGAAAAACGAAGGCCTGGAGAAGTCAAGTGGGTGAATTGGTAAGTGTGCCACAGGGTTCCCCTTCTGCTGCCACCACTTACTTTCTGTATGACCTTGGCCAAGGTATCCCATCTCCTTGGGCCTCAGTTCCCTCGTTGGTAAAATAGAACTATAGTAGTACATACCTCACAGGGTTGTTTGGGGATAAAAGGGGTTGACTTTTGTAGCGCATGTTGGACAATGTATTCTTTATTACATAAGTACTTGTTAAGTAATAAGTGGGTAGATAAATGAGTAAAGTGATGTGAAATGAAGAGAAGGTGTAAGATGGAACCTCAGGGAGCTCTAAAGGCCTGTTGAGCAGACAGACCAGGAGGGACAAACCCGGAGCAGGGCGTCCTGCAGTGAAGGGATGTATTTGTACAATAGAAAAAGAGGCTAGTCAGCAGTGCCAAACATGGCGGAGAGTTCAGGAAGTTTAAAGACCAAAATGTCAGTTGACTGTAGCAGGAATACCTCGTTTACCTCACAGACACCCTGCAGGTGGGTTTTATTTTATTTAAGGTTTAACGAGGGCATGCTGATGCCCTAACTCTTGCAGCTGGGCGGTAGGGGCGGTGGGATGGTAGCTCGAGGTTAGCTCATATTCCAGAGCCTGTGGTCCTTCCTCTACTCCGGCTCCTGAAGGACTTAGCAAGAAATTTTACCAAGACTTCTGAGCAGCACTGTGGTCAGTACCCACCTGCCCCACCCCTGCCCCCCGCCCCCTGTCCCATTGCCTATACTCACAATATAGTTTTCTCTTTGTATATCCTAAACTTTAAAAAAAATATAAATTTTATTGATTTTTTATAGAGAGGAAGGGAGAGGGGAAAAGAGTTAGAAACATTGATGAGAGAGAAACATCAATCAGCTACCTCCTACACACCCCCTACCGGGGATGTGCCCGCAACCAAGGTACATGTCCTTGTCCGGAATGGAGCCTGGGACCCTTGAGTCCACAGGCTGACGCTCTATCCACTGAGCCAACCCAGTTAGGGCTCTCTTAGACTTTCTCATTCCCTCTTAACGATGGATGACCTGGGGTTTATGTCATTATCAAAAGGAAGTCTTAGAGATCATCACATATAAGAGCAGAGCTTCTCTTTCCCAAACCTGGCTTTTTAGGAAAGGTTTGGCTCAAGGTTTGGGGAATTTGGATACCGATAATGCTGAAATAATTCCGTTTTTACTCAGAGCAGTGAGTTGCTTAAGGAGAAAAGAAGGAGCAGGTGCCTGGTGTGATGTCATGGGAGTGAGACAGGAATCGGGGACACAGTGTACTATCCCCAGAGTCCTGTGGCACCTACCTGGCTCATCAGGTCCTGGCAGAACCAGGCTCTGGGCCAGTTGCCCCACCCGGTACTCAGGGAGAGCTTAATTGGAGTAAAAGAGGCTTAGTGATTAAAACCTGGTGCTCTCTTTTTTCACCTGGTCAAGAGCATAAATAGCATGAAGCAAATCTTTTTCAACAGCACATTTTGGATTCTCTGAGTGAAAAACCTCAGCATTTAAAATGACTCAAAAATAAGCATCCAGCTTTTGCTGTTTTGCTTCATCAAACAACGATAACATCTCTTACTGGACTACAGTGAAAACCCCTGCAAGGCCATCCACCTTTGCTGGTGCACACATTTCTCATTCTTTCATTTCGGGCCAACAGTTAAGGAGGCTGAGGGCGCCCAATAGGAAAAGGACCCACTAGTCGCTTTATCCCAGGAAATCAGTGCTCAGAAGCTTCATGCTTACAGCATCTTGGTGTTTAATGGTTTCCACATTTTTGTCAGGGGCTGCTTGCTTGGCTGGATTATAGCTCTTTGTGCTCCCCCCACCCCGCCCCATATCCTGTCATTGTTCCCTCTTGTAAAGAACAGCGCCATCTGGAGGTGGGCCCTGGTTGTGTGGAGTCTGAAGTTTCTACAAATTTGGGGTCGTCTTAAAATAAAAAGACTGTAAAATTAGGTGCAGAGAAATGAGCATTTAGAAGGAGGAAAGCTGTGGGAAGAAGGGGCTCGTACAAGTGAGGGGGTCTTTAAGTTTGGACCCTAAAGCGTCCTAGATCCTGTTCTACGAATGAGGTGCCTCAATATCCGTTGACTTCTCTAGCTCCGTCTCTAACCATCTGTCCTCACTTCTAGTCATCCTGCAGTGCTGATTCCTGGGCAAATCTTACTGTTTCACACTCTTGTATTACCTTGTTCCTCTCCTTGAAAGCTTTATCCTGGCTCTGATTTAATTTTCTTTTTTTTTTTGCATTGCAAGTTGATTGTCTAGTTGGGGGTTCTAAAATATTCTAAAGACAGACCTGTCGGTTGTATTTTGCTCATGGTTGTAGTTCCAGAGCTTGGCTAAGTGCCTGGCCCAGAGTTGTAACTCAAATACTTATTATTTTTTAAATCCTCACTCAAGGAAATTTTTTACATTGATTTTTAGAGAGTGGAAGGGAGGGGGAGAGAAATAGAAACATTGATGTGAGAGACACATCAATATGAGTCCCGACCAGGATTGAATCTGCAACCGAGGTACGTGCTGTTGGCTAGAATCGAACCTTGGGACCTTTAGTCCTTGGGCCAACTCTCTATCCACTGAGCCAAACTGGGCAGGGCTCAAATACTCATTAAATGAATAAATTTGGTAAGAAGTAAAGGTGCTACCGTGTTTCCCCCAAAATAAGACCTCCTCCGAAAATAAGACCTACTTACAAGTTTCCTTCTGAGTGAAATATAAAGCATTCCTTAGGCTAAACATGAGAGATTTGGTCCACTGATTCTGAAAGAAATAGAGCCACAAGAAATTCACCAGGAAATTCAGGAATTGGATTGTTATGATGATGTTCCAGAACAGGCGTCTTCAAACTACGGCCCGTGGGCCACATGCGGCCCGCAGAGGAGTCTGATCCGGCCCGCCAGGTTTTTTGGGCAGTGAGCACAGCCGAGGTGTTACAGTAGGAATTAGTAGTTCATATAGCCCTCCAGCTCTCTGAGGGACCGTGATCTGGCCCCCACTTTAAAAAGTTTGAGGATGCCTGTTCCAGAAGATGATGACATGATTGTCATTGAATAAATGAGTAAATTCTTTATACTGTAGGATTCACAGTTTGTCTGGTCTGTATTGACAACTACTGTACCGTATACAGGTAATAAATTTCCTTTATTTTCATTTAACAATAAATGTGTACTGTATTCTTCTTCATGGAAAAATAAGACATCCCCTGAAAATAAGACCTAGCGCATCTTTGGGAGCAAAAATTAATATAAGACACTGTCTTATTTTCGGGGAAACAGGGTAGTAACAACAAATTTGTGGGTTTTGTGCTCAAAAGAAAAATTCCACTGGGTAGTACTAGCTTAAAGTTATTTAGGTCAACTATGTCCACACTAAGGATTGTCAGCAGCCGAGCCTGCATAGATTTGGAAAACTTTTCAAGTTTTCAAAATGTCACTCTTAAGTGTATTGACCTCAGCAGTATGAACCCTTCCATTTAGCCAATAGACACCTTTTTTTTGAGCCCCTTGAGTTTCAGCACCCTAGAGATTCCACACTCACATGTAGATATAAGAAACACTTCAGCAGTGGTCGCCAACCAGTGGTCCGCAGATCGCTGGTGGTCCATGAGGTCTTGGCAACCACTGCTTCCAACAAGTGATTTTGGGGCTGATCCTCATTAGGGTTCTAAGGCTCTGTTCCTTTCAGCAGGTGAAAGTTGGCTACTTAACTCTAACACTTTGAATCGCAGGTGGTTCTGCTCTAATATGAAACCTTCAATTCAGTAAGGGGTGAGCCACGAGCAATGTGGGGAGAGCCACTCACTGTCCTGTCACACAGTGCTGGAATAGGCGAGGCTGCGAGGGGATGCCTCATGGTGGGAGGTGGAGCGGAGAACTATGCCCTCTGCTTTTCAAGAGCCTCGTCCTCCCAACTGCCCCAGTACAGGCCAAGTCAAGTCAGTTTCTGCCTCCACGACTGGTTCATGCTGTCCACTAACAGTCCACAATGTTCTCCTCCTTCCCCCTCCCCCTCCCCCTCCTCCTCCTCCTCCTCCTCCTCCTCCTCCTCCTCCATTGATTTTAAAGAGAAGGAAGAGGGAGAGAGAGAGACATTGATGTTCATCAGTTGGCTGCTTCCTGCATGCCCCCGACTGGGGATTGAGTCACAACCTGGGCATATGACCAGGAATCAAGCTTGTGATCACCTGGTGCATGGGACAACACTGTCAACTGAGCCACACAGGCAGGTCCAGAATGTTCTTCCTCATCTCACTCCCTGATAGAATCCCACCGGCCACATTCAAACACTAGCTCTTCCTTCTCTGGTAGTACCCACCCACCCACACACATTAAATACAATCTTCTTGGAGCTCCAACAGCCAGGCAGAAAGAGAACTCTCCTCTTTGGAGGTTGACCTGCGCTCAGCCTTGCATTCTTAGGTAACCTGTGTTCCCCAACTATTCCGTAGATGCCTTGTAGGTGTCCCATCAGAACCACACCACATCCGACTCATCTGGCTCTCTGTGCTTCCTTCTTTAGCGCAGGAAGGACTGTTTCTCTAAGGGCCGTGCAGTGTGTCAGAGGCCAGGGAACTGGAAATGAAGCAGCCTTGCCTCAGGGATCTCCCGGTCTGGTGGGAGGGCCATTCATGACCGGGTGCTTCACTGGTTATATTTTCTCTCAGTTTGGAGTCATTGTGAAGAAGCCCAGCATGAGGAAGATATGGTCCCAGTTTCTCCTGAGTCCAACCTTTCATTTTGAATGGGTTCTTTAAACTTTGCAAACATGCTTATAACATCAGTTACAAACGTCACATTCGGAATTCAAACATGAGGGAAGCATGGGAGTCTTATACATACAATTTTTGAGTTCATTCTACTGAGACACTGCTATGCTAAATAGATGGAAACACACTACGAGTGCTTGCATCTTATCTTTTTTTGGGGGGGTAGGGGGTGGAATGGCTGCTTTATTAACAGACAAGATCCTTATTAAACATTGTGATAATGTCTGTAATGTAACCTAGTGTTTTGCTTCTTCATCTTAGGAAATTATACAGTTCTGGCTCTCAAAGGGTGTCGATGGCTTCAGTTTCGAGGCTGTTAAGTTTCTTCTAGAAGCAAAACATCTGAGGGATGAGATCCAAGTGAATAAGAACCAGACCCCGGTAAGGTATCCCCCTTTTCTGAAAATGCCATGCGTGCTTTTCCTTTTCAGCCGGAGACACCAGCTACCAGAGATGCGTTCTGTCCTGTCTGTAGGAAGCGCCTTAAATCATTTTCTTTAGCAAACCCAGAGGAATTTCAAATGCATGTGACCTGATTGATGCTCCCTTCCCCTGGTTCGCTCAGGAGCCAGGGGCCCTATGAGGAATCCTTCGGTGACAAGGGTCCTGAGGGCGTGGACAGTGTGGACTCTACCAAGGGCCACCACTACTCACTGCAGTTTTGGCATCTCACTCAAGCCCCCCAGGTGCTGTTGTGGCCATTAAAGAGCACACAGGTGGAAGGGTACAGCATTAACACATGCTGAGAGTCTATTGCAGGGGTGAGGGATATCCAGCCCGAGGGCCGTATATGGCCCACAAAATCATTTGGTCTGGCCTTGCCAAGGCATTAGGGATGAGGTAAATGTTTGACCCAATAGAGCAAGCTAATTTTTTAAAAATATATATATTTTATTGATTTTTTTTACTGAGAGGAAGGGAGAGGGATAAAAATTTAGAAACATCGATGGGAGAGAAACATCGATCAGCTGCCTCCTGCACCCCCCCCCCCCCCCCCTGGGGATGTGCCCACAACCAAGATACATGCCCTTGACCTTGTTTGGGAATCAAACCCGGGACCCTTCAGTCCGCAGGCTGCCGCTCTATCCACTGAGCCAAACCGGTTTTGGCAAGCAGGCTAATTTTTAACTTGATAACTTTGTATGGCCTGTGAGCAATGTTATAAATACCCAAATGGCCCTTGGCTGAAAAAAGAAAGGTCCCCCCACCCCTGGACTATTGTATACTGTGTGCTGTTTACTTAGGAATACCTTATGAGAGTGGTTTCATGATCCCCATTTAGCAAATCTTGGAGAAACGAATTTATCAGGATGAGAGGTGATAAATGGAGTTACAACCAAGCCTTAGCTCACTACAGAATCTGGGCTCTCTGTGGTGCTCCACCTGTGGTTCTCAACCTCCAAGCCTTCCCCCTTCCCCCCACCCCCACCCCCCATCACTGATGAGAGATACTAATCACATGCCACTCTCTTCATCTGGTCCACCAACACTCTACAGTCGCTCTGTTTTCAAGGCCAAGTAGACAGCAGTCCTGAAATGCATTTCAGAATAATGGATTTGTATATTTATATAATGGAATGTCAAAGTAAATGCATTACAGTGACACATAGCAATACAGGTGAATCTTAGCAATGTAATGAATAGCAAAAAATATCTAAAATTGCTGAAACCGGTTTGGCTCAGTGGATAGAGCATCAGCCTGTGGACTGAAAGGTCCCAGGTTCGATTCCGGGCAAGGGCATGTACCTTGGTTGCGAGCACATCCCCAGTAGGGGGTGTGCAAGAGGCAGCTGATAGATGATTCTCTCTCATCGATGTTTCTAACTCTCTCTCTCTTCCTCTCTGTAAAAATCCAATAAAAATATATTTAAAAAAAATATCTAAAATTATCATACATAGCATGAGGCCCTTTTTATAAAGTTAAACAAGTGAAATTCATATGGATATCAAGTGTATCATCAAGCTTTTGTCCTAAATTTATGGGTACTATGACTTCATTAAAACAAACCAATTACCTAAAGAGAAGTTGGCTGTGCATGGGCTAATTATGACAGCACTTCATGAACTGAAGGTTATAATTGTCTCTCTTTTTTTCACACGTGACTTTCAATAAGAAGGGGGGAAAGGTGTTAAGGTAGCCTGTGGTCCCAAGGGGGAAGCACTTATCCTTGAAGAAGAAATCTCAAAATCTTGGTAATTAATAATGAGATGTCATAGGAAAGACATTTGCCAGTCTTGACAAATGATCAGAACAATGGTATTTGTGTGCTACCCAAGAAAAATGTAAAGATTATGTAATTTCAGGAAGAGACCTGAGATTCCAAAAACACCTGTAAGTTCACCTATTTTTTAAAAAAGGGTCCACTGAATCAATGGTAACTTCAGGTTTGGATTTTCCAGGTTGTCCATGTCCATCCCAGGACTTACAACCTTGGCTTGTGTTAGATATAAATTCTTCTTTGGATTCTAGACTATTTAACCTTGGGAAGGCATAGAATATGTACCAGGAAAAATTTCGGAAACTCTGGAGAATATAACAGTGAAAATAAAGGCTAGAAGTGGTAAAACAAACAAACAAACAAAACAAACAAGTTTATTATAAATACATGCTATTAATACTCCTGCATAAAGAGCAGATAACATATAGGTATAAAAATGAGCTCTGTAATCATTAAGATAATTGGCTTTCTTTGTCTTTAAAAAGTCTGGAGCATTTAGGACAGTTAAATGTTCCAGAGGAGCATCTTGTTAAATACATTTGCTACCAATGTTTAGATGATAATTAGAATTTATTAGATTTATAGTTAATAATTAAGTATCAAGTGAAATACTAACAGTCATGAATATTCTTTACCCACAAAACCCTTTGAGCATTGGAAGTGCTAGAGACAATCTGTATTCACATTATTGGACGTGGGGAATGGTGGTAACTGTGCTGCCCTCTTTTCAAAGGACACAGTCACACACTACGCAGAGCTGTACCATGACTTCACCACCACGCAGGTGGGAATGCACGACATTGTCCGGAGCCTCCGGCAGACAATGGACCAACAGAGCAGGGAGCCTGGGAGATACAGGTAACAATAGGACGTGTGTCCTTACTTCCTGATGCAGCAGTTTGTCCTTTATATCCAGGCATTCTCAGGAGGTTCAAGTTATAATTGAACAAACTTGTGTAATTGCAATCTACATATATAAAAGCCTAGGTAGGTTGTCTGACTATTTGACCATCTGACCAGTAGCTATGCTGCGCACTGACCACCAGAGGTCAGATGCCCAACGCAGGAGCTGCAGTGACTTGGCAACTGAGATTCTCAAGTGACGCACTCGGAACCAGAGAGGAGGGAGTCTGATTCCAGGGTGTGTCACCCAAGAACTGCCCTCTTGCAATCCAGGACCCCGTGGCAGATGTCAGAGAGCCAGAGTCGGTCTGATCCCCACAGGCCAGGCCGAGGGACCCCACTGGTGCACGAATTCATGCAGCGGGCCTCTAGTGTATTATAACTCAGGCCGGGGCCTGTTATATTCTCTTGTTGCTTAACTTTGCTGATTTTCAGTTTCCTCTTTTGTAAAATGCTAACCATAGTACTTACTATTTCACAAGAACTTTGTGAAAATTAAAAGATAATGTTATCTAAATGTTACCCATTATTATTATTTGAGCTGTTAGTATCCCTATACAGTATAAATCCAGTGTTTCAACTAAACATTAGTAGATCACAATGGTTAGGGACATGCTTTGGAATTAGATGATCCTGAGATGGACTCCTGCATAAAGGCTGTGTGACTTTGGCCTGATTAGTTACACATAAGTCTCAGTTTTCTCATCAGTTAAAAGGTCATAGTCCTCGCTGGTATGGCTGAATTGGTTGGAGTGTTGTCCAGTACACTGAAAGATGTTGGGTTCAATTCCCCAGTCAGAGTACTAACCCAGGTTGTGGGTTTGATCCCTGGTCAAGGACCTAGGGAAGACAACCAATTGATGTTTCTCTTGCACACTGATGTTTCTCTCTTACTCCCTCTCCCTTCCTCTTTCTCTCAAAATCAATGGAAACATATCCTTGGATGAGGATATATATATATAAAAAGTGATAGCCACATCCTTAGAAAGCTGTTGGGATATTACATGAGATAAAGTATATGAAGCATTTAAAACAGTGCTTGGCACATACTAAACAAAATAAACTTAACACTTACTAAATTTGTTTAATCACTCAATAGAATCAATAGGAAAGGAGTTAAAGAAATTTCTCCTAAAGTTGGTCCTCTGATTACTATCCCCATTTTACAGAGAAGGAAACTGAGACTCTAAGCATGGAGGCAATGGTCACACATGTAGTGATGGCATGGGAACTGAAACACTTGGGTTCCAGACATACTTGTTTATTACCACAATGACTCAAACAGCTAAAGCCAGCATTGGTGTGGGTCATTTCAGGCCAATAACTGAGTGTGCCTTGGTACAAAAGTGAGACTTTACAAGGATTCAAATACAAGGCATGTTTTTAGGAAACTCCCCTCCCCTTACCTTATATGTAGATATATCCATAACATTCTCAGGAGAGTGATGAGAATTGCCAATCTTCCTGGAAGTGACTGAGTTTTTTATTAGACTAAAAAGAACAGTATTGAGATCTAAAGGTTTTAACTCGTAGACATGGCCTTAGTATTAGGCAAGTCTTTGGGTTTATTACAGTGAGAAATTGTCCAGGTAATCCAGCATTTATTTTTTGGCCATCTGGCTTTTTCTAGTGAGTCCCAGACTAATATGGTTAATAGTATGCATTCATCACCCACATCTTGTTAATCAGATGTAAGCACGTTCCTAGGCCTGAAGACATTGTACACTGCCAACTCTCACAGGTTCATGGGCACCGAAGCCTATGGGGACAGCATTGACAGGACTATGATGTACTACGGGCTGCCTTTTATCCAAGAAGCAGATTTTCCCTTCAACGATTACCTCACAAGGCTAGACAGTCCTTCTGGGAACAGTGTGTTTGAGGTTATCACATCCTGGATGAAACATCTACCAGAAGGAAAATGGCCTAATTGGATGGTAAGTTCTCATGCCCAGCTCTGCATATCTGGTGCTGGTGAGCATCTGGAATAAGTTACCTCTAAAATGAAGGATGTTTGTCTCCTAGCGACCTTCACCTTTCCCTTACTTGGTGATTGATTGAGCTAGTCTGACCGGGTTCTGACCGGGTTCTTTTCATTTGTCTTTATTCTTTTCCCGGGTTCTCAGGCTATACTCTCAATTGATCTGTCTTCAAGTTTGCTGATTGCTCTGCCAGGCCAAATCTGTCGAGCCACTCTACTGCATTTTTCATTTATTTTGCTTTTCAAATAAAATGCCTACTTGGTTTTTTCATTATTTCTCTTTATTGATATTATCTATTTGAAGCATTATTCATCATGCTTTAAAAAATTCTTTAGATTTCGTTTAGCTCCTTGAAATGTATGTATCATAGTTGATTCAAGTCTTTTTTCAGTAAGTGCAGTGTTTGGGTTTTCTCAGCCACATTTTCTTTTTTTTTTTCTTTTTAAAAAATATATTTTATTGATTTTTCACAGAGAGGAAGAAAGAGGGTTAGAAATATCGATGATAGAGAATCATTGATCAGCTGCCTCTTGCACACCCCCTACTGGGGATGTGCCCGCAACCAAGGTACATGCCCCTGACCGGAATCGAACCCAGGACCCTTCAGTGCGCAGGCTGTCACTCTATCCACTGAGCCAAACTGGTCTTGGCTCAGCCACATTTTCTATTGAATGCTTCTCCTCTCCTACCCTCCCCCCACTTATGGGTCATACTTTCCTGTTTCTTTGCACTCTTGTTTTTTATTATTATTTTTTTTATTGTTGTTTTGAAAACTGGGTGTTTTAAAAAATGTAATGTGAAAATTCTGGAAATTATGTACTCCCCTCCCTAGTGGTTGATACTGTTTAGTGACTTTCTTGGATGAATTCTCCCAAATCTGTCTTCTTTGTCGTGTGGCCATGCCTCTGCTTATCCAGCTTATCGGTCACCTAATGATTGGAGATTCTTTAAATGCCTTGAAACAGTGAATCTCAGGTCTTCCCTGGACATCTGCACAGTCCTGTACATCGTGTAGCCTTCCAAATTCCAGGGATATGCCAGAGCCCCTACGGACATCTCATTCACCAGCCTTTAAGTTTCTCAGCCAGTCTCTAGTCTCTGGTCAGCCCCTTGGCAGGTGTAATGCTGAACAACTGCTACTGGTTGTTTTGGGTAAATACTCTGGGGAAGAGGCAGAAGCAACTTTGAATCTGATCAGATAAAGAAAAAAAGTCCCAGCTGCTAGAGAGGTCAGTAATCATTTTCTACAGGCGAAGCTTTCGGCAAATTCAAAACCTATTCCACCACCGCTACTGTAGTTACAAGTCTGTTGTTTTCAAGACGATTGTAGATCTGAGGCGAGGGGCATGAAATCAGGGCAAGTTAAAATGACATAAAGCTTGCCATTCCAAGATCTACTAGTGGCTGTTTTCCTTGGATTTTTGCAAGCCTTTAGTTAATTTGCAGGGTTCTGATTTGCCAGTTCTCCTTTTATGTGACTTTTGGAAATCCTTACTGCACCATTACAGAAGTGCCCCCAATCCACAGATTTCATAATGTAGTTTGAGCACTTGTTTTTTCATACACAGAGTCTCCGATATCAGAGGTGACTGGGACCTCTCAATCTGTGGGGGGCCCTGTACTCTGTCCACTGCTGTGAACTATTTGCAGAAAAGTTATGAAAAAGGAAGTGCCCTAGGCTTGAAAATCAATGTTTCTTGTCAGATACTCTTAAGGTAATGAAAAGAATAAACAAAGGCAAAATTTGACCTAATTTGTCCTTAAAAGTAGAAATACACTTTACAGTGGCCTATAAAAGGTCATTGTAAATATAATTTTAGTACATCTAAAGGAAAAAAGAAACTTCCCTTTCCTTGAATTGTAGCAACTAAATTCCTATTATCAGACTCAAGTTCAAAGGCTGGTTCTGCCTCATTCCCTGACTTGAATGGATGATGAAGTTTCTCAGGGCCCATTTCATCATGAGTTATGGTATATGGAAGAGTTGTTAGGCGATTCAAAGAACTCTTCAATAAGGATTAGATGTTACAATATGTAATTGGAACATTTAACATAGAAATATGCTATGTAAAAACAAAACTTTACAAAAATTTTTCACATGGCTTATTTACAGTTCTTTTAATTTAAAATTAGTTTTTGAATAGTTCAAGTCACAGATATCAGTTCTTGTCCCACCCTTGTCCCTTCCACCTGTTCTGTCCCCATCCTGCTCTCTATGGAAAGCATTTTTGTTTCTTTTCATGTCAATATTCTTATCCAAATGTGTAAAATTACTAACGTGCACCCTCCTGAATCTTACAATTTGCAATATCACTGGGAAGTAAATTAGTTTGTTGGTCATAATGGCCAAGATGGTGAACTGATCAGTTAAGCAGCAAGTAGCAGGTTTGGGATTGAAATCCAGGTTTGCTGATATCAAGGATCCATGGAAAACTGTGTATAGAGTCGTGTTATTAAAAATATGTGCCTGTATACAGAGTTGTGTTCTTATAAATATATGCCTTTTAGATTGGTGGACCGGACAATGCTCGGCTGACTTCCCGTCTGGGGAAAGAATATGTTAACATCATGAACATGCTTGTGTTCACACTTCCTGGAACTCCCATTACTTACTATGGGGAAGAAATAGGAATGGGAAATATTTTAGCCACAAACCTCAACGAAAGCTATAATGTCGTAAGTTAATATAATTTAACTGTGCTCCATACCATATGCTCTCTCTCTTTTTTTTTTTTTTCCAAATCAGATAATTTACTATTTCTTTTTCACAGCTGAAAATTATTTTTCTTTTCTTACTCTAAGATAGGGGTGTCGAACTCAATCAGAGAAGGGGCCAAAATCTAAAATCCAGCCTAAATCGCGGGCCGAATGGTTTACTGAACAGTCATAAACTGTCATTGTGATGGAAACGCAGCGGAGTGCAGTGATGACAGCGCGGTGCGGGCCACATTGCAAAGCCTGGCGGGACGGATTTGGCCCGCGGGCCTTGTGTTTGACACATGTGCTCTAAGACAGTGAGAATTCTTAGCTTTCCAGGCTGAGGAGCTTGTAAAATGAGACACACAACTGGCCTATGAACCAGGAGGTCACAGTTCGATTCCTAGTCAGGGCACATGCCTGGGTTGAGGGCTCAATCCTCAGAAGGAGCTGTGCAGGAGGCAGCTGATCAATTATTCTCTCTCATCACTGATGTTTCTCCCTCCCTCTCTGAAATATATACAATAAATTTACACACACACACTCACACACACACACACACACACACACACTCACTAATAAAAGCCTCACGTCATCGCAAGATGGCCCCCCCCCATATCATCACAAGATGGCCACCACAAGATGGCCGGCAGGGGAGGGCAACTGGGGTGAACAGGCCAACAGGGAAGAGTAGTTGGGGGCAGGGGGGATCGGGCCAACCGGCAGTTCGACATCCCCCGAGGGGTCCCAGATTGGAGAGGGTGCAGGCTGGGCTGAGGGACACCCCTCTTCCCCAGCGCCCCCACTCCCTCTCCCCCCCTCCATGTGTACCTGGCCTCTAGTAACACAACTGAATTTCTTGTGTAGACCCTAGGAATCTGCATTTATTGATTTGAGAGATATTTGTTCTTGTATGTGCCCTGACTAGGGATTAAACCAGCAATGTTGGTATATCAGGATGACCCTCTAACCAACTGAACTATCCAGCCAGGGCCAAGAATCTGCATTTTAAAGATGCTTCCCAGCTAATTCTTAGGCACAATAAAATCTGAGAACCATTTTTGAGTTTGGAATATTACTCATTACCCTCTACATGTCTAGGAACGTCTATTTATAGTGCTTGTCTATATTGCTAGATCTCACTTGACCATAGCACAAGATTCTTCCTGACATTTAAAAAAAAAAAAATGTTTTTTACTTCAGAGAGAGGGAAAGAAATACCAATGATGAGAAAATCATTGATCGGCTGCCTCCGGCACTCTCTACTGGAGATTGAGCCCACAACTCTGACCTGACTGGGAATCGAACTCTGACTTCCTGGTTCAACCACTGAGCAACACTTCTGACTCAACAAAAGTAGCACACAGCCTCACACTTGGGTGGCTTTTATTATTTATTTTTTAAAAATGTTTTTACTAATTTTAGGAAGAAGGGATAGAAACACCGATCAGTTGCCATCTGCACACCCCCTACAAGGGATTGAAATGAGCAACCAGGGCATAAGCCCTTACCAGGAACTGAACCTGTGACCTCTTGATGCATGGGTTAACACTCAACCATTGAACCATACTGGCTGGGCAGGGTGTTTTTATTTTGCTTTTGTCTGAGGCTATGGCTTTCATTTTGTTCTGAGTAGATGAATAATCTTGAACCTATAATTTGTAAGATTAGCTTTCAATTGTATCAGATCCAATTTCCCTAATGGAAACTTCCCATTTCAGCTCCTAAATTTGTGTGTGTGTGTGCACCAATAGTGCAATTAATCATGCTGGATAGAGAGGATAGAATTTAGACTCACTTGTACATGGCTGCATATGTGAATTCACCATATCAGCACTATATCACAGAATGAGTTGGTAATAGCACGTTTTGAAATTCTCATTACTCAATTTTTTAAAAAAGCAGCAGAGTGTAAACATGTATGAAAGTTTAGTTAGTATAGTCTATTCAAACTCAAGATGACATGAACTGTTTTCCACTTTAATGGTTGTACATTGAATGTTAACAAATTCAAGTATAGGTATAAGTAATTACGAAGTCAATAATGGCCAAATTATATTTCACTAATTAATCTGACCACTGTTTTCTCTGTACGGTTGTTGACACAGGATACCCTTCTCTCAAAGTCACCAATGCAGTGGGACAATAGCTCACATGCCGGTTTTTCTGAAGGCAATCACACCTGGTTACCTACCAATACAGATTACTACACTGTAAATGTTGCTGTAAGTATCAATGAAAATTTCATGCTGATTCCAGAAACAGGAAATGAGTTTCTATGCTAATAACATATACTAGAACCTTAACTGATGCTATTTATTTTTAAAACGTTTTAAAATTGATTTTTGAGAGAGGAAGGAAGAGGGAAACATCAATGTGAGAAATTGAAACATCAATTGGCTGCTCCTGCACACCCCCTTCTAGGGGTCAAGCCCACAACCTGGGCAGGTCCCCTGACCAGTAATTGAACCCGCAACCTTTTGGTGCACAAGTGGGCACTGAACCAACCGGATGCATGGGTCAGGGCCTGATACACATTTCAAATCAATCACATAGACTTCTCTTACAGCTTTCAAGTCATGCTTTTGTGAAAATACAAATTGGCAGCATTTGAACTATCATACAGAATATGCAACTCTTCATTGGAAAGACCAAGGGCTTTGAGATATTAAGGAAATTTTATGAAGGTCTGTCAGCAGGTCTATCCTCCCTTCTTTCCTCCCCTTGAGGAAGGGGTCCGATCACTCAGGGTAATGTGGGCTGCAGAGAAGCCTGTGTACCCGGAGAAACTGAAGACATGAACCACCATTGACAGGCAGTAGCTGTTCTAGAAAAGCACACCATTTGGTTTTTGCCGATTATGGTGATCAAATTTGCCAAGTTCAGCAAACAAATTTCCTAAATATTGTGACTATTAAAATAAAAAATTCAGTTCCTGTGTCATGCTAGCAACATTTCAAGTGCTAAGTAGCTAGTGGCTACCATACTGGACAGCACAGATATAGAAAAGATATAAAACATTATATTTTTATTTATTTATTTATTTTATTATTTTTTAAAAATATATTTTATTGATTTTTTACAGAGAGGAAGGGAGAGGGAGAGAGAATTAGAAACGTCGATGAGAGAGAAACATCGACCAGCTGCCTCTTGCACATCCCCTACCGGGGATGTGCCCGCAACCAATGTACATGCCCTTGACCGGAATCGAATCGAACCTGGGACCTTTCAGTCCGCAGACCGATGCTCTACCGTTGAGCCAAACCGGTTTCGGCTAAAACATTATATTTTTAAATGGCTATTACAATTTTAACGGTAACCATTAGAAGAATAGACATAACTGTATAATTTCAAAGAACATTAGAAGGGAAAAAATGTCATAAAGATAACCAATTGATCCAATAAAAAGCCAAAAAGGAAGAAAATAAAAAGTAAGTTAAAGAGAAAATTAGGCTACAGCATTATGTCTAAGCATATGGTGACCACAAATATAAAAGATAAGAATACTCAGATTAGAGCAATCTAAAGACAAAATCTGACATAAGACATGACTAAACCCAAGGACCCAGAACTAAATACAATGGTCTTTAGCCAGTTTGGCTTTTTGGACAGTGTTGATCTGAGGACTGAAGTATCACGGGCTCGATTCTAGTCAAGGGCACGTACCTTGGATGCAAGCTTGATCTTCAGACCTGGTTGGGGATGTGTGGGAGGGAACCAATCGATGTTTCTCTCTCTCTGTCTCTTCCCCTCCCTTCCACTCTCTCTAAAAATTAATAGAAAAATATCCTTGTGAGGATTAACAACAAAAAAAGAAAATATAGACACTGAGGACAAATGATAACCAAAAAAAAAGCTTGCCTCCTGGCTATACTTATCAAAAGAAAAAATGCATAATACCTTTTGACTGAATAATTTTATTTGTAAATATCTGTATCTAGGAATATTTGTACACAGCAAAGAGACATGGATCTCTACTGAAGCATTGTTTTTAATAGCAGAAGACTTTAGAAATGATTTAAATGTATCAACAATCAGCTGGATCATTTATGGTTAATTCTGCACAATAGGCTAATATACAACTTTTAAAAAGAATAAGGGAGATCCTATGTGTGTTGATATGAGACCACCTCTAACATATACTAAGTAATACAAAAAAGTAAGAATGGTAACATGCCACTATTTGTGTAAGAAGAAAAAAGTATATGTTTGCATAGGCACAGAATGGCTTATTTCATTATACATAAAATGAAAGAATATGTAAATAGCAACAGTGTCTATCTCTGAGAAAGGGACTGGGAAACTAGGGGTTGGTATTGAAGAAAACCTTTTTATTTTATATGTTCATATACGCTTATAATTGAGTTTTATACTGTACACATGCATTTCCTATTTAAAAAAGTAAAGTTACCAAAAGCAGGTGTGAAATATTTAATAGCAGACAAAATAGAATTCAATATGAAAAGCATTGAGAGAAAGGCAAATTTTAGAAAACAGATAAAAGAGCATTCCACTACAAATCATGAATCTATGTATCTACAATAACTTCAAAATATATAAAACAAGTAAGTACTGTGAGAAATGCAGGGAAACTGACAAATCCACAATTACCGAGAGACACTTCAACATACTTCTAGTAACTGGTAAATCGAGTAGACAAAAATAATGTTTAACAAAAATAATGTTTAACAATTATCGGGCACTTCTTATGCTTTTTCATGCAATATCTAATGCTATAGAAAATGTTAATAGTAATTTGACAGGTCATATACATATAGCATATACATGTATCATAAATACTGTTATACCTGGTAAACAGAATAAATGCATTTTAAACATCCATTAAATATTCACGAAAGACTACACATTAGGCACCTGCCCAAACAACAATCACCAAAACCACCAGTCAACATGGCTGGCAGGGGCATAATGAAATGAACATTATCACTGATTTGGCAACAGCTCTGATAAAGATTTGGCATAATGTATCAAGTGTCCATACTCTTTGACATAGTAATTGTCTTTCTTATATTTATATCCTAAATTATCCAAATTTGGGGGGCGGGAGACACACTATGAATATAAAAAAAATATTAAAAACTTGAATGCTGAAATGAAAGAGAATAGTTTTTTGCCTTTAAAATGACATTAAAGGAATTATATAACAAAAGATGCTTGACATGTTAAAGAAAAAATAAATACATTAAATTATTTATGTTGGTTAAAAAAAGTACTGATTTTTATTTTAGGCAGCATTTTTTGCATCCTTTTTTGCAACTTTCTGTTCATTAGCTATGCATGAATACATGTCTGCAAAAATTATGGCAAACATACCTACAATTCTATGAAAGGGAACAGAGAATTCACCAGCAGTTCTGAGTCTGTGGCCATCATGGCTGCTTTTCTGCCAGTTACAATAGAGAATGAAGGGACTTTTATTTAGGCAAGTTAAGTATCCACTAACTTTGACATGGGCACTGTTTTGGGATTCCTAAAATGGAGTCCAATCTGCTCTCTACTTCAGCTCTGGTCAAGATGATGTACATACTGCACCGACAAGGTGGAACCCTGCATTTGCAATTTCTATCAGTAGTTTATTATTACAGTTTGATAATTATTTGAAGGGGCAAACTGAAGCAAGATTTTTGGGGAAATTTCTTATTTGATACTAAAGCTATTAAAAAAAAAATTAGAATCAAACATTTATCCTAATACTTTTTTAAAAAAACAGGTCCAAAAGGCTCAGCCCAGATCAGCATTAACGTTATATCAAGAACTGAGTTTGCTGCATGCCAATGAGCTGCTCCTCAACAGGGGCTGGTTTTGCTATTTGAGGACAGACAGCCACCATGTCGTGTACACAAGAGAAATGAATGGCATAGACAGAGTCTTCCTGGTGGTTCTGAATTTTGGAGAATCATCACTGCTAAATCTAAAGGAAATTATTTCAAACATTCCCACAACAGTGAGGATAAAGTTAAGTACCAATTCCACCAAGAAAGGAAGTGAAGTTGACACGCAAGCCATTGCACTGGGCAAGGGAGAAGGATTCATCTTTGAATACAATACAAAGACTCTCCTGCATCAGCAAGCAGACGCCAGGGACAGATGTTTTGTTTCCAGCCGGGCGTGCTACTCCAGTGTGTTAAACATCCTGCACAGCCTTTGCTAGACATCTCTGCGGAGGAGGTGAAGACACTGGCTTTCCGTTCTACTCTCAGCATTTGCGGTAACTTAGTGTACAGTACACTGCTGGGCAAACTTTACAGACAATCATTAATTCTTAAATATATCTGCAGCTTGAATGTAACTGCTTTAGGAAAGGTTCTCAATGTTTTTAAAGAATAATGTTTAAAATAAAATTATCACATGCAGGAACTTGTAACTTTTTGACAAGGCATCAATAGAGATCATCAGAACACCTCAGGACCCCAGATTATTACAAAGATCTAATTCATTTTAATGTGAAGAATGTTCTCATTCCACAAAATACAGGCACAGAAACTGGAGCATGACTTACCACTAAAGTGTCTAAAAATGTTCACTAGCATAGAGGCAGGACCTTGATTTGCAAACTGTTCAAATGAAATTTTAGTAAAACAAACACAAAGCTGTTTTGATGGGGAGAGGGGAGTGCTCTACTGCCACCAACTCTTCCTTACCCCCCTCTCCACATCCTCTGATTAGAAATCTATTTTCCTAGGTAAGGGGCATATACACCAAGGAGAGAACAGTGTGAGATGTATACACTGAACAAAATTAGGAGAAGCAAATTTTAATAAACTATTCATTTACTTATAAATATCTCACTTTTGCTAACCCAACTGCAAATAAAACTAGGAAATACTTCCATGTATTTCCAATTTCCACAGAATTTCAGAATCTTACATATTTCTTAAGAGTCTCGAAAACACCAGTGCTGTCAAGTCCAAGTTCCTCATACAGGAATTTAATCTGGGCTGTAATCTAAAAGACACACATTAAAAAATTAGATGGAAGGCCTTGGTAGTAAAACTCCAGTGTCTAAGTCTGTCTGTCCATCTTCTTCACCTAACCCTCAAGTCAGCAACTTACGGTAGGGCCACTTTCCTTGGGACAGAGGCAGAAGGCTGCCACCGATTAAGGTTCAATTACATGAAGAGAGCTCACAAGCACTAGAGAGAGCCTGCTCCTCTGACGGACTCAGTGTTCTTCCTCACCCTCCTGGTCTCAGTCACAGACCTGAATGTGGCCCACCCCGCCCCAACCACTGAAATGTGGAGCACACTTCTGTCTGAGGATCTGTCAACTGAGAGGGCTGGACAACATACCTTTTTGTGAGAATCCTCAATCACATGATTGCCTCCAGGCTGAATGTCTAAAATAATATTGGGGGCCTGATAGCCTGAAAGAGTTAACATATGAAACAATTAGAAAGTTCTTGGCCCATTTCTGCTCCTCCCCCCTTTCTAAGTAACCTGTGAAAACGATAGAGAAGGAAAAGGCCTGAACCATCACTTCCAACAGAGAGATGGGAAGGGGCCGGCAGGAGCAGGACCATAGGGAGAAAGAAGGCTGTGACCGAGGAGGAAGCCACTGGCCCTGTGAAGTCTGAGAGAGTCTTGAGACCCAGAAACACCCACTACAGCAGTGGTGAGAGTGAGACAGAGCTGGGCACAGGGCAACCGTCTGGAAACATGAATGTGGGTCCTCCCACCTGGCTCTGAAGGTCTGGGATGTATTGGCAAGAAAAAAAGGTAAGAGCTCTTGTTTAATAAAACACAAAGATCTAGAGAAAATTAAAGCCATTAGTTTGGGCACTGAGGCTCCAGAGCAAAAACTTCAGAACCCTTTTTTTTCTTTTTTCTTTTTTAAAAAATAGATTCTCAAGAGTAATGGCTCAATTAATATTACTAAGTGTACCAGTTAATAATGCGGATTTTTTCCAATAGATGGAGTTACACATATGTTGCTATATATGTGATTTGATATGTATGCTATTTTATTGTATTGACAGCAAGATTCAAAACTTCAAATGTCAAATTTTCTGAAGGTGTTAACATCATAGATATTTTTATGCTTGAAAATGTCAAATTTTGTGCCAAAAAAAGAGCATTTGCAGGAAGTTTTAATTCATTATTTTGAAGAAAAGTGCTGCTAAAAGTTATATACTTCGGGAAGCTTATGGTGAACATGCTCCATCTCAAGATACTTGTCAATGCTGGTTTAAACACTTTAGAAGTGATGATTTTGATGTGAAAGACAGAACGTACAGATCAACCCAAAAAGTTTAAAGACCAACAATTACAAGCATAATTGGATGAAGATATATGTCAAACTCAAAACCAATTTGCAGAAATATTAAATGTTGCTCAGCAAACAATTTCTGATCATTTACAAGCAATGGGAAAGATTTTGAAGGAAAATGGGTGCCACATCAACTGGACGAAAGACAAATGGAAAACTGAAAAGTCATCAGTAAAATGTTGCTTCAAGCGCACGAAAAAAAAGTATTTTTTGCATCGAATTCTGACTGGCAATGAAAAGTGGATTTATTTTGAGAATCCCAAATGCACAAAATCATGGGCTGACTCAGGTCAACTATCAACATGAACTGCAAGGCCAAATCGCTTCGGAAAGAAGACAATGTTCTGCGTCTGGTAGGATCAGTAAGGTGTGGTGTATTACCAATTCCACCAAGAAAGGAGCTTTTAAAACCAAGTTAAACGTTAATACTGATCGTTACCAACAACAAATAGTCAATTTGAACCATGCTTTGATCGTAAAACTACCAGAATGGGCCAGAAGACACGGCAAAGTAATTTTGCTTCATCATAACACACCATCACACACTTCCAATATTAAAAGATCTTGCCTGGGAAGTATTAACCCATTGGCCATATACACCAGACCTTGCTCCTTCAGATTACCATTTGTTCTGATTGATGGCACACGCACTTTCTGAGCAGCACTTAAAAACGTATGAAGTGGAAAATTGGGTCTCTGAATGGTTTGCCTCAAGACAAGAAAGGTTCTATTGAGACAGTATCCACAAATTACCTGAAAGATGGGGGAAATGTGTAGCTAGCAATGGACATTGCTTTGAATAAAGCACTTTTGATGTTTCTCTTGAAATTATCGTGTTTGATTACAAAATCCTCATTATTAACTGGTTATAAAGTGTGCTTTAATTAGTAGTCAACATAGAAAAAACAATAATTTGTCCCAAATCATAGGTTGGTAATTTGGTCTGTACATGAAATGAATTCCTCTGAGCAGTATGCTGAAGGTAATAGTCTGCTTAGCTATGTTCCTGCTTCTTAGTAGTCCCTCACCTTCACCATTGTCCTTAGCGTGCTTCATAACGGCTTCTTTGAGTTTCTCAGTGTAGTTTACAATTCCTTTCAGAGGTACCCGTTCATCATTTTCATAAGCTGTGATGTGAACTGAAGGATAATGCTGTAAGAAAATGAATGTACAAAGAATGTATATTATTTCTTATGGCCACTTTCTATCTTACAAATTATGAAAAATAATTACCTCTAATTCCCCCCCCCCCCCCAATGCTACATTTCCCCCCTTTATTTGATATTCTTGAGAAATCTATGGTATTAGAGTACTAGACTACTCATTATCTGGAATAGTATTTTCTCAACCAGAGAGACCATGACCCTACTGAAACCAGCATGGAATATGAGCAGCGGCAGTGCTGAAAGGTGTCTGGGTTTTATAGTAGAAACAACTAAAGGTCTACTGAATTCTGGCCTGAGCTCAGGTAAGTGTCCTTTTGATCATCTTCACTTGGTCACTTGAGATAGTAATATCGTAACTGTCTTTCACTACCTGAGGTTTAATATTTTGATATGGGCAGTAACTTTTTATGTAGCTCCTATGTTTTTGATCAGATGAAGGATTCCCCCATTCTTCTAATTCTTCTAATGTCAGAGGAAGTGTAGTATCCATCATGGTGTTGAGAACATCCAAGAAAGGTGCCTAAAAAAAAAAAAAAAAAAAAAAAAGCCAAAGGGACTTAAACTTTGACTAACAAATTGGTAAAATGAGTTACAGGGAAATATACATTATGAATATATATGTTGACATGAGAGAACAGAGCTTAGAAAGCAATGTAGAAGCCAGGAGCCGCACACATTCCTCAGTCCTTACCCAGCACCTGGGCTTTATATCGGCTTTTTAGATGTTCAGACCTCTTAAGTGATATATATACACACACACACACACACACACACACACACACACAAAGGGCTTATATTTTAACTAGAGGCCCAGTGCACAAATTCATGCAAGGGTGCTGTCCGTCCGGCCCCACCCCCTGGTGGATTCCAGGTCAAAAGGACAATTTGCATATTAGCCTTTTATTATATAGGATTTCACATATTTTGTGCCTTTTATTCACACACACACACACACACACACACACACACAGACACACATACCCATTTTTATATAAAAGAAATACCACTTCACATCTATTAGGAAAGCTAGCTATTAAAGAAGGAAATTCTCACACATGCCACAACACAAATGCACCTTAAGGACATTACCTAAGTGAAATAAACCAGTTACATAAGAACCCCATTTCTAGGTGGTACCTTAGTAAAATCCAGAGAGACAGAGGTAAATGGTGGTTCTCAGGGGCTGGGGAAGAGGAAACTGAAGAGTTGTAACTTAATGGGTATAGAATTTCAATTTTGCACAATGAAGAGTTCTGGGAAATTAGTTGCACAATAGTATGAATGGACTCACACTGTAACTTAAAAATGGTGAAGAGGTGCCCTGGACAGTTTTCTCATGGTTAGAGCATCATGGGCTTAATTTGGTCAAGGGCATGTACCTCGGTTGAAGGCTTGATTCTCCCACCCCTCGCCCCAGTTAGGGTGGGTGTGGGAGGAAACCAATCAATGTGTCTCTCTCACCTCAATGTTTTTCTCTCTCCCCATCACTTCCACTCTATCTGAAAATCAATGGGAAAAAAATATCTTTGGGATTAACAAAACAAATGGTGAAGAGGTAAATTTTGTTATTTTACCACAATTAAAAATAAAAAATAAAAACTCAGCAATACATGAATTAATTTTCTTTCACCATTTGGATATTTTACATAAAAATAAAAGATAAATGCAAATTGAAGAAAATATGGAAAATATCCAACTTGAAAGAAGAGAAAAATCACTCATTGGCTTATATAGTGTTAAAACATTTAATAAAATGGTAGCTGCTTTTTTTTCCACTTAATTTTATGGTCTTTTCAGCTTTCTCTTGCATTAACATTAACCACATGGGCAAATGGAATTCTTTTTGGGTGCCTAGCACCTGAACTCCTTTTCTGCAGTTAGAGTATCCCAAACCTTGTGAGCAGAGGTACTAAATGCTAAGTAGTTCCTTTCCCAGCTTCCCCTCCAGCGCAGAGGTAGCCACATGACTTCAGTCTACCAATCATACACAATGTGCTCCAAATTCTGAATGGGAAGTTAGTGACTGAAAGAAGTAGGGACCACAGAGAATGTATTCTGACAAGATTGCCACAGCCATATCAGGTTTCTAAGAGCAGTTGGGGGGGGGGGTGGTGGTGGTGGAGTTCCCTGGCAGTTTGAAGTGACTTCTGCCTGATCCTGGGGGTAGTGATAGCTTCATGGGATAGGTTAATGGTATATTTCAGACATGCTTCTGGTTGTGCAGCCTCTAAGACTGGTTCCATACCCACCCTCACCCAATACACTTCAATAAATCCTTTTTCTGCTTAAATTAGTCATGTGCTTCTAATTAAGAACTAGTGCTTCTAATGAAGAACTACGGTTCTGATGCTTCTGATTAAGAACTGACTAATAGTTGACTCTGGTTTGCTCAGTGGATAGAGTGTTGGCCTGCGGACTGAAAGGTCCCAGGTTCAATTCCAATCAAGGGCATGTACCTTGGTTGGGGGCACATCCCCAGTGGGAGATGTGCAGGAGGCAGCTGATCAATGTTTTTCTCTCATCAATGTTTCTAACTCTGTCCCTCTACCTTCTTCTCTGTAAAAAAATCAATATATATATTTTTTTTTAAAGAACTGACTAATACAGATCCTACTAATATTTTTGGATATATATATACTCTATTATTGGAATAATTGAAGATTTCAATTCTTCACTATTATAAGCAATCCTATATAATAAAAGGCTAATATGCTAATGACTGAATGATGGAATGACTAGTCACTATGATTCGCACTGACCACCAGGGGGCAGGCACTCAATGCAGGAGCTGCCCCCTGGTGGTCAGTGTGCTCCCACACAGGGAGCGCTGCTCAGCCAGAAGTTGGGCTCACGGCTGGTGGGCACTGTGGCAGTGGTCGAAGCCTCTCCCACCTCCATAGCAATGCTAAGGGTGTCTGACTGATGGCTTAGTGGGCCTAAGCCACCAGTTGGATATCCGTCCAGGACTCCCAAACTGCGAGAGGGCGCAGGCCAGGCTGAGGGAACCCTCCCCAAGTGCATGAATTTCATACTCTGGGCCTCTAGTGTGGGATAAAAATCCTTACACATACATTTCTGATTTCCTTCCTAATTTCTAAAAGTCAAAGGTTGAAGCTTATTTATAGTGCAAATAATTTTTCCATTATTATCTTTGTGTTAGGTTTTTCTTCCCCTATCCGTATTTCTATTAAAAAAAAAAAAAGCCAGATGTTCAGTTCAGAATTATTTAACACGTATTTTATACAAACCCACAGCATACACCCCACACACTCAAAATAAAAAACTTAAAAATATTTTACTCTGCTCACCCTAATAATTTTATTTCCTAAAGCATCTAACCAAGAAACAGGAGAGATGAGCTGCTATAACATCGTAATTTTGGACAGAAGGAAAAGGCTATCAAGCATTTTCAGAATAAGGTATTTCAATTGAAGTATAGAAAAACTATCCCTAAGGACCATTAAAAATAGAGTAAAACCAGAGAGCCCCTAAAATCAGGACTGAAAGGTTGATGGGCAATGGAATAAAATACTTGGTGCATTTCAGAGTCCCAGGGCACTCTGCCTTACTTCCCGAAGCTGGTGAGTCTTATATGCTTTGTCTCTTACACCAACTCTAAATGTTCTCACACACACACACACACACACACACACACACACACACAATGGGGATAGCTATTAATACCCTTCAATTGAAATCCTTAAAACATAATAAAGAACACTGTCAGGGAAAAGTAAAGGGCGAGTAGTTGGATTAAATTAACTTTAGAAGTTCACTCAGAGCTATAATTCTTTGTTTGAAATTGAAAAGCTTTGTTACACTCATATGCTATGGTCAATCAGAATTTTTTCTCAGGGCAGTGTATGGCTTCATGCCTCCCCATTCTGTAAACAATCAGAGACTGAGTGTACTCACCTCCATAGTCACAGCTCTCAGGAGCTCTGGCTTAGAGTTACACAACGCTCCCACAAGCACCCCTCCAGCACTGAAAGCAGTCAGGGTTGTTAGACTTGGCTGAGAAAAGCCTTGGTCATGAAGCGTCTTAATGCAAGCCTCTAAGTCAGCAAGGCCATTGAGTTTTTTAGTTAGCCGGCCATCAGTGTGCCAGTGGAGGCCTAACTCACCACCACCCCTGAAATTAAATGGCAAAAAGGTTTTAGTGGAGAGAAAAAAAAAATAATAATAATATAGGTCGGAGTCAGCAAACTATATCATGGGCCAAATCTACCCAGAGGCCTGTTTTTGTATGGCCCTCGAGCTAAAAGCAGTTTTCACATTTTCAAAGGTTGGAAGAAAAAACCCCAACCAGGAATGTGCAGCAGAGCCACATGTGGCTGCAAAGCCTACAATGTTTATTATTTAGTTCTTTAGAGAAAAAGTTTGCTAACCCCTGATGTAGACAATCAATAGACATGTTTTGAGTGCCTGCCTAGTATTTACCAGACATTGTGCTAAATGCAGGCCTTAAAAACATAAATAAGCAAACATCCCCTGCCCCAGAGAAGATCATAATTTTGTGGGGAACGAAAACAGCTACCAAGAAATCTGGTTGCTGCTATTACACAAATGTATTTAAGGCAGTTGTTCTCAACACTTTCTAATGCTATGACCCTTTAATAGAGTTCCTCATGTTATATCTGTGTTTTCCGGTGGTCTTAGGCTCTACAGCAGTGGTCCTCAACCTGTGGGTCGTGACCCACAGATTGAGAACTGCTAGCAGGGTCGCCTAAGACCATCGGAAAACACAGATATTTACATTATGATTCATAGCAGTAGCAAAATCTTAGTTATGAGGTAGTAACGAAAATAATTTTATGGTTGGGGGGTCACCAAAAACTGAGGAACTGTATTAAATGGTCGAAGCGTTAGAAAGGTTGAGAACCACTGATTTAAAAGGTGTCTCAGAAGTGGAAGAAAGAACATCCATGTGTCAGGAACACATATGCTTAATATGGAGATAATACATAAGTGGAAGGAAGAATGTAAATTCCCAGAGAAAAAGCAAGGATGACATCAGGACACTGCATGAGCCAGGGCACCGAGGGAAAGCAGCCTGTCGCCTGGAAGGACAAGCAAGGCTGGCTGTGGAGTGTATGGTGGGAGCACAGGACATGCGTGGGCAGTGATAACAGATGTCTGTACAGAGATGAGAGAGGTCATCAGGTTGTTAAATACTATACTGAGAAATCTGGACTTTATTATGGAGATGGGGAGTTAGTGAAGGATTTTAAGCAGAGACACAATAATATTTGTGTCTTGAAAACAGCTAGAATAAAATAGAAATTAGATTGGAAAAAAGGAGTTCAGTTTAAGAGACTATTTTAGAAAAACCTAAACTAGGGAGAATTAAATGGAAATAATGTTACCAAATAAGCAGAGACAGGTAGTATTCTAAAAATCCTAAAAGTCTGATACAATATCCTAAAAAATGGACCCTTTTGTTTTTTGGTTCAAATAATGTTACCAAGTTCCACCGCCAGCATAGGTGTAGAAATCCATAAATTCAACACAATTGAAAAAATAAAGTTTTTGCTCATGTTATTTTGGACATCTGTCACCGTGCTCTCACACTCATATGCCAGGATAAATATGCAGACTCACCGAACATGGCAATATGCTAATATCCATCCATCGTCCACCAGCGCCCTCCTTTCAGGCCTGAAATTCATTTTCAAGTCCATGCCATAAGCTCCATACACATGGACCAGGAGAGGTTTTTTCTGCAAGTCCTCAGAATCTGTTTTGTGGAAGATAGTCATTGGCACTAATCTTCCATCCTGGAAATAAAGATTTATTATCTATGTAAAAAAGAGTATTTTCAAACAGTTTTATCACCTATTTTATGTTCTGCTTACTGACGCTGAGCAGAACTTTAAGACGAAGAGTTATGGTCTCTTAAGAGACCATATTTACATTATGATTTATAACAGTAGCAAAATTACAGTTATGAAGTAGAAACAAAAATAATTTTATGGTTGGGGGTCACCACAACATGAGGAACTGTACAATACTTGACAAACAGTAGGCTTGCAGTAAATGGGGGCTGACAGTGGAGATTACAAAGACTTACCTTGCTTTTGGCTTCTACACGTAAAACACGACTAGTCTTTGTGATTGGGTCTTCATGTCCAGTTTCCTCAAACAGTTTGCCTTCTGCGAACTTATATATGTAATATTTTGGAGGACGTATTGGAGAGCAAAGCTGAAAGGGACAGTTCTTTGGGTCTGAATTTGAATCCATTATGAATCCACAGGCCCAAGGAGGGAGCTAAAAAAATAGAAGTTATTTTTACTCTTTATCTAGACACTAGGTATATTAATTAAATTTCTGGGTCTGCTTGAAACAAGATAATGTAAACATCAGGTTCTATCCATTATCATATAATGCTTCATTTAAGGATTACTTTAGCACAACAAAATACATTTCAAGTAAAAGACAAATAATACTATACCAATGATCAATAAAATAAGGAAAATGATAGAAAATAGTTTATCATGATTTTGGATTTATATGAACTCTCTAGTAAAAAAGTTTATTTTGGGGCATAAACTTGGGCAATAAAATAACAGCAAAAGGATTAATAAGAGCAAATCAAATAGTAATTCAGAACCAAGCAACATCTTCAAGATCTCTGTCCTCATAGAACACGAAATCTCAGACATGTATTTTTAATAATTTACCCACCAGCCCACGCTCTGCTGCCCAGACAGCCACAGTGATGACAGTTATTATTCCTGGGTTACAAAATGGCGCAGCAGCACTAAAGCATTTACAATTTGTTTCTAACTTTAGCTCCTAGGCTAACCATTGTGCAGAACAAAACCTTTCCTGCACATTCACTCTGAAAGACTCAGAGCTATTATGATTAAGATTCTTAACTTTAAGAAAAAAAGGAAAGGAATCAAAATTTATTCTCTCAGAGCAGCAGGGTCCTGCTTCAAGCCTTCCACTAACATCCTTCTTACACCTTTTAAAGAACTCCGGTAAGCAGGCTGACAGTGTCTTAGAAATGGTACCAGGAGTCAGAACATTAAAAGAAAATTGCCTTTCTTTTCCTGAGTAATTGTAGAAGGAGCAAATTCCTGAGAAAATCAGAGGTCTTGGCCCAGCAAAGTCACTGGTGGGCACTATTCAGAAAGGATAAGTGGGGGATGTGTGCATAGAGAGTGCACCATTTAAATTGTAGAAACTACAGCCAAAGAGCTTATGTTTACAGAGCAAATTTCTTGTAATTAATCCAAAGAATCTATTTTCCTGAAACTAATAAGGACATACATTTGCAATATTTCTTTATAAGAGTCCCCGATTTATTCTCCTCAGATTGAGGATTATTTTCAAGGACAATGTATCTAAATGCAAGCTATAACCAGAAAGAAAAGTGTAATCATGAAAGTTGGGAAAGCTGGTCACATGAATGGAGCGAGCAAACCGAGTCCTTAGTGGGAAGGGAACAAACAAGCACCGCTGTTAACATTGCAACCAGGCCTCAGGCTGAGGGGACAAGGGTCCTCGGCCCTGAGAGGCACAAGTTCTGTCCTTTGGTGACTTTAAAAGTTTCTGTGTGATCCACATATTAAGTTGCTCTAGTTTTACACCAAGTGGTTCCAATAAAGCAATAAGTCCTTTGGGTGTATTAAACTAATGGATCAAAGTTAGAGTTTTAATTATAATAACAACTGTTCCAAGGCTATAAACTTTTTATTTTTTTATTTTTTATTTTTAAAATATATTTTATTGATTTTTTAGAGAGGAAGAGAGAGGGATAGAAAGTTAGAAACATCGATGAGAGAGAATCATCGGTCAGCTGCCTCTTGCACCCCCCCACTGGGGATGTGCGCACAACCGAGATACATGCCCTTGACCGGAATCGAACCTGGGACCCTTCAGTCTGCAGGCCGATGGTCTATCCACTGAGCCAAACCTGTTTCGGCGGCTATAGACTTTTTAAAGTCTGTCCAGCTAATGCAGAAATAAAGTATTAATGATCTCAAGAATATCTTAAGCCACATTTCCCACTTGGATAAGCCCGTAGTATCTACCATGTATATTAATGGACAGCACCCAAGAATAATTGTATCTTAAATGCGGAAAGAAAATTGGCCCAAAGGTTTTGTCCTTCGTATATAGTGCTGCCTATGCATATCAATCAGTGTAATGCAGTTCGTGAAAAGGCTCGCATCTGCGAAATCCTCTTTAGCACCTGCCATACAATACAGTATCTGATTCCATGTGATACTGACTCAGAACATTATACATGGCATAAGAGGTCCTACAGGTTGGGAGGGTTAGGGAATAAAGCAGAGGAAATAAACTAAACACATGATGCTTATTCTAATGGAAGTTATAACCATGGAAAATAGAAATACTGACAAAAAATATAAAAGGTCATATTTACTTAAAAGTCAAATCTTATAACAGAGTCAACTCATGACATTCCTAATTTTCTTAACAGAATTTTGTGTTATAAATGCACTGCTAGGAATTATATATTTCCTTCCATCTGTATTCACATAGATTGTGAATTAGAATTCAGTCAGCAAATAAGAATCTAGTAGATGAAACCAATAAAAATTTGCTAAAGTAAAATCACCATTTGTGTTTTAGGACAAGTCCTCTAAGACATCAGATATTACATTTGATAATTTGATTTTATGAGGTTGCTAGAAAATTTTAGGGCCTGGTAATTTCTTATTTTATATAACTATAACAATCTTAAAACTAATCTCCCTGCCTTTTATCTCCCGCTGCTTCAGTATGTCCTAATGTGGCTACCAGATAACCTCATGAAGCATAACTCACTCCTCAAATCACTCTCCTACCCTCAAATTTCATGTTTCCCCTCTTCATAATTTATGCATAAATTCATTACTGTGACAATCAAAGAACGTCAAACCATAGCGTCATCCCCCATAAATCTACTGTATAATAAAACAGAATTACTAGCAGTTTCCTGACCATTTTCTGAGCTACTCCAGCTTAGTGCTTCATTTGATAGATGTCCTCATCCTAGAATACCATTTCCCTTCCTACTCATCAAATTCCTGTCTATCCTCTTTGGATCTTGCCTATAACAACTATTACTGTGTATCCTAATAGTTATTTTATATCTCCTTCATTCTTGACACCATTTATTCAAACCACCTTCTACCTGCTCTTTGTTAGTTGAAGCTCATGATTAACTGTATCCTCCTTAAGGCTAGATATTTTGTCCTGCTGTCTTTCCACTCTAGAGTGCCCCATACAGTGCTCTGCGCATAGAAATTCAATTCCCGGTGAATTTCCAGGAATTGCATTTTAACAGAAATTGCGACAACACTGCAGTTAGGGAGGTGTAAGCGGTCTATGCTTACTGGCCAATTGGCTCCACAACCCTTTCCATATTAAGGAAAATGCAGGCCTCTCCTCTGTGCTTCAGTGTCTGGTGTCTTAACTCACATGTTAATGCGGCTTTAATACTGGGCATTAAGGGTGCCATTGTAAGTTCACTTGTGGAGGCAGATTGTCTTTCCTGGCAGCCACAGGCAAAACCAGTGGATCAGCCTGCCAGGGACATGTGCCAGCATCACAGCTGTTGTAGTGGAGACCATTGCCACCCCTTATTGAAAGAAATCGAAGTTCACTTTTCCTCATGCCCTGGTGAGAAACATGGCAGAGAGATGATGCAGATCCAAGCATGCAGTGTGGCACAAACACAGTAGGCACTAACTCTACTGGGGGTGTGGGAAGAAGCAGCAGGCAGGGGTTGGCACTAGCTGCCAAGTTGGCCTGAGTTATTACTATATCTAAAGCTATAGAAATAGGTGATCTATAGAAAGAGACCTACCTCTTAAATTTGATAAAGACCTAGTCATTTAAATTAATTCTTTAAGAAAAAGTACATTGATATTAGTAAAAATTTGATGTTCTGGTGAAGCTTAACTGCATGTATTTTGATTAATGGTATTGTCTTTTAATAATTAAACATACCTTCAGAGACCGAACTGAGTCATCAGCCAGACCAATCACATTAACATAAAGCAGATTGCTGTGCTTCAGGAAGAGAACACAGTGATCCTTAAACATGTCCAAGTCTATGACTTTGGTATTTCTCTTCATTGTGAAAAATAAGTCCCAATTCATTATAGCAGGTGTATCAGCTGCTGTTCTCATTAGCTGTGTGGAACAAAGTAAGAAGAGATCTAGGTAACAGAACATGATATCTACAAAATCCAAAGCCATAGATGAAACCACTGAAAACTAGACACAGTCTTCTTCACTGTCTTATGATGAGCTAACTGCATGTGGGCTGAAGTGTGACCATCACCACTGAATGATAGCCAACCAATGGACATTTGAGTGAGGGTACTGACATCCAGCTGACTATGGAAGCACCAGTGAGCCTCACTGACACTGACAGAACAGCCAGATGAGAACAATTCAAATTGCTAACTCACAAAATCATGAATTTATAAAACTTTGTTCTTTTATTTTTTTTTATTTTTTAGAGATATATTTTATTGATTTTTTTTTTTTTTTTTTTCCAGAGAGGAAGGGAAAGGCATAGAGTTAGAAACATAGATGAGAGAGAAACATTGATCAGCTGCCTCCTGCACAGCCCTAACTGAAGATGTGCCTGCAACCAAGGTACGCGCCCTTGACCGGAATCGAACCTGGGACCCTTCAGTCTACAGGCTGACACTCTAGCCACTGAGTCAAACCAGCCAAGGCAAAACTTTGTTATTTTAAGCTACTAGGTTTGCTTTTGGTAATTGATATAATCAGGATAGAGTATGCTTCATTTATTATCCTTTTTAGGAACAATTCAAATGGGACTGACTAAACACAGGATGGTAGCACCAATTTCTACACTTAACCAAAAGCCTATGAAACAATGAACTTTTAGAGCAAGAAATGTTGCTGATGGAAATGTGACACTTCCCAAATGGAGCTAAGGAAATAGGGTATCACCTTGAATTCTGTAGGCTCGCCAACATTAGTGAGAATGTATAGTTCATCATCTCTGTGTTCAACGTAGTAAAGGACCCCATGTATTCGCTTCTGGATAAGTACAGGTGGATCCCAAGGACTTAGGCCATCTATCAACCACACTTCAGAAGTGGTCTTGCTCATGATATTCATGGTGAGGAAACGACTGTCTTTTGTAAGATAAAGGTAAACAAAAAAGCTATACACACACATACATACACAGGGAGAGAGAAGAGAGAGAGAGGGAGAGAAAAAGATATGAAAATTCAATAAATTTCAAGTGCATGCTACCTTGTTAATGACAGTATCTTACAGGTGGTCAGTATATATATTAATTAAAATGCAGATAGAAAATAAAAATAACTGCTTATGAATTCTACTTGTAAACTAAAATCCTGCTATTATTTTTCTCATTGCCTCTAGAAACATTAAAAATAAATTTTCTCTAACATTTTATTATGAACATTTTTCAAACATGCAGAAAAGTTGAAAGAAAGAAATGTATGGTAAATACCTATTAATCTATATCAACATCACATACCTATGCATCATCTATCCATCTGTTCTTGAATGTATTTCAAGGTAAAGTACAGACATCATCTCACTCTCAATCTCATTAATAGATTATAGGGCTATAAACTTCCTAGAGGAAAATGCAATTACTAGAGGCCTGGTGCATGAAATTGTGCACAGTGTGTGTGTGTGTGTGTGTGTGTTCCTCAGCCTGGTCTGCACCCTCTCGCAATCCGGGACCCCTTGGGGGATGTCTGACTGCTGGTTTAGGCCCAATCCCACAGGCAGTCAAATATCCTTCTCGCAATCTGGGACCACTGGCTCCTAACCGCTCGACTGCCTGCCCAATTGTCCCTAACTGCCTCTGCCTGCCTGCCTGATGCCCCTAACTGCTTGCCTGCCTGGTCGCCCTTAACTGCTTGCCTGTTTGCCTGATTGCCCCTAACCACTCACCTGCCTGCCTGATTGCCCCTAACAGTCTCTGCCTTGGCCCCTGCACCTGAGACCCAAGCTGCCCTTCTCTGGCCACCACAGGCAACTGCGATTCAGGCTGGCTTTGCCTGGGCAGGCACCCAGGAACCCAGGTGGCGCAGCCCAGGCCTCGGCTTTGTCAGGAAGGACGTCCAGAATGACGTCTGGAAGACATGCAGTCTATCCGGTCTAATTAGCATATTACTCTTTTATTAGTATAGATAGTTTAGAAAGGGACTCAGTTACTTTGTTTTTCCTCTGTATTCATGCTGAATTTCTTTTTCTTCTAGTTTTTATAACAAACCGATCAACAGTTGGAAAGAAAATTCCTCATAATTCCACTAACCTAACACATTTTAATTATTTTATTTTTCTATTTTTTTCTTTTAAGGTTTATTTGTATTTCATTCATGTTTTTAAATAGATGTAATTAAAATATACATACAATTAAGGATTCTGCTTTTTTTTTTAAAATCCTCACCTGAAGACATGCTTATAGATTAATTTTAGAGAAAGGGTAAAGGGAGGGGGAGAGACAGAGAGAGAGAGAGAGAGAATTGGTCAGTTGCCTCCCGTATGCACCAAGATCAGGGATCAACCTGAAATCTTTCAGGGTATGGAAAGACACCCAACCAACTGAGCCACACCAGTCATGGCAGGATTCTGCATATTTTTTAATATATTTTATTGATTTTTTACATAGAGGAAGGGAGAGAGATAGAGAGCTAGAAACGTCGATGAGAGAGAAACATCGACCAGCTGCCTCTTGCACACCCCCTACCGGGGATGTGCCCGCAACCAAGGTACATGGCCTTGACCGGAATCGAACCCGGGACCTTTCAGTCTGCAGACCGACACTCTACCACTGAGCCAAACCGGCTTTGGTGGATTCTGCATATTTTTATGTCACATAATATCAATATCTCCCCAAACATTAGTTACGGTCTTTATGATTATTAAAAATCAATCTCATTAAAATAATCATTATCAGAAAAAACAAACAAAACAATGACTATATCATTGGACCAAGAATATTAGTTCTATGGCCTGGAATAATGTAATTCCTTTAGACCTAAGATTACTACTATTAATTAATTAATTAGGAGTTGTACAAGATTTTCTTTCTTTCTTTTTAAGATTTCCTTTAAGATCCTTGCCAGTTCTTATGAAATGAAGAGTAAAGTTTCTTGTTTTTGATATTGACTTCACTGGCATAAATTTATTAAGTTTTAAACCCCTTTTTTTTCCTTGCAAAATCTGTTCAGATATTGTCCAAACTATATTGTTTAATAATGTACAAAGTGACAGGATCCTTGTGTTAAGAAAAAAAATTGTTTCTCAATTACAAGGAATCATTCACTATCATTTCCTTCCAAGCTTAAGTGGTAAGATAGGGCATGAGTCCAGGAAATTACAAGGAAATAAAGACAAGCAGCTTTAATAAGAAATTACCAAAGTACCAGGGAAGGACCAATGGCCATCATGGCTCAAAGCAAAGCGATTTAAAATTCAGATAATCTCTATGAAATGAGTAGTGAATTCTGATACCATGGTATCTGACTTACAAGAGATTTATAATTGCTATATGACAACCCTATTAAATGTTCAATCAACAACTCCTCTTGTGTCACAGTCGAGAGAGAATGTGAGTAACTCATCATTTGCGGTCTAATGATGTGTTTGTGTTTATTCTGGAGTTTGAATATGCCTAACTCGTTTTGAATCTAAACAACTTACAAAAAGAATAATTACAATATTTTATCTGTTTCCAGCCAAAATCAACATTTTAAGTCCAACCAAGAGCAGCAGTTTATTTATTTATTTAATATATTTTATTGATTTTGTACAGAGAGAAAGGGAGAGAGATAAAGAGTTAGAAACATCGATGAGAGAGAGTCATTGATCAGCTGCCTCTTGCACACCCCATACTGGGGATATGCCAGCAACCAAGATACATGCCCTTGACCGGAATCGAACCCGGGACCTTTCAGTCCCCAAGCCGACGCTCTATCCAAAACAGGTTTTGGCAAGAGCAGCACTTTAGATAAATGGAGAAATAGTTTGGAGAAAAAGATTTAATTGTATTATTCTAGTACCTTGGGTCTTTTTCTGTGTAAAAACGTTCATTACGTTTGTTTTCACCAAAAGTGGCTCGATACACATCATGACAGCGAAGATTCCTTTGGAAGGTATAGAATAAAACATCTTCATATTCTTCATCCTTTACCCATTCTGGGAGGGGGGAAAAAAAAGAATTATACATAGCCAACTACTTACAGTTTTTGTTTTTTTTAAATATATTTTTATTGGTTTTGTACAGAGAGGAAGGGAGAAAGATAGAGTTAGAAACATCGATGAGAGAGTCATCGATCAGCTGCCTCTTGCACACCCCCTACTGGGGATATACCCGCAACCAAGGTACATGCCCTTGACCAGAATTGAACCCAGGACCTTTCAGTCCCCAAGCCAACGCTCTATCCATTGAGCCAAACCGGTTTTGGCTACAGGTTTGTTTTTTTTTTTTTTTTTTTTAAAGGCACAGTCCTAGCTGGTTTGGCTTGGTGGATAGAATGTCAGCCTGCAGAACAAAGGGCCCAGGCTCGATCCCCAGTGAGGGATGTGCAGGAGGCAGCCAATCAATGATTCTCTCTCATCATTGATGTTTCTCTCTCTCTCTCCCTCTTCCTTTCTCTCTCAAATCAATAAAAATATTTTTAAAAAGGCACAGTGCATTCTCAATTTGAGTGCCAAAGAAAAGAGATGTGTAAGTTTATCCCTGGAAATCTAAATCTAACATAGGTTCAACTGTATAGAACCTGTGTTATATAAACCTAAAAGCTTTCCAGAGAATAAAATATTATACTACCTCAATTCTAAACTTTCAAGTTGTTATCAGTCTCAGGACACTAAAGTTTATAAATAGGAGAGGAATGGATGTTCATTATTTAGGGAAGACTTTGGTAAAGTCATTTGTTTTTAGGAGATAAATTATGTTTAAATCTAAAACCTCTAACTTTAAGTATGAGGAAATATTAGATCATTTTCTCTCATGCCTAAATGTTTTCTGTCTGCTTTCAAGCCACAGGATATCTCAGACTACCAGATATCCTTTAAAGCTGGGGTTTTCTTGATCTTACCAGAAGCTGTCAGTGAAAGTTTTCACACAATGACATCGTGACTGCCACCTGGCTGACAGTTACTGTAAGGCAGCATTGTATAAAATGCATCCTGATTTTAAGAGAGGTTAAAATGTACCAAATTTATGTATTAGGATCAATTAGATAGGGTATAATTTCAATTCACTGCAAAAGCATCTAGTTATGAAACAATGGGGAAATTTATGACGGAAAATGAAAAAGGGAATATGGTCTAGATTTCTCAATGATCAGTGATAACATTTAAAGTTGGTTCTATTAGTAAAAATATCACAACTTCTACTGATGAGTAAGTTAGTTAGACGACATGTTCCGAAGTTTCTCTGGTAGTGACCTTGGGTAGTTTGCTATCGAATATATAAAGAATGGGCGGACCCTGGAATAGGAGGCACATAGTATGGACTGGAGACCACGGGGGTAAATGGATCAGGCACTCACTTTCTCATTCACTCTCATGGGCAAATAAAATGTTTAAAAGTGTGAACAATTCTCTACATTTGCTTTGTTAAATGGAAGACTGTTGTGGTTGATGGCTTACCAAAACTGGACACATTGGGGAAAGAAGCTACCATGACAGGCTGATCACTGAGCTTCACAACTATACAAGTAGATGCTTCAGAATCTTCCGTTCTTATCTTGGCAGCTACATATTTCTCATCAGGAGCAACTCTGATACAATCAATGAAAGGCTGGTCTAATTTAAGTTCCTCCAAATTGAACAATACCTCGTAATTATCACTGTCTGCTGCATAAAGAAAAAAAATGAAAGAGATAATGCCACAAATGTACTTAAAAATATTTTAAATTGTATTTCAATGTCTTCAATTAGCATTAATCTGCCTGGCTGGGTGGCTCAGCTGGTTGAGCATCGTCTTGTGTCACAAAAAGAATTGTGGGTTTCATTCCCGGTCAGGGCAAATGCAGGAGGCAATCATTTCTCTCTCTCTCTCTCTCTCTCTCTCTCTCTCTCTCAGGGCAAATGCAGGAGGCAATCATTTCTTTCTTTCTCTCTCTCTCTCTCTCTCTCTCTCCTAGTTTCCTGTAGCATTAATGGCAGCTTGATTTGCACAGAAACTGGCATTAGTTATTTAATATTATCCTATGCTATTCCATATTATGCTGTGCATCAATTTATGTGATATTATTCAATACCATTATAGCCTAGTATTTAAAGACCACATAGAACCTAGAAGATAATGTAAATGACATCGACTAATTGTACCTAGTACAGTACCTGGGATATAGCAGATGCTCAAAAAATGCTGGTTCCTATCTCCATTCTTCCTATCAAAGCTTTGAGTATGGCTGCAAACTATATCCTAAATAAACTCAGATATTAAAAAAGAGCCATTTAATAAATATTCAGAAATAATCTAAAAAATTTTTTCTATGCCATTGAGAATATCTAATTTCCTATGAAAAATGTGAAATCTGAAACATCAGAGTATGCTAAAAGGAAAAACTGTGGTATACCTTCTTCATCTTTTGAACGCACCAAGCAGCAACCTTCTTGGTAGTAAACAAAATCTCCATGTTTAATCTGACAATAAAAAGAAATAAATTGTTTATTTAATAATAATACATAATTATTTAACAATTCAAGCATGATTGAATTTGATTAACTGTTTAATGTTCTAACTAGTCAAGATGAAGAAATGGGATTTTTCATAAAAGCATGTTGAAGTTTATAAATGAACACATAAAAACTATAAAATGGATCACTTTTTACAACATAGTGGTTAAGAAATGGTTTTCATGTGTCCACAATCACTGAAGGACTTTCTTATACACAAATGAAAGAGGCAACAAAGAGAAGACATAATGCAATCTATGTTGGTTCTCATGACTGTACAAAGTATTTTAGCTGTATTTTGGGAACATCTAACATCTCTATAGTGGGATTCCATTAACAGACATCAGGAGCATCTTGAAGATAGTCCAGAATGATGTAGGTGAGAAGACTGTGGCTCAGATTGGGCTGAAAACCCAGTCAATATCTTTCTCAGATTCTTTCCTCTCAAATATGCTGTCACCATCAACTGTTCATGGTCTTGATTTTACACAAAGCATATTATTTTCTATGGGTGACAGATATAGACAGTCTGAAACTGAGAGAATAAATAGTGCTCCTGTGTAGTACCTATATATTGAATGTAATTGATTGTAGTAACCATAAAACAGTCAAACAAATATTTGACTTCCATACAACATGACTTACAGTGAATTTCTTTTCATTAAAAAAAGTGTAGCTAGAGCAATCAAATACTTTTCTAATAAGAAAGAAATATGACTTAGTTTTATTTGAAGTTACGCTTGGAATTATTTTTAAAAATTTAAAACAGAATCGTTTTTTGCTAAAAACTACAATTAACAAAATATGCTTGAAAATTCACCTAGGTTTTAACATTTATAATTTACATTGAGGATCATACTTATTCTTTGTTCTTTCAGTTTTTAAGCATATTTTAAAGGCCAAAAGCAGTCTACTTCTGATGTGGATTATGCCTATAAATCACCAGGTAGTTCATTTATTATACATCCTGAGTGGTAATATCAGAGTTAAAAAAAATCATTAATATTCTACCTCTGGATTGATGATTTCATATTCTTCTTGTGGCTGTGTTTCTAATCTTGTTCTCACTTTTTCAAAAGCATCCATGTTTTCTGTAAGGGGTTTTTCGTTTCCTTGTTTAGTAGGCGGACTATCCTGGAAAAAAGTTTTATTGATATGATCATAATATTTCAAACTAGGGAAAGTATCTTGGCTTTTAAAAGATATTTCTTAATTCCTTTTCATGCAAGTACTACAATGGTAGGTCTTTACCTATGTAATAGTACGCCTTTCAAAGATCTTAAATGTCGTTTCTCAAGCTCAATAAATGATCTTTTTTTCACTTAAAAATATAAACAAAGACAATGAGGTGGATACATGTAGCTAAACTATTAATTTAAATGGACAAAACCTTATGATGCAGAATTAATAAGAAGCACTGGAGAATGTTCAGCAATTCTATGGGAAAGGTGTATAGAAAATTAAGCAGTAAAGGAAATCCTATGAAAACTTACATATTTAACTATCAGGACTTAGAAGTATAAAAAAAAAATCTACTGAATTTTATCCAGTACTAAATATCAATAAGACCTCTTGCCCAGGTCAGTGGTTGAGCATCAGCCCATGAACCATGAGGTCATGGCTGGATTCTCGGTCAGGGCACATGCCTTGGTTGCTGACTTGATTCCCAGTGGGGGATATGTAGGAGGCAAAGAATCAATTATTGTCTCTTCTCATTGATGTTTCTATCTCTCGCTCTTCTCCCTTTCTCTCTGAAATCAATAAAAATAAAAAATAAAATATCAATAAATTACCTCCTAAAAGGAGGGATATATTGATGTGAGAGTAAGACATTTTTATTAATAAATGTTCACTATTCACAGCATGAGTTATGGTAAAAAATTTATCCTACATTAGATCTTCATTAGCCATAATTTTCTTTTCTCATGGGGATAAAGAATCCCCCAAATAGAACTGTTGACCAGATAAAAAGATGAATTAATCCTTTATAAAACAGAGCTTTTCTTTGAGTTTAAGTAAAAAATAATATATTCACCGTATAAAAGGAAGAACAAGGGAAAGTAATGAAAAACTAATGAACATAAATAGAGATATCAATGAAAGCTAAATAAGCACTCTATTTTATTGGGAGTATCTAATAAGCTATGAGCTTTAGTTGACCTCTAGTTAGCACACAAATATCATATAAAGTATTGACATTTATATAAGGTAAAACCTCAGTTGTTAAAAAAGAGTTCAATAATTTAACACTCATAGGTTTGCGTCAAGCAAAAGAATCCTAGCCAAGATTTTCATTGTCAAGTTCCAGTCAAAGATGACAACTGTACAGTGACTTGTGCCAGAGGGGTATTAAGTCTTTGGTAAGGACCTCCAACAGCTGATAAATATTTACTGCACAAGTGTGTCCATGGTACTTTACCAACACTTTAGAAAATGTAGGCTATAAATATAGTTTATATCATAAAGCATTTACAATCTAAAATTAAACGTGCAACTAAAATAGAAAACATTAAATGGAAAAACAATCATTTTCACAAAGTTTTTCCTTTAGAAGTTCTGAGATGCTTTTGATTTGGATTAGATTCAAATTAGCAACAATGGTTGTTATGGTAGTCTAAATCATTCAGTCTCTACTTTTTAAAAAAAATATATATTTTATTGATTTTTTACAGATAGGAAGAGAGAGGGATAGAGAGTTGGAAACATCCATGAGAGAGAATCATCGATCAGCTGCCTCTTGCACACCCCCTACTTGGTTGGGGATGTGCCCGCAACCAAGGTACATGCTCTTGACCAGAATCGAACCTGGGACCTTTCAGTCCGCAGGCTCGGCTCAGTCTCTACTTCCATCTTGTAATTATTATCCTTGAGTAATTATGTGAAGTCCAAAAGCTGGAGGCCTTCTTCATTGTTTATTTTTCATTTATATTTGCATTTTTACAAAATCTAGAGTGTCTCTTTAGAGTTGTGAGGCAAAATACTTGTATCAATAATGTTCTACTATCACCTAAAACACAAATCAGATTACTAGAAATCTCTCCTGAAACTGTAACTTAGCAATGGGCTCTGCCTCTTCATTTGCGGATACATGCTCATCTGATCCCTAATCCTATTAGACTTTTTAAAGTAGGCAGTACTGTTTCTACCACCTGGCAGCTCATTGCACATTTTAGGTCAGGGCACTGGGCTGGAGAGGCACAGCCAACACAAGGCTAAAGGCAACAGAGTTTGGCCCAATACCTGCTCTCTTAGTGAAGCTTACTTTACATTCTTAGCTTTTTTCTATGTCAAAAGTCCAAATAAACTGAGCTCATCTGAATCAAAATAACTCTGAAGGCAACAGGATTTTTAACTGCCTTGACAAAAGGCAAGTAGCTTTCAAAAGCCTTGTAGATAATTCCTAAAAATACTTATACCCAGGGAAACAGATTTTTATTTAATATTCATAAAGGACACCAACTTGTTTTGGTTTTATTGTCCCAATAATACACACTATGTTTTTTAAGCTTGCATTCAGTGTCAGCTAGCAATATCATTAGGGTATGCAGTAAAACCTATCCAATTTAGCCTAGTATCTTTTTTAAATAAGAAAATATATATTTTAATTGATTTCAGAGAGGAAGGAAGAGAGAGAAACATCAACAATGAGAGAGAATCGATAATCCAGCTTGCAAATCGGGCATCTGCCCTGACCGAGAATTAAACCGGTGACCCCTTGGTTCCTGGGTCAACACTCAACCGCTGAGCCACACCTGGCTGGGCTAGCCAAGTATCTTAATACATTAACAGTCTACTGGCTTCAAGGGTATACACTACCTAATGGAGCTGAGGTGAGGATAGCTTAAGAAGGCTGCATATACATTATCATGCCATTAGTGGAAAAAGAAGCACTGCTCCCCATTTCTCAGGTGGCCCACCACAAAACCATTTTAGCACTCTAAACATAAGAGAATGGAATGTGTAAACTTCCTTATGGCAAAAATGGTTAACTCTAAAGATAGAAAATGGCACCGTAGAAGGATACTTAGACTGCTTTTAGTTAGGATGGTGCCATTAATAAATGGCTAATTCCAAGTCTTGGGCAGGGAAGAATAAAAAGTAGGCTTAGGACATCTGCCAGAAAGCAAGGAAATGCTCACAGATTATTGAAGACTTGTCAAAGGGCCCGTTTGAAGGGGTTCCTACTAGCCACAATGACAATTTGAGCATCAAAAAGAATAATGACTATAATTGATTATATACACTGAAAAAATTCATAATAACTTGAAAACAAGCAAAAAACCCTCCCCACTAAATTAAAATAAAAAGAGGATACATCAAAAAAAGAAGTCCTTCTTTATGAAATTATACAAGCTAATAAATGTAGAAAGAATAGTAGAATTAGAAGATCATTAACAAGCCCCAGTGAGAGAAGTGATTGGGGTAAAGATCATTAGTGGTTGTTAAACTCATTAGGCGAAATTACGTTGCATAATACAATATTTGCACAGTACCAAAGTATTACCCGACTGATTACTTAGTATTGCAAAGGGAATATTGCTCATTTAACAATGGAGAGAACAAGGATTTAACCCCTTAATCAAAATGATCGAGCATAGATAGCATCATTAATAGTGGGAAAATATATTATATTATATATCTGCAGATACAAAGCATTTCAATTTAAGAAGAAAAAAGAGAAGAGTAAACCTAAAGGGAGTAAAAGAAAAATACAATTAATTTGTTTAATGAAATTGATAAAAGTAAACAGAGGATCAACAAAATGCAAAATTGATTCTTTGAAAAATGTAACAAAAAAGACATGTATAGCAACTGTGGCTTAAAAAAGACATAAACATCGCATTATTAGAGATATAACAGATTTTTAAAAATCACAAAGTTCTTTATGCCACTACATTAGAAAACATAGATAAAATCATACTTTCAAAGGTAGCTTTCTTGAATCTTCAAGGCACAGATAATCTTTTCATATATCAACTACTATTTAAGAAAAAAAATGACCACTACTTAAAACTACCCAACTAATTTTATCAGGCTAAGATAACCTTGAAACTAAAACTGGACAATCACAATATATGACAAAAATCAATATTATTATAAAGTATAGATTTACAAATCCAAAATAAATCAATGTATTTTTAAAAAGCACAACACATGCCCAAGCTGATTTGGCTCAGTGGATAGAGCACTGGCCTACAGACTGAAGGGTCACAGGTTCAATGCTGGGCACGGGTACATGCCTGGGTTGCAGCTCGATCCCCTGTAGGGATCCCCATGCAGGAGTCAGCCAATCAATGATTCTCTCTCATCATTAATTTTTCTATCTTTCCCTCTGCTTTCCTCTCTGAAATTAATAAAAAATATATTTTAAATAAATAAATAGCACAAAACAAAAACAATAACAGTAATGAAACCCTGAGTGACCAAGAAGGATTTATCTTTAGAGTAAAAGGATAGTTCAATATTAGAAAAAATGTATTAATGTAATGTAACACATATAAAGGAGGTAAATCTTAGGGAAATTTAAATTAAAACAGGAGGAAAAAACCCCACACTTTAAAAAACATAATAAAACCTTAAATTAGGAATAGAGAAGAACTTCCCTGACTTGATAAATGGTCTCCCTATTGTTTGAAACAGGACCATAGCAAATCTGTAAATAACATACCCAAAGTATATTCATATTAGTACACATTTTTTTACTGATTTTAGAGAGAGGAAGGGAGAGAGAGAGAGAAATACCAATCAGTTGCCTCCTGCACATGCTCCAGCTAGGGATCGAACCCTCAACTGCCCTGACCTGGAATGGAAGTCACATCCCCTTATGTATGGGAATAATGGCTCAACCAACTGAGCCATATCGGTGGGGCAGTACACATCTTATTTAAGTATCTGTGAAATACTTTCCAAGAATCTTCATTATATTCATTTAAAATATCTAGTTATATTTGTTGTTTATATTGTTATTCAAAAGTGATTGTTAAAATGAAACAAAGTAATTGTTTCACTTGCTCCTTGCCCCCAATTGCTCTCTTCCCTCTTCTCTGGATGTCTGCCCTTCTCATTCTATTAATTGCTCATGTCAAAATCAATGATGACCCATTGCAGTCCCCGTACTGCAAAGAAAGGGCACATGTTAATTCTAGTATTTACACTATTTGAGTTATCAGTATCATGGCACAGATGAACACTTCCTTTTCTTAACACTTTCCTTCACTTGGCTCCCAGGACACCTCATTCTCATTGCTTTGCTCCTAATTCTGCCCTTTTTGTCTCTGTAGCTGGTTCCTTCTTAACTCTCTGGCTTAACATTGGTACTCCCTGGACTGCAGTTTGCACTAATTCCCTTAGTGATCTATCTCATCTAGCCTCACGACTTTAAATGCTATTTATATGCTGAGGCCTCCCAGATTTATATTTGATTTATGGTTAGTAACAGATTTTCAATAAGGGTGCTAAGACAGTTCCATGGGAAAAGATCTTTTCAATAGATGGTGCTGGGATAATTGGATATCCACAAGCAAAAGAATAAGGGAAAGACATTAATTAAAGAACATATATGCATAGGCCATGGACACAAACAATAATGTGGTGAAGGCCTGGGGTGGGGTGGGGCTGGGTGGAATGGGGCAAAAGGGAGAATGGGGGATGTCAACAACACACACACACACACACACACACACACACACACAAATAAGGAAAAGAAAAGAAAAGGAGACAAGAAAAAAATCTGGTTAGGAGCCTTTACCAGTGGTCCAGGAAAAAGATGACTGAGATGACGACAGAGATGGAGAAACATGAACAGATTCAATATGTATTTTGGAAGTCAATGCAGTGTTTCTGAAAACATCTCAGATATGATGGTATACATAATTTGGATATGAATAATTTATTAGAAAGAATATAGCATCAGACTGATGATTTACTGAATATTATTTCTTGGGATAAGGCAGGTTGATTAGACTAAAATAAATAATAGCCTTCGTGGTAAAAATCCCGAAGCTAGTTCAGGATACACTGTTAATGGATGTGATGGAACAGGAGGGATAAACAATGTTTCCCTGTGTTCCAGCTTGAATAACTGAGCACAGAAAGAGTCGAGTCGGAGTTGCAAGAGTTGAAGTTCAACTATGGACACAGTTTGAAAAAGTGAGATGTCCACGATGTGCAGCTCGAAGGGGAGTTTGGAAGGAAGGTAACTGCTATCTCATTTAAATCCACTATAGGTAAAATTACAATACTTAAGAAGAGAGAAAAAGGGGCCAGGCCTAAGGTCTGAGAAACCCCAAAATTTAGAGGTCATATAAAAGAGAAGTTAGAAAAGGAGAGTGAGGATAGGTTTGTAAGGTAGAAGGCAAGCCAGGAAAACATTACCTTATATAAATAGGTCTGTACTTTAAGCAAATATGTTTTGTCTATAGGAACTAACTACTTTTTCTTCTTTATTGCACCCATAAGAGGACAAAATTGAAACCGAGTAAATGCTGGTTGAAAGGAAATGTGCCTTCTTGGCTATAGGTCTCTTCACAGCTTCTCCAGGTCCCAGTGACCACTGAGAACAGAGATCAAAGCTTTTAGATAGTACCTTTCTCTAAGACAGAATGGTTGACATATGAAAGCAGACCAATTTATTAGGCAAAAGAATTACTAAAAGAGCCCCTTAACTTGGAGTCATCAAATCAAGATAAAGTTTCCAGGTGATAGGTATCTACAGAAGCGAACTGACAAGTTGCTTCAGGAACAAATGGAGGGGGGAAAAAGTCAATCTCCTGCACAAGTGTGACCTAGTATCTCAGCTGTAACTCTGATGGTAATTCCTGCCTACTATTTATAAACTAAGATTCAACATAAAAGCACAAGATGACACAATGTTCTAAACACATACAAAATAAAATGATCTAAAGGTCTAAAATGTGTCCAATCGGTAACATTTAAGTCTATCTTTCTAAAGTATGCTAAAGTTACACGTGTGTGTAGTACACACAAAAGGTAAAAATGAAATAAAGGAAGGCATAAAGAATTCCTGCATGAGGGAGCACCTTCTAGTTGCTAGATGGGATGTTATCCCTTTCATGAATTACCTAATAAAGCCAATTAGATCTTAAAAAAAAAGAATTTATAGAAAGAATTGAAGTGCTAAATTAAGATGCTATAAAAAGAAAAATAATTTGAAAGACTAAAATGTAAGGAGTGATAAAACATGAAATAAAAAAATGCAAGGAGTAAAACTTTAGGAACTAACTGATAAAAAGTTAAATGCAAAAAAACAAAACAAAAAAAAAATCACACACAAAACCCATAAGTATTAGTTTAAAAAGCAATAATTAAATAAAAGACACAGATAAACCAAGTAAAATAATATTAAAAAATAATTTCTAAAATTAGAAGAACTTGCTCCAGTGTCTCTCAATAGATGAATGTACAAATAAAATGTGGTATAGACCAGTGTTTTTCAACCTTTTTTGGGCAAAGGCACACTTGTTTCATGAAAAAAATCACGAGGCACACCACCATTAGAAAATGTTAAAAAATTTAACTCTGTGCCTATATTGACTATATATAAAGTAATTCTCTTGAATAGGAATCAAATAAACACAAAGAAAGTATTTTATAATTACTTTATTATGAAATATTAAGTAAACAAAATAGTGAAAAATTATAAAATTCTTGTCTTGTCTGCACCTACGGCACACCAGGCAACATCTCGCGGCACACTAGTGTGCCGCGGAACAGCGGTTGAAAAACGCTGGTATAGACATACAATGGAATATTATTCAGCCAAAAAAAGGAATAAAGTTCTGATATATGCTATAACATGGATGAACCTTAAAAATATTATGCTAAGTGAAATAAAACAGGCACAACAGGGTAAATATTATGATTCTACTTACTATATTTGAATTACCTAGAATAGGTAAATTCATAAAGACCAAGTAGGTTAAAGGTTACCAGGGGCTCAAAAAAGGTAAGACATTGCTTAATGGGTATATGTTTTTGGGTGATGAAAGGGTTTTGGAAAGAGATAGTGGTGATGACTGTACAACATTGTGAACGAAATGAATGCTATTAAATTACACTTAAGAAGGGTTTAAATAGCAAATTTTATATGTTGTATGTTTAACTATAAAAAACGAGGAAGTAAAAATAGAGTTAAGAAGAAAATTCAGTATGCAACAAAACAGTTAAAACCAGAAATTAAGATAATAAAATATTGAAAGTATAACAAGCATAGGGTAGGGTAGGTATTTCAAAGCAGCAGCAATATAAATAAATAACTCCATCTCAAACAAGTAGGATGAACATATAATTTACCATCCTAACCGGGACACTTTGAGAGGAAAGGAGACACTATTAATAATTACACAGGGACAGCAGGTGTAGCCTGACACCATCCCAGGCAAACCCGGATGTGTTACTCTACATATAAGGGCAACTGGGTTCTCAAGGTAGACGTCATGAATGCAGCTTGGGGTCTGGCCAAAGCACAATAGTCTGAAAGCATCTTCCTAAAGGACCCAGTGGTAAAAAATGCAAGTCTTTTTTTTTCTTTTCCTTTCCATTTTATTTGTTTGTTTGTTTATTTATTTATTTTTTTAACACAGAAGTAACACACAAGTACATGGCCTTTACTGAAGTTTACTAATTTGGTATTCAGAAAAAAATTACTATACTAGTAGATTGTATTAAGAGCTATTATGATAGTCTAGAAATTTTAGAAAACTGAATTATACTTTGAGTTACATTGGTAGGCACACTAAGGAATTTCTAAGGTGAGTCATTACATGAATCTATATTTTTATATATTAAATTAGAACTTTATAAATATATACTTTTATACTTAATTTGACTATAGATAACTGTAGACATTAAAAAAATCAAACTAGAATTATCGTTAGGCTAAAATTAATCTTAACGACCTACAGATAGGTAAACTTAAACAATCCATACCTTCGATGAGAAGCTCCGACTTGGGATGTTTCTTGCTAACTCTGATATCTTGGGCTTATTCTGCAGACACTTGGTTAGGTGATATTTTTTCAACTTTATTCTACTGTAATAATGACCAGCGAAGTTACAGTGACTCAAGTGCTGTTTCTGCATGCATTTCCCAAGGTGAGGAATACTATACTTCAAAGCTTGGAGAAACAATTTGCTCTTCTGCTGCATGATAACAAAGTCCCTGGTTTATGGTCGCTTTGGGGCTGCCAGCACAAGTGATTTCATAGGTCTGATTATACAGTACCTAAAACCCGCAGATTTTATCCCCCCTTCAGGGTCATACAACCCTAGAGGGTAAGGAATAACTGCAGACAGCTGAGAACTCAGGTTAAAAAATATGTGATAATGTGTATAAGTTAAAGTTTCATTCAAATCATACTTCTTGGCAGGTGTGACAGAAATGTTTCATTTGTAAAGTCAGTCCTATCACGTTCAAACCATGCAGCACTGATTCTGGTACACATAGGGGAAAACTAAAAAACAAAACAACAACACATAACAAAAACACAAAACACACACAACAAAACAAAAAACAAAATAAAAATTTGCAAATAAGTACATGGAGTTTAATGGGGGCCTCTCTGGGACTCTGAGGGTTTTTAAAAGGCAAAATGACTCTGATTTTATATAAGGGCCTGATAGAGTAGCTATTATAACATCATTGTGAATATTTTACAGGAGAGCAAACTGTGGCTCTGGGAAGTTTAAGCAATTGCCCCAGGTGACTTGGAGTAAGAAGTAGAACAAAGAGCCCAACATGGTTTGGCTCCAAATCTTGGGACCAACTGGACATAACCATGGACTTTACTATTAGAAAGGTAGTTAGCTAAACAAACAAAAGTCCTTCAGGATGCACCAACAAAATGTGAGAGCATCTCTGATTTGTTTGGGAAGTTGGTCCTTACTAACTTATCAAGGTAATTAAAACTAGCAAGTAGTTAACAGAGAGGGTTGGGTTCCGGCCTTCACTCCTGCACTTTCTACCTGTGCCTCAGTTTCCTGATCTGCAAAACTGAGACAAGGGCACCCTTCGCCCTATGGAATTGATGCAAGAATAAGATGAGACCATTTATGCTAAGACCTGAGTACAGTGCCTGCTAAGACCTTAGTTACAGGATGACCGCTACCATTAGGACAGGAAACATGTCGGTATGCTGCACAGTGCGGAATGCCACCATGCAGTAAGCCACAGGCCCTTCGGTTGCCAAAGGGACCAGACTGCGTCAGTTTCGCTCCCGCTCGGATGCGCTGCCAGGCCAACGCCCCCGCCGCCCCCCCCCCCCCGCCCCCCGTCTCTGTGTCGCAGCAAAATAACGGGCGAGCGAGAACAGGGGATCCGTAGCAAAATAAGTAGAAATAAACAAACAACCTAAACCATTACATCCATGCGGGCAGCAGCCTGAATCCACCCACCTTCCATCCGCAGGGAGAAGACACGAGGCAAGGACGGGGATGGGGGTGGGGCCGATGAATGGGTGTTCCCGGGAGAAAACTGCGTTTTCCCGGTGCAACTCTCCACCCCAGGGATGAGGTGGCGATTTGAGTGCGAGAGGGAGTAGTACCCCGTGTGCCAGGCCAAAAAGCCAGACCAAGGGGCTAAGGGATGGCTGTGTGTGTGTGGGTTGGGCAGGGGAGATGGGGGGAGGGATGGAAAAAGGGGAGAGACCCCCCCCAGCATACGCTACCCATACCTACGCAAATGCAAAGGCCGTCTGACTCTGGACGCCGGCACGAGGGAAGGCAGGCCGCCCAACGGCCCCGAAGCTCTTGGGAAGGAGCGAGGGTGCGACCTCGAGCGCGTCCGGCGCCGTCTGCGCGCTCCAGCCCGCAAGACCGCAGCCTGCCCAGAGCTGCCCAGCGCTGGTTTGCAGCACGCCGCCGACGCACCCCCGCGGCCTAGCACGTGCGCGACGCGTAATCCGCCATCTTTATTGTGGGCAAGGGCGGCTCTTTTGCGGTCTCCTGGGCTCTACCACCGGCGAAAAAGGACAAGCCTTCTGGCTCGTTGCTAGCGTTCCAAACTAGAGATGCGGCAGGGGAAAAGAACACCAACAGGGGCCGCGTCTCACTAGCTCTGCCACGACTCCCTCGCCAGCCCGCGCCGCCCTCACTCAACATGGCCGCCGGGAAAATGGTGCAATGACAGGACGACCAGCGCGGGCCTGGTTGCCAAGGAGACGCGGAAACCGGAAGTGCGGGTCCCTAGTAGCCTCCGGGCAGTGGGCGGGCCCATCGGCGTCACGGGTCCTGACAGGGAAGACGTGGGCAGGTCCTGGCAGGGGAGAGTCGTGCTGGCAGCCGCTGGTGTGGAGGTGGCACCTGCGGGATGGAATCTCGAGTCCCAGACGCCCGGACCGGGGAGGCTGAGCGCGCCTCGGGCGAGGGCACGGCGCGGGGCGGCGGCGCGGCCCCGGGCCCCGCGGTCTCCTCGCGCTTGGGAGCCGCCCGGTGGAGGCTCCTGCGGCAGGTAAGGCAGAGCCCGCCCGCCCGCCTCACCTGGGCGCGGGGCCCCTTCCCCTCGGTGGATCGGGCGTGCGATCGGCAGGTCTTCCCCCCTCGCAGTGTCGTCCGGAGCCACCTCAGAAGTGTCTTCTTGCTTCTCCTAGAAGGATCCCACCAACGGAGGGGAGCCAGGTCGGGGTGGGGGTGTGTGGGAAGGAGCAGCGCCCCCCCCCCCCCCCCCCGAGTTTTAGGGAAACTCCGAGCGAAGTGGACAGTCCCGTTCTAGACACATGTCTGCGTCTCCCTGCACGCCGATCGGATGGGCAGGACCACCGGCCCCGGTCTGTCCCGGCCCCAATCTTTTCTTTCCCGCGTCTGTTTAATTTCCTTTCCCAGGTGTCTTCTTGCTGCTTACCTCCCAGCCCGGTTCCAGCCCCAGGTCCGGCCCCTGTCGTGGGCACCAGCGCGGTTGACGGTGTTGGGACTTGGCGGTGGCACGCGTCACCCCGGTTTCTTCCGTGCCCGACTCCTCTTTGGGGTGTGCAAGTTACTTGAGCATCTTGTAGGGTGAGGAGATGGACGAGGTTCTTTCTGGCTGTCGCAGGTGGAAGAGTTTGTTTCCTGGCGGTTATCTTCTCGTACTGCTCGTATTGCAAAGTGGCTGCTATGGGCTCCTAACTTCAGCCCAGGGTGCTGATTAGTCAGTGCCCATGGGACATCACTGACGCTTTACAAACTGCGGGAAGTGAAGGCTGTTTATTGTTGTGCCTCTGCCTGAGGCTGCCTGATGAAAACTGGACTCCAGCGGACACTTTCCATTTCTTTTTAATTTCTTTTTTCTTTATTGATTATGGTATCACATAATTGTCCTCATCCCCCCATTCCCATCCCAACCCCTCCCTACATATGCCCCCACCCCCCCTGTTGTCCATGGCCACTGGCTAGGCCCATATGCATGCACACAAGTCCTTTGGTTGATCTCTCCCCCTTACCCCCTCCCTCCCCTACCTTCCCTCTGAGGTTTGAGAGTCTGATCGCTGCTTCTCTTTCTCTGGGTCTGTTTTTGTTCATCAGTTTTATGTTGTTCATTATCCATTTCTGACATCTTCCCAGAAGAGTTTTTTCCAGCTCTTGTCACTTACTTTACCGGAGATGGTGCGGTTAGTACTTTGGGGTTTATTTTGTTTGCAGAGTCACCTTTGCATATGGTGACCTTCCAGTGCTGTCATAACATAACTCGAAGAGTGTTTCTTTGTTGATGCATTGGAAGTCTTCCCAGAGCTGGTTTTGCTAATAATGTTACAAATCCTCCTATATAATAAAAGCCTAATATGCTAATCGACCAAACAGCAGAAAGATGGTGGGTGTTTATGACCTGCTCAAAGCAGGAGCTGTCCCCAGCCCATAGGCCGTGACTGGTGATGGCAGAGGGCGGGGCTGGCAAGTGAGCTGCACCAGGCCAGCCAAGGTGGGTGCCAGTGGGCTTCCCCCCCATCATCCCGCTGGTCACTCCACATATCGGCCTGATTGCTGGTTAGGACTAGGGATGCTACCTGTGCACAAATTTTGTGCACCGGGCCTCTAGTAGGATAATAAAGTGAATGTTCTTCATACATCATTATCATAGGAACTTTCTGTAGTGAAGTAAACATCAGTTAAAGTCTAATTATGAAAGTACGGTAGTAATTTAGGGCCTTAAGTTAATCTTATTGTGATGACTTCTGTGATTCTTAGTATAGGAAAAACTCTGGTTGACCAGCACTGATGTTCATTCTGAATTGCTGTGTACACGAGACAAGTTTCAACTATGAATGCCACTTGAACTCCCCACAGGCTTTGACATTCAATGTTTCACTGTACACCTGCCCTCTGCATAAAGTCTTTATCTTCTTCTCTACTTGATGAATGAATGTGTATCCTTCAGGCCTCCATTTCAATCTCATCTTTTAGCGAAGACTAACTCATCTGGACTGAGACCGTTAGTTCGTTCACTTCTGGTGAGCCCCAAATCACATTACTTTATGATCATTTGATCAGAGTCCATCTTTCTCACAAGAATGGGAATTTTCTCTGGGAAAAGATATTTTATGAATCTCCATCCTCTGCACCTAGCACAGGGCCTGGCTAGTTGGCTTTTAGTAGATATTGTCAATTGTTGTGGAAAACCTTAGAGTAAAGAAAGTCTTTAAGTGGTCCACAGCACCTAGTCCTCAGTGTATTGCATCAGCTAGCTATTGCTGAGTAACAAATAGCTACAACATTACAGCGGCATACATCAACAACCATTTATGCTGCTTGTGCATATGTAGGCCAATTGGGAGTTATCTCATATAGGCTGTGATCAGCTGAGGGGCTCTGTGCTACATTCTTGGTCCACATGGTTCTAATCCTTGGACCAGTTGGTATAAGAGAGCAAACCTAACCACTGAAACACATTTTAAGCTCCTGCTAACATCCTGTTGACTAAAGTAAGATACTTGGCTAAGCCTAAGGTCAAGGGGCAGAGAAATATACCGTTTCTTAGAGGGGGCAAGGGAAGAAGATTCAGATTTGAAGTTTTTTGTTTGTTCGTTTGGTTTGGTTGGTCAAGATGATGGTGTTGTATACTTTCTCTTACAGTTGTTATCAGTAATCACAGTGATGTCTGGTTATTTCTCTTTTTTGGTGATGGTTTACCTAGGTTCATGAATTCATGAGGAGTGTGTTGAAATGGTGATATTCTAATTCTGTTATCCCTTCTTCATTATTACTTGAAAAACTACCATAAAGAGAAATTTCCCCTGATCTTCTACTTGGACTCTCAATTACAGTTCATATAGGAAAGACAAGAAGTACTTGATTCTTTTTTTTTTTTTTTTTTTTTTTTTAATGTTTTCTTTTTCTCCACCCTCCAGCCATTCCCACCCTGGGAAAGCCCCTACTGCCCCAGTGTCTGTGACCATTGGTTATGCTAATATGCATGCATGTAAGTCCTTTGGTTGCTTTCCCTCCCCTGCCATTTGAAATATGCATGAGAGAGAAACATCGATCAGCTGCCTCCTGCACACCCCCTACTGGGTATGTGCCCGCAACCAATGTACATGCCCTTGACCGGAATTGAACCTGAGACCCTTCAGTCTGAAGGCTGACGCTCTATCCACTGAGCCAAACTGGTTTCGGCTAACCCCTTAATTTTGTATGGCCTTCTTGTTTTCTTGTGTATGATGTTTTAGGTTCATCTTGTACAGGGTGTGGCAAAAGTGGGTTTACAGCTGTGAGTATGCAAAACAGCTTATTTTGGTATTATTTATTAATTATGATATTATTTTCCATACGAACAACTGTGAGCCTACTCCTGCTCCAACCTGTACAGTTCCTGCCATTTTATAACTAAACACAGTGGATGTGGCTGTTGTTAGTAGTTTTATTTGCCTGCATTGGATGCTTAGCATATTACACTTTTATTACATTCAAAGCTCTGTCACTCTGAGGAGAGGCTTAGCTATTGCTTACGTACACGACCTGGTTATGTACACGGAATTTATGTTTATATAATATGATCACAATCTTTGGTTTCATTTCAAAGGTCCTGAAGCAAAAACACCTGGATGGTTGTCTACGACATGTATCTGTAAGAAGATTTGAATCATTTAATCTGTTTTCAGTAACAGAAGCCAAAGAAAGGGAAACTGAAGAGGAATGTGGTGCATGGGTCCAATATACAAGTGTCTTCTTCCCTGAATACAGTATTTCCTTAAGGTAAACATCACAGTTAAGATTTTGTTCAAAAAAACTAATTAACCATCTATGGATAAAATAAAAAGCCTTTTTCACCTGGCCAGAGTGACTCAGTTGGTTGAGCATCGTCCCGTGAACCAAAAGGTTGCTGGTTTAATTCCAAGTCAGGACACATGCCTGGGTTTCAGGTTTGATTCCCAGTTGGGGAGCATATAGATTATAGAAGGTAGCCAATTGTTTCTCTTTCACATCAATGTCCCTCCCCGCCTCCTTTCCTCTCTCCTTCGAAGCATGTCCTTGGGTGAGGATTTGAAAGAAAAAAAAAGAAAAAAAAAAGGCATTTTCCTCTTATAAAAGAGAAACAATAATAACCTCATTGTTCATTCTATTGAGTTTGCAAGTCATCTTTATCAGAAATTATGTTTCCTAACTTTGTGTTAGGAATTCCTGCTGCTTCAACTTGTTCTTGCTGTATTATCAGAAATAAGAAAAAATTTTCAAAAATGTAGTGACATTTGAGGATAAACTGTGGCGTAAATCAAAGGGTTCATTTAACCATTCTCTCATAGCATTTGATTATGACAAAAAGCCAAGTTCTTTGTGTGGCAAGGAAGGCTGAAAGTGAACACAGAATTTTTCTAAGCTACTCTTCAAGTAGTAGTTATCTAAAAAAATCAAGCTTTGGTATTTATCCCATTTATGTTTTGTCATTTTCAGAATAGAATCTTAAGAATAGGAGGAGAGAATTCAACTGAACACACTGATATTGTGAGAAGCATGCAGACTGTTCTGGCTTTAAAAATCAGACATAGTTGCAAACTAAAGTAGCAAGATCCTATTTTTATTGAATTACTTTTCTCTCACAGCTTTAATCTAGCATGTTGCAATATTACTTTAGGTGTTTGATATGCCCCCTTTTTAAATAAGATTTCACATTTTGAAATGGAGGGAGGAGCACATTTACAGTAACTATAAGAAGAACAAAAAACATTTTAAGCAAAAATGTGACTGAATAAGGTTTTGGTAAGGCTAAAAATACTTTCAAGAAAAAAAGTTCTCCAAAGGATGTCTATTTATAGTACACTAGAGGCTCGATGCACAAAATTCATGCAAGAGTAGGCCTTCCTTCTCCCAGCTGCTGGGCACTGGCTTCCCTCTGGCACTTGGGATCCAGGCTTCCCTCCAGCCACCAGAAGGCACCCACATCCCAGGCTTCCCTCGCAGGAAGGACGTCTGGTCTAATTAGCATATTACACTTTTATTATTATAGATATTAGAGGCCCAGTGCATGAAAAATTTGTGCACTCTTGGGGAGGGAGCGTCCCTCAGCCCAGCCTTTGCCCTCTCACTGTGACTGAGAGGAGCTCCACCTGTGGGAGCGCACTGACCACCAGGGGGCAGCTCTAGCACTGAGCATCTGCCCCCTGGTGGTCAGTGTGTGTCACTAGTCATTCCACTATTAGGGTTAATTTGCATATTACCCTTTTATTATATAGGATTTCTTGAACTATTTTAGTTTAAAATATTTAAGCTTTAGAGACACCATAATAGCTAAAATTTGGGATTTTGATAAAAATTGACTGGGCTCAGCAGGGAAGAACAACTAGGAACTGTTTTGAGAACTTCAAATGAAAGATAAGAACTTTTGGGTTAGTTAGCTTGCCTGTACATTCTTTATGAGATTCTAATTAGAACACCTCAATTGCCTCACATTCTAATGGAGATACTTAGTTTGGTCCGTGGTTAAGAAAGAAAGAAAAATGCATTAAATGCTTAGTATGAGCCAAATATAGAGGGTGGTGCTTTGATGTATTCTAATTCATGTAATCCTTACAATAACTCTGGGGAATAGAAATGAAGATAAACCATTGGAAGATAGTATATATGAGGAAATTAAAGAGAGGGAAAAGCAGAGTGATTCAGTAGGGGTCTTCAGGTACAAAGTTCTAAAACATATCTTTTACATCCACTGGTGACAAGAAGCAATAAATGCGCCAAAAATAATTTCCTGATGTCTGCAACGCCCTGGAAAGCATTGCCAGCGAGCAGGTGACATCTGTTATTCTTGAGAACTTTCGAAATAAGACGTGGATAGAGATGACCTGGAAGCCAGGCTCGAATGTAAACTGAGACTCCTCTCCAATAGGTTGTGATATATTCAGTTTTGGAAGAATAAATACAGGTATGTCTATATAAATATGACATTTAATCCTACTTTATGGAGAGAAAAGAGGTGACTGAGTTAAAAACTTGTCCTACCCTGTTTGGCTCAGTGGATAGAACGTCAGCCTGCAGATCGAAGAGTCCCGGGTTCGTTTCCTGTGAAGGGCAGGTACCTTGGTAGCAGGCTCCTCCCTGGCCTGGGCCCTGGTCAGGGCACATTCAGGAGGCAACCAATCGATGTGTTTCTCTCACATGGATGTTTCTCTCTTTCTTTCCCTTTCTCTTCCATTCTCTCTAAAATCAATGAAAAAGTATCCTCAGATGAGGATTAAAAAATATTTGCCCGAGTAACTTTAACACAACTCTAGAACTGAATGTGATCTTAGAATGCATTTAAAAAAATTCTAACAGCATTAATAATGGCTGACTATTGAGTGCCTACTATGTGACAAGCACTGTTGTGAATGGTTTACATGTATTAGCTTATTTAATCCACATAACACCGTATAAAGTAAATACTGTCATTATCCTAATTTTATAGATGAGGAAAGTAAGGCCCAGAGAAGTTAAATAATTCGATTGGTTATGCTTCTACTCAAACCCTGGTGGTCTGGTTCCACAGCCTGTACTTTCAAACAGTTTTATTTTGAAATAATTATAGACTCTCAGGAAGTTGCAAAAATAGTACAAGGAGCTCCAGGTACCTTTCACCCAGCTTAACTCTACACATCTGGCCTCTTAGGAGGCAGTTATGCATCTATTTATTCATTTTTCAGATGAAAGGATTGAGGCCTAGTAAAACCAATTTCCTCATTGATTATTCTGAGTATTCCATTTCTTATTCCATAATTCTGTTAATAGGAAATTGCAACAAAAATTACTGACATTGCTTAGGGGAGGATTTCTTACAAGAATACTTCATTCCATTCCATTGCCAATATTGTTCATGTTGGCTTCAACACTATGGAATGATTGAAAAAACATGATGAATAATTTAAAATAAATTCAAATAAAATATTTATTAGTACCTTCTGTGTAGATAAACAAAAAGAAATATAAAATATATTATCCTCAAGGAGCTGAAATAGGTGAAAAGTGAAATAATAAAAAATAATTAAGCCATGGCCAGTGTGACTCAGTGGTAGAGTATTGGCCTGAGTCATGGGTTCAATTCCCAGTCAAAGACACATACTTGGGTTGCAGGTTTGTTTTGCAGCCTGACCGAGGTGTGTGTGGGAGGCAACACATCCGTGTTTCTCTCTTCCTCCATCCATTCCTTCCCTTCCTTCTTTCTACTCTAAAAATCAATGGTAAAAATATCCTCAGGTGAACTACTATTTTTTTAAATAATAGTTAAATAAGAAGGAAAGTTAAGTTAAACATCTATTCTAAAAGTTATCACCAGGTAATGCATAACTAATTACCAAATGAGTGGAAAAGTTCATGCATATTAGGAGTTTAGGGTAGGAGTGATTTTTGAAGGCCTTGAGGAACAGCAGTTTAAAATGGATCTGGAAGTATATGAACATTCTGGGAGAACGGAAGAAATCATTCCCGGTGAGGGCAAAGGCACTAGAAAATATATAGCGGTCAGCAAGCACAAGGCATAATCATCAGCGGCTACTGAGAAAACCAGTCTCTCTGGGGAGGAATAGTGATCAATAAATGTTATAACATGGATTTACTTTTGGGTTCTAATAATGGGCTGAACATTTGGGATGCCTTATTCCTCACAGATCATAAATATAAACTCCATTTTCGAATCTTTAGTTCTTATCACCTAAGATCACCTGCCACAGTTTAACAGAGATGATGAATACTAGTACATGGTGATTAATACTTATCAATACTTTTTATTAGTCTTATCCTTCTTAAAATTTTCCTACATATTGATTTGTTTCTTTAAATTTTTTGTTTGTTTTTGTAAAGTTTTACTGGACTTGAAATCAATATTCCAAGAGGGTAAATACTTAGATAATTAAGATATTTTTTATCTTTTTTATACTATTAAAAGGTATATAAGCAGTGGTCCACATTAAAACTTTGTCCTTTTATTTTCTGATAGCTTTACTTGGTGATTCTTAAAATGAAAGAATAAAGAATTTCCCTTGGTAACTTTTCATCAGAATCAAAGGTCTGGACAATGTAAATATTATGTTATGAAATCCCTAAGATCTATTGTCTTTTCTATATACCTGGAATGGTCGACTCATTGTTCCAAAGTGAGTGTTGAGAATTAGGAAATCAAATTTCAGGATGTGACGTGTATTTTATTCCTTGGCAAATTTTTCTTGTTTTTCTGGTGCTTTATTTCTTAGAACTTTATAGAAGAGGCCCTTGCTATTAGATAGACACCTCTATAGGAAACAAATATATAATAGGGGATGTTTATACTAAAAATCTTCCATTAAAAATTCTTTCTCCCAGATTTATAAGCTGGAATCTGTTTTCATACAGAATTTTTTGTATGGATACTAGAAATTGTTCCCCACTCCCCCCCATATGTCAATTTATTTTTAGTGTAGTAGGAATGTATATATTCTGAAAGCTTTAAAATACTTCCATTATATTTGGAACCATAGAATTGCCTGAAATATTCATTTATAAATATATACACATCTTGGGTATAGAAAAAGCTGAGAGGCTTAACTGTCCTCCTTTCTTGATGATAAGACTCCTGTTGCTATGGTAATTGCTGAATTAGAAAACTCATGACTTTCGGCTTGTCCTAATTGCTTAGAGTGGGCAAGAAGTCAAGAATGAGTTTGTCTTTGTGATGCATCTTTCTAGTAAAACAAATACACTACAGTAAGATCATATTGCTTCTCTGGGGAAAGGAAAAAGTAAAGCAAATTCTCACCCCACTGAATTTCGTAAGTATCCTGTGATAAAAAATAGTGATGGGAATGGTATGTTTACGATATTAGATGTATGGCATCCTTATACAATATATGTGGGTATTATAGATGCCCATATAAAGCTTGGCAAGGCTGGCATCTGAGGCAAATATGAACACTGAAGTTATATTTAAAAAGTAGTTTTAATGTTAGTAGTGTGAATCCTGAGAAGGAAGATACTAAAAAGGGCTGCCGGTGGCCAACTGGGCTCAAATTCAAACAAAACGAAACATAACCTAGCAGCCAGTTAAAAACTATATTTTTGTATTGATTACAGAGAGAGAGAGAGAGAGAGAGAGAGAGAGAGAGAGAGAGAGAGAGAGAGAGAGAGAGAGAGAAACATCAGTGATGAGAGAATCATTGATTGGTTGCCTCCTACATGCCCCACACTACGGATCAAGCCCGAAACCTGGGCGTATGCCCTGACCGGGAATCTAATGGAATTGAACCTCCTGGTTCATAGATCAATGCTCAATCGCTGAGCCATGCTGGCTGGGCTTAAGGATCCATATATTAATATATGGCTCTTATATTTAGGAAAAAGTGATTTTGAGTTTCATGCTATTGCTGATAATTTTAATGGCTTCATCTTGTATTTTAGATGGTCAATACATTGTTTTCTCTCCTGTCTCAAGTGTGGATTTCCATGTTAGTGTAAATCTCAGCTTGCTTGCACAGAGAAGATACAGAATCATTGTGTTATGGTGTTGAAAGTTTGGTTTGTGGTTGGTAACTTCATTACCTTAAAATATGATTTTGTTGAGCCCAAGGCTTATTTGGCAAATAACTTTTTGCATTTTCACTTAGTCACTCTATCAAAGAACTAGGTCGCTGTGATAAAAGTGAAGTTTTTTTATTATTATTATTTTTTTAAGGTAATACAGTTTACATGTATTCTTTTACTATATACATGCATTAGTTTTTCTAGGGATCCTAAAACAAAACACTGCAGACTGGATGGCTTAAACAACACATTTATTTTCTCAGTTTTGGGTCTAGAAATCTGAGATCAAGGGGTTGCAGGTTTGGTTTCCTTTCTGGCCTCTCTCCTTAACTCGCGTTGGCTGCCCTCTTGCTGTCTCTTCAGTAGTTCCTCTGTGCACGTGCCCTGTTGTCTGTGTCCTAATCTCCCTTTTTAATAAGGACACAAGTCATAATGGATTAGGGCCCACCCTAATGACCCCAGTTTAATTTAATTACCTCTTTAAGGCCCAATCTCCCAAATTTTGAGGTACCAGGGTTTAGAAATTCAACAGATCAATTTTGGAAAAGATACAATTCATTTCATAATATTCTATATCATTTATGATAAGGTTTAATGACAAGATTAAAGTAGTGTTGTTGAGGTAAGTTTTATTATAAACTAGAGGCCTGATGCACAAAGATTCATGCCAGAATGGGCCTTCCTTCCCATGGCTGCCGACACCGCCTTCGCTCTGGCTGGAGCTGCCTTTCCGCCTTTCTACACTGCCCAGAGGCCCCGAGTGGCTGGGACAGTGTGGAATGTCCCCGGCCTCTCAGCGCCGATGTATGCAAATCAACCCACCATCTTTGTTGTATTAATTTGCATATTCCTGATTGGCTGGTGGGCATCGTGAAGGTACGGTCAATTTGCATCTTCTTTTATTAGTAGATGGTTATTGTAAATTGTTACAACACCTTAAAGAATTATAGGTTTAAGATATATAGAGTAGTATATAGAAGATTGCATTAGCACCAATATTTTACCACTCTTGGAAAAGTAACTCAAACTCTATTTATTGCCTGTTGGGTCCATTTGTATATGAAGAATAGTATCTTTTATAAGGGGATGAATAAAATATTAGTAATTAAATTAAATATTTAAAGGGTTTTCAAGTGACCAGAGATTAGAATTAAAGGGAGTGGAATTAAGATTAGTGAGCAAAAGATACAAAGAATTTGCCCTCTGACATAATTCCCTATAGATGGAATGTGCAGACCTGAAGGTTGGTTAGTTCCTTGTGATTGAATTCTTTGGGCTGTTAAAAAGGACATTTATGTATTGTTGAGGTTCTGGAGTTTGATTGCTTATTTTTCTTTTTAGATTCTCCAAGTGTAAGGTTTTGTTATCTTTAAAGAGGTAATTAATTGCCCTAGCCAGTTTGGCTCAGTAGAGAGAGCATCGGCCTGTGGACCAAAGGATACCAGAGTTTGATTCCAATCAAGGCACGTACCTCGGTTGCAGGTTCCTTCCTAGCCTGTGTCCTGGATGGAGCTCAAGCAGGAGACAACCAATAGATGTGTTTTTCTCACATCGATATTTCTCTCTGTCTTTCCCTCTCTCTAAAAATCAATGGAAAAACATCTTAGGGTGAGGATTAAAAAAAAAAGGTTAATAATTAATCCCACCTTTATATAACTAAAACAACAATAAAAACATTAGTACTTCAAAATGTAGATTAAGCATCAGGAAATGTTATTTCATTAAATATTAGGAGGACTACTATATTCTGTTGTTTCTTTTCCTTCTCCCTCTAGTGGGCAGAAATATTTTAAAAATACAATATGGAAAGGTTTGTGAGTATTGAATGTATCGCAATGCAGTCTCACTTTTTTTTTTAAAGCAAATCTTAATGTTCCAGAATCATTAAAGAAAATGTTTTATTCCTTTCTAGGCATAATAGTGGATCTTTGAATATTGAAGATGTTCTTACCAGCTTTGACAATACAGGAAATGTTTGTAAGTTATATGATCACTATGTAGAAATATTTTGTGTATTAAAAAGTGAATTTATAATTGGTATTTGTTCTCACTAATGTTTATTATACTGACGAATGTGGGTATAATAGGAACTCTTACAGTTTTTAGCTGCAAAATGAGCTTCCTATACAATGCGCCTACTAAGTGGGACAAGGCAGTTTTACACATGGCAGTTGTGTATGTGAGAGAAAATGTAGGTCAGAGGAATACTCTCCAGTACTGGACTCTCCAGTATTCCCTTTGTTTCTTCTTTTCGTTTTGACCTTCTCAGTTAATCCAACAAAGGGGCTGTCTCCTCTTTGTTGTGGTTTGGGTGCTTTCTTTTCCACTTCCTGCTTCTTTTCTTTCACTACAGAATGCAACCAGAACATTTTCCCTTGCTGTTAATATACTTTAGTACCAGAATGTTTTTGTTTTATGCAATATTATAATATTATAGAATATATAGTTTTTTTTTCATCTAAGCCTGAAAGTCATGATTTCTCCATTGAAAAAACCATTTAAATCATTATAAAGTCATATGATTAAAGAAATAAAAAAAGAATATCTTTATATCATTGCACTAAATAGCATACCATGATACAATAGAAGCTAGGTTCTCCTTTATGTGTATTGCATAGGATATTTCTTTTAAGATAATGAATTATCAATGTGGTATGACAGTTGTAATGTAAAAATTGTACTCAACTACCTTTTTTCTCAAAGGAAATTTTAGAACTGTAACTACTTACTGTCTGAACTAAAACAATTTCCTTTGCTAATAGTATTGCTTTATTAAATGTTCCCTAATTTTAGGTCTGCATAGAATAATGTCTTATTCTATGCACCACAGTATAGAAAACTTTTCATGTATAGCAAAATATGCATTTTGTCACTAAGGAATTTAGAAATATCCTCAAGAATCCTAAAATATTTAAAATAATGTATGTTTATTTTTCATGGGTATCTTTTAGTTTCTACATGTTGGCACTTCCTGAATTGTTTCCTATTTAGGCATATCTCACATTTTTATTGGGGTTTTAGGCAAGGAGTGGCCAAAGGGATGCTAATGGTAGTTGAGGAGGCATTCTCCTTTAATTCTGGGGTAATGTAAAATAACATTAAGTCAGGCTTATGCATCTAGGAACATGATTGGAGAGTGTTAAATATGGAAATTTTGCCCTCGCCGGTTTGGCTCAGTGGATAGAGCGTTGACCTGTGGACTAAAGGGTCCCGGGTTCGATTCCAGTCAAGGGCACATGCCCAGGTTGCGGCTCGATCCCCAGTGGGGGCCATGCAGGAGGCAGGTAATCAATGATTCTCTGTCATCATTGATGTTTCTCTCTCTCTCCCTCTCTGAAATTAATAAAACATATATTAAAAATATGGAAATTTTGATTCAGTAGTGTAAAAATAAAATATTGTTCCCTGTGACTCAGTATAAAACAGGGCCACTAGCTGGCAGCATTATGTAAAACAAAAATATTTTCCTAGAGGTCCAAGCTATTACTTTATATATTGATTAGCTGTCTTACACTGTTCCAACATTTTTTTCCGTATCAGCTGCCCCCACCCCTCAAACCCTCATTTATCTACATAGAATATGTACTCCATTTGTTGCATTGACAAATGGAGAAATTTCATGTTGAAAATATTTCTTCACTGCTCTCTATTGTTTGGTAGTAAGATTTGAGTCTATGGAATGAGACCTATTTACATTTGAATCTTTGTTCTGAAATTCATCTTGAGCAATTTATATCATTTCCATGAGCCACAATTTAAAAAAAACTCTTAGAACTGAAAATAATGTATAAAAAGTGTGTAGTATATATTGCATTTTCATAGTTGACACTATAGAATTTATTATTATCAATGATGAGCGCCTCTAAAATTTTTCTAATAATGAAGATAATATTAAGAGTTATTCTGGCCGAAACCAGTTTGGCTCAATGGATAGAGCGTCGGCTTGGGGACTGAAAGGTCCCGGGTTCGATTCCGGTCAAGGGCATGTACCTTGGTTGTGGGCATATCCCCAGTAGGGGGTGTGCAAGAGGCAGCTGATCGATGACTCTCTCTCATCGATGTTTCTAACTCTCTATCTCTCTCCCTTCCTCTCTGTACAAAATCAATAAAATATATTTTTAAAAAAAAGAGTTATTCTGGTGTTTTAAAATAATTATTTTGATAGAACTTATAAGGCAGGAAAGAGAAATGACCAAAATAGTAATTTGTTAAAATGTCTTGCCACAAATGTGGCCTTCAAAACCTTAATATTCCAACTGATAAAAGTGATGACAAAAATAAGACCTGTCAAAACATGTTATTTAGTGTAACTTTTATATTACACTCTTTTTATTTTAAAAGAAAAATCTGTACTGATATTTTGTTTAATGAAAAATTGGTTACAATAAAGTAAGCATTGATTATAATTTTTATATAATATTTGTCAAGGCTTAAAATGATCAAGGATTAAAAAAGTAAATTTTCACAAATTAAAAAAAAATTTAATCACTCAAGTATTTGATTTTACATTAATAGTGATTTTAGGTTGAGCTTGTGAAAACCCAGCAGAGGGCGCCACATCATAATTCTGTCTCACTGCTCAACATGCGTCAATTAATAACTTGGGTAATAAATAACTGTAAGCTTTCATCATATAAACATATAAAGACATATGTCTAAACATTTCCATTTGATTTGTTTTATATATTTACTGTATTCAGGAACTCATTAATTTAAAAAATAGATTTTTCTGACTATTTTTTTAGTTTATTTGCTTTTTTGTTTTAAATAGTTGAATTTTTATATTTCTAGCTTCACATAGAGGAATATTTTTGACCTTGTTAATACTGATATAGAAAGAAAGTTCTATTTAAGAATATCAATTCCTAAGTCATCACCATAGTAGTACATTGATAGTAAGTATACTGAGGGATGTTTAGGATGAGGAAAAAAGTTTCTAATACTGTGAAAGACCTAATAGAATTATCCATGTATTTCAGGAATTAGTTTCCAGGTTAATATAGCTCTCTGATAATAGAAAGAATAACATAATTAAAATATTTTATAGTTTTAAAAGTTTGATGTACATATATACTATAATACCCTGTTTCCCCGAAAATAAGACAGTGTCTTATATTACGTAATTTTTTCTTCCAAAGTTGCGCTAGGTCTTATTTTCAGGGGATGTCTTATCTTTCCATGCGCTAGGTATTATTTTCGGAGGATGTCTTATTTTTGGGGAAACATGGTATGTATGTACATATAAAATATATTCATGGTTTGTATAACCCTTAATCTCAATTTTAAGGTAATTTTTTAAAAAAGTAATGATTTTATTCATTATAAATTTTCAAAGAGTGGAGAATCAGTCATTTGTTTATTCTCTAACCTAAAGGATATGAGAAAATCCTTAATTTTAGAAAATAAATGAAACCTCTAGTTTCTTGTTTCCTTATATATTAGAAGACATTATTTATTTTACCTTTATTATTTAAAAGTGTTGTGTATTTTTAAGTGTATGTCCTGTCATATATATATATATATATATATATATATATATATATATTTTATTGATTTTTTACAGAGAAGAAGAGAGAGGGATAGAGAGAAACATCGATGAGAGAGAAACATCGATCAGCTGCCTTTTGCACACCCCCTACTGGGGATGTGCCCGCAACCAAGGTACATGCCCTTGACCGGAATCGAACCCGGGACCTTTCAGTCCACAGACCGACGCTCTATCCACTGGGCCAAACTGGTTTCGGCTGTTTTATATTTTTGAGATACCTTTCACAGTTTAAATTCATTTGAATGTTGTAGGAAGAAATGAATCTTCCACAATCATTTTGCATGACTCATTCAGAATATGATCCCGGTCTTATTTTTATATTATGTGTTTGCTATTGTGGAAAACAAATGATTTTTTAAAGGTAGGCTCTTTTGTGCTTATCTCCAACTATATGGGTAGGTATACATATTTTGTTACTTGAGTTCTACTTGAGAAACTACTTCCTTTTGAAATATCAAAGTTACTCTGGGGAGAGGTTGTCTGCGCTATTGATTCGTCGTGCCTGGAAAGAGATGTCGTCAAGCTACCTAGGGAAAAGTATAGGATGACACCCTTCACCTCAAATGAGGTGCTGGCTGCTTCTGTGTTTCCTGTGACAGGCACGGTACTTTGGGTCAGAGGGTGCTTTGCTAGCACCACTGCAGATCTCTTGCTTCTGTTTTCTCTGTGGGTAGGATCTCCATTCCAGCTTGTCCCTGACCTCTAATCAGAGAAGCCCCATCATGCTATGTCTTTTCCAAAACCATTTTCTCTTTCTCCAAAGTCATCTCTTTCCTCTACTGAAATGATTTTTTTTTAACCAGTTAACTGCCACGTGTCCAAAATGGAAACCATTGCCACATGCCACGATATTTTGAATTTAATTAAAAAAATCAATATGCAATGAATGCTATAAAAATAAACATGTTACTCATGAGTCAAGTGTTCTTGAATATTTTCAACTGAAAATTCTCTCTCGAAAAATGATTTTAAAGTTGGTCAGGGCTGCCACTTATAGAAAACATTTTTCTTTCTTTTTAAAAAAAATATATTTTATTGTTTTTTTACAGAGAGAAAGGGAGAGGGACAGAGAGCCAGAAACATTGATGAGTGAGAAACATAGACCATTTGCCTCCTGCACACCTCCTACTGGGGATGAGCCCGCAACCCATGTACATGCCCTTGACCGGAATCGAATCTGGGACCCTTCAGTCCACAGACCAATGCTCTATCCACTGAGCCAAACCGGTTTCGGCAAAACACTTTTCTTTTATAGACGTGCTTGGCGTGTGGGGAAGATTTGCTGCTTGTGTCTACAGACACTTATGGCATACAATGGGTTAAAAAAGAGATTCTGTTTGGCACTTTGTTGATGCAAAATTGGCCGTCATAGTATACAGTGCAACTACATATTTGGTATTTGGTATATAATAGCTTCATTTGTATATTTTTTATCACACAGTTCTCTTTTGGCAGTAAAAACAGTTAATACTTCTCATACCATGTGTTGTATGTAATATATACAATATAATATGTATAAGCCTTTAAAGGATAGGAAATCAAAAGTTATTATAAATCATTGCAATAACCTAGCATGATCAGGATTTTTGGCTAACATTGCAGCTTAAATTTGGGGAAATGTATTGGTAAGACTCCTTCCACTATTCTCTTCCCCCTCCCTTTTAAAAAATATTTTCATTGATTTCAGAGAGGAAGGGAGATGGAGAGAGAGATAGAAACATCATGGTGAGAGAATTATTGATTGCCTGCCTCCTGCATGCCCCACACTAAGGATTGAGCCCGCAACCCAGGCATGTGCCCTTACTGGAATTGAACCCTGAACCCTTCAGTCTGGAGGCTGACGCTCTATCCATTGAGCAAAACCAGCTAGGGTAGTGAAAACATATTTAAAAGAAAAACGAAATGAGACTGTAAAGTTAGACTGTAAAGGGATTTATTGTAGTACAATGAATAACTGAAAAAACCCCCACCATAAATCTTTAACTTAATGTGACTGAGATTTATGGATGATTCATAAAATGGAACATTATGTAGCTGTTCAAGATATCTAAAACATATTAGGCTAAAAAAAAACACACACTATAGAAAGTATGATTTTATTTATGTAAAATACATATATGCATTAAGTAGCTATGTTTATGCATAGAAGTATGTCTTCATGTTCATAGTATTTGGTTTGGCTATTCAGGGATTGATGACTCCTCTTCTTTTTAATAAATATATTTTTATTGATTTTAGACAGAGAGGAAGGGAGAAGGAAACAGAGAGAGAAAGAAGGAGACACATATATCACTATGAAGGGTAAACATTTATTAGCTGCCTGCAGTATGCACCCCAAGTGAGGACTGAACTGTAACCTGGATACACTGATGGGAAAATCGAATAGGCGACCTTTCGGTGCATGGGATGACGCTCAACCAACTGAGCCACACCAGCTAGGGCTCTCCTTCTCTTTTCAATATGCTTCAGTATTGCTTGATTTCTAATGACATGTATTAGTTTTATAATTGGAGAAAGCAAAGTTATTTTTAATAAAAGTAGTTACTCTTTAAATTCCAGATTGAGTACTAATTTATTTTTATTTTTATCTTTTGGAAAGCTGTGATAAAATCTCAAATTGCTTCGGAAAGCACTTGGGGGAAAAAGGAGCAATTCATTTTACCACTAAAAAAATATAAAGTATTTATTTTTAAATGGCACTTTCCTCCAAGGAGCTCAGAGCATGTTATATGTTAATATTGTATCTTTTGATGCAATACTTTTGTGCAATAAGAAATGAGAGATTAGATCATTCTAGCCCCTATTAGGTCACAAGAGTACAAAGAGGTTAAAAACTCAGTCTGGCAGAATATTGAGCTTGGACACAGATAATTTATAAGTTCCTTTAAAAAAAAATTTAAGGGTCAGTACATTGTGTGGTTAATTTGCATGGGTCATGGTCTGCAGCCCTGAGACTGTAGGAGGCCCCAGGGCGAGAGGGGAGCTGGTGACATGCAGGACTGGCTCTGGATTTGGCTCTTAGCTCCTGTAGAGGATCACAATATATATGTAGTCTTGGTTAGAAAACTTTTCTAGATAGTTTTCCTAGCCAGGTATCTGCAGTTGCCTGGTTTTGTAGCTCCATAGTTGTCAGGGCAGTTTTTTCTTTTGATACAATATTGTGGAGGCATGCCCCCTTAACCTTAAACAGAGTCCTGTGCATTTGTTTCTACTTTTACAAGGGAAGGAACACTTAGAGGATGTCTTTTCAATGCACTTTTAAAATAAAAAATTATGGAATTGGACTGGTTCTCTTTGATAATAGAAAGTGCTGCAATTGTGAGAAAAGACTGAAATAAACTCTATAATCCTTTCTAGATTCATAAGGTGTTAATACTAAATAGTGCAATAATACTAGAAAGTACAATAGTTCATGTCTTTGCTATCAACCTGCTAGGTTTTCCCATCTTTAAACATTTGAAGGGATGTTTCTAATTTGGGTGCTTCCAGATTTTGGCAGAAGATATACCAAGCAAGTGTTTTGTGTGTGGGTTTTTTTTTTTTTTTGAGTGTGTGTGTGTGTGTGTTTGTGTGTTTTCTCTTTGAGCAAATACTGAGTAGTACTTCTTTCTCTGTTTTTTAAAAAGTAGCTACCATTTTTGCCCTGGCCGGTGTGGCTCAGTTGGTTGTAGCATCCTCTGGTACACTGAAAGGTTATGGGTTAGATTCTGGACAGAGTACATATCTAGGTTGTTGTTTTAATTTCCCATAGGGGCACATAGAGGAGGCAATGGGTCAATGTATCTCTTACATCGACGACGTTTCTCTCCCTCCTTCTTCCCTCCCTCCTTCCCTCCATCTCTAAAATCAGTTTTTAAAAAAAGATACCATTTCTTTTGCATCCCCTACAGTATTTATCAGGAATTTTGTGAATATTATTACCATTTAATCTTCTTAACAATTTTTCAAGGTAGTGATAACTTGCTTAAAAATTAATATTTAGCTAGTGGTCGCACAAGAATTTATAACTATTGTACTGTATTTCCTAAAGGTAGCATTTCTCCCAAATGGCAAGAAATGAATTTTAAAAGTTCATGGTGGGAATTGAAACTAAAAGTGGCAACTTGGAGTGCTAGAAAATAACTTGGGCAAATGGAAAAGAATTCTGTCCAGTGGATTGTGTCTCAGAGGAGACTGATTAAAGGTCACTGGAAAAATGGGCCCTCTAGGGTTTCTGAAAGGTAGTTGACAATCTAATGGAGTGGGGATTTGGGGCGTGAGGAGAGGGGTGAAAGAATGCATTTATTTTAACAGCATAAAATCAAATGTGGATTTTGTTTTATTTCAGTTTTTTTTCTTTCTTTTTAAAAACACCGCTTTTTGCATGATAATACAATGGTAAATACTGATTTGTATTTTTACATAGCCTGGTATTCATTATATTTCATTCATTTAAAATTTGTTTTAACGTTTTTCCCCACAGTGATATTTAACAATTGTTTATATAGACATGTTACACAAAAATTTCATCCAAAAGAATCATTTCATCTTTAACAACGTAGTTTGGGTTGTGGATAGCCTTTCCACAGAGAATTATGGGTAGTTGGGGGGTATTTGGCCATTTGCTTGGGTTGTGTTTGTTGCATCACTCTATGAATGCTTACTGTGAGCTAAATATTTTTTGTTTGTTTGTTAATCCTCACCCAAAGATATTTTCCCCCTCAAATGGACTAATGCTCTACAGTCCAGGGACCCTCTCATTTCTATTCTTTGGAGACTAGACTGGATGACAGTTATTTGGAGTGAGAGATATGACTTTAAGGTCTAACTGCTTTGTAAATAGATTTTCAACAAAACTTTTTGTACTTAGCCCATTCTCACCTCCATTTATAGAGACAGAAATGACTTTTCCCACTGCCAACTTAGGATTCAGCTTTTTTACTGCTATCTTCTTGTGCCTTTATGAACCTTAACTTCCATTTCCAAATCTATTTATTATTGTTTTAGGTGGTGTATCAGGAAGGGAATGGAAGCTAATACATAGATTCATTCTAACATCTTTAACTACACACACTTACATACACACATACACATTTACCAATCTCACATAATTGCTCTAGCAAATTAAAAATGGCTAAGAAATAATTTAAATTTCATTTAAGTAAACTGTTACTGGTTGGGGGCTCTCTGTGTCCCCACCTATTGCTGGTGGAAGTGGCTTCTTGCGATGTTAGGAGAAAAGGCATTTTCTGAGATTCGCATGGGAGGAGTGACATTTATTGGTATGGAATTAAACACCAAGTTTCCAAGGTCTCATCTCCTTCCGTCCCACCAAGGAAAAAGCCCAGCCATGTCTTCAACAGAGCTAGGATTAAAGCCAGTGTCCAGAGTTTCTGCAGCAGAGTTGCACAGTCCACTCCAGCATTAGCTAGCTTAGTTTGTGTTCCCAGCTGTGGTCGATTATGTGTGAAATCTGTATGGCCATTAGTCATTGGGGTTTCTAGGCCTACATGGCTGGAAGAGGGAGGGAGGGAGGGAGGGAGGGAGGGAGGGAGGGAGGAAGGGAGGGAGAGAGAGAGAGAGAGAGAGAGAGAGAGAGAGAGAGAGAGAGAGAGAGAGAGAGAGAGAGAGAGAGAGAAGAATTCCTTTGTTTTGGGATTTTAACCTTTTGGAATGTCATGTGCTTGCAATAGCTCCACCCCCTATAGCCAGTACATGGTTCCTCAGGCTAGACTGACAGGCAAGTACTTTCCCTACATCACCCTGACTTCACTGTGTATGCATCCATCTGCCCATTCCCTAGTGATGGGCAGAGAATGGCCCTGTGGTTCGCTGGGAAGTGTGACATTGCAGCTTCTGGGTGAAGCTGCCCAGATGGCCATGCTTATAATGTCTGATCTTCCTTTTGCTTCTTTCCTATTACTAATATTAACTATCTAGTCACAATAGGAATAAAACCATTGATTTTATTGGTTTTAGTACATTAGAAACCATTTTCAGTTTAAATATATTGAGGTGAATCACCAAGGATTTGCACAAGTTTTATAAGTTTCTCCCCACATTTCTAAAATTCTTCAGCCTTCAAGAATCAACTCAGTGTCACCCCTTCTACAAACCCTTTCTTGACTCTTTCTAAGCTACAGCTACAATCATACATCTTATATTTACCTTTAGATTTGAGGAAAATACACGATGAAAACATATCACATATAATTGTGTCTAAATTACTCCCTGGGAGGGGGGAGTGAGGGGGTGAGACTATAAGCTTCTAGTGTTGAGTGATTTATTTTTGGTTGTGTATGTACAGTGCCTGGCATATAGTGAATAATAAATTCTTTATAGATTTGTGAACTTAGTATTTAAAAATAGAAAAGCGTTAGCTGGTTTGGTTCAGTGGATAGAGCATTGGCCTGAACACTGAAGGGTCCTGGATTCGATTCCAGTCAAGGGCACATGCCTGGGTTGCGGGCTTGATCCCCAGTAGGGGGCGTGCAGGAGGCAGCCAATCAATGATTCTTTCTCATCATTGATGTTTCTTCTATTTCTTTCTCCCTCTCCCTTCCTCTCTGAAATAAATAAAAAAATATTTAAGAAAACCCCCACACTTTAAATAAATAAGTAAAGATATGATTATGTCATAAAATGTTCACTATGCAAAGTAATTTACTTTAGGATTCTTTAAAAATTTTATTATATATAGTCCCACCCCTCCAGAAACACATTTCTATTGTGTCCTTTTTGCATATTTGTGTACATATACACACATTCTATATTATCTTTCTTTAGACGGGGTACTACTTATATTTAAGAAGAAATAAATGTTAATTTGTTACCCATGGATGATGTTTTTTTTCATTCAAATATCTTCTGCTGGGAGAGCACTAAGTGGCTGTTCACCTAGCTTGCTGATCAGTGCAATACATTTTAAGCAGCTAGTTCCAAAATACATTCAAATAGCATGTACTATTCCTCATAAATTGCTATTTCTTTGCTTAAATTTCCCATTCGGACCACCAGCAATCCCTTAAGTACTTTCCCTACCAGCTAATGCTAGCTTTTAAATATCTACTTAATGTTACTCCTTTCTTTCTCTTTGTTGCCTCTTTCATTTAATATACCTCTATGCCTGCCTGATATTGTTCCCTTTCAAGGTCTTTTTATGCTTTTAGGATGATCTTTCCTAGTCTATTTTTCTGCTGTCTTAGATGCATTGATTCTGCTGTTTCTCCACCTCAAAGAGCATGGTAGAGGGAGGAAGTGAATATTATGGGTGAATTTTTAAAAAGTTAAGTACAATATTAAAGAATACAAATACTGATGTTTACTATAGACTAATTTTATAAAAAAGGTTTTGATACACTTTTAGAGTCATTCATGAAGACAGAACTATTAAAATGGATTTTAATAGTGTTTTATAGTTTTGAATATTTAATAGATTTTAATAGTTTAGGGGTACGGGGTAAAAGAGAACATTAAAATTTGGCAGTTGTTAAAGTTGAATAATGGGTAAATGGGAGTTCTATTTTATTTATTTTTGTGTATATTAAAACTTCTTATACAGGCTTTTAAAAATTAAAATATCATTTTTCATTTTTGACCCATCAATCTCATTTTTTAGTATTTATCCTCTGGTACATAAGAACACATGCACAGGGTTGGATGTTAATTACAGAATTATTTGGCTTGGAAAGGAAAATAATCTGGAAACAGTCTGAGTCTATTACCATCTTTAATAGAATAGTTGGATAAATTACAGTATTTTTATACAGTGGATTATTATGTAATTATTAAAAAGAATAAATTTACCCTGGCCAGTGTGGTTCAGTTGGTTGAATGTAGTCTGGCCTGTGCACCGAAGGGTCACTGGTTTGATCCCAGTCAAGGCACATATCCAGGTTGTGGGTTTGATCCCTGTGTGGGAGGCAATCAATAGATGTTTCTCTCTTATATTGATTTTTCTTTCTCTCTCCCTCTCCCTTTCTCTCTTTCTCTCTCTCTCAAAATCAATCAATAAAAAAAGAAAAAAAGAAACTGAGTTGTATGCTCTAATCTGGAGGGATGTCTAAGATGTATTGTTGAGTAATGTATATAATGTGTATGTGTAAATATGCCAAAAGCTGTGAAAGCATATGTACCAAATTTACAGTATTGATCACATTGGAAAGTGGGATCTGAGGAGTTAGGGTGGAGAAAAAATTATTTTTTTCTCTATTGATCTATATTGTTTGATTTATTTCTAGTATGTGTTACTTTGAGAGGGGGTGTAGTAAAGACTTTTTGAATAATTATAAAATTGAAATATTTTCAAAGTGAGCATCAGTTCATCCATGACAATAAAAACTCATTTTTAAAGTTTTACAAAGTGAAAAGTGATATGCATAGGAAACCAAATGAGGAATTAGATCATAACATGCCTTCAAAAAGACAAGCAAATGAAATTTGTGCATGGGGGGCAGGGGGGCGTCCCTCAGCCCAGCCTGCACCCTCTCCAATTTGGGACCCCTCTTGAGCCAGGACTGCTGGCTCCCAACTGCTCGACTGCCTGACTTCCTGATTGCCACTAATAGCTTCTGCCTGCCAGCCTGATCACCCTCTAACCACTCCCCTGCTAGCCTGAGTGATGCCTAACTGCTTCCCTGCCAGCCTGTTTGCCATTAACTGCCCTCCCCTGCAGGCCTGGTCACCCCTAACTGCCCTCCCCTTTAGGCCTGGTCTCCTCTAACTGCTCTCCCCTGCAGGCCTGGGTCCCCCCAACTGCCCTTCCCTGAAGGCCTGGTCACCCCCAACTTCCCTCCTCTGCTGGCCTGGTCACCCCTAACTGCCCTCTCTTGCAGGCCTGGTCCCTCCCAACTTCCCTCCCCTGCTGGCCATCTTGAGGTGGCCATCTTTTGTCCACATGGGGGCAGCCATCTTTGACTACATGGGTGTTGTAGTTATAGTCAATTTGCATATTACTCTTTTATTAGATAGGATAGAGATCTGGTTGCAGATGGGGACCAGCTCTGAAGGGTGTCCTGGATCAGGGTGGGGTTTCCCTTGGGGCGTGGGGCAGCCTGTGGTGGTTTGCAGGCTGGCCACGCCCCCCAGCGACCCAAGTGGAGGCCCTGATATCTGGGATTTATTTATCTTCTATAATTGAAATTTTGTAGCCTTGAGTGGAGGCCTGGTCTGGCCAGGGTGTGGGGAAAGCTTTGCTTCCTCCATCACCTGGGAAACTTAAGCCTTTTGCTTGCTCCGTGGCCATAGCCATCTTAGTTGGGGTTAATTTGCACACACTTCTGATTGGCTGGTGGATGTGACTTGTTGGTGCAGTGGAGTGATGGTTAATTTGCATAATACTCTTTTATTAGATAGGACACTTACTACCTCATCTTCTACCATAGTGGTGCTCCTAATGACTTACTGGATTACCTTATCAGCGTTTGGTTTTTGTTCTGTTTCATTTTTGGGAGTGCAATATTTGCAATGAGACTAAAGAGTAATGTGTAAGACAAAAGAATAAAAGCTACCAGAATTAGGTTAACTTTCCATAATTAGTTGGCTCTCAGTAGAGTAAAAAGAATTTGTGATACCACATGTGATATATGTGTGTATATAAATATATTAAGACAAAATTCCCCAAATAATAGAAATAGTAAGTCACCAAGGGAGAGAAGGTCTTCATAAAGCGAGAGCATTGTTTGGGGAATTGTGATTGGAATAATAGAATGAGCTTTAAGCTTAGCATGTTTGAGATTAAGTTGTTGGAAGTATCCTATTTAGAACAGAGTCATTCTTGGTGGAACCTAAGGAATAACCTGCCTTGTAGTCTCTTACAAAGGAATATGCTCAAACATATGATCTCCATCAATTGTAAAGTTAGGGTCTGGAATCACACCTTTCCTTTCCTTTTTTTTTTTTTTTTTTTTTTTTTTTTTTTACCCCCCTCTCTTTTTATGGAAAGTTTTCACCAAATTGCAAACTGGAATCAGGGAATAATGTTTGTTTCTGAGCTTTCAGAGGCGGCTCTTATTTTAGTAGGCAATTTTCATGTGTGATGAAGTGAAATGTTGAGAAGGCAGCCTCTCATTAGTGGACAAACAATGCCTAAGAATTTAGCTAATGGCCCCCCTTCAGTGCAGAGAATAGATGGCAACAATTGTACTTGCATACTAGACCCAGAGCTACTTGTTTGGCTGCTAGGTGTTAATGCAAATTTGTTCTTCAGCTCATTCAACCCTGGGGCTCCCATCCTTTGATTTAATTAAATGTAATTGGTTACATTGCTCCTCCCAGACCCCTGAGGTGTTTTTGTTTATTGCTTACTCTTTGCAATAAAGCTTCAATTCATGGCACAAAATGCTGGATAAATCAGAGTCCTTTTTTACTGTGTTGGATTTACAGGGAGATTATTCCGTTCAAATAGTTTGGCTTTACTGTTAAAAGTAAATGACCAGTGAAATAAACTCATTGGGTGGCAAATGTAGCATATCCAGAAGCAAGGAATTAAGTAGGATAAATTACATGAGATTAGGAAGAGTTATCAAGTTGTAATGTTAAGTTACTAAAGATTTATTTGCAAGAGTACTATGAAATATCAATGCTGTAAATAAATAAGGTTTTAATAAGTAAAATTATCATTGTTGTAACACATTATTATTAAAAAGTTACTTTAAAATGCCAGTTATGAAGGAGTCTAAGTTCATTTTTTAATCATGCAGAATTTTCTTACTCATAAATATGCAAGTGACATTGTTGGGGACAAAAGTGAGAATGATATTAACCTAAATTAGTTCAGCATAATTAGCCTATTATTTTTTAATGAAAGATGTTATTCCTTCTACCTACTTGAAGATATTGTAAATAACATTTTTTTTGTGTGTAAAGTGATATTATCCCTTTCAAGTTTCATTTTAATTTGAGAAATAGGGTAAATTATCTTTGTAGTAATTTCTGAGGAAGGGCTAAGAAAGTTAAGAAAATTAGAAAAATATCATTAGTAGGTCCCAATCCAATTTTAAGTACCAAACTGTATAAATGACTTTCACCCTTTTTGTCCTTGTCAGATGGGTAAAATGGCCTACCAGAACCCAGTACTGTATTTATTCTGGTGTTGCTGGTTTCTTTATTGCTTTCTTCTTTTCCTGGCCTTGATCCCCCCTCCTTTTTTTTTTTTTTTTTATTACAGCAGAGGTATAAGATACTGCACCAATGACATTTTCATTAATGCCATAGACTTTCTAAATCTTGCTGTGTCGCAAGCCTACCTTATATCTCTTCTGATGGAAAAAATGAAAAATCCATGATAAGAGCATAGGTATTTGCAGTGCAATATGAAACTTCAATTTTCCCCAATAGGATTGTTTTGCAGGAATTTTTTTTCTAGGTTCCTCTTATATTCTATTGCTGAGGCACTGGGGTTTTGAGCTTATCATGTTGTGCTATCAGATAGGTAGGCCCTTCTCCTGGTGGATGCTTCTGATGAAAACCAAGTGTAATTATAATAGAAAATGAGAAAACACTCCCCTTGGGAGGTGGAGAACTGGACTCAGATGTTAGCTCCAAGTAAGTGTTCAGAGAAGTGGAGGACCATATTCACATCTTGGAAATGAGCTGTCAAATTGACTGCTTCCCTTTCAGAGGGAGACTTAGTCTTTATCAGTTTACTAATGTGGTCGTAGGTCCAAAAAGCGTGGATGGAAACTACAGGCTTTGTCAGCTGGGTTCAGGATGATTTCACTTCTGCCCTAGTTTATGTGAACGAGTCGCAGTTTCAATACTGACCCCCACACTGGCAAATAAGAATGTTTACCGTATTGTAATACGCGGGATACGGAGGGGTTCTTTTGTAAATGGAAATGTAATGTCAGACACAGAAGGGAGGGAAATGTTCCAGGGGTCTTTTAGATAAAACCAGGTACTCTTCTCTTGTACTTGAGTAATTTTCCTCCCGGTGCACTGGTAATAATGAGCCCATTGCTCTTCCCCTGACTGCGACTCTCCTGAATCCACAGCTTTGATTGGAAACTCTCAACCCCTCACTGGTCTCCGGAGCACTGATTACAGAGGCACCCCACACACTTCCCTCATAAACATTTGGCAGATCAGGAAGTGCTGCAAAGCGATGCCCCTGGCTCTCAGAAGAGGGTACTGGTGGGAGAAGAAATGGAACATTTTCCCTCTTGCAGCTGTCAGAGAGTGATTATGTCAAATGGGTTTTCAAGGAGCCACAAAGTAATTACAGGGTGACTTCTTGACATTATTTTCCAATGTTTGACTCAGCGGATGATGATGATTAATTGATGTGTATTATTTAATGGCTCTCTGAAACTTTGTTTGATACTTTAGATAGAGGTCAGACTAAGTCTTCATTTAGACCAGCGTTTTTCAACCGCTGTTCCGCGGCACACGAGATGTTGCCTGGTGTGCCGTAGGTGCAGACAAGACAAGAATTTTATAATTTTTCACTATTTTGTTTACTTAATATTTCATAATAAAGTAATTATAAAATACTTTCTTTGTGTTTATTTGATTCCTATTCAAGAGAATTACTTTATATATAGTCAATATAGGCACAGAGTTAAATTTTTTAACATTTTCTAATGGTGGTGTGCCTCGTGATTTTTTTCATGAAACAAGTGTGCCTTTGCCCAAAAAAGGTTGAAAAACACTGATTTAGACTAATATAGTAAATTTGTCTTAAATTTTAGCATGTTAACTCTCCCTCCATAGTAGACTCAGAGGATTTACTAAACTAACCAGCTTTCTGGTGGCTAATAGAGGCTGTGCTTAATCAAATCATGTGCTTTTAAAGTAGTATTTTACTCCTTTACAGATTTCTGGGGCTAGTGTGAAAGTTAAATGAGTTAAACAATGAAAAATAAAAGCACTTAATGCATGGCACATGGTAAATGTTCAATAAATGCCAGCCATATTGAAATATGATATAGTAATTTAATTTCAAAAAAGGCATTTCCTTGTATGCAATCTCACTATGTTGTGGTCTAATTAGCAGAAAAGAATCAGATCCTGCTCACTTTCTTCGGTAGTTATGTTAGAGCTGGTCTGTCTGTTGTTTATATATTTTTATTCATTTTAGTTCAATTTAAAATACTAGGGAATATTTAAATACAATGGACTTGAAATATACTTACATTTACATATCCTTTTCCATGGCATTATATATGAATTGATTCCAAGCAAGTAATTGATTCAGATAGGTCAAGATCTGGACATTCATGACTGATATAATAGATACTGTAAGTTAAGACATATTGATTAAAATAAGTAATAAATGTAGTGGTGCTTTTATTATTTTACTGTTTATAAATTTGAAATGTATTTTTTCAAATTGTAGTTGTCAGTGATATTTGTTTAGAGATCTTAGACTTTCATAAGCATGTATGATAAAAGACGTTTCATAGTCAGAATGTTTCTTATGGGAAAAATGGAAGTGCTTGACAAACTGAGAATTTACTTTATATAAGAGTGGACAAATAAGGTTTACATAATACAAATAAATAATACAGTAATTCATCTATAATAATAAAAGCATAATATCCTACTTAGACTGGACGTCCTTCCAGACAAAGCTGCGGTGGCAGGGGCTAAGCCCCTTGTACCAATTTCATGCATTGGGCCTCTAGTTAATAAATAATACAAGAATAAACTGTTTTGTGTGCTCACAAACGTCAAACTACTTTGCCCACCCTGGTATTCAGCCTATTTAGAAAAATAAAATTGTCTTAAGTTTTATTTTTTACCTTTGTTTCATATAAAATAATTTCTATTTGCGGACCCCAAACTGTGAACTAAAAAATAACTCCAGTAGTGTACAAATGAAAGCCATGTCAGTGACTTGGTTAAGGTGCAAATGCTAATATTGGATTTAACTTTTGAAACATGTTTGAATACAGTTATGTAAGTGACTTTGAGTAGATTTTTAAAGTTTTGAGGTATCACTATTTCATTCAAAATTATAATTTTCCTACAGATTTAAGGGCAATATTTAGAATCAGATATCTTGCTATAATAGAACTCTGCCAGGCCCTTTTACATGCTGAATGCATTCATTTGTGCGGTGGTGTCTGTAAGCTATGCATGTGTACAGTTTGTAAATAAATGAAGAAGTGAGCTATTTATTGGTCATGCTGCTTCTGCCTGCCAACAAGACATATCATCAACATTCCAGGTACAAAAGATGTTTAACCAGTTCAACTGAATAGACTCCTTTGTCTCCACACGTGTTTCACAAAGAAAAGATGCTGCTCTCATGGTAACAGAAGGATGGCAGTCTAGGGTTTGCAGTGCCATCTTTATTATGCGTCTGCTGAATGAAAAGAAACCGTGGGCCGTGTGTGGCTGTGAGGGATTTTTTGTTGTTGTTGGTTGTGGTCTTTAATGATAGGATGTTTTAGACTTTAAAAAACCATCTGTTTATAGGAAGCTCAGAGGGTGCACCCGTCTGTTGAATTTGTTATGTGTATTGCAAATAACAGATGGCTCAGCAGTAGGTTTGCCCTTCTGTAGGAATTTGTGTTGTTTCTAAAAGTAACAAATGTTTGTCTTTCAGTATTAACACATCTTACCACATTGACTTTCAGCATTAACACATTTTACCACATTCAGGTTTGTTTTTCTTCTAATAGACTACACTCTTTGGCATTCTGCTCTACATATTTCTCATCAGCTGACTGAATCTTGCCTGGATGCTCTTGTATCATCAGCTTTTTTGCTCTACGTGAGCTCCACCTTTGATATGTTTGACATTTTTAATTCTCTACCAGAATTATTATATTACCAGGAAACATTAAGTGCCCAGGATTTTGCCAAATCCCAAGGATATATGTATTTTCTGTCTCTATGATTGCAGTTATAGCAAATTGACATGGATTACTTATAAAAAAGATTATGATGCCCAGGCAACTCTATTTTATTCTTATACTAGAGGCCTGATGCACAAAATTCATGCAAGGGGCTTGGCCCTCATGGTTGCGGCAGCTTGCTTCGGTCCTCGAAGCCCAGCTACACCTGGAAGGTTGTCTGCAAGGTCGTTTGGCTGTCCAGTCTAATTAGCATATTACGCTTTTACTATAGACTAGAGGCCTGTTGCATGAAGAGTTTTCTGCAATTGACCTTCCTTCCCTTGACTTCCAGCACCGGTTTTTCACCAGCACCCAGGACCAATGCTTTCACTCTGGCCAGAGTCTGCCATGTTCATCTTTGCTGCAGACTCCGGAGTCTGTAGTCTTCGTCTTCGCTGGGGCTGGAGTGCCACTCCTATAGAATCCTTCATCCCCCACTCTCCCTCTCATAATAGGTGTCCTGCTCCGCCCTGCCACTCCGTGCCTGGAGCATCTGGGCAGCCGTCATCTTTGTCCTTCTAATTTGCATATTCCCTTCTGATTGGTTTGTGGGAGGAGTGGAGTGATGGTCAATTTGTGTGTTTCTCTTTTATTAGTATAGTTTGCCAGCAGGATGCACTGATGCACTCTGAAGGGCCCTGGCACGGAAGCCATGCAATCGAGGAACCTGTGGGCAGGTATCCAAGATGGGTGAATTCAGAATTTCTCTTGCAGGGCACCATGCCCCTTGTCTGTACAAAATCACACCCAGTGGGGGCTCACATCACATCCACGGGCTGCCTGTGGAGTGGTGTGCTCAGGAGGCTTGTGGGCTGTGTCCGGAGGTCTGTTGCTGGGGAGGGGGAAGTTGCACGTACTGCTGCGGGAGCGGTGTACCTTTGGAGGTGGAGATCCCAGGGTCCATGGCTTCCGTGTCAAAAGCAGTGTCCAAGGCCTGTCTGGGTGGTGGTGCTTTTGAGTTCCAAGCAGAGGCCGCTCTCCCCTTCAAGGTGGTGTGGGCTCTGTGCTCAAGTCCTGCAGTCCGCAAAGTGCCTACAGTGGTGGAAGTCTCTCCCTGTCCAAGAGAGCCAGCCCCTGCTGCTCCTGTTGGACTTAACTGTCCCTCACTCACTCACACACCACACACATCCACACTCATCCACACACTCTCCTTTCATCCCCTCACTCACATCCTCTCCCTCACCTCCGTCCTGCCAGCTGCCATCTTTTCAGTACTGGAACCAATAGCATGTATATTTCTAAGGCCTATAAATATTGATATTTGAATCTGAATCCAACTTATTTTTTTTTTAATTTAAAGTTTTACACTTTAAAGTAAAGAAAAGTATTCATTTAGATTTTTTAAACTCAGGTGTTTGTTTTTTTTTAACCTCTTGTCTTTCTTTATGTAGTATTTACTGAATAAAGTGCAAGGCATTAGAATTAAGCTTCTGTATAAAAATACTTAAACCTAATTCTAAGTACTCTAAAAAAAAAGTACCCTCATCTGACCAGTGTGGATTGGTGGTTGGATGTCGACCTATGAGCCAAGAGGTCTTGGTTCAATTCTGGTTTTGGTTCTGGTTAGGGCACAAACCTGGGTTATGGACTCAGTCCCCAGTGGCAGGGGTGAGGGTTGGGGGGGAGATGTGTGGGAGGCAGCCAATCAATGATTCTTTCTCATCATTGATATTTCTCTCTCTCCATTCCTCTCTGAGATCAATAAAATATATTTTTAAAAAAGTAATCTCAACTTTTGTGGTCTTGCCCTGATTTAAGTGAAACTTCAATTTTTTTTTTAAAAAATAGAGTAATATATAGATAACCATAAGCCTATAGATTTCATCAGTCCTCTCCCATTCTCTGCTCTCAGTGTTTCTTGTACATGTCATTTCATCTCAGGTGTTAAGAACTGTGAACTGTTACTTCCTCTGTGGGGCTTATCTTGTGTCCTTTGCAGAGTTGGTGGCTAGCTTCTCTTTGTGCCCTGAGGTCTCTGTTTATATCTTAATTATAACACATGTCCTATTACATTGTAATTATCTGCTGACCTAGGCTCCTTAGCAAACAGAGAGTGACTTGTCTTATTCATTTTGCCTCCTCAAGCTCAATAAACATGTTTGTTGAATTCATGAAGTAATTGTGTGTGTGTGTGTGTGAGAGAGAGAGAGAGAGAGAGAGAGAGAGAGAGAGAGCGAGAGAAAGGGGAGGGGGAGAGAGAGAGAGAGAGAGAGAGAGAGAGAGAGAGAGAGAGAATATCTATAAGAAGATATCCAAAGATGTTTTAACTCTCCTCTTTTAAGGATTTGATGAAATCCAGCTATTTTGTGAAAGCTCTCCTTCTCTTTTTAGTTTAAGGTTGCTAATATGTTACCAACAAAAATTATAGAAACCTAGACTGCTAATTTACTGCTTATGTTTGCATATATTAAACTAGGACCCCCCAAATAAAAAAATTAGAGTAGCATTTTAATCACAATTTGAGGTCAAATCAATTAGAAAACAAGCAAGTTTGTTGTTATTTCCATCTTTACATAATGGCATCATATTCTCTTGGGGGCATGTATGTTTTGAAACATGAGCATAGTTATGTTCTTTTGAAAGACTATATACCACCTTATGAATTTACATATATAAACACTACTAATTAACATTTGTTTATTATTTTGCATTTCACTGCTATTTACTAACAGATTTTAAGACAATAGGCAATTTTGTAACCTCAGTTTTATATAAACCACTAGTATTTTTGGTCCCTAGCAACCATTTAGTATGTAAATTAGGTATTCTCAGGCTTAATGTACTTCATTTTTATAAAACAAATACATCATTAATCTGATTAAGTTCTTGGATGGGAATGCTATCCTCAGATCACGGTGGATCATTTATTGTTGGGCGTGCATCCAAAAAAAATTCCAGCATGGCACTTACAGTTTAGGTTTAGGAGAATTGTTGAAACCTCCTAAATGGCATTTTCCAGAAGAATAGAAAGCCACTGCTTACTTACAATTGCAAGCATTACCTAAAACTTAATGATGTTCTTATCCTTAATTGCAACTCAGTTTGATGATGATTCAGTGCCTGAAATTATGCCATGTTTTGCTTTGGTGTTATAAAATGTACAATGAAATAAAGGTGATCCAAGTGAATAGAAGAGAGATTCTGGCTTTCTGGGAGTGACTTAGTCACTGTGTTTCTGAATTCAGAAGTTGCTTGATTGTCATGGCTATTATTTGGTATGTCTTTAGCTGTTAGTCAAATTTACTACTTAAGAACTGAGAATGCTTACTAATGTGAAGGTTAAATAAAGTTTATGATGTTTTAATTTATATATTGGAGGATCTTTTAAGTAAATTTAAAACAAAGTTTATATCATTCTGCTTTCTTAGTTCTGTTTACCAAGTGTCTTCTGTTTGAGGTTGTCTTTGTCTAATGTAGCACAGTTGTCATGATTGTTTTCATTTATTGAATGTCTGCCATACATAGTGCCTCATTCATTCTCCTAGAAATCCCATGAAATTATGTTCAGTCTCATTTTACAGATGGTTAAACAAAGCTCAGAGAGGTTAAGTTAGTGACAAAGGGCATACAGATAGCTTAATACCGTATTTCCCTGAAAATAAGACATCCTCTGAAAATAAGACCTAGCGCATGGAAAAATAAGACATCCCCTGAAAATAAGATCTAGTGCATCTTTGGAAAAAAAATTAATATAAGAAACTGTCTTATTTTCGGGAAAACAGGGTAGTTCTCAACTGAGAGCCTCTGCATCCTCAGATAGGGGAGAGAAAGAAAGAGGATGTAATTCTATACAATAAAAGCCTAATATGCTAAGTGTCTGACTGCTTGTCTAATCAGTCACTATGTTGTGCACTGACCACCAGGGGGCAGATACTCCAACTAGTAGGTTAGCTTGTTGCTGGGGTCTGACCAATTGGGACTGGGCGAGACAGGCCAGAAATGCCCTGGAGCCCTTCCGCAGTGCCTCCCCAGCTTCGATTGTGCCCTGGTGGGGTCCCTTGGCCTGGTCTGCACCCTCTCCGAATCTGGGACCGCTTGGGGGATGTTGGAGAGCTGGTTTTGGCCTGATCCCCGCAGGCCAGGCTGAGGGACACCACCAGTGCACAAATCCATAAACTGGGCCTCTAGTGACTTATAAGGCACACAGCCTAGTGACTATGATTACTTTGAACAGGGGCTGGCAAACTTTTTCTGAACTTTATTTAACCTTCACATTAAGCATTCTCAGACAGTAAATATTTCCGCATATATATTGTCTTTTTAAAAATATCTTTATTGTTGAAAGTATTACATAGTTCTCCTTTTCCCCTCATTAACCTTTTCCATCCTTTATATGGTCTTTATCACATATTGTTGTTTTTATTTTTTATAAATCTTTAAAAATGTAAAAACTACTTTTAGCTCAAGGGTCAAAACAGGTTGAGGACTGGATTTGACCCAAAGTCCTTGGTTTGCCAATCTCTGATTTAAGGCAGTGTAAATAAGTTTTATATATTCTATCAGGACTATATAATTATAGTAACAATAAAATAATTTATAACTAAAACAATGACTTTTTAATATTAATCCTTCCCCAAGGATATTTTCCATTGAGTTTTAGAGAGTGGGAAGGGAGGGAAGAGAGAGAGAGGAAGATTGGGGGTTGGGAGAGAGAGAGAAAAAGAGAAACATCTATGTGAGAGAGACACATTGATTGGTTGTCTCCTGCAGGAGCCCCAATGGAGACTAGGGATTGAACTTGCATCGTAGGTACCTCCCCTTGACTGGATATCAAGCCCACAACCCTTTGGTGCATGGGCCATCGCTATAATCATGGTGCTACCCTGGCTGGGGCTCTACTCTTACATCTATAAAAAGCACACAAATTCTTTAAGTCTAAAGCTGCTCTGTCTAATATGGTAGCCTCTAAATCTTGTGGCATTTTAAAAATTAAGTTTAACTTAATTAAAATAAAATAACATTTAAATAATAAAATTAAAATTCAGTTTTTTAGTCCACTAACCACATTTCCAGGGCTCACTAGTCACATGTAGCTTGTGGCCACCATTTTCAATAGGAAAGACATAGAACATTTCTATTAGAAAGACCGAAGACAGCACTACTTCCACGACATTCATTTTCTATAGAAGAGTCACACAATTTTATAGTTCTATACGGTTTGTATTGATCATAATTATAAAACCTTTGTTTTCTTATTTATTTTTTCTCATCCATTTTGAATATCTTGGCTCTATTTTTCACCGAATTCCTCATTTACTTGGAGTATTCAGAATTCTCCATTTATCTTTACCTACGCTTGCTCTGTTCTCAGAATGGTCTCCTAACATTACCCTCACCACTTATACTAATTTGAGTTCCATGTCATGAGGTAAATGTTAGCATTATACTTTGTGCTTACTTGGCCAGTACCTAAGGTATTCAACTAGTAGGTCATGTTCTCCCTTTTAATATTCCTTTGGCTCTACGTCCTTAGCATTTCCCCCCACTTATTTGCTCTTTGGCAAGTAGCAGAACACTTTTCTGATGTCCCAGTATATGTTTATATTCAAATCTCTTTTTCTCTTTTTAAAATTAAAATTTATTTCAATGAAGTTGACATTTAATATTAGTTTTAGGTACACAACAGAGCACTTGGACATTTATATAACTTACTAGGTAATTCCTGCCTCCAATACATTTAATACCCACCTGACATGATACATTCAAGTCTCTGTTTCAGTATTAATTTTCTTTTGATTTGACTTTCTGGAAAATACTCCTTTTTACAACATGAGTTTTCAGGATTAGATAGTTCTTTGACTTTTAAATTATGATTAATAATTTGCCTAAATCAGAGTTGTTCAGTAATAAGGTCCAGGGTAAATTAGAATGGTGACTCAGGTCTTAATCATCAGCCTCTGTTATCAAGCTTGCAAATAGAGAAGTCCTGAGAACTATGATTCTGTCTTTGCTTTCTTCTATGGTGTATGTCATCCTGTGCATTCAGTAAATATAAAATGATTGGCTGTATAAAAAAGGCAAGTTGTATGGTTAACCATCTCTTGCTTTTTAAAAAATTTTCTCTCTCTCTTTTTTAAAAACACAACATGGAGTGAATAATATGTCTTTGTGTACCTTTTATTTTTATTTTTAAAAATATATTTTATTGAGTTTTTACAGAAAGGAAGAGAGAGGGATAGAGTTAGAAACATCGATGAGAGAGAAACATTGATCAGCCGCCTCTTGCACAACCCCTACTGGGATGTGCCCGCAACCAATGTACATGCCCCTGACCAGAATCGAACCTGGGAGCTGGTAGCAGCTTGGGGTTAAAGACAATCAGCAGAGTCTGGTATGAATATTCATCTTCATTTTGAGAGACTTCATTTTGAGAGAGTCTCTCAAAATGGTTAACCATACATAAGAGAAGAAGGAACTGTGTAGAAGAGGTGAATGAGGGGAGAATGTGTGTGTGACCCAGCACTTTTTAAAAAAATATATATTTTATTGATTTTACACAGAGAGGAATTGAGAGGGATAGAGAGTTAGAAACGTCGATGAGAGAGAAACATCGATCAGCTGCCTCTTGCACACCCCCCACTGGAGATGTGCTGGCAACCAAGGTACATGCCCTTGACCGGAATCGAACCCGGGACCTTTCAGTCCGCAGGCCCATGCTCTATCCACTGAGCCAAACCGGTTTCGGCTGATCCAGCACTTTCACTTGCCCTGCAAACACATCGCTGGCCTTAGCAGTACAGAAGAAAAGTCCAGTAGCATTGGTTATGTTTTACCAAAGAGCTGTGTGTATATATAAATATATGTACCTGTTACATATATATAAAAACACATATATGTAACAAATATATATATATGTATATGTATAGTTTATATGTTTATTTTTTGATTTGTCTAGTGCAAAGGTTTTGATGATTATGGTGCTTTTAAAACTTAAAACCTATGATTTCTAGGCACTGTCATCTCTTGTCTATAAGCCATGTTATAATTCTCAATATTCTCTGAACAGGCAAAATTTTAAGGACAACTTGCATTTCAATATTCTACCTTAAAGATTCTCCTCTGAATTTGCTGACAGACTTTTTACTAGTTGTCCAGATACAACTGTAACGCTGCCGCCTTCTTCTTCCTCTTCCTCTCCTCCTTCTTCTTCTTCTTCTTCTTCTTCTTCTTCTTCTTCTTCTTCTTCTTCTTCTTCTTCTTCTTCTTCTTCTAATATATTTTATTGATATTTTACAGAGAGGAAGGGAGAGGGATAGAAAGCTAGAAACATCAGTGAGAGAGGAACATTGACCAGCTGCCTCCTGCACACCCCCCACTGGGGATGTGCCCACAACCAATGTACATGCCCCTGACCGGAATCAAACCCGGGAACTCTCAGTTCGCAGGCTAATGCTCTATCCACTGAGCCAAACCGGTTTTGGCTAATGCTGCCTTCTTATTAAAGCTTTTCAAATTCTTCAGGCCAGCGGTTCCTTCCCTTGTGCCCCAAAGTACTTAGTTTATTCTTCCCTTACCAGAGGCCCGGTGCATGAAATTCATGCATCAAGGGATTCCCTCAGCCTGGCCTGTGCCCTCTCACAGTCCGGGCGCCCTCAGGGGATGTCCAACTGATGGCTAAGGCCTGCTCCCTGGCAGTCAGACATTGTTAGCACTGTCACAGAGTGGGGAGAGGCTCCCGCCACTGCTGCTGTGCTCACCAGCCGTGAGCCCGGCTCAGGGCTTCTGGCTGAGTGATGCTCTTCCTGTGGGAGTGCACTGACCACCAGGGGGCAGCTCCTGGCATTGAGTGTCTGCCCCCTGATGGTCAGTGTGTGTCATAGCGACTGGTGGATTTGTATATTAGCCTTTTATAGGATAGCCCTTGGAACATGTAATTATCACTGTAAATGTGAGTCATCCCTCTGTCTGGTGAGCTTCTGGAGCAGGGGCTGTTTTTTATATCCTTAACATCTGGCACAGAGCTTGACATGTAATAGGTTCTCACTAAATGTTCAAATGGCTGGAAGAATAAATGAATGAATAAAATGTACCCCCTCACATTTGAAATGTGCTCGAGCTCTTCACGCTGCCTTTTTTTTTTCTTTTCTTTTTTTTTTCTTCTTTTTTTCTGTGTTGCTTTTCTTTATCTTTTTCCCTGCCACATGTTCTTCTGTCCTACCTGGTAGATTTCAGAGCTTAGGAAATATGTGTTTGAAAATTTAAAATATAGTGCCTTGAATTCCTTAGAGGGAAAGTCTATGAATAAATAATTAGACTCATTTCACATCAAAATCTAAAGCATAAAAAATATTCAGTATCATTTGGTGCTTTACTCACGTGTATGGTAATCTAATGGCATACCCATTGTTATCACTGAACTATACTGAAATATTTTACCCTTGAGGCTTTTCATCTGACAAAAGGGGGCTTTTTGAAAATGAAAAAGCATAGTTCCTGTGCCTGGTTTGCTGAGGGGGCAATTTATTAGTTTTGTAATGCATGGGTTAATATTACCATGTTTTATATTGAACATTACTTGAAAGAATTACTATTAATATCACCACAGCATGTATGTATATAGCTCCTGTCATCTTTGGGGTATGTAAATCAGGCATGTTGCTGAAGAACTACTTAGCATTTTCTTGGGAGTGAAGTGCTTAGTTTCAGAATTTAATTGTAGGTTTTACATTTAAGCTGTTCAGTATTACTTTTATAAAGGTTCTACAAATTTCTTGCTTTGTAGTTTAACAGGTTTAGTCACCACAGCTGAAAGGCATTATCCTCATAATGAAGCTAGAAAAGAATAAAGGTTGATCATGCAGAGCTGGCTGGCTGTGACATTGAACAATAGAGCTTGACTTCTTCATGTCTGTTAAATTAGACTGTGGTGTGTGCTTATCTTGCTGGAATGATATTGAATTGTAACAAGAAAATGTTATGTTGTGCAGTTCTGCAAAGTGGGTGTACATCTTTTTCTGCTTCATATATATGGGGAGAGCTTTAAAACACTATTGAATTTGCCTCATGAACTTGAAGTCTAATGGCACAGACTGTGCATAATACTGAAACAAAAATAAACAAAAAATGCAAAGGCTTTAAAATATATAAATATATACTTATTTCAGAGAGGAAGGGAAATGGAGAGAGAGAGAGAGAGAGAGAGAGAGAGAGAAATATCAGTGATGAGAGAGAATCATTGACCAGCTGTCTCCTGCACACCCCACATTAGGAATGGAGCCTGCAACCCAGGCATGTGCCCTAACCGGGAGTTGAACCATGACCTCCTAGTTCATAGGTCGATGCTCAACCACTGAACCGTGCAAGCTGGGCACAGAGGTTTTTAAGTATACTGTAAAGTTTTACCTATTGTAGTCTTTCTTTAAAGGGCTGAAGGCAGCTTAAGAAGTGTATGCTGGAAAAATTAGATTTTGAAGAGGTTTTTGAAGGAGATAAATTTTATGTATGACCTGAGTAAGAGTAAGAGGCTATTATGTTACATATGTCACAGATTTAGTCTAACCTTCTCTACAATTGTACTGGATACAGTTCAACTTTAAATATTAATAAAATACCCTACTATGTTCCCAACACTGTTTTGAATACCATAGGAGGTTTTAAAAGGGTGCGTTTTCCATCCTGCCCTGATAAATTTAGTATATTTTTTGAGGAGACAAAAATTAAATCCATGAAATAACTTAGAATTGTTGGATGACAGTATTGTAAGCTGTCAAGATCATTTAGAATTTTTATTCTGTTATTATATGTATCATTCCCGGATGTGTCACATGAGCATAAATGATAGGCATCTCTTTTATGTCTTATGTTACTACTAAAAATATTGAAAAGTCAAGGCCAAGGTTAGGGTTAAAATAAAGCCTTTTGTCTCTTCCCACACTTATTCTTAACACACGTTTATCTTTTTACTCTTGAGCTCTGCATTATTTCTAAACATGTATAAATCACCTAGATAATAATCTGTTACAGAATTTTATGTGGATTAAACTATCATTAAAGTATATATATTCATTTTTCTTTACTAAAAGAAAAAACCAAACAGCATTTTCATATTCCTGTGTCCTTTTTTCTCTCCCACTTGTCATGATGCCTCGGTGTGATTACTGTCGGGGGGTTACAGGTGAATGTTTTGGGTTTAGTTTTCATGGTGGAATGCAGATTGCCCTGTCTGGAGATTCAAACCCTCTTAAAGCAGCTACTAGATTTGCTAGTATTTCCTTGCTTCTTAAAGCCTGCATTTTCTTGTTTATGCTTATCTTCCTTTCTTAAGACTATTTTTCTTCCTGGAGAAGACAGAATTGAAGTAGAGAATGAGTAGCTATACACCTGATGTCCATTCCCCACCCCCCTCCCTTTTTATTTTTTTATTTTTATTTTTAAATAATAGAACCAGAACTCAGGGTTGTTTAGAGGAAGAATGTGTCAAGCGAAAGTAAATACTATTTTGGGTCCCTTGCAACTGTGGGTAACATATGTCACAGATTTATTCTCATGATACATTCTGGCCAGTAAGGTGTAAGGGGAGTGTGTCAGGTGGAGTGTATTAGTTATCTGATGCAGTATAACAAATTACCCCAAAATTCAGTGACTTAAAACAATAATAAGCATTTATTACCTCACACAATTTTGGGGTTGGTAACTCAAGAGAGCTAGGCTATATGATTTTGGCTCACAGTCTCTCATGAGATTTCAGTCAAGATATTACATGGGCCTATAGTTCTCTCTCTCTCTCTCTCTCTTTTTTTAAAAAAATATATATTTTATTGATTTTTTTACAGAGAGGAAGGAAGAGAGAAAGAGAGCTAGAAACGTCGATGAGAGAGAAACATCGACCAGCTTCCTCTTGCACACCCCCTACCGGGGATGTGCCCGCAACCAATGTACATGCCCTTGACTGGAATTGAACCCAGGACCTTTCAGTCCGCAGACTGACGCTCTACCGCTGAGCCAAACCGGTTTC